>NW_027491434.1:0-1440367 GCF_021521415.1 Bidens hawaiensis
TCATATTAAGTGTAAAAGACATGGGGAATCATAAAACCGACCTTGAATTGAAGTTTTTACAGTTGAAACATGGCCGGATAGAAGATTTTTGAGCAGGGGGGGGTTCTTGAGGCCGATCGGCTGCGCATAGAGTTAGGGTTAGGGTTTTTCTTTTTTTAATATTATGATATAAAATAAATTACACTATCATCCCTCCAGTATGAAATGTGTAGCAACTTGGGTGGAAAGTTACATAATGTTAACGTACCAGGATGACGTAAAGGCTTCCGAGAAACGTCGGTTAAATCCCGAGAATAATACATACTTTACAAGTTTTACTCTTGGAACCGGAATTAACGGGCGTTACAACTTAACACACATATATGCATTTAGATTTATCAGTATGCTCGAATGATCACAGAATGTATGTCGGTAAATCAAATTAAGTGATTTCATGCTTGAAAAAAATGCATGCTCTAAAACACTAAAAAAACATTTAAAATCACAATTTGCTCGAGTATGTTATCATTGTGCTTGTTTCCTTCATTATAGTTGAGGTGTGCTTGAAATACTTAGAAAAATTATTAAACACTTAAACATACTTTAACACACTCAAAATGTGCAACCATACTCGAAAGTACTTAGAATGTTTTCCATTCACAAACTCATGCTCGTGGAGTAAAAATGCAAGTGTGAGAGCACAAAATCATGCTCGAAACACTTAGAAAATTATTCAAGTATATAAACATGCTCGAATACACTTGGTTTTCAAAACATGCTCGGAGAGCAAAACATTCAGATGCCTAACTGTTTAGGGATATCCACTCAAAAACTTTCTCTTAAATGACCAAACGTTTATCATTCAAACTCTGAACTGACTCAAGCATAAGTTTAACGTGAATAAGAGATCAAATTTCAGCACTTTTCATTTCAAAACAAATTCCTTTATGAAAAGATCTCCGCATGGGATAACATTGATTAATCACTTCACAATACTTCATGGTCAGCATTATCATGACTTAAGTTAGGTTGATAGCAAGTATTTTAAACTTTGCATGATTATAACTGCTTTTGTGATATGATTAAGGTTCAATTAATGCACAAGTATTGAAAGGACCCCACTTTGGATTTAAGTTGTCCCGTATCTTTTCTCAAGGCTTATTTAGCTTTCTCCATGTCACACCAATTTGACTACAATCCCCTGATGCATAGTCAAAAACTTTTGATGTTAGAACAGTATTTTACAAAACATAAACTCTAAGGTTGAACGTTGGACTTACATGCCATCTGGACTTACAAGCCTTACATTCAAGTTGTTTAGGACTTATTTGGATCCCCACCTTTGTATTTCTCTAAAGACCTTATAAGTTTGTTTTGTGTTATATATAATATTTATATATCTTAGCAGTTTTTTTTAAATATAAAGATAAGCTATATGAACTGTTCATATTATATAAAACATATTTTATGGGTTGACCATAACACCAACAGGCTTGTGTATGACTGGATAATTACCTCTCTGCCCATCATCCGAAGAGATGTATATTGAAACATAATTGCATCTTCAAATGTATATCCACGTTAGACTTAGCATGATCATTACGTTTATATGACTTAGGCATCTAAACATCATGGAAAGCTAACATACTTATCAATGACTGTACTTCAAGCCTTTTAAACCTATAATTCATGTGTTAGTTGACTTATCCAATTTTCTATTATTTTCCTAAAGGTTGGTTACAATTTCCATTAAAAACCTTTAAGCTTCTATAAAGCTTTGAACAGAATAATCTTATCATATCTCCTTGTACATCACCAAAAATACTTTGTAGTCGTCAAAAATCATTAATTTTTTGAAAACATGACTTTTGATTTTCCAATTAATCTCAGCCTTTTAAACAAAAATTTCTTTTAAACGAAAATTATTTTGGCACACAAACAGTTCAGATCGTATTTGGACTTTCATTTAGACGCACTCATTATTTATGAATGATTTTCACTTCAGCACAAAAGATAGAATCATTTTATAAGTAGCCATTTCAAAGCAATTGATTTATATCCTTAGTCTCAAAAACAGCAACTATCAACACACAAACATCTATGCATAATCATCCATTTAGCACAGCATCAACACTTCACATTCAGCAAATAAACAGTCAAGTAACATCGCTAGTCTAGCACATAGCAATTCACATATTAAAACCGATTAAGCACTCAACAGTTTTAATAATCATTTAAGCACATAAACACATATCATTAATCAGACTTCATCTGCATTTATCATTCCCAAGGATTTTAATAGAAAGTTGAATATGGTTTTAACCAGAGGTTTGGTGAACAGGTCAGCCAAATTGTCAGTTGTTACAACTCTTCTCATTTCTATTAGACCTTTTTCATTGCTGTCTGTAATGAAATGATGTCTGATTTCAATGTGTCTTGTTTTGGACGATGAACTGGATTCTTAACAATAAACATAGTAGCAGTATTATCAATTAGAATAGGAGTGTTAAGAAAGTTCATACCATAATCTAGCAGTTGATTTTGATCATAGAACTTGTGCACAGCAAGCAGATGCAGCAATGTATTCAGCTTTAGCAGTTGAAATGGACATTGTATTTTGCTTCTTGCACTGCCAAGATACTATCCTGTTTCCCAAAAAACTGACGTCCACCTGATGTGGATTTCCTGCCCATATTGCATCCATCATAAGCACTATCTGTATATGCCATCAAATCAAAAGATCTGTTATTTGGATACCAGATTCCTAGATTAGGCTTCACTTTGATATATGTGAAAATTCTTTTCACTGCAAGCATACGAGAAACCTTTGGATTTACTTGAAATCTAGCACAAACACACAACACAAACATGATGTCTGGTCTTGATGCAGTCAAGTACATTTTGGATCCAATCTTTGCTCTGTACTCATGTTGATCAACTGGCTCCCCTTTTCATCAGCCACCATCTTCTCATGAGTGCCCATTGTAGTAGACATTGTCTTCAGGTCATTACATTTGAACTTGGTGAGAACACCTTAAACATACTTGGATTGATTTATAAAAAACCCTTCTGCTTTCTATTGAACTTGTAATCCAAGAAAGAAGTTTATTTCACCCATGGAGCTCATGCTATACTTAGACTTCATCACTTCTTCAAAATCCTTACACATCTATTCATTGGTTGATCTGAAAATAATATTTTCCACATAAACTTGAACCAATAATAGATATTTCCCTTGTCTCTTGTAAAACAAAGTCTTGTTAGTTGCACCTCTTCAAAAACCATTATCCAACAAGTGACTTGACATTTCATCATACCAAGCTCATCGATATTAATATAGTCCATACAATGCTTTGCTCAACTTGTACACTTTGTTTAGATTATCTGGATCTTCAAAAACTGGAGATTGTGCAACATATACCTCCTCATTAATCTTTCCATTAGAAATGCGAATTTAACATTTAATTGGCACACCTTTATATTTATTAAAGCAGCTTATGCAAGAAAGATCCTAATGGCTTCCAGTCTTGCCACAGGTACAAATCCCTTTTCAAAGTCAATCCCTTCCTCTTTCAAACATCCTAGTGCTACCAATATCTCTTTGTTCTTCACAACTATCCCTCTTTCATCCTTCTTGTTCCTAAAAATCCACTTGATACTTATTGCATACTTACCTATAGGCTTGTATACCAAATCCTATACATGCAGATCTCTAGTGCTTAATTGATGTTCTTTGGCTCTATTTGGGATAGAAAGCAGGCATAAAGACAGATGTTTGCCCTTTTGAAAGAACTTCTAGTCACTCTTTCATGCAGGTCATCAATAATGTTCTCTATTTGATGATTTCTTTGTGTGACAGTTGTTTGAACAATCTGATCTGCATTAATCTCTAAGTGCAGATTTGAAACATTTACTTCAGGCTCTTTAACTTGGTCAATGTTATCATTTAAAGTAGATTCCATATTGTTAGCTTGATTTGATGTTGAAGCTTCGTTACTCCCAATCTGCAATGTATCAAACAATGACTGAAACATGTTTTGATTGGCATTTTCTTCCGTTGTAACTGTCTGAACAACCTCATCTGATTCCTCACTTGTTCCCATTGGTAGTTCATCTTCTTTTGGAACATTCAGATTTATATTTTGATTATCATTTTCAGTAGCTTCACCTTGATCCAATTCATTCATCTTCTTCTTTTGAAACTCAAACTCACCATCATCACCAGCCACTTTGGACCAAAGTTTGTCCAAATCAATCTTTTGTTTCTTCACAACTTCAGGGACACTTGTCTTGTAAGACCCTTCATCAAAATCTTCAATATATATCTTCAAGGACTTATTCAACTTCTCCAAATCAAATAACCAACTGGGACTATCGACATTATTGAAATGATATTCATTGAACACAATGTCAGAAGACTCAATAACACACATGTGTTCCTTTATATACACTCTGTAAGCTTTTGACTGTGAAGAGTAACCAACAAAGAAGCATTCCATTGACTTGGGTTGAAATTTTTTCAAGTAGTCTTTGGTATTCAAAAGTGAACACTTGCATCCAAATGGCTTCAAAAACTTCACACATAGCTTTCTTTTGAACAAAATCTCATATGAAGTCATGTTTTGAGCTTTGTTGAGAAGTACCATGTTCTAAACATAGTAGGCAGTATTGATTGCCTATGCCCAAAAAAGTAACCAGTAGATTAGCTTTAGCAATCATAGTTCTAGTAGCTTCAATTAATGTTCTGTTTCTTTTTTCAGCCACTCCATTCTGCTAAGGTGTTCTTGGGCACAAAACTTCAATTCAAGGTCGTTTTTATGATTCCCCATGTCTTTTACACCTTAATTGATCATATTAACGTGCTAATTGGTCGTTAAGGTTGAGTTTTGATGATAACAGTTTGCTGACAGATTCGTAAATGTTTATTGTAGGGTCTGTAACGCGATGGTAATCCATTGTTTTTGATCGATTCTTGATTCCATGATGTTCTAATTTGAGTCTAGTTTCCAGAAAGGTATAATACGTAATTTTTGGACGATATTTGAATGGTTTTTATAAATTTATAAAATAGAGTGTCAAAGCTGATGCGGGATGCCGGATTTTGGTCTGACTTCCCGATGTTATAACCCTTTTCGACAGGTCCAAATTGGTTGGTTCCACTTCTGGAAGTTAGTATTTTGAGTTTGGAACCAAACCCGATTTGAATCATTTAATTTAATTGGGTAATGATTTTTGTAAAAATAAAACCATTTTGTTGCGCACTGAAATAGCTGCACATACCTTTCTGTGTTGGAGGAATTTTTATGAATTTTGTGTCCTCTAGAAAAATATAATAAAAATATTTTTATAAACCTAAGACATTTACTAAAGTCTGGTAAAAAGTTAATAATTTATTTCAAAGATTATCCTATATAATTAAATCCATCTTCGCATGCTAAAATATGCACGTTTTACTCGTTATTGATCGATAAGTTCGTTTTAGGCTTAACCGGCGGATGTTCAATTGTGTTCTTGTCGGGGCTGTTTGAAGTGAGTTTTTGCACCACAATCTTCCTAGTTATGTCCCGTATATCATACTTAAAGATCATGTCCATAGGTGTTCGTTAAGTTGATCAACTAGTTGTAGTTTGATTGTTAGGTTCGGTTGACTAGAATTGTAGTTTGGCGCGTTTAACGCGAGGGTTGAACTAATAAACAACCAATTCAGCTCGGGGACACTCGGTTTGATGTACGGGCTGTTCAAAATTCATTTTTATAAGTCATGGGGCTGAATTGGTTGTCGGTTACTCCAACGGGTCGGTACAACGCGCAATTTCGTTTATTGAGTAGTTGGTGCGTCGTACTTGCGAGTTACCGATCCATTTGACTCGTGTAGCGTCGTGGGGACTTGTTGGCTGTGATTTTATCATGTTGGGTCCACACGGGGCTGAGTTGAATGTTAATGGCCTAAACGACTCTTAAATGCGCGTATCGGTGTCACCTAGTGCTTCCGGGGGTAATTTGGGAATTCTTTATTCCCGGGAGTACCTAAGGGTCGATTTGGTGAATGTGAGACCTCGGGGGCTGTTGTGAGTAAGTTTGATTAGGTCGAGGGTTTAAGTAACTCAGACCATGTTAGAACCGTCTCGTAGGATAAACGAGTCATCTTGATGTCATTAGTATTGATTGAATGTAAACTGACAGGTGTTTGATTTTTGGGATTTCTTAGGGATTCCCTAGCTCGTGATGAATCCGCGTCTTGTGTCAGGTGAGTTCCTGATGCCCCGTTTAACTCTTTTTAAGTTTTGGGCTAGCATGCACACCTAAGCGATTTTGCTTAATGAAATGTTTTAAACTATTTTGCATAGGCTTGCTAGTATTGGTAGGCCTTGGAATGTTATAGAATGTGTATGTATATATATTATTGTATGGCCAATATTTGGCGACTACGGAATGTTACGTATGCCTACGTCGTGTTTGCAAGCGTTAAATGGAATGTTACGTGTTGGGGTTGTACGTTTTCTCCGTCCTGAATGTTATTATTGAATGTTATATATATATATATAGGATTGCACGTATAGAGATGTTCATACGTAAGGATGATTATTCATTAAATGTGTTCACCTAACTGAAGTATTTCCGTTTACAGTTTTAAAACTGTTGGAATGATTATTAAGACTTTTGTTACTTATTTAAAACTTGAACTCACTCAGCTTAAGCTGACTTTGTGTGCATGTTAGTGTGAGTTTCAGGTTAGGAAGAGGATGCCTTATCGCTTGGACGTGCACGTAGCTACTTGGACGATGAAGGGCATACGGGATTTGAAGACTTTATTATTAAACATTTCTTTTTAAAAATTTTTATTAAAGATAATTAAGTGGGTTTTTGGCAGAATTCCCGGGTTTTGGGAATGATTGATTTTTTTTAGTTTACATATTTTATTAGTGTTTTGTATGATTACCAACTATAAGGTTCCCGAGGTTCGGGCCTTACACCCGATTACATGTTATTAGAGCCCATTACTTACATTAATTATAATATAAAAAAAAGAAAAACCCTAAGCTGGACATCAGCCCTTGCGATCGGACAAGCAGCCAAGAGGAGAAAAAAGATTTTTGAAGCTAGGGTTTGGGACTTGTGACGGCTAAGGAAGGAAGAAGAGGCAAGAACAAGTGTCGGTGATCGTTTCTCATCAGTTTTTGAAGCCAAGGAGTAGCCCTATATTCATCATCTATCATTTCTTTCATAACATTGTTCATCATCTTATTTTACTTGTTCAAGTGATACATAGTTTTGCAATTGTGTTAGAAATTGACTTGTTTATGATATTTATTGATCATTGAATGATTGTTAAGATGATTGGTATGAGTTTTATGATGTGGTTAATGAGTATTCATGGCTGTCCAAATATGATTAGAGGCTAATCCTGTCGCTTCTACCTAGGAATGATGATAATTGTTAATGTTTGATTAGTTGTATGGATTGTTTGATTGATCGACTTTAATTGTTATTGTAAAGTTTGATTTAGACAAAAAATAGGTTGTGTTTAATGGCTGGAAATTTTGGTCATTCATTGCTTAAACCCCTTGTGTCAGTTAATTAGTTTTGTGTTGATTGATCGGTGCATTGTTTGATTCTAGACTTTGTGTTTAGGGTTTGTTTGTGGTAGGAACAACCGTAGGGTTTTGTTGCATGAATTTGAGGTTAAAGTACAGCGGTTAGGCACCTTCTTAGGGAGCAAGAGGTGATAAGAAGTTAGGGTCGTCTCATTACCTTTGTATGCTAGAATAGGAATTGCGCGAGAGCGAGTTTGTTTCTTGTCAGGTTTAGGTGTTTTGAGCGACTAGTTGATCTATTTTGGTTTAAGTTGAATTATTCCTCTATCCTTGGTTGTGTAGTATTCATTACCATTAGGGTCGAGTGTTGGTGAGACCGAGAGGTGAGTCAAATAACGACCAATTCAGATCGGGGACACTTGGTTTGATGTATGGGTTGTTGAAAAATCATTTTTATAAGTTATAGGGCTGAATTGGTTGTCGGTTACTCCAACGGGTCGGTACAACGAGCAATTTCGTTTGTTGAGTAGTTGGTGCGTTGTACTTGCGAATTACCGACCCATTTGACTCGTGTAGCATCGTGTGGATTTGTTGGCTGTGATTTTATCATGTTGGGTCCACACAGGGCTGAGTTGGATGTTAATGGCCTAATCGACTCCTAAACGCGCGTATTAGTATCAACTAGTGCTTCCGGGGGTAATTTGGGAATTCTTTGTTCCTGGGAGTATCTAAGGGTCGTTTTGGTGAATGAGAGGCCTCGGGGGCTGTTGTGGTTTAGTTTGATGAGGTCGAGGGCTTAGGTAACTCGAGCCATGTTAGAACGTCTCGTAGGATAAACGAGTCCTTTCGATGTCTATTCTAACAATTGTATGTAAACCGACAGGTGTTTGAGTTTTGGGATCACATAGGGATTTCCTAGCTCGGGGTGAATACGTCTCTTGTGTCAGGTGAGTTCATGATGCCCCTTTTAACTCTTTTAATGTTTTGGGCTAGCATGCACACCTAAACGATTTTTCCTGATGAAACGTTTACACTATTTTATATAGGCTTGCTAGTATATAGTTGGCCTTGGGATGTTATAGTATGTGTATATATATATATAAATTATTGTATGACCTATATTTGGCGATGTTGTAGTCGTATCGACTACTGATGTTGCGTATGCCTACTTTGTGCTTGCATGCGTTGATGTGATGTTACGTGTTTGGGTTGTATGTTTGCTCGACCCTGATGTTACGTGTTTGGGTTGTACGTTTGCTCCACCCTGATGTTATTACTTGGACGTTATATATATATTATATATATATCGGGATGCACTTATAAGGATGTTTATATGTATATGTGTATACATATATATGTATGAGAATGATTATTTATCAATGATGATAGCTTAACTGATGTATTCTTTTTACTTTTAAACTTTTGGAATGACTATCATGATTATTATTTACTGATGTTATTTATTTAAAACTTGAACTCACTTAGCTCAAGCTGACTTTGTGTGCATGTTAGTGTGAGTTTCAGGTTAGGAAGAAGATGCCTTATCACTTGGGCGTGCACGAAGCTACTTGGACGGTGAAGGGCATACGTGGATGGAAGATTTTATTATTGAACATTTTATTTTAAAAAGTTTTATAAAATATAATTAAATTGGTTTTGGGCAATATTCCCGGGATTTTTGGAACTTATTTTATTATTTATGTTTTCCGCTGAATTATACTCTGAATTGGTTATTTTAATGAAATGAATCATTTTTAAGTTTAAATATTTTTACAAGTGTTTTGAATGATTACCAACTGTGGGGTTCCCAGGGTTCGGGGCCTTACAAAATTCAAGATAATAAGAGTTTATCAGAGGGTTTAGATGTTTTGGATGACTCTCTTTGATGAATTAGATCATATTTATAAGGCGAATTGGAACGCATGACCTTTAAGGATTGTTATTGTAGTTTTTAACAGGTCGTTGGCCGTTTACGGGTTAATACACGTGATTAAGATGTCATTACGATTTGTTATTGTTGATTAACGGTCTCCGGTTAACGTTAAAGGTGTTACAAGTTATCAATTGGATTGAAACATAAGTTTTAAATGGTGTTTGGGGTCACCGGAATTATATTTCTGGTTGCCAGCAGTCACGGCCGGACAAACGGGGAAGGTGGGCTAGGTGATATAATAATATAATTTAATTTAACTAATTTAAACAATAACCCAGTAGAGTTTCAAGTTCTTTTTATATCAGAATTTTAAATATATTTACCGATTAGGACCTTGAACTTTGAAATGTGTTAATAATGAATTGAAAGTTATAATACTTAGATATTTTACAATTTGTACCCATGGTTAACTTTGCTAAAAAACTTCAAATACCATAGTTCGTTAATTGATCAAAATTAATACAAAAAGAACGAACGATATCATCGAGAATATTTATTAATGAGGAATATTTAATAAAATACATCGAAACGACACAACGGGTCTTTTTAACGAATTCAAATACGTAAAGCATCGACGAACGCCACATAAAATACACGAAACAACATTTGAGATATATATATATATATATTTATGTATATGTGTGAATATACATATATATATATATGTATATATATATATATAAACAAAAACGAAAATTTAAAATGCGTAGGCCTTTTGGGTTTTAATAGTAACGAATGCTACAAGATTCACACCTTTTGGTAATTTCATTCTGAAATTAAAATAAAAATAAAATTTTAAAAGAAAACAACTAATACAAGGAGTTGTTAAAAGTTTTAACAATTCCATACATACCTAATTAAATTAAAAAACAATAACGTTGATCTTTAAGTGGCCC
This sequence comes from Bidens hawaiensis, assembly GCF_021521415.1. Taxonomy (NCBI): domain Eukaryota; kingdom Viridiplantae; phylum Streptophyta; class Magnoliopsida; order Asterales; family Asteraceae; genus Bidens; species Bidens hawaiensis. The sequence continues at coordinate 10,344 of NW_027491434.1, forward strand.
GAAAGATGCCACAAATGGGAATATGGCAAGACATTTATATATAGGATGTACCAGCGGCATATCCACCATGCCCTTATCATACAACATTTGTCTCATCTTTCAAAATCATTTTAGGTTTCGAGTTATTTCACACAACATACTTTTTATGTCTTCCATGCAAGGACTTGGATAATTACGTGTCGATCCATAATTACCTTTATCGTTGGATGGTCCACGTAATCTGCCCCATTGTGTGGGTTTTAAAAGGTGTACAAGAAATACAACAAGTTCTTATGTTAAAACTTTGGAAATCAAGAATGATGAACTATACGAATCAAAACTAACAAAATATATAATCAAATCCTTCAGGTCAAGGATAAGTTAAAATATTTGCTCAAAATAAATAAGTGAAACGATTGTAGTCTACAATAAAATAACAATGTTAATGAACTTACAACGAATGATTGAAACTCTTGAGTAACACCAAATAATTAGAATGAAAACAATTGAAGTCACGAACATCTTAATAAATGAATTAACGAGGTTGAAAATAGCAGGGTAAATAAATGTAGCATTGAGCTAACAAATATAAACACGTAAGTCGATAAAGTATTGGGTCCGAGAATAAGATAGATAAACGAAACTTTAGGAACATAATAGAGTAAGTCCTTGGAGTCAATAATGGCTCGTTAAACAAATGGAAATTTCCAATAACATATCAATGCGAAATTAAGGCAACATTGAGATTAAGAAACACAAAATTAATAATTGAAACTTTGAGACCAAAGTAAACCTTGGTCTCAAATTGATAAAACTTAGAGAACAAAATAATTGAAACTTCAAGATCAAAGTAACGCATTGGTCTAAAATTGGTAAAACATTGAGATCAAGAATAATACATTTAGTGAAAATAGAACCAAACAAAATAACCAAAAAAATTCGTGTAACAATAATAAACTCAACATGCATATAGACATCTTTATGGTCCCAAATTCCACTAAATGATAACGTTTATGGGAAATCAGTTATAGATCACGAGATTGAAATAACAAAGTAAACATATTCCAAATGCAACTTTTAATGAAAATAGTTCACTAATTAACGAACAACCAAACTAAATATTAACTTCATAAAAAATCTTTGAAAGAAATCGATACATAAAATTATTTTGATAATGCCGAACAAAATAATATATGTACATGAAGAAGGAATAAAGGGAAGCAAAAGGTAGCTTGCCGCTTGTCTTCTAGAAGATGGTTGTGGTATGAAAGTTATTATGAGGGCAGTGGTATGATTTATTACTCGAAATCATTGGCGCTGACAAGGGAAGGAAAAGAAGTGATTGTTTGAGTTTTGTTTGTGAAAATCGATTGTAAAAAAAACGTGATGTTCTAATAACTCCATGAAAAATTATAATAATTTGCATGATAAAGAAAATATCTTTAGCTAACGCTAAAGCGTAGAATACTTGGTAAAACTTTTAATGTAAAATATTTTTTTGTTGGACGGCGTCTTATGAAAACATTATGGAGGTTCGTCAAATAAAATGATTTGTTGAGATAAAATTCTTACAGCGATAGCCTCACGGGCTTAGGACTTGTTTAAAGCAAAATATTTCAATTTTATAAAAGAGATTTATTGGAATAATAATAATAATAATAATAATATTAATATTAATAATAATATTGGTAATACCCCATTTGATTTAAATGAAATTTCTTTTAGAGAAAAATAACTTGAATATACTTCGTATAACAAAATATTTTGTGAATATATGAATATATGTATATATATATATATATATTTATATATTACTTGACTATTTTAAAATAATCGAGATTTGAAATTTTATGTAAGAGATTTATATCAGAAAGCGAAAAAAGTTTTAAGCGGACAAGGAACATGGGGTAACTTATTGCATATCGGAAACGAGTTAGGTTTTTCAGAATATTGTGGGTGTGCTCGGGCTACTATAATGGTAGTACGAGCAACAGGTCATGGGAATAAATGTGTGGTGTTGAGTATGCATAGTTACAAGAAAAGAGTTGATGAGGTGGCTGGAATTATCACAATTTGAAGCATTACGAGATTGCGGTAGTAGATTGGTGGAATCGCATGTGTTACACAAAGGGAGTTCCCGTGTAAGTATTTCTGTTGAGTTAGGTATGAGTGTCAAGAGTTGTGTCGGGTCTGGATTGGTTCGAGCATAGCATTTTGGGGTTTGAATGTATTGTTATAGTTAGTGATGAATTTTGGGTTATCATGGTCTGGATCACAACGGTCAATTGCTTGATGATCTGTATTGTCATTTTGTGGGTTGAGTTTCGAGGGCAACGTCTAGAAAAATGTGAAGACATGAAGTGTGAACAATTTGCGTGACATTGGACGTAAATATGAAATTCGTATTAAATTCGTAAATATGAACGTCGAGGAAATTCGTATATATAATTCATAAAAACAAAGAAATAACATCGCATGAATCAAAATTTGAAATTTAAATGCTCATGAGTCTGCATGAGTTTTCACATTTCAATAATAATCTTATAAATCTTCGAATAAACATAGGAAATATATATCAAATTTTGAAATAAAATATGCATTTAAGGTAAACTTAATATAAGTAGTGAAATCGATTCGAAAATTAAGTATTCATGTACCACCATAATTTTTTGGATTTTCAATTAAAGCCATAATAATAAACAAATTATATAAAGAAAATAAATTGAAAATCGACTATTCATATATCACAATGACTTTTTATATTTTCAATTCAAAAGGTAAGAGATAATATATATATATATATATATATACCAATAAAGAAACAAATTGAAAATCGACTATTTATGCATCACCATGACTTTTCAAATTTTCAAATTATAATATTAATTGAATTTATGTATAAAGGAAACGGTTTGAATGTAACCCGTTAATTTTCGATTTCATGGTTTAAAGCTTGTAAAATATGTACAATTCTCGGGACTTATCCGGCTTTCCTCGATGACTATCGCATCCTTCCGGTACGTTAATTTATTTAACTTTTCAACCAAGATGTCACTTCTTTATAATTGGAGGGGATAGAGTGTAAGATTTTTTATATCATAATAAACAAACCCTAACCCCCATTCCCCTTGTCTGATCGGCAGCAAGCTCCAGCCACAAACCCCTCGTTTTTCTTTTGTGCAGCCAAGGTTAGGGTGTAAAACTTCAATTGAAGGTTAGTCCCATGTTCCCGCATGTCTTTTACACCTTAATTGGTCATAATAACTCGATTATTGATCATTAAACCGTGTGTTGTAGGCTTACCGGGTGGCTGTCCATTCTAACATTTCGGGGCTGTTTAGGTTGAAGTTTTTGCCCCAAAATCTTCCTAGGTATGTCTAGTATAACATACTTTAAAATTATGTCCATTGGTGATCGTTTGATTGGTCAACTAGTTGTAGATTGAAAACTAGTTTTTGGTTGTCTAGAATAGTGATTTGTTGCGTTTAACGAGAGGGATGAAGTAAATGAAAACCAATTCAGTTTGGATAGCTTCAGTTTAATGTACGGGCTGTTAGAAATGATTTTTATAAGTATTGGGGCTAAACTGGTTGTCGGTTACTCAAACGGGTCGGTACAACGTGCATTCCATTTATTGAATAGTTGGTGTGTTGTGCTTGCGAGTTACCGACCCATTTGGCTCGTCTAGCATCGTGTTGACTTGCTGGCTGTGAATTTATCATATTGGGTTCACACGGGGCTGAGTTGGATGTTAATTGCCTAAACAATTCTTAAACGCATGAATTAGTATCACCTAGTGCTTCCGGGGGTAATTTGGGAATTCTTTATTCCCGGGAGTATCTAAGGGTCGTGTTGGTGAATGTAAGGCCCCGGGGGCTGTTATGATTGAGTTTGATGAGGTCGAGGCTTTAGGTAACTCGAACCATGTTAGAACGTCTCGTAGGATAAACGAGTCTTTCGATGTCGTTAGTAATGATTGTATGTAAACCGATAGGCATTTGAGTTATGGGGATACTTAGGGTTCTCTAGCTCGTGGTGAAATCATGCCTTGTGTCAGGTGAGTTCATGATGCCCCTTTTTACTCTTTTTATTTTTTGGGCTTACATGTACACCTAAGTGATTTTGCTTGATGAACCGTTAAAATTATTTTGTATGTGCTTACTTGTATAGGGTAGGCTTTGGGATGATATTATTGTATGTCTGTATGTATGTTTATACATGTTTTATTGTATGGCCAATAATTGGCGATGTTAATTAGTCGTTATCGACTAAGGATGTTTACGTATGCCTACTTTGTGTTTGCATACGTTGGATGAGATGTTACGTGTTTGGGTTGTACGTGTGCTCGACCCTGATGTTATTACTTGGATGCTAATTATAGGGATATAATTATATAGATGTATACACGTAAGTATGAATACTTATTGTGATGATGGCTTAACTGTTTGTATCCCGTTTTATTACAAAATTCTTGGAATGATTATTATAAATGTCAATTATTATAACTTGAACTCACTCAGCTCAAGCTGACTTTGTGTGCATGTTAGTGTGAGTTTCAGGTTAGGAGGATGATGCATTACCACTTGGACGTGCACGAGGCTACTTGGTCGGTGGAGGGCATATGTAGTCGGAAGTTTTACTAATGAACATTGTTCTTTTATATTTTTACTAAATACATTAAATTTGGTTTTAGGCATAATTCTCGGGTTTTGGGAACTTGTTTTAATAATTTTGATTTTCCGCTAATTTATACTCTGAACTGGTTTTTGAAATGAAATGAATTGTTTTGAGTTTAAGTATTTTATAAGTTTATTGTATGAATACCAACTGTAGGATTCGGAGTCTTACAAGTTGGTATCAGAGCCATGGTTCAAGGATCCGAGCATCCCCGAATGCTTGGACTCGAGCTGTAAGGGAAAAGACTAGTATGCCCACCGCGAGTAGCTGCACGCCAACAGGTAACTTTAATTGTTTAGTCATTCCTTTGAATTTTTAAAGTTACCAGTATATGATTAATTGTTTAAGTGTTAGATAGAATGGCAATGTGGTTGGGGGCTGGGGGTGATTAGGATGGGCGGGTAAAGTAAACGACTAATTACACTTGATCAACATCATTAGCAGTTTACCCTTACCTTACATGTTCTAAATGCCACTTGTACTTGACCGTGTTAAAATTCTGTTTTTTTAGGGATAAGTCATGGTTAATACTTGTGCAGCTAAGAGAGGTGGTCCTATTGTTCGTGGTCGTGGTCGTAAGCCACGTGCCGAAGCCAAGAGTGAGATTCCTACTCCCCAGCAGGAAGAAACCCCGATTCATGAGGAGGGGGATAACCCCACCTTAGATCCTGCTATGCGCGCGCAATCGCGGATGAGGTTTAACAGTTTCTCCATAGCGCCATTCCCGAGATCGTTGTTGACACCGTTAGAGCCATGAAGGAATATTTGGTCGGTAAGAGTTCGGATAAGGAAAGAAAGGGTAAGGAGATGAAGGTCGAGGAGAAAGAGGTATATCTGCCGACTGAGGATGAAGAGGAGGTTCTTGCTATTAGTGTATCTACCCGGGTTGCTCGTATGGAGATTTAAGAAATGTGACCCTCCTTCTTTCGATGGTACTAAGGATGCGTTGGCAGCACATCAGTGGGTGAGGGAGATGGAGGCCGTTTTGAGAGTTAGTAAATGTAAGGGGGAGGACATGGTGACTTATGCTACTGCCTCGTTTCGTTCCGAGGCACTGTGTTGGTGGGATAATCTGGCGCAGGCTATGGGTGATCGTTTTATTAGGAGGATGACTTGGGATGAGTTAAAGAAATTGGTTCTTGATCAGTTTTGTCCTCCACGTGAATTGGATAAGATTGAACAGGAATTCTTGACCTTGGGGGCGGGTAGTACGACGCATCGGGAGTATACCACAAAGTTTAATAAGATGTCTCGATTATGTCCCGATCTGGTTACTCCCGAAGCTAAGAGGATTAAGAAGTATGTGAAGGGTCTTCCGGCGGATGTTCGTAGGGGTGTGGTGACCACCGACATGAGCTCCTTTCACTCAGTGGTTACCCTAGCAGGCACATTGTATGATCAGAGGGAGAAATTACCACCGACTGAGACTAGGAAGACATGGAACTCAAATTTGTACGGTAAGCGATCACGGGGAAGCAATTTTAATTCGACTGAGAAGAGGGTAAAGACTGAGACTTCAGAATTTAAAAGGGATGCGGCGTTTGGTAATTGCAAGAAATGCGGGAAACCGCACAAGGGGGAATGTAAGATCGGGTCTGGTTCCTGTTTTCGATGTGATAAGGTTGGACACCCCCATTTCGAATGTCTGGCGTTAACTAGTTTCCGTTGTAAGGGTGCCGGCCACTTGGCATTGAACTGTCCTACCAGCAAGGCGGGGGGGGGGGGGGGTCCGGTCAGGGGGCTTCCTTGAGGGGGGAAAGTGGAATAGAAGCCGAAGGTCAAGGCGAGGGCCTTCAACATCTCCAAGAGAGAGGCAAAAGATGATGCGGACGTTGTTTCAGGTACTTTTTCCTTATTCATCTTTATAATCTACCCTTATAATTTCTCATTCTTTTGGAATCGTATGTGTAATCTGTAGCTAACAAGTAGTGTAATATTATTCCAGGTACCTTTTTACTAGATGAATTACAGGCATCAGTCTTATTTGATTCGGGTGCCACTGGAAGTTTTGTGTCTACCGCTTTATGTTCCTCGTTGAATAAATCACCCGAGCGCGTAGTCGATGTGTTCGAGGTAGAGGTCGCTGTAGGAAAGTCCGTTTCTCTGTCTAGAGCTATTCAGGGTTGTTCCATCAAGTTGTCTAGGTATTGATTTCCGGTGCGGCTATACTTGATGCCGCTTGGTTGTTTCGATTTGGTGCTTGGGATGGACTGGCTCGCGAGTGTTGATGCTCAGATCATTTGGGGTCAGAAACTTGTACGTCTTTGGGCCCCGGATGGGACCCAAATTACAGTCTTCGGTGATCGGGATGGTGCGACGCCGCATATCATATCTATGCTTAAGGCGGGAAAACTGATGCAGCGGGGGTGCGGGTCATATCTGGCGTATGCTATAAACGTCAAAACCGAGGTGGCTACCGTCGGTGATGTTCCTATTTTAAGGGATTTCCCGGATGTATTTCCAGATGATTTGCCAGAAGTGCCGCCGGATCGCGAGGTCGAGTTCCAAATAGACCTTGTGTCGGGCGCAAAACCCGTTGCTCGAGCCCCTTACCTTCTAGCACCGAATGAAATGAAAGAACTTTTGGCTCAATTGGAAGACTTGCTCGACAAGGGCTTCATTCGACCGAGCATCTCACCTTGGGGTGCCCCGGTCCTGTTCGTCAAGAAGAAGGATGGTAGCATGCAGATGTGCATCGACTACCGTGAATTGAATAAACTCACTGTTAAGAATCGTTACCCTCTACCAAGGATCAACGACTTATTTGATCAGCTCCAACGAGCTAGCTGGTTCTCGAAGATCGACCTTAGGTCCGGGTATCATCGGTTGACTGCCTTCCGCACTCGTTATGGACATTACGAATTCCTAAGACTGCCTTCCGCACTCGTTATGGAAATTATGAATTCCTAGTGATGTCATTCGGTTAGACCAACGCACCGGCTGCGTTCATGGATCTTATGAACCGGGTGTGTAGGCCGATGCTCGATCGTTCGGTTATTATGTTCATCGACGACATTCTTGTGTATTCCAAAAGTGAATCCGATCACGCCGGTTATCTCACGAAATTTTTGGAAGCTCTTCGAAAGAATAAGTTGTACGCGAAATTTTCTAAGTGTTCTTTTTGGTTACGCGAGGTTCAGTTCTTGGGTCATGTTATCAGCCCGAGTGGTATATTAGTTAACCCTGCAAAGGTGGAAGCCGTAAATGAATGGGAATCTCCTAAGTCTCCGTTCGAAATCCGTAGCTTTCTAGGCTTGGTGAGGTATTACCGCCGCTTCATTCCCGACTTTTCGAAAATTGCATCATCATTGACCAAGTTGACCAAGAAGAGCATTAAGTTTTTTTGGGGTACCGAGCTGGAGGAGGCTTTTCTCGAAATAAAGAACAGGTTGACGCATGCTCCGATTTTAGCGTTACCCGATGGCACTGACGATCTGGTCGTTTATTCTGACGCCTCTTACCAGGGGCTTGGGTGTGTTCTAATGCAGCGAGGTCGAGTCATCGCTTATGCCTCACGACAGTTAAAGCCTCATGAGGCGAATTATCCAACTCACGATTTGGAGCTGGCGGCGGTTGTGTTTACGCTTAAGTTGCGGAGGCATTATTTGTACTGTGTCCCTTGTGTTATCTATACTGATCATAAGAGCTTAAAGTATTTCTTTGAGCAAAAGGAACTGAATATGCATCAGCGTCGATGGCTGGAAGTAACTAAGGATTATGATTTGGAGATTATGTACCATCCCGATAAGGCTAACATGGTAGTAGACGCGTTGAACCGGAAGGAGAGACCGAAACCTATTCGTGTGAAATCTTACCAGCTTATTCTCAAACCCGATATTTTGAAACAGATAGCCAACGTTCAGAATGAGGCTTTACAGTTGGAGCGGATTATGTCAGAGCGTATCTGGGGTCAGGAAAAATTGTTGGAGGACGTTGGTGATGGGGGTGAAGTATAAGGATGGTCGTTTATGGGTACCCAGGTAAGGAGGATTTAAGGGTTAAATATTGGGTGAAGCACACAATTCTCGCTATTCCATTCATCCGGGCGCGACCAAGATGTACCGAGACCTGAAGAAAAATTATCGGTGGCCTGCGATGAAGTATGAGGTGGCTCAGTACGTGAGTAAGTGTTTGAAGTGTCTGCAAGTTAAGGCCGAGCACAAGAAGCCTTTCGGTAAACTTCAACCCCTAGAAATACCAGAGTGGAAGTTGAAGCATCTTACGATGGATTTTGTGACTAAACTACCTCGTACTCCTAGGGGTAGCTATGACACCATTTGGGTAATAGTTGATAGATTGACTAAAAGCGCTCATTTCTTGCTGATCCGAGAAACTTTTAATTCTGAGTAGCTAGCCGATGTGTTTATTCGTGAGATCGTTTCTAGGCACGGGGTGCCGGTATCTATTGTTTCGGATAGGGATACGCGTTTTACCTCTAGGTTTTGGAAGAAGTTTCTTGAGGAGATGGGTACCAAACTCCTCATTACTATCGCTTATCACCCACAAACAGATGGTCAGTCCGAGGGGACCATACAGTCTCTTGAGGATATGTTGCGGGCTTGTGTTATCAATTTTGGTGGTCGTTGAGATCGTCATTTACCTTTAGTCGAGTTTTCTTACAGTAACAGTTACCACGCCACGATTGGGACGCCACCGTTCGAGATGTTGTACGGATGGAGGTGTAGGACTCCATTTTGTTGGGGCTCCATTGGTCAGAAACAGTTGGGTAGTTTGGAGGTGGTTGAGGCTAGGACTGAGAAGCTTGATAAGATTAATGCCTTTATGAAGGCCGCTCAGGATCGTCAAAAGTCCTACGCGGACAAAAGGCGGAGGCCTATTGTGTTTGAGGTTGGTGATAGGGTTATGCTAAAAGTTTCTCCTTGGAAGGGTATTATTCATTTTCGTTAGTGGGGGAAGCTTAGTCCGAGGTTCATTAGTCCGTTCCGCATCTTGTCTCGTGTTGGTGAGGTAGCGTATAGACTGGAATTTCCCGATGAGCTCGCAGGGATCCATCCTACTTTTCACGTGTCTCATTTGAGGAAATGTTTGGCAGACGAGGAGGTCCATCTGCCTCTTGGTGATATTGAGCTTGATAGTAAGTTGAACTACGTTGAAGAACCTATTGCTATACTTGACCGTCAGGAAAGGCGTTTGAGGAATAAGGTGGTTAGGCAGGTGAAGGTGCAGTTGAGGCACCGTAGGGGTTCTGAGGCCACTTGGGAGTCCGAAGACGAGATGATGAAACTCTACCCGCAGTTGTTCTTATCGCATCGGGATTCGGGGACGAATCCCATTGTAAGGGGGGTGGACTTGTAACACCCGTTAATTTTCGATTCCATGGTTTAAAGCTTCTAAAGTACGTACAATTATCGGGAGTTATCCGGCTTTCCTCGATGACTTTCTCATCCTTAAGGTACGTTAATTTATTTAACTTTTCAACCAAGATGTCACTTCTTTATAATTGGAGGGGTTAGAGTGTAAGATTTTTTTAATCATAATAAACAAACCCTAACCCCCATTCCCCTTGTCCGATCGGCAGCATGCTCCATCCACAAACCCCTCGTTTTTCTTTTCTGCAGCCAAGATTAAGTTGTAAAACTCCAATTGAAGGTTAGTCCCATGTTCCCTCATGTCTTTTACACCTTAATTGGTGATAATAACTCGCTTATTGATCGTTAAATCGCGTGTTGTAGGCTAACCGGGTGGCTGTCCATTCTAACATTTTCGGGGCTGTTTTGGTTGAGGTTTTTGCACCAAAATCTTCCTAGGCATGTCTAGTATAACATACTACAAAATTATGTTCATTGGTGTTTGTTTGGTTGGTCAACTAGTTTTAGATTGAAAACTAGTTTTCGGTTGTCTAGAATAGTGATTAGTTGCGTTTAACGCGAGGGATGTAGTAGGTGATGACCAATTCAGTTCGGATTGCTTCGGTTTAATGTACGGGCTGTTGGAAAATGATTTTTATAAGTATTGGGGCTAAAGTGGTTGTCGGTTACTCAAACGGGTCGGTACAACGCGTATTCGCGTTTATTGAATAGTTGGTGCGTTGTGCTTGCGAGTTACCGACCCATTTGGCTCGTGTAACGTCGTGTGGACTTGCTGGCTGTGAATTTATCATATTGGGTCGACACGGGGCTGAGTTGGATGTTAATTGCCTAAACAACTCCTAAATGTGAGTGTTAGTATCACTTAGTGCCTCCAGGGGTAATTCGGGAATTCTTTATTCCCGGGAGTATCTAAGGGTTTTGTTGGTGAATGTATGGCCCCGGGGGCTGTTATAATTGACTTTGATGAGGTCGAGGCTTTAGGTAACTCGAATCATGTTAGAACGTCTCGTAGGATAAACGAGTCCTTTCGATGTCGTTAGTAATGATTGTATGTAAACCGACAAGCGTTTGAGTTGTGGGGATACTTAGGGGTTCTCTAGCCCGTGGTGAAATCGTGCCTTGTTTTAGGTGAGTTCATGATGCCCATTTTTACTGTTTTTAAGTTTTTGGGCTAGCAAGCCCACCTAAGTAATTTTGCTTGATGTACCGTTAAAATTATCTTGTATGGGCTTACTTGTATAGGGTAGGCTTTGGGATGATATTATTGTATGTCTGTATGTATGTTTATACATGTATTATTGTATGGCCAATATTTGGTGATGTTAATTAGTCGTTATCGACTAAGGATGTTTACGTATGCCTACTTTGTGTTTGCATACGTTGGATGAGATGTTACGTGTTTGGGTTGTACGTGTGCTCGACCCTGTTTCTATCCCGTTTTATTATAAAATTCTTGGAATGATTTATATAAATGTCAATTATTAAAACTCTATATAAGTATGATTTCTTATTATTGATGATGGCCTAGCTGTTGTATCCCGTTTTATTTTAAAACTCTTGGAATGATTATGATTATTATTATTTTAGATGTCAATTATTAAAACTTGAACCCACTCAGCTCAAGCTGACTTTGTGTGCATGTTAGTGTGAGTTTCAGGTTAGGAGGAAGATGCATTACCGCTTAGACGTGCACGAGGCTACTTGGGCGGTGGATGGCATACTTAGTCGGAAGTGTTATTGATGAACATTGTTCTTTTAAATTTTTACTAAATAAATTGAAATTTGGTTTTGGGCATAATTCCCGGGTTTTGGGAACGTGTTTTAATAATTTTGATTTTCCGCTGATTTATACTCTGAACTGGTTTTTGAAATGAAATGAATTGTTTTGAGTTTAAGTATTTTGTATGTTTCTTGTATGAATACCAACAGTAGGATTCCCGGGAATCGGGGTCTTACATTGAAACTCGACAATTCGTGTAATAACACGAATTTTAGAAATTTACATGAATACTTAAACATTGAATACGAATTAATACTCGACTATTCGCATAACCCAATGACTTTTCAAAACATGAATATAAACAATTAAGTCATCGGATCATACGTTGTATGAATTATCATAACTTGCATGTTCCAAAAAAAATAAAAAATGCGTAACCAAATGGAACCAAAAGCTGGTTATTCGTGTATCACCACGACTTGTCAGACTTTTAGTTAAAACACATTGTAAAACATTGAGGGTCGGAGTCACACATCTCATGAACCTGCATGACTTGTTTGACATCCTTAGGAGTGTAACTATATTCTTTTCATAAAGAGAACATGGACACGTTTGAAAGCATAAAGTTTTGATTCGTATGGTGTTTGTTGTGGTATGCTTTGGCTTAATAGGTTTCATGCCCATTCCGAACCCTCTAGGTAAGCAACCAGGTCCCGCGTCTAATTGGGATTTGTACGCATTGCTTATCCTAAGGTTAAAAATAATCTTGGTGTCAAGAGTTCGGAAAACAAGCACATCCCCCTTACAATTACTCCACACCCGCCACGTAGAACTATATTTAAGAAGAGGAAATATCGAAAATCGATTGAAAATCTTCGTTATAGGCATAAGCCTTGGACTTCTATGTGTGTTTTGTACATGAGGCGGTAAGTGAAATCAACAATAAAGCAATAATAAGTGAATTCGAAGAATCAAGTAAAGGCCAACATAGTCTCTAATCATGCAACCAAAACAAATAAACAATAAGCTACAACTAACTAGAACGCTACGCTTAATGTCCTATCTTACAGTCATGGCTCTGATAACAATCTGTAACACCCCGGCTAAAATAGAAACACCCGAGTGTGACGTACAGATTGTTCAACCACATGTGGCACTTTTATATGACAATAATATCATTAATTTATTTAAAATCTCAAGTACACAAGTTTATGTAATAAAGTACATTCAAATAAAGGAAAAACAACTATATTAACTTGTCGATTATTATTGATAACTTAGAAATATTGTCATCGTCACTTCAACCCCTAATAATGGTACCTGTAGCATGTATATAAAATATACGGGCAAATACAAGTAGTTGATGTGAATCACACAGTGCTTTAATATGCGTACATAAAAACCATACAATTCTATGAACATGTGTAATGACGCAAATAAGGTCCTTTTCATTTGGTAACAGCCAACATACTAAGATAATAGCACAATGCAAGTAAGTCCCTTTCCAATTGGGGACAACCAACGTACTCGGATAATAACACAATGCATGCAAGGTCCTTTCTAGTTGTTAACAATCAACTTACTTGGATAATAGCACAACACACATAAGCAAGTAAACACACAAGTCCATAGTACGAATTGTAGTTTTTTAAATGAATAAGTAACTGTTTGGATACAATATGCATGTTACCCCCAAAATGTAAAAGCGTTAAAAAAGGGGGTTTGAGAAACTCACCTAGAAATTCAAGGTAAACTTGAAATATAAACCGAAATCACGTTAAAGAACCCAAAATGATTGAACCTCATGAACTATAATTGAAACAAAAACAAAATCTACCTAATGGGATTATAAAAGTTAAATCAATTTGGGTAAAGGGTTTTGTATTATTTTAATATTATTTTAGGGCGTTTTATGTTATAGTATATTTAAACTATATCGGAAATTCAATGAAATATTATTTGACTAAATTATGAATCACGGATTTTATCGGTATAGTTTATTCCTGAATTCAGAAAGTTAGCGTGATATAAAGTTAACGAAATTGAATTATAAAATAGAAAGCCTTGCTTTCTACTTCATACATCTTCTTTTCGTCTTCTTCCATTTGAATATACTTCTTAAATTGTTCCTTTCATTCAAAAGTGGTAGTGGGTGGTATGTAACCATCTTGAATGCTCACCCACATCTTGGCATCTTGCCACTTGGTATACTGTTCAAACCTCTCTTTACATTATACAAAGTCAATGCTTTTTAATAACTTAGGTGCCTTAGTCACGGAAACCGACTCACCTTCCATTTTAACCAGTTCAAATATATTTAAACACGTTATTTTAACAACTGAAAATTAATTAACCTTCTTTTAATATTTTTTATTTTTTAAATTTCAACGGTAGTTAAGTTCGCCTTCGTCTCAGAATAAGCGAAGCTAGACAACTTCACCTCGTCAGTGAAACTCGTCAACTTCGCCTGGTTAGCAGTAAATGTCAACTTCGCCTAAGTCAAGTCAACTTCGCTGAGTCAACTTCGCTCAGATACAAGTTCGCCCAACTTGTGACTTCGCCGAAAACCCTAGCGATAACTTCGCTGTGACTGCTAGAAAGTTTGATTTTCAATTTTTCGACTGTGTTTTTGAGTGTAGGGTTTGTGGGGGGTGTTTGGATAGTGAATATAAGCTACAAAACAAAATTTTGATGTTTTCGAACGTCAAACTTATGCAAAATGCTTTGTTCAAGTCATAATACTCGTGTGATACTTCCGAACCACACAATTTAGAGCTTAATGCTCTCATACCAATTGTAGGTCCTTGGAACGGATCGATACAGAAGATATCACAAACCCATAGGGTGCAAAATCCACTAAGTGTTTGATTACGAGTGCTAGTAATGAGATGAACAAAAGAACAATCAATAAGCAAAAGTTTACTTGTGTTGAATAATAACTCAGTGTCAATCAATACATGGTAAAGATGTACACAAGTTCTTACGGCTGGAATGAACAACTATTGAATACTATACCGAAGACGTGTTTATATACTACACATCTTCGCCATTTACAAGACTAACGAAGTTAACACAACTTCACTTAATACATAACTTTGCTAATATCCAAACCTCTAAACACAATAACAAAACATATCATTTTTTACAGACACGACTAACAATAAACCTATGAAGTACCGACACACCAAAATGCATCAAAAGAATTAATAGGAATTACAAAACATATCATTTTACAAATCTTGACATTCGATTATGTTTTCATTTGGCTCGGAGACCGGATGGTAAAATAAGAAATCGTTTGATGTTTGGGTTTTAAAAAATTTTGGATATCCGGTAAAGTGAATATTGATGGATTAATTGTATAGTATTTTGAGATGTCGGGTTCGTTTAGGTTAATCGAGTCTCGGTTTTATGTTTGATTGATTTGGGCCAAGCCCATGTTATAAATTATTATATTATTATTGGGTATATCTCTATCTTTATCGGGTTCTACATAATCATGGGTCAAGCTCCTTATCTGCAGTCTCTACGGTTTGGGCCAAGCCCATCAACGTATCTAACGATATGCATTCTAAAAAAAAAAACTTATTGTCCTATTTTTGGGGTTGTTACAGGGGGTGACGATTCGAGTCTCCCTTATAAGCCCACATTTGCTATTTTGAGAGTGGAGTTCTTTTAGGGCGGCGCACTGCATTGTCCATCATGGAGGTAACTTGGTCAACAATGACTCTTGCTACTATGACAACCATAAGATTCCACAAATTATAAGTTGACTTTCATCATCTAGTGATCAAAAACTTCTAAATTCATCTATTTACTATAAGCCGTTTAATCATTTTTCTTACAACAAAATACTAGTAATCGATATTCAATTTCAGATGATTTTTCAATGTATAGTGCACCTTAGGTAACTGAAACTTTTCAAATGAAAATTTTTAAAAGAACTCTTACATTTTATAATGTTGGTTATTATGGTTATTTTCTACTTATACCAACCCATTCAAATGATAAGAACTCACAATTCAATAATCAAGTTAAGGTGCTAGCGACACTCCTAAAAATACCAAAAGTATCCAAAATCCCCATACTTTTTATTATTTACAAATTTATTACAAATCATTTTTCATTTTAAAACACAACATTTTTCCTCTTACAACTTTGGTGCCCTATGCTTTTAATCTTTTACAAACTTTTTGTTTAAAGTTTCAGTCTAATTTTGCGTCTTAACACGCGACATCTCGTATGTGTGGTTCGAAGTTTTCACGTCTATCTTTTTTTTCCCATTTAACTACCCTGTAACAACGCATAGATCCTAAGTCGACTTACTTTTCTCTATAATGTTTTATGTTTCAATCAAATTTTTGTGTGTTAACACATCGCAATAGCTTTCGTGTTCAACGCATTTACATCTACTTTTCATTTTCTTTTCTTAATGGTTCACATAAGTTAGTGGCCACAAGAGAGAGGATGTTGACCAAAGGTGGCGGTGGTGGTAAGTTCATATCTTAAAGTGGAGTGGATGTGTCTTCAAATCTCATAATCTTAGCTTTTCGCATCGAATCATAGTTTCTAAATATATATTTGAAAGTGATAAAATGTTTTAAGTCTATTAATGTAAGATCATATTCTATATATAATTATTTGGTTTGAAAATTACTCTTAGTAATAATGTATATAGAATTAAAGCTAAAATCTAACTACACTATTAAAAGAAGACTTATTGTCAACATGACATTCCACTATGTAACGTCCGTAAAGTTTTTTAATCGGCTAGCTCGTTTATAAATGTTTGTTTAAAAGCCAAGATTTCATCTTCCTAATTTAGAGCCTTGTAATATGTTTTTAAAATCCATTTATCTATCCTCTGGCTCAAATCATCGCTTCTTATAACTTAATGTGTAGCACCTGACATTTTCGTCTATCGGCGTGAAGCATTGTAGGGTTTGTAAATTTTTAGGTTTGATCCGGCATCCTTCGGGGACCCCCTTGTCATTTTCATAAACCTAAAAATTTAACCTTTCATCCAAGTTGTCAAATTTTGCAAGTTGGAGGGCCATAGTGTAAATATATTATAATAGAAACTCTAACCATGTTCCTCATTCCCTCCTGCCCGATCGCAGGTTTGCAGCCCCCTCACCTCGGTTTTTGTGCCATCTAAAGCAAAATCCTGCCATCTCCCGACTAATTCGAGGTTGGTGCTACTTTAAATCACCCTGAATTGACTTCGACCCCCTAATGCCTTGGTCAAAATTGTTTCTAGTATAGTGAGCAGTTTATATATATATATATATATATATATATATATATATATATATATATATATATATATGTATATATATATATATAATTCTTTAGATAACAGACTATAAGGTTAAACGCTGGACTTACATGCCATTCGGACTTACATGCCTTACATTCAGGGTGTTTAGGACTTATTTGGACGCCCCACCCCTGTAGTTCCCTTAGTACCCCTTAAGTCATGATATCAGATAACTTATTTCTTTATACTATTATTTTGATCCTTTTATATGTTTTAATAAATTATTATTAATTTTTTTTAATAAATTTGGAATAAAGTAATAATTTATATCTGCTCAGATACTTAGTAAATATTTCGTTAGACCAGAAACACCAACAAGCTCGTGTATGATTGGATAATAACATTTATGCCTATCATTCGGAGAGATATGCAAGAGAGCATACCTTATTTCCCAATGGTTCACTACATCAGACTTAACAGATTTAGATTTATATCACATATGACAACTACAGACTATGGAAAACTACCATACAGTGCCAATGACTGTACTCAAAGCCTTTTGAACTTATAATCCATGGGTTAGTTATCTTAAACAGTTTTCTATCACATCCCAAAGGTTGGATACTATTTCTATCCATAAAATTTTAACCTTCTTTAAAGTTTATAACTGGATAATCTTATCATATCTCTTATGAGATCACCAAAAACAGTGTTGCTTAGTTAAAAACATTTCACAGTTTCAAAGGTCATTTCTTTTGTAATTTCATTTAAGGATTGATTCTGAAAACAGTGTTGTCAGATAAGTACATTTGACAAGCACACACTTCAAATAATGTCAAGCACATCCATTCAGATAGCATAGACCAAACAAATCAACCTATAAGTCTGTCGAGCATGCTCAGAAATTCATCGAGCACACTCGAAAGTCTACCGAGAAACCTTAAAATTTATCATTTCAGTGCTTGTGCTCGAAAGACTTAGCTGCGTGCTCGAGCAGTAGACTTGTGCCTGGAATACTTAGAAAGTATTCCAAAACACATGTCGATGCTCAACCAGTAGTAACACAACATATGTTCTTTAATTCCTTGAGAAACCTAAAGTATAGTTTGTTTGTGCTCGAAGAACATCAAACACACCATAAAACACAGAGTTATGCCCGAAATACTTGGAATGTTTTTCAAGACAAAATTTTGTGCTCGAGCAACTGAGCTTTGACATCTGTGCTTGAAAGACTTAGAAAAATCTTACAAGTAACACTGCTTGTGCTCGAGGAACATCAAGCACAGTTTCAAGCACAGATTCATGCTCGAAGTACTTGAAATCAGAGAAATACATCAAGCAAGCACAGATCAAAGTGCCAAAAGCTTTAATTAACAATTTTAAACAAGATTTTCACACAAGGACATTCACATACATGATTCATGCAATTAGAATAATCATTTAAGCATAGCAAATCATCATGCAAACATTCAAAGTCAGTAACATAGATAATCAATAAGCACCTCACTTAAGCACACATCCTAAATCAAACTTCATCAGCATTTATCATTCTTAGGCATTTTAACAGAAAATGAAACCTGGTTTTATCTAAAGGTTTGGTGAATAAATCAGCCAAATTATCAGATGTATCTACCCTTTTCATTTCTATTAAACCTTTTTCCTGACAATCCCTAATGAAATGATGTCTAATTTCAATGTGCTTAGTCTTAGAATGTTGGACTGGATTCTTAACATTGAACATAGCAGCAGCATTATCAATTAAAATAGGTGTAAGTAAGAAATTCAGACCATAATCCAGCAGTTGATTCTAAATCCACAGAACCTATGCACAGCATGCAGAAGCAGCAATGTACTCAGCTTTAGCAGTAGAGATTGACACTGTAGTTTGCTTCTTGCATTGCCAAGACACCAGCCTGTTCCCTAGAAACTGGCATCCTCTAGAAGTTGATTTTCTACTCATATTGTAACCATCATAGTCACTATCTGTGTAGGCCATCAAGTCAAAGGAAGGGTTCTTTGGATACCAAATCCTCAAATCTGGTTTTCCTTTTAGACATCTAAAGATCCTCTTAACTACTAGCATATGTGAGACCTTGGGGTTAGCTTGGAATCTAGCACAGACACACACAGCAAACATAATACCTGGCCTAGATGCTGTGAGATACATCAGTGATCCTATCTTGGCCCTATATTCATGCTGGTCCACCGGCTCCCCTTTCTCATCAGGTACCATTTTCTCATGTGTCTCCATCGGTGTAGACACTGTCTTGAAGTCTTGGCACATGAACTTGTTAAGAATCTCTTGTACGTTCTTTGGTTGATTAATGAAAATTGCATCAACTTTCTGTTGCACCTGATGTCCAACGAAGAAATTCATTTTCCCCATTGAGCTCATCTTGTACTTGGATTTCATCACTTACTCAAACTCCTTACACATCTGTTCATTTGTAAAGCCAAAGATAATGTCATCCACATACACTTGCAACAGCAGCAGATCTTTGTTCCATCTTTTGTAGAACAAGGTCTTATCAATAGCTCCTCTGCAGAAGCCATTTTCCAACAGATGGTTTGATAACTCATCATACCAGGCCCTTGGTGCTTGATGCAGTCCATACAATGCTTTGCTGAGTTTGTAAACCTTGTTGGGATGCACTGGATCTTCATATCCTGGAGGTTGTGTGACATAAACTTCTTCATCAATATTTCCATTTAAAAATTCAGACTTCACATCAAGTTGATAGACTTTAATGTTCATTGATGCCGCATATGCAAGAAAGATCCTAATAGCCTCTAGTCTTGCAACTGGAGCAAAAACTTCTTCAAAGTCCACTCCTTCTTGTAAGCATCCTAGAGCCACAAGTCTTGCTTTGTTCTTGATCACAATGCCCCTTTCATCTTTCTTGTTCATGAACACCCATTTTTTTCCAACAGCATACTTGCCTCTGTGCTTGTCAACCAAGTCCCATACATGTAAGTCTCTGAATTGGACTAACTCTTCATGCATAGCTTCTACCCAGCTATTGTCTTTTAGATCTTGATTAATGTTCTTTGGTTCAACTTGGCATACAGACAGATCTTTGACTTTTCATAAGAGCTTCTAGTCACTCTTTCTTGCAAGTCTCCTATTATATTCTCTGCAGGGTGATTTCTTTCAACTGAGGTAGTCTGCACAAATTGTTGTTCAGACACGTCTGTCTCAAGATTGGTCATATTTAACTCAACAGATTCACTTTCATTTCTTTCTTGACTTCCATTAGTTTCTTGAAATTGATTAACCTCAAATTATGATCCTTCATTTAACCCAATTTGTAGAGAGTCAAACAAAGATTGGAACCTTACTTCACATTGATTTATCCCTTCATGCTGAGCAGGTTGTTGACTTTGAATTGGTTCACTCTGTACTTCACTTGGACCTTCATTAGAAACTTCAACTGCAGCTTCTTGTCCATTTGACTCAACTTTAGCTGCTCGTTGGTTGCTTCTCTCAAAATTGAATCCGTTTGTTTCAGGAGCAACTGATGACCATAGTTTGGTTTCATTTTCAGTAGCTTTGGAAACAAAGCATGAACCACCTCTAGATGTAGCAGTATTCATTCTTAGCTCATAGAGGTTGCCATTTCTTGGAGCCATCATCATGATCATCTCAGTTGGAATCACAAACTCAAGCTTCAAAATCAGGCAGTGTTCATCATTGAAGGCCACCTTATACCCTTTGTCACAGACTTGAGAAATGCTGAGTGGATTGTATTGTAGTTCTTCAACATGCAGCACATTCTCAAAGAATACCTTGCCATTGGTGAGTGTTCCTCTTTCAACAATCTTCCCTCTATTTTCATCACTTCCTAAAGCAACTGGCCCTTCATATTTTCTTTCATAATTGATTAGAGCACTCTTGTCACAGGTCATGTGCCTGGAACATCCACTGTCCAATGTATCATAAATCATTACTATTCAAGGATTGTTCCTGCACATAAACACAAAAATGAAATCAGTTGGATTTTGAGTCACAAACTGCATCAGTTTGTAATTCAGGATTAGGTGAAGATTCATCAGGAGTTGGAACTGGAACTGGAAGTGGGTCTTCATACACAACTTCACATTCTTCTTCTGAGTCTGATTCTGACCCAGCTTTCACAACTTGTGACTTGATTACTTTTTCAGTTTGCTTAATCACATAGTCTTTCTTTTCAGTCAACTCCTTCTTAGTCTTCCATTGAAACCCCCTTGGTTCATAACCCTGCTTCATCAAAAATTTCTCATCCCCATTAAGAACACCAGGTCTAATCTTTTCTTTTCTTTTGTCATTGGACCTATTGTTCTTTGCAGGTTTCATTGATACCTTTGCATCATCTTTGATTTTCAACACTTGGTTCAATCTCTTTTCCAAGACTGAACTTTTCTCTTCATCACTTGAGCTTCTCTTCTCTTCATTTAGGTATCTGATATACATCTCCTTGTATCCTTTCATATCAAATCCACAGACCATAGGCATCAGACTTCTTGCACCAGACCTTGGCATAGCTTCCCATATCTTCAAGCAATTTCTTGTCTTTGATTCTGTCACTTGGTTTGGGGAAGTCAAATCCTAGGGATGTTTTAGGACATAAAGAGTTGCTGAAGTCCATTTTGTTGGGTCTGTTTACATCAGGCACCAAATGGTATTTCTCTTTTACAAACACTACAGGCTTCAAGTTGGATGGGGTTCTTGAACTACTTCCATTTTCTTCTCCAACAAATCTTCTCATTGGTACATACTCCACAACTCCAATGTCAAATAGTTCATGATTTGAGAAGACTGGATAGATTGGAGGATGTGACTGATCATAAGAAGGTTTCATTGCCTCTCCATTTCTTCTTTTGCTTTCTGGCTGTGGTCTAGCACAAATGTCAAACACTGCATGTTCTTTTCTTATCTTTTCATAGTGCTTTCTCAACTTTGGAGTCATCTTTGGCAGAAGAGAAATCTTTTCACTTTTCTTCTTGCTGGATCCCTTTTTCTGCTTGCCCTTATATGATTTTGTGCTGTCACAGCTGCAGTTACTATCCTCACTTGAGTATTCCCTCCATTTCATAATCTGATCATCATTCTTTGCATTTTTCTGCATTTCTGGTTCCTCATTCTGTTTTACTTCAAATTCTCCATTCTCGTTCACAAACACATCATCATACTATTTTACAAAATTAGCTTTATCATCAAACACATTCTTGAATTGTTTCAGATATTCACTCCTGCTCTTCTTGTCTACTTTCAGTGGGTAGCTGTCACAGAAAGGTGGTGGCACCTTTTTGTACTTCTCTTCCTCATTCATTTTATCCACAAAACCCACTATATTTCCTGTAGAAACAAGGTTCTTCAAGAATTCCATTTGAATTAACAAGTTAGTATTCTTCAATTTCTTTTCAGCATACATCTTTTTCAAACCCTCAATTTCAACTATCATATTTGATTGGGTTCGGTATGCCTACATACAATCCTCTTCAATCCCCTTGATTTGATTCTCATAAGTTGCCCTCACTGGCTTCATATACATTCAAGAATTCTTCATTTCTTCCACACTCAGTTTTCCACTTTCCAACCTCCTGATTGAGTTCATCAATGGTAATAAGAAGAAAAGAAATTGAAATATCATATTGTACCTGCACATTTGAAGATTCAGGCTTGTCCTGCATTTTGGCCATAAATGCAACATTCACCTCCTCAATCTCATCTGCATGGTTGCTCCACTCAAACTCCCCATCCTGAGGCACCCTTGTTACTGCAACATTTCCTTTATCTCTAACCTGATTCACATTGTTCTGATTAGTATGAATCTGCATTTGGTTGTTTCTTTGGGGTTGAAAGGTTTGTTGCTGGGGTCTGTTTTGATTCTGATAGGGGTTTTGGTTAGTGATCTGATTTTGCTGGTGCTGGAAGTTCTGATTCTGATTTTGATAGAATTGGTTCTGATTCACTTGATTACCAACTTGCTTTGGCATGTTGCACTCTCTTGCAAAATGTCCTGGTTGTTGACAATTACAACAGATGGCTTTCGACTTATCAAAGCCGATTCTCTCATTTGGTCCATTAAAGCTTGTTCTTCCAGTTCTGTTATACAATATTTTGCTCCTCACAGCTAACGTAGCAGCCTGCCACTTGATGTCCATGTCTTCCAAGTCATCAGCATCGATTTGCTCAAGATCTTCCTGCACAATACTTGTGTTGATCAGGTTCTTGGAAACAAAGGCAAGATATGACTCAGTAAACATAGAGAACAATGCTTGATAGTCTATTCCTTGAGCATTATTGTTCTGCATAAATGTTGACTGCCCATATGTTGTAGAGGGAGTATCATCTTCAATCAGCTGAACATTGAATCTTGACTGGCCACCACATATTGAATTTGTCTCGGATGGCTCTTCAATAATAGGCTGCTGGTTCTTGATTGAGAGGTTGCCCATTGGTGCTACAAGAGCATTGTTCACTTGAAAACTTAGCTTGTCTTCTCTATTCATATGATTTTCGATCATCTCATATTCTACAGCCTTGAGAAATGCAATCTTATCATCCAACTTAAAGTTGGGGAAACTCACTTTTTCCTTGATAGATTTGCTGGTTGTATACCATTCACCGGACAAGGACGATAAAAGCTTCTTGTTTAGCTCGAAATCTGAAATCTGCAGGTCAGTTGTTCTTATGTCATTAACAATCACCATGAACCTTTGCAGAATTGATTTCAGTCTTTCTCCATCCTTAAACTTAAACCTATCAAGCTGTTGCTTCAGTCTATCTTTCTTGATATTTCTCAGTTCAGTGTTTCCTTCAAACATATCAATAACTGCATCATACATTTCTTTAGCAGTTTTGTGATGGTTGACGGTTGTCAGTATCTCCCAAGACAGATCTAACTTCAGCATAGATAGTGCTTTTGTCATCTCTCTTTTTCATCTTCAGCTCAACGGTGGCATTAATGTTCGGAGCAGTTGAAGGAACATAGTTTCCGTCAGTGATAGAAGTCCAAAGCTCTGGGTCTTTGTAGTTTACAGCTGCTTCGAAGAGCACCTTCCATTTGATGAAGTTTTCTTGTCCAAGCAATCTAGGAATCTTGTTGGTAGAGACTTCTTGGTCTCCCATTTCAGCAGATCTAGGATTTGCAGTAGAGAAACAGAGTAAAGCTTCAAGCTTTTTCACAAACCTTCTGTCCTGTGGCCTTCAGCGAGCTTCCAAAGCTCTGATACCATTTGTCAGGACCGTGAGTCGGGTGAAACCTTAGAAAAGATTGACAAGAACACACCAACTCTGTAACCCAAAGGCCTATTGAATATCCTGGCAGAATCAGGATATCCAACAAGTGGGAACGAAGGAGTGAAAATAACAAACACGAAACGATAATAGATAGTCAATAATAGCACATTCAAAGACAAATATTCACTGTATTAAATGAGTCATTAATGAAACAATGAAAGGAATGTCTAGGGTTTCGTGTATGACGGCGGCGGCAGCTGTACGAGGAAACAAATAGAATATTCTTTAGGAATGTTTCTAGTATTGTTTGCGTCGTTCTCTGTTCCTAAATGGAAACCTAGGACCCTATTTATAGACCCTGACATTCCTTTTAGAAGTTCCTAATCATTACATAATGAAAGACAAAATAGTACAAGTGTTGAGTCCTTGAGCACGATAACAATCTTGCTCGAGCAGACTCACTACGCTAGGTATGCTCGATGATTGTCCTCGAGCATACTTTACTTAGAATGTCTTCAGTGAAGACATTCTCCTCCATCAAGCTTCATTCCTCTTGACTTATCCATGCTTTGCTCGAACTAGTCCATCGAGCAAGCTCATTCTTCTTGATGTCTTTAGTCTTGTCCTTAGACTTATTCAGCAATCTTTAGTATCCTCGAATGTAAATCTTGTTCGAGGAACTGAACTGTGCTCGAAGTCCTTGCTTTGATCACGTGACATCTTCTTATTGAATCCATGCTTGTCCCCATGTGCTCGATCATCCTGTGCTCCTAACATTTGGTTAAAACTTGTATGATCAAGCTGTTTGCTCGATTGGCAATCCATGCTCGATAGAAGAATACTCTTGCTCGTTAAAGTGTAGCTTGCTCGAAGCCTTATCACTTAGAAGAATCAACCGTTTAAGATTCTGAAGACCTTGCTTGAGGTAGTAAAACCATGCTCGATCGTCTAAGCTTGCTCAAAGTCCATACTTAGCCGTTTTCTGAGGAGGTTGAGAAGATTCCAATCTTCCTTATCAAAAATCCGACCCAACATTGGGTACATATGACCTCATTACCTAAAGATTACTTAACAGATGATGAAGGTTTTTGTTAATGTTTTTTTTTTTTTTTTTTTTTGGTTTGATGGGTTTAAGTACTAAAGATGTTTGAAGGTGTAATTTTACTTAGTTTGTATTTATATGTTGTTTCGTTTTAATATAAACAACAATGTTAGAGCTCTAGTTTTAATTTTAAACCAGGCAATTACCCATTCATTAATATTCATTATGTGATACCTTTTAATTATAAAATTGTAATGCTCATTATGTAATTTTTTTATATATGTATATTTGATATTTTCTATATTTTTCACATGTATGCTACTGAAGACACTAACCTAGTTGTTTTATAATCTTACTAATCTATTAATTCACTCCCTATTTTTCACATGGCATCATTATAGGGTCTCTACGTAAGATGCCACCTAGATGCCATATGGATTAATTCCTAATTTGGTCAGTCCTTTAATTATAATTACTTACACAAACTCACGGACCCGTTTCAATCTTCTTTTAACCCGTGACTCGTATTGTAGTTTAAAACATAAGCATATCTTACTAATATATTATTTTCCTCCCTATTTTATACATGTCAACATTCTAGGGCCTCCACATAGGATTTGCTATATGGATAATTTCCTTTTTAATCATCTATCTTAGTTAAATCCTAAAAAGCATGCGCCTGTTTACAATGCTTTAACCCATAACCCAGAAATTTATTGTTAATTACGGACCCTAAAGCTATTCAAATACAACTTGACCAGGTTAGAATGTATATGTAAGGCCTGATCCGGGTGTGCTACATTGGGTGTTTGATTTGCTCATAAACACAGTTCTAAAATCATGAAAATGGCAAACGTCACACAAAATACATGAAACAAATCTTGATATTGATATATATTATTATATATATATATATATAGACACACACACACTCATAAACCAAAAAAAAAAGTAACAAATTTTACACACATGAAGGTAAAAATTAGCAGAAAAATTCACATTAGGTGATTGTGAAGTTTGAGGAATTGTACCAGAAAAATTAGCGGATACAGATTCCTCAACCCCTTGAGGAATCTCTTGGTTGATTTGAGAGTAGAAAGCTGTAATCGGAGCACATGAGCAATTCATATGAAGTGTTCCCCCATATAGAGTTGGATCTTCACTTTCTTTTGACGAATTTTGACATCTCAAATCAAATTCAGTCACACCCCAACCTACGACGGAATATACCGGGGCACGACATAATTTATATCATAGCTCAAAGAAACTAATAATAATAGGTGTCAGTATCTAAATTATTTATTCATGATAATCGTACACAAATAGTTCAAAAGTAATAAATACAACATTTACTTTATATTTATTATCATCCTAAAGTCCAAATCTAAATCTTCACTTCAATTCACTTCATATAACAACCTGCATTATACGTTAAAATAATTTGTCAACAACAAATGTTAAGCGAGTAACCACGATTTAGAATAATTATGATAATAACAACAACAACAACAATAATAATAATAATAATAATGAGAAATAAATAATTCCTTGCGTATGTGAATAGTATCAATTAATATTAAACAAGTATGAGTGTCTTTTCGATCATGCCACTAGATTACAAACATATCTACTTGGACGAATTCGCAACCAATAAACAACATAAAAGTGACAATTGTGTCTTTTCAAACATACCACTACATTCCGACATGTCTACTCGGACGATGTATGATCATACTATGAGGATGAGGATGAGGACGAGGACGAAGACGAGGATGAGATATCAACCAACCATAAAGAAGTAAACATATAATTCATATACCAATCAACAATTAATTGAGCAATACCACAACCACGCAAATAATGGAATTGGTTTTAGTATGATAGTATAGTAGTAAAAATTTCTAATGCGCATAATGCCCCCAAAACAAAATAGAGAAAAAGAGGATGTAATTACTCACCTTAGAGATAAGATAAATGACGAGACGGCAATGACGTTAAGTCGGATTAGTTAGTTAGTCCTTTGAGAAGTCTTCGCGAATTCTCCTAAAGTATAATTAGAAGGATTGATCTAACGATATAAATGAACAAGATAAGGAAAGTGAGGGTTTATAACGGATTTGGAATAGGGAAAGCGTTAAGTATATTTTATAATAATTTTAAATGTTGCGTTAAAGTAGTAACTGTTTTAAATATAATAACCCTATCCTTTGAAATCTTTAAACGATAAATAATTTAAATATTTAATACATATATTCATAAAATAAATAAGAAAAGGGTGATTTGAAAGTTTAGCGGTGATTGGTTCGTTTATGCTAGATGGAAACTATCTTTAGTTTATTTTATGTATTTATGAAATTATATCAAATTATAATAGAAAAGATATATAGATTTCTAATATATATATATATATGTATATATATATACCTTTAAATGAAAATTTATTTTGATAGTTTAGTGTTCTTTGGTTCTTTAAATAAATGAATGTAGTATTAGATTTTTTATAAATAATGAAGTTTAAATATATATTAGTTAAATAAAACAAATGAAATAAAAAAAATAAAAACAACCACTAGGGCAGGTCTCTCACCTTTTAAGGGATGAGAAAAAGAATTCATATACTAAACTTCCAATCAAACCCCAAATCAACATAAACCCTGATAAGAAAAACCTCAAAATGAAAATCTTATACCCTCTATCAATTAAATTGATAGAGGGGTTTTAAAAAGCAAGCAAATCCGCTCCTAACCCATATACTAATCACCTGGTACAAGGCCGAAAGGAAAGAGCACGAGACACTAAGTTTTTCGGTTAGAACACAGCTTCAAATCAATCTAGGATGGCTTTGTTTGATAAATCGACAGAGAGATTAGCTTCGGGATTTAGAGGAGAGGGTTTGGTACCTTTTGATTGAATTATAGATTTGTATTTATAGGGCTACGAGGTCAATTCAGTTCAAGTTTGTGATAGCGTGAAATCAGTAGCAATTAGCTGTCAATTCGTCACCTTACCATATACTTTGATCTCGTGATGGACAAGAAGCACGTAAATGAATCCAATCCATGAAATTTCGGCTTGATTTGTGGACAAAATCACGAGGGGGGTGTTTTGTCGGTCGGCGAGAGGAAGAAGAGAAGGACGAAAGAAAAATAATACTCAAATATTTTGCAAATAGGTCCCTGGTCTAAAGCTGGGTGTTCAAGTCACATATAAACATAGGTTTAGGGGTGGATTATGCATATTGTTGATAGTTATGATAATTTATAAAATAAACGAAACCAAATCGGGCGACGCGTAATGACATAAATGATCAACGACTAAATAAAATAATAAATGTATTGATTTGGATTAAATAACAATGGTCCGAATAACAAACTAAAATAAATAAATAAATTTAGCGGGCCGGGTTTTTTTGGCCGAATTGTCAAATGTTACAGTATTCACAACTTTTTGAAAATTTCGTCCCGAAATTAGGATACAAGAAATTTTCCAATAAGAATAAATCAAATACACACAATCATTTCTATAATAAAACGAACGAAACAACACAGTTGTTCGAGTGACCCGAAAAACGCTACAAATGGGTAATATGACAAGTCCACTTATATATAGGATGTACCAGTGGCGTATTCACTATGATCTTGTCATATTATATATCATTTGTACCATTGTCCTATAGTCCTCGGTTCTGAGTTGTTCGCACATCATGACTTACATGCGAGGGTTTCGGTAATTACACATGCACTCATAAGTACTTATTTCGTCGCATGGTTTGCTCCTTTGGGAGGGTTAGCATCATACATAAATGTATAAGAAAATCATTTGAACACAAAGATAAAATTTTAAATTAAAGACAAAAACAAAATTTTAGTGGTCATTGAAAATAAAGTAGAGAAGTCATTATTCGAGATAAATAGCGTAACACCAAAAGCTATAATAACCAACGAACAAATAAAAAAGCTCAAATATCATATATCAAGATAAAACTCATAGTAAGCGAAATTTATTGTCAAAAAGGTTAAGTCAAATACATAAACATTGAGATTATGACTGACTAAAATTCGTGTATACATACAATAACCATGAGTAGTTGTCAAATATCAAGTAAATAATATCGCATAGGCTCCTATTAGATAGCTATGCCTCCAAGCACACAACCCCGGTTCAAAAGTAGTCGATAATTGTAACACCCCGTAACCGCAGCGGAAACGTACACGGGATATAACAGACACATCTGATATCAACAGCATTGCTTATAAAGAAAACACCACTACAATAATTTAAACGTATTACATTGTTCCGAGTTTCGTTACCGACTAGGTCTTATCACATAATTTTTACCAATAGTACGTTAACATGTTAAAAACAAAATATAGACTCTTAAGCTTCCACAAAATAGCACACATCAGCAAGCATGTAAGGCCCCGAACCCGGTAGCCCTACTTTAGCGTCGGATTTACTCATAAACACAGTTCTTCAAATCAGAGTTTATTAAAACTTTTCGCGGAATATAAAACATCAATCATTTGTTACAAAACATTAAATCTTTTCTTTGATACCATAACCCAAAACTTTATATTTAAAACATCTTTACTTCTTTCTTCAGATGCCAGCCGTTCAATCCATGCCGTGTGTCATCCTCATGCTAACTCTATAATCAGCTCACCTGCGTGCATACTAAAAGTCAGCTACGCTGAGTGAGTTCTAGTTAATCAGGCAACATACAATTTTATTCTCATATATTTCTTAACGTATCCGAAGACACATATTTCTACCTTAACCTCGTATAAATGTCCATAGGAGGATCATCACGTAATATCTATTAAAAGAACCTTTACCATTACCATACTATATAGAATTTCCATAGGAGGAACACTTTACTATCCATAGAAGGAACCCTATACTTTCCATAGAAGGAACACTATACTTTCCATAGAAGGAACACTATACTTTCCATAAAAGGAACATTATACTTTCCATAAAAGGAACATTATACTATCCATATAAGGAACTCTATATATATCCATATAAGGAACACTATCTATAAGTTATTATTTAATATCCATGTAAGGAGCTAATCACTTCCCTTGACGATACGTGCAATATCCGAAGATCGTTCACGTACCGACAAGCTTTCATTCATAATGTTTATACATCATCCTCACATTACATACAATATTAATATCTTTATTTACATCCTGACAGTACGTGCAATATCCGAAGATCGTTCACGTACCGTCATGCAATCAATCATATCTATCACATATATCATACACGGCATACACTTACCATTTAAGGTAAGTGTATTAACTATCACATTGAGTATGCACACAGCCCCGAAAACGTAACACATAAATGGGGCTAGAAACTCACCTGAACTCTGCTTCTTTCTTCTGATAGCTGTAAATCCCTTCTTTAACTGAGCTCGGCTGACTGTACAAGTTACACGTATCAATACTCGCCTGATCTAATCTGGCGGCCTAGTATTAGCTTACTTTTACTTATCGCTTTTAATTTATTTCCTAATCGAACTTGACTTTAGGCGAAGTTAACCTTAGGCGAACTTAGCTTTAGGCGAAGTTACCAGCTAGGCGAACTTAGCTTTACAGCGAAGTTAAACCTCAGGCGAACTTAGCTTTAGGCGAAGTTAAACCTCAGGCGAACTTATCATCAGGCGAACTTAAACCTCAGGCGAACTTGTCATCAGGCGAACTTAAACCTCAGACGAACTTGTCATCAGGCGAACTTAGCCTGCAGGCGAAGTTCATCAGGCGAACTTAGCTTGCAGGCGAAGTTCATCGCTTGAAGGCGAAGTTGCCCAGATGAAGGCGAAGTTGCCCAGATGTCCGCTGTTTCGGTTTCTGATCAACATTTCGGGCGATTTTAACACCCTTGTTAAGGTTCAATACCACCCACTACACCTCCCGACCATTTTCGGTCGTTTATACACTAAAAGCTCGGATCTTTAAACTTCCAAGATCAAGAATCATACCTTTTGAGCTTGTTTGGATCTCGTTTATCTTGGTATCAACACTAATCTTTCTCTCTTACCCGGACCTCGCTCGATCCTTCCTTCTTTCTCGGCCCGGCCGGCGGCGGTTTTGGGTGCTTGGTGTGTGGAGTGTGCTTGGATAAAGATAGAGTGAAGATATTTTGGGGTGTTAGGGTATTTATATCCCTGAGATCCCATGGACCTAAGGCCCATTCTCATTTAACCCATCCTAATTAATCCAAGTCCATAACCCACATCCATTACCCAACGCTAGCCCGACCCATACCAACTCCTATTCTATTATTTATTTCCTGATAACCCGGGTAAACTTTCTCTCTATAATTAAGTAACATAATTAATATTACTTGGAAATTTCGGGATGTTACAAGTCTTCCCTCCTTAAAGAGGTTTCGTCCCCGAAACCTAACTTATTCCCTATAAAAGGAAATCTTCTTATATTTACACGCTTTATTGAATCGCCTTCGCTTTCTGAGTTACCCTTCTTACTTCCGACTTTGCAGTCATCGAATGGTGGTCATGTGTATTAGCTATTTAAGGTAGCTTGTCCATGAGGCCCTCAATGTACCAAGTCTCGTTTCGATCTTTAAGAGGCTTTGTCTTATATCATATTAATGCTAAAGCCTAAGTCGACACTCTATCACAACACGTCAATTTATCATGACTAACATGCATTCAGACAATTCGTACCATAATTAATAAACACCAGTCTAAATTTCAACATAAAACAACACGCATCGAGTCATCAATAAGTTACACATAGGTTTAATACTTATGGCTAGCATCTAGCCTTCTTGAATGTCTTCTCTAAGCATACGGAGGAATCTGTTAAACCTCAAGCACTCTTCTCTCCTTCATGTCCTCCATTTGGCTTCTTGCAATCCCTTGCTAGGTGCCCACGTCCTCCACAGTTATGACACCTATGGTAATCATTACATTCCCAAGAGGAATGTCCTGCTCTTCCACACCTGTAGCAAACACCTAATCCCTTTCTGCACTCTCCGGGGTGTCTCTTCCCACATTTTTCACAAGCAGTGAACCCCTCTTGCCTTGCCTTCTTTTTGCGTGGATCCACCTCATTGGCTTCCTCTGGTTCTGGGGTTGGGTTCTTTTTCTTCGGTTCCATCTTCTCCCCTTCACAGTTGGCAAGGTCCTCATAAATCATCTCGGCCAATTCCACGGCCGAGTCAAATGTTG
Organism: Bidens hawaiensis; assembly: GCF_021521415.1. Lineage (NCBI taxonomy): Eukaryota > Viridiplantae > Streptophyta > Magnoliopsida > Asterales > Asteraceae > Bidens > Bidens hawaiensis. The sequence continues at coordinate 42,778 of NW_027491434.1, forward strand.
CGGGCTTACTAGACTTAACCAAAGTGCGAACATTCCGTGGAAGTCCCCTTACGTAACACTTGATCCTTTTAGCTTCGGTGTTCACCATGTCAGGTACCAACCTAGACATGCGGTTGAATTCGGTAGTATACTCCCGTTGTGTCATCCCTCCCGCCTTCAAATTCAGAAACTTCATCTCCACTCTTTCAACTTCTGTATCAGCGCAGAACCTCTTCATCACCATGTCCTTTAGGTCATTCCAACTCATCGCCTTGATCTCTTCACGGGTCTTCCTCTGCTCCACACTCTCCCACCAATACATAGCCTCATCTTCAAAAGATTGAGTGGCATAACCGACAGCTTGGTCAAGACGGCACTCGCTAATGCGGATAACCTTATCCATGGCGGTTATCCACTGAAGAGTAGCGATTGCATCTCCTAAACCAGTCAGCTTAGGCGGGTCACAACCTTTGAAGGACTTATAGTTGCAACCGCCTCGGCCCCTCTTCCTATCATCATCTTTCACAGACTTTACCTCACTCGAGTCACCCCTTTCCCTCTCGTCATCCTTTCTATTATTACCACCTGCCCCTTCAACAGTTCGTTCACGGCTTCCAACAGATCCTTCGGGATTCAGGTTCTTCACAGCAGCAACTACAGCTTGAACAATGGCTGCTTGAACTGCAGGGCTAAGTTGAACTTCTTCGTTGTTGTTCTGGTCTCCTCCTGCGGCGCTCCCTTCATCTTCGGTGTGGGAAGCTTCTTCTACCGAGGGTTGCCGGACAAGACGAGGCCTGCCCCGACGTCCAGTGCGACCCCCAGTTCCCACAACTTCTCCAGCTCCAGCCATCAGTATTCTTAAAGGGACAACACAAACATCATCACTCAAGGAACTATTTAGTACAAGGATAGCAAGGCTAACAGGTAATAACAGTGGCCAGCTGTGACTAGCTGATCACGTTGCTTTCCGTGTCCTATTCGCTTCCCTTTATGAGTCTATTTGTGCTGGTTCTACTTAAGCAGTTAGTCAAATCAAACAATCAATTACTTCTATCCCTATCGTTCACGTATCTTTTCTTTCTCATTAACATATATCATTTAATCATACACCTTACCTTTACTGATTTTTGCTTGAGCGACACATGGCATTCTTGAACTGGCATCTTCTTTCTTTTCTTACTATTCTCTGTTCGAGTCTAAGCATGTAGGATGCTTAAATCTCTCGAACTTATGCTCTGATACCAACTTGTAAGGCCCCGAACCCGGTAGCCCTACTTTAGCGTCGGATTTACTCATAAACACAGTTCTTCAAATCAGAGTTTATTAAAACTTTTCGCGGAATATAAAACATCAATCATTTGTTACAAAACATTAAATCTTTTCTTTGATACCATGACCCAAAACTTTATATTTAAAACATCTTTACTTCTTTCTTCAGATGCCAGCCGTTCAATCCATGCCGTGTGTCATCCTCATGCTAACTCTATAATCAGCTCACCTGCGTGCATACTAAAAGTCAGCTACGCTGAGTGAGTTCTAGTTAATCAGGCAACATACAATTTTATTCTCATATATTTCTTAACGTATCCGAAGACACATATTTCTACCTTAACCTCGTATAAATGTCCATAGGAGGATCATCACGTAATATCTATTAAAAGAACCTTTACCATTACCATACTATATAGAATTTCCATAGGAGGAACACTCTGTATACTTTCCATAGAAGGAACACTTTACTATCCATAGAAGGAACCCTATACTTTCCATAGAATGAACACTATACTTTCCATAGAAGGAACACTATACTTTCCATAAAAGGAACATTATACTTTCCATAAAAGGAACATTATACTATCCATATAAGGAACTCTATATATATCCATATAAGGAACACTATCTATAAGTTATTATTTAATATCCATGTAAGGAGCTAATCACTTCCCTTGACGATACGTGCAATATCCGAAGATCGTTCACGTACCGACAAGCTTTCATTCATAATGTTTATACATCATCCTCACATTACATACAATATTAATATATTTATTTACATCCTGACAGTACGTGCAATATCCGAAGATCGTTCACGTACCGTCATGCAATCAGTCATATCTATCACATATATCATACACGGCATACACTTACCATTTAAGGTAAGTGTATTAACTATCACATTGAGTATGCACACAGCCCCGAAAACGTAACACATAAATGGGGCTAGAAACTCACCTGAACTCTGCTTCTTTCTTCTGATAGCTGTAAATCCCTTCTTTAACTGAGCTCGGCTGACTGTACAAGTTACACGTATCAATACTCGCCTGATCTAATCTGGCGGCCTAGTATTAGCTTACTTTTACTTATCGCTTTTAATTTATTTCCTAATCGAACTTGACTTTAGGCCAAGTTAACCTTAGGCGAACTTAGCTTTAGGCGAAGTTACAAGCTAGGCGAACTTAGCTTTACAGCGAAGTTAAACCTCAGGCGAACTTAGCTTTAGGCGAAGTTAAACCTCAGGCGAACTTATCATCAGGCGAACTTAAACCTCAGGCGAACTTGTCATCAGGCGAAATTAAACCTCAACCGAACTTGTCATCAGGCGAACTTAGCTTGCAGGCGAAGTTCATCGCTTGAAGGCGAAGTTGCCCAGATGAAGGCGAAGTTGCGCAGATGTCCGCTGTTTCGGTTTCTGATCAACATTTCGGGCGATTTTAACACCCTTGTGAAGGTTAAATACCACCCACTACACCTCCCGACCATTTTCGGTCGTTTATACACTAAAAGCTCGGATCTTTAAACTTCCAAGATCAAGAATCATACCTTTTGAGCTTGTTTGGATCTCGTTTATCTTGGTATCACCACTAATCTTTCTCTCTTACCCGGACCTCGCTCGATCCTTCCTTCTTTCTCGGCCCGACCGGCGGCGGTTTTGGGTGCTTGGTGTGTGGAGTGTGCTTGGATAAAGATAGAGTGAAGATATTTTGGGGTGTTAGGGTATTTATATCCCTGAGATCCCATGGACCTAAGGCCCATTCTCATTTAACCCATCCTAATTAATCCAAGTCCATAACCCACATCCATTACCCAACGCTAGTCCGACCCATACCAACTCCTATTCTATTATTTATTTCCTGATAACCCGGGTAAACTTTCTCTCTATAATTAAGTAACATAATTAATATTACTTGGAAATTTCGGGATGTTACAAAGCACGTATCACTCATTCCAATTTGGGTGTACCTAGAAAGCATGTAAAGAAAACGGGTCAACTACGAATAGTTGGTGAGTTTCACTAATTTAAGTAATCCATGACAAATCATTTTAATAATCATAATTTAATGATGTAATTATGCTGAGCCTACAAGTGAAAACTCCGTTAACCTAGAAACACATTTAATAACCTCTGGGGACACTGTTAACCCAGAAATACATTTTATAACCTCTGGGGACACTGTTAACCCAGAAACACATTTAATAGCCTCTGGGGACACTGTTAACCCAGAAATACATTTTATAACCTCTGGGGACACTGTTAACCCAGAACACTGTCTCGGGCCTTACAATATTAGTAACTTAGACAATTACCATCTTAATACACTACCGTACGATTCCCGTACAATAGACATAATATAAATACATTCATTTCCATGCGATCAGCATGTACTTAAACACTTTGATAACAACATGCTTTCCGCCCCGGGAAAATATTTAAAACAGTTCAATAAAAAGGGGCTCGTGAAAACTCACCTTTTTGGTGAGCAGATGTAATACTGTGAACAGCTACCGGTCTGGATCTGTAATACGATCCCTAAGTCGTTACTACACAATTTCTATTAATATAACTTAAATTCGTGTTAACCGGTACGTCTGGGGACACTGTTGACCCAGTACCGTACACGATCCGGGGACAATGTTAACCCCGAAACACTTCTCAGGACTTAGATTGTGATATCACTTAGAGTTCTTTAGTCAAAACTATCATTAGTTTGTTTTCTCGTTTTGCGTGCCTAGCACGGTTATTCGTCTTTATGTTTTCAAAAATGAGTTTGGCCACATACGGCCCGAAAGTAGTTGTTATTGATATTTTAATTAAAGTGGTGAAATCAGAGCTCGGTTTAGACACCCCGTTTGGCCGCGGGGCCCGTTTCCGTCTTTAATATACCGGAAACGACTAAATCGGGTAAAATTACCCAAATCATCCGAATTATTTTCGGATGATTTATTTTTACTTGACTAACTTAGTTTCATGAAAATAGTCCATTTTTAAGGTTTTTACACACCAGTCAGCTCGCTTAGGCGAACTTTGCCGGTTTACACGTTTTAAGCTTTAAAAGTTTGTTTTTAAGTTCCATTTAGCACAAATAAATATCCGTTTAGTCTCGGATCTTGAAATTTTGCACAAATCAGTTTTTGACAGTAAGGAATTTTATAAAAATATTTCAAGAATTAATTTTTATATTTAACATTTATTTATCTATTTTTAAACGTCATTTAAACACCAAATATGCCGAAAATACCAAATGACTTTAGAAAAATCCCAAATTTTTCTGAGATGACTCCTGCCATCCATATAGTTCCCAGTAATTTTTACAGAACCAAAAACTCATTTTTCATGCCATTTTCACCAAAACCGAGCTAGAAAACCCTAGAACTCGTTTTACCGAAAAGCCTAATTAGACTTCTCCAATGGACCTGAAATTTTGTGTGTGACTTTTATATGTTATAAAAAGCTTATCTAAATTTTCCAGAATTTTTCATGATGTTTAGCTATTTTTCACCATTTTTAGCCAAAACCGAGCATTAAATTCACCAAATATTCATCCTTTATCCAAAAATTACCAAAATTTCACAGATCTCATATTTTCATGTGTAGATCATCTCTGTGAAATTTCATGACTCAACTCTAAGTCTACCACAATCTGTCCAAATCTTACAAATCATACGAAAAACCGAACTACCTTTCGTTTCTAGCTTTAGATCGCAAAGATCTTGCTTTCTAGCCTTTGCTAGCAACTAGATACAACACCTACAAGCACAACAACACCACACCAAGCAAGTTATACCCACAATCAAGCCATTTCTTTCATGGTTTCGGTTAAGACACCAAAACAAAGATTTTAACCGTAAAAATTCGTTTTTGACTCTTTTAAATCCTTTCATGGACCAAGATCCCTTGTATAACTTGTATACATCACTTGATCACGCAAGAATCGGTTTCATCTCGGGTTTTCACCCATTTTTCACTTGAAACTTCATTCTCTTGCAAACAACTTAAGATCATGGAATCAAAACTATGAATCAACCATTAAAACCATGTTTTTACCTTATGATTCTTGTCAAAAATCAAGGGTTTGGATGAAGGTTGAAAAGTGTTGAGAGGATTTTGGAGTTGGGAGTTTAGAAAAAAGAAAATGTGATGTGTGTGTGCACCACATGGACCGATCGGTCCATGTATGGTGTGGGGGGGGGCCCACATCTCCAACCATGGCCACACATTTGGATTGTGTAATCCGGATAACGTTGTGGATAATCTGGTTCAGTTCGTTTTTCGGTTAAACACTTAATTCGGCTTAAAACGAGGCTAAAACGGTCGTTTTTCGTCTTAAAAATAAAATTTATATAAAACTGATTTAAAATCTTTAAAAACTTAAACCGTGACATTTATTGACTCAACACATCATATTGTCGGTCATTGTGCATCTTTTTCGGCTTGATCGATCGTCTCTTGCTTGGTTTGATGTTAAAGGTTTCGTTTAACGTACCGATGTACTAATAAATCGAAATCCTTTTTCTGTGCTATAATTCACTTACCCCGAAGCCTTAATACTTCGTACACATCACTAAACATTATATATTTCGTCTATAACGTAATCCCCGATTCGTTCGGGTTTCAATAACCGTTCATCGATTAATCGTAATTTCAATACGACTAGCTGTATATTCGAGTATAATTCGTACTGTGAATCTTATATACTCATATAAACACATTATAATTCATATATTCGGTATTAAATAACACGTAAATAGTATATTCCGGCTAGGGTATACCTGAATTTGCCGGAATCGTTACATTCTCCCCCCGTTATAAAAATTTCGTCCTCGAAATTTTACGCGTCAACTACTTCCTTTTGAGGAAATTGGTGGGGGTATTTCTTCCGAAATTCGTCCTTTCGTTCCCATGTATATTCCGGGCCTCGTTGCGAGTTCCATCTAACTTTGACCAACGAGATCTTATTGTGTCTAAGTTGTTTGATTTTCCCGTCTACTATTTCTATGGGCTCCTCTACGATGTTGAGCTTATCATTTATTTGGACACCCTCTAAAGGTAACACCGATGTCTCATCCGACAGACACCTTTTCAAGTTCGACACGTGAAACACGTTGTGAACTGCACTCAGTTCATCAGGCAGTTCTAATCGGTATGCTACAGGACCGATTTTTGCAGTAATGTCGAATGGTCCAATGTATCTAGGGGCCAACTTCCCCGCCTTTCCAAATCTGACTACTCCTTTCCAAGGTGATACTTTCAAGTACACTTTATCACCTTTCTCAAATGATAACGGTTTTCTACGGGTATCGGCATAACTCTTCTGCCGATCCCGTGCGGCCTTCAGATTGTTCTTAATTCCAAGGATTTTGCTGGTCGTTTCCTGGACCAGATCTGATCTAATAACCTGTGTGTCGCCCACTTCAGTCCAGCAGAGTGGTGATCGGCACTTCCGTCCATACAATGCTTCATAAGGTGTTGCTTTTATACTGCTATGGTAACTGTTATTATAGGAAAATTCAACGAGTGGGAGATGTTGATCCCAATTTCCCTTAAAATCCAGTACGCATGCACGAAGCAAATCCTCCAAGGTTTGGATGGTCCTCTCAGACTGACCATCGGTCTGAGGGTGGTAAGCTGTGCTTAGATTAATACGCGTTCCCAGCGCTTCTTGCACAGCTTGCCAAAGTTTAGAGGTGAAATGGCTATCCCGATCGGAGATGATTGAGATGGGTATCCCATGACGAGACACAATTTCATTTATATAAATCTGCGCAAGTCTCTCGGTGTTATAATTATTTCTAATCGGAATAAAATGTGCGGATTTGGTTAATCGATCCACGACTACCCAAATTGCATCATGTCCTCGGGACGTCTTGGGGAGATGTGTCACAAAATCCATCGTGATCTGCTCCCACTTCCATTCAGGAATTTCCGGTTGTTGTAACATTCCCGAAGGTTTCTGGTGCTCCGCCTTAACCCTCGCACACGTCGTACACTTGCCGACGTATGTGGCTATATCCTTTTTCATACCCGGCCACCAGTAGAACTCCTTCACATCCTTGTACATCTTATCCGATCCCGGATGTATGGAATATTTTGATTTATGCGCTTCGTCCATGATTAGTTCACGAAGGTCATGGAGGGTCGGGATCCAAATCCGATTTTTGAAATAGAGAATTTCGTCCACGCGCTGTTCGAAATTCTTCTCGTTACCGTAAAGTCCTTCTTTTTCCAATTGGTCCTCTTTCAACGCCTCGCGTTGAGCGACTCGAATCAAATCCGAAAGGTTCGACTGGACTATCATCCCCAACGCTCGCACTCGCAATGGTTTAACCCGATCCTTCCTACTCAAGGCATCGACTACGACGTTAGCTTTGCCGGGGTGATAACGGATGTCACAGTCATAATCGCTTAATAACTCGACCCATCTTCGTTGCCTCATATTCAGTTCTTTCTGATCGAATATGTGTTGCAAACTTTTATGATCGGTGAAGATGGTGCACTTTGTACCATAGAGATAATGTCTCCAGATTTTAAGTGCGAAGATAACTGCTCCCATTTCTAAGTCATGAGTGGTGTAATTTTTCTCGTGTATTTTTAACTGTCGAGAAGCATAGGCTATAACCTTATTATTTTGCATCAACACGCATCCTAACCCTCTCCGGGATGCGTCACAATACACGACAAAACCATCGTCTCCGTCGGGGAGACTTAAGATCGGCGCTTGGCACAATCTTTGTTTTAGCGTTTGAAACGCCGTTTCCTGCTCTTCACCCCATTCATACTTTCGATCTTTTTGGGTCAGAAGGGTTAAAGGTTGGGCAATGCTGGAAAAGTTCTCTATAAATCGACGATAGTATCCAGCTAAGCCTAACAATTGGCGGATTTCCTTTGGCGATTTCGGCGCTTGCCAATTCTTAACTACTTCAACCTTACTTGGATCAACGTGAATTCCTTGATGGTTTATAACGTGGCCAAGGAATTGCACTTCTTGTAACTAGAAGTTACACTTGGAGAATTTTGCAAACAACTTCTCCTGATTTAGAAGCTCTAAAATTAATCTCAAGTGTTGCTCGTGCTCTTCTTTACTCTTCGAGTATATCAAAATATCGTCAATAAACACGATGACGAATTTATCGAGGTAGGGTTTACAGACTCGATTCATGAGATCCATGAATACTGCCGGCGCATTTGTTAGCCCGAAAGGCATAACTAAGAACTCGTAATGGCTGTAGCGAGTCCGGAATGCGGTTTTTGGGATATCCTCCTCCTGAATTCTAACCTGATGGTATCCCGATCTAAGATCAATTTTTGAGAAATAGCTCGCACCTTGCAGTTGGTCGAATAGGTCATCAATTCGGGGGAGAGGATACCTATTTTTGATTGTCAACTTGTTCAATTCCCTGTAATCAATGCACATTCTAAGGCTCCCGTCCTTCTTTTTCACGAATAGTACCGGTGCACCCCACGGGGAATAACTAGGACGTATAAATCCTTTATCCAACAATTCTTGCAATTGGTTGGATAATTCTTGCATCTCTGATGGTGCAAGTCGGTAGGGTGCCTTAGCAACAGGGCCAGCTTGAGGTAATAAGTCGATTCTGAATTCGACCTGTCGGGTTGGCGGTAATCCAGGAAGTTCCTCTGGGAAAACTTGTGGAAATTCACGTATCACTGGGATATCGTCCACCCGCTTTTCCTCAAGATCCGTGGCCGTCAAGCTCGCTAGATACGCCACGCATCCCTGGCGTATATATTTTAACACCTTGAGGTGGGATATAAACGGTATCATATTGCCCGACTTCTCACCCTGCACTAATACCTCTTCGTCATCCGACACCCGGATCTTGACGATTTTCTTTTCACAGTTTATTTCTACCTTGTTACGTGCTAACCAATCCATTCCCACTATCACGTCAAAACTACCCAATTCTACCGGTAACAAGTCAATCAGAAAAGATTGTTCGTTCAGAATAAAAGGGCAATTCCGAACTATTCGATTAACTATCATGGTTTTACCGTTAGCGACTTCTACGGTATAAGGTTCTATGGTCTCACCAATTGGGAGGTTTGCTATCGATAGGAATCTAACGGAGACAAAACTTCTATCGGCGCCTGTATCAAATAATACAGAAGCGTAATGATCCGAGACGAGGAATGTACCTGTCACTACACTGGGGTCCTGGCGTGCTTCGTTCGCCCCCATCACGAATGCTCGGCCTCGCGCCGGATTGGACGACGATGTCTGACCCGCGGTTTGCCGCCCGTTTCCTCCCTGGTTCAGCTTCGGACAGTTTCTCTTGAAGTGATCCGTGCTGCCGCATTCATAGCAAGCACGGCTGGTGGTCACCAATTGGTTTCCTTGTGGGTTTGGTTGTCGGGCTGGTTGGGTCCTAAATGGCTGCGCACGGATAGGTTGCGGTTGTCGGTTCAGGTTGTTCAGATTTGTCCTACAACTCGGTGCGTAGTGCCCAATCCTGCCGCACCGGTGGCACACCACCTCTTTGCACATGCCACCATGGTGGTAACCGCATTTCCCACACTTAGGAAATGTTCCCTTCCGCGGTTCTTGCCTTCCGCCTGAACTAGTCATGGCGTAGTTCTGGGCAGTGGGCCTAGCACGTTTACCTTGCTGCTTTTCCTGGACCCTATGGTCATGTGTACCCCGCTTTCCCCCAGCGGACTCTCCCGCCACCTTCAGTGACCCGCTCCTTACGAAATCATACGTGACGATACCAGCTTGCGTCACCGCACCCTCATACGTCTGGTGTCCCCCAGAATTGACTATACTCCTTACAACTGGAGTTAGCCCCCAAATATAACGCTCAACCCTCTTCGTCTCTGGGGTGACCAACCATGGTACCAATCGCGACAGCTCATTAAACCGGTTCGTATAACCCAAATGGTCTGCCCCCTGCATCTCCAGGTTCCACAATTCATTTTCTAATTTTTGCAATTCGTTTTTCGGGCAGAAATGTTCCAGTACAAGAGCCTTGAGCTCTGTCCAGGTCATGCGGTTTGTCGCCGTCTGACCCCGGGTCTGCACTATCGTGTTCCACCATGTCAAGGCATGGTCCGTGAATCTGCAGGTAGCATACTTAACAACACAATCCTCGGGGCAGTTGCTGATATTCACAACGGATTCTATTTTCTCCATCCACTTAACCAACCCATTTGGTCCTTCAGACCCGCTAAACTCTAGAGGTTTGCACAACATAAAGTCTTTGATCGAACATCCCCTGGATGCACGAATCGGTTCAGTACGGTTCGTCTCTACCGTAGGTATAGGGCCATTACTGTCTGTAACGACCACCCTAGGAGGTGCGTCATTACTCGGAATCGTGTTATCATTCTGTGGAGGATTAACATATTGTTCCCCGTCATTATTGGTGGTCGTTTGATTGCTCGGAGGGGCTGGATTGGTCGAATTGTTAATACTGGCGGCGATGCGCGATACTATATCCGGTATCGCCGCCTCTAACTGTTGAGCAATCAAACGACTCACGTCCACTTCCGACAATTGGGCTGAACGTTTTGGTGCCATTCTACACAACATCAAGAAAATATATATAATTAATACAAGTTCCAATCATAAAACACAACAAACATTCCATTCATTAACAACATTAGTACATATTACATCCATGTCAGTTCACATACTTTTCCTGTCATCATTACATAAGTTAAGTTTTCCTACATGGGGCCTATGTCGGCATCATCTCGACATAACCCACAATGGGTCAGTGCTTGAATGATACCCAAAAGTATCTATAACGATATACCCCAAAAGAGACCCCCCCTAAGGGCCAGTGGTTGTATTAAACTACCCAAGATTCACTCTATGTTAGCATCACCACTAACTGCTTACATAGAGTATCAAAAAGCGGTCCCTGTCTACTCCCATCCCAACACAACTAAACACGGTGGTATACCAAACCCACCAACACCACCATCACGGCCAGCATAACCCGGATCCGCATCTCCATCCGGCCGATCATCCACTGGGAGTATGAGCACTCCCTCTTCAGCTGCGAAATCGCATACTGGTGGTCCAGTATGCAATCCCCTAGGTACATCCGCCTCTGTACCCCCACCGTCAAGGCGGCGGAGTGCTCATTCACCTGTTCGGTGAGCACTCGTAGCCACGCCGCCGCGTCCCTCTCCTGCCTGGGGAGACCCCACACAGGTGGAGCCACAGGCTCGGGCTGGGAGCGGGAGGACTCGCCCCTGCGGGTAGCAGGTCTGGGTGGGGGCGAGGTAGGTGGGACCTGCGGAATACTGATCCGCGCCGTGAGGCGGGGTCCGAATCCGGGAGGGATAGGGACGGCCTGTGGTGCGGGTGGGGTAGGAGATCTAGCAATCCTGGCAGGGGCGGACTGGCTAGAGCTCCTAACACTAGCCTCGCTAGGCTCAGAGCTGGATGATACGGGGAGGCTCCCAGAGTTCCCGGAGCTGACCTCCTCCGGGTCCTCCTCCATCGATGCACTAGGTGTTCTTGACATTCTAACCTGCACACAAGTTAACAAACATATAGTTCTTTCCATAGTGTAAATCGTAATCAAATTAATATACACTTACTTATACAACTTGACCACACACAATATTATCATATATTTGCACATATGTTGCCAATTTTACCTATTAAAGTCCCCCGTGACTTCCCCTGAATTCCCTCGTGCGGACAAGTCTGTTATTATGTTCCGGACCATAATAACTCACTTGTCCATCCAAGTTCATCCAGACCTCGTCACAATAAATTATTAGTTGATATTCAGATCCTATAATACTTGAGCTACTGGTTGTATTTTAGGTATCTTTTAAAGACATTCTAATTCTTTATAACCAATGGCTCTGATACCAAATTCTGTAACACCCCGTAACCGCAGCGGAAACGTACACGGGATGCAACAGACACATCTGATATCAACAGCATTGCTTATAAAGAAAACACCACTACAATAATTTAAACGTATTACATTGTTCCGAGTTTCGTTACCGACTAGGTGTTATCACATAATTTTTACCAATAGTACGTTAACATGTTAAAAACAAAATATAGACTCTTAAGCTTCCACATAATAGCACACATCAGCAAGCACGTATCACTCATTCCAATTTGGGTGTACCTAGAAAGCATGTAAAGAAAACGGGTCAACTACGAATAGTTGGTGAGTTTCACTAATTTAAGTAATCCATGACAAATCATTTTAATAATCATAATTTAATGATGTAATTATGCTGAGCCTACAAGTGAAAACTCCGTTAACCCAGAAACACATTTAATAACCTCTGGGGACACTGTTAACCCAGAAATACATTTTATAACCTCTGGGGACACTGTTAACCCAGAAACACATTTAATAGCCTCTGGGGACACTGTTAACCCAGAAATACATTTTATAACCTCTGGGGACACTGTTAACCCAGAACACTGTCTCGGGCCTTACAATATTAGTAACTCAGACAATTACCATCTTAATACACTACCGTACGATTCCCGTACAATAGACATTATATAAATACATTCATTTCCATGCGATCAGCATGTACTTAAACACTTTGATAACAACATGCTTTCCGCCCCGGGAAAATATTTAAAACAGTTCAATAAAAAGGGGCTCGTGAAAACTCACCTTTTTGGTGAGCAGATGTAATACTGTGAACAGCTACCGGTCTGGATCTGTAATACGATCCCTAAGTCGTTACTACACAATTTCTATTAATATAACTTAAATTCGTGTTAACCGGTACGTCTGGGGACACTGTTGACCCAGTACCGTACACGATCCGGGGACAATGTTAACCCCGAAACACTTCTCAGGACTTAGATTGTGATATCACTTAGAGTTCTTTAGTCAAAACTATCATTAGTTTGTTTTCTCGTTTTGCGTGCCTAGCACGGTTATTCGTCTTTATGTTTTCAAAAATGAGTTTGGCCACATACGGCCCGAAAGTAGTTGTTATTGATATTTTAATTAAAGTGGTGAAATCAGAGCTCGGTTTAGACACCCCGTTTGGCCGCGGGGCCCGTTTCCGTCTTTAATATACCGGAAACGACTAAATCGGGTAAAATTACCCAAATCATCCGAATTATTTTCGGATGATTTATTTTTACTTGACTAACTTAGTTTCATGAAAATAGTCCATTTTTAAGGTTTTTACACACCAGTCAGCTCGCTTAGGCGAACTTTGCCGGTTTACACGTTTTAAGCTTTAAAAGTTTGTTTTTAAGTTCCATTTAGCACAAATAAATATCCGTTTAGTCTCGGATCTTGAAATTTTGCACAAATCAGTTTTAGACAGTAAGGAATTTTATAAAAATATTTCCAGAATTAATTTTTATATTTAACATTTATTTATCTATTTTTAAACGTCATTTAAACACCAAATATGCCGAAAATACCAAATGACTTTAGAAAAATCCCAAATTTTTCTGAGATGACTCCTGCCATCCATATAGTTCCCAGTAATTTTTACAGAACCAAAAACTCATTTTTCATGCCATTTTCACCAAAACCGAGCTAGAAAACCCTAGAACTCGTTTTACCGAAAAGCCTACTTAGACTTCTCCAATGGACCTGAAATTTTGTGTGTGACTTTCATATGTTATAAAAAGCTTATCTAAAGTTTTCCAGATTTTTTTATGATGTTTAGCTATTTTTCACCATTTTTAGCCAAAACCGAGCATTAAATTCACCAAATATTCATCCTTTATCCAAAAATTACCAAACTTTCACAGATCTCATATTTTCATGTGTAGATCATCTCTGTGAAATTTCATGACTCAACTCTAAGTCTACCACAATCTGTCCAAATCTTACAAATCATACGAAAAACCGAACTACCTTTCGTTTCTAGCTTTAGATCGCAAAGATCTTGCTTTCTAGCCTTTGCTAGCAACTAGATACAACACCTACAAGCATAACAACACCACACCAAGCAAGTTATACCCACAATCAAGCCATTTCTTTCATGGTTTCGGTTAAGACACCAAAACAAAGATTTTAACCGTAAAAATTCGTTTTTGACTCTTTTAAATCCTTTCTTGGACCAAGATCCCTTGTATAACTTGTATACATCACTTGATCACGCAAGAATCGGTTTCATCTCGGGTTTTCACCCATTTTTCACTTGAAACTTCATTCTCTTGCAAACAACTTAAGATCATGGAATCAAAACTATGAATCAACCATTAAAACCATGTTTTTACCTTATGATTCTTGTCAAAAATCAAGGGTTTGGATGAAGGTTGAAGAGTGTTGAGAGGATTTTGGAGTTGGGAGTTTAGAAAAAAGAAAATGTGATGTGTGTGTGCACCACATGGACCGATCGGTCCATGTATGGTGTGGGGGGGCCCACATCTCCAACCATGGCCACACATTTGGATTGTGTAATCCGGATAACGTTGTGGATAATCTGGTTCAGTTCGTTTTTCGGTTAAACACTTAATTCGGCTTAAAACGAGGCTAAAACGGTCGTTTTTCGTCTTAAAAATAAAATTTATATAAAACTGATTTAAAATCTTTAAAAACTTAAACCGTGACATTTATTGACTCAACACATCATATTGTCGGTCATTGTGCATCTTTTTCGGCTTGATCGATCGTCTCTTGCTTGGTTTGATGTTAAAGGTTTCGTTTAACGTACCGATGTACTAATAAATCGAAATCCTTTTTCTGTGCTATAATTCACTTACCCCGAAGCCTTAATACTTCGTACACATCACTAAACATTATATATTTCGTCTATAACGTAATCCCCGATTCGTTCGGGTTTCAATAACCGTTCATCGATTAATCGTAATTTCAATACGACTAGCTGTATATTCGAGTATAATTCGTACTGTGAATCTTATATACTCGTATAAACACATTATAATTCATATATTCGGTATTAAATAACACGTAAATAGTATATTCCGGCTAGGGTATACCTGAATTTGCCGGAATCGTTACAATAATAGGTAGCCTAGATTACGATTCCTATTAGATATCCATGCACAAAGCCATGCACATTGTCCCGGTTTCCATTAACGATTACGTTTGGTGTCACACCCCGTTAAGCGATTTGCGGAAACGTAAAACGGAAATGCAACAGATACAGCTGGTAACAAATACATTGTTCATAAAGAAACATTACTAACTAATTTACAATATATTACATCGTTTTAACATCTTTTACAAACTAAGGGATAAAATCAAAACTAGCTCTTCAATTACATTACTTCTAACTCAAATGCTCACAAAATCGATCAAAATCCAACAAGTAACACATAATCAATCTACTCCACCTTTCTGATTACCTAAAAAGCATGTTTAAAGAAACGGTCAACTAAGAATAGTTGATGAGTTTCATAAGTTTTAACGAAATCAGTTTTGCGTACCACATAGTCGTAGTTTGCATGTACGCGCGCATATAAAAATTGTATTTACGTTTGTATATATGTACAGCTATGTCTTTATGTGCACATATTGATGTAGTCTAAATTTTACATATTATTATGTAAGTATTTCCTACACTTTTAAGACTTTTGAGCCAGGTTTTTATTGAATATTATTCTCATTTGGTTCACATTTGGATTTTTTTGATTTCAAGAGACAACGAGCTAAAATATGATATTTATACAAAACTTGAGACTAGCAAGTAAAACTTAAAACAAGCTTCGTGTATTTATTGTTATTATTATTTTCTCATGCATATGATTTATTTATAAGTTATTTACTACTACCTCCGTTCCATTAAAAGTGTCCATATTTCCTTTTTTAATTGTCCAATTACAAAAGTCCACTTTCAAAATTTATTAGCCAATTTCTAAGTTTACCCTTAAACACATATAACTAGCATTAATAAATAGTATTAGTGGACCCAATTTCAAGGACATTATTGTCATTTGGTAGGAAAAAAAGACAATAATTCAATTGACCTTAAACTTTATGTTTTTCAAACCATGAGAGTAAAATATAATACGTAGTATATTTACTAAAAATATGTCACGTGAAGTCAGTAAGTATGCTACACCACATATATTAGTGACTAATTTGCATTGATTTATGTTCCATAATGCCTATTAACTCAATTGGTGTTCTATGTAGGGCCGAAGAAAAACGTGAATGGATTTGAACTTGGCCCACAAGAAAAATCATAACATATAACAACACTATTAAAGGAGGCCGAATATATGATTGAAGGAATTAATTAAGTGGTGGCGGCTGGTAATAGACTGGAACGAAAGGCAAGACGCAAAGAAATAAGAAAAGAGATAGCAAGCCTTTGGTCCGAGCAGAGAGTTTCCGGGTTCAACACCATTATTATTCGTTTGAATTTATTGTTTTTGTTATGAACTCATTCTTTGAACTTATTTATTTTGGTTTGTTCTTGAGTATGGTTGTTGGCAAACCCCTAAACTACCTAGGTTTATGATGAACTTTGTTGATTTTGGATTTTAGTTTGGACTTTGCTTTTGTTATGGTTTATGATTAAGTAAGAGGTTTCTTGTTTTTCATTCAATGCATATGTGTGCTTAGGATTCTTTTGTGAGTTTTATTGTTTCACAGTTTCCTTGGTGATGGTTTCATATAATAGAATTCTGTTAGGTCATCTACTGTGTGTTTTTTTACTAGTTTATGGTTGATTTGCAATAAAGCCATAGGAACAATATTAATAAATCAAATAGACTTAGGTGCACTGCTAATCTAAATAGCTGGGAGGTGATAGATTATATGGTAAGTCTTGGTTGTTTAAGATTGCTACATTTAGTTCTTCGTAAGGAGTCCGTCTAGGTTTAATTTTTTAGCTTTGTTTATCTAGTCGAGCGAAATCTTTAAACTACCTTTGATTTCCGCGCTGTAAGGTATGTAAGGCCCCGAACCCCGGGTGCCCCACAGTTGGTATTCATACAAAATACTTATTAAATTAATTAAACTTGAAAACGGTTTCTTCCATTAAAACAAACATCTCAGAGTTTAAATTCAACGGAAAACATAAATAGTAAAGTTAGTTCCCTAAAACCCGGGAATTTTGCCCAAAACCAAATTTTAAATATAATTCATGAAACTATTTAAAATAAAATTATTCAAAATACATTCTTCCATCCACGTATGCCCTTCACCGTCCAAGTAGCTTCGTGCACGTCCAAGCAATAAGGCATCTTCTTCCTAACCTGAAACTCACACTAACATGCGCACAAAGTCAGCTTGAGCTGAGTGAGTTCAAGTTTTTTTAAGTAAATAATATCAGTAATAAAGATTATGGTAGTCATACCAAAAGTTTAAAAATAAAAAGAGTGCATCCATTAAGTCATCATTACCAAAGACTAAACATTCTCATACATACATATACAAAATATATATATATAAACATCATTTCAAGTACATCCCTATATATATAACAATATATATATATAACATCCACGTATAACATCAGGGTCGAGCAAACGTACAACCCAAACACATAACATCAACGCATGCAAACACAAAGTAGGCATACGCAACATCAGTAGTCGAAACGACTACAACATCGCTAAATATAGGCCAAACAATAATGTGTATATATATATATATTTATATATAAATATATATATATATATATATATTTTTAACATCCCAAGGCCTACCATATACAAGCAAGCCTATATAAAATCGTTTAAAACATTTCATCTGGTAAAAAAAACACTTAGGTGTGCGTGCTAGCCCAAAATTTAAAAGAGTAAAAAGGGCATTATGAACTCACATGAAATCAACCAAACACCAGCAACGAGCAAGGAAATCTCTAAGTGCACACTCACAAGTAAGGGCCTGTAAATTGTACACAACGCGTTACTAAACTAGACCGTAAGAACACACTTGCCTAACGGGCCGTTCAAGCCCAACAGTTTGGCCCGAGGCCTAACCCATACTCTTTTCCTTTACCTCATATAAGGCCCCGAACCCCGGGAACCCCATAGTTGGTAATCATTGAAAACACTTGTAAAAATATTTAAACTTAAAAATGATTCATTTCATTAAAATAAGCATCACAGGGTACAATTCGGCGGAAAACGTAAATAAGTAAATGAGTTCCCAAAACCCGGGAGCTTTGCCCAAAATAATTATCTTTAAATAAAAACTTTTAAAAATAAATGTTTAATAATAAAACTTCAATCCCCGTATGCCCTTCACCGTCCAAGTAGCTTCGTGCACGTCCAAGCGATAAAGCATCCTCTTCCTAACATGAAACTCACACTAACATGCACACAAAGTCAGCTTGAGCTGAGTGAGTTCAAGTTTTAAGTAAATAATATCAGTAATAATAGTTATGATAGTCATACCAAAAGTTTAAAAAAAGTATAAGCGTGCATCCATCAAATCATCATTACCGAAAACTAAACATCCTCATACATACATATACAAAATGTATATGTAAACATCCTTTCAATTACATCCCTATATATATAACAGTATATATATATAACATCCACGTTTAACATCAGGGTCGAGCAAACGTACAACCCAAACACGTAACATCAGTGCATGCAAACACAAAGTAGGCATACACAACATCAGTAGTCGAAACGACTACAACATCGCCAAATATAGGCCAAGCAATAATGTATATACATATATATATATATTTAACATCCCAAAGCCTACCATATACTAGCAAGCCTATATAAATTCGTTTAAAAACATTTCATCATGTAAGAAAACACTTAGGTGTGCATGCTAGCCCAAAAGTAAAAAGAGTAAAAAGGACATCATGAACTCACCTGAAATCAATTGAACACCTGCAACGAGCTAGGAAATCCCTAAGTGCACAATCACAAGCAAGGGCCAGTAAATTATGCACAACGCGTTACTAAACTAGATCGTAAGAACACTCTTGCCTAATGGGCCGTTCAAGCCTAACACTTTGGCATAAGGCCCAACAACTTGGCCCAAGGCCCAACACTTGGCCCAAGGCCCAACAACATGGCCCAAGGCTCAACCACTTGGCCCAAGGCCCAACCACTTGGCCCAAGGCCCAACAACTTTACCTAAGCCCCTAAAACCTTTCAACTAACCAAATTCACCGGTTAAACCTAAAACGAACTTATCGATTAATAACGAGTAAAACGTGTAGATTTTAGCATGCGAAAATGCATTTAATTACATAGGATAACATTTGAAATAAATTATTAAATTTTTACCAGACTTTAGTAAATGTCTTAGGTTTATAAAAATATATTTATTATATTTTTTAATTGGACACAAATATTATAAAAATTCCTCCAACACAGCAAGGTACGTGCAGCTATTTCAGTGCGCAACAAAATGGTTTTATTTTTATAAAATTCATTACCGAACCAAATTAAAGGATTCCAATTGGGTTTGATTACTAACTCAAAATACTTACTTCCAGAAGTAGAACCAACCAGTTTGGACCTGTCGAAAAAAGGTTACGACGTCGGGAAGACAGACCAGAATCCGTCATCCCGCATCAGCTTTGACACTCGATTTTATAAATTCATAAAAACCATTCAAATCTCGTCCAAAAATTACGTATTTTACCTTTCTGGAAACTAGACTTGAAGTAGAACATAGTGGAATCAAGAATCGATCAAAAACAAAAGATTATCATCGCGTTACAGACCCTACAATAAACGTATACGAATCTGTCAGCAAACTGTTATCATTAAAACTCAACCTTAACGACCAATAAGCGCGTTAATATGATCAATTAAGGTGTAAAAGACATGGGGAATCATAAAACCAACCTTGAATTGAAGTTTTCACGGCTGAAACTTAGCTGGGCAGAAGAAAAACGAGCAGGGGTGGTCAATAGGTCTGATCGGCGCTAATGTGGATTAGGGTTAGGTTATTTTTGTTTTATGATGTAATACAAATGTTACACATTAGCCCTCAAGGTTTAAGGGATATGGTAACTTGGAAGGAAAGGTTAGGTAATTTAACATACTGGGAAGATGGTCGGGTCAACGAAAGATGCCGGACAACTCCCAAGAAAACATACATACTCTACACGTAGGAAATATTTAAACCGATAAATTAGCGGGCGTTACAAGTCCACCCCCTTACAATGTGATTCGTCCTCGAATCCCGATGCGACAGGAACAACTGCGGATACAGTTTCATCATCTCATCTTGGGATTCCCAAGTAGCCTCGGAACCCCTACGGTGCCTCCACTGCACCTTCACCTGCTTAACCACCTTGTTCCGCAACCGCCTTTCCTGACGGTCCAATATAGCAATAGGCTCCTCCACGTGGTTCAGCTTACTATCAACCTCAATATCATCAAGAGGCACATGGGTCTCCTCATCTGCTAAACACTTCCTCAGGTGGGACACATGGAAGGTAGGATGAATCATCGCGAGCTCATCAGGAAATTCTAGTCCATACGCTACCTCACCAACACGGGACAATATACGGAACGGACCAATGAACCTCGGACTAAGCTCACCCCTCTTATGAACAACAATGATACCCTTCCAAGGAGAAACTTTCAACATAACCCGATCCTCTGCCTCAAACACAATAGGCCTTCACCTTATATCCGCATAAGACTTTTGACGACCCTGAACGGCCTTCATAAAAGCCTTAATCTTATCGAGCTTCTCAGTCGTCGCTTCGACCACCTCCAAACTACCCAACTGTTTCTAGCCAATGGAACCCCAACAGACTGGAGTCCTACATCTCCTATCATACAACATCTCAAACGGTGACATCCCAATCGCGGCATGATAACTGTTATTATACGAGAACTCTACCAACAGTAAGTGACGATCCCAACTACCACCAAAATCGATTACACAGGCCCGCAACATATCCTCAAGAGTCTGAATGGTCCTCTCGGATTGACCATCCGTCTGCGGGTGATAGGCAGTACTGATAAGGAGTTTGGTACCCATCTCCTCGTGAAACATTTTCCAAAACCTGGAGGTAAAACGCGTATCCCTATCCGAAACAATAGATACCGGGACCACGTGCCTAAAAACGATCTCACGAATAAACACATCGGCCAGCTTCTCAGAATTAAAAGTCTCTCGAATCAGCAAGAAATGAGCGCTCTTTGTCAGTCTATCAATGATTACCCATATGGTGTCGTAATTACCCCTACGAGTACGGGGCAGTTTAGTCACAAAATCCATAACAAGATGCTCCCATTTCCACTCAGGTATTTCCAACGGCTGAAGTTTCCCAAACGATTTCTGATGCTCGGCCTTAACTTGTAGACACGTCAAACATTTACTCACATACTGAGCCACCTCAAGCTTCATCGCAGGCCACCAATAATTTTTTTTTCAGGTCTTGGTACATCTTGGTCGCGCCCGGATGAATGGAATAGCGCGACTTGTGCGCTTCATCTAAAATTTTACCCCTGAATCCCCCATACTTCGGTACCCATAAACGACCATCCTTATAATTCACCCCATCACCAACGTCTTCCAACAATTTCTCCTGACCCCAAAAACGTTCTTACATAATCCATTCCACCTACAAAGCCTCATTCTGAACGCAGGCTATTTGCTTCAAAATATCGGGTTTAAGGATAAGCTGGTAATATTTTACACGAATCGGCTTCGGTCTCTCCTTCCGGCTCAACGCGTCAGCCATCTCGTTAACCTTACCTGGGTGGTACATAATCTCCAAATCGTAATCCTTAATCAACTCCAACCATCGACGCTGGCGCATATTCAGTTCCTTTTGTTTGAAGAAATACTTTAAACTCTTATGATCGGTATAGATAACGTAGGGAACACCATACAAATAATGCTGCCACAACTTAAGCGCAAACACAACGGCCACAAGCTCCAAATGGTGAGTAGGATAATTTGCCTCATGAGGCTTTAATTGCCGCGAGGCATACGCGATAACTCGACCTCGCTGCATCAGAACACACCCAAGCCCCGGGTAAGAGGCATCAGAATAAACCACCAGATCGTCGGTGCCATCAGGTAGAGCTAAAATCGGGGCATGCGTCAATCTGTTCTTCAACTCAAGAAAAGCCTCCTCCTGTTCCGTACCCCAAACGAACTTAACACTCTTCTTAGTCAGCTTGGTCAGTGTAGAAGCAATTTTCGAAAAATCGGGAATAAAGCGGCGGAAATACCCCGCCAAACCCAGGAAACTACGGATTTCAGTTGGAGACTTAGGAGACTCCCATTCATTCACGGCTTCCAGCTTTGCAGGGTCAACCAGAATACCACTCAGGTTAATAACATGGCCCAAGAATTGAACCTCACGTAACCAGAATGAACACTTAGAAAATTTCGCATACAATTTGTTCTTCCGTAGAGCCTCCAACATTTCCCTGAGATGACCGGCGTGATCGGATTCACTTTTAGAGTACACAAGAATGTCGTCGATGAACACAATAACCGAACGATCGAGCATCGGTCTACACACCCGGTTCATAAGATCCATGAACGCAGCTGGTGCGTTGGTCAAACCGAAAGACATCACCATAAATTCGTAATGTCCATAACGAGTGCGGAAGGCAGTCTTAGGAATATCTTCCTCCCAAATCTTTTGCTGATGATACCCGGACCTAAGGTCGATCTTCGAGAACCAATTAGCCCCTTGGAGTTTATCAAATAAGTCATCGATCCTCGGGAGCGGGTACCGATTTTTAACAGTGAGCTTATTCAACTCACGGTAGTCAATGCACATTCGCATTCTACCGTCCTTCTTCTTAACGAACAAGACTGGGGCACCCCAAGGCGAGATGCTCGGTCGAATAAAGCCCTTATCGAGCAAGTCTTCCAACTGAGCCATAAGTTCCTTCATTTCATTCGGCGCTAGGCGATAGGGAGCTCGGGCAACGGGCTTGGCGCCCGGTACAAGGACTATCTGGAACTCGACCTCGCGATCTGGTGGCACATCTGACAAATCATCTAGAAATACATCCGGGAAATCCCGAACAATAGAAACATCACCGACGGTAGCCACCTCGGTATTCACATTCATAGCATACGCCAGATACGCCCCGCACCCCCACTGCATCAACTTTCCCGCCTTAAGCATGGATATAATATGTGGCGTCGCAACATTCCGATCACCGAAGACCGTAATTCGAGTCCCATCCGGGGCTCTTAGACGAACGAGTTTCTGACCACAAATGATCTGAGCATCAACATTCGTGAGCCAATCCATCCCGAGCACCACATCGAAACAACCAAGCGGCATCAAATACAATCGCATCGGAAATCTATAACCAGACAACTCGATGGAACAACCCTGAATAGCCCTAGACACGGACACGGATTTTCCTACGGCGACCTCAACCTCAAACACATCGACTACGCCTTCGGGTGATTTATTCCACGAGGAACAGAAAGCGGTAGACACAAAATTCTATTGGCGCCCGACTCAAATAAGACGGACGCTGGTAATTCATCAAGTAGAAAGGTAACTGGGATAACATCACGCTCCTACTTAGCTAAACAGTTGCTCATACATTCTTGAAGGAGCGAGGAATTTAAGCGGTCAAGTACCAAGGAACCCAGAGTGACAGTATGCTACGCCTTAGCTAAACAATTACGCGCAAAGTGTTCGATAGGATGGGGAAACGAATAGGAGAATTTAGGGAATAAGATAAACTTTAACGCTAACGACTCAAGATTTAGCCAAATCGTATCCCTACAAAGACGGAACCCTAACATAGTTAGACACAAGTGGTATTTAAAACATGGAAGGTAAGGGTAAACTGCTAATAACGTTGATCAAGTGTTATTAGTCGTTTACTTCACCGGCCCGTTCTAATCACCCCCTGCCCCTAACCACATTAGCATTCTATCTAACACTTTGCAATTAATCACATACTGGAAATTTCAAATTCAAAGGAATGACTAAATAATTTACAGTTACCTCTTGGCGTGTAGCTACTCGCGGTGGTCATACTGGTCTCTTTTCTTACAGTTCGAGTCCAAGCATTCGGGGATGCTCGGATCCCTCGAACCATGGCTCTGATACCAACTTGTAAGGCCCCGAACCCCGGGAACCCCACAGTTGGTAATCATTGAAAACACTTGTAAAAATATTTAAACTTAAAAATGATTCATTTCATTAAAATAAGCATCACAGAGTATAATTCGGCGGAAAACGTAAATAAGTAAATGAGTTCCCAAAACCCGGGAGCTTTGCCCAAAATCAACATAACTATCTTTAATTAAAAACTTTTAAATATAAATGTTTAATAATAAAACTTCAATCCCCGTATGCCCTTCAACGTCCAAGTAGCTTCGTGCACGTCCAAGCGATAAGGCATCCTCTTCCTAACCTGAAACTCACACTAACATGCACACAAAGTCAGCTTGAGCTGAGTGAATTCAAGTTTTAAGTAAATAACATCAGTAGTAATAGTTATGATAGTCATACTAAAAGTTTTAAAGTAAAAAGAATACATCGGTTAAGCCATCATCATTGATAAATAATCATTCTCATACATATATATAAACATCCTTATAAGTAAATCCCTATATATATATATAAATATATATATATATAACATCCACGTATAACATCAGGGTCGAGCAAACGTACAACCCAAACACGTAACATAAGTGCATGCAAACACAAAGTAGGCATACACAACATCAGTAGTCGAAACGACTACAACATCGCCAAATATAGGCCAAGCAATAATGTATATACATATATATATATATATATATATATATATATATATATATATATTTAACATCCCAAGGCCTACCATATACAAGAAAACCTATATAAATTCGTTTAAAAACATTTCATCATGTAAGAAAACACTTAGGTGGGCATGCTAGCCCAAACGTAAAAAGAGTAAAAAGGGCATCACAAACTCACCTGAAATCAATCGAACACCTACAACGAGCTAGGAAATCCCTAAGTGCACAATCACAGGCAAGGGCCTGTAAATTATACACAATGTGTTACTAAACTAGATCGTAAGAACACTCTTGCCTAATGGGCCGTTCAAGCCCAACACTTTGGCCCAAGGCCCAACAACTTGGCCGAAGGCCCAACACTTGGTCCAAGGCCCAACAACTTGGCCCAAGGCCTAACACTTGGCCCAAGGCCCAAAAACTTTACCTCAGCCCCTAAAACCTTTCAACTAACCAAATCCACCGGTTAAGCCTAAAACGAACTTATCGATTAATAACGAGTAAAACATATAGATTTTAGCATGCGAAGATGCATTTAATTACATAGGATAACCTTTGAAATAAATTATTAAATTTTTACCAGACTTTAGTAAATGTCTTAGGTTTATAAAAATATTTTATTATATTTTTCTATTGGACACAAAAATAATAAAAATTCCTCCAACACAGCAAGGTACGTGCAGCTATTTCAGTGCGCAACAAAATGGTTTTATTTTTATAAAATTCATTTCCAAACCAAATTAAACGATTCCAATTGGGTTTGGTTCCTAACTCAAAATACTAACTTCCAGAAGTAAAACCAACCAGTTTGGAGCTGTCGAAAAAAGGTTATGAAGTCGGGAAGAAAGACCAGAATCCGTCATCCCGCATCAGCTTTGACACTCGATTTTATAAATTCATAAAAACCATTCAAATCTCGTCCAAAAATTACGTATTTTACCTTTATAGAAACTAGACTCGAAATAGAACATAGTGGAATCAAGAATCGATCAAAAACAAAGGATTATCATCGCGTTACAGACCCTACAATAAACGTATACGAATCTGACAGCAAACTGTTATCATCAAAACTCAACCTTAACGACCAATAAGCGCGTTAATATGATCAATTAAGGTGTTAAAGACATGGGGAATCATAAAACCAACCTTGAATTGAAGTTTTCACTGCTGAAACTTGGCTGGGCAGAAGAAAAACGAGCAGCGGGGGTCAATAGGTCTGATAGGCGCTAATGTGGATTAGGGTTAGGTTATTTTTGTTTTATGATGTAATAGAAATGTTACACATTAGCCCTCAAGGTTTAAGGGATATGGTAACTTGGAAGGAAAGGTTAGGTAATTTAACGTACCGGGAAGATGGTTGGGTCAACGAAAGCTGCCGGACAACTCCCAAGAAAACATACATACTCTACACGCAGGAAATATTTAAACCTATAAATTAGCAGGCGTTACACCTCAGCCCCTAAAACCATTCAATTAACCAAATCCACCCTACGATCATGGTCGGGGCTAACCATGATGCACAACTCACCCGTTGGTATGCAAATCGAGTCGAATACGCGCGTAATAAATCTTAAAACCAATTGTCAAACAAATCAGCCCCAAATGGACCAAATTTCCATCTTAACCTTTTCATACATCATAATTATGTCACCCGAGTTGATAGGGTTGACGGTTCCTTTTTACAACACTCACTTTAAAGTTTAAACGACAATTCGCGCACAACCGACTCGATTGACTAATCACCAACCTAATCAGCCCCGAGTACGAAAGAAATAATTTTCCCACAGCCCTTAAACCCCCCTAGGGCCATGAAAACTGATCCGGTTGGTAGTTCAATCGATTAACTCATCAAACTCAACAATTGACGATTCTATACCCGATAAACCCTAGTTTTCGAATCAAAATCGATTGACCGACCTAAACACCTTCAATGAATATGGTTTTTAAGTATGATGTACCACACATACCTAAGAGGATTTTGGTGCAAAAACCTCACTCAAAACAGTCCCATAAACACTCAATTGGACAGCCACACGGTTAACATAAAACAAGTCGTTTAACGATCAAAACGCGCAATATAAAGGTCAATTAAGGTGTAAAAGACATGGGGAATTATAAAACCGACCTTGAATTGAAGTTTTTACGGTTGAAACTCGGCTGCACTGAAGAAAATCGCCGAGGGGGTTCTGGTCCGATCGGCTGCGCAATGGGGTTTAGGGTTAGGGTTAAGGTTATTTCATTATTTTGTGATATAAAATAAATGTTACACATTAGCCCTCAAAGTTTAAGGGATATGGTAACTTGGAAGGAAAGGTTAGATAATTTAACGTACCAGGAAGATGGTCGGGGCTACGAAAGATGTCGGACAATTCCTAAGAAATATACATACTCTACTTGCAGGAAATCTTTAAACCGATAAATTAGCGGGCGTTACAAGTCCACCCCCCTTACATTGGGATTCGTCCCCGAATCCCGATGCGACAGGAACAACTTCGGATAGTGCTTCATCATCTCGTCTTCGGACTCCCAAGTAGCCTCGGAACCCCTATGGTGTCTCCACTGCACCTACACCTGCCTAACCACTTTATTCCTCAGATGCCTTTCCTGACGGTCCAGTATAGCAATAGGTTCCTCAACGTAGTTCAGCTTACTATCAAGCTCAATATCATCAAGAGGCACATGGGCCCCCTCGTCTACTAAACATTTCCTCAAATGGGACACGTGGAAAGTAGGATGAATCCCCGCGAGCTCCTCGGGCAATTCCAGCCTATACGCTACCTCACCAACTCGTGACAAAATACGAAACGTACCAATAAACCACAGACTAAGCTTCCCTCTCTTACGAAAACGGATAATAACCTTCCAAGGGGAAACTTTCAACATAATCGATAACACAAGCCCGCAACATATCCTCAAGAGTCTGAATGGTCCTCTCGGATTGACCATCCGTCTGCGGGTGATAGGCAGTACTGATGAGGAGTTTGGTACCCATCTCCTCGTGAAACTTTTTCTAAAACCTGGAGGTAAAACGCGTATCCCTATTCGAAACAATGGATACCGGAACCCCATGCCTAGAAACTATCTAACGAATAAACACATCGGCCAGCTGCTCAGAATTAAAAGTCTCTCGAATCGGCAAGAAGTGAGCGCTCTTGGTTAGTCTATCAACGATTACCCAAATGGTGTCATAATTACCCCTAGGAGTACGAGGCAGTTTAGTCACAAAATCCATAGTAAGTTGCTCCCATTTCCACTCAGGTATTTCCAACGGCTGAAGTTTCCCAAACGGCTTCTGATGCTCGGCCTTAACTTGTAGACACGTCAAAGACTTACTCACGTACTGAGCCACCTCAAACTTCATCGCAGGCCACTAATAATTCTTCATCAGGTCTTGGTACATCTTGGTCGCGCCCAGATGAATGGAATAGCGCGACTTGTGCGCTTCATCCAAAATTTTACCCCTGAATCCCCCGTACCTCAATACCCATAAACGCCCATCCTTATACTTTACCCCATCGCCGACGTCTTCCAACAACTTTTCCTGACCCCAAATATGTTCTGACATAATCCATTCCACCTGCAACGCTTCATTCTGGACATTAGCTATTTGTTTCAAAATGTCGGGTTTGAGAATAAGCTGATAGGATTTCACACGAATAGGTTTTGGTCTCTCCTTCCGGCTTAACACGTCGGCTACCACGTTAGCCTTACCCGGATGGTACATAATCTCCAGATCGTAGTCCTTAATCAACTCCAACCATTGACGTTGCCGCATATTTAGTTCCTTTTGCTCGAAGAAATACTATAAGCTCTTATGATTGGTAAGATAACGCAAGGAACACCGTACAGATAATGTCTCCACAACTTAAGCGCAAACACCACCGCCGCCAGTTCCAAGTCGTGGGTAGGATAATTTGCCTCATGAGGCTTCAACTGCCGTGAGGCATAAGCGATGACTCGACCTCGCTGCATCAAGACACACCCAAGCCCCTTATAAGAGGCATCAGAATAAACCTCCAGATCATCGGTGCCATCAGGTAGAGCTAAAATCGGTGCATGCGTTAACCTGTTCTTCAACTCAAGAAAAGCCTCCTCCTGCTCAGTACCCCAAACGAATTTAACACTCTTCTTAGTCAACTTGGCTAGTGAAGAAGCAATTTTTGAAAAGTTGGGAATAAAGCGGCGATAATACCACGCCAAACCTAGAAAACTACGGATTTCAGATGGAGACTTAGAAGATTCCCATTCATTCACGGCTTCCACCTTTACAGGGTCAACCAAAATACCACTCTGGTTAATAACATGACCCAAGAACTGAACCTCGCGCAACAAAAAAGAACACTTAGAAAACTTCGCATACAACTTATTCTTTCGCATAGCTTCGAAAACCTCCGTGAGATGACCGGCGTGATCAGATTCACTTTTGGAATATTCCAGAATGTCATCGATGAATACAATAACCGTACGGTCGAGCATCGGTCTACACATCCGGTTCAAAAGATCCATGAACGCGGCCGGCGCGTTGGTCAAACCGAAAGACATCACGAGGAACTCATAATGCTCATAACGAGTGCGGAAAGCGGTCTTAGGAATATCTTCCTCTCGAATTTTTAACTGATGATAACCGGATCTAAGGTCGATCTTTGAGAACCAACTAGCTCCTTGAAGCTGATCAAATAATTCGTCGATCCTAGGGAGAGGGTACCGATTTTTAACAGTGAGCTTATTCAATTCACGGTAGTCAATGCAAATCCGCATGCTACCGTCCTTCTTCTTAACGAACAAGAACGGGGCACCCCAAGGTGAGATGCTCGGTCGAATGAAACCCTTGTCGAGAAAGTCTTCCAACTGGACCATAAGTTCTTTCATTTCATTCGGTGCTAGATGACAAGGGGCTCGAGCAACGGGTTTTGCGCCCGGCACAAGGTCTATTTAGAATTCGACCTCGCGGTCCGGCGAGACATCTGACAAATCATCTGGAAATACATTCGGGAAATCCCGAACAATTGGAACATCACCGACGGTAGCCACCTCGGGTTTCATAATTATGTCATACGCCCGATACGCCCCGCAACCCCGCTACATCAATCTCCCCGCTTTAAGCATAGATATGATATGTGGCATCGCACCATTCCGATCACCAAAGACAGTAATTTGGGGACGAACAAGTTTCTGCCCACAAACGATTTGAGCATCAACACTCGCGATCCAATCCATCCCGAGCACCACGTCGAAACAACCAAGCGGCATCAAATACAACCGCACCGGAAATCTATACCCAGACAACTCGATAGAACAACCTTGAATAGCCCTAGACACGAACACGCATTTTCCTACGGCTACCTCAACCTCAAACACATCGACTACGCGCTCGGGTGATTTATTCAACGAGGAACAGAAAGCGGTAGACAAAAAACTTCGACTGGCGCCCGAATCAAATAAAACTGACGCCTTTAATTCATCAAGTAGAAAGGTACCTAGGACAATATTATACTACTGCTTAGCTACACGATCATCAAATACAATTTCAAAGGAATAAGAAATTATAACGGTGGAATGAAAGCTAAATAAGGAAAAGTACCTGAAACGACATCCGCATCCTCCTTCACTTCCTTTATGGAGATGTTGAAGGCCCTCGCCCTGGCCTTCGGCTTCTCATCCATCTTCCACTTGAGGAAGTCCCCTGACTGGACCCCCCCCCCCCCCCCCCCCCGCCTTACTGGAAGGAAAGTTTGATGCCAAGTGACCTGAACCCTTACAGTGGAAACAAGTCAATGTCGGACACTCGAAATGGTGGTGTCCAACCTTATCACAACGAAAACAGGTGCCAGACCCACTCTTACACTCCCCCTTGTGCGGTTTCCCGCAGTTCTTGCAGTCACCGAACACCGCATCCCTCTTAAATTCAAAAGTCTCAGTTTTTACCCTTTTCTCAGATGAATTAAAATTGCTTCCCCAGGGCCGCTTACCGTACGATTGAGTTCCATGTCTTCCTAGCCTTGGTCAGCGGTAACTTCTCCCTCTGATCATACAATGTACCTGCTAGAGTAACCACCGAGTGAAAAGAGTTCATGTCGTTAGTCAACACACCCCTGCGAATATCCACTGGAAGCCCCTTCACATACTTTTTAATCCTCTTGGCTTCGGGAGTAATCAAATCAGGACATAAACGAGCCATCTTGTTAAACTTGGTGGTATACTCCCGATGCGACATAGTACCAGCCTCCAAGGTCAAGAATTTTTGTTCTATCTTATCCAATTCATGCGGAGGAGAAAACTGATCGAGAACCAATTTCTTCAACTCATCCCACGTCATCCTCCTAATCGAACGATCACCCATAGCCTGCGCCAAGTTATCCCACTAGCACAGTGCCTCGGAACGAAACGAGGCGGTAGCATAAGTCACCATGTCATTCCCCTTGCACTTACTAACCCTTAGAACGGCCTCCATCTCTCTCACCCACTGATGTGCTGCCAAAGCATCTTTAGTACCATCGAAAGAAGGGGGGTTACACTTCTTAAAGTCACCATACGAGCAACCCCGAGTAGATACACTAATAGTCCGCACCTCATCTTCATCCCCACTCGGCACATACACTTCCTCTTCCTCTTCGACCTGCACCTCCTTACTCTTCCTTCCCTTATCCGAACCTTTACCAACCAGTGACTCCTCCATGGCCCTAACGCCCTCAGCAACGATCTCAGGTATGGCGCTACGGAGCACTTGGTAGACCTTATCCGCGATAGCCGCTCGCATAGCAGGATCTAAGGCGGGGTTATCCCCCTCCTCATGAATCGGAGTCTCCTGCTGGGGAGTAGGAATCTCACTCTCGGCTTCGGCACGTGGCTTACGACCACGGCCGCGAACACTAGGACCACCTCTCTTAGCTGC
This sequence comes from Bidens hawaiensis, assembly GCF_021521415.1. NCBI lineage: Eukaryota > Viridiplantae > Streptophyta > Magnoliopsida > Asterales > Asteraceae > Bidens > Bidens hawaiensis. The sequence continues at coordinate 74,540 of NW_027491434.1, forward strand.
TCGAGTATTAACCATGACTTATCCCTACAAAGACAGAATTTTAACACGATTAAGTACAGGTGGCATTTAGAACATGTAAGCTAAGGGTAAACTGCTAATGACGTTGATCAAGTGTAATTAGTCGTTTACTTTACCCGCCCGTCCTAAGCACCCCCTGCCCCTAACCTCGTTAGCCTTCTATTTAACACTTAGACAGTTAATCACATACTGGAAACTTTTAAATTTAAAGGAATGACTAATAATTTAAAGTTACCTCTTGGCGTGCAGCTACTCGCGGTGGGCATACTGGTCTCTTTTCTTACAGTTCGAGTCCAAGCATTCGGGGATGCTCGGATCCCTCGAACCATGGCTCTGATACCAACTTGTAAGGCCCCGAACCCCGGGTGCCCCATAGTTGGTATTCATACAAAATACTTATTAAAATAATTAAACTTGAAAACGGTTTCTTCCATTAAAACAAACATCTCAGAGTGTAAATTCAGCGGAAAACATAATTAGTAAAGTAAGTTCCCTAAGACCCGGGAATTTTGACATCCACGATAACATCACGGTCGAGCAAACGTACAACCTAAACACGTAACATCAACGCATGCAAACATAAAGTAGGCATACGCAACATCAGTAGTCGAAACGACTACAACATCGCCAAATATAGGCCAAACAATAATGTATATATATATATATATATATATATATTTAACATCCCAAGGCCTACCATATACTAGCAAGCCTATATAAAATCATTTAAAACATTTCATCAGGTAAGAAAAACACTTAGGTGTGCATGCTAGCCCAAAATTTAAAAGAGTAAAAAGGGCATCATAAACTCACCTGAAATCAACCAAACACCAGCAACAAGCTAGGAAATCTCTAAGTGCACACTCACAAGTAAGGGCCTGTAAATTGTACACAACGCGTTACTAAACTAGACCGTAAGAACACACTTGCATAACGGGCCGTTCAAGCCAACCAGTTTGGCCCGAGGCCCAACCCATACTCTTTTCCTTTACCTCAGCCCCTAAAACCATTCAACTAACCAAATCCACCCTACGATCATGGTCGGGGCTAACCATGATGCACAACTCACCCGTCGGTATGCTAATCGAGTCGAATACGCGCGTAATAAATCTTAAAACCAATTGTCAAACAAATCAGCTCCAAATGGACCAAATTCGCATCTTAACCTTGTCATACATCATAATTATGTCACCCGAGTTAATAGGGTTGATGGTTCCTTTTTACAACACTCACTTTAACGTTTAAACGACAATTCGCGTACAACCGACTCTATTGACTAATCACCAACCTAATCAGGCCCGAGTACCAAAGAAATAATTTTCCCACAGCCCTTAAACCCCCCTAGGGCCATGAAAACTGATCCGGTTGGTAATTCAATCGATTAACTCATCAAACTCAACAATTGACGATTCTACACCCGATAAACCCTAGTTTTCGAATCAAAATCGATTGACCGACCTAAACACCTTCAATGAATATGGTTTTTAATTATGATGTACCAAACATACCTAGGAGGATTTTGGTGCAAAAACCTCACTCAAAAAAGTCCCGTAAACACTCAATTGGACAGCCACCCGGTTAACATAAAACAAGTCGTTTAACGATCAATACGCGCAACATAAAGGTCAATTAAGGTGTAAAAGACATGGGGAATCATAAAACCTACCTTGAATTAATGTTTTTACTGTTGAAACTCGGCTGCACAGAAGAAAATCGCTAGGGGGGGTTCTGGTTCGATCGGCTGCGTAATGGGGTTTAGGGTTAGATTTATTTAATTATTTTATGATATAAAATAAATGTTACACATTAGCCCTCAAAGTTTTAGGGATATGGTAACTTGGAAGGAAAGGTTGGATACTTTAACGTACCGGGAAGATGGTTGGGTCGACGAAAGATGCCGGACAACTCCCAAGAAATATACATACTCTACATGCAGAAAAATCTGTAAACCGATTAATTAGCGGGCGTTACAAGGTAGGATTTCTTGTAGAGGTACTTGTCATAAATAAATTAGCGACCGTAAGCGTGTTTAATAAACTGGTGTTTTTATGAACTTAATAGAAATCCATAAGTGTCCACTTGAGAAGGGTCAGGGGTCCTGTTTGGGTTTTCTTTAAGCGACTATTTTAAGATCTCAGTTCTATAACTTAGCATTTTCCAACTATTTGATAATTGATACATTAGGGATTCTAGCCAGGTGGTTGCTTGTAATCATTTAAACCAAGTTCTAAGTTTAGTCGTTTTAAGTCTTAGTGATTAATTTAATATTAGTTTAATATTAGTTTTTAGTAAACCCCCCTTTAATAAAAAAATAATCGTGTCAGTTAGTCGACTCTAATTAGCTAGTTAACGTAATTAAAAGAGTCTTGTGGGTTCGATATCCGGACTTACTTAGCTGTACTAGAGTCGACCGGTTCACTTGTCGGTTAGTAGTTTTAGTTAAGTGAAGAGTATAGAATTATTACTTAGTGTCTAGATTAGCGTTTATTTAGTTAATAAATTAATAACTACTTTTAGCACATCAAGTTTTGGTGCCGTTGCCAGGGACTCTTGGCAATCGTGTTATTAGCTTTGATTAGACTTACTTGATACATATGTGCTATTTGTATTTTGTTTTATTTTTAAGTCATAGGAATTTAAGTAGTTTTTATTTTATTTTATTTTATTTTATTTTTTAGGATAATATAGTTTAGTTTAATTGCTTTAAATTAGTTTAGTTTTTTTTCTGTAATATATAGTTTATTTTACTACTATCTGGTGCTCGTGATCCTTTTCCGTTTAAGTTTATCTTTGCAGTGATCTTCATGGAGTGCTACTATGAACCTAAATTTTGCCCCATATATGATAAGATGGGGAATGTTGTTGGTTGTAAAGACTCATCTGGTGCAATGATGGATTACATACCATATCCAGAAGAGATATTCATTGATTTCATGTGTGTCGTCCATAGAATTAATCCAAGTACACCGCTTTGGAATTTTATGGATGAGTTTGGGTTAGGCTTAAAGAGTCGAATACAATTTAGTGAGCCGATGATAGAGTTTGAGGATGTTTGGTTGCAGAATCAGATAGAAGAGTGTATTCCCTCTTAGGAGGACGAGTTTCGAGGTGAATTTGGTGAAGAGTTATTGGGTTTGGCTGATATTGATGATAGAGATTTTAACCCTGAAAGAGATATTGAGGAGCTTGAAAAATTGTTATTCAGGGAGCCGGTTGAGAAACTAATTGTCAAAGAGGAATCACATGAGACATCCGAAGAGTTGAAGAATAAAGAACTGCATCTCATTGTGAATCATCATCCGCGTGGGCGTGGTAAAACTAGCAGGTTTATAGAAAAACTCATTCGCGGATCGCCACGTAAATTAAGAGCCCCAAGAAGGAGGATATCTGGAGTCAGGAAATTAAAGTGTGCCGAATTTGTCACATCCTCAAAATATCAATAATTGGTGGATCGAGCTGAATGCTTATTTTTGTGGCCACATGAGTTTAAGAACTAGTTTCTTCTCAACTAGTTGTAAACGGAGAGTGTTTAAAAGCACTGATGGAAAGAGGATAAAGGAGAAACCTCCTGATTGAGGTTTAGGGAACGAGTCTGGCTGAAGACTCTTTTATAAACTTAGCGCTTCACGAGAGGCAGCCCGGTACTATGTTTTCCTTTTATTTTTAGTTTTATTTTTATTTTGCTTTTACTTCTTTGCTCTTCCGGGTGTTTCTTCTCTTACTTGCAGGTTATTCCATGGTTGTGTATGAGATGGTTGGCGAGATATGGTTTTAATTAAATATAGGGATGGCACTCGATTCAGTATTGCCGCTTTCGTTCATGAGAGATTCAGTTATTTGAAGATAGTTTGCTGATTGGGTTCGAATTGGAAGGCGTGGAACATGGCTCGCGAGGCATATCGTCACATTTACCAGGGGAGTCTGTTCCAATTCATTAATTCATTTTTATTTTTTGCATAATCTTAATTGTAATTTTCTTTTTCTCACATTGAGGAAAATGTGAAATTTTAGTGTGTGGATGGGAAATTGATGTTTTTTGGCAAAAATAAAAATAAGAAAAAAATTAATTAAATTAAAAACAAAATTATAAAAAAAACCTAAAAAAATTTGAAAAATGTCCCAAGAATTTAAGGAATATTCTTTGCACTATAATGAAAAATGATAGTATAATCGGGAATCGGTTTTTCAAACTACCAATAATATGAGATAATATTAAAGAAGGCATACTTAACTTGGGATGTGTCGGTAGGCCCAACTAGTCTTGAAAGGTTTTCCATTGCATAGTCTTAATAAATCTAATTAAATCTTATATTTTTGTGGGTTCTCATCCTAAGGGGGGACAGTGAAACTGAAATTCGATAAGGGATTGAGAGTATTACCATAAGCTGATTACCCTAAGGTGGTGAGAATTGAATGCACTTTAAAATTAGCACACCACTCCTTTTTATGAAAATAAATAAAGAGTGGTGGTGCACGCAAATGTCCAATTTTATACGAGCTTTAGTCTTTAGTTATATATTTTTAGGTAAAAGATGCCTAAGTGCACAATAAAAAAATTAAAAAAAAAGAGAAAAGAAAAAAAAAATAAGTATTCCAAGAATTGGTCCAAAAAGAAAATGAAAAAAGAATGAGAAAAGTTATGTAATGAAAAATGCCAAGAAGCATTCTTAAAAATAGAAAAAGTGGCCAAAGTGCACATACTAGACGAGACTGAGAGTTTACGTGTTACCAAGGGGATGGCGACTCTGTGGAGACACTATTGGGGCTTAAAGGTTTTAGTAAATAAATATTTTTTTAGGGAATATATAGGACGAAGTCCAATAATATTTAGGGCATGCTCGTACGAACTCACTTGACCTATCATCCATAATTCCATTAAGTTCATTTTCTTCTTACCATTAAGGGGTTGTTATCTTACGGTGATATGTTGAACCACTTTGCTTCAACTCGATTTTTAATTGTCTTTACTATGCTTGAGATGGGGTAGGTGAATCTTAACTCCAAAGGTGTGAGACCCACATGTTTTTTTTATATCACATGAACTTAAAATGCATAATGTGCGTGGAGGCTTGATAAGCTGGTTGATGGGTTTAAGTGGACAACAATATTGGCAATCGCGGTTTTTGCGTTTATCTGAGTTTTAAGATAACCTATATGTTTTAAGACCATATTTTTCGATTATGATTCCATTGCAAAATAGCTTTTTCATGGAGGAAAAAGATTTAAGTGTGGGGATATTTGATGTGATCTAAATTATACATATAATTATATAAGTATTTCCTACACTTTTAAGACTTTTGAGCCAGGTTTTTATTGAATATTATTCCCATTTGGTTCAAATTTTGATTTTTCTGATTTCAAGAGACAACGAGCTAAAATACGATATTTAGACAAAACTTGAGACTGGCAAGTAAAACTTAAAACAAGCTTCGTGTATTTATTGTTATTATTATTTTCTCATGCATATGATTTATTTATAAGTTATTTACTAAAATATAATATGTAGTATATTTACTAAAAATATGTCACGTGAAGTCAGTAAGTATGCTACACCACATATATTAGTGATTGATTTATGTTCCATGATGCCTGTTAACTCAATTGGTGTTCTATGTAGGGCCGAAGAAAGACGTGAATGGATTTGAACTTGGCCCACAAGAAAAATCTTAACATATAACAACACTATTAAAGGAGGCCGAATATATGATTGGAGGAATTAATTAAGTGGTAGCGGCTGGTAATAGACTGGAACGAAAGGCAAGACGCAAAGAAAGAGGAAAAGAGATAGCAAGCCTTTGGTTCGAGCAGAGAGTGTCCGGGTTCAACACCATTATTATTCGGTTTGAATTTATTGTTTTCGTTATAAACTCATTGTTTGAACTTATTTATTTTGGTTTGTTCTTGAGTATGGTTGTTCGCTAAACCCCTAGACTACCTAGGTTTATGATGAACTTTTGTTGATTTTGGATTTTAGTTTGGACTTTGCTTTCGTTATGGTTTATGATTAAGTAAGAGGTTTCTTGTTTTTCATTCAATGGGGATTCTTTTGTGAGTTTTATTGTTTCATGGTTTCCTTGGTGATGCTTTCATATAATAGGATTCTGTTAGGTCATCTACTGTGTGTTTTTAACTAGTTTATGGTTGATTTGCAATAAAGTCATAGGAACAATATTAATAAATCAAATACACATAAGTATGCTGCTAATCTAAATTGTTGAGAGGTGATAGATTATATAATAAGTCTTGGTTGTTTAAGATTGCTAGATTTAGTTCTTCGTAAGGAGTCCGTCTAGGTTTGATTTTTCAGCTTTGTTTATCTAGTCGAGCGAAATCTTTAAACTACCTTTGATTTCCGTGCTGTAAGGTAGGATTTCTTATAGAGGTACATGTCATAAATAAATTAGCGACCGTAAGCGAGTCTAATAAACTGGTGTTTTTAAGAACTTAATAGAAATCCATATGCGTCCGCCTGAGAAGGGTCAGGGGTGCTGTTTGGGTTTTCTTTAAGCGACTATTTTAAGATCTCAGTTCTATAACTTAGCATTTTCCAACTATTTGATAATTGATACATTAGGGATTCTAGCCTAGGTGGTTGCTTGTCATCATTTAAACCAAGTTCTAAGTTTAGTCGTTTTAAGTCTTAGTGATTAATTTAATATTAGTTTAATATTAGGTTTTAATAAACCCCCCTTTAATAAATAAATAGTCGTGTCAGTTGGTCAAGTCTAATTAGCTAGTTAACGTAATTAAAAGAGTCTCGTGGGTTCGATATCCGGACCTACTTAGCTGTACTAGAGTCGACCGGTTCACTTGTCGGTTAGTAGTTTTAGTTAAGTTAAGAGTCTATAATTATTACTTAGTGTCTAGATTAGCGTTTATTTACTTCATAAATTAATAACTACTTTTAGCACATCACATATGCATGCATGTAAGTTTATAATATAAAATCGAAATTACGATAAAATCGTGATTGTTTGTTCATACTACGTGTTTCCAATTTCCACATAAAATCAACCACTGTGACCCCCCTTCCACCCACAACGGTTCCGCGTAACATCAACCACTATGGCCCCTTTCTGCCCACAATGATTCCACGTGAAATCCAACATCACACAGTGTATACACAAATAATTAGTATTTCCTACACCACATTATTTCCTACGCCTATTCACATAGCATGTAGCTAGACATACACATATATACATATTTATGCACATATATAGTATTTATCACGTATCACCAAACACTTTTGTCCCCTTCCGCCAACAATATCCTCGTGGCCTCCACTGCCCACATTATTCACATGTTCGTTACAGGTCACGTTATCCCTATGGACGTTACAGACCACGTTATTTTCCATGGCTGTTACAGACCACGTTATTCACCCATGCCCGTTACAGACCACATTATTCACCCATGGCCATTACAGAACACGTTATTCACCCATGGCCATTAGAGACCACGTTATTCACCCATGGCCATTACAGACCACGTTATTCACCCATGGCCATTAAAGACCACGTTATTCACCCATGGATATTACAGACCACGTTAATCCCCCAGCTTATTCTGTTTAACAGTACACAGCATATTTGTATAAACGTATTGTCATGTGTAATTTCATTATGTTTTGGTATTCGTACCATGCCCACTTAATTTATCATTCAACAATACTATTCACCATTCATTCGCACGTAATCAATAGTTATGTTTGTAGGGACTTTTTGTATATAAACGTTCGGGTGACTTATATCCAGAACCATTTCCAGATAGATAATGTATGTAACTATGCTTTTCACCCAAAAAGTTCATAAACAGTTTGAAAAGAAGGGTCATGAAACTCACGGTTTTGTAGGCACTCACGAGGTCAGCTCGGGGTTCGTTTCCCTTAATATCACTTAGTCCTTATACTTAATATTATAATAATATTAATATTTTAATATTACTATAATCTTTATGCTATGCTGGGCGGTATAGCTAGTCTCGGGGTGGCCGTAACACCCAGAAAGTGTCAATAGGCTTAGATTGTGACGTTGTTCAATGTCTGATGTTTAAAATCGAACTTGGCTTAGTTTCCCCGTTTTACCAGCTGGGCCAAGTTTCTCGTTTACGCGTTTGAAAAACATCTATGAGGATGTAAACTTGGGTAAATGTGTTGGTTGATAAAAGATTAAGTTATAAAGAAAGATCACAGTTTAGGGGTTTGGATTCGCTACGGGACTCGTTTTCGTTTATTCAGTTCGATTAGGAGAAAAACGCGCACAATCTATCCAAATTATTCGAATTTCTCAAAAAAGTTTGTTTTTACATAACTAATATGAAAATATGCTTTTTGATCACTCTTGATGTTCTAATATTCTAATAGATTGGTTAATCACAAACCCTTCGGTTTTTATCAAAATCGAATTTGATTAATATTCAAATTAGCATAACTAATGATTCGTTTATCATTAAATTATGAAATTTTATACACTTATCAATTAAAATATTAGTTTTATATAAAAATATTTCTGAAATTATTTACTGATTTATTAATTTATAAAAATTCATTTTATATGCTATATTTAGCCCGAAAATTGTCCGTTTATACCAAACAATTTCTGAAAAATCCGCCAAAAATCCTGAGTGATCAAAATACTTCCCAATACAACCTATAAAAATTCCAGAATTTGACGAGCTTGCCAAATACCATTTTCGAGCCAAAAACAAGTATAAAAATCCGAATAAACGCGAATGCACAAAACATACCAAAGGCTTTCAAAAAGACCCCAAATTTCATATGTGATAATAATATATCAAATATGAGTTGTCCAAAAAATTTCATAATTGTTGAAGCATTTTAACTATTTTTCCCATATAAACACTCCAATTCGATAATAAATTTGCCAAATATTCTCGGATAGTCATAAAATTACCAAATTTGAAAAGGGACTCAATGATATGGTCTCCGATGTCCCTGCAATATTTCATGACCTAAAAATATGCACATCACAACCTTAACCTAAACATCCCGTTTTGGAATGTTTCGGCATTACCTTTGTGGTTTTCGCCCGTTTTCGCTCTCTTAATCCAATTTCTGGGTTCTAGTGCTTCTATATAAGCTAAATACAGGCCTATATCACAAACCATGCACGTACCATCAAGAGACCGTCCATGAAAGCTAGGGTTTTGGTTAGGGTTCAAAACCGATCTTTTAAACCGTAAAAACATCGTTTAAACCCTGTAATCTGTGTTAATGGCCTAAAAAGATATCAATTCAGATTCCTAACCATGTGTAGGATCAAAATATCTTTTTGGACAATTTTTACAGTTTTTTCATGGTCAGGAATGATTTTTGGTAATCAAACTATGTTTATATCATCTTAAACAAGATTAAACATGTACGAATTTAATTATAATGAGCTCAATACCTAAGGTTTTATGAAGGATGGCTGAAGAAGAATGAATTTTCCAGAATTTTGTTCATATTTTGATGTGCAAAATATCTTATATATGATATAATATAAAAAAGAAAACCTTGGGGGGGGGGGGGGGTCCTTCGTGCAGCCGCATGAAGTGGGGCCCCCATGGGCCCCACTTTGATCCAAATATCTCGTTTTTCATGCTCGTATGTGAAATCTCAAGTTCAAATTTATTTAGGATTCGGTTTTTGGCGCGAAAAAGTTTATCGGGTACGTTAAACAGTGCGAAAATGAGTCTTTTCGATCAATTTCTTTAAAATTAGAAAAACATAATATTTGTTTCTAAAAATCGAAAATATTTTCACGGATCTATTAAAACATTCCCAACAAGTGTTTGATAAATCTTTTTTGACTTAACGGATGATACAATGCTTGTTTCGGAACTATCTTTCGCGTTAAAATCCATAGCGGGTAGTTAAACGAGCATGTTTTCGTTTAACTAGTTTGCTATCATACTAAGGCCTTAATATCAATATGACGGCTTATAATAGACACATGTCACTTATAGATAGCCCCTCAGGATATCTGGGTCATAACCAGACCCATTCGGTTAATTGTTTGTTTGTTACGCAATAAGCAGTTAATCGCTTATTCGATTTGCTAATACTGAAGTGTATTCAGTTTTGTCACGAATGTCACATTCTCCCCCTTTCAGAAAAGTAATAAGTATTTGTTTCAGAATTTGTTCTTTCTGTTCCCAAACGTCTTTGGTTCCCTGTTGTGGATTCCACCGAATTTTATTTAATGAGATTTTATTGTGTCGTAACTGTTTGATTTTTCCCGCTCAACATTTTCACGAGTCCATTTTCAAATGATATTAATTCTGCCCTGTCAGTAAAGCACCCGTTCTGATTTGATATATATAAAATATCGGGAGTGAAATAATTTTGTTTAACGCGTTACGGGTTTAACCTTCGAGGCAATTTTTGTACACTTCCATGTATTTTCAAGTTAACTCGTCGGTTTCATTAACTCAGCTAACACCTTTCAAAAATAATCAATTTCCACGTATATGGTTATAGTCCTTTTGTGAGCCTCAAGCATTTTAACTATTTTTCACAAATAAACGCTCCGATTCGGTAATAAATTCGTCAAATATTCTCGGATGGTCAAAAAATTACCAAATTTGAACAGGGACTGAATGATATGGTCCCTGATGTCCCTGAAAAATTTCATGACATAAAAATATGCACATCACAACCTTAACCTAAACAGCCCGTAATCGAATATTTCGCCATTACCTTTGGGGTTTTCGCCCATTTTCGCTATCTTAATCCAATTTTCGGGTTCTCGTGCTTCTATATAAGCTAAGTACAAGTCCTATATCAGAAACCAAGCATGTACCATCAAGAGAGCAGCTATGAAATTTAGGGTTTCAGTCAGGGATCTAAACCGAACTTTTGAACCATAAAAACATCGTTTAAACCCTCTAAACCGTGTTTATAGCCAAAAAATTTCTCAATCCAGGTTTCTAACCATGTGAAAGATCAAACTATATTTTTGGACTATTTTTGGGGTTTTTTACATGGTTAGAAGTAGTTTTTGGTAATCAAACTATATTTATAAGTGTATAAACATGTTTTATTCAAGTTAAAATGGATTCAAAGAAGCTTTTTACCTTTGAATATGGCTGGATTTTGGAAGGACAGAACACAAGCAACTGCAAACTTGATATTTTGGTAAAAATAATAGAAAATTATGGGTTTCAGTTAGGGTTCTCGTGCTTCTATATAAGCTAAGTACAGGTCCTATATCACTAACCAAGCATGTACTATCAAGAGACTAGCCTTGAAATTAAAGGTTTCGGTTAGGGTTCTAAACCAAACTTTTGAACCGTAAAAACGTCGTTTAAACCCTCTAAACCGTGTTTACGGCCAAAAAACTTCTCAATCCAGGTTTCTAACCATGTGAAAGATCAAACTATATTTTTGGACTATTTTTAGGGTTTTTACATGGTAAGAAGTGGTTTTTGATAGTCAAACTATGTTTATAAGTGTATAAACATGTTTTAATCAAGTTAAAAATGGATTCAAAGAAGCCTTTTACCTTTGAATATGGCTGTATTTTGGAAGGACAGAACACAAGCAGCTGCAAACTTGATATTTTGATGAAAATAATAGAAAATTATGGCTTAAACTTGAAGATATATCAAAGGGGGTGGGTCCCCCCTTGGCGGCCGCAATCAAGAAGGCCCACACTGGCCCCTATTTTGTTCCAGTTCTCTCGATTTTCATGCCCAAACGTGAAATCCCAAGTCCAAATTTATTTCGGGTTTGGTTTTGACGCAAAAAATATATCGGATACGACAAACAATGCAAAAACCAGTGTTTTTCAGCCATTTTTGTGTAAATTTAGAAAAACATACCATTTGCTCTGACATCCCTCTTAGGTTGGGGTGTAATATTTGATATTATGTAACATCGTTAACTATTTGCAAAATTTTGTTTTTTATAAGATATAACTAAATGTGGACTTTCTTTATGTTGTTACAAAGTGTAACATCCGCATTTCAAGAATATTAAAACAAAAGAAATTTTTATTATTTATGGTGTATCATTATTTATTTCGGTTAAATAATAATGGGAGTGAGTGTTAGGCTTAGGATTTGTTAGAGCATGAAATGTCTAGTACTTATGTCTTGTGTTGTTAGGTCAAGATAGAATGTGAGTTAGGAATGAAATTGTACGTTAATGTCTTAACACAAAGGAACTTGTGCGGCGTATAAGCTATGCGGCGCATAACTTATGCGCCGATAACATATGCGCCGCATAAGTCCCAAGTGTGCCTATAAATAGGTTTCTTAGTCTTTGTGTTCATTGGTCCTTCTGACCTCCTGGTTGGGATGGTCCATGTTGTACTTAAGCTTCACACTATCACATCTTATGTACTTATCATTGCTATCAATGAATAAACAATGACATTAAAGAGATGTTTTTTGAGTTTTCACTTTGTTGTGATTTTTGCTCGTAGCATCGTAGGATAGATCTGGTCGTGGATGTTCTTACACGTCACTCTGAAGACCCATCCTAGACTTTTAATTGGTATTAGAGCTTAGTGGCTCATGATCTGCCTAGAAAAGCTCAAAAATGTTTGTTTTTTACACATTTTTGATCATTCCAGACGATGTAGCCGTTCAAACCTCACCAAAACTTCACAGAGTATCATATCCTTGGTGTTGAACAACATACTCGAAATTCAGATCATTTCATCATCGTTTTCCGATAAATTTTTGTCAAAATCTTCAAAGTCAATTTATGCGCCGCATAAGTATCCTACATATACGGCATATTCACTTCATTGTTAAATCTTCTGGCCGTATCTTCTCCTTATATCGTACACGTTGAAATGTCAAAGTATAAGTACTTACCTGCTTGTAAGATCATTTGGTTCATACATACTTGTGCGTTGCGTACAAGACTTAAACGTTGATATATGAACATACACGTTATCATCATTTATAAGCTATAAATACTTGTACATTGAGGATTCAAGATATAAAAGTTGGAGAGAAGAGATGGGATTAAATGTTTGTTGGTCTTCCCATGTGATTGATGGTGGATTGATGGATTAAATACAATAAACTTCAAAGTATTCAAGGTGTATTTGGTGATTCGTCATGAGTGAATATGGGAAATGGAATGGGATAGCTGTGAGTTGAAGAATATTCTGAACTCATGAGAGATACAAGACTTGATTTTAAATCCGATGGTGAATAGACTTAAAAGTCAAATTATTTGAAGAGATAACCTTAAAAGTCAAATCATTTGAAGAAGATCGGGAAAGTTTAACGTCAAAGGAGTTTTATATCTTAATGATTGAGTTAATTGGTTGACCTAAATCCAAGCAATATCCATGGGGGAGTTTGTTGAAGCACGAAATGTCTATTTGCTTAGATTCCACAAGACAAGTACTATCTAAGGGGGAGTCTATTAGAGCATGAAATATCTAGTACTTATGTCTTGTGTTGTTAGGTCAAGATAGCGTGTGAGTTACGAATGAAATTTGACGTTAATGTCTAAACACAAAGCAACTTATGCGGCGCATAAGATACGTGGTGCATAACTTATGCGCCGCATAAGTCCCAAGTGTGCCTATAAATAAGTTTCTTGGACTTTGTGTTCATCGGTCATTCTGACCTCCTTGTTGGGATGGTCCATGTTGTACTTAAGCTTCACACAGTCACATCTTATGTGCTTATCACTGCTATCAATGAAAAAACAAGGGGATTAAAAATATGTTTTTCTAGTGTTTCAATTTTTTGTGATTTCCGCTCATAACATCGTAGGGTAGACCTGGTCGTGGATGTTCTTACACGTCACTCTGAAGACCCATCCGGAACTTTTAATTGGTATCAGAGCCTACTGGCTCATGATTAACCTAGAAAAGCTCAAAAACCTTTCTTTTTTACACATTTTTTTATCATTCCAGACGATGTAGCTGTTCAAACCTCACCAAGACTTCGCAGACTGTCATATCCTTGGTGTTGAGCAACATACTCAAAAGTCAAATCATTTCATCATCGTTTTCCCACAAATTTTTGTCAAAATATTCAAAGTCAACTTATGCGCTGCATAAGTATCCTATATATACGGTATATTCACTTCATTGCTAAATCTTCATGTCGTATCCTCTTCATATATCGTACACGTTGAAATGTCAAAGTATAAGTGCTTACCTGCTTGTAAGATCATTTGGTTCATACATACTTATGCGTTGCATACAGGACTTAAATGTTTATATATGAACATACACGTTTTCATCATTTATAAGCTATAAATGCTTGTACATTGAGGATTCAAAATATTAAACTTGGGGAGAAGACAAGGGATTAAATGTTTGTTGGTCTTCCCATGTGATTGATGGTGGATTGATGGATTAAATACAATAAACTTCAAAGTATTATCAAGGTGTTTTTGGTGATTCATCATGAGTGAATATGGGAAATGGAATGGGATAGCCATTAATTGATGAATATTGTGGACTCATGAGAGATACAAGACTTGATTTTAAAGCCAATGGTGAATAGAGTTAAAAGTCAAATTATTTGAAGAGATAACCTTGAAAGACCAATCATTTGAAGAAGATTGGGAAAGTGTAACGTCAAAGGAGTCTTATATCTTGATGATTGAGTTGATTGGTTGACCTAAGTCTAAGAAATATCCAAGGGGGAGTCTGTTACAGCATCAAATGTCCAGTACTTATGTCTTGTGTTGTTAGATCAAGATAGCATGTGAGTTAGGAATGAAATTGTATGTTAATGTCTTAACACAAAGCAACTTATGCGGCGTATAAGATATGCGGCGCATAAATTATACACCACATAAGTCCCAAGTGTACCTATAAATAGGTTTCTTGGTGTTTGGGTTCATTGGTCCTTCTGACCTCCTGGTTGGGATGGTCCATGTTGTACTTAAGCTTCACAATGTCATATCTTATGTACTTATCACTGCTATCAATGAATAAACAAAGAGATTAAAGAGAAGTTTTTCGAGTATTTCACTATGTTGGGATTTCCGCTCATAGCATCGTAGGATAGATCTGGTCGTGGATGTTCTTACACGTCACTTTGAAGACCTATCCTGGAGTTTTAAGATTTATATTGGATTGGAAAATGATTACGGGCCTAAGGTCCATGGGCCAAGAGTATTAAAGCTCATAAATCCCTGAAACCCTAAACACTCTCAATTCTTCCATCTTCTACCTCCAGACACTCATTCTCTATACACAGACTCTCTCTTCTTCCCTCATTCTATTCAAGATCTAAGTTAATCAAGATTGATTCTTTTTACTCAAACAACATTAAGGAGCAAAGAAAACCCATCTAGATTCGTGAGGTCCAAAATCCAAACCTAACCAAGATCTAGAAAGGTATGTCTTAGATTAAAAGATTTAGGTTTTCATGTTGGTTTATTGTAAGATTCAGATATTAGGATGAATTAGGTCTTGTTAAGCAAGAAAAGTGTAAAACGTTATACTAAGAAAGTTGCTTGGGTTAGACGGTTTGAACACGTGATGTTCGGGCCGTATCGAGCAAGGAAATAGAGTAGTTATAACCCAAAACTTTCTCTAACAATAAAACGGATTTAAAGAGACGTTAAAAGTGGCAAAATAGGACCCAAATCGAGGCGAGCCGGAACATTAGACTCGAATGGAACGTTCGACTCGAATGGACCGTTCGACTCGAAGAGACCGTTCGAATCGAATGGTTTGAGTCGGAGTTTTCAAACCATAACCCCCTTCCCCTTGTTTGTTAAGGGTTTTGTTAACTTCTAACTTTGGGGAAATAGAACGAGATAATTGATACTTGTAAATTTGTAAAAAAGTTAGTCGTGCTCAGTTGAAAAGAGGGGTGGCCATAAACTTTGAGAGGAACCGACTTCAGGTGAGTTATAGCCACTTTCGGTGTAATGTTTTCGGGGCTTTGTACATACTACGATGTGTTAGATAATACACTTACCATAAGTGGTAAGTGTATATTATATGTATGTTTGTGTATGTATGTGAACGATATAGAATGTTTGAATAGTATGCAAGTAGTTTTATATATTTACTTATGAGTAATAAAGATATCTAACGAATGTATGTATGGTTGTATGGGATGAGGTATGGTGCTAGACCCTTGGAAATTCTGAGGTATGTAGGGTGCCGGACCCATATAATTTCCGAGGTATGTAGGGTGCCGGACCCTTATAATTTCCGTTGTATGTAGGGTGTCGGACCCTTATAATTTCTAAGATATATAGGGGGCTGGACCCTTATAATTTCCGAGGTATGTAGGGTGCCTGACCCTTATAATATTCGAGGTATGTAGGGAAAAATGTTGTTTAAATGAAAAGGTAATATGTAAGTATAGAAGTAATAAGTAAGACGGTAAAAATTATGAAAGAAAGTATAAACATATGTAAGTATGTATGAAAGAAATGTTAGTATGTGAAGAATGAAATACGTATCTTCGGACACGTATACGTAAGAATATGAATGTAATGTTATGTTATTCGATTAGCTAAAACTCACTCAGTGTAGCTGACTTTTAGTGTGCACGCAAGAGAATATAATGAGACATGCTGCTTGAGATGGGACACATGGCAATAAATGAAGACTGGTATCGATGAAAGAAGACTCACGTATCATTTATGATTATCGTTAAGCCTTACATTATTTTGTTTAAAACAAGTACTTGATGGATTATACGAATGTTTGATTTTTAATATTCTGCAAATGTTTTAATTAACTATGATTTTACATTTGTGTTTATGAGTAAATCCAACACCAAATGTAGGGCTGCCGGGATTGGGGCCATACAAGTTGGTATAAGAGCATAAGTTCGAGAGAATAAGCATCCTACATGCTTAGATTCGAACAGAGAATGGGACCAAGTGAAAGAAAAGAAAGAAGATGCTAGTCCGAGAATGCCATGTGTCACTCAAGTAAGCTTAATACATGATTTACTCGTGTATAATGTAGGGATAAATAAGAAGGTTAGTCAAATTGTTAGAAGGAGAATTACTTGCTTATGTTATAAATGTTTGACTGTCTAACTGCTATAAGTAGAATCTAGCACAAGTGACTCACGAAAAGAAGTGTATAGGACACGAAAAGTAGCGTGAGCAGCTAATCACAGCTGGCCACTGTTATTACATGCGGCCTTACTATCCTTCTACTAAATAATTCCTGAAGTGACGATGTTGTGTTTTTCCTTTAGAATTCGAAATGGCTGGTGCTAAGACGACTGTTGGGCGAGGAGGGCGCACGGGACGCCGTGGTAGGCCACTTGTTAACCGAGTACCATCCAAAGAACCGATTACTGAATCTGGTGAAGAAAGAAGAACGAATGTGCGAGAGAAAGAGTATCAGCCCGATCCTGCTATTCAAGTTGCCATTACTCAAGAAGTAGCTGCCGTATTGGAGAATCTTCAACAAGAAAAGTTTACTGAGAGTCGGGCAAGAACCATGGAGAAGAAAGAAAAGAAAGGAACCGCTCCCGCTTAATGGCCTAGTGATCTAGCGGATAATGCACGAGAAAAGAAACATCAGATTGAGGGGAAGGAGGCATGCAAGGTATGTGGCAAATGGCATCTTGGAGAATGCAAGGCTGGTTCAAACATGTGCAATAGTGCGGAAAAGCAGGACATTTCTCTTGGGAGTGCAAGAACAACCATAAATGTTTCAATTGTGGGGCTGTTGGTCATGAGGCGAAGGAATGTAAGAAGCCGAGGACATGAGATGGAAGTAAGAGGAATGCCTAGAGCTCATTAGTTACTTGACCTCAACGGAAGGGGGAATTAGAGAAGAATGGGTCGTTTTGTTTAAGTTTTAATTTATGTATGACTTTTAGAAATTTTATGCGTACTGTTTAAATTTAAAATTTAAATCATGGTTAAATTTGATGTTATGGATTGGTTGTCCGAGTTTGAGGCTCAGATAGTGTGTAAGAGTAGGTTGATAAGGTTAAAGTACTGGATGGTGGTACAGTGATGGTGTGTGGTGATAAGGATCGGGGCTTAACGTCATTTCGATGATAAAAGCCGAGAAAATAAAAACGCAGAGGTGCAATGCCTTCCTGGCGTATGTTGTCAAGGCTACGGCCGAGATGAAAGAAGTGAAAGATGTTCCTGCAGTGTGTGACTATCCTGAAGTGTTCCCTGAGGACCTTCCGGGGTTACCACCAGAACGAGAAGTGGAATTCCATATAGAATTAATACCAGGAGCACAACCCGTCGCGAAATCACCATACAGTCTAGCGCCATCCGAGATGAAAGAACTAATGTCCCAACTGCTAGAACTCCTTGACAAGGGTTTTATATGGCCGCGCGTTTCCCCATGGGGCGTGCCGGTGTTGTTTGTTAAGAAGAAAGATGGGAGCATCAGAATGTGTATCGACTACCGAGAGTTGAATAAGCTTACTGTGAAGAATAGATATCCGTTGCCACAGTTTGATGATTTGTTTGATCAGTTACACGGTGCAAGCTGGTTCTCGCGGATAGACCTTTGATAGGGTTATCATCAGTTGTAGGTAAAGTAGGTAGACCTCGCTAAGACAACGTTTTGGACGCGTTACAGACACTATGAGTTCCTCGTAATGTCATTTGGTCTAACAAATGCTCCAGCAACATTTAAGGATATGATGAATAGGATGTGTCGGCCGATGATAGACAAGTCGGTGATCGTTTTCATTGACGATATATTGATCTATTCGAAGAGCGAGTTGGACCTTGCTGAGCATCTGAGAGAAGTATTAGAAGTTCTGAACAAGGAGAAACTGTATGCTAAGTACTCAAAGTGCACAGATTGGCTGCGATAAGTATAGTTTCTAGGTCACATAATCAATCCCGAGGGGTTTACTGTGGACCCAACAAAGATTGAAGCGATAAAGAATCGGAAGACTCCACAAAACCCAGCTGATATATGTAGTTTCTTAGGGTTGGCTGGCTATTATAGGAGGTTCATTGAAGGATTATCTAAAGTAGTCACACTGTTAACCGGTATGACCCAAAAGACTATGGTGTTTAGTTGGGGTAATTCAGGAGGAAGCATTTGATAAACAGATGAAAAGACTCACATAGGCTCCAATCCTCGTTCTACCTAACGGTAATGAGGATTTGGTATTGTGTACCGATGCCTCGCATCGTGGGTTAGGTTGCGTGTTGATGCAACGAGTGAAGGTCATCATGTATGCGTCCAGACAACTGAAGGTTCACGAAAACACATACCCGATGCATGACCTAGAGTTAGCAGCTGTGGTGCATGCTCTTAAGATTTGGAGTACCACTTGTATGGTACTAAGTGTACATCTATACTGATGATAAGAGTTTGAAGTAATTCTTCGAGCGAAAAGAGTTGAATATGAGGCAGAGGAGATGGTTAGAATTAATCAAAGACTATGACTGTGACATCAAGTATTACCCGGGAAAGGCTAATGTAGTCCCTGACGACTTAAGCCAAAAGAATGAAGAAGTAATCGCAACAGTGAAGTCTTATAAGTTGATTATCAACTCATATATCTCTGAAGAGATCAGCAAGGTACAGTCGGAGGTGCTGATGAATGAAGGGCTAATGAAGAAAGAGAGGATTTTAGGGCAACTGACTAAGTTGATAGATAATACTCATGGTGTAAAGACCAGATTCGATCGGATGTGGATTCCTCGACATGGGAATCTTAGAGGTCGAGTTCTAGGCTAGGCCCATAAGTCTCAGTACTCGATCCATCCAAGATCTACCAAGATGTATCAAGATCTGAGGAAAAACTACTAGTGGCCGGGTATGAAGAATGAAGTGGTGGATTATGTCCGCAAGTGCTTGACTTGCTTGCAAGTCAAGGAAGAGCACCAGAACCCGTATGGGAAGATGCGGCCTTTGGAGATAACCGAACGGAAATGGGAACACATCACCATGGATTTCATAACTAAGCTACCGCGTACAGCTAGAAATCATTATACCATTTGGGTGATTGTTGACCATTTGACAAAAAAATGCTCCTTTTTTGCCTATACGAGAGGCCATCTCGTCAGAAATGTTAACAAACACGTTCATTAAGGAAGTTGTGACGAAGCATGGGGTGCCGTTGCCGATCGTGCCAGACAGAGATACCGGCTTTACTTAGAGAAGCGACGAGAACAAGATTGAACATCAGCACGGCGTATCATCCTCAAACAGATGGGCAGTCCTAGTGGACTATCCAAACCCTTAAGGATATGCTACGTGCATTCGTGTTAGATTTTGGAGGAAGTTGGGATCATCATCTTCACTTGGCAGAATTCTCTTATAACAACAGCTACCATTCGAGTATTGGCATATCTCCTTTGGAGATGTTATATGGTAGACATTGTAAAGCCCCTGTAGGTTGGGGAGAAATCGGTCAGAAAGATATTGGTAGTCTAGAAGTTGGGCAAGAAATCTCTTCAAGGTTTGATCAGTTCAAGGCGAGAATGAAAGCTACTCAAGACCGTCAGAAGTCTTATGCTTATAAGTGGTGACGACCAACTGAGTTTATATTGGCGACAACATGATGCTCAAGGTCTCGCCTTGGAAGGGGATTATTCGTTTTCGAAAAAGGGGAAACCTGAGTCCAAGGTACATTGTCCCTTTCAGAATCATAGCTCGTGTGGGAGAAGTGGCTTACAGACTAGATCTACCTAAGGAACTGGAGGGAATCCACTCCACTGATGTGGTCTAAATTATACATATTATTATATAAATATTCTCTATACTTTTAAGTCATTTTGAGCCATGTTTTTATTGAATATTATTATTATTTAGTTCATGTTTGAGTTTAATGGTTTTTAGAGACTATGAGCTAAAATGGAACACTTTTACTAAACTTAAGACCTACGAATGAAGGGTCAAGCATATGTTATATATAACTAATTTTTAGTATTATTATAATTAACTAATATATAGTATCTTAAAAAGAAAAAAAAAATAAAATGAACATGCATAGATGTATGCACGTGAATTTGAGTTTTCAAAATAATAAATTAATAAATAGTTAAAAAAAGGGTCATCATTCTATTACTAAAAAATTTTCATGGGCTTGGGTAGGTCAAAAGCATAATGTCGGTGGAGCAGATGTCAAGGAAGCAGATATATAGCAGTCATCATCAGCTAGATTATTTTATTCTGGTTTCTTTTGGTTTTAAATAAAAAAGAAAAGGGTGGTCATATAACGAGATAGACAGTAGCCGCAAAACAAGAAGAATATTAGATTGATGGGAGCAAAGGTCAACAGACTCACAAAAGTACAGCCGCAAATCAATTATTTTGGAGGTATTCGGGTTCACACCTACTTCTTTAAATACGGTTCTCTTGGTTTAATTTTTATTATTTTTATGAACTCCATAATTGAACCAATTTATTTTATTATTGTTTTGAACATGATTATTGGCTAAACCTTTTTAGTTATATAGGCTTGGATTGATGTTTTGTGATTGATTAAGAATTAAAACGGTTTTCGGGAATTGTTTATTGGATTTTGGTTAATTAAAAGTTTCGATCAGATTCATTAGATGTTATTCATGCGTATTTACTTATGATTTGTGCTTGAATGAATGTTTCACATTTCGCTTGATTGAATGTCTTTTGATTATAGGTGCATGTTAGGGTTGTTTACTGTGTGGTTGCAATTTGTTTATGGTTTATTGAGCTCATTCACCATCGAAACTGATTTTTAGTATATTATTAGAAGTTTATATTCTTACTTTCTTAGATATCCGACTGGTGATAAGTTGTCGGGTTAGTCTTTTTTTATTACGGTTTTAGGTTAAACTGTCTGACAGGAAGTTTGCCTGGTTTTCCTTAGTTTCACTGCTTACTCGTGTCCTTTAGATCTCTTCTAGTTTCACTGCTTACTCGTGTACTTAGTTGCATTGAGATAGTGAAACCAATAGGGTAATTAATCATAATTGGTGAACTGACAGGTGAGCCAATAAGCCCGTGCTTTTACATGATCTTTAGGATTTCCTCTTAGGTGACACCTTGAGAATGATTAGGGATCCATTAGGTTTCCTAGGGATCATATTTTTAGAATCCCGGTTCCAGTAGCATTTTCCCGTAACCGATAATAGCCCGAGTAATCACAATTCGGATTCCTTGCCTAGGTAACGCATTTCTCATTAGTGTTTTCGTTTAAGTCTTAGAATTTTAATTTTAATTTATAGTTTAAATTAGTCTAAGTAATAATTAGTTTTATAATAAAATAAATAAAAATCCAAAAAGAATATTTTCCTTAATTATTAGTTTATTTAGCTTTTAGAATCTAAGTTCGTTAATTCAATAAGTGTCTCTAGGGTTCGATATTCCCGGACTTCCCATGGCTATACTACACCCGATAGGTTCACTTGCCTGTTGCTAGTGGTTTGTTTTAGGGTATTCTAAGTTTTAATTATTCGTTGTGCTAGGTCGATTAAATGCATTATTTTTATATACCACTTTTAGGCACGTCAAGTTTTTGGCGCCGTTTCCAGGGACACTTGGTAATTGACGAATTAGATTCTATTTACTTTTTATTTGTTTTTAGTTTTAGCTTAAATAATTAGATTTTATTTTAGTTTCTTACTTAATTTCTCTTAATTGCTATCTATGCTTTGTGTATTTTAGGGATAAGCTTAGGTCCTCAGTATTTTATCTGTTTCTTAGCGTACGCGACGTACTCGTTCGCTAGGACCACCAGAGTTCGTAGTTTATGAGGAACCCGAGAGAGATTTTCGTGAGCGTCGTAGGGAGCTTCGGGAGATTACATGTGCTCTACGCGAAAGCAACGTACAAGTTTCAGATTCCGCGTTAGATATGGGTGACGCTATTCCCCCTAGGCGTACGGTTCACTCGAGAGCGAATGAGGGAGTTACGAGGCGACGGTCTGCTATCGCACGTCCGGCAATGCCCGATGCTAATAACTGGCAGATTCCGACCAACGTCACGAAATTTATTACTAATTCATCCCCATTTCATGGGCTTAATGACGAGGACGCGTCGTCTAAACAAATTCATTCGCATCTGCGACATTTTTCATAACGCCAACGCCACTCGTGCTTCTATCTACCTTCATCTTTTTCCATTTTCTCTAGATGGTCGAGCTTCATCATGGTTGGAAAACCTTTCCCCTGGGACCATCACTACCTAGGACGAACTCCAAGATAAATTCCTAAAGAACTATTTTCCGCCATCTAAAGCATCGCGACTTCGTGATCAGATCTATTCCTTCCGCATGGACCCTGACGAGTCATACCCTTTGGCTTGGGAAAGGTTCCATAATCTGCTTATTAGATGTCCCCCAGCATGGTATGTCCGAATGGGCCGTAGTCGAGAAATTCTATAACGGGCTGACCTTTGAGATGCTGCAGAGATTCAATACGTCAGTTGGAGGAAACATGATAGAGAAGCTGGATATAGATGAGTGTGAGTCGATGTTTGAGAGTTTCGCCAGAGCCGAGCAGCAGGGGCCGTCTGCCCGAGGTACTTCTAAAGCCCCCACTTCTTCCGCTGGAAGTGTCCATCAAGTTTCGAATGATACTAGCATCACGGCTGCCTTAGAGGCAATTCAGAGAGAAATTAAGGACTTGAAAAAGGTTGTTAATAGGTGCGAGATCTGCCGAGGAGGGCACAATATAGTTGATGTCCGATCGATCAGCAGGAGAAGGTGGACTACTTGGGAAATCAGAATAGAGGGCCAAATGCCTACGGGAACCCCGGATGGAGGAATAGCTCCAATTATGGTTGGAGGTCGGGAGGTAATGATCAGGGCTTTCAGCTAAGGCAGGAGCAAAGTCAGGTTAGAGATACAGAGGTGGCAGGGAGTTCGAGTGTGGCGAAGAGCAGTGGAATGGATCCGGATCTTAAGGAGTTTCTAACTAAGTAATCTACAATGATTTCCCAACTTATTGACAGAGATAGTAACACATAGCAGAGACTGGCTGAGCACGACACCTTATTGATGTTAGGAAATAATGTCTATTGCTAGGGTGTTAGATGTATTAGATATGATTGTGTAGGACTAGAATTGTCAAATGTATGTTTTGTGTTTTGATTTAACGTATAAGTCCACAAGACCGCATATGATATGCGGCGCATAACATATGCGCCGTACAACTTATACGGGCTTGAGGTCTTTCATGTTGTTTCCTATAAATATGGGACTTATGCGTTATTATGGAGACTTTCGGTGAATGTTAGAGTGAGAAAGTAGAGAGAGAAAGTTGCTACAAAGTCACATCTTGTAATCTTTGAAGTTATCAATGAAGAGAATGCTTAATGTTTACTTGTGTTGTTCAATCACAATGGATTCCGCACTTTGAGATATAAGCTACAACATCTAGAGATCCTAATTGTTGAATATATCAGCATGTCAACCGAATTTCTAGTGGTATCAGAGCATATGGCTCGTTACTAGCTTGAACATCCCAAGTTTTCAAGGTTTTTGTCTCTATCTACAATTTCAACCGTTAAAAGTTATTTAAACTCTCACAGTATGTTCCATACACATCCGTGACAAACCCTACCAGAATTCATTGAATTCCTACATCATTTGCATCCTCAAAATTCCAAAATCATTAACATGTAAATTTTCACCGTATATGTCATAACTGCGTATATGTTCTTCACGTACAACATATACGGCGTATAACATATACGCCGCATATGTTATAAGGTAACCACTTATACGTTGACCTCATACATATACGTTGACCTTTCTTCATAACATATACGTTGACCACATTTGACCAAGACTTATACTTTGATTTTTCTTGGAAGTTCAAACATATCCGTTGATCAAAGAAGATATGCGTTGACTATGATAAAAATGGAAAACCTAAGTGCTTTTGTATCACAACCGTCTGTTTTACTTCAGAACATTAATTTGAAAAATTAGATGGGTACAGCCAACAAGCCTCCTAAGCTTCTTAGGATGGAAGATTATCCTTCGTGGGGCGACAAATTTGAGACGTACGTTCAGGCATTGAACTACGAAACATGGATTGCCGTTGAAGAAGAATACATCATCCCTATGAATGAGAATGGAGAAAATTATAGACTATCTAAGATTGCTGATGCAGATAAAGATTCATTCCTTAATGAAAAGAATATGTTGAATCTATTTCAACAGTACATCAAAGCTGAGATCTTTCAACTTTTGCAACACAATGGTTCTTGCTACTCAATTTGGCAAGCATTGTTGAATAAATATCGTGGAAATCCCGACATGAGAAAGAGCAAAATTGCTTTGCTGAAGAAAGAATTTGACATATTCACTCAAGTTAAGGCTGAATCATTTGCTCAATTGATTGAAAGATACTGCTATCTAGTGAATGAGATGAAGAGGCTGAAGATTGATAACCTGAGTATGAATACATCGATAAACTTGTTGATGCTTTGCCTAAAAAGTGGGGTACTTTTATAATAATTCAACAATCTAATCCCATTGCTTATGCTCGTTTGAACCTCGCAAGTTTTATTGAGAAACTTGAAGCTCATAATTTGGCACTTAGAAAGAAACAAAGATGAAATCCACAGTTATACCACAAGATGTGAGTTAGTATTACAAAGGCTCTAATTCAAGTATTGTTACCCAAAATCTCAAGATTCCTACTGCATTTTGTGCTGAGTCAATTAGTCAAGCTTGTGTTACAAATGTCAATCCTACTCCTCAGTACAGTAGTTGTTATTCAGGAACAATCTCTAGTGCTCAAGCTTCTAGTTTGAAGGAATCTGATGTTATTCAATGCAACATTGCAGTGAATCTGAAGAATACTGGAAACATGACCACTGACACTATCAAGGAACACATGGATTTTCTAGGTTCTGTTCTAGAATCATATGAGTGTTTGGTGGCGGGTCGCATTGGAAATTATAATATGACTAAAGAAGATTATGATCAGCTTGACCCAGAGGAAATGGAGATAATTGACATAAGATGGTGCATGGCTAGTGTGATAAGAAGGGCACAAAGATTCAAGGAGATAACTGGTCGAAATGTGCTTGATGGTACAACTTCTAAATTAGGCTTCTACAAGTCGAGCATACTCTGCGTCGCGTACGTCACTCCATTATAAAATTTCTCGACGACCGCCCAATCTTGCAAGCCGTGGTTCGGGCGCAACGCTAATAGATTCTTAAATCGCTCCCAGGTCTCGTAGAAACTCTCGGTGTCCTCCATCTGAAAAGAATGTATATGATTACGTAGACGAGCGGCCTTAGCCGGAGGATCATACTTCTCAAGAAATTGGGTCAGCATGGCAGCCCAAGTAGCTATAGAGCCCTGTGGGAGGGACTCGAGCTACAGACTCGCTTGATCACCGAGTGAAAATGGAAAGACGCGGAGCTTAACGGTGTATTCGGAAACGCCCGCAAGATGGAAAGTGTCGCAGATACGCACGATGCAATTAAGATGAGAGTGTGGGTTCTCGTGAAGCAACCCGTGAAACTGAGCAGAATGAGCAATGGTATTTAGAATGTTCTACGGGATCTGCCAGTTCGTAGCAACTCCGATGGCGGGTGGTGCGATGCTGGATCTCGTGCCAGCATTGGCCGGTCGGGCCCGGTCCGCAACTGTCCTCCTCGGTGGAATGTCGCCCATGATCCTATCCCTATCGTCGGGGTTAACGGATGAAGAAGTGGACGAGGGTGAAACGGGACGATGTCTCTCACGAAACTCTCTCTGGCTCGGGAAATGCTTCAGTGTCGGGTGGTTCACGAGATCGAGTCTGTCTCATAAAAACTATAATTAGAAATAAGAATATCTAAACTATTTTAACAAATAAGTAAAATAAAACAAAAATAATTACAAGTAGCACAAAAGGTATGTCCTAACTCGGATTGCTCTCAAAACGCCTAAAACCGTGTCCCTGGCAACGGCGCCAAAAACTTGATGTGTGTCTAATAACCCTATAATAATGACCCTCACAACTAAGCTTTAATATTAAAAAGAAAATCTTAAAACCACACACAACCGGCAAGTGTACCGATCGCAAGTAGTATAGACCTAGGAAGTCCGCGTATCGAACACGTGGACACGTAAGACACTAACGATTACTAACCCTAGACAAAACCTACCTTAGAATAATATTTAATTGATTTTTGATTTCTTTTAACTTAACTGAACTAACTAGACTGACCAACAAAAGTTACCTAAAATAGAAAACTTAACGATAAACTAACTGTGTTAACTTAGGATGGAGAAAAACGTCTACCTAGGTCTGAATCAAATTGTAGGCCTAACAAGCTAATGCATTGAATGACTTCAAGACACCGGTACCTAAACATGACACGACTAAGGATCGCTCGGGCTCACTGGATCACCTCTCGGTCTCACTCAACAAGCCTAAACTACTCAAAATCGCCTAAAACGACCAAACCGGGAAACAATTGCTAACGTGTTCTAATGAAGGATCACCTCTCGGTCTCACCAACACTCGACCCTATGGCAATGAATACTACACAACCAAGGATAGAGGAACAATTCAACTTAAACCAAAATAGATCAACTAGTCCCTCAAAACACCTAAACCTGAAAAGAAACGAACTCGCTCTCGCGCAATCCTTATTCTAGCATGCAAAGGCAATGAGACAACCCTAACTTCCTATCACCTCTCGGTCTCAAGGAAGGTGTCTAACCGCTGTACTTAATCCAAATAATCACGCAACAAAACCCTAAGGTGGTACCTACCGCAAACAAACCCTAAACACAAAGTCTAGAATCAAACAATGCACCGATCAATCAATACAAAACTAATCAACCGACACACGGGGTTTATGCAATGAATCACCAAAATTTCCAGCCCTTAAACACAACCTATTTCATGTCTAAATTAAACTTTACAATAACAATTAAGGTCTATAATCAAACAATCCATAAAACCTATCAAACACTAACAATAATCATCATTCCTAGGTAGAACTAACAAGATTAGCCGAGAATCATAATTGGACAGCAGCTAACACTCAATAAAATCATCATAAAACTCATACCAACCATCTTAACAATCGTCCAAAAATCAATTCTAATCATAAACAATTCAATCTCTCAAGTAATTGCAAAACAATTCAACAATTAAGCAAGAAACTAAAAGTGTATGAACAATGAAAATGAGGTAAGGATATGTGGTGTTCCAGGGCTGCTCTCGACTGTAAAAAATAGTGGTGAATGATCCCGAGGCTTGGTTCTTGTGTCTTCTTCCTTCCCTAGCCGCCACAACCTTCAAACCCTAGCCGAAAAAAGATTTCTTTCTTCTCTTCCCCCTGCTGCTGCGATCGGCCTGCTGCTCAGCCCCTAGGGTTTTTTAATTTTTTATATATTATAATATAATGTAAGATTTGGGCCTCCATGATGCATACGGTCTAGGCCTTGAGTTGTTTCTTGAAATCCTATGCGTAAAAGGCCCTTAACATGCTCAAAAAGCTTGGTTTCTTTTTCATTGTAACCAATAACCTACAATATGAATAAACTTATGTAAAACCTATATAAAACGAGTAAAAACACATAAAATATAATATATTCATAGATAAAAGGTGTGGAAAATATGAGTGTTTTACAACACATCATATATTCAGTTCCTTTTGTTCGAAGAAATACTTTAAGCTCTTATTATCGGTATAGATAATACAAGGAACACCGTTCAAATAATGCCTCCACAACTTAAGCGGAAACACAACCGCCGCCAGCTCCAAATTGTGAGTAGGATAATTCGCCTCATGAGGCTTTAACTGCCGTCAGGCATACGCAATGACTTGGCCTCGCTGCATCTGAACACACCCAAGCCCCTGGTAAGAGGCATCAGAATAAACGACTAGATCATTAGTGCCATTGAGTAAAGCCAGAATCGGGTCATGCGTCAACCTGTTCTTCAACTCGAGAAAAGCCTCCTCCTGCTCAGTAACCCAAACAAACTTAACGCTCTTCTTAGTCAACTTGGTCAATAATGAGGAAATTTTTGAAAAGTCGGGAATGAAGCGGCGGTAATATCCCGCCAAGCCTAGAAAACTACGAATTTCGGATGGAGACTTAGGAGATTCCTACTCGTTTACGGCTTCCACCTTTGCAGGGTCAACCAAAATACCACTCGGGTTAATAACATGACCCAAGAACTGAACCTCGCGTAACCGAAAGGAACACTTAAAAAATTTCGCATACAACTTGTTCCTTCGCAGAGCTTCTAAGACTTCCGTGAGATGACCGGCTTGATCGGATTCGCATTTGAAATACACCAGAATGTCGTCGATAATTAACGGGCGTTACATTTGTAACGGGCGTGAGCTTCCAAGACTTCCGTGAGCTTCCAAGAACCAAATATTAACGGATGTTACATTTGTAATTGGCAAAACTTCAGAGTCTTAAAAGGAAATTGAATTCAGAAAACAGTCAAATGATGAATTTTATCGTTTGAAAGCTGAGCATGATCATGTTGGATCAACATCTCAGATCAATAAGTTTATTGATAGGAGACGTTGTTTTGGATGTAATGAAGTTGGACATGTGTTTTATGCTTGTCCTAATCGATGCAAACAAGATCACATTTCTAGTCATAAATCTCAAAAGAGTGTTAACAAAAGACCTGGATTAGGTTATTTGTGTGATAAGAAACCAGGGTGTGTCTTTAAAAATGTGAAAATTTTAAAAAGAAATCAGTTAGTGAATGCTGAGAGGATTGTTCAAAATGATGTGTTAAAATCAAAAATTTCAAAAACAGTTCAAACATCATTTTATAGAAAGAAACAATCTGTTGGTCAAAATTGGGTACCAAAATCTGTTGTTAAAGTCCCTAAGTGTGATGAGAAAGTGAATTCTACATCTGAGTCACCAACATTAAGTGATAAATCATTATCATGTGTTTCAGAAGTTGAGGATGATAGGTTGTTTTTTAAACATTTTAAACAACCCAAGACCATGAAGGCTTGAGTTTCCTTGTTTCATTAATCCGTTAACTGTATGTGCAGGGGCTTCCAAGATCCCACGATTCTCGTTGGATAACGGATAGTGGAGCTTCTAGGCACATGACGAGTACTCTCTAATTGCTAAATGATGATAAATCAATAAGATGAGGGTATGTTGGATTTGCTGGTAATCAAGGTGGACAGATTATGGGTGAAGGAACTTTAACGAATGGAAAGGTTACATTCGAGAATGTCAACTACATTTCTGAGTTGGAGAATAATCTACTAAGTATCACAGATTTGTGATAAACAATTGTCTACACACTTTACTGATCGAGAATGTTTGATTTTAAAACCGGGGTTCAAAATACATGAGGAATGGATTATTATGCGGGCTCCTCGTGTGAATGATCTTTATGTCATGAACATGAGTACAACAACTACTTCATCAGGGTCTGCTCAATGTTTCATCTCAAGAGCATCTGAACGGGAATCTGTATTATGGCATAGGAGGATGGGACATATAAGCTTGAGAAAAATGAATCATCTGGTTCATAGGAATCTGGTAGGAGTTAACTTGAGAAATTTTCAACTGACTGAAGACTGTTTGGATTGTAAGAAGGGAAAGAAAACGAAGAAACCTCATCCAAAGAAACTTGTCAACTCGATCAGCTTACCTTTAGAATGTCTCTATTTGGTCCAGTAAATGTCAAAAGTGTCACAGGCGAATTGTATTGTCTTGTGGTCACTGATGACTACAAAAGATTTTCATGGGTGATGTTTTTGGAATATAAAGATGAGACATATGATTCCCTTGTGGTTTTGTTCAAGAAACTGGAGACATTGTACAATCTGCAAATCCGTCGTATCAGAAGTGATAATGAGATGGAATTTAAGAACAACAAAATTCTAGAATACTGTAATGACCAGGAAATTCTTCATGAATTCAGTACACCGTACACTCCGCAACAAAATGGGTAGCTGAACGAAAGAATCGGACTTTGATTGAAACAGCTCGTACTATGCTTTCTGATTCAAAATTACCAGTTAACTTTTGGTCTGAAGTAGTAGCTGCAGCATGTTATACACTTAACCGGGTGCTTACAGTCAAGAAATTTGGCAGGACGTGTTTCGAGCTTCTGAATCGTCGGAAACCCAATTTGAAGTGGCTTGAACCGTTTGGGTCAATATGTACTATTCTTTAACTAACTGGGAAATTTGGACCTAAATCCGTTGAAGGATTCTTTGTGGGGTATGCTAGTCCACTCAGACGTGTTTACATTCCTAGACTCCACAATATCGTTCAAGTTCAAAATGTTGACTGTCAACGATACTCTCCTACTGTACAAAGACCAGGAGATTCAAGGTTATTCGATTATGAGAGTCTATGGGAAAGTTTTCAACTCCCGGAGGTATATTCATCCGAAGAAACTTTGATGATAATATACAATCAACAATTGTCGGAAAATCAAGAAGTTGTGCCTGAAGAACCTGTGTCTGTTTCTCACAATGTACGTGAAAATGTTCAATCCGAGGATGTTCCAGAAACTCTTCCAGTTTTTTATGACAATGATGACATAGATAAGGATATAATTGAAGCTATCTCTCCATCCATTTCTCATACTGAAGAAAATGTTACAAATCTTCAATCCGACATATCAGTACCTTTAGAGGTGGTCCCGAGAACTGTTTCTTATCATCCCGAGGAGAATATTATAGAAGATCTAAATGCTGGAGGTCAAACAAGACGACAACTTGATCAGAATCTTCAGTGTTTCTATACTCATATTTTTCCGTTACAAAATCAATTCCCAATTCTCATTAAGAAGCTCTAACAGAAGAAAGTTGGGTGAATGCAATGCAAGAAGAACTTATGCAGTTTGAGAAGAACGGAGCTTGGAAATTGGTAGACTTGCTTGAAGATAAAAGGCAGATAAACACCAAGTGAGTGTTTAAGTGCAAAAGGGATGAACGTGGAATTATTGTAAGAAACAAGGCAAGATTAGTTGTTTTGGGATTCAATCAAAGAGAAGGTATCGATTACAATGAAGTTTATGTACCACTTCAAGGCTAGAGGCTATTCGGATCTTTCTAGCATTTGCTTCTTGGAAAGGCTTTAAGGTTTATCAGTTAGATGTTAAGTCTGCATTTCTTAACGGAAAAATCAGTGAAAAAGTCTATGTGGGATAGCCACCGGGGTTTGTCGATCCAATTCACAAAGACAAAGTGTATCTACTTGTTAAAGCCCTTTACGGTCTCCATCAGACCGCGAGAGCCTGGTATGAGACGTTGTCCCAACATCTTTTGGACAACGGGTTTATCAGAGGAACCGTCGACTGTACACACTTCACCAAATGTGTTGATGGACATCTACTGATTATGCAGATATATGTCGATGATATCATCTTTGGGTCAACAAACGATGTTCTGTGCAAGCAGTTTGAAGAAGTAATGAAGAATAAATTCGAAATGAGTGCAATGGGGGAGATGAATTTCATTCTTGGACTTCAAGTAGAACAGTTGTCAGATGGTATCTTCATACATCAGACCAAGTATGTCAATGACGTATTGGCGAAGTTCAACATGACTGATTGCATCGGCTATCAGTACTCCTTTACCAACGAATCATGGTATCGGTCCTGTTCCCAACAGGGAGAAGGTTGATCAAACTTTATATCGATCCATGATAGGCTCATTATCAAACTGCTTCTTGGCCAGACATCACGTATGCTACGTGTTTATGCGCCCGATATCAATCGAATCCAAAGGTCTCACATCTCATGATCATCAAAATAATTCTACATTATCTCAAGGGATGTCAGGGGGTCTGTCTTTGGTATCCTAAAGACGATGAGTTTGTGTTGAAAGCTTATTCTGATTCAGACTATGGAAGCTTTAAGTTGAATGCTGTAACGCCCGTTAATTTTTGGTTTAAAGATTTAAAGCTTGTAAAGTATGTATATTTCTCGGGATTTAACCGACATTTCTCGAAAACTTTCTCGTCATCCCGGTATGTTAAATCATCTAAACTTTCCGTTCAAGTTGCCATATCCCTCAAATTAGAAGGGCTAGAGTGTAACACGTTTTATGATATCATAAAAAAAAACCTAAACCCTAGCCCCGTTCTTGCAATCCGATCGGCAGCTTCCCAGCCCCCCCCCCCCCTTGATTTTCTTTTTTCTAGCCAAGGAATGAGCATAAAAATCAATTGAAGGTTAGTACTATGTCCCTACAAGTCTTTTACACCTTAATAGATCATCATATCACACGTATTGATCGTTAAATTGCGTGTTGTAGGCTTACCGGGTGGCTGTCAATTCTAACCTTTCCGGGACTGTTTTTATTGAGGTTTTTGGACCAAAATCCTCCTAGGTATGTCTAGTACGTCATACTTTAAAATCATGTTCATTGGTGTTCGTTTCACTAGTCAACTAGTTGTAGTTTGAATTTTGTGTTCGGTTGACTAGAATTTTAGTTTGTTGCGTTTAACGCGAGGGTTAATGTGATTAATGACCAATTCAGCTCGGGTAAACTTGGGTTGATGTATGGGCTGTTGAAAAATCAATTTTATGAGTTATAGGGCTGAATTGGTTGTCGGTTACTCAAACGGGTCGGTACAACGCGCAATTGCGTTTATTGAATAGTTGGTGCATTGTACTTGCGAGTTACCGACCCATTTGACTCGTGTAGCGTCATGAAATTATCATATTGGGTCCACAAGGGCTCTTAAACGCGCGTGTTGGTATCACCTAGTGCTTTCGGGGGTAAATTGGGAATTCTTTATTCCTGGGAGTATCTATGGGTCGTTTTGATAAATGTAAGGCCCCGGGGGCTGTTATGATTGAGTGTGATAAGGTCGAGGCTTTAGGTAGCTCGAACCATGTTAGAACATCTCGTAGGAGAAACGAGTCATTTCGATGTCGTTAGTAATATTTGTATGTAAACCGATAGGTGTTTGAGTTTTGGGATTACTTAGGGGTCCTATAGCTTGTGGTGAGATCATACCTTGTGTCAGGTGAGTTCATGATGCTCCTTTTTACTCTTTTCATGTTTTGGGCTAGCATGCACACCTAAGCGGTTTTGCTTGATGAATTGTTTAAATTATTTTGGATGGGCTTACATGTATAGGGTGGGCCTTGAGATGATATTATCGTATGTTT
Organism: Bidens hawaiensis; assembly: GCF_021521415.1. Classification (NCBI taxonomy): domain Eukaryota; kingdom Viridiplantae; phylum Streptophyta; class Magnoliopsida; order Asterales; family Asteraceae; genus Bidens; species Bidens hawaiensis. The sequence goes on from NW_027491434.1 coordinate 108,537, forward strand.
GTATGTATTATTGTATGGCCAATATTTGGAAATGTTTAGTAGTCGTTATCGACTACGGATGTTTACGTATGCCTACTTCGTGTTTGCATACGTTGGATGAGATGTTACGTGTTTGGGTTGTAAGTGTGCTCGACCCTGATGTTATTACTTGGATGATATATACGTAGGGATATAATTTTAAGGATGTTTGGGTTGTACGTGTGCTCGACCCTGATGTTATTACTTGGACGTGCACGAAGCTACTTGGACGGTGAAGGGCATACGTGGATGGAAGATTTAAATGTTGAACATTTCTTTTTAAAAGTTTTATCAAATACATTTAAATTGGTTTTGGGCATAATTCCTGGGCTTTGCGAAATTATTTTATTAATTATGGTTTTCCAATGAATTATACTCTGAATTGGTTGTTTTAATGAAATGAACTGTTTTTGAGTTAAGTATTTTTATAAGTATTTTGTATGAGTACCAACTGTAGGATTCCCGGTATTCGGGGCCTTATGAGTTGGTATCAGAGCCATGATTCGAGGGATCCGAGCATCCCCGAATGCTTGGACTCGAACTCTAAGGGAAAAGACTAGTATGCCCACCGCGATTAGCTGCACGCCAAGAGTTAACTCTAATTGTTAGTCATTCCTTTGAATTTTAAAGTTTCCAGTATGTGATTGATTGTTTAAGTGTTAGATAGAAGGCTAATGTGGTTAGGGGCAGGGGGTGATTAGGACGGGCGGGTAAAGTAAACGACTAATTACACTTGATCAACGTCATTAGCAGTTTACCCTTACCGTACATGTTCTAAACGTCACTTGTACTTGACCGTGTTAAAATTCTGTCTTTATAGGGATAAGTCATGGTTAATACTCGAGCAGCTAAGAGAGGTCGTCCTAGTGTTCATGGTCGAGGTCGTAAGCCACGTGCCAAAGCAGAGAGTGAGATCCCTACTTCCTAGCAGGAAGAAAACCCGATTCATGAGGAGGGGGATAACCCTTCCATAAATCCTGCTATACGCACGGCAATCACGGATGAGGTTTACCAGGTGCTCCATAGCACTATTCCCGAGATCATTGCTGAGGCCATTTTGGCCATGGAGGAGTCTTTGGTTGAAAAGGGTTCGGATAAGGAATGAAAGGGTAAGGAGACGCAGGTCGAGGAGGAAGAGGTTTATGTACCGAGTGAGGATGAAGAGGAGGTTCGTGCTATTAGTGTATCTTCTCGGGGTTGTTCTTATGGTGATTTTAAGAAATGTGATCCTCCTTCTTTTGATGGTACCAAGGATGCTTTGGCAGCACATCAGTAGGTAAGGGAGATGGTGGCCGTTCTGAGATTTAGCAAGTGCAGGGGGGATGACATGGTGACCTGCGCTAATGCCTCGTTTCGTTCCAAGGTACTATGTTGGTGGGATAATCTGGCGCAGGCCATGGGTGATTGTTCGATTAGAAGGATGACGTGGGATGAGTTGAAGAAATTAGTTCTTGATCAGTTTTGTCCTCGACATCAATTGGACAAGATTGAACAAGAATTTTTGACCTTGGAGGTGGGTAGTATGACGCATCGAGAGTATACCACGAAGTTTAATAAGATGGCTCGATTATGTCCTGATCTGGTTATTCCTGAAGCTAAGAGGATTAAGAAGTATGTGAAAGGTCTTCCGGTGGACGTTAGTAGGGGTGTGGTGACCACCGACATGAGCTCGTTTCACTCGGTAGTTACCTAGCAGGCACATTGTATGATTAGAGGGAGAATTTACCGCCGGCCGAGACTAGGAAGACATGGAACTCAAATTTGTATGTTAAGCGGCCCGGGGGAAGCAATCTTAATTCGTCCGAAAAGAGAGTAAAGACTGAGCCTTCAGAATTTAAGAGGGATGCGGTGGTTGGAAATTGCAAGAAGTGCGGAAGACCGCACAAGGGGGAATGCAATAGTGGGTCTGGTTCTTGTTTCCAATGTGATAAGGTTGGACACCCCCATTTCGAGTGTCTAACGTTGACTTGTTTCCGATGTAAGGGTGCCGGCCACTTGGCATCGAACTGTCCTACTAGCAAGGCGGGGGGGATCCGTTCAGGGGACTTCCTCGAAGGGGAAGGTGGAAGAAAAGCCGAAGGTCAGAGTGAGGGCCTTCAACATATCCAAGAGAGAGGCGAAGGATGATGCGGACGTTGTTTCAGGTACTTTTTCCTTATTCACCTTTTATTCCACCGTTATAATTTCTCATACCTTTGGAATAGTATGTGATGATCATGTAGCTAAGCAGTAGTGTAATATTATCCCATGTACCTTTTTACTTGATGAATTACAGGCATCGGTCTTATTTGATTCAGATGCCAGTAGAAGTTTTGTGTCTACTTTTTTCTGTTCCTCATTGAATAAATCACTTGAGCGCGTAGTCGATGTATTTGAGGTTGAGGTCGCCGTAGGAAAGTCTGTTTTGTGTCTAGGGCTATTCAGGGTTGTTCCATCGAGTTGTATGGGTATAGATTTCCGGTGCTCAGATCATTTGTGGTCAGATCGTTTGTGGTCAGAAACTTGTACGTCTAAGGGCCCCGGATGGGACCCAAATTACGGTCTTCGGTGATCGGAATGGTGCGACGCCACATTTCATATCCATGCTTAAGGCGGGAAAGTTGATGCAGCGGGGGTGCGGGGCGTATCTGGTGTATGCTATAAACGTGAATACCGAGGTGGCTACCGTCGGTGATGTTCCTATTGTTCGGGATTTCCCGGATGTATTTCCATATGATTTGTCAGATGTAACGCCGGATCGCGAGGTCAAGTTCCAGATAGACCTTGTACCGGGCGCCAAACCCGTTACTCTAGACCCTTACTGTCTAGAACCGAATGAAATGAAAGAACTTATGGCTCAATCGGAAGACTTTCTCGAAAAGGGCTTCATTCGACCGAGCATCACACCTTGGGGTACCCCGGTCCTATTCTTTAAGAAGAAGGACGGTAGCATGCGGATGTGCGTTGACTACCGTGAATTGAATAAACTCACTGTTAAAAATCGGTACCCTCTTGATGCGTGGGTGAAATATCGTGTATTAAATGAGTTATAGCACGTGTTTTGTGAGTTTATATGCCGGAAACACGTTTACTTTATGTGTGTTTGCAATTACAAGTGTGCGGAGCTTAAAGGAGCTAAACGGGAGCACATGAGATGGAAAGGAAAGGAAGATTTTATTTCAAGGAATGATAGAGCAAGTGAAGAAGAAGACGTGGCCGAAAACGAGGCATAAATCGGAGTTCGGACGAAGAAGTTATGCGAAAAGCAAAAGTTTGGGTGAAGGCCAACGTAGCCTACGGTGCTCCACCGTAGCCTACGGTGGGGGTCTGCCACCGTAAGGCAGTGAGGGCCACCGTAAGCTACGGCCCCCACCGTAGCCTACGGTGGGGAGACCATAGCCTACGGTCACCAGGACGTGAAAAAGTCGAATTTTCAGGTTTTTGGAGCTATTTAAGGCCGGTTCAACCCTAGGCCGCCTATCTTCGATATCACAACACCCTTGGACGTTTTTGGAGCATCTTTCCACCATCTTAACACCTTTCAATCACCCGAATCATCCATGGCATCATCGACTCAAGAATCAAAGAACTTATTCAAGATCACCATGCTAGGCTAAACAACTCGTGACCATCTCCGGGTGTGGGGTTGAGTTGTTCATTGGATTGTCGGTACTTTAAACCTTACTTTTGGATTTTGTTTGTGTGCTTGAACATGTTTTTGGGTAATCATTGAGATTTACAGTTTATCAGTTATTGATTTTGGTCATCAACGATTAGGATTGAGTTCTTAGTGTCATTGACCTAGTTATCTTTAACCATAAAACTAATATTTCATCATTGCCTAAGATTACAATCAAGTAGATTATTTTTTAGCTATGTCAATCAATTGGATTAAGATCTAACGATCATCGTAGTCAAACATTTAATCTTTTGGTTTATTGCTTCAAACAAAGAGTATAATTCCATAGGTTTAATAGTTTATCCAATTTACTTCAAAAAAACCTGAACCCTGGAGTTTGGTTGCTTTTTAATCATTGTTTACAAATACCAATCTTTTAAACCGCTTGAAATCGTTTGTCCACTTAGTATAACTAATAATTAAGTATTAGAATTGATTAGCACTTTCCACTTATTCCCTGTGGATTCAACACCTTACTTGCCCTTGCTAGTAAAGGTATTTTATAAATATTTTTGATTGACCTTTCGACATCGATCAAAATGGCGCCGTTTTCGAGGAATCAACGCGCAAAGTGCTAGTTAGTTAGGCTAGTTAAGTTTAATTTTAATTTCAGTTTTTGTTTCTTTTTCTTCGTTGATTTTACGCGGGGTTTTTTGTTTGCGTGTGCGCAGTAATCTTTCAGGTGATGTATACATGGTATTCTCGAGAGCAAGAGCCGCTACAGTTTGACCCAGAAATAGAGAAAACAGCACAAAGAAACCGCGCAGCTAAAAAAAGGGGTGAAACCTCAAAACCTATAAAAAAAGATATGAACCATCAGGGGGATTACCCAATCCCGCCCAAATTACAACCCGAAAGCCAAGACCAACCTCATAATCATGAAGCACAACACATTACAAATAATCCCCCACCCAATGACTTACCACCACTAAACCAGCACCTCAACTGAAACCGTAGAGTTCAAAGACAGTATCACATGAGAGATGATAGGTCAGTCAGGTTTGAACCACCATATTTTCAGGGTGCGGTTGATTTTGAGAGAGAGGACAATCAAAAAAGGGGATTTGAAGATTTTGAGGAATTTGAGGATGAGGAGGATTGGGAAGATACACCTAGGGGTCGGTATTATCAGAGAGAACAACCACAACAACCACCACGTAACCAAACCCCTGAACTAGGACGGCAACCAAGAAACCGCAGGCCACGAAGAAGACTAATTGTGCAAGAACCACAGGTTCCTGAGTACGAGTTTGATGATGGGGTTCCGAAAGCATTTGCTCCACCACCAGTTCGGGGAGTTCAAAGCCATTTTATTCCACAGGTGGCTACAAATCCCTTGCCAATCATTATTCTGGTGAGAAATGGAAGAACTTTTTCGGTCAGGCAAAGTAGCTTAACCGGATTACCCACGTTTCATGGAAAAGCCACAGAGGAGCCGTATCTACATTTGAGTGATTTTAACTCGATTTGTGCGACAATCTCCAGTCAAGGGTTTACTGCCAATGAGGTGAAGATGGTAGTCTTCCAATTCAGTTTGAAAGATGCAGCAAAGCAATGGTTCCTCTCATTGCCGTCATATAGTATTTATACGTGGCAAGATTTGGCATAACAGTTCTTAGATGAGTATTATACGCCACAACGAACCTCAGAAGCTAGAACATCTATCAGAAATTACCAGCAACGTATAGGAGAGACTTTTTATGAAGCTTTTCAACAATTCAAGTTGTTGTCGAGGACTTGTCCTCACCATGGTATAGCTTTATGGGAATTGATAAAGGCATTCCATGATGGTTTGTCAACTAACGATTTGCGAGACCTCCAATCTACCACTAATGGCTCTTTTCTGACTAATGATGAACATGTGGATTGGGAGCATTTGGAGAGACATGCTTTGAATTCTAAGAGACAGGCCCAGTCGAACAGAATGATAAAGAGGGCGGTGGTGAAAACAGTAGACAGTGGAAGTTCAGATGATCGAATGGCACGGTTAAAAAAAGAAGCTTGATCAATTAATGGTTACTGGTACGAGAGAAAAAGGGAAATCGGGAAAAGCATATCCAGTTTGTGAACACTGCGATGAATTGGGACATAATGTGGCGAGTTGTGGAATTGTGGAAGAATTGGAAGATGAGGAGGAAGAATAGGTAAATTTTGTACATGGAGAAAAAAGGTACAATAATAGTGGTAATATGAACTCAAACAACTACCTCCCGGGCCTCAGAAACCATCCCAACTTCAGCTATGGAAACCCAAAGGCTCAGCAGAACCCGAATTTCCAAGGCAATACCCAGAGAACCGGTTACCAATCAAATCAGAGACAATATGGGAACAGCTCAAGTAATGCACAGAGTGGGTATAATCAGAGAGAGTTTGGGGGATACAACAAGGGATATCAAAAGGGTGATCAACAAGGGCAAGGGAGTTCTTCGGGGAATAAAGAGGAGTCGATTAAGGATGTGATGGCTTTTTTGGAGCAGATGAAGACGGATCAGGAGGCTCAGAATAAAAGTATGAATCAAAGGTTAGTGCTCCAAGAGAAAGCTAATGCTTCAAGGGATAAACAGGTAAGCCAGCTTGCTAAAGAAGTGGCTAGTTTGAAGAGAAATCCGTCCAAATTACCAAGTGATACCATGAAGAACCCAAGCCATCAGAGTAGCAGTTCATCGAGTGGGAAGAGCACTCACATCAACCAGGTAAGTAACCTTAGGAATGGTAAGACTTATGATAACGGGGTAAATCCACCACCCTTCATTGAGGGTGTGGTGGAAGACTTGGGGGAGGATGGTAAAAGTGATGACGATGTGGAAATCGACCCTAGAAATCAACCGAGAAAATCAATTAATAAAACTTTAACTGAATCGGTATATAAAAAGGGAGCACCAACTACTAAGGAGGCGGGTTCAACGAGTAAAACCGTTCCGTTTCCCCAATCGTTGGTGAACCCCAAAACATCATCATCGCTTAGAAAGAGGGGCCCATAACAGGAGGAAATGTGGGAAATTTTCAAACAAGTAAAAATTAATTTACCCCTCATTGATGCTATAAAACAAGTCCCCGCGTACGCTAAGTATTTGAAGGACTTGTTCACTCAAAAACGAACTCATAAAATACCTAAACAAGTTGACTTAACTTCAAACGTGAGTTCGGTTTTGACGGGAATCCTCCCACCTAAACTTCAAGATCCGGGAACGCCAATAATACCCATTCAAGTTGGCGATTTCAAAATGACAAGGGCGTTATTAGATCTTGGAGCCGGGGTGAGTATTCTCCCAGGAAGCTTGTATGACCAATATGATTTTGGTCCACTTAGAAAAGCCGACACCACAGTGGTGTTGGCTGATTTAACATTTAAGCTTCTTAGGGGAATCGTAACTGATGTCATTGTAATGATTGAGGATTTTTATTACCCGGTCGACTTTTTGGTTCTAGTCTATGTAACAGTTGACCCAAAACGGAAACCGAACGTGATTCTCGGTCGGCCCTTTTTGGCAACTGCGAATGATTTAATAAACCGTAGAACCGGGGTGGTCGATATGGCCTTTGGTAATAACAATTTTCGGCTCAATGTGTTTTCAAATGTATCTAACCATCTGGTGAGTGATGAATGCTTCGCGGCTGAAGTGATTGACGGGTTGAATCCTCACGGAAGTGATGAGGATGCCATTGAAAGAGGAGTGCGTTATTTGTTGCAGGGAATCTGTTGAGCACGTGTTGCAATTGAAAGAGGAGGAAAGGGCAGTTGAAGTATTCGCTGCGAGTATTGGGAAGCCATCTTCGTCTCAGCAGGTGGAGAGACTGCCGGACACTATTGACTCCAAATTGAAACCCTCACTTGAGAGTCCACCGGTAGTGGAGTTGAAGGAACTCCCAAAACATCTCAAGTATGTGTTTTTGGGAGAGGGAGAGACGTTACCGGCCATCATTGCCTCGAATCTAACAGTTGAACAAGAACAGGCATTGATGGAAGTTTTGAAGTAGTATAGAGCGGCTATTGGATGGACGATAGCGGACTTATGGGGTATTAGTCCGTTTGTTGTGATGCACAAGATAATCACAGATCCCGAGGTAAAACCAGCCCACGATGCACAAAGGCGGTTGAATCCGAATATGCGGGAGGTTGTGAAGAAAGAGGTGTTGAAGTGGTTGGATGCGGGAATCATTTTCCCAATCTCAGATAGTACTTGGGTGAGTCCGAAACAAACAGTCCCGAAGAAAGCGGGTATTCAGATAACCCCGTGATGAGAAAGGTGAGGAAATTGCTACTCGGCCGGTAACCGGGTGGCGGATTTGTGTTGATTATCGGAAGTTGAATGCGGCGACCTCCAAGGATCATTTCCCTTTACCATTCATTGATCAAATCATCGAGAAACTATCAGGTCAGAAGTTTTACTGTTTTCTAGACGGTTATTCGGGGTACAATCAAATTGCCATTCACCTCGATGACCTACATAAGACCACGTTTACGTGTCCATACGGCACATTCGCATTTAGGCGAATGCCTTTTGGCTTGTGTAATGTCCCGGCCACCTTTCAAAGGTGCATGATGAGTATCTTCTCAGATATGGTCGGGGATTCACTAGAAATATTTATGGACGATTTTTCAATTTTCGGCTCATCTTTTGAATTATGCTTTAAATGAACTAACGAAAGTTTTGAAAAGATGTGTGAAAACGAATCTGGTCTTAAGTTGGGAAAAGAGCCATTTCATGGTTCAAGAGGGAACTGTTTTGGGTCATGTCATCTCAAGTAGGGGGATTGAGGTTGACTGGGCAAAAGTCAGTGTCATAGCTAATTTGCCACCTCCTAAAAATGTGAAGGGAATTCGGTCGTTCTTGGGACATGCGGGATTTTACAGACGGTTTATTAAGAATTTCAGTGTCATAACTAAGCCGTTATGTAATTTGTTATTGAAAGATGTACCATTTGTTTTTTATGAAGAGTGTTTAAATGCTTTTACCGTGCTTAAAAACAAATTGGTTGAGGCCCCGATCCTGCTGTCGCCCGACTGGTCACTCCCTTTTGAGATCATGTGTGACGCGAGCGATTATGGGGTCGGGGCGGTTCATGGTCAATGGGTGGACAAGAAACCCGTTGCAATATACTATGCGAGCAAAACCCTTTCCGATGCTCAAATTAATTATACCACCACGGAAAAGGAATTCCTCGCAGTAGTGTATGCGTTGGATAAATTCAGATCTTACCTGTGGGGAAGCAAAGTTGTTGTGTTTTCATATCATAGCGCAGTGAAATACTTGATGGAGAAAAAAGATGCAAAGCCGCGCTTGATTAGGTGGATTTTGCTCCTTCAAGAATTTGACATGGAGATTCGTGATAAGAAGGGGAGCGAGAATGTTGTTGCGGATCATCTGTCCAGATTGGTAGAAAGAGAAAAGGGGGAAGATGTCCGAGAGATAAACGAGTCATTCCCGGATAAACAACTGTTCTCCGTGTCAACTTTACCATGGTACGCTGACATCCTTAATTTTCTTGTTGCAGGTACAATTCCAGATTTTTGGCTGAAGAAAAAGAAGCACCAATTCATGGCCAAAGTGAAGCAGTACGTATGGGAGGACCCAGACTTGTTCAAGATCGGGGCGGATCAAGTGTTTCGAAGATGTATTCCAGATGAGGAGATCCGGAGTGTTTTGTCACACGCGCATTCACTCGCATGTGGTTGCCATTTCAGTAGGCAGAAAACTGGTTATAAGATTTTAGCATGTGGTTTTTATTGGCCCACTATTTTCAAAGATTCAGCGGAATATGCTAAAAACTGTGTTAGATGTCAACAGTTGGGTAGCATTTCCAAGAGAAACGAGATGCCCATGCAACCAATCCTCGTAGTTGACATCTTTGATGTTTGGGGGATTGACTTTATGGGCCCGTTTCCAAATTCCTTCGGGAATTATTACATTTTGGTGGCGGTTTATTATGTTTCAAAATGGGTCGAAGCAATCGCCACCAAAACAAATGACCATGCCGTTGTTTGTAAGTTTGTCCAAATGAACATATTTTCTAGATTTGGTGTCCCCGCATTATAATAAGTGATGGGGGATCACATTTTAAAAACTTTAACTTTGGAAAACTACTTAAACGGAATGGCGTAAACCACCGAATAGCCACACCATACCATCCTCAAACGAGTGGTCAGGTGGAGGTGTCCAATAGGAAAATTAAGGAAATTTTACAATAGACGGTGAGGCCCGATCGAAAAGATTGGTCTACAAAGTTAAATGATGCTTTATAGGCCTACCGAACAGCTTTCAAAACGCCTATCAGCACCACCCCCTATCGGTTGGTTTATGGAAAGGGTTGCCATTTACCCGTAGAGCTTGCTCATCGGGCATTATGGGCCGTGAAGAATGTTAATTTGGATTATGAGTGTGCAGGTAAGGAACGTAAGTTGAATATCTGCGAGTTGGAGGAGCTTAGAGATGAAGCGTATGAGTGTGCTTTAGCATATAAAGATAGGATGAAGCGAGTACACGATGCAAAGATTAAGCGGAAGGAATTTGAAGAAGGTCAAAGGGTCTGCTTATACAATTCGAGAGCAAAGCTGTTTCCAGGTAAGTTGAAGAGCAAGTGGTTGGGACCATACCAGGTTAAGTGTGTCGGTAAGTTCGGTGAGGTTAAAATTGAAGATTTCGACGATCATTTAAGACAGGTGGTGAACGGGCATCGATTAAAACCATACTTGGAAGACGCGGATTTAAATAAGAGCATACATGAGTCGGTGGTGAGCTTTATAGCGAGTGCACCGACATATTCAAACGTAAGCTAAGGGCCAGGTAACGTCAGGCTGTAGACGATAAACACAGTGCTTCTCGGGAGGCAACCCGGGTTTGTTAAGTATATGTATTATTAAAAAATAAATAAATAAATAAATAAATTAAAAAAAAAATTTACCTGTGACCACCGTAGCTTACGGTAGTCAGACCGCAGCTTACGGTGTCACCGTAAGCTACGGTGAATGAGTCTGTGTTACGGTGGACAATTGACCGTAGGCTACGGTTACTGATGGTAGCTTACGGTTGACTCAGGTCCGCGATGAGGTCAACAGGTCAAAAAATTTTAAAAAAATAATAAAATAAAAAAATAATTTTAATTAACCTACACCACATAAATTACCAACCCATTCTCCTTCCATCTTCTTCTTTTATTCTTCTTCTTCTCTTCTCTTCCACCATAATCATCTTCCCATACCACCCTAACTCCTTCACTTCTCCATCAAATCTTTCGATTCCAGGCTCTAATCTTACTGGTTTTTTGTGAGGAATTCAATTGTGGTGTCGGTTTCCTTCAATTCCTCTCTGTTTTTCGCCGGATTCGTGGTGAAGGGTGACGAACCCTAGAAGTCCAAGTTGGGTTTTTTCGTGTTTCTTGCTGTATTTTAGTAATTGAAGTGTGTAAGGACTTGTTACAACATTCAAGGTATGTTGATTATTATTTTATTGATGATTGGTTGAGGTATGTTGTTATTAGTTCTTTGGTGAATGTACTTGGTTGGGTATATGGCTTCTGGGTTGGTTTATGGTTGTATTCTACATCTTGTGGATATTGGTTATTATTAGGGGCTAGTATACTTGTTTCATGGGTCATTGATCGGTGTGATTGTCATCATGGTTTGATAGTTGTAAAAGGGTAATTTAACGAGTAAACAAAAGTTTGGTAACAAAAAGGATATGTTCATAATCATAGATCTTTGGAACTTAATTGGTAACGGGGGTAACACATGGGCATGACCAACGACAAGTGTGGGGAAATTTTGGGTTGGTGTTTCTCATAAAGAGAACCTCGGTTAATGCATTTTATTTGTTACGTTGTGTGTAGGATGGGAAAGACAGGTGATACCCGTAAGAATCCACCACAAAACAAAGGTAAAGCAAGCGCTTCTTCGGCTGCACTAGAGCCTCCACTGCCGAAACGGAGGCTACTTTTAAGGGATGATGATGAGGACCATGATCCGATGGAGGAACCGTACGAAGATGAAGGCATAGCACCTCCTCTTAAGCCAACCTAGAAAGGAGGTCCATTGTCAGCAATTGACCCTTGGTGGCAGGCAGAGCTATTTAATGATGAGCTGAATAAGTTGCATGCGAAGAATTTGGGGTTTATTTGTGAGAAGAAAGTTGATGTTAGTGACATGAAACCATTCGGGATTGTCAGTATGTTTAAGAATCAAGGATGGGAAGCTGCGTTGAAATGCTACGATGGTGAAACCAGGGTTTTGTATATGAAGAGTATTCAGGAGTGGGTATCGACTTTGAGATTGGATTGGGGTAATAATCCACCGAAAACGATGCGGTTGATAGGAACGGTTAACCGTAAGGAGGTTGTGATGTCAATGGACAGTCTTCGCCGTATTGCACAGTTTGATTCGCGGCCATCAGGGGAATACATCTACCCAACGGAAGCCGATCTTTACCGACAGCCCGACAAACACCCCACATATGAAATGATGAAGGCAGAATTGTTTAAACCAGGGATGGGTCACCAGTTGTTGAGGAATAATCTGAGGGGACAGGTGAGGTTATTGTTGAGTTTGGTGATCACCAATGTTATGCACGTATGGGGGATCGAACAAGTGTGCGGAAGTGGGAAATCCCTATTTTGTATGCGCTAATGAAGGGGAGACCGAAAATTTCCCTCCGGTATTTGGTCATGATGAATATTTGGGAGGCTTGTCAATCAAAGAAGAAACTGATCATCCCACATTACCAGCTGATAACGGCTTTGCTGAAAATGAAAGGTGCCATCGTGGAGGATACACCGACGTTTGAAAAAATCCATACTCCTTTTTCGATGGACCAAATGGAGAAGGAGGGGTGGGAGATCGAGCGAACAGAGCAGTATGTGATTTTGAAATATTTGGATACCGAGACGCTGTTGAAAGCTTTGAAGAATAGTGTTGGTGATGCTGTTGTGGAATAAGTGTATGAGCCGATGGTTGGCGAAGTCAGTAGTGGGGCAGCACCACGTGGTGGTGTTTAGAGTAGTCAAGCGGGTGATGTGTTTGAGCAGCCACATTTTATTCCAGTCCAGGATCCGCATGTGATGTTTCAGGATGATGCGCATCATTCCGAATGGCTTCACAATTCGAGGCCTGACAGTTATGGGGGTTGGAGTAATGAGTTTCAGTACATGTATGATCAGGTCCATGTGTCTCTCCTTATCTCTATGTTTGTGTTGAACAATTTGTTTTTTTTTTGTTTTATGTGTTTAGGCAGTTGGGAGGTGGCGTGAAACTTGTTGGCATGTTTGTTTGTTTGTGACTATGTGTGGTCGAAGGTGATGTTGAATTTTTTATCTTTTGTGTATGGTCTCTTGTGGGTTTAGTGTCGTTTTTATGGGTAATCGGGTAGGATTTTCTAGATGCCTCACTTATGCTTTGATGGTAGCTTACATTGGGGACGATGTAATGTTTAAGTGTGGGGATGCGGGGTTTCGTTTGAAAGTCCCGAAATTGTTATACTTATAAGCAATGAAAAATGATAGAAAAAATGGAACTGTAAGGAAAAAAATAAATAAATAAAATAAAATACAAATAATAAAAAATAAATAAATAAATAAAATAATAATAATAATACTAATAATAGAATAGTAACACACTTAACTTGGGATGTGCCTGTAGGCTCAGCCTTAAGAATGAAAGGGCGGTTTGGTTGTTGACATAATTGAACCTCTAATTGCTTAATTTTGGTGGGAAAAAATTTTGGGTTTTGTTTGTTTAGCTAAGCCTGTGTAAGGACTGGGATGAAAGGTCGGGCCATACTCAATCCTTTTTGTTAGATTTGACCACCAAAAGAAATTTTTAAAATATGAATAGACTACTGAACAATGCTTGGATAGGCTTAACGTTAGAGTATGCTAGCTGGCTTGTGATATAAACATAACGCAAAAAACTTCTAGTTTAAGTGGTTAATGCTTCATAGGTGTATGGTTTTATAACCTTAAATCCTGTATTGATGGGATGCTCTAGGGTTCGGACACCAGGGGTCTTTATGCAGTATATCATCTGGGTATTCACATCTCCTAAGTGGATTTATGAATATTAAAAGAGCTCAAAGAGCAAACCCGCAGTTTATCAGCCACTTATAAGTCATTAAACATGATCATTACGTGCTTTCAAAGTACAATTACACTACTGACTTGATCATCCACGCTATTAGTCATGTGGGGTCCCCGTGCTCGCGTCTCATTACCATTAAGAAACGGACCACACAGGACACGTCACATGTAAGCCCCACAGATGAATTCGTGCATACTCACCCCTAGAGATGGGCTTTGGGGTATTGCTTGATAATGGGGGTATACCATGTAGTGGGGGCTATTTGCTAGTTGGTAACATAATTGTACCTTAATCATATCTAATGGCCATTCTGGAAGATTTTGACGCTTAAGTTTAGGTTTTGGTTCTATAAAATATCCAGGATTGTTTTAGCTATTGCATATGGGCTTTAAATGGTACATATGGTTGTGCATAATTTTGATCATCTGACTCTAAGGTTCAAGTCAAGTTGGGGTGGTCTGGCTCAGTAAAACCATAATGAAGCATGGTAAGGCGGCATCAAGGCTTCGATGTGTGGGTTCCATTTAACCATATAACCTAATAAATTGTCACGCCTTATTTGCCCCCGTAAGTATTCGGGCATGGGTTTAGGTGGATAGCAATATTGGCAATCGCGGTTTTTGTGTTATTTGTTGATACTTAAAATAAGTTGATTATTTAATAATAACAGTTTCTGGTTCTGTTTCATTGTATTTCTTTTTTCAGGACGAAAAAGGATAAGTGTGGGAAAGTGATGCGTGGGTGAAATACCGTGTATTAAATGATTTATAGCACTTGTTTTGTGAGTTTATATGCCGGAAAAACGTTTACTTTGTGTGTGTTTGCAATTACAGGTGTGCGGAGCTTAAAGGAGCTAAACGGGAGCACATAAGATGGAAAGGAAAGGAAGATTTTATTGCATGGAATGATAGAGATGGAGGATCCTGTGAGGACGCATGAGTGGCGAGCCCTAGGAAGTACCGCGTCAAGCGGTGAGTCTCCCACGGTGAAGGTTGCTGAAATGAAGATTGAACAGAAGAAGAGTCCCGAAGTCGATCTTACTCGAGTTTTGTATCCTGCTCGTCTTCTGCGGCAGAAGTATGTGGAGGAATATGGACATTTCTTGGACATGTTTAAACAGCTAAAAATCAATCTTCCGTTTGTCGAAGCACTCCAGCATATGCCCAAATATGCCGAATTCTTAAAATATCTTCTTTCGAACAAGAAGAAGCTGGAGGGGCTTTCGACGGTATGTCTAAATGAAGGGTGCTCCGCGGTAGTCCAGAACAAGCTGCCAGAGAAATTAGCAGACCCGGGACACTTCAAGATTCCGTGTTTGTTTGGCAGCTCGACTGAGAGCTACGCGTTGGCCGATTTAGGTGCTAGCATAAATCTTATGCCATATTCTCTCTATAAAAAGCTAGACTGTAACAGCCCAGCTACCGCTGCACCATAATATTATCCGCTTTGGCCGGGACGTACCACCATCGCCTCACGGATTTGCTTTTGGTTGCCCATGTGAAGACTTCCCAGGAGGTCACCCATCCTGATACTACTTCCACCTGTGCACACTTAACTATGGAGCTCTCCTCTCGTCCACTATCATTAAGCGCCCAAAATGCGTTATGATGGGGAAGGTATCCACCTCCTTATAAAGAAGACTTAGTTCTCCTCCCCAACCGATGTGGGATGTCACAATCCACCCCCGTTAAGGGGTCCAGCGTCCTCGCGGGACCTGGCACCGCCGGCCCGGCCTTGGCTCTGATACCATCTGTAACAGCCCAGCTACCGCCACACCATAATGTTGTCATTTTGGCCGGGACGTACCACCATCGCCTCACGGATTTGCTTTTGGTTGCTCGGGTGAAGACTTCCCAGGAGGTCTCCCATCCTGAAACTACTTCCACCTGAGCACGCTTAACTGTGTAGTTCTTCTCTCATCCACTACCATTAAGCGCCCAAAACGCGTTATGATGGGGAAGGTATCCACCTTCTTATAAAGAAGGCTTAGTTCTCCCCAACCGATGTGGGATGTCACAATCCACCCCCTTAGGAGTTCAGCGTCCTCGGTTGGGGAGGTGAACTAAGCTTTCTTTATAAGGAGGTGGATACCTTCCCCATACTAACGAGTTTTGGGCACTTAATGGTAGTGGATGAGTGGAGAACTCCACAGTTAAGCGTGCTCTGTTGGAAGTAGTATTAGGAAGGGTGACCTCCTGGGAAGTCTCCACCTGAGCAACAAAAAGCAAATCCGTGAGGTGATGGTGGTACGTCCCAACTAAAGCAGACAATATTATGATGCGGCGGTAGCGGGGCTGTTACAAATGGTATCAGAACCAGGGCCGGACCGGTGGTGCCAGGTCATGCGATGACGTTGGACCCCTAAGGGGGTGGATTATGACATCCCACATCGGTTGGGGAGGAGAACTAAGCCTTCTTTATAAGGAGGTGGATACCTTCCCCATCATAACGCGTTTTGGGCGCTTAATGGTAGTGGATGAAAGGAGAATTCCACAGTTAAGCGTGCTCAGGTGGGAGTACTATCAGGTGGGTGACCTCTTGGGAAATCTCCACCTGGGCAACTAAAAGCAAATCCGTGATGCGATGGTGGTACGTCCCGGCCAAAGCAGACAATATTATGGTGCGGCGGTAGCTGGGCTGTTACATAGACCTTGGCGATCAGGTCCCAATGCGCATGAGTTTATCCTTGGCCGACCGTTCGGTCAAATATCCGCGGGGAATCGTGGAAAACGTACTCGTTAAAGTCGATAAATTCATTTTCCCCGTGGATTTTGTTATTCTTGACATGCAAGCTGACGATCAGGTCCAGCTCATTTTGGGACGACCCTTCCTGCGTACTGCTAAAGCGTTTATTGACTTCTTCGATGGTAAAATTACACTTCATGTAGGGGAGGAAAATGTCACCTTCGATGTCGTCAAATCGATGAGGAAATCCAGTACTCAAGACGATTCCGTTTACTTTCTTGACACGTTCATATCTAAGTTCGAGCGCTGCCTTGACTACATCTCTGGAGCAGATTTGCTCAATCAGGAGGACGAGGTTGATGTTCCCCGGAGCATGACCTAAGCATTGTTGCTAGCTCACCTCCTGAATACCCTGAGGTGTTCATGGTTGCCGATAGCACCGAGGGACCGAAGGAGAGACCATTGATTGAGGCACTGTCGTCCCTTAAGCTTAAAGAGCTACCTCCTCATTTGGAGTATGCTTTCTTGGACGAAGAGGCCGATTTGCCAGTCATCATTTCTTCTCAATTGACGGATTATGAGAAGTCGAGGTTGGTTGATGTGCTCAAGGCACACAAACAGGCTATTGCATGGAAACTCATGGACATCCAGAGGATCAGCCCGAACTTTTGCACGCACAGGTGCTCATGGAGGATGAGTACAAGCCTGTAATCCAATCTCAGACGAGGCTCAACAATAACATGTCGGAGCTGGTCAAGAAGGAGGTTATCAAACTCCTCGACGCTTGCCTGATTTATCCCATCTCTGATTCTTAATGGGTGAGCCCCGTTCAGGTCGTCCCTAAGAAGGGAGGGATGACAGTTATCACTAACGAAAGTAACGAGCTTATTCCGATTAGGACAGTCACAGGTTGGCAGGTTTGCATTGACTACAGGAGGCTTAATGACACTACTAGGAAAGACCACTTTCCCCTTCCGTTCATCGATCAGATGCTGGAGCATCTGTCGGGACGACAGTTCTACTGTTTTCTTGATGGATTTTCAGGTTATTTTTCCAGATCCCCGTCGCTCATGAGGATCAAGAAAAGACCACATTTACATGCCCATACGGTACCTTCGTATACAAACGTATGCCTTTCGGGTTATGTAATGCTCCAGCTACTTTCCAGCGTTGCATTGTAGCGACTTTCCAGGACATGATCGAGAGTTCCATGGAGGTCTTCATGGACGATTTTTCAGTATACGGGGACTCCTTTGATCAATGTCTTTCTAATCTTGAGAGGAAGATGAGGCGGTGCATAGAGATGAAGTTGATGCTGAACTGGGAGAAGTGCCACTTCATGGTGACTGAAGGCAATGTGCACGGGCACAAGATTTCGCGAGACGGTATTGAGGTGGATAGAGCTAAAATCAACACTATTAGTAGACTTCCTCCATCGACTAGTGTTAAATCCGTTCGTAGTTTTCTCAGGCATGCGGGTTTTTATTATTGGTTTATTAGAGATTTTTAAAAGATCACCCGGCCTATGAATCGCCTTCTAGAGAAGGACATCACATTCGACTTTGATGCTGATTGTCTGAAGGCGTTTGAGTTTCATAAGGGGCAGCTGGTTAACGCTCCCATCTTAGTAGCACCCGACTGGAGCTTACCCTTCGAGCTCATGTGCGACACTAGTAATTTTGCAGTCGGTGCTGTTTTAGGTCAGCGGAAGGACAAGCACTTCCATCCTATCTATTACACGAGTAAGACCCTCATTGATGCTCAGGAGAATTACACGACTAAAGAGATGGAGCTTCTAGTAGTGGTCTTTGCGTTCGAAAAATTTCATTCTTATCTCGTGCTGTCCAAAACCATCATTTATACTGATCACGCAGCATTGCGATACCTATTCACCAAGAAAAATGCCAAGCCTCGTATGATACGATGGATTCTCTTGCTTTCTGAGTTCGATATTGAGATTAGAGATAAAAGGGGAGGGGAGAATGTTGCTGTGGATCACTTGTCACGTTTGGAGGATCCGAAGAGAGAGAAGATTAGAGAGGACACCATCGGGGATAGGTTTCCCCACGAGTCGTTGATGATGGTGAGAGTAAGATATGACAGCGAGCCAGTCTTGTACGTGAGTGCTGAAGAGGAGGGTCTGCCATAGTTCTCCAGCATTACGAATTATCTGGCCGAATGAGTGGTGGTCAAAGGCATGAGTTATCAACAGAGGAGGAAGTTTTTCCCAGATGCCAGCCACTACATGTGGGATTCACCATATTTGTTTCGTGTAGGCGTAGATCGAGTGCTGAGGAGGTGTGTGAGTAGGGAAGAGGGCCGTGAGATTCTTAGAAATTGTCATGAGGGTTTGACTGGAGGCCACCATTGTCCATCATCCACTGCTAGGAAAGTTCTAGATTCCGGTTTTTATTGGCCATCGATTTTTAAAGACGCACATGAGTTTGTCAGACAGTGTGACTCATGTCAGCGCACTGGTAACAACTCATCCCATAATGAGATGCCCCAAAACCCTATTCAGGTTTGTGAGATTTTCGAAGTTTGAGGCATTGATTTCATGGGTCCGTTCTCTTCTTCTCGAGGGAACCGATACATTCTCGTGGCTATCGACTACGTTTCCAAGTGGGTTAAGGCTCAAGCCTTTCCCACTAATGACGCCCAAGTTGTAGTGGGATTCTTGAAGAGGTTGTTCTGTCGGTTCGGTACTCCCAAGGCCTTGATCAGTGATAGGGGCACACACTTTTGTAATGCCCAGATGGAGAAGACGTTAGCACGATATGGGGTTACCCATCGGTTGTCCACCGCCTATCACCCACAGACGAGCGGGCAAGTGGTGAATGCAAACCGTGGCATTAAGCGAATTCTGGCAAGAACCGTAAGGAATGGTCCGATAAGTTAGATGATGCGCTTTGGGCTTTTCGCACTGCGTTTAAAACGCCTATTGGGACCATACCCTTTAGGATGGTTTATGGGAAAGCATGTCATCTACCAGTTGAGTTTGAGCATAGCGCATCAAGTTAGAGCAAAGAGCGTATTGGGCGTTGAGATCGGTTAATCTTGACCTGAACCAAGCTGCGAAAAACCGGTATCTACAAATTCATGAGGTAGAGGAGCTGAGAGATGAGGCGTACATGAGATTGTGGAGATACAAAGAGCGTACGAAGGCGTTGCATGATAGGAAGTTGAAAAAGGGAAGAGAGTTCAAGTGTGGGGATCAGGTGTTGATTTATAATTCCCGTCTGAAGTTATTTCCAGGTAAGCTTAAATCGAGGTACAGTGAAGGCGGCATTCCCGCACGGTGCGGTTGAGTTAGTTGATCAGGAGGGAAGAGCGTGGAAGGTGAACGGCCATTGGTTGAAGCATTATATTGGTGGGCCGATTAACTCGATTGAGGAAGACGTGTTTCTCCTCGACATCCCTAGATAGGACTTCGGGTGACTACCCGAGTCTAGAGTATGTATATGTTTTTATTTGTTTTCTTTTATTTTTGTATTTTTGAGTCAGTTTTAAGTTTTATAGTGTGTTTGATGTCTGCTTTGGGTGCCTTGAGCTTTGTTTTGTAGGCTTTGATGCTAACGTTCCTACTCAATCTCCATTCAAACGGGTGCATTTTGAGCATATTTGATTGTATTGGGGACCCAAAAGCCGCGGCCGCGAATGAAATGATATACAGTCGCTTTATTGGAACTTGACTTTTGAAGATCACTGCCTTATTTCTAGGGGAGTCTATTCCATTTTCTTTATGCTTTGCTTTATTTTATTTTATTTCTGCTTTATTTTTGTCTTTTTCCTGTCTCACATTGAGGACAATGTGGCATTTAAGTGTGGGGATGAAAAACTGACGTTTTTTTAGGTAGTAAAATAATAATAATAATAATAATAATAATAATAATAAATCAAAAAAAATTATATATATATATATACGTATATATATATATGTCCATTGAATTAAATATTTTGCAATAAAATGGAAAATGATAGAAAAATTGGGGATTGGTTTTTAAAACTACTAATATATATGAGATAAAAAAATAGAAAGGGCATGTAGTTTGGGATGTGTCGATAGGCCCAACTAGCCTTGAAAGGTTTTCCCTGATTATTATTAATATACCTAATAGTCATAAACCTTGTGGGTTCTCATCTTGATGGGGGATAGTGAAGCTGAAAATTTGATAAGGCATTGCGAGTATTATCTTAATCTTAAAACCTTGCGGTGGTGAGAATTACATGCACTTAAAAAAATTAGCACGCCACTTTGTTTTATGAAAGTAAATAATAAATGGTGGCGCCTGGCCATGTCCAAATTTAATACGAGCATTAGAAAAAATAGTTATATATTTAATTAAAAGATGCCTAAGGGCACAAATTTTTGTTGCACATACGTCAAATATGTGCAAAATATTTTGAAAGTAAAGTGAATGAGAGAGTTATGCAAATGCCAAAGAAGCATTCAAAAAAAATTCAAAAATAGAAAAAGAGGCCAAAAGGCACATACTAGACGGGGCTGAGAGCTTACGTGTTACCAAGAGGATGGTGATTCTGAGGATACACTATTGAAGCTCAATGTTCTTAGTCAATAAATATTTTTAGGAAATACTAAGGGTGGAGGCCTGAAACCGTCATATACTGGGTTGCAGTTCGGGTGAAACAATGTTGGGCTGAAATCCGCTAATATAGTTTTAGGTTTAGGAATTGCTCGTACGACCTCACTTGACCATTCATCCATATAAATTCCATCTAAGTGAATTTTCTTCTTACCATTAAAGGGTTTTTAGGTTACGGTGATAGGTTGAACCAGTATGTTTCAATCTAGTTTATATTGTCTTGATTATGCTTGAGATGAGAGTAAGCGGATCTGTAAGTCTTTAGGTGTGAGACCCGTAGGTTTATTGATATCACTTAAACTTAATCATTAAATATGATGGGGGGGCTTGATAGGTTGGTGGCTGGGTTTAAGTGGACAACAATTTCGGCAATCCCGGTTTTTGCGTTTATCTATTATTAATTAAAGTAATCTAAATGTTTTGAAAATCAGTTTTCCGATTATGATTCCATTAAAAATAGTTTTTTCAGGGACGAAAAAGGTTTAATTGTGGGGATATTTGAAGTGGTCTAAATTATACATATTATTATATAAATATTCTCTATACTTTTAAGTCATTTTGAGCCAAGTTTTTATTGAATATTATTATTATTTGGTTCATGTTTAAGTTTTATGGTTTTTAGAGACTATGAGCTAAAATGGAGCACTTTTACTAAACTTGAGACCTACGAATAAGGGGTCAAGCATATGTTATATATAACTAATTTTTAGTATTATTATAATTAACTAATATATAGTACCTAAAAAGAAAATAAAATAAAATAAATTAAGCATGCATAGATGTATGCACATAAAGTTGAGTTTTCAAAATAATAAATAAATAAATAGAAAAAAAAGCCCATTATTCTATTACTAAAAAATTATCATGAGCTTTGGTAGGTCAAAAGCATAATGTCGGCGGAGCCGAAGTCAGGGAAGCAGATATATAGCAGCCATCATCAACTAGATTATTATATTCTGGTTTCTTTTGGTGTTAAAAATAAAAAGAAAAGGGCGGTCATATAACGAGATAGACAGTAGCCGCAAAACAAGAAGAATATTAGATTGATTGGAGCAAAGGTCAACGGACTCACAAAAGTACAGCCACGAATCAATTATTTTGGAGGTGTTCGACTTTACACCTACTCCTTTAAATACGGTTCTCTTGTTTTTTTTTTATTATTTTTATGAACTCCATAGTTAAAACAATTTATTTTATTATTGTTTTGAACATGATTATTGGCTAAACCTTTTTAGTTATCTAGGCTAGGATTGATATTTTGTGATTGATTAAGAGTTTAAACGGTTTTTGGGAATTGTTTATTGGATTTTGGTTAATTAAAAGTTTCGATCAGATTCATTGGATGTTATTTATGCGTATTTACTTCTGATTTGTGCTTGAATGAATGTTTCACATGTCGCTTGATTGAATGTCTTTTGATTATAGGTGCATGTTAGGGTTGTTTACTGTGTGTTTGCAACTTGTTTATGGTTTATTGAGCTCATTCACCTTCACCATAGAAACTGATTTTTAGCATATTATTAGAAGTTTATATTCTTACTTTCTTAGATATCCGACAGGTGATTAGTTGTCGGGTTTGTCTTTGTTATTAGGGTTTTAGGTTAAACTGTCTGACAGGAAGTTTGCCTAGTTTTCCTTAGTTTCACTGCTTACCCTTGTGGTTTAGATCTCTTCTAGACCACCCCGCGTACTTTGGTGCATTGAGATATTGAAATCGACGGGTTAGCTATTTTCTAGGGTAATTAATCATAATTGGTGAACTGACAGGTGAGCCAGGTGAGCCAATAAGCCCGTGCTTTTCACGATCTTTGGGATTTCCTCTTAGGTGACACTATGAGAGTGATTAGGGATCCATTAGGTTTCCTAGGGTTCATATTTTTAGATTCCCAGTTCCAGTAGCATTGTCCCGTAACCAATAAAAGCCCGAGTCATCACAATTCGGATTCCTTGCCTAGGTAACGCCTTTCTAATTAGTGTTTCCGTTTAAGTCTTAGAAATTTAAGTTTAATTTATAGTTTAAATTAGTCTAAGTAATAATTAGTTTTATAATAAAATAAATAAAAATCCAAAAAGAATCTTTTCCTTAATTATTAGTTTATTTAGCTTTTAGAATCTAAGTTCGTTAATTCAATAACTATCTCTAGGGTTCGATATTCCCGGACTTCCCATAGCTATACTACACCCGATAGGTTCACTTACCTGTTGCTAGTGGTTTGGTTTAGGGTATTCTAGGTTTTTATTACTCGTAGTGCTAGGTTGATTAATTGAATTATTTTTATATACCACTTTTAGGCACATCATCCACCTTCCATGTTTCCCATCAGATAAGGTTTCTAGCTGATAATGCGTCCCACGTGCCTCTTCTAGACATCGAATTACACGAGCAGTTGAATTAAATCGAGCAACCGGTCGAGGTAGTGGATTGTAAGGATAAGCAGCTTCCTCGCAAGATTATCCCGTTGGTAAAGGTGTTATGGAAACACCAAAAGGGATCGGATGCTACTTGGGAAATTGAGGAAGAGGTGCGTAAGTTTTACCCGATTTGTTGGTGTAACAAATAGGTTTTGGGGACGAAACCTTTTTAAGGAGGGAATACTTGTAACATCCGCATTTCAAGAATATTATAACAAAAGAAGTTTTTATTATTTATTGTGTATCGTTATTTATTTTGGTTAAATAATAATGGGAGGGAGTGTTAGGCTTAGGATTTATATTGGACTGGAAAATGAGTACGGGCCTAAGGTCCATGGGCCAAGAGTATTTAAGCTCATAAATCCCTGAAACCCTAAACACTGTCATTTCTTCCATCTTCTACCTCTAGACACTCATTCTCTATACACAGACTCTCTCTTCCTCCCTCATTCTATTCAAGATATAAGTTAATCAAGATTGGTTCCTTTTCCTCAAACAACATTAAGGAGCAAAGAAAACCCGTCTAGATTCGTTTGGTCCAAGATCCAAACCTAACCAAGATCTAGAAAGGTGTGTCTTAGATTAAAAGATTTAGGTTTTGATGTTGGTTTATTGTATGATTCAAATATTAGGATGAATTGGGTCTTGTTAAGCAAGAAAAGTGTAAAACTTTTTAGTAAGAAAGTTTCTTGGGTTAGACGGTATGAACAAGTGATGTTCGGGCCGTATCGAGCAAGGAAATGAAGTTGTTATAACCCGAAACTTGCTCTAACATTAAAACGGATGTAAGGAGACGTGAAAAGTGGCAAAACAGGACCCAAATCGAGCCGAGCCGGAACATTCAACTCGAATGGAAATCCGACTCGAATAAACCATTCGACTCGAATGGGAAATTCGACTCGAATGGACCATTCGACTCGTAAGGACCATTCGACTCGAACGGGAAATTCGACACGAATGGACCGTTCGACCCGAATGGACCGTTCAACTCAAATGGACTGTTCAACTCGAATGGATCGTTCGACTCGAATGGTTTGAGTCGGGCGTTTACAAGCTAGAACCCCCATCCCCCACCCCCCCCCCACGTTTGTTAAGGGTTTCATTAACTTATAAGTTCGGGGAAGTAGAACGAGATAATTGCTACTTGTAAATTTGTTAAACAGTTAGCCGTGCTCAGTTGAAAAGAGGGGTGACCATAAACTCTTAAAGGAACCGACCATAAGTGTATATTAGATGTATGTTTGTGTATGTATGAGAACGTTATAGAATTTTTAATAGTATGCACATAGTTATATATATTTAAATACTTTTGAGTAATAAAGATACGTAACGAACGTATGTATGGTTGTATGTGACGAGGTAGGGTGCCAGACCCTTATAAATTCGAGGTATGTAGTGCGCCGGACCTTTATAATTCTGAGGTATATAGGGTGTCGGACCATTATAATTTCCGAGGTATGTAGGGTGCCGGACCCTTATAATTTCAAAGGTATGTAGGGTGTCGGACCCTTAAAATTTCCGTGGTATGTAGCGTGCCGGACCCTTATAATTTCCGCGGTATGCAGGGTGCCGGATCCTTATAATTTTCCAGGTATGTAGGATGCCGGACCCTTAGAATATACGAGGTATGTTGGGCAAAGTGCTCTTTAAACGTAGAGGTAATATGAAAGTAATGTAAGTGTAGAAGTAATAAGTAAGACGGTACAAATTATGAAAGAAAGTATGAACGTATATAAGTATGTATGAAAGAAATATTAGTAAGTAAAGAATGAAATACGTATCTTCGGACACGTATACGTAAGAATATGAATGTAATGTTATGTTATTTGATTAACTAGAACTCACTTAGCATAGCTGACTTTTAGTATACACGCATGTGAATGGAATGAGACCCGCTGCTTGAGATGGGACACGTGGAAAATAAATGAAGATTGGCAACATCAAAAGAAGATTCACATATCGTTTATGATTATCGTTAAGACTTATGTTATTTTGTTTAAAGCAAGTACTTGATGGATTTTACGAATGTTTGATTTTTAATATTCAACAAAAGTTTTAATTAACTCTGATTTTAAAACTGTGTTTATGAGTAAATCCAACACCAAATATAGGGCTGCCGGGATCGGGGCACATAGTTCGATATCACCTCTCAAATCCATTGATTCCCCAATCATATGGTTTAAGAGTTAAAACATATTAGAGATGGGCTTAAAAAGTATGTAACACATTATCTTTTATTCAACCCGTGTAGCAAAAAACATATTATAAATTATGTTGTACTTTCAGAATGCATGTGTCTGTTAGACAATTTTTATATTTCCACCAGTGTCGTACACGGGTCAATAACCTACTAATTTAATATAGTTTGATTTGGTTTAGTAGCCATCAACAACTTCTAATTTCAATAATCCAAATTAAATTTATTTTGAAGATTATATAACATAATTAATGATCTTCTTCATTTGAAATATAACACTCTTTAGATGTTAAAATATGCGTCTGTGTAACAAAAACTTGGAAGTAATGATACTATTATTTCATCATCTACAGATGTCATTTTTTCTAACAGTTGGCATTTACTTGAGAGATACGGTTTTTCAACATGGTCAACTATATGTAGCTTTATCAACAATGAAGAGTAGATGCAGTGTGAAAATGCTTAATTTTAGATAAGTAATGTAAAGTTAATGTAAGACCCCGAATCCCGGGAATCCTACAGTTGGTGATCATGCAATAAACTTACAAAATTCTTAAACTCAAGACAGTTCATTTCATTTCAAAAATCAATTCAGAGTATAAATCAGCGGAAAAATCATAATTATTAAAACAAGTCCTCAAAACCCGGGAATTATGCCCAAAACCAAGTTTTCAATGTATTTAGTAATAGCTGAAAAGAACAATGTTCATTAATAAAACTTTCCGACTAGGTATGCCTTCCACCGTCCAAGTAGCCTCGAGCACGTCCAAGCGGAAATGCATCCTCCTCCTAACCTGAACCTCACACTAACATACACACAAAGTCAGCTTGAGCTGAGTGAGTTCAAGTTTTTAATAATTGACATTTAAATATATCATTCCAATAGTTTAAAATAAAATGGGATATGATCAGTTAGGCCATCATAAACGAAAAGTAGTCATACTTATATATACATCTATATAATCACATCCATATGAATAACATCCAAGTAATAACATCAGGGTCGAGCACACGTACAACCCAAACACGTAACATTCAATCCAACGTATGCAAACCCAAAGTAGGCATACGTAAACATCCTTAGTCGATAACGACTAAATAACATCGCCAATTACTGGCCATAAAATAATACATGTATAATCGTACCTACAAACACACATAAATGTCATACCAAGGCATATTCTATACAAATAAGCCCATACAAAATAATTTAAACGGTTCATCAAGGAAAATCGTTTAGGTGTGTATGCTAGCCCAAAACATGAAAGAGTGAAAAGGGGCATCATGAACTCACCTGACACAAGGCACAAATCAACACGAGCTAGAGAACCCCTAAGTATCCCCACAACTTAAATGCCTGTCGGTTTACGTACAATCATTACTAACGACACCGAATGGACTCGTTTATCCTACGAGGCGTTTTAACATGGTTCAAGTCACCCAAAGCCTCAACCTCACCACGTTTGTTTAAAACAGCCCGTGGGGCCTTATATTTACCAAAATAAGCCATAGTCACTCGCGAGAACAAAGAATTCCCAAATTACCCCCGGAAGCACTAGGTGAGACTAGCATGCGCGTTTAAGAGTTGTTTAGGCAATTAACATCCAACTTAGGCCCGTGTGGACCCAATGTGATAAATTCACAGCCAATACACCCAAACGAAGCTACACGAGTTGAATGGGTCGGTAACCCGCAAGCACAACGCACCAACTATTCAATAATCGCGAATATGCGTTGTACCGACCCGTTGAGTAACCGACAGCCAATTCAGCCCCAATACTTATAAAAATAATTTTCCAACAGCCCGTAAACCGAACCGAAGTCATCCACACTGAATTGGTCGTTAATTACTTCAACACTCGCGTTAAACGCAACAATTCACTATTCTAGACAACTGAATACCAACTTTCAATCTACAACAAGTTGACCAATCAAACGAACACCAATGTACACGATATTAAAGTATGTTACGTTGGACATACCTAGGAATATTGTAGAGCAAAAACCTCACGCACAACAACCCCGAAACTGCTCAGTTGGACAGCCACCGGGTTAGCCTAAAACAAGCCATTTATCGATCAATAAACGAGTTATAATGACCAATTAAGGTGTAAAAGGAAAAAAGAAGGCTTGGAGGCTGCTCAAGGTTCCGATCGGCTGAAGTGGGGAGGAAGGAATTAGGGTTTTTTGATATAATAATAAACGTTACACCCTAGCCCCTCCAATTTCAAAGATGCGATACTTGGTTAAAAAGTTTAATTAGTTTAACGTACCGGGAAGATGAGAAGGTCTCCTAGAAACGCCAGATAAACCCGAGAGATGTACACAACTTTACATGTTTAAATCATTTAACCAAAAGTAACGGCCGTTACAAGTCCACCCCCTTACAATGAGATTCGTCCCCCAATCCCGATGCGATAGGAACAACTGCGGGTAGAGTTTCTTCATTTCATCCTCGGATTCCCAAGTAGCCTCGGAGCCCTTACGATGCCTCCACTGCTCCTTCACCTGCCTGACCACCTTATTTCTCAAACGCCTTTCCCGACGGTCAAGAATCGCGATAGGTTCCTCAATGTAGTTCAGTTTACTATCGAGCTCATTGTCACCCAGAGGCACATGGGCCTCCTCGTCTGCCAAGCATTTCCTCAAATGTGACACGTGGAAAGTAGGATGAATCCCAGGGAGCTCGTCGAGAAAATCCAGTCTATACGCTACCTCACCATGTGACAAGATACGGAACAGACCTATGAACCTCGGACTAGGCTTCCCCCTCGTACGAAAACGAATAATACCCTTCCAAGGAGAAACTTTTAGCATAACTCGATCACCAGCCTCGAACACAATAGGCCTCCGCATTTTTTCCGCGTAGGACTTTTGACGATCCTGAGCGGCCTTCATGAAAGCCTTAATCTTATCGAGCTTCTCAGTCGTAGCCTCAACCACCTCCAAACTACCCAACTGTTTCTGACCAATGGAGCCCCAACAAACCGGAGTCCTACACCTACTCCCATATAACATCTCAAACGGCGGCATCCCAATAGTGGCATGGTAACTGTTATTATAAGAAAACTCGACTAACGGTAAGTAAGGATTCCAACTACCACCAAAATAAATTACACAAGCTCGCAACATATCCTCAAGATTCTGAATGGTCCTCTCGGATTGACCATCCGTCTGCGGGTGATAAGCGGTATTGATGAGGAGTTTGCTACCCATCTCCTCATGAAAATTCTTCCAAAACCTAGAGGTAAAACGCGTATCCCTATCCGAAACAATAGATACCGGCACCCCGTTCCTAGAAACAACCTCACGAATAAATACATCGGCCAACTGCTCGGAATTATAAGTCTCTCGAATCGGCAAGAAGTGAGCGCTCTTAGTCAATCTATCCACGATTACCCAAATGGTGTCATAGCTACCCCTAGGAGTACGAGGCAACTTAGTCACAAAATCCATCATAAGATGCTCCCACTTCCACTCAGGTATTTCCAAGGGTTAAAGTTTCCCGAAAGGCTTCTGTTGCTCAGCCTTAACTTGTAGACACGTCAAACACTTACTCACGTACTGAGCCAACTCATACTTCATCGCAGGCCACCAATAATTCTTCTTCAGGTCTTGGTACATCTTGGTCGCGCCCGGATGAATGGAATAGTGCGACTTGTGTGCTTCATCCAATATCTTACTCCTGCATCCCCCATACCTGGGTACCCATAAACGACTTTCCTTATACTTCACCCCGTCACCAACGTCTTCCAACAATTTTTCCTGACCCCAAATACGTTCTGACATAATCCATTCCACCTGCAAGGCTTCATTCTGAACATTGGATATCTGTTTCAAAATATTAGGCTTGAGAATAAGCTGGCAAGATATCACGCGAATAGGTTTCGGTCTCTCCTTCCAGCTCAACGCGTCGGCTACCACGTTAGCCTTACCGGGATGGTACATAATCTCCAAATCATAATCCTTAATCAATACCAGCCACCGACGCTGACGCATATTTAGTTCCTTTTGCTCGAAGAAATACTTAAGCTCTTATGATCGGTATAGATAACACAAGGGCGTACAAATAATGCCTCCACAACTTAAGCGCAAACACAACCGCCGCTAGGTCCAAATCGTGAGTAGGATAATTCTCCTTATGAGGCTTTAACTGCCGTGAGGCATAAGCTATGACTCGGCCTCGCTGCATCAGAACACACCCAAGCCCTTGATAAGAGGCATCAGAATAAACAACCAGATTTTCAGTGCCATCAGGTAAAGCAAAAATCAGAACATGCATTAACTTGTTCTTTAATTCAAGGAAAGCCTCCTCCTGCTCTGAACCCCACACAAACTTAACGCTCTTTTTAATCAACTAAGTCAACGACGAAGCGATTTTCGAAAACTCAGGAATAAAGCGGTGGTAATACCCCGCCAAGCCCAGAAAACTACGAATTTCAGACGGAGACTTAGGAGATTCCCAATCGTTTACGGCTTCCACCTTTGCAGGGTCAACCAATATACCGCTCAGGTTAATCACATGACCCAAGAACTGAACCTCGCGTAACCAAAAAGAACACTTAGAAAATTTCGCGTACAACTTATTCTTTCCCAGAGCTTCCAAAACTTCCGTGAGATGACCGGCGTGATTGAATTCACTTTTGGAGTACACAAGAATGTCGTCGATGAACACAATAACAGAACGATCGAGTATCGGCCTACAGACCCGGTTCATAAGATCCATGAACACAGCCGATGCGTTGGTTAAACCGAAAGACATCACGAGAAATCCATAATGTCCATAACGAGTGCGGAAGGCAGTCTTAGGGATATCTTCCTCCCGAATTTTTAACTGATGATACCCGGACCTAAAGTCGATCTTCGAAAACCAACTAGCTCCTTGGAGCTGATCAAATAAGTCGTCGATCCTTGGTAGAGGGTACTGGTTTTTCACCGTGAGTTTATTCAATTCACGGTAGTCGATGCACATCCGCATGCTACCGTCCATCTTCTTGACGAACAGGACCGGGGCACCCCAAGGTGAGATGCTCGGTCGAATGAAGCCCTTTTCGAGCAGGTCTTCCAATTGAGCCATAAGTTATTTCATTTCATTTGATGCTAGACGATAAGGGGCTCGAGCAAAGAGTTTTGCACCCGGCACAAGGTCTATCTGGAACTCGACCTTGCGATCCAGCGGCACATCCGACAAATCATCTGGAAATACATCCGGGAAATCCTGAACAATAGGAACATCACCGAAAGTAGCCACCTCGGTTTTCACGTTTATAGCATACGCCAGATACGCCCCGCACCCCCGCTGCATCAGTCTTCTCGCCTTGAGCATGCATATGATATGTGGTGTCGCACCATTCCGATCACCGAAGGCCGTAATTTGGGTCCCATCCGGGGCCCTTAGACGTACAAGTTTCTGATCACAAATGATTTAAGCATCAACACTCACAAGCCAGTCCATCCAAAGCACCACATCGAAACAGCCAAGTGGCATCGAGTACAGCCGCACCGGAAATCTATACCCAGACAATTCGATGGAACAACCCTGAATAGCCCTAGACGCGGAAAGGGACTTTCCTACGGTGACCTCAACCTCAAATACATCGACGACACGCTCGGGCGATTTATTCAACGAGGAACAGAAAGCGGTAGACACAAAACTTCTACCGGCACCCGAATCACGAAATGATAAGGATGAATAAGGAAAAAATACCTGAAACAACGTCCGCATCGTCCTTTGCCTCTCTCTTAGAAATGTTGTGTCAAGACCGTGAGTCGAGTGAAAATAACAAACACGAAATGATAATAAGTAATCAATAAGAGCACATTCAAAGACAAAGATTCACTATATTAAATGAGTCATTAATGTAACAATGAAAGGAATGTCTACGGTTTCGTGCGTGACGGCGGCGACGGCAGTACGAGGAAACAAATAGAATATTCTTTTAGAATGTTTCTCGTATTGTGTGCGTCGTTATCCGTGCCCTAAATGGAAACCTAGGACCCTATTTATAGACCCTGACATTCCTTCTAGAAGTTACTAATCATTACACAATGAAGGACAAAATAATACAAGTGTTGAGTCCTCGAGCAAGGTAACAATCTTGCTCGAGCAGACTCGCTATGCTAGACATGCTCGATGAATGTCCTCGAGCATACTTTACTTAGAATATCTTCAGTGAATATATTCTCCTCCAGCAAGCTTCATTCCTCTTGACTAATCCACGCTTTGCTCAAACTAGTCCATCGAGCAAGCTCATTCTTCTTGATGTCTTTAGTCTTGTCCTTAGATTTATTCAGCAATCTTTAGCATGCTCGGATGTAAATCTTGCTCGGGGAACTGAACTCTGCTCGAAGTCCTTGCTTTGATCACGTGACATCTTCTTATTGCATTCATGTTTGTCCCCATGTTCTCGATCATCCTGTGCTCGTAACACTTGGTTAAAACCTGTATGATCAAGCTGTTTGCTCGATTGGCATTCCATGCTCGATAGAAGAATACTCTTGCTCGTGGAAGTGTAGCTTGCTCAATGCCTTAACACTTAGAAGAATCAACCATTTAAGATTCTGAAGACCTTGCTCTAGGTAGTAATACCATTGCTCGAAGTCCATATTTAGCCGTTTTCTGAGAAGGTTAAGAAGTTTCCAATCTTCCTTATCAAAAATCCGACCCAACAATCTCCCCCTAGATTGGAATAAGCTCAGATGCACCAAAACATATCTGCATAGAGTTACACATGTATTAGACATCAAATATATATCATTCAAGAACATGTCATTTTATTAAATAAATAGGAATTCTGCCTCTTGGGCGTTACACATTAAAATTTTTACATCAAATACAAAATATAGTTATAAAGATAAACAGAAATAAAATTAATCATCATTGGGCTCCATTCTGTTATCTCCTCCTCCTGGTTCTTGTGTCAGATTTTTCCTTCATTTTCTTGACAATGGTTGCCTTTTGTTTAGTCATATCAAGTTCCACAGCATCAGAGGAGTCAATTGGAAATTCTGCATCAATCAAGTCTTGGAGACCTTGAGGATGCATAAATTGAAGATCTCCATCATGCCTGATTACAGCAATAGGTATTCCCGACGCATTCCTCAAAGAAATTGAGTCGTTATGCTAGTTGTACGAGATGAAGATAATTCTTCCATTAATCTGCACCACGGAATTTGGTTCTCTCATCTCTTCCCTCATAGCTAAGCACTCCTTTAAGGTCTTTCGTTTGCTATGTGAGCTGCTTGCTTGGGATTTCCTTCTCTTATTCTTAAACAGAAAGAGTTCCAAAGTGTGTACTTCATTTATTCTCTTGTTCTTTTTGTCCCTCTCTGCTTGACTCCTTATCTCTTTCCTTCTTTGGTTTAGAAATGGGAAGCCCTTTTCTGCTTGTTCTTTAAGCACTCCTTTATGGTCTTTCGTTTGCTACGTGAGCTTCTTGCTTGGGATTTCCTTCTCTTATTCTCAAACAGAGAGAGTTCCAGAGTGTGTACTTCATTTATTCTCTTGTTCCTTTTGTCCCTCTCTGCTTGACTCTGTATCTCTTTCCTTCTTTGGCTTAGAAATGGGAAGCCCTTTTCTGCTTGTTCTTTAAGAAATTTGGAAAGATCGTTTCTTTGTTGTCCGGCCAATTGTCTTCGATCTTGATTATCGTGTAAGTCCAGTTCGGCCATTCTCTTCAGCTGTTCTTTTGTAAAATTTCTCAAATCATCTCTAAAGATGATGAGGGTTTCTTATTTGTCTTTACTGACAACCCTCAAGGTTTTTGATATTTTATCATAGATGATATGTGTGGGCAGATTTAAATTTCTTGGTTACTCAGGCCTCACAATCTTAGACCTTGGGGTTCAGCTCGAGCTTCCTTGTGTGTTTGTCTTTATCTGATGCAGCCCAGCTTCCTCATAACATTGTCTGATTGTATCATCAGTCTGTACTACTAATCTTGACATTTTGGCTCCCTTTTTATGCAAGGCACTCATCATTTCAGCTCTGACTTCTTCCTCTGCTTTCTGCTTGGCCTCTTGCAATCTTCTTTGGGTTTCCAGATACTGTTTCTGCTCTCTGTTATATATGTCTATTAAGTGTTCATGAGGCATGTTTTGAAACTACTCTTCTGTCATTCCTTTCTTCATTACAATCTTTTTCAATGTTTGTAACCTTTGAGGGTTCTCAAACCACTTTTTCACGTCCTCCTCTTTCTTCTTAGCCTCATCTCTCTCCTTCTACAATCTCATCCTTAACTCCTGTTCTCTCACATATTCTTCTTGACTTTTCTGATCTTTGTGAGAGTCTTTTACTAGTTGAATTTTTCTTTTAAGTTCTTCAGGAGAAAGATTTATCAAAAACTCATAGCTGTAACCATACAATTGAAGAAACTTTATGTCATTATGTTTAGCCTTTAATGTTTCATATTTTGTTTCATCACTGGCTTTCTTTTCAATTCTACTTTTGCTACTATCAGACTCTTTTAACACTTTTTCTCCGTCTTCCTTCTTCTTCGTTGCCTTTTTCACGTTGTCTGAGATATCATCCACAAGAGCATTCTTGTAAAGTCGTCTATTGTGTCAAAGGATTGCAAGTTCAGGAATGCAGGCTTGTGACCATCCTTAATCAAAGATTCTCTTTTTGACTTTCTCATTCTCAACCCTTCAGCTTCTTTGGCTATGTCTTCTTTGGATAGTCTTTGAAGGTACTTCAAGTCATAGTCCAGGCTGATCAAGTAATCTCTATCTTTATTTTCTTTTTCAGCACCTTTCATTTCTCCTTCACTATCATCTTCTATATCAATTGTTTCTTCAAGGTTGTGGAGTGCCCCAATCATTGGTTCTTCCACCTTCATAGATTTAGCCTTTTTCCTCTCTACTAGCTTATCTAATATTCTCTTGTACACCATCACCTTCACTGATTTTTGCCTTTTAGACTTAGGTGTTTCAATCTCAGCCTTTTCTTTTCTTTTCAGTGATTCTTTTGCTTTAGGTTCTGGTTCAGAGGATTTAGAAGATTCAGATGATTGAAATGGAATGGTTGTGATAGGTTGTGTTACTTGATTTCTGGTTCTTTGTCAACCATTTCCTCAACTACAGGTTCATCAGTCTTGGGTTCTTCATTCTCTTCAACTACTTCATGAATATTCGGTTCATTTACTTCAGCAGGCTCTTCAACTCTTGGTTCTCTTTCTTTACTCATATTAATAAAATCTTTTTGTGCCTTTCTTGCCGCCATTACTATTTTAGGATGATGTCTTTCTGGCTTGTTTAGAATGTCTATCAGATCCTTCATAATGACCAGTTTTACCATTGTGCTGGCAGATATTTCAATGGTCTCATCCTCTTTTTGATCCACTGGACCTAATCCAAGTTCTTCTTCCTTATTAGTTTCCATCTCTGGATTGGCAGGTTCAGTTTCAGATTGTTCAGGTTCAGTTACTATAAGCTCTTCAGGCTCAGTTATCACTAGCTCTTCAGCTTGTGTATGCTCTTGTTCATCATCATTCAGATTTGCTTTTAGAGCATCAAGTGTGGCCTTGATTTCCTCATCTGCCTCCTTTGTTTCTCATTCTCCTCATCCTTTTCTTTCATCTTGATTAGTGTTTCGAGGACTTCTTGAGGAATTTCCTCCTCATTTTCTTGATTCAAAGACTCCAAATCTTCGTTCATTAATCTTATGGCAGTCTTTACTGATTCAACTTCTGCTACATCAGGATCAATTACATTTTCCTTAAGAAGTATGTCATCACTAGATTAATCTTTGTGTAGGGACTTGGGATGTAAATCATCGTCTGTAAAAGCAATCCCTTTCCCTTTTTGTTTCCTTTTTAACCTGTCTTCTTCAGTTTCATCTTCACTATCATTCTCCCCCTCATCACCAGAATTTCCATCTTCATATGCTTGATTTATCATGTTTAGTGCATCTGATGGTCCAACATCCACAACCACTTCATCAGAGCTGGCATACAAGTCTCCAATCACCTTTAATCCTTCTGCACCATCATGTTTTGCTTCATCATGTTTCTCCCCCTGTTTTGGTGCATCTAAGGTCTTCTCAACCTCAGAATGCCCCTCTAGGGTTCGAATTTTTAATAGTGCTTCATTTAATGCATTCTCCAAAGCTTTGTTCCTGGTTTCCAAAACAGCATTCCTCTCCTTCAGCATAATATTTTCGAATTCAAGCTTGGCATTTTCACAGACAATGTCGTACAGATTCAGGCTTGAAGGAGGAGTTTCTTGAGTTGGCTTCGGGGCAGGTTCAGAAAAGGGTTCTGATTCTGCAGTTTCAAGAGATGGGACATTATAGGGCTCAGGTTCTGTGGGAAGTGGTTGTGTTGGCTGGGCAGTGTCAGTGGCATGTGTTTCTTGTAATGGGGAGGATGGTGGGGTTTGAAGAGGTATATCTTGATCAGGTTGGGCAGGTTGGGAAACAAGTGTTGTGGTGATAGGTACATTAAGTGGTGATGTTGGTGGTGATGGGAAATGAGTGTCATTGATTGGTTCAGAGTCTAAGACGGCTGGTTCAGTTATAGTTGGTGAGGAAGGAACATTGTCATTTACATCATTAAGTTCAATGGAGTCTGTGTCATCATTGTAAACCTCAGGTGGTGGTGAGTCTGGTGGAGTTATCTTATTGATGGTATCTGCAACATTTGATACGACATGTGCTACAAACACATTGTCATCCATAGCCTCTGTAGCTTCACCCTGAACTGGTTCATTAGTTTCTTCAGTTACCTCCAATTCTGTAGCATCTCTTTCCTGAGTATATTGTTCAATCATAGACACATTTCCCTCAACAACTTCTTGTGCATCATCATTAACACTCATCACCATGGCATTTTCACCTTCTGGACCATTGTCCCCATTATCGTTTTGATCATTATCATCATCTCCACCACCATCATCTAAATCATCATCTTCTTCAGTATCACTGTTACCAGGGGTTCGAGGCACATGAATAGCACCTAGAGCTGGCATGAGCAACCATGGGAGTACATCCCAATCATCATTGTCTTCAAAGTTGCTCTTAGCATCCTTCATACGTTTGCAGATGTTGGGATCTTGTAATCTCAATATGTAACATCCAACTTTTTGTTAAATAATAAATGACGGAAAAGTTTTGTTATTAATTGTGTATTGTTAAGTTAGTCGTGTGTTAAATGTTTCGATAAGGATTTGAAATGGGAATGGAGAGTGGGTGGTGGGACCCATAACCCACTATATAAACCCAACCCACCCACCATTTCACCATTTTGTCTCCCTCCCCACACACTAGAAAAACACACACTTCTTCTCTCAAACACCCGAATACAAATCCGAGCAAAATAAAGGTGAATCTCGTGTTCAACGTTAACGAGCAACAAGAAACGTTTAGAAGATCCTGCGTATTGTCCGGATCTGAACTCGAACCCGAAGCAAAAGGTAGGTTTCGGTTTAATGGTTAAGTTTTATAGTTAGAATCGACATACAAACCGATAGAAGGATAGATTGGGGTATATGATGGAAGAAAAACATGAACTTGAAAAGTTATAACCCCACGAGAATGTTATATGGTAAAAATGTGATGTTCGGCCCTTATAAAACGCAAGTATACAAAGTTGGTACAACCCAAAACCCTTAAAAAAGGGTAAACCCGGGTCCTAAGGAAGAGTCATGAAGTAAAATGGCCATTAAATGGTAAAAACGAAGAAAAAGAAGATATTTGCATCGCATAAGCCATGCGAAGCGAAAAAGACTATTTCGCATCGCATGACCATGCGAAGCGAAAAAGACTATTTCGCATCGCATGACCATGCGAAGCGAAAAAGGTAATTTCGCATCGCACAGTCATACGAAGCGAAACAGTTTTATGCGAAGCGAAAAAATTATGCGAAGCGAAATTCCATGCATGCGAAGCGAAATTCTTCTATGCGAAATTTTATAAAATTCATTTTCTGATGCATTTTTGTTAAAGGACTGTAAACCCCAGCCAAGGGCGCTGCCCCTTAGACCCTGCTAGGGGCTGCCGCCCCTAGACCCCGCTACCAGGGGAGCTGCCCCCGGACCCCCGTTAGTTTAGGGTTTCATTAATTTAGATGTAGGAAGTAGTGGTAATAGATAATTGACACGCGTAATGTATTGTGCAGTTAGCCGTGCACAACTAAAGAAGGGAATTACCATTAACGGCGAGAGAAATCGACTCCAGGTGAGTTCTAGCCCCATTTCTCTTTGAAATGTTTTCGGGGCTGTGTGCATACTCCTATGTGATAGTTAATACATTTACTTAATTGATAAGTGTATGATACGTGTATGACTATGTATTGGATGTTATTACTATATAATGATAGTATGAATGAGCATGTATATATATATATATTATTATATACATGAGACAGGTAAAATACGCACGTATGATAAATGTATGGTTATTCGAGGCAGTGGGGACCAGACCCTTATAATATCTGTGATGTTAGGGACCAGACCCTTATAATATCTGTGATGTTAGGGACCAGATCCTTATAATATCTGTGAGTATAAGGACCAGACCCTTACAATATCTGTGATGTTTAATGTAGAATAGCTTATGGTATACCATAGGGTTTTATGAAAGAAAGTATGTAAGTACGTATGCATGTATATAAGGTATATATGAAAGGAGTAATAGAAAACTAAGGTATGAATACGTATCTTCGGACGCGTATGAGTAAGGGTATGAATGTATTGTATGTTAATTGATTAATTAGAACTCACTCAGCATAGTTGACTTTTAGTATGCACGCAGGCAAATAGGTTGAGGCAGCTGGCTTAAGGAGGGACACAGGGCATGGACTGAAGAGACTGACATCCATGATGAAGTGTTATGACTATTTTAAATAATTATTTATGAAAAGACAATTTGTATGTTAAGACAAGAATGAATGTTTTGTAATGTGATGTTTGAAGTTTTTAATTATTCCGCGAAGTTTTTAATTAACTCTGATTTTAGAATTGTGTTTATGAGTAAATCCAACACCAAAGTAGGGTTACCGGAAACGGGGCCTTACACGATATTTGTCCTGTTCTTTGAATATCTGGTAATGCTCTGTTTATCAAAATCTATAGGAATCGAGGATACATAAGAAATCGCTAATTGACTTCTTTCTCTGTATTTGACACTAACCCTTGAAAGATAAGTCTTGATATGTTAAAGGGCTGTTGGTAGAGTATCGCCACAGTGAAAGTCCCGAGTTCTCTGCTTAATAATGTCCAAGTCCCTCTCCTTGGAGATAAGTACTGGATGACGTGATGGATCAAGAAACGGTAGATAAGTGGGAAACTTCCTTTCTGAAACTGTCCCTCCTTTACACCTCCTTGGTATCCCATAGTCTCTTGAAAGACTCTTAACAGTCTTGGGACAGAGAAAGATGGTTGAGCATCAAAATTGTCAATAAGTTCCAATGCAGCTCTTATGGAGGCTTCTGTTATTTCATTGTCATTATTGAGGATAGAGGCCTCAATTCTCTTCCTGTTCACATCATTAACATAGGTCGCTGACCCCCAAAAACCCGTAATATGGTTCCTATAAATTGTGGGGTTCTCAGTTAGTGCTACCCTTAAGTTGGAGTTTCTGAGAAAAGTAATCATGTTTTCCAACTCCATGTTCTCATCATCAAGCTCTAACTGAGCGCACATATTGTGCTTCTTCTCGAATTTGAAGGCCATCAGTTCTGCAAAATAAAAAATATGTCAGTACCCAAAGTTGCAGAACTAATAATCGAGGATAAGTATATGATAATAGCTTCTTCAATAACCTGTTCCGTAGTAATATGCGTACCTGCAAAACAAGTAAACAAGTAGTCCGTAATTCAACTTGAAACCCTAATCTCGAAATCGGTATGACGATTATTGAATGAAGATGTCTTACCAAAGTCAAAACAGAGCTAATGGTTGTATTCGAAGTATAATCGAGCAAGTATAAGAGTATGCGAGCAAGCAGGGTAAAACACGAGCAAGAGGGGTTTGCGTCTAGGTTTAACAGAGAAGAAGAAATGTGTAAAAAAGTTTCTAAGTCCCCCTTTTATACCTAACGTTTGGGTGGTACAGTACCTCCTTTTGTCGTCTAGTGCATGACAGTTGTCATTTAATTTGAATTTAATGTACCGCCCTTGCTCGAGTAAACAGCCAAAACAACAGCTGGCTCCCTCTGTACTCGAGTACATAGTACGATCCTTGCTCGACGTACTTGGAATATGATGCTCTTGAGCACTAGTATACTCGAGAAATTATGCTCGAATAGACTTGTGCTCGATGCCTTAGCCAAAAGTTTAATGATCATAAGGTTACTTGCTCGAGTGTTGGGTCATACTCGAGAGGTAGTGTGCTCAAAAGTACTTGGCAAAATCTACTCGAATATGTATACCTGAGTCACACCTGCAATCTAACCATACTCGACTATGAATTATGCTCGAGATACTTAGAAATCTATCATGACAATACCCTATGCTCGAGATGCATTCTTAAAAGTGTTGTAACTTTTGCTCAACTCACTTAGATTGCTACAGCTCAATGTGCTCGATGTACCCTTATGCTCGAAAGCCTTAGCATATTAAATCCTTCCTATGCCTGTACTCGAACGCACAACCTAAGGGTCTAGCACACAAGGTTGCTCGAACTACTTAACAAAATGATCCATTAAGTTCTTAAGCTCGAACACTCATACTGAAGCATCTAGCACACTTCTATGCTCGAAACACTTTAAATGTTTCCTATCAGTCAATTCTTTGAGCTCGAAGACTTTGGTCTGACAAGTCATCATGCAATCATGATCGAAACACATAACATCGATTTTCATATCATATCAGGTGCTCGAAAGTAGGATGCATGCTCGAATTACTTTATAGCAATTTTTCAGATCATTATGCTCAAAAGTAACATTCATGCTCGAACCACATAGATGAATCATACAAGTCACGTAGTATACTCGAAACAATGTAGCACAAGCAAGCACAGTTTCTTTGCTCAAAACACTTAATTGATCTTTCAATATAGTTTGGAAATCACAATTCTTATGCCATAAATTTCGGACATGATCACTCATGTTCTCTGCTCAAATTGCAACTTTTCATAAAGAATAATCGTTTCAGAAAAATGAACTGGATTAAGCAATTTTTCTAAGGTGAAATAAGAGATCAAATTCCAGTAAAATATTCTGTTGAAAACAATTTCATAGAAATATCTCAACATGGGATTAGACTATTTAAGGCAAGATCACACCACTTCATGGTCAATGTTATTATGACTTGAGTCAGGTTGACAGTAGGTACACTTAGCATAATGGTCATTGCTTTCTGTGATACATTTAAGGTTCAATTAGAGCATAAGTTAGGAATGGTTATCACTATATTTTCAGTTTGCTTCTAATCTATTCTCAAAGCTTATTTAGCTTTCTCCAAATCACCCCGAATTGACTTTGACCCCCTGATGCCTTGGTCAAAATTGTTTTTTGTATGGTGAGCGGTTTATTTATTTATATATATATAATTGTTTAGATAACAGACTTTAAGGTTGAACATTGGACTTACATACCATCCGGGCTTACATGCCTTACATTCAGGGTGTTTAGGACTTATTTGGATGCCCCACCCCTGTAGTTCCATTAGCGCTCCTTAAGTCATGATATCAGACAACTTATTTCTTTATACTATTTTTGATCCTTTTATATTTTTCAATAACTTTCTTTTTCTTTTCTTTTGAAAAATTTGCCATATAGCAATAATTTATATCTACTCAAATACTTAGTAAATATTTTGTTAGACCAGAAACACCAACAGGCTCGTGTATGATTGGATAATAACCGTTCTGCCAATCATTCGGAGAGATATGCTAGAGAGCATACCTTATCTTCCAATGGTTCACCACATCAGACTTAGCAGATTTAGATTTATATCACATATGATAACTACAGACTATGGAAAGCTACCATACATTGCCAATGACTGTATTCAAAGCCTTTAGAACTTATAATCCATGGGTTAGTTATTTTAAACAGTTTTCTATCACTTCCCAAAGGTTGGATACTATTTCTATCCAAAAAATTTTAACCTTCCTAAAAGATTACAACTAGATAATCTTATCATATCTCTTATGAGATCACCAAAAACAGTGTTGCTTAGTTAAAATTATTTCACAATTTCAAAAATCATTTCTTCTGAAACTTCGTTTTTTAAGTATTGATTTTGAAAAACAGTGATTGTCACTTAAGCATATTTAACAAGCACACACTTAACCAATGTCAAACACCTTCATTTAGATAGCATAGGACAAACAAATCAACATATGTCTGTCGAGCATGCTCAGAAATTCATCGAGCATACTTGAAAGTCTACCGAGCAACCATAAAATATATCATTTCAGTGCTTGTGCTCGAAAGACTTAGCTACGTGCTCGAGCAGTAGAATTGTGCTTGGAATACATAGAAAGTTTTCCAGAACACATGTCTAGCCCTGATCTCTTCATCATCTGAACTGCCTTTTTCTTCATTCAAGTATCTTTGATACATTTTCTTGTATCCTTTCATGTCAAATCCACGTACCACAACAAGAACCACAAACTCTTCTTCTTCAAACTAGCATGAGTCAGTGTGATGACCATACGCATCACACTTCTTGCATCAGACCATGGCATAGCTCCCCATGTCTTCTAGCAATTGCTTGTCTTTAATTTTGTCACTGGGTTTGGGGAAGTCAAAACCTAGGGAAGTTTTAGGACATAAAGAGTTGCTGAAGTCCATTTTGATGGGTCTGTTTACATCATGCACCAAATGGTATTTCTCTTTGACAAACACTACAGGCTTCAACTTGGATGGGGTTCTTGAACAGATTCCATTTTCTTCTCCAACAAATATTCTCATTGGTACATACTCCACATCTCCAATGTCAAATAGTTCATGATTTGAGAAGACTGGATAAATTGGAGGATGTGACTGATCATAAGAAGATTTTATTGCCTCTTCAGTTCTTCTTTTGTTTTATGGCTGTGGTCTAGCACAAATGTCAAACACCACATGTTCTTTTCTAATCTTTTCATAGTGCCTTTTCAACTTTGGAGTCATTTTTGGCAGAAGAGGAATCTTTTTAGTTTTCTTTTTGTTTGATTTCTTTTTCTTCTTGCCCTTAGATGATTTTGTTCTGCCACAACTGCAGTTACTATCCTCACTGGAGTATTCACTCCATTTCTTTTTCTGAACATCATTCTTTTCATTCTTTGCATTCTTCTTAATCTCTGGTTCCTCATTCTATTTCACTGCAAACTCTCCATTCTTATCCACAAACACATCATCATACTGTTTTACAAAATCAGCTTTATCATCAAACACATTCTTGAATTGTTTCAAATATTCACTTCTGTTCTCCTTGTCTACTTTCAGTGGGTAGCTGTCACAGAAAGGTGGTGGCACCTTTTTGTACTTCTCTTCCTCTGTCATCTTATCCACAAAACCCACTATATTTCCTGTAGAAACAAGGTTCTTCAAGAATTCCATTTGAATTAACAAGTCAACATTCTTTAATTTCTCTTCAGCATACATCTTTTTCAAACCCTCAATTTCAACTGTCATTTTTTATTGGGTTCGGTATGCCTGCATACAATCCTCTTCAAGCCCCTTTATTTGATTCTCATAAGTTGCTTCACTGGCTTCATATACATTCAAGAATGCTTCCTGTCTCTCACACTCAATTTTCCACTTTCCAACCTCCTGATTGAGTTCATCAATGGTAATAAGAAGATCAAAAATTGAAATATCAGATTGTACCTGCACATTTGAAGATTCAGGCTTGTCCTGCACTTTGGCCATAAATCCAACATTTGCCTTCTCAATCTCAGCTGCATGGTTTCTCCAATCAAACTCCCCATCCTGAGGCACCCTTGTTACTGCAATGTTTCCCTGATCCCTAACCTGATTCACACTGTTCTGATTAACTCTGTTCTGATTAGTGTGAATCTGTAGTTGGTTGTTCCTCTGTGGCTGAAAGGGTTGTAGTTGGGGTCTGTTTTGGTTTTGAAAGGGGTTTTGGT
This sequence comes from Bidens hawaiensis, assembly GCF_021521415.1. NCBI lineage: Eukaryota > Viridiplantae > Streptophyta > Magnoliopsida > Asterales > Asteraceae > Bidens > Bidens hawaiensis. The sequence continues at coordinate 152,195 of NW_027491434.1, forward strand.
TGGTCATCTGATTTCTTTGATGTTGGAAGTTCTGATTCTGATTTTGGTAAAATTGGTTCTAATTCACTTGGTAACCAACTTGCTTTGGCATGTTGCACTCTCTTGCAAAATGTCCTGGTTGTTGACAATTATAACAGATGGCTTTTGACTTGTCAAAGCTGATTTTCTCATTTGGTCCATTAAAGCTTGTTCTTCCAGTTCTGTTATACAACATTTCGCTCCTCACAGCTAACATAGCAGCCTGCCACTTGATGTCCATGTCTTCCAAGTCATCAGCATCGATTTTCTCAAGATCTTCCTGCACAATACTTGTGTTGATCAAGTTCTTGGCAACAAAGGCATGATATGACTCAGTAAACATAGAGAACAATGCTTGATAGTCTGTTCCTTGAGCACTATTGTTCTGCATAAATGTTGACTGTCCATTTGCTGTGGAGGAATTATCATCTTTAATCAGCTGAACATTAAATCTTGACTGGCCACTACATGTTGAATTTGTCTCGGATGGCTCTTCAATAATAGGCTGCTGACTCTTGATTGAGAGGTTGCCCATTGGTGCTACAAGAGCATTGTTCACTTGAAAACTTGGCTTCTCCTCTCTAATCATGTGGTTTTCAATCATCTCATGTTCTGCAGCCTTGAGAAATGCAATCACATCATCCTACTTAAAGTTGGGGAAACTCAACTTTTCCTTGATGAATTTGCTAGTTGTGTACCACTCACCAGACAAGGACGATAAAAGCTTCTTGTTTAGCTCAAAATCTGAAATCTGCAGGTCAGTTGTTCTAATATCGTTTACAATCATCATAAACCTCTTCAGAACTGATTTTAATCTTTCTTCGTCTTTAAACTTGAACCTGTCTAGCTGTTGCTTCAGTCTATCTTTCTTGATATCTCTTAGTTCAGTATTTCCTTCAAACATATCGATGACTGCATCATACATACCCTTTGCGGTTTTATGATGATTGACAGCTGTCAAAATTTCCCAAGAAAGACCTAACTTCAGCATAGACAGAGCCTTATCGTCCCATTTCTTCATTTTTAGCTCAACGGTGGCATTGTTGTTTGGAGTTGTTGAAGGAACATAGTTTCCTTCAGTGATGGAAGTCCAAAGCTCTGGGTCGTTGTAGTTTACTGCTACTTCGAAGAGCACTTTCCATTTGATAAATTTTTCTTGTCCAAGTAGTCTAGGAATCTTGTTGGTAGAGACTTCTTGGTCTTCCATTTCAGCAGATCTGGGATTTGCAGTAGAGAAACAGGGTAAAGCTTCAAGCTTTTCCACAAACCTTCTGTCCCGTGGCCTTCAGCGAGCTTCCAAAGCTCTGATACCACTTGTCAGGACCGTGAGTCAGGTGAAACCTTAGAAAAGGTTGACAAGAACACACAACTCTGTAACCCAAAGGCCTTTTGAATATCCCGGCGGAATCAGGATATCCAACAAGTGGGAACGAAGGAGTGAAAATAACAAACACGAAATGATAATAAGTAATTAATAAGAGCACATTCAAAGACAAAGATTCTCTATATTAAATGAGTCATTAATGTAACAGTGAAAGGAATGTCTAGGGTTTCGTGCGTGACGGCGGCGGCGGCAGTACGAGGAAACAAATAGAATATTCTTTTAGAATGTTTCTCGTATTGTGTGCGTCGTTATCCGTGCCCTAAATGGAAACCTAGGACCCTATTTATAGTCCCTGACATTCCTTCTAGAAGTTCCTAATCATTACACAATGAAGGACAAAATAATACAAGTGTTGAGTCATCGAGCAAGGTAACAATCTTGCTCGAGCAGACTCACTATGCTAGACATGCTCGATGAATGTCCTAGAGCATACTTTACTTAGAATATCTTCAGTGAAGATTTCTCCTCCAGCAAGCTTCATTCCTCTTAACTAATCCATGTTTTGTTCGAACTAGTCCATCGAGCAAACTCATTCTTTTTGATGTCTTCAGTCTTGTCCTTAGACTTATTCAGCAATCTTTAGCATGCTCGGATGTAAATCTTGCTCGAGGAACTGAACTGTGCTCGAAGTCCTTGCTTTGATCATGTGACATCTTCTTATTGCATCCATGCTTGTCCCCATGTGCTCGATCATCATGTGCTCATAACACTTGATTAAAACTTGTATGATCAGGCTGTTTGCTCGATTGGCAATCCATGCTCGATAGAAGAATACTCTTGCGCGTTGAAGTGTAGCTTGCTCGAAGCTTTAACACTTAGAAGAATCAACCATTTAAGATTCTGAAGAGCTTGCTCGAGGTAGTAAAACCATGCTCAATCGTCTATGCTTGCTCGAAGTCCATACTTAGCTGTTTTCTAAGGAGGTTGAGAAGATTCCAATCTTCCTTATCAAAAATTCGATCCAACATGTTGAAGGCCCTCGTCTTGACCCTCGGTATTTCTTCCATTTTCCCCCTCGAGGAAGTCCCCTGATCGGACCCCCCCCCCTCGCCTGAAGGTTAGGACAATTGGAGGCTAAGTGGCCGGCCCCCATACAAGGGAAACAAGTCAACGTCAGACACTCGAAATGGGGGTGTCCAACCTTATCACATCGAAAACAGGAACTAGACCCAATCTTACATTCCCCCTTGTGCGGTTTCCCGCACTTCCTGCATTTACCAAACGCCGTATCCCTCTTAAAATCGAAAGTCTCAGTCTTTACCCTCTTCTTAGCCAAATTAAAGCTGTTTCCCCCAGGCCGCTTACCATACGAATTTGAGTTCCACGTCTTCCTAGTATCGGTTGGCGGTAACTTCTCTCTCTGATCATACAACGTGCCTGCTAGGGTAACCACCGAGTGAAACGAGCTCATGTCGGTGGTCACCACGCCCCTACGAATATCCACCGGAAGACCCTTCACATACTTTTTAATCCTCTTGGCTTTGGGAGTAACAAGATCGGGACATAGACGAGCCATCTTATTAAACTTTGTGGTATATTCCCGATACGTCATATTGCCCGCCTCCAAGGTCAATAAATCCTGTTCAATCTTATCCAATTCGTGTGGAGGACAAAACTGATCAAGAACCAATTTCTTCAACTCATCCCAAGTCATCCTCCTAATAGAACGATCACCCATGTGTTGGTGCGTTATGCCAGTAGTTCATTTGTCTAGAGTCTATCGTGTCTGTAATCGTTACGTTGCTTGTTATGTGTTGTTGAACTAGCTAGTTTGGTTATTTGGTTTTTGGCGATATTATGTCCAGGCGAAGTTAGGGACAACTTCGCCTAGGGTGTTAGGCAAAGTTGTCGTAGTATTTAAACCTAACTTACGCCGTTTGTAATATAAAAGTTTTTTTTGGCACATCTGTTTTGTTAGCTACTGAAAGTCCATTGGTGTTTTGGTGTTAACATCTAATAACAAGTGACCTTTGTCCTACGTGTTACGTGTTTTCTTTACATGTCTCTCGATTTAATACTCGTATCGTATACGTAGGGGATTCCGCACCCTCGTGTTACGAGATAATCCTGTGTTGATCCGGCAGGGAACCTACAATTGGTATCAGAGCATTTGCTCGTGATTGTGTGGTTCGGGATTATCACGCGAGTGTTAAAATTATTCCGCTAGACTTTTCGCGGAATCGTCTCAAGTAAAACACCATTCGTTCAGTCCATTCCTACACTATATTACCCTCGTTGCACTCCACACTATCTTTTAATCATTCCAAACCAGAAATCCAGTGCTCAAAATCAGATCTTGCATCCAACGAAGTTGCCGTCACTGTCATTAGGGTTTCGGCGAAGTTGTACTCTGGCGAAGTTATTTGGTGAAGTTAATAGAAAGTGAAGTTAATTATAACTTCGCCCCAGCGAAGTTAACGCAAGGCGAAGTTATACTATCTTCGCCACGAAATACAGTTTGAATTAGTTCCAGCTCTCGTTTCGGTTTAATATGACGCCAATAAACATCACTGAACTGGTAAAGATGGAAGTTAAAGCTGGATCAGCGACTAAAGCTCCAAAGTTACTTAAAGGTACTGATTTTGTTGCGTGGAAAGATAGATTTGAGCAGTATGTGAAATATCAAGATGCAAAGATGTGGGTATGTATTCAGGATGGCTAAATCCCTCCAACAACTGAGTTTGAAGAATGTGAGCAACTAAAAAAATATAATAAGATGGAGGATGATGAGAAGAAGATGTACAAGGCAGAAAGTTAGGCACTAGCTGCAATCACCATGGCACTACCTCAGGAAATTCTTCATACTTTCAGAAAGTACAAGTCAGCTAGAGAATTGTGGGAAGCATTGGAGAACCGCTATGAAGGTAACGTCGGAATTCGAAACTCCAAGACAAAGTTACTAAAAACTCAGTTCTCAGTATTCAAGTACTTCAAGAATGAATCACTTGATGACATCATCACAAGATACTACCACTTGATGACCGAATTGGACAACTACTCCATAAAGTATTCTGAGAGTGAGATTGTGGAAAAACTTCTTGATGCTCTTCCACCAAGATGGGAGATGTACACAGTTTTGATGAAAGAAGATAAAGAATTTGATAGCTATGATTTAGAGAAGGTGGTTAACAAGTTACGTAATTATGAGCTTAAAATGTTACGAAAAGAGACGCCTACTGATCAGGTTCAGGATCCGGGAATGTATGGTGCAAAAGGCTCTACAAACTCAAGTTCTAAATCAGGTTCGACCGCCTATTACTCAGGTGGAGAACCAAATTCTACGCAAGATGGTCGTGTGGTGATGAATATGGATGGAAATATATGCTTTGTAGCTAGTGGAAGTGGTTCTTCAAAACCTCAATCCTCAGTCAGTAATTCGTTTACTAGTTCTTCAAGTGTAAATTACTCAAAGATGCCTATGAGTGTAAAATCTGCTGAACAACAATTTGCTCTTTATGCCTCTTTCATTGCGTCTTATGAGAATTACATCAAGGGAAAGATAGTTGACCCTGCAACCTTGGAAGAGGACTATGATCAGATAGATGCTGATGACATGGAAGAAATGGATCTGCAGTGGCAAATGGAGATGATAGTAAGAAGGGTAAAACGGTTTATGAAGAAGACTGGACGAAAGTTCGTGGGAGAGAGACCGGGATTTGACAAGTCAAAGGTTCGTTACTACAACTGTCAACAGAATGGACACTTTGCAAGAGAGTGCCCAAATGAGAAAGTTGAACGGAGTCAGAACAGGCCTACTCAACAGAATGGGAATAGAAATGAAATAAAAGCCAGGGTATCTCAACAGAATGGTGGGTATGATTGGAACATCAAAGTTGAGGAGGTGATTGAACAAGCAAATCTAGTGAATATCGTGAGTGAAAGATGTGATAAGGAACCAGTGGAGGATCAAGCATACATGGCAGAAGTGAATGATCAGCTCTCAGAGGTATGTTCCGAACCTCATTATGAACAATGTGAAAAACTGTCTGATCAATTAAATGCCTTAACTGATCAGTATGTAAGTTTGGAAAAAAAATTAAAAATTGTAAAAGAAGAACATCATTACTCAAAACAAAAGGAAAACAGTTACTCGGTAAAAATTAATGCTGGTGAAAACGACATAAGATGCCTTAAGGCAACATTAGCTGAGAAAATCCAAGTAATTGATCTAAGTTATGAAGTTGTGGAAGAAAAAACCAAACTTATTGCTGAAAAGGACAAACAGATAGCAGATTATCAAGTGAAAGTGGTGGAACTAAACAGAAAACTTGAACAGTTTAGGAATTCTTCAATGATGCTTAATCATGTCCTAAGTGTTCAACGTTCTCCTAACGATAAAGGAGGAATTGGATACAATGAAATTCCACCACCGTTTAACAATAACTATACTTATAATCCTTGTAATCAGCCATCTGCTTTTGTTAAAACTGATCAGACAGTAACGGTAAATGTCAGCTCCATCGATTTACCTGTTGGAGTTCAGACAAATTCGTCAGTCGTGGATCAAGATTCCACGAATAAGGAGTCTGTGAACATTCGCAAAGTGGATGATGAAGTTGTGTTACTCAGACGGGGGGAGAGTGATACTTTTAGTAAAAAGAAATCTGCTTTAAACCCATTCGTTCCCCCTTATGTGAAACAAACTGTCAATGAAGCAACTTCATCTTCTGCTGCAACTTCTGAGAAGAATGTTTGGATAGACGCAGATTGTCCAAACAAAATTAATAGTCCGAACAAAAGTTGTTTTCGATGTAACAAGATAGGTCACTTGGTCAGTAACTGTCCGCTGAAAAGGAAGAAATCTAAAAATATGAGGCCAACCAAAACTGAAAATGAAACGAACTTTAAACCTGGTACTGGTAAGAATTCTAATGCATCCAACTTTAATCGTTGGACAAATTTAAGCTTTCAAAGAAACCAACCTCGTTTTTTCCCAGTTAATCACAGAACGGCAACTTCAAATCCATTAATGCTAGAAACTCAAGGATGTTTGGATGGCCTCATAATCAGTTTTCTAGAAATCCCCCTTTCAGATCAAATGAAAACTTCCCTTAAAGGAACTGTAGGAAACCAAGAAGTTGGATGCTGTTTGACAGGTTTAACCAACCCAAGACCAGAAGGTCTTGGGTCCCCCGCTATTAATTCGTTTCTTTAACTGTGCAGGAACAGTCGAACCGGACTGTGAACAACATGTGGGCTGTCGAAAGTGGCTGTTCCCGGCACATGACGGGTTACAAGAACTTTTTACGTGATTTGAAAGCTGTACAAGGAGGAAGAGTTAGTTTTGCAGGAGAAAGTGGAGGAAAAATTTCAGGAATTGGTACTGTTACTAATAGGAGAATCAAGTTGGAGAAGGTTAATTTTGTGGAAGAGTTAAAGCATAATCTTCTGAGCATCTCTCAGATCTGTGACAAAGAATACACTGTGCACTTTACAAAGGATGAAGCACTCGTGCTTTATCCTGGTTTCAAGATTCCTGAAACCTGGGTTGTGATGAAAGCTCCAAGAGAAAAGAATACATACGTGATGGACATGAGGTCCACCAAGATGGAGACGGAAGAATCATGTCTGTTGTCAAAAGCAACTGAATCTGAGTCGGAATTGTGGCACCGAAGGATGGGTCATATCCATCTACGTAAGATGAACTACATTGTCAAGAATGAGCTGGTACTTGGGGTTCCATTAAAGAATTTCCACTTTGAAGACCAGTGTCTGTCATGCAAAAAAGGAAAGCAGCACAAGAAATCACATCACTCCAAATTGATTACCTCAATTGCCACACCTTTGGATTTGCTTCACTTGGATCTGTTTGGTCCTATCAATGTTAAAAGCCTGGGTGGAACATCCTATTGCTTGGTTGTGACTGATGATTACTCACGTTACTCATGGGTTTATTTTCTGAAAGCTAAAGATGAAACAGTGCAGTTGGTAATTAACTTGATTACCAAAGTGGAAAATATTGTTAGGGGAAAAGTCAAGTTCATCAGAAGCGATAACGGCACAGAGTTCAAGAACTATCAAATGGAGATGTTTTGTCTGCAGAAAGGGATAGAGCATCAGTTTAGTGCACCATATACTCCGCAATAGAATGGAGTAGCTGAAAGGAAGAATAGAACTCTAATCGAGGGGGCCAGGACCATGCTGGCAGATGCTAAACTTCCCGTGGTGTTCTGGGCTGAGGCTGTTGCCACGGCCTGCTATATCCTTAATCGTGTTTTAACTGTTAAAAGATTAAATAAAACTTGTTATGAATTAATGCATGGTAGAAAGCCAAATCTGAAAGGTCTTGAACCTTTTGGGTCCCCTTGTTCGATCTTAAAGACTAACTCAAAATTTGGTGAGAAAGCTGACGAAGGTATTCTTGTTGGCTACGTAGTTGGGTCACCCAACAGAAGAATCTTTAATCTATTGAACAATAAGGTTGAGGTGGTCTGTAACACTTACATTACAAGTCACAAATCACCAAAGCCTAGCACGGGACCAGCAGAGGCTTTCGATTATGATAAATTATTCAAATCCTTTAATCTACCTTCTTTTGCTTTTGCAGATACAGAAGAAAGAATGGCAACTCAGATGTTACTCGATGAAGATGAGGCATTTTTGCCTCGTCCACAGTTCAATGAAAAACAAACTCCCGTGTCAAGTAATGTTGAAACTCCTGCTGTCTCAAGTGGTGATGACTTTATCAATCTGTTTCACACTCAACACAATTCAGATGAAATCTTTCCAAATCTTGGAGAAGACTTAGAGGTTGGTCCTGTCCAAACCATCAGAATCCACAAGAATCATCCCCTGGAGAATGTGATCGGTAGTCTATCCGATGGAGTGCGAACAAGAAGGAGCTTGGAATAAAACACATGTGTGTATGCAAGCATTATAGATACTGGTATTATGAATGAATGCTTGTATGCTTGCTTTATCAGTCAGATTGAACCAAAGAACTATCAGATGTCATTAAAGGATAGCTCGTGGGTAGAAGCCATGCAGGAAGAATTGGCTCAGTTTAACAAAATGGAAGTATGGCGTTTGGTTGAAAAGCCACGAGATGTGAATGCAATCGGTACGAAGTGGGTATTCAAATGCAAGAGAGATGAGGAAGGGGTAATCGTCCGGAACAACGCAAGATTAGTAGTCAAAGGATTTAATCAACAAGAAGGGATCGACTACAATGAGATGTTTGCTCATGTGGCAAGACTAGAAGCAATTCGACTTTTCTTGGCCTTTGCTGCACACAAATATATGAAAGTGTTTCAGCTGGATGTTAAAAGTGCTTTCCTAAATGGCAAGGTCGATGAAGTGGTGTATGTCGAGCAACCTCCGGGATTTTCTGATCCAGACTTTCCAGATCATGTGTACAAGCTTAGTAAAGCATTATATGGCCTACATCAGGCTCCACGAGCTTGGTACGCAACTTTATCTGATTATTTGCTGGAAAATGGGTTTGTGAGGGGAAAGATCGGCAGTACGTTGTTTGTAAAGTGGAATGGGAAAGAATTTCTTCTCGTTCAGGTCTATGTGGACGATATCATCTTCAGAGCCTCAAAGATTTCTATGTGTCAGGAGTTTGAAGCGGTCATGAAGAAAAGGTTTGAGATGAGCGCCATGGGTGAACTAACTTTCTTTTTGGGCTTACAGGTAGATCAGAAGAAGGATGGCATGTTCATTCATCAAACTAAAAATGTTCACGACGTACATAAATGTTTTAAGATGGAAGAAAGCACCCCGTTTGACACTCCGATTTGTGTCAACCACAAACTAGGTGCTGACTCCGACAGTGATGAAGATGTAGATCCCATTCAGTATCGAGCTATTATAGGTTCTTTGATGTATTTAACTGCTTCCAGACCTGACATTATGTTTGCAGTTTGTCTTTGTGCTCGTTTTCAGGCAAACCCAAAGGAGTCGCACATGAAGGGAGTGAAGAGAATTTTGCGGTATCTTAAAGGGAAGCCTAAATTGGGTCTCTGGTATCCAAAAGGAGGAGAACTGGATCTGGTAGCATACACAGACTCAGACTATGGAGGATGTAACCAGAACAGGAAGTCAACCACTGGTGGATGTCAATTTCTAGGAGGAAGATTGGTGTCGTGGCAATGCAAGAAGCAGACTTCAGTGGCCATATCCACCTGTGAAGCAGAATACATGGCAACATCAAATTGCTGCTCCCAGGTTTTATGGATACAACAACAAATGCGAGATTATGGTCTGAATTTCACTCAAACTCCTATTTGCATTGATAACACAGCTGCTATCTCAGTAACTAACAATCCCGTAAAACATAGTAAAACAAAACATATTGACATTCGTCATCATTTCATACGGGATTGTGCTGAGAAGAAATTAATCGTGCTTGAAAAGGTTGATTCACTGGATAACTTTGCCGATCTTTTTACAAAAGCTTTTGACCGGTCCCGTTTTCAAAACCTTATTGAGCTTAATGGGATGATCAATCCCGAGTAACCATGTTTTTCCAAAAAAACAAAAAAAAAATTCACTATCGCTGAGAACTATGTCGGTAGCTCAAGTTTGAAGAACATGTTCTTGAATATGTTTGGTCCTTGTATCTACGTGTAGATTCAAAGGATATCCATTAACCAAATAATTGAAAGCCACTGGGGCGGTTGTGATGAGTATTTATTCCTTCGCTGAAAATTATGTCGGATACACTCAGTTGGAGGGACACATATTTGTATGTCTTTGGTCCTGCTAATCTACTGGATTCTCGGGATAGCCATTTACCCAAAGACTTAGAAGTGATCGGGGCGTCTGAACATAAAATTATTCTTTTTTTTTTTGGGAAATGATATACTTTTTCAGTCTATAGCTTCTCATGAAGCTTCAAAATTGATGTTAATTTGGAAATTGATCCAACCTTTGGAAAATGATAGATGAACTGTTTTTATGCGCCTAACGGGTGAAGTTATTAGGCTTAAAAGGCATTAGAACAATCATTGTTTGGTACGGTAGCTTTCCATGGTGCGTAAAAGTTAATGTGATACAAATTAAATCTGCTCGATTTACTGTGGAGAGTCATTTTGAAATATGCATGTCTCCACATATATCTCTCAGAATGATAGGCAGAAAAGTGATTACCCAGTCAATCACGAGCCCGTTAGTGTCTTGATCCCCGCGTATATTGTGTTATCCTTCTGCAGTGATCCAGATTCGGGACTTGAAGGTGTTTGTTATAGTTTAAAAAAAAAAAAGATTATTATGTCTTATTGCCTTTAAAATTCACAAAGTCTAAAACAACATGGATGAGACACCAACTGACTCTTGTGCAAGATGTAAGGATTGTGAAGCCGACTCAAATGTACATTGTTTAAATCAGACACTACAGGTCGAAGTCAACTCGGGGTGATCTGGGAAAGCCAAATACGCCTTGAGAATAGATAGGAGGCATCACAGTTTCTTAAGTGATGTCCATCTAAATTTTGAGCCTAATTGAACCTAATCCGTATCACTGAAGCAATGAGAATCATGCTAAGTTTTATACCTGCCTTCAACCTTTTTCTCTATGTCATAATAATGCTGAACATGGATCCTTGTGACAGTCTCTTAATCAGTATGATTCCATGTTCGGATCTTTTCTTAAACATGCTGGGTTTCCTACAGACTGAAATTTGATCCCATCATTGTTATTTTACTTATGTTTAGTTTATATTATTTTATACGTTTGTCTTATGTGAATAACATAGCATCTAGGGTTACTCGTTTTTGGTCTTCTCCTTCTTTCAAATTGTTTTAAAACTAACTTTGCTTGTTAGGCGAAGTTGTCAAAGTGGCGAAGTTGTTGTAACTTCGCCACTGGATTTTTCAGAAAGTATAAAAGGCAGCAATGGTCCATTTTTGGTCAAATAGAACACTAAAAACCCTCTAAACCCTCGGCGAACTTATCTCTCTGGATCAACCCTCATATAATCTGCTTCTTGTCTGATAATAAGGTGCAGTGACGTCTATCGATTCATAATTTACTTGTTTTGTTGGTTAATCAGTCCCATAATTCAGGTCTTTGATCAGTTCTCTTGAATAACCCTAATAATATATAATACCCGTCGGATTTTGAATGTATTAGAAATGTCTGGCACTCCGAGACCTTAATCGAACATTCTTGTAACTGTTGTCAGTCTCTGATTGTCTGTAATTGCAACTGAAAAGGATCTTGTTTACGGCACTATATGTGCGGCGAAGTTCGTATTTGGCGAAGTTACTACAACTTTGCTGCTTGACATCTGTTGGTCACAACTTCGCTGAAACCAACTTCGCTACCTCCATGCTAAGCGAAGTTACAACCTGACTAAACATTTATCTAACTTAACTCGTTTGTCTTGCAGGTATGGCAGCTGTAGTAGGTGCGGGTGGTACAGGTGGTGATGAAGGAGATGGGGATAAGAGAAAATTCTTTTCGGGTCACAACATGTACGTGACATTGGACCCAGATGCTCGTGGAGTAGATGATTACTCGAAGATTATCACGTTTCTCATCCGATCAAGGATTTTTCATGCTATCACTACAACTCTTCCGATCTCTTTACCAAATATAGAAGACTTTTGGAACACAGTAGAATATGATTGTCGAGTGGAACCTCCAGTGATGCGTGCTACCGTCAATCATCAGGTAGTACAGTTCTCTACAAATCAGATACAGGAGGCTCTACAGTTTGGAGATGAAACTACTCAGGACCCCACTGAGTATTCTACCACTTTTAGGAATGGGGCATTTCTTCGTATGGGATACTCTGGTCCGTTGGAAGACTCACAAGGCAGAAAGGGGTTTCTATTGGATCAATGGCGTTTCTTGATGCATGTGTTGATTGTTTGCATGTCCGGCCGCAAAGCTGGTACCGATGGTATGGGTGCGACAATGCAATCTTCCATGACCGCGCTGACATATAATAAACCATTTAGCTTCAGTCAAATGATGTTCTACGAAATTGATCGTCAGCGGCGGGCAGCGGATCGGGAGCGTTTCTTAATGTGTCCGAGATTCTTACAGATGATTCTTAATCATGTTGCTCCTAATCTGCCACAACGTCGTCCTATCTCTTTTATGGAATGTGTATACAAGAGAATTTTCGCTCAATGTAGATCATCGAGCGCACGGAGTAATCCTGATCGACGTCCAAGACACACAGCTTTGTTTAGGTATCTTGTGAATCCTGACTATGTTGCTCCACCAGAGGATGGATTTGCTGATCCAGCTCCGGCACAAGATAATATCCCTCAACCACCTCCCGTGGTTCATGTTGCTCCAGTTCCTGTTGATCCTGCTCAAGATGCTCCCTTACTGGATGATCCAGTTATAGATCCTGTTATATTTGCTGCAGAGGGGATAGATCTTGATGTTGCTTTGGGAGTGCAAGGGATTTTTGGTACTTCCTCGGAAGTTCAGGTTTCTTCAATTGCCATGTCTGGGGTACCATCTTCCTCGATTGTTAGTTCAGTTGGTAAATCTCATCTCTCTGGTGAGGATTCAGAGGAAACTTTATCTGATTCTTCCGATGATGAAGCTGTTGAAGCTCAGAGAGTTCTGGTTACACAAGAGAGGATCCAAGGAAAACGGAGGAAAGATTCGGATGATAGTGAGTCGGATTATGAACAAGAGTTGTATGCCTTGGTCCGTAGATCAAAGAGGGCTAGAGCTAGTGAAAGCTCGAGTGTTATTCAATTTGACCCTCCACAGTTATCTGGTATGTCTATAGTGCCTCCCTCTTCATCCGATCCATTAAAAGTGACATCTAGTGTTCCAACGGTGGCTTTGTTAGCACCATCTTGCGTACCATCTAAGGTTGTGATGTCTATGCCAGCGATTGTGTCTCTACCACAACGTACTATTACTCCGTCTGAGGTTGTGTCTATGTTTGTTGAATCTACGGTGATGGCGACTACTAGGTCCTCTGTTTCAATTCCCCCATCATCAGAAATTTCAGTGACTCTGGGTATTCCTCCGCCATATGCTCAAGACATTTCTCTCATGTCATTTGCCTTTGATGCTTCATTGTTAGATTCAGATCAGATAGCGGCTCTAGAACGTGTAGTGGCTGACCAGTCAAGAATTAATCTCTTTCAGACACAAGCTATTCAACAGCTAGTGGCTGAGAACCAAATTCAGTCATCTCTTCTTATTGAACATGGTAAACTTTTTGATATTCTTAAACAGTTCTTAGCATCTCTGGGGGAGACCAGTTGCAAAGGAGATGAGTTGAGAACCAAGAGGAGAGAGGACAGAGATGATGATCCCAATGCTTCGGAAGATGCAGGTGGTGAGCTACCAAGAACTGAACAAACTACTCTTGGAGCTTCCACATCTCAGGGGGAGTCTACTGATCCATCTGGCAGTGCAAGTGGTGAGACGGTTGTGGTGGATGATGAGGATGATATGGATGAATATGTGTTGCCTCTTAGTGAGATTGAAAAGCTTGGTGAACAGATTGAGATTGACAGTGGCTTAGAGGAAGGTGAGATACCTGATGATAGTGTTGAACATGATATTCCAAGTACTGGTCAAGAACGTGTGGGTCAAGATGATAATCTGTCGGGTGATTCTGAGTGGGAGGAACAACCAAGGTGAAAAGAAGAATGTGCTCATTGGTTTATCAAGACAAAGAAGCCAGTGGTACCTACGATGTTCAAGAAGAGTTATAATATCAAGGGGTATGCTGAATCGAAAAAAAGTATTATCTGTTGGTTGTATGATGATCAGCTAAAAGTGTTTGTGGTGAAAAGATATGATGGGATTCAGTATTTTGCTAAGAAGTTGAGATCGTTCAATACGTTACCTGAGTGTGAGGTGAAGGATTTGGCTCATTTAAAGTTGATTAATAGGAGTGGGGACAATTTTGCTAGTTGGGTTGGTAAAATAGTGTGGAGTGAAGTTGTTAAGGAGAAAAAGTTTGAGTTATTGAAGCCTCAAAAGGGGAAGTTGGTTGAAGATACAGATCGAGGAATGCGGGCTGATGGCAAGCCCTGGATGGTGATGAAGTACAAACCGATTCGATGTATGAAAGAGGTTCCAATGAAGACTATGCCTCAAGATGTGTTGAAAGATCTTAAATGGTGGTATATTGATTGCCAGACTACTGAAGCCGTGATGGAAGATCAAGATAAACAGGAGATCTTAAGGGTGTATGATCCTATGTACTTGGTTAATTTGTCTCAAGCTGATTTGCAGGTACTAAACAAAAGAAAATTTTTTATATTCCTGCTTGGAAAGATGAAGCGAAAAAATATCAAAGGGTGGTCTCAGTTTGTGTGAGACAATGTGTACATGCTTGAAGATGGAAGGTACGGCTTTTTGGATTACAAGCCGAGGCAAAGATGTAAGAGAAATGAAGCTACTGCCAAGGGGGAGTCTGTTGGTACGTTATGCCAGTAGTTCATTTGTCTAGAGTCTATCGTGTCTGTAATCATTACGTTGCTTGTTATGTGTTGTTGAACTAGCTAGTTTGGTTATTTGGTTTTTGGCGATCTTATGTCTTGGCGAAGTTAGGGACAACTTCGCCTAGGGTGTTAGGCGAAGTTGTCGTAGTATTTAAACCTAACTTACGCCGTTTGTAATAAAAAAGTTTTTTTTGGCACATCTGTTTTGTTAGCTACTGAAAGTCCTTTGGTGTTTTGGTGTTTTGGTGTTAACATCTAATAACAAGTAACCTTTGTCCTACGTGTTACGTGTTTTCTTTACGTATCTCTCGATTTAATACTCGTATCGTATACGTAGGGGATTCCGCACCCTCATGTTACGAGATAATCCTGTGTTGATCCAGCAGGGAACCTACACCATAGCCTGCGCCAGATTATCCCACCAACACAGTGCCTCGGAACAGAACGAGGCAGTAGCATAAGTCACCATGTCTTCCCCCTTACACTTACTAACCCTCAGAACGGCCTCCATTTCCCTCACCCACTGATGTGTTGCCAACGCATCTTTAGTACCATTGAAAGAAGGAAGGTCACATTTCTTAAAGTCTCCATTCGAACAACCCCGGGTAGATACACTAATAGCACGAACCTCCTCTTCATCCTCACTCGGCACAAACACCTCTTCCTCCTTGACCTGCGTCTCCTTACTCTTCATTTCCTTATCCGACCTCTTACCAACCAATGATTCCTCCATGGCCCTAACAGCCTCAGCAACAATCTCGGGAATGGCGCTATGGAGAACCTGATAAACCTCATCCTCGATTGCCGCACAAATAGCAGGATCTAAGGCGGGGTTATCCCCCTCCTCATGAATTGGGGTTTCTTCCTGTTGGGGAGTAGGAATCTCGCTCTCTGCTTCGGCACGTGGCTTACGACCACGACCACAAACACTAGGACCACCTCTCTTAGCCGCACGAGTATTAACCATGACTTATCCCTACAAAGACAGAATTTTAACACGGTCAAGTACAAGTAGCGTTTAGAACATGTAAGGTAAGGGTAAACTGCTAATGACGTTAATCAGGTGTAATTAGTCGTTTATTTTACCAGCCCGTCCTAATCATCCCCTGCCTCTAACCATATTAGCATTCTATCTAACACTTAAACAATTAATCATATACTGGAAAATTTAAAATTCAAAGGAATGACTAAACAATTAAAGTTACCTCTTGGCGTGCAGCTACTCGCGGTTGGCATACTAGTCTTTTCCCTTACAGTTTGAGTCCAAGCATTCGGGGATGCTCGGATCCCTCGAACCATGGCTCTACCAACTTGTAAGACCTCGAATCCTAGGAATCCTACAGTTGGTGATCAATGCAATAAACTTACAAAATTCTTAAACTCAAGACAGTTCATTTCATTTCAAAAATCAATTAAGAGTATAAATCTGCGGAAAAATCATAATTATTAAAACAACTCCCCAAAACCCGGGAATTATTCCCAAAACCAAGTTTTCAATGTATTTAGTAATAGTTGAAAAGAACAATGTTCATTAATAAAACTTTCCAACTAGGTATGCCTTCCACCGTCCAAGTAGCCTCGAGCACGTCCAAGCGGTAATGCATCGTCTTCCTAACCTGAAACTCACACTAACATACATACAAAGTCAGCTTGAGCTGAGTGAGTTCAAGTTTTTAATAATTGACATTTAAATAAATCATTCCAATAGTTTAAAATAAAACGGGATATGATCAGTTAGGCCATCATAAACGACAAGTAGTCATACTTATATATACATCTATATAATCACATCCATATGAATAATATCCAAGTAATAACATCATGGACGAGCACACATACAACCCAAACACGTAACATTCCATCCAACGTATGCAAACACAAAGTAGGCATACGTAAACATCCTTAGTCGTTAACGACTAAATAACATCGCCAATTATTGGCCATAAAATAATACATGAATAATCATACGTACAAACATACAGAAATATCATCCCAAGGCATATTCTATACAAATAAGCCCATACAAAATAATTTAAACGGTTCATCAAGCAAAATCGTTTAGGTGTGTATACTACCCCAAAACTTGAAAGAGTGAAAAGGGGCACCATGAACTCAACTGACACAAGGCACGAAATCACCACAAGCTAAAGAACCCCTAAGTATCCCACAACTCAAACGCCTGTAGGTTTACATAAAATCGTTACTAACGACACCGAATGGACTCGTTTATCCTACGAGGCGTTCTAACACGGTTCAAGTCACCTAAAGCCTCAACCTCACCACGTTCGATTAAAACAGCCCCCGGGGCCTTATATATACCAAAATGACCCATAGTCACTCCCGAGAACAAAGAATTCCCAAATTACCCCCGGAAGCACTAGTTACACTAGCATGCGCGTTTAAGATTTGTTTAGGCAATTAACATCCAACTCAGCCCCGTGTGGACCCAATGTGATAAATTCACAGCCAACACGCCCACACGACACGAGTTGAATGGGTCGGTAACCCGCAAGCACAACGCACCAACTATTCAATAAACGCGAATACACGTTGTACCGACCCGTTTGAGTAACCGACAACCAATTCAGCCCCAATACTTATAAAAATAATTTTCCAACAGCCCGTAAACCGAACCAAAGTCACCCGGACTGAATAGGTCATTAATTACTTCAACACTCGCGTTAAACGCAACAATTCACTATTCTAGACAACTGAATACCAACTTTCAATCTACAACTAGTTGACCAATCAAACGAACACCAATGTACACGATATTAAAGTATGTTACATTGGACATACCTAGGAATGTTGTAGAGCAAAAACCTCATGAACAACAGCCACGAAACTGCTCAATTGGACAGCCACCCGGTTAGCCTAAAACAAGCCATTTATCGATCGATAAGCGAGTTATAATGACCAATTAATGTGTAAAAGACTTGTAGGGATGATAAACTAACCTTGAATTGGGATTTCACACCTTAATCTTAGCTGGATAGAGGAAAAACGAAGGCTTGGAGGCTGCTCAAGGTTCCGATTGGCTGAAGTGGGGAGGAAGGAACTAGGGTTTTGTGATATAATAATAAATGTTACACCCTAGCCCCTCCAATTTCAAAGATGCGATACTTGGTTAAAAAGTTTAATTAGTTTAACGTATCGGGAAGATGAGAAGGTCTCCGAGAAACGCCAGATAAACCCGAGGATGTACACAACTTTACATGTTTAAATCATTTAACCGAAAGTAACGGGCGTTACAGTTACTGACAAAAAAACGAATATGGTTTATAAGAAAATATTTAGTAGTTTTAAAGATTATGCTTTAAAGTTTTAAATTTTGTTAGAAAGCATTCTAATATGTAACCCCATTTTTTTGCAAGTTTAATTATGTCTTTGTGTACTTTGTTTCCGTATGAATATGAATCACAATTATAAATCATGATGTCGTATTAAGAAAACATCTTAAAAAATATTTTGTCTTTTGAAATTATATATTTCTTTACTTGACGATTTCTATGTTTTCGTCCGTGTCATACACGAGGCCAATTGCTACATGAGAAATGATTGTTAAGGTGTTTATTCGTAATTTGAAAGTTATTATGAAATATGAAAAAATCATAATCTAATTTCATTACAAAAGCATAAGATTTTTATAAAATGATATATTAATATCACGTAAAAATTTTATTTAATATCTACATTTTGAATATTGATGGTTGTGTAGATACCAAATGAAACTATGGCATGTGTACCAGAAACCAGGGGCGGTTCTTTTCTTGGGCCAAACCGGGCCGCGGCCACTATTAGAAAAAAGGCCTTCCTTGATATGCGCACAATGACACGGATTGATTTATGACGCGCAATTGTGTGAGTCATTAAAACGCTGTCATAATTGTTGAAAAGTAGAGAATTTATGACATTTATTTTTGTATGTCATTATGATTTAATGTTATAATTTCAAAAAATAACCAATGCATTTGATATTTGTTTTTCACCAAAGTGAAAAAAACTAGCATGCCTAAAATTCCCTATCCCTAATTCCCTCATCAGACTCAAACCCTTAAAATATTTTCCAACTTCATCCTCACAAATCAACAATTCCCGATTTATTTTCTCTACCACCACCGTCACAACCACGCCACCACCACCACCGCCACAACCATGCCGTCAACCACCGCCACCGCGTGCAATACGACTAAGGTGTATGCTGTAAAAGCGTACAATTGAAGGGGTCGATGTTCCTCAACCGCATGACATCCAATTGAAGGTACCACCATCTCTATCTTTAGTCTTTTCTTATTATTCAATTGAATTCAACTTCCATTCCTCATCTCCTTCAGTTTCAGTTCACCTGCAGCATTCGCACCCTAGGTTTCCATTAGCTTTTCAGGTACATTTTCATATTTGAACCGCGCTCCGTCAAAACCTAGCTCTAACGGCAGTTATTTTCTGAAACAGTGTTCCAATTTGGTACGGATCTCGCATTAGTTTTCATACATTTCTTGAATTTCTAGTTAATTGATTACTATGTTGTGTAATTTTATTAAGATGTTATCTGCATTTTACCTAATACTGAATGACAATTGATTATGCTAGAGATTGTTTTCCTTTTGACTGTTATAGGTTTGTTAAATTTGTTATATGTAGATCTAATTCTAGACTTGTAACTGGAATTGTGTAGATTCTTCTTTTTTAGACTCAAGGAGATTCTTTTTCATTCGAAGCGCCTGTTTGTAATTTTAATCTAAATTGTTTTGGATTTGTAACATAAGTGGAAGTTAGCGTTGCCGATTGATTCTGCTTTTGGGTGTTTGCTAGTAGTTTCTTCTCATTGTTGGTTACTAATCGGGCGAATTAGATAAAAATTTCTTACCATCTTACTCTAATTCCTTCATTTGCTGGTCACTTGGTTAGAAATTTTTGCTTTGCAGCCATATTTGTTAATAATACTGATGTGTGTCTAATAACCCTATAAATATGACCCTCACAACTAATTTTTAATATTAAAATGAAAATCCTAAAACCACACACAACCGGCAAGTGTACCGATCGCAAGTAGTATAGACTTAGGAAGTCCGAGTATCGAACACGTGGACACGTCAGAACGCTAAAGATCACTAACCCTAGACAAAACCTACCTTAGAATAATAATTATATTGATTTTTAAATACTTAACTGAACTAACTAGACTGACTAACAAAACTTACCAAAAATAGAAAACTTAACGGGGAACTAACTGTGTTAACTTAGGATGGAGAAAAACGTCTACCTAGGTCTGAATCAAATTGTAGGCCTAACAAGCTAATGAATTGAATGACTTCAAGACACCGGTCCCTAAATATGACACGACTAAGGATCGCTCGGGCTCACTAGATCGCCTCTCGGTCTCACTCAACAAGCCTAAACTACTCAAAATCGCCTAAAACGACCAAACCGGGAAACAATTGCTAACGTGTTCTAATGAAGGATCACCTCTCGGTCTCACCAACACTCGACCCTAATGGCAATGAATACTACACAACCAAGGATAGAGGAACAATTCAACTTAAAATAAAATAGATCAACTAGTCGCTCAAAACACCTAAACCTGACAAGAAACGAACTCGCTCTCGCGCAATTCTTATTCTAGCATGCAAAGGTAATGAGACGACCCTACTTCTTATCACCTCTCGGTCTCAAAGAAGGTGTCTAACCGCTGTACTTAATCCAATAAATCATGCAACAAAACCATACGGTGGTACCTACCGCAAACAAACCCTAAACACAAAGTCTAGAATCAAACAATGCACCGATCAATCAATACAAAACTAATCAATCAACACACGGGGTTTATGCAATGAATCACTAAAATTTCCAGCCACTAAACACAACCTATTTCATGTCTAAATCAAACTTTACATCAACAAATTAAGTCTATCAATCAAACAATCCATAAAACCTATCAAACACTAACAAGAATCATCATTCCTAGGTAGAACTAACAAGTTTAGCCAAGAATCATTTTTGGACAGCAGCAAACAATTAATAAACACATCATTAATCCCATACCAAACATCTTAACAATCATCCAATGATCAACAATAATCAATAACAATTCAATCTCTCAATCAATTGCAAAACAAATCAACAATTAAACAAGAAAATCAAAGTGTATGAACAATGAAAAAAGAGATGTAAGGATATGGATGTTTCCGGGGCTGCTCTTACTGTCAAAAACGATGGGGATTCAATCCCGAGGCTTGGTTCTTGTGTCTTCTTCCTTCCCTAGCCGCCACAACCTTCAAACCCTAGCCGAAAAAAGATTTCTCCCTTGCTTCCTTCCTGCTGCCTGCTGCGATCGGCTGCTGTCCAGCAGCTCTAGTGTTTTTTAATTTTTTATATTATAATATTATAATAGTATTTGGGCCTCCATGATGCATACGGGTCGGGCCTTGAGATTTGTCTTGAACTTGTATGCGTAAAAGGCTCATAGAATGCTCGAAAAGTCCCGGTTTTTACCTTTCTTTTACCCAAAACCTACAAGATTAATAAATGTACGTAAAACCTATCTAAAACGAGTTAAACATATAAAATATAATATAAAACGTATATAAAACGTGCGGAAAATATGTGTGTTTTACAACACATCAAATACCTTGCCAGTTTGTTGCAATTTGTGTTTGTTATGTTTATTGACTAAATTATGTTAAAAGTTGTTGTCGTTTTACTGCAATTAATACATTAAGTCACTAAGTTAGGTTAGAATTTGTTGCGGTGTTACCATGATTTCTTATTTGATTGATTTGTTTGTAATAAGTGCTTTTTCGTGGTTGTAATGGCTAAAAGCAGGAATATTATTTACTTCATGTGATTGAGTTCTGTTTGTATGGAACCCTAGTTCCCAAATTTTAAAAGCATCACCTCAAAGCTCAGATTTATTCAAAACAGTACAATATCTTAATGATGGGGTAAATAGTCCCCACTTGGATAGTTGGTATTTTGCATTTGACTCAAGAAGGTATTTGTGTTCTCTGCACTTTTGGCTATCAAATTATTTGTTTGTGTTAGACATCCTTTGAGTTTTGGAAGTTAAAAGATATAGCACAATATTTGATATTTTGTACTACTTTTTGACTTATGTGCACCTGATCTGTTGTTATGCAATTAGATGCATAAATAGAATGTTTCTTATTAAAAGTTAAGCATTATATGTGAAAAAGTTCATCTATACGTTTGAGTTCAAAATTCAATATCTGTGTTATCTTGCAGGTTTACCGTGTGTACTCAAATCTACTTGCAGTAGGAGTTTGTCTTTGATAAGGTATTTTGTTTTTGAGATGTGCTTCCTTTATGAATTATGTTTTAACTCTTTCGTAGCCAATTACTACTCTTTAGATATTACATGTTTGCCTGTTTAGTTACTTTTACACGACAACTCTTCGGCACGAAGGGCCCGTTCGTTTCACGGACTTTTTTTAAAGGATTTGAAATTGAAATTGGAATTGGATTTGGAATTGGAATGGAATGAAATGTTTGAGAATCCCTTTCATGTGTTTGGTTGGTTAATATGTATTGAAATTGGAATCTTCTTCATTCTTGGGTTTTTTTTTTTGAAGAACGAGGACAACGAAGGAAACGTTTTAGTTTTTTTACATTTTTCGTTTTTGATTTATATTTTGAGTTATAATTTTTTTATTAATTTTTTTGAATTTTTTTTTGAAGGGTTTTTATTTTCCATAACAATCCTTTAAAATATGTGAGATTTTGAAATCCCATGAAACGTGAGATTTGATGGGATTTAGTTTCTATTCCCATTCTTTCGTTTAATGAAACGAATATATCAATTCATGGCCTTAAAATTCCTTCCAAATCTTTGAAACGAACAGAACCTAAAAGTTTTGATTGTCCCTACCGACCATAACAGGGAAAACGAAACTAAAATTTTTGTCTACGGAAACTTCATGGAAACAAACTCTAAATAATTGTGTAATATGAGTTTGTTAAAAGTAATAAATAGTATCTGTGAGTATTATTTAGGGGCACGTCGGCTATCTCTTAATAACGTTCAACCCTTTATAGCAACTCTAAATAATTGTGAATATGAGTTTGTTAGTGACGATTGTGGTTACTATATTTTAAACTTCATGAAAGAGAAGGACTTCAAACACTCGTCAATAACAATGTAAGTATAAGTTAGATGTTTAATTATGTTTATATTGACCCAAATCGTTTTAACTTGACCAAAATTTGAAGCATTTTGTTTGTTTAATTTTCTTAGGTTGAGGGAGGCAAAACCGAGTACACGGATGATGATATTAATGTTGTTCGAGAGGAATGGTCAAGTTATACCTCACTTTATTTTCTTGTAGTGATATATGTGTATGCTAGCTTTTGAATATTAACGAATACTTTTGTTAATTAACTTCGGAATATTTGTAACATTTTGACTTACGTTGTGTAATATATATATATATAATTTTGATGCTATATTTGTGTATTTGTGTAATTAATGTGAAAATTAGCAATTATGCAATATATATTATATAATATATATTTAAAAAAAAATTATATGATGACATGCATAAATGTTTGTCATAAATTGGTGTCATAAATGTGAGTAACGAAAGCGTGTCATACCTGTATGTCATAAGCGCGTGTCACACATAAGTGTCATTAAAACGTGCCATATAATATGACAAGCAGGTGCATGTCATATTTCGTTTATGACAAGGGCTTCAACCACGCGCATTTGCATGTCATCTGTATCCATCAATGACACGCAATGCGTGTCATTGAAGGCCTTTTTACTGGTAGTGGGTCCCATCATCTTTTTCGTTTAGTAGTGTATTTTTACCGCAAAAATTCCAAAAAAATTGTATTTATTATGTCTGGCCCAACCATGTTATTTGAGTCCGGCCTATCCATGTTATTTGAGTCTGGATTATCCATATTATTTGAATCCGGGCTATCCACGAAATGTTAAAAAATAAAGCTCGGTACAAAAAATAAGCCCAGATTTTGTTGGATGTAACCATCTTAATAGGCCTGTCACGTGTAGATGACCGGGTCGGACCTATTAGGCCCGTAAGATTTATTAATATGTAATGGGTTTATGAGGTTGCAATTAAAGTTTTATTATATTTGATAATGTCTTGGCTAGCAAGTTAGGTTTATATATATATAAACCGAGTTATGGTTAGACATTAGAAACACACACGAGATGCAACCGAGTTAGGATTCATCTAAAGAAACACGAGTTACGTGAAATAGGGGTTTTAGAATTTATTACCTCTATATAATGTTGAGAGTTATTTAATATTAGTTATTGTGTGTTTACGTTTTGGTGAGTTATATCAATTCGTCATTGAGATTTGAGTCCGGCCTATTCATATTATTTGTGTAAGAACGGCAGTAATTTGAATGATTGAATTGAAATTTAAATTATTGAATTGGTATTTGCATTGATTGATTGAATATAGTACGTTTTTATTGTTTGACCCGACCCGAACCGGATTGCGGACCCAAAGCATAGGGAGTAGGGGAAAACAAAGATTTTTTTGGCTCTCGTGAATTTCGGCCATCCATACTAGACGTTCAAGATCCGTCACTGCAGAAACTATAGTTGTTTAAATACTTAAAAGATAAATTATTTATTTATTTTTTTACAACCAAACCTTAATATTTATAAATTAGTTTTAAATCCGTGACAACATTTTTTCTTTTCTAAATTGCATTTCATACACACAAAATGTGATATAATATATTGGTATGAATGTTTTATTTTTAAAATAAATCAAACACTAAGGTTTGGTTTACAACTAAAATTAATAGTACATAAATATATCAAAAAACTTAATAAAAGACATAAATGAAAATTATTATATAAAATAACTGAATTTGCATATTACAAATAATAATTTTTTAGTTTTGTTATATTTTTCAACGTGTGTAATACGGAATGTAAGCTGGTAGTTCAATAGAATGAATGACTTTACACGGGGTTGTTAATATATAAGATATTAAAGGTTAACATATCTTTTTAATCAAGAGAAATAGCATCAATGCATGTGAAGACTTTCCTTAAATGGTTAGAAAAAGTTAGGCATACGTCCCCTTCAACACTAACGGACTCGTGTATTAGTTTTGATGAATACAGAAAGCAAAGATTGAACTTTCCCAAAATAGAAATCTAAGATGTTCCATATCTTTCCACGTGTAGCTCTCCTAGTGGTTACGTTTGGCAGATGTTTTCAATTTGTCGTTTTTTCTAAACTAGATGCCAACCCAGAATTAGCCACAACAAATTTTGCCATTAGTATAGAAGAAAATAATGTTTCAATATATGACTAATCTCATTCTCAACAAACACTCTAATTAATAATACCAAATTATACTAATGACTAGTTAACCAAAAAAGCAATTATTTTGGAGTTTACATAAATTAACTTAATAAAAAACGGTTAATTTAATGATTATGCTATTTTCAAGAGATTTTATACTTTTCACCAATCAAATCAAATGGATAAGGTGAAATCATAAGTGGGATATGAATTGTAATTTGGATTGTTATGCATGTTTGATTAAGAAAAGCATCATCTTTTATGGCGTAAATAATGCACCGTCTTACTTTTTATTATGAATAAAAATATCGTTTTTTATTAAATTGACAGTGTTTTAATGATTTTATTAAAAGACTATATTCTCTAAGACAGAATATTTTTAGTTCACTAAAGAGACATCTCTTAATAATTATAGAGCTTCTTAATGATTAAGTTTCAGAGACATATTAAATGATATATAGAAAATTTTTTAATTAGTAAAACCTTTTAATGATTCAGAACAATATAGTCAAACAAGGCCTAAGATTTCTATGAGAGGATTTGCCTTAGGGTTATGGACAAATCTTTGTGAGCACCACACTCCTAATTATAACTCGCATTGCTAAATACAGTATTATATAAAAATGTCTTTGAGATATTTATAAAGGTTTTTCTATAATATCCAAAATATATAACTAATATAACGTGAAATGCTACAAAAACAAAAAAAAATATGTTTGTAGTACTATATATTTGCCACACGAAATATCAAACCTATAAATTAGAAAGAGTAAAATAAAACAACTCTATGATATTTGCCACACGTATATTAATCCAATGTTTTATTGTATAGATGTGTGAGGGTTTCAGTAGCACACATGAGTCCAAACATAATGGCATATAGATAGTACTGAGGTTCTAGTGTGACTACATATAAACAACGACACAAATCAAACAAGGGCTTTAATATTTCTAAAGGATTCGTTTGCTGCTGAAAGCTCTTTGTGTTGCAATGCTATGTATTTAACCTATAAGACTCATGCATATATGCTTTAAACAAAATGATTAGTCACTGTTTAATAACTGCATAGACCATAAATCCTCCATACTCCACACGTTCTCATTAGTTTCAGATGGATATGGACCCGAAAAACTCTGAAAATTATCATAGGGTGGAGAGTACGTTTCCATTGGATTTATGACATTGCATGTTTGTGTTGAGCTCGTGGTGGCTTGATCGGCATGCCCTGATGATTTTTGCTCATTAAAGTTTTGTGCTTGTTTGATGTGCTTTTGAATCCTTGTCCTCCAATAATTCTTTATTTCATTATCTGTTCTTCCAGGAAGATGTTTTGCTATTTTTGACCATCTACAAAATATTTCGAATTTTTAGAGTTAAATGGTTGAAAAAAAAGCATATTAGATTATGTATATAAAACTTTCAAAATATTTGCTTAGAGTTAAATTAGTTTATTTACTAGCTTATAAGTATTATTCCTGATTAAAAGTGAGATAGATATTATGGTCCACAAGAGATCATGTAAAATGTATATAGGACCAAACATACATCATGCAAATTAAAAGTAATCATGTGTACTATGTTTCGAATTCATGAAATGATCACTTTTTCCACAAGTAGTGTATATTTAAAGGAGAGTTGATCAACTCGCATTTCATTCATAAATGTAGAAACACCCCCATCAATAAAGTTGAAATTAAAGGAGAAGCTTTCAAAGTTTTTATTTTTTAAAATTAGCGGCTCGAGTTTGGAATCCAATATTCGACTTGTCGATGGTCCAGAGATTCATTCGACAAGAGCATCGATGCGTGCATGATTAAAGATGAAAAATTCTACATGTTCTTTTAGGTAAGTAAAG
Source organism: Bidens hawaiensis (assembly GCF_021521415.1). Taxonomy (NCBI): domain Eukaryota; kingdom Viridiplantae; phylum Streptophyta; class Magnoliopsida; order Asterales; family Asteraceae; genus Bidens; species Bidens hawaiensis. The sequence goes on from NW_027491434.1 coordinate 179,146, forward strand.
GAACTCATGCATATGGTTTTTGAAAAGAAAAAAAAACTACACATGTTTTCAAGAAAACATAAAAAAGAAACTTGTGAAGAAATCCCTTGTATTTTCTTATTTGCTCTAAGATTGGTACATTATAAATCTTAAAATCAGAAAGTACATATTAAGTTGGGTTTTTTCTTTACGTAATATTCTTTTAATCGAACATTTGGGACCATTAAGAAAGTCACAAAACACTTGATTTTTCTTCAAAACTTTAAACATGCTCTTAACTATAAGCCAACTTAATTTTCCTACAAAAAATCATGTATTTTATTCATGATGTGATTAAAATAAAGATAATCATTATGAACTATAAACATAAAGGACCACCACATTGTCTTGATCAGCAAAAAACACTATGGAATCTGTCAATTTTGAGAAAGCACTTAATGTGGGAGCCCACTTTTGTGACTCGATGAAATGAAACTTAAACACGTGATGGATTGAAAAGGAATACTTCTAAAATCGGAAACTCTCTTACTTTTCGATTTGATCTTTCTTGGTGAAGCTGTATTAATTAAGCCCTTAATTAGACTATTATTTAACTAAAATCTTTCCTAAGTCCACTAATTAGTTTAGTTAATTAAACGTATGTAGCTATAGACGTTTCAAAGCATGATGATTTATGTAATTAGATATATTATTCATCAGTGTTAATATTAGCCACCATATTGCGCCGTTTTGGTTGGTAATAAATTTCGGTCTCTTTTACCTAGTAGTGAATATATTGAGATAGAAACGAAGATGAAATTAAAATAAGTGAATTATACAAACCTGTTTCCCCATTTAGCATGAAGCTCCATGATCAAGAGTTGTTCTTCCGGTGTAATATTGCCCCTTCTTACATCGGGTCGGAGATAGTTCAACCACCTAAGACGGCAACTTTTTCCAGTTCGTTTCAGCCCTAATTAATCACGTATTTAAACCCATTATTAGGGTTTACTATTTACTAAAACATTAAAAAATAATAACAAAACCATTAAAAGTTAAATTACCTGCAGATCTAGCAAGAGTGTTCCAAACACATTCACCATGATTGGTGATGTAGTTTATAAGAATCAAGTCTTCTTCCATTGTCCATGGCCCTTTCCGAACCTCGACATCCTGCGAAGAACCGCTTGGGTTTTTCTTCATTTAGACGCTAACTATTTTGGTTTCTGTTCTGCTCAAAGTGTAAGAAAAAAAAAAAGAGAACATGGACTAGAAAGGTAGAGAGAGTGTGTGAGATTTATGAAGAAAGATAATGAAGATGGTGTGGGTTTTATAGGGGAAGCCTAAGATGACACTTAACACGCTAATTAAGGTTTTTAGATGAGTTAATCAGCCTTTCAATTTTTAGGCCTAACTTACATATTAACCTTATAATTAATTAATGTTAAAGTGATATAGGAGATTAAAGACAGTACATGGCATGCATGCATGCATGCATGCTGGATCGGACCCCTACACATGCAATTCAGAAATTCTATGTAAACTTATATTTATTTTTTGGAAGACAGATCATGAAAACGCATATTTGATAAAGCAATTAAAGTACATTATTTTGTTCGTTTACGAATGTAACTTGTAAAATAAGCATAAAGTTTGGTTCAAGGTATACATAAATTAATTACATATAAGATTAAGCGTGCACCCAAACATATATTTTTGAAGGGTTATTTTCGAACTCCTAAAATATATATTATAACTAGAAGAATTCATGCATTTGGATTCTTAGATCATTTCATCCAAGATTATAGTAAATTTTCTTTACCATATACATATATTTACAAAGGATATCATACTTTATGCCAAAATTCATCAAAACTCGTAATCTCAAAGTGTTTCTTAATTCTTATGCTATTTAACCAAACCACGTCTTGCCCACAAGTTCTAATAAGATGTTCTATGATATTGACAAACAATAAACTTCCATAATTTAGCTATCTGGTTCATAAGCTAATTATTTAAAGTTCCAAAAATTGGAAGAGTAAGACTGATGAGTTTACTTAACTACCGTGAATCTCCACTTTTGATTCTCTCCCGCTTCTCGTATTGGTTTGTTAGTGAGAGATTAGGTCAAAATCCTTGAGTTTATTATTCAACATGTGTCGTATATATAGGAGCATAAGAGATTGACCTATTCTATGAGCGGACATAACTACAATTGAATATAATATCCCTATATTATCTCCTTTATTTGGAGATAAATCATAGTCATAATATGATTACAATATATGCTAAATATAAAGAAAGAATATTGGTCTATTAGAATATCACAACAGGGGATTGTGTTTACAGTGCTATCATCTATAATATATATAAACTAAAACGCTAAAATTATACATGTCGCGATGTGGTCGCTCCCCTCTTTTATGGAAGCCACCAGGTTGCTTAATTTTTAAATGGAGGCCTCTCATTGATTTAACCCAAATTTATGGGTATGGGTCTTACCAAAACCAGATATCTCTTAAACGGGTTATAACATCTCATTAAATTAAGAATTAATCTTACCAATTATTTGATGTAAAAATCCTATAAAATAGGGATATACTAAAATTTAATATTCAAATTAAAAAGAAATATATATTATTTATAATTAATAAACGATTTTATAGTAAAAAACATAAGCGGGTCATTGGTCACCAAACCCAGATAGCTTTTAAACGGGTTATAACATATCATTTATTTATGAAACTCTTTCATCATCAAACCCTAAGTATATTATTAACTTTCTTACAATAAAGAAAATTAAAATCAAAAAAATAAATATTAAAAAACAAAAAATGTAAAACAACCATTCTTTCAAGCCATCAGATTACTTTATTTGTAAATGAAGGTTTCTCACGCATTTGACCTAAATTCAAGGGTAAAGGTCTCACCAAACCCAGATAACTCTTTAAGGGGTTATAACATCTTATTATATTAAAAAATAATCTCATAAAATATTTGATATGAAAATCCTATAAAATAAGGATATACTAAAGACATAAGCGGGTCATGGGTCACCAAACCCAGATAGCTCTTTAAGGGGTTATAACATCTTATTATATTATAACATCTTAATATCCTATTTTATTTTAAAAAAAGATATTATTTATAACTAAGAAACAATTTTAAAATAATGAAAATAAACGGGTAATAAATATCACCAAACCCAGATATCTTTTAAACTGGATTATAACATATCATTTATTTGTGAAACAATTTTATTATCAAACCTCAAGTATATTAATTATTAGCTTTCTTACAATAAATAAAATTAAATTCCAAATATATATATATATATATATATATATATATATATATATATATATATATATATATATATATATATATATATATAAACGAATAATGTAAAACAACCCCCATAATACAAGGGATAAAATCTAGTAGTAATGATATGATTACAATATATGCTAAATATAAAGAGAAAATATAGGTCTATTAGAATATTACAATATAATGTAATTATAATATCCTAATTATCGGATATCAAATGTCCGATCTTCGATTATTCAACATTGTTATCAAGGTGTGATCCAAACAATTACACTTAATTTGGACAATGAAAAAGGAATAATATTTAATAGTTATTATTATAGTTCACTAAACACGATTTTGATGTTAGTAATTAATTATTTGGAGAATAATTATGGGCAAATTATTCGAGAAATAATTAACACGATTAAGTGGTTAAAATGTTACTGTTTAATGGTTATATAATAATAATAATAATAATAATAATAATAATAATAATTAAAACACAAGGATTAATTGGTAACTAATCGTTAATTACAATGGTTAATTAATATTAACTAAAGGGTGTTGTTTGTGACTTGAGATATTATAAATATATCACTTAGTTAAAACCAAAATTAATCATATAACCAGAAACCAAGAAGGAGAGCCGCCAACCCCTCCTCCACTCGACGGACCGGCTGTCGCCCTCTGCATTGCGCTACTACTATTTTATGGAATAAAATGTGAGTTAATAATAGTTTGAAACAATAGGGACTTACGGGTTATTAAGTCATAGTTCAAGGGTATTATTGTAATAGTTGATAGTTTGTATTCACAGTACTTAAACAAATGTGTAATGATTTGAGAAGACATGAAAAAACAGAAAATTGCTTCACTCTCGTTCCATCTTTCTACTTAGTTTCCCGTCTCAATTTACAGTTCGTATCAGTGGTATTAGAGCTTTCTGATCCTCTTTGGAATGTTAAATCATTCATCGATGGCAACATACAATCTAGAAGTAGAAAATGAAAAGACCTGGAATCTTGATGTAGATTGCAATTAGGATCTCTAGATGTTACAGCTTGTACCTCAAAGTGTGGAATCCTTTGAGATTGAACACATCCAAGTAAACATTAATCTCATTTTCATATATATCAAGAAACAATACAAGGTATGACACTTTGCACACATTCTCTTTCTACTCTCTCTCTCTCTTTGACAATCACCAAAAGTCTAAGTAGAAACGTATAAGTTCCCTATTTATAGGAAACATGAACAAGCTCATCAAGTCCGTATATGATATACGGCGTATATCATATACGCCGCATATGATATGCGTTGACTTGAAGACTTATGCGTTGACTAACAAACTCAAACTATACATTTGACATTTTAGCCCTATACAATCATATATGGTACATCTAAGACCCTAGCAATAGACATTATGTTCTAACAGACTTCTCCTTGGATGTTGCTAGGTCTTTGATCTTCAATCTTTCATTTAAAAGTAACCTCTTTTTCATGAACTCCTTCTTAAAAGTAACCTCTTTTTCATGAACTCCCTCTTGGAAACACTCAGGTTACACATAACTATATAGAATGATATGATCAGATTAATACTTGTATCTGATCCGTTATAGATTCATCATGATATTTGAAAGCAACGACTTATAAAAATTTGATATTTGAAAGCAACGATTTTGAATCTTAATCCTTTTCATCAAACTCTCATCTTTATCATCTTCACATTCCTTCTCCATCATCCTGCAAACATCGAAACATTTTGATCAGTATAAATTCTAAAAAAAATTATCTGTTTTCCGGACAATCTTTTATTAACTTTTACACCAACTCTTTAACAACAACAAGTTTACTTCTAATCATATTACCTGAAGTAGTTTAACACCAAGTAATGATCAATATCATCAAGAGACTATTTTTGGTATGTTTTAATGATTTCCGAACACTTGTACTTACAGCCAGAAATAGAAATATCTTTACCCTGTGAAACACTGTATCCCTTGTGACCAGACTGTCACCTTTGTCTCAGTATATATGACACATTTTGTCATTATGCAAATGGATAAGAACAATATCATGATGGATATGAGAACATATACGGCGTATATCTCATATTTACTCACTTGACATATGCGTCGTATAACACTTTTATATATGCCCAGACATATGCGACGTATAAGTCTCATACTTATACGTTGCATAAGTATGCATGATAAAACTTTGAATTCACACCCATGAAATGTCACAAATACAAATTAATGTTCTTGTATATTAAAAGAATAATTTAAATAAGCTCAATTTTGAAAAAAAATCATTATTTTACCAAGTCTAAATTAATGACCTTGAGTAAAATAGATAAACATTTGATTCTTTGAATTTTGTTTGGTAAAAACAAGATTTGTTGATCTATGAAAAACACCCAGAGAGATAGTTCATCCGCCTATCGAGAGTCGATAACTAAATCAGAAAGAAAATCTTTTTGGTTTTTCAGATAGAAACAAGAAATCAATTGAAATCAAACAAATGAAAATTCAAACTCTGAAATTTATACAGAAATCACATATTTTTGTGAGTTTAAGCAGGGAATCATATTGACCAAATTGCCCTTCCATCACAGTTTTATTTTTAGCGTTTATTACGACTAGTGTTAAGTCGGTCAATGGTATTGTTGTCCACCTAAACCTTTCAAAACAAATGATTCAGGACGTAACATTCCGATTTTCCTGAACCCTAATATTAAAGACTGAATTAATATATCTGAAATTTTCGAGTGATTAATAGTATAATTGATTTATTGATGTGTTACAAGAAAACTAATATTATTGATAATATTATTTCTTCTTTCAATAATGCTCGTATAATATACTTTAAAAAAATGAAATAAATTAAAATTATAACATTAAATATTATATATGGATAGTAAACTTTCTCTGAATATATTAACCGATTAATTATAATATATTATATAAATGAAATTTAAAAGATTTAATGTGATTACGATTGTTTTTAGATTCAATGTGGCTATAATTAGAAACATATATACATCGCATTGAAAAAGAAAAAGTCAACAATTCATATTTCTTTCTGTAACACCGTCATCCTTCCCGACGATTTCGCTCGGATTGAAATCGGCCATCAAAGCCTTAAATATTGACGCTCCTCTTTGTCTCCTATAAAATCCCATTGTGACCAGCTGAAACCAAACACCTCTCAGTACTCCCTGCACTGCCTTGACTTTTTGTTCGGGTCGTCTTCAACTCATATGGATCTCCGGCTGGCTATTGGACGAGAAGAAGATGAAGTTTGTTTTCTTGGAGATTGAGGAAAGTTGCATGTTCTTCGGGTCAGTTCACACATATTTAACCATTACGTGCATTTATTTATTTATTTATATTAATATTTTACAAATGAGTTTCTCTATTACTAATAGTTAATAGTACCATGTAAACACCATTGAATGTTGGTGGAGGGAAGCAGTTACAACGCAAGCAATCTAAAGTAGAAGAAAAAGAAAATTATTTTAGTATGAACCGGATTTATTTTGTGTCATTATTTTCGTACAATAAACCAAGTTTACTCTACTAATTGTATATTTAGTTTTGTTCATAAAGTTGAAAACAACTTCTAGTTACTTTAACCACAAATTATGGTTAATATGTTTAGACGAATTATTAATTTGCAAACAGTGTCGTTTATGGAAAACTCTTAAATGAAGGTGTTGTTATATATATATATATATATATATATATATAGTTTTAAAGTAAAACTAAAGTCAAGGACGCAAAAATAATTGTAGGCTCCGCAACGTTTATTTCTCATGTAAGGATTCTTTCTTACTTGTTCGCTAATTCAGGTTTGAACCTCTTAACAATTTATGTGTACGGATTGGGTTTTCATTACTTCGAAATAGGGAATTTTAATTCGTTATTTAAATTGCTTATATGAATAGAGTGCATTTATTGTATATACAAATAGTTATATATATATCTAATGAATTATTGACGCATTGAAAAATTGATTGCGTCGCACCAAAAGGTGGCGCGTTGAAAAAGTGATTGCGACGCACCGAAATGTGACAAGCTAAAAAAAAGGGTATGTGACCAAGTGACCAAGTGAATGTGTTTATTTGACCAAGTGAATGTGTTTATTTTTACCAAGTGAATGTGACCAAGTGAATGTAAATTATTGAATGTGTATGTATATTTATTGATTGATAGCTATTGAATAGGACATTGCATTATTGATATAGTTGTTCCAATGAGTAAATTTTACTCAGGCTTGCATATTCCTTTTATGCGTACGTTAGGTAACAGGGCTATCTGGAAGGATCTGATCGATGGCTCAAGGGAAAAAGACTTGATTTCATAAAAAGAATGATTAAATGATGTTTTATATTCAATTTTTGTATTTATTTAAAAAATGTAATGGTTTATCATTAATGAAAATGTTGCATTGAATTCTGACCTACTGTAGACATGTCAGCCCTAACGCGGGCGGGGTGTTACACAGGAATTTCTGTGATACATAAATTTGGTTCAATTAAGCACAAGATATCAGAAAAATATTAGCTCTATTCTTGATTCATGCCTAATTTGATTTTCACATAGTCACTGCAACTTGACTTAAGCCTTAGAACCAGAAGATAAAAATACTTTTCAAGCAGATCAGCAAATAATCCCCACTACAAGACATACCCCCGTTATCAAGCAATACCCTAAGGTCCTTTACCATGGATTAGTATGCACGATTTCATCTGTCGGCTTGCAAACGTTGTGTCCATTGTGGTCCGTTTCTTAATGGTAATAAGACGCGAGCAAGGGGACAACGTGTATCTAACAGCGGATTTTGATCAAGTCAGTAATGAATTTAGTACATAAGTACTTTTGCGATCAAGTTTATTGACTTATTAAAGCAGCTTAATCTGCGGGTTTTCTTTTAAAGCTTGTTTAAATATTCATCGAAATAAATACCCAGATGATAAACCGCATAAAGACCCGATGGATCCAGGAACCTTAAAGCATCCCAACAATACAGGATTTAAGGCCATAAGACCATACATCGTTGAAACGTTAACCACTTACTGATAGCTATATTTTAACAAAATTTTTAAACTATCATTCTCATTAAAAGGTTTGAGTATGATTAGCTATTACATTTCTGCCCTCATTATCAAGACTTTGTTAGAAACTAATACCTCATCAATTTGGCAAAGTTTAAGTTTATATCACTTATTTTTCCTTACTTGTTTGTTTTAAAGGCCTAAAAATGCACCAATACAATTAAACACACTGCCTTTTATACCTACTTTTTACTGGATTTGGGACAAGATAATCAATGCACTATCATTTTCCTTTTTTGCTTCAAAAACTCATTTTCTGAGGAGCAACATTTTTTAACGTTTTTGACATTTTTTAATTTTATACTGTTTTTGGCTTTTCATATTTTTCAATGTTTTTGGTTTTTCTGAAATTTTCGCCCCCTAAAATCAAAAACTGTATGAAAAACTATTTACAAAATGAAAATTTGACTCTGATGTTCAGGATCACAAGGTAGCCAACACACCTGTAATCTCGGTAACCACCTTATCAACACCGCCCAAAACTTTTAACTCATTTACTTTTAATAAATATTGAAATCTTGACTTATCAAAAGCTTTGGTGAAAAGATCTGCTTTTTGTTCATCCGTGTGAATCTTGTCTACGATAATCAACTTCTTTTCGTAAAAATCATGAATGAAGTGATACCGTATCTCTACATGTTTAATTTTAGAATGGTTTACTAGATTCTTAGTTATCAAGATAGCTGCATTGGTATTTGAAACGTCTTCCTAGTTATATTGTGAATCTTTTAGATAAACCTCTTAACGAATTAGAAGTGTTGGGTCGGATTTATGATAAGGAAGATTAGAATCTTATCAACCTCCTCTGAAACGGCTATGGACTTCGAGCAAGCCTAGACGATCGAGCATAATTTTACTACTTCGAGCAAGGTCTTCAGAACCTCAAATGGTTGATTCTTCTAAGTGTTAAGGCTTCGAGCAAGCTACACTTCAACGAGCAAGAGTATTCTTCTATCAAACATGGATTGCCAATCGAGCAAACAGCTTGATCGTACAAGTTTTAACCAAGTGTTACGAGCACAGGATGATCGAGCACATGGGGACAAGCATGGATGAAATAAGAAGATGTCAAGTGATCAAAGCAAGGACTTCGAGCACAGTTCAGTTCCCGAGCAAGATTTACATCCGAGCATGATAAAGATTGCTGAATAAGAAAAGCTTAAGACATCAAGAAGAATGAGCTTGCTCGATGAACTAGTTCGAGCAAAGCTTGGACCAGTCAAGAAGAATAAAGTCTACTGGAAGGGAATATCTTCACTAAAGATATGCTAAGTAAAGTATGCTCGAGGACACACATCGAGCATACCTAGCATAGTGAGCTTGCTCGAGCAAGATTGTTATCAAGCTCGAGGACTCAACATTTGTATTATTTTGTATTTCATTATGTAATGATTAGGAACTTCTAGAAGGAATGTCAGGGTCTATAAATAGGGGTCCTAGGATACCTTTTAGGACACGGATTTCTAGACGGAATACAGGCTGGCACATACTGAATACGAAAAAACATTCCAAAGAATATTCTTTTGTTTTCCTCGTACAACCGCCGCCGTCGTCACACGAAACCCTAGACATTCCTTTCACTGTTCCATTAATGATGTATTTAATACAGTGAATCTTTGTCTTTGAATGCGCATTTATTGATTATCTATTACTGTTTTGTGTTTGCTATTTACACTCCTTCGTTCCCACACGTTGGATATCCTGATTCCGCCGGGATATTCAACAGGCCTTTTGGGTAATCGAGTCGGTGTGTTCTTGTCAACCTTTTAGAAGGTTTCAACCGACTCACGGTCCTGACAAGTGGTATCAGAGCTTGAGTAAGCTCGCTAAAGGCCACGGGACTGAAGGTGTGTGATAAAGCTTGAAGCTTTACTCTGTTTTTACTGCTACAAATCTCAGATATGATAAAAATGGAAGCCCAGGAAGTTTCCACCAACAAGATTCCAAGGTTGCTTGGACAAGAAAAATTCATCAAATGGAAGGTGCTCTTCGAAGTAACCGTCAACTACAACAACCCAGAGCTTTGGACTTCCATCACTGAAGGAAACTATGTTCCCTCAACAGCTCCAAACAACAATGCCACCGTTGAGCTAAAAATGAAGAAACGAGACGATAAGGCTTTGTCTATACTGAAGTTAGGGCTTTATTGGGAAATTTTGACAACTGTCAATCATCATAAGACTGCAAAGGGTATGTATGATGCAGTTATCGAAATGTTTGAAGGAAATACTGAACTTAGAGACATCAAGAAAGACAGACTGAAGCAGCAACTAGACAGGTTCAAGTTTAAGGACGAGGAAAGACTAAAATCAGTGTTGTAGAGGTTTATGACAATTGTGAACGACATAAGAACAACTGATTTACAAATCTCTGACTTTGAACTGAACAAAAAGCTGTTATCATCATTGTCCGGAGAATGGTACACTGCTAGCAAGTTTATCAAAGAAAAGGCCAGTTTTCCGAACTTCAAGTTAGATGATGTGATTGCCTTTCTCAAGGCTGCAGAACATGAGATGATAGAGAACCATATGATTAGGGAGGACAAGCCAAGCTTTCAAGTGAACAATGCTCTTGTAGCACCAATGGGCAACCTCTCAATCAAGAACCAGCAGCCTATTATTGAGGAACCATCAGACACAAGTTCAACTTGCAGTGGCCAATCAAGATTCAATGTTCAGCTGATTGAAGATGACACTCCCTCTACAGCAAATGGGCAGTCAACATTCTTGCAGAACAATAATGCTCAAGGAACAGATTATCAAGCATTATTTTCAATGTTTACTGAGTCCTATCACGCTTTTGTAGCCAAGAATCTGATAAACACAAGCATTGTGCAAGAAGATCTCGAACAAATAGATGATGATGATGATTTAGAGGACATGGACATAAAATGGCAGGCATCTATGTTGGCAGTAAGAAGCAAAAGGTTGTATAACAGAACTGGCAGAACAAGTTTCAATGGACTAAATGAAAGAATTGGGTTTGACAAATCAAAGACCATCTGTTATAACTGTCAACAACCAGGTCATTTTTCTAGAGAGTGTAACATGCCCAAGCAAGTTGGCAATCAAGTTAACCAGAATCAATTCTATCATAACCAAAATCAGAACTTCCAGCAGAGAAATCAGATTTCCAACCAAAACCCCTATCAAAATCAGAACAAAACCCAGTAACAAACATTTCAACCACAAAGAAACAATCAAATGCAGGTTCACTCAAATCAAAATAGAACAACTCAAACAATGTGAACCAGCAGAGAGATCAAGGAAATGTAGCTGTTACTAGGGTGCCACAGGATGGAGAATTTGATTGGAGCAATCATGCAGCTGAAATGGAAAAGGAAAATGTAGCATTCATGGCCAAAGTTCATGACAAGGGTGAATCCTCAAATGCTCAGGTACAATCTGATATCTCAATTTCTGATATTCTTATTAGCATTGATGAATTAAATCAGGAGATTGAAAAGTGAAAAACTGAGTGTGGAAGAAAGGAAGTCTTCTTAAATGTCTATGAAGCAAGTGAAGCAACTTATGAAAGTCAAATCAAGGGGCTTGAAGAGGATTGCATGATGGCATACCAAACCCAATCAAGAATGACAATTGAAATTGAAGGGTTGAAGAAGATGTATGCAGAAGAAAAAATGAAGAATGCTGAATTGCTGATACAAATGGAATTCTTGAAGAATCTTGTCTCTACAGGCAATATTGTGGGTTATGTTGATAAAATGACTGAAGAAGAGAAGTATAAAAAGATGCCACCACCTTTTTGTGATAGCTACCCACTGAAGGTAGACAAGGAGAATAGAAGTGAGTATCTTAAACAATTCAAGAATGTCTTTGATGATAAGGCTGAGTTTGTTAAGCATTATGCTGATGTATTTGTGGCAAAGATGGAGAGTTTGCTATAAAGCAAAGTGAGAAGCAAGAGACTGAGAAAAATGAAAATATTGAAGGTGAGAAGAAGAAGTGGAGTGAGTACTCCAGTGAAGACAGTAATTGCAGCTGTGGGAGCTCCAAGTCATCTAAGAGCAAGAAGAAGAAAAGATCAAGTAAAAAGAAAAGTGATAAGATTCCTCTTCTACCAAAGATGACTCCAAAGTTGAAAAAGCACTATGAGAAGATGAGAAGAGAACATATAGTGTTTGACATATGTGCAAGACCACCGCTTGTTATCAGGAATAGAACAGAAGAAACTGTGAAATCTTCCTATGATCAATCACATCCACCAATTTATCCAGTTTTCTCTAACCATGAGTTATTTGATGTTGGGGATGTTGATTATGTTCCAAGGAAAAAGTCAGTTAAAGAAGAGAAAGGAAGCAGTTCAAGAACCCACTCCAAGCTCAAACCTGTTGTATTTGTCAAAGAAAAATATCATCTGGAACCTGATCTGAACAAACCAATCAAGATGGACTTCTGCAATTCACTATGTCCTAAAACCTCCTAGGCTTTGATTTCCCCAAACCTAGTGACAAAATTAAAGACAAGAAATTGCTTTAAGACATGGGGAGTTATGAAAAGGTATGGTGCAAGAAGTGTGATGCATATGGTCACCACACTGACTCTTGTTGGTTAGAAGAGGAAGAATTTGAGGTTCCTGATATAGTTTGTGGGTTTGATATGAAAGGATACAAGAAAATGTATCAAAAATATTTAAATGAAGAAAGAGGCAATTTAGATGATGAAAAGAAGAGTTCAGTTCTTGAAAAGAGACTGAAACAAATCTTAAAGATCAAGGATGAACCAAGTGTATCAATCAAACCTGCAAAGAACAGAAGGTCTAGTGACAAAGGAAAAGAGAAGATTAGACCCGGTGTTCTCAATAGAGATGAGAAATTTCTGATGAAGCAGGGATTTGAACCAAGAGGGTTCCAATGGAAAACTAAACAGGAGGTGACTAAGGAAAAGAACTATGTGATTGAGCAGACTGAAGAATTAATTAGATCACAAGTTGTGAAGAATGGGTCAGATTCAGACACAGATGAAGAATGTGAAGTTGTGTATGAAGATCCACTTCCAGTTCCAGTTCCAACTCCTGATGAATCTTCCACTGACACTGAATTACAAACTGATGAAGTTTGTAAATCAAATTCCAACTAATTCTGTTTTATGTGTATGTGCAGGAACAGTCCTTGAACAAATGATTTATGGTACATGGACAGTGGATGTTCCAGGCACATGACTTGTGACAAGAGTGCACTGATCAACTATGAAAGAAAATATGAAGGGCCAGTTGCCTTTAGGAGTGATGAGAATGGAGGAAAGATAGTTGGAAGAGGAACACTCACCAATGGCAAGGTATCCTGTGAGAATGTTCTACATGTTGAAGGACTTCAATACAATCTGTTAAGCATTTCTCAAGTTTGTGACAAAGGATACAAGGTAGCCTTCAATGATGAACATTGCCTGATTTTGAAGCCTGAGTTTGTGATTCCAACTGAAATGATAATGATGATGGCTCCAAGAAATGGCAACCTCTATGAACTAAGAATGAATACTGCAACTTCAAGAGGTGGTTCATGCTTTGTGTCCAAAGTAACTGAAAATGAAACAAAGCTATGGCATAGGAAGATGTGTCATGTGAACTTAAAGAACATGAACAAACTTGTAAAAGGTGAACATGTTGTTGGCCTTCCCACAAGAGAGTTCAAATTGGAAGAAAAATGCACATCTTGCCTAAAAGGAAAACAACATTCTCACACAAAAGAAAAATGATAAACACAATTGATGAGGTATTGGAACTGTTACACATAGATCTATTTGGTCCTATAAGTGTTCCAAGTATTGGAAAGAAGAGATACTGCCTGGTGTAGAGACTTTAAGGGTAATTGGTGAATTATATGAAAGTTCTGAAGAGGAAGTGGTGGAGGTTGAACCATCAAATGCTTTAAACATGCTAAATCAAGCATATGATGATGGAGAATCGGAGGATGAGGGGGAGGATAAAGAAGAAGAAGAAGAAACCGAATAAGAAATTGTGAAAAGAAAAGCAAATGGAAAAGGGGTTGCACTTACTGATGATGATCTACATCCCCTGCCCCAACATACAGTTCAATCTGATGATGTTTGTACAAAGAAAATGTAATTGATCCAGATGTTGTAGAAGCTGAATCTGTAAGGACAGCCATAAATTTAATGAATGAAGATTTAGAGGCTTTGGAGAAAGAAGAAGAGGAGGAAATACCTCAGGAAGTGCTTGAAGCACTTATAAACATGAAAGAAAGAGAAGAGGCAGATGAGAGGAGGATGAAAGAGGCTGATGAAGCAATAAAGGCCGCACTTGATGCCTTGAGAGAAAATATGAACATTGATGAACAAGAACAGGACAAAACTGAAGAACCTGTGACAGCTGAACAGGAAGAGCCTGAAATAATTGAACCTGAAATGCCTGAAACTGATTCTGTTGAGATTGAAATAGAAAAAGACAATGAGCAAGAAAAGGGTCTGGGCATAAGAGAAGAACCTGAGACACCAAAGATGCCATGGAACGTATATGTCAAATTTATTGCACAATTGGTAATGCTCAGAATACATTATGATATCTTGCTACATCCGGATGAGTTCATACCGGAAACGGTAGCTGCATCCAGGAGGGCTCAAGAGGAACAAAGAAAAGAACAGTGGGAGAAAAGCCAATTCTTGCTGACAGACACATCTGAACCTATCATAAAAGAAGTTGGTGATAAGGATAACTATGTATCAGAAGAATCTATGACCTAAGAGTCAGTTGATGAGGAGATTATACTAGAAGGACCAAAAGTTGAAACACATCAGCCTAACACTCCTACTCCATCTCAAACAAATTTGAAAAGAAAAGACACAGCTGAAATAGAAACACCAAAGTCCAAGAGACGAAAATCAGTGAAGAAAATGGTGTACAAATTGCGACTGGAAAAACTTGAATAAATAAGGAGAGCTCAATCGGAAAGAAGTGAAGAACCTATGATTGAGGCCCTCCATGATCTTGAAGAAACTGTTGATTTAGATGATGAGAATGAAAATGAGGAGGGTTTAAAGGACACTGAAAAGGAAAATGAAGACAGAGCTTACCTGATAAATCTTGAATATGATGAAAAGTATCTTCAAAGACTGACAAAAGAACAAACGGCCAAAGAAGCAGAAGGTTGGAGACAGAGGGATATACGAAAAGAATTTTTGATAAAGGCTGGGTATAAACCGGCATTTTTAAATTTACAATCCTTTGACTCCATTGATAAATTGTACAAAAAGGCTCTAGTAGATGACATGGCAAACATGGTAGAGGAAGTGAACAAAAGAAGAAAGTCAAATGAAGACAAGGACTATGAATCTATGAAAAAGAAACATTATATTCAATTCCTTCAAATTCATGGTTTTGAGTATGAGTCATTAATCAAACTCACTATGGAGGAATTAAAGATGAAAGTGCAAAACGTGAAAGACTCTCATGTAAGAAAACAGACAGCTGAAAATCTTGAAAGAGAGAAAAAGGAAAATGAGCAGAAAGAAAGCAGAGAGTTGAATCTGAGAAGAAAGAAACTGAGGCAAAATAATGGTTTGAAGACCCTCAGAGAGTCCAAACTTTAAAGGAGCTAGTAATGAACAAGGGCATGTCCGAAAAAGAATTCAATAGAATGCCCCATGTTCAACTACTGGAGATATACAAAAGGGAGCAGAGAATTTACATGGAGACAGACAGAAAGTTGGAGGAGGAAAGAAGAAAAATGGATGAATTAGTGAGGGTAGAAATGATGGGTGCTCTACACAGGAAGGGAGTTGGTATGGGAAGATTGATTTCACAAACTGATGAGACTATCAAGAGATGGTATGTGGAGGAAGGGATGGATAAGGCAAAGACAACTCAGCAAGGGAGCTCGAGCAGAACCCCAAGTTCTAAGAGTGTGAGGCCTCTGCAACCAAGAAATCTGAATCTGCCCACACATCTCTTCTTTGATAAACGATCAAAGACCTTGAGGGTCATTACTGAAGATAAAGAAGAACATCTCATAATCTTCAGAGACGATTTGAGAAACTTTTCAAAAGAACAACTGAAGAGGATGGCTGAACTGACACTGTATGATAATCAAATAAGAAGTCAGCCATCTGGTCAACAAAGAAATGATCTCTCGAAATTCATAAAAGAACAAGAAAATAGGGGATTCCCGTTCTTGCAGCAAAAGAAGAGAGAGAGATCAGAAGTCAGACAGAAAGGGAGAAGAGGAACAAGAGGATAAACGAAGTACACACATCTGAGCTCTCCCTCTTTGATTCCAAGAAACGAAAGTCTGAAGCAAGCAGCTCACACCATAAAAGGAACACCTTAAAGGAGTGCTTGGCGATGAGGGAAGTGATGCAGGAACCAAACTCGATGGTACAACAATCTTGGAGAATCATGTACATAACGTATAATCAGCATAATGATTCAATCACTTTGAGAAACGAGTCTGGAATTCCCATTGCAGTGATAAGACAAGATGAAGTTCTCAAGTTTATGCATCCACAGGACCTTCAGGACTTGATCACTGCCAAATTTCCGTTTGAGTCCTCTGATTCTATAGAGCTAGACATGATTAAACAGAAAGTAGCCTACGTGAAGAAAATGAAAGAAATTGCCGATGCAGAGAGGAGGAGAAGAAGATAGCAGCATGGAGCTCAAAGAGAATTAATTTGTTTATGTTTATCTTTGTATTTTTGTTTAATTTGTATCTGATGTAAAAGAACTTTAATTTGTAATGCCCTAGTGGCATAATTCCTGCTTATGTATTGAAATGACATGTTCTCAAATGATAGATTTTTCGATGTCTGATATATGTGTAACTCTATGCAGGTATGTTTTGGTGCATCTGAGCTTGTTCCAATCCAGGGGGGAGATTGTTGGGTCGGATTTATGATAAGGAAGATTGGAATCTTCTCAACCTCCTCTGAAAATGGCTATGGACTTCGAGCAAGCCTAGACGATCGAGCATGGTTTTACTACTTCGAGCAAGGTCTTCAGAACCTTAAATGGTTGATTCTTCTAAGTGTTAAGGCTTCGAGCAAGCTACACTTCAACGAGCAAGAGTATTCTTCTATCAAACATGGATTGCCAATCGAGCAAACAACTTGATCATACAAGTTTTAACCAAGTGTTACGAGCACAGGATGATCGAGCACATGGGGAAAAGCATGGATGCAATAAGAAGATGTCAAGTGATCAAAGCAAGGACTTCGGGCACAGTTCAGTTTCCGAGCAAGATTTACATCCGGGCATGATAAAGATTGCTGAATAAGAAAAGCTTAAGACATCAAGAAGAATGAGCTTGCTCGATGTACTAGTTCAAGCAAAGCTTGGACCAGTCAAGAAGAATGAAGTCTACTGGAAGGGAATATCTTCACTAAAGATATTCTAAGTAAAGTATGCTCGAGGACACACATCGAGCATACCTAGCATAGTGAGCTTGCTCGAGCAAGATTGTTATCATGCTCGAGGACTCAACATTTGTATTATTTTGTATTTCATCATGTAATGATTAGGAACTTCTAGAAGGAATGTTAGGGTCTATAAATAGGGGTCCTAGGATACCTTTTAGGACACGGATTTCCAGACGGAATACAGGCTGGCACACACTGAATACGAAAAACATTCTAAAGAATATTCTTTTGTTTTCCTCGTACAACCGCCGTCGCCATCACACGAAACCCTAGACATTCCTTTCACTGTTCCATTAATGATGTATTTAATACAGTGAATCTTTGTCTTTGAATGAGCATTTATTGATTATCTATTACTCTTTTGTGTTTGCTATTTACACTCCGTCGTTCCCACAAGTTGGATATCCTGATTCCGCCGGGATATTCAAAAGGCCTTTTGGGTAATCGAGTCGGTGTGTTCTTGTCAACCTTTTAGAAGGTTTCACCCAACTCACGGTCCTGACAAGAAGACCTAGTATATTGCGGTGTGCGATTTGATCGATATTCTGATTTTACAGATTCGAAATGAGAAACTGTCATCCCATTTAATCCAATTGGGATGCCCTTACCTGACATGTTTCTTGGTAGGAATAACATGAAGCTCAGAATTAGGGATGTATTCAAGACACTCCCCAAAAAGGGAATTGATCTATGGTCGATTTCATAAGAATTTATAGTTATACATCGTAAAAAAAAACATTTTCTTGTGTGGAATTAAAAAGTCCTTTTTTTAGAAAGAAATTATGTTCAAGTAAGCAAATAGAAAAGGTGTCATGGTTACAAGAGTCTATCTATATAGACTTTAAGGGCATCGTGGCCTAACCGTCGAGGTGAAGTCGGGACCTAAAAGATCGAATGAAACAATACATAGACAAGTAAATTCCTTATGAATTTCAAGGTACTCTCTTTAATTAAGAATTACGAGATTCATCATTCGAGAGGAAGTAGACTACTCAAGAATTTCACTTTTCATTTATGTCATAATTGAATATTTATGTCATAATTGAATAAAGAATTCATAAAACCTAAATAAAAATAATAAGAAAGAGAGAAACAATAAAGTTTTGCTTGATCTTCACTGAAAACTTGAGTAAGGAGTAGATCTTTTTGGAGTTTTCTAGAATCTGAAAGTGAGAACTCCTTTCTTTTTCTTTTTTTCTTTATTTGACCTACTTTAGCCGGATGAAAGGAAACTTTCACGTCCGATTTTGAGGGGGGGGGATCCTATCCCAATTTTTATTTTGCTTGGTCCATAGATAAAAAAACCCACTTTTTTATGATTACGGGGTTTATTAGAATATGAAATTCAACCCTGGAAATACAGGATCCTGATTTTTTTTACTACCCGTAGCTTCGATACATTTCGAAATCGAGAGATGTCTACCAGGGGGTTCTATCAGACAACAATTAGCAAATCTAGATTTACGAATTATTATAGATTATTCATTGGTAGAATGGAAAGAATTGGAGGAAGAGGAACCCACAAGGAATGAATGGGAAGATAGAAAAGTTGGAAGAAGAAAAGATCTTTTGCTTAGACGCATGGAATTGGCTAAGCATTTTATTCGAACAAATATAGAACCAAAATGGATGGTTTTGTGTCTATTACCAGTTCTTCCTCCTAAGTTGAGGCCAATCTATCATATAGATGAGGATAAACTAGTGACCTCGGATATTAATGAAATCTATAGAAGAATTATCTATAGGAATAATACTCTTACAGATCTATTAACAACAAGTATAGCTACGCCAGAAGAATTAATAATATGTCAGGAAACATTGCTACAAGAATCTGTGGATGCACTTCTTGATAATGGAATCTACGGACAGCCAATGAGCGATGATCATAATAGAATTTACAAGTTGCTTTCAGATGTAATTGAAGGCAAAGAAGGAAGAGTCCGCGAGACTCTGCTTGGTAAACGGGTCGATTATTCAGGGTGGTCAGTGATTGTCGTAGGCCCTTCACTTTCATTACATCGATGTGGATTGCCTCGTGAAATTGCAATAGGACTTTTCTAGGCATTTGTAATTCGTGACCTAATTAGAAAACATCTTGCTTCGAACATAGTAGTTGCTAAGAGTCAAATTCGGAAAAAAAAACCTATTGTATGGGAAATACTTCAGGAAATTCTGGATGACCATCTTGTATTACTAAATAGAGCGCCTACTCTGCATAGATTAGGCATACAGGCATTCCTCCCCATTTTAGTGGAAGGGCGTGCTATTTGTTTACATCCATTAGTTTGTAAGGGCTTCAATGCGGACTTTGACGGGGATCAAATGGCTGTTCATGTGCCTTTATCTTTAGAGGCTCAAGCAGATGCATGTTTCTTATGTTTTCTCATATGAATCTTTTGTCTCCAACTATTGGAGACCCCATTTCTGCACCAACTCAAGATATGCTTAGCGGACTCTATGTCTTAACGAGTGGAAATCGTCGGGGTATTTGTGTAAATAGGTATAATCCATGTAATAGTAGAAACTATCAAAATGAAGATAATAACTATAAGTATACATAAAAAATTTTTTTGTAATGCCAATGATGCAATTGGAGCTTATCGGCAAAAATGAATCAATTTAGGTAGTCCTTTGTCGTTGCGATGGCGACTAGATCCACGTGTTATTGCTGCAAGAGAAGTTCCTATCGAAATTCACTATGAATCTTTGGGGACCTATTATGAGATTTATGGACACTATCTAATAGTAAGAAGTATGAAAAAAGAAATTCTTTATATATATATTCGAACCACTCTTGGTCATATTTCTCTGTATCGAGAAATAGAAGAAGCCATACAAGGGTTTTAGCAGGGCTGTTGTAATTCTATGCTGCCATGGGGAATTCGAATCTCGCCGGGTTAACTAGGACTAGAATTGCGGAATTTCTACGTGAATCAAGATCTAGAAAAGGAAGTTTTCCAATCACTGACTCAAACCCATTGTCAAATTCTACTCAGCACAACGCAATATGGAGGTACTGATGGTAGAACGGCCCACTCAGGTCTTTCATAATAAAGTGATAGACGGAACTGCCATGAAATGACTTATTAGTCGATTTATTGATCACTATGGAATAGGATATACATCACATATCCTGGATCAAGTAAAGACTCTGGGTTTCCGACAAGCTACCGCCGCATCCATTTCATTAGGAATTTATGATCTTTTAACAATACCTTTTAAAAGATGGCTAGTTCAAGACGCTGAACAACAAAGTTTTATTTTGGAAAAACACCATCATTATGGGAATGTACACGCGGTAGAAAAATTACGTTAATCGATCGAGATATGGTATGCCACAAGTGAATATTTGCGACAAGAAATGAATCCAAATTTTCGGATGACCGATCCTTTTAATCCAGTCCATATAATGTCTTTTTCGGGAGCCAGAGGAAATGCATCTCAGGTACATCAATTAGTAGGTATGAGAGGATTAATGTAGGATCCTCAAGGGCAAATGATTGATTTGCCCATTCAAAGCAATTTACGCGAAGGACTCTCTTTAACAGAATATATTATTTCTTGCTATGGAGCCCGTAAAGGGGTTGTGGATACCGCTACACGAACATCAGATGCATGATATCTCATGCGCAGTCTTGTTGAAGTGGTGCAACACATTGTTGTACGTCAAACAGAATGTGGCACCGTTCGTGGTATTTCTGTAAGTCCTCGAAATGGAATGATGGCGGACATGATTTTTATCCAAACATTAATTGGCCGTGTATTAGCAGATGATATATATATATATAGGTTTGCGATGCATTGCTACTAGAAATCAAGATATTGGGGCTGGACTTGTCAATAGATTCATAACTTTTAGAGCACAACCAATCTCTATTCGAACCCCCTTTACTTGAAGGAGTACATCTTGGATTTGTCAATTATGTTATGGCCGAAGTCCGGCTTATGAAGACCTGGTCGAATTGGGAGAAGCTGTAGGTATTATTGCAGGTCAATCTATTAGAGAACCGGGCACTCAATTAACATTAAGAACTTTTCATACTGGCGGAGTATTCACATGGGGTACTGCAGAACATGTGCGAGCCCCTTCTAATGGAAAAATCAAATTCAATGAGTATTTGGTTCATCCGACACGTACACGTCATGGACATCCTGCTTTTCTATGTTCTAGAGACTTGTATGTAACTATTGAGAGTGAAGATATTATACACAATGTGTGTATTCTGCCCAAAAGTTTTCTTTTAGTTCAAAACAATCAATATGTAGAATCGGAACAAGTCATTGCTGAGATTTGCATGAGAACATCAACTTTGAATTTAAAACAGAAGGTTCGAAAACATATTTATTCTGACTTAGAGGGCGAAATGAACTGGACTACTGATGTGTACCATGCCCCTGAATTTACATATGGTAATATTCATCTCTTACCAAAAACAAGTCATTTATGGATATTATTTAGGGAGCCCTTGAGAGCTAGTCTAGGCCCCTGTTCGATCCACAAGGATCAAGATCAAAATGAATGCTTATTTTCTTTCTGTTAAGCGAAGATATATTTCTAGCCCCTCAGTAACTAATAATCAAGCGAGACACAAATTTTTTAATTCGTATTTTTCTGGTAAAAATGAAAAAGGAGATAGGATTCCTTATTATTCAGTACTGAATCGAATGACATGTACTGGTTGTTGTAATCTCAGATATCCGGGCATTCTTGAGAGAAATTCTGATTTATTGGCAAAGAGGAGAAGAAATAGAGTCATCATCCCACTCGACTCGATTCGAAAAGGCGAGAACCAACTAATACCTTCTTCAGGTATAGCAATTGAAATCCCCAGAAATGGTAATCGCCGTATAAATAGTATTCTTGCTTATTTTGATGATCCTCGATATATAAGAAAGAGCTTGGGACTTACTAAATATGAGACTAGAGAACTTATTTCAATCGTCAACAAAGAGGATTTGATTGAGTATCGAGGAGTCAAGATATTTTGGCCAAAATACCAAAAGGAAGTAAATCCATTTTTTTTATTCCCACAAAAGTCCACATTTTGGCCGAATCTTCTTCCATAATGGTACGACACAATAGTATTATTGGGGTAGATACACAAATCACTTTAAATAGAATGTAAGACCCCGAATCCCGGGAATCCTACAGTTGGTATTCATAAAAAATACTTATAAAAATACTTAACTCAAAAATAGTTCAATCCATTAAAATAATCAATTCAGAGTATAATTCAGCGAAAAACTATAATTAATAAAACAAGTTAAATGTATTTAATAAATGTTCAATATTTAAAACTTCCGTCTACGTATGCCCTTCACCGTCCGAGTAACTTCGTGCACGTCCAAGCGGTAACGCATCCTCCTCTTAACCTGGAACTCACACTAACATGCACACAAAGTCAGCTTAAGCTGAGTGAGTTCAAGTTTTAATAAATAACATCAATAATAATAATAATCATAATAGGCATCCCGAGAGTTTTAAAATAAACGGGATATAACAGTTAGGCCATCATCAACAATAAGTAATCTTCCTTATATATATGTATAAACATCTTTATAATTATATATAAACATCCATATAATTATATATAAACATCCTTATATATATGTATAAACATCTTTATAATTATAATAATTCTTCTTCAGGTCTTGGTACATCTTGGTCGCGCCCAGATGAATGGAATAGAGCGACTTGTGTGCTTCATCCAAAATTTTACCTTTGAATCCACCATACCTCGGTACCCATAAACGCCCATTCGTTTACAGCTTCCACCTTTGCAGGGTCAACCAAAATACCACTCGGGTTAATAACATGACCCAAGAACTAAACCTCGCGTAACCAAAAAGAACACTTAGAAAATCTCGCATACAACTTGTTCTTTCACAGAGCTTCCAAAACTTCCGTGAGATGACCGGCGTGATCGGATTCGCTTTTGGAATACACAAGAATGTCGTCGATGAACACAATAACCGAACGATCGAGCATCGGCCTTCACACTCGGTTCATAAGATCTATGAACGCAGCCGGTGCGTTGGTCAAACCGAAAGACATCACGAGGAATTCACAATGCCCATAACGAGTGCGGAAGGCAGTCTTAGGAATACCTAAGGTCGATCTTCGAGAACCAACTAGCTCCTTGGAGCTGATCAAATAAGTCGTCGATTCTTGGGAGAGGGTACCGATTTTTAACAGTGAGTTTATTCAATTCAAGGTAGTCAATGCACATCCGCATGCTACCGTCCTTCTTCTTAACGAACAGGACCGGGGCACCCCAAGGTGAGATGCTCGGTCGAATGAGGCCCTTGTCGAGAAAGTTTTCCAATTGAGCCATAAGTTCTTTCATTTCATTCGGTGCTAGACGGTACGGGGCTCGAGCAACATGTTTTGCGCCCAGCACAAGGTCTATCTGGAACTCGACCTCGCGATCCGGCGGCACATCTGACAAATCATCTGGAAATACATCCGGAAAATCCCGAACAATAGGAACATCACCGACGGTAGCCACCTCGGTTTTCAAATTTATAGCATACGCCAGATACGCCCCGCAACCCCGCTGCATCAGTCTTCCCGCCTTAAGCATAGATATGATATGTGGCATCGCACCATTCCGGTCACCGAAGATCGTAATTTGGGAAATTATAACGGTGGAATAAAAGATAAATAAGGAAAAAGTACCTGAAACAACATCCGCATCATCCTTTGCCTCTATCTTGGAGATGTTGAAGGCCCTCGCCCTGACCTTCGGCTTCTCTTCCACTTTCCTCCTCGAGGAAGTCCACTGACCGGACCCCCCCCCCCCGCCTTGCTAGTAGGACAGTTTGATGCCAAGTGGCTGGCACCCTTACAACGGAAACAAGTCAACGTCGGACACTCGAAATGGGGGTGTCCAACCTTATCACATCGAAAACAGGAGCCAGACCCAACATTAAATTCCCCCTTGTGCGGTTTCCCGCACTTGTTGCAATTTCCAAACGCCGCATCCCTCTTAAATTCAGAAGTCTCAGTCTTTACCCTCTTCTCAGACGAATTAAAATTGCTTGCCCTGGGCCGCTTACCATACGAATTTGAGTTCCACGTCTTCCTAGTCTCGGTCGGCGGTAACTTCTCCCTCTGATCATACAATGTACCTGCTAGGGTAACCACAAGTAAAAAGAGTTCATGTCGGTGGTCACCACACCCCTACGAACATCTGTCGGAAGCCCATTCACATACTTTTTAATCCTCTTGGCTTCGGGAGTAACCAGATCGGGACATAATCGAGCCATCTTATTAAACTTTGTGGTATACTTCCGAGGCGTCATACTACCCACCTCGAAGGTCAAGAATTCCCGTTCATCTTATCCAATTCATGGGGAGGAGAAAACTGATCAAGACCAATTTCTTCAACTCGTCCCACGTCATCCTTCTAATCGAGCGATCACCCATAGCCTGCGCCAAGTTATCCCACCAACACAGTGCCTCAGAACGAAAAGAAGCAGTAGCATAAGTCACCATGTCACCCCCCTTGCATTTACTAACTCTTAGAACGGCCTCCATCTCCCTCACCCACTGATGTGCTGCCAACGCATCCTTCGTACCATCAAAAGAAGGGGGTCACACTTCTTAAAGTCACCATACGAGAAACCCCGTGTGGATAGACTAACAGTCCGCACTTCGTCTTCATCCCCACTCGGCACATACACCTCCTATTCCTCTTCGACCTGCACCTCATTACTCTTCCATCCCTTATCCGAACCCTTACCAACCAATGATTCCTCCATGGCTCTAACGGCCTCAGCAACGATCTCGGGAATGGCGCTATGAAGCACCCGGTGAACCTCATCCCACTCCTCATGAATCGGAGTTTCCTCCTGCTGGGGAGTAGGAATCTCACTCTCAGCTTTGGCACGTGGATCATAACCACGGCCACGAACGCTAGGACCACCTCTCTTAGCTGCTCGAGTATTAACCATGACGTTGATCAAGTGTAATTAGTCATTTACTTTACCCGCCCGTCCTAATCACCCCCTGCCCCTAACCACATTAGCCTTCTATCTAACGCTTAGACAATTAATCACATACTGGAAACTTTAAAATTCAAAGGAATGACTAACAATTAAAGTTACCTCTTGGCGTGCAACTACTTGCGGTGGGCATACTAGTCTTTTTCCTTACAGTTCGAGTCCAAGAATTGGGGGATGCTTGTCTCCCTCGAACCATGGCTCTGATACCTACTTGTAAGACCCCGAATCCCGGGAATCCTACAGTTGGTATTCATACAAAATACTTATAAAAATACTTAACTCAAAAAGAGTTCAATCCATTAAAATAACCAATTCAGAGTATAATTCAGCGGCAAACCATAATTAATAAAACAAGTTCCCGAAACCTGGGAATTATGCTCAAAACAAATTTAAATGTATTTAATAAAACTTTAAAAATAAATTTTCAATATTTAAACTTCCGTCTACGTATGCCCTTCACCGTCCAAGTAACTTCGTGCACGTCCAAGCGGTAACGCATCCTCCTCCTAACCTGGAACTCACACTAACATGCACACAAAGTCAGCTTGAGCTGAGTGAGTTCAAGTTTTAATAAATAATATCAATAATAATAATCATAATAGTCATCCCAAGAGTTTTAAAACAAACGGGATATAACAGTTAGGCCATCATCAACAATAAGTAGTCTTCCTTATATATATGTATAAACATCTTTATAATTATATATAAACATCCTTATAATTATATCCCTACATATATATGATCCAAGTAATAACATCAGGGTCAAGCACACGTACAACCTAAACACATAACATCTCATCCAACGTATGCAAACACGAAGTAGGCATACGTAAACATCCATAATCGATAAAGACTACTAAACATCGCCAAATATTGGCCATACAATAATACATACAAACATACAATAATATCATCTCAATGCCTACCCTATACAAGTAAGCCCATCCAAAATTATTTAAACATTTCATCAAACAAAATCTCTTAGGTGTGCATGCTAGCCCAAAATCTTAAAAGAGTAGAAAAGGGGCATCACGAACTCACTTGACACAAGGCACGATTACACCACAAGCTAGAGGACCCCTAAGTAATCCCAAAAGTCAAACACCGGTCGGTTTACATTCAAACATTACTAATGGCATCGAAAGGACTCATTTATCCTACGAGACGTTCTAACATGGTTCGAGTTACCTAGAGCCTCGACCTCATCAAACTCGATCGTAACAGCCCCTGGGGCCTTACATACACCAACACGACCCTTAGATACTCCTGGGTATAAAGAATTCCCAAATTACCCTCGAAAGCACTAGGTGATACCAACACGCGCGTTTAAGAGTCGTTTAGGAAATTTACATCCAAATCAGCCCCGTGTGGACCCAATATGATAATTTCACATCCAACGCTACACGAGTCAAATGGGTCGGTAACCCGCAAGTACAACGCACCAACTATTCAATAAACGCAATTACGCGTTGTACCGACCCGTTTGAGTAACCGACAACCAGTTCAGCCCCGTAACTCATTAAAATTATTTTTCAACAGCCCGTACATCAAACCGAGTTCACCCGAGCTGAATTGGTTGTTAATCACTTCAAACCTCGCGTTAAACGCAACAATCTACAATACTAGTCAACCGAACACTAACATTCAAACTACAACTAATTGACCAATCAAATGAACACCAATGGACATGATTTTTAAGTATGATACTAGACATACCTAGGAGGATTTTGGTGCAAAAATGTCAATCAAAATAGTCCCGGAAAGGTTAGAATTGACAGCCACCCGGTAAGCCTACAACACGCAATTTAACGATCAATACGAGTGATATAATGATCAGTTAAGGTGTAAAAGACTTGGGGAATCATAGAACTAACCTTCAATTGATGTTTTATGCTTAAACCTTGGCTGGAAAAAAGAAAAATCGAAGGGGATGAGGCTGCCAAAGCTCCGATCGGCTGAGTAGAGAGGTTAGGGTTTAGGTTTTATTTATTTTTTTTTATGATATAATTAAACATGTCACACTTTAGCCCTTCTAAGTTAAGAGATATGGCAACTTGGAATGAAAGATTAGATAACTTAACGTACCGGGAAGATGATAAGGTCAACGAAATATGCCGGATAACTCTTGAGAAGTATACATACTTTACAAGCTTAATTCTTTGAACTGCAAAATTAACGGGTGTTACATAGAAGAAGTCGAGTAGGCGAATTGGTCTGCGTGAAGAAAAAAGCAGAAAAAATGAAACTGATAATATTTTCTGGAGATATCCATTTTCCTGGAAAGACAAATAAGGCATTCCGATTGATACCACTAGGAGGGGGAAAACAAAATTCCAAACGATACAAAAAATTGAAAAATTGGCTCTATATCCAACGAATGAAACATTCCAGGTATGAAAAAAAGTATTTTGTTTTGGTTCAACCTGTAGTCCCAAATAAAAAAACGGATGGTATAAATTTAGGAAGACTTTTCTCGACAGATCTCTTGCAGGAAAGTGATAATCTACAACTTCGGGTTGTCAATTATATCCTTTATTAAAACCCAATTCTGGAAATTTGGGACAAAAGTATTCAATTAGTTTGGACTTGTTTAATGTTGAATTGGGACCAAGACAAAAAGATCGAAAAGGCCTGTGCTTCTTTTGTTGAAATAAGGACAAATGGTTTGATTAGAGATTTTCTAAGAATCGACTTAGCGAAGTCACCTATTTCATATACCCGAAAAAGGAACGATCCGCCGGGTTCAGGATTGATTTCTGAGAATGGATCAGATCTCGCTAATGTTAATCCATTTTCTCACATTTATTCCTATAAAAAAGCAAGGATTCAAGAATCCCTTAATCCAAATCAAGGAACTGTTCATACATTGTTGAATCGAAATAAGGAATCTCAATCTTTGATAATTTTGTCATCATTCAATTGTTCTCGAATAGGCCCATTCAACGATGTAAAATCTCCCCATGTGATAAAAGAATAAATCAAAAAGGACCCCCTAATTCCAATTAGGAATTCTTTAGGCCCCTTAGGAACAGGCTTTCCAATTTATCATTTCGATTTATTTTCCTAAATAATAACCTATATTCAGATCTTGGTAACTAACTATTTGCAACTGGACAATTTAAAAAATATTTTTCAAATACTTCAATATTATTTACTGGATGAAAACAGTCAAATTTATAATCCCTATTCATGTAGTAACATCATTTTAAATCCATTCAATTTGAATTTGTATGTTCTCCATTATAATTATTGTGAAGAGACATATACAATCGTTAATCTTGGGCAGTTTCTTTGTCAAAATGTATGTATAGCAAAAAAAGGACCGCATTTAAAATCAGGTCAAGTTCTAATTATTTAAGTTGACTCTGTGGTAATATGATCAGCTAGGCCTTATTTGGCTACTCCAGGAGCAACTGTTCATGGAAATTATGCAGAAATCCTTTATGAAGGATATACATTAGTCACATTTATATATGAAAAATCAAGATCTGGTGATATAACGCAAGGTCTTCCAAATGTGGAACATGTGTTAGAAGTGCGTTCGATTGATTCAATGTCGTTGAATCTCGAAAAGAGGATTGAGGGTTGGAATAAATGTATAACAAGAATTCTTGGATTTCCTTAGGCATTCTTTATTGGTGCTGAGCAAACTATAGTGCAAAGTCGTATCTCTTTGGTTAAACAGGTCCAAAAGGTTTATCGATCTTAGAGGGTGCAGATACATAATAGGCATATAGAAATTATTGTACCTCAAATGACATCAAAAGTGTTGGTTTCAGAAAATGAAATGCGTAATGTTTTATCGCTTGAAGAACTAATTGGATTGTTGCGAGCGGAACGAATGGGGAAAGATAAGGGTAGTAAGAAAATTCAAACCGTAGTCTCGCATCTGTTGTTATTCCCAAAGAACCTGAGAGCAGCAACTAGACGCAGCTACGTACACTGCTTCACATGTAGATAACGAAACTGTAGTTTGTTTCTTGCATTGGCAGGTGACAAGTCGTTTGCCAAAGAACTGACACCTTGCCGTTGTAGATTTAGCATTCAGTTTACAGCTTCCATAATCTAAATTAGAAAAAGCCCTTAACACAAACTCATCGTCTTTTGGATACCAGAGACCGACCCCAGGACATCCCTTGAGATAGCGTAGTATTCTATTGACGATCATGAGATGTGAAACCTTCAGATTTGACTGATATCGGGCACACAAACAGGTAGCTTACATGATGTCTGGCCGAGAAGCAGGCAAATACATCAATGAGCCAATCATGGATCGGTATAAGGTTTGGTCAACCTTCACCCCGTTGGGATCAGGACCGATACCATGATTCAATGGTAAGGGAGTACTGATAGCCGATGCATCAGACATGTTGAACTTTGTCAAAACGTCATTGACATATTTTGTCTGATGGATAAAAATTCCATCTGACAACTATTCAACTTGAAGTCCAAGAAAGAAATTCATCTCTCCCATAGCACTCATTTCAAATTTCTTCTTCATGAATTCTTCAAATTTCTTGCACAGACCATCATTTGTCGATTCAAAGATTATATCGTCGACATATATCTGCATGATCAGTAGATGTCCATCAACAGATTTGGTGAAAAGTGTACAATCGACTGTTCCTCTGATAAAACCCGTTGTCTAAGAGATGTTGGGACAATGTCTCATACCATGCTCTCGGGGCTTGATGGAGATCGTAAAGGGCTTTATCAAGAACATACACTTTGTCTTTGTGGATCGGATCGACAAATCCCAATGCTTGTCCCACGTAGACTTCCTCACTAATCTTCCCGTTAAGGAATGCTGATTTCACATCCAACTGATAAACTTTGAAGCCTTTCCAAGAAGCAAATGCTAGAAATATCCGAATAGCCTCTAGCCTTGCAACTGGTGTATAAACCTCGTTATAATCGATACCTTCCCTCTGGTTAAATCCCAACACAACAAGTCTTGCCTTGTTTCTTACAATAATACCATTTTCATCCCTTTTGCACTTAAACACCCACTTGGTGTTGATTTGCTTTTTGTCTTCAGGTAAGTCTACCAATCTCTAGACTCCGAGCTTCTCAAACTGCGTAAGCTCTTCTTGCATTGCATTCACCCATCTTTCTTCTATTAGGGCTTCTTTGTACGTCTTTGGTTCTACCTGAGAAATAAAACAATTTAATGAGAATCGATTTTGTAAAGGAGAAACATGAGAATAGAAACACTGAAGATTCTGATCAAGTTGTCATCTTATTTGTACTCCAGCATTCAGATCTCCAATAATATTCTCCTCGGGATGATACGATACAGTTCTCGGGACCACCTCTAAAGGTACTGACACTTTGGTTTGAAGATTTGTAACATTCTCTTCAGCATGAGAAATGGATGGAGAGATTGCTTCGATTATCTCCTCATCTGTGTCACCATTGTCATCAAAAACTGGAATAGTTTCTGGAACATCATCGGATTGAACATTTTCTGAAACATTTTGAGAAACCGACACAGGTTCTTTAGTCACAGGTTCTTGATTTTCTGACAACTGTTGATTGTAAATCATCATCAAAGTTTCTTCGGATGATTCTTCCTTCGGGAGTTGAAAACTTTCCCAAAGACTCTCATAATCAAACAACCTTAAATCTCCTGGTCTTTATATGGTAGGAGTGTATCGTTGACAGTCAACGTTTTGAAATTGTACGATCTTGTGAAGGCTAGGTAAGTAAACACGTCTGAGTGGACTAGCATACCCCACAAAGAATCCTTCCACGGATTTAGGACCAAATTTCTCAGTTGGTTCAAGAACAGTACATATTGACCCAAAAGGTTCAAGCCACTTCAGATTGGGTTTCCGACGATTCAGAAGCTCAAAACACGTCTTACCAAATCTCTTTACTGTAAGTACTCGATTAAGCGTATAACAAGCTGCCGCTACTTCTTCAGACCAAAATTTAACTAGTAATTTTGAATCAGAAAGCATAGTTCGAGCCGTTTCAATCAAAGTCTGCTTCTTTCGTTCAGCAACCCCATTTTGTTGTGGAGTATAAGGAGCACTGAATTCATGAAGAATTCCCCGTTCATTACAGTATTCTAGCATTTTGCTGTTCTTGAATTCCGTCCCATTATCACTTCTGATATGACGAATTGGCATATTGTACAATGTCTCCAATTTCTTGAACAAAACCATAAGGGAATCATATGTCTCATCTTTAGATTCCAAAAACATTACCCATGAAAATCTTGAGTAGTCATCAGTGACCACAAGACAATACATTTCGCCTGTGATACTTTTGACATTAACTGGACCAAATAGATCCATATGAAGATGTTCAAAAGGTAAGTTGATGGAGTTGACAAGTTTCTTTGGATGAGTTTTCCTCGTTTGCTTTTCCTTCTTGCAATCCAAACATTCTTCAGTCAATTGAAAGTTTCTCAAGTTAACTCCTTCTACTAGATTCCTGTGAACCAGGTGATTCATTTTTCTCAAACTTATATGTCCCATCCTTCGATGCCATAATACAGATTCACATTCAGATGCTCTTGAAATGAAACACTGAGCAGACCCTGATGAAGTAGATGTCGTACTCATGTTCAAGACGTAAAGATCATTCACACGAGGAGCATGCATAATGATCCATTCCTCAGGTATTTTGAAACCCGGTTTCAAAATCAAACACTCTCGATCAGTAAAGTGTGTAGCGAATTGTTTATCACAAATTTGTGATGTACTGAGTAGATTATTCACCAACTCCGAAATATAGTTGACATTCTTGAATGTAACCTTTCCATTTATTAAGGTTCCTTCACCAACAATATGTCCACCTTGATTACCAGCAAAGCCGACATACCTTCCTCTTATTTATTTGACATCATTAAGCAAGTAAAGAGTACCCATCATGTGCCTAGAGGCTCCACTATCCATTATCCAACGAGAATCGTGGGATCTTGGAAGCCCCTGCACATACAGTTAACGGATTAGTGAAACAAGGAAACCCAAGCCTTCTTGGTCTTGGGTTGTTTAAACAACAACCTATCATCATCAACCTCTGAATCACATTATAATGTATTATCACTTAATGTTGGTGACTCAGATGTAGATTTGACTTTCTCATCACAATAAGGCATTTTAACAACAGATTTTGGTACTCAGTTTTAACCAACAGAGTGTTTCTTTTTATAAAATGATGTTTGACTTATTTTTGAAATTGTTGATTTTATGACATCATTTTGACCTATCTTTTTAGCATCAACTGATTCATTTCTTTTCAAGATTTTCACATTTTTAGTGACACAAACTGGTTTCTTATCACACATATAACCTAGTCCAGGTCTCTTGCTCACAGTCTTTTGAGATTTTTGAGTCCGAATGTGATCTTGTTTGTATCGATTAGGACACGCGTAAAATACATGCCCAACCTCATTACAACCAAAACAACGTCTCCTATCAATAAACTTATTGATCTGAGATGTTGATTCAACACTATCACGTTCAGCTTTCAAACGATAAAATTCATCATTTGATTGTTTTCTGAATTCAACTTCCTTTTCGGATTCTGAAGTTTTACCAAGTACAAACTTTATCTTTTTCTCTTGATATTGATTAACTCGAGAAGATTTCTTGTTATAAAAACTAGTTTTTGCAAATCTTGTCGATTTTTCAACCACTTTCTTTTGATTATCCAAAACACTCTTTTGATTACCCAACCCATGAGGTTTAACAACTTCCTCATTCAACACAGCTTCTGACATTTTTATCCCTGTTGCAGAATCACAACCAGAACTCTCATTGTCAGCAACAGATTTAGAAACATCATGCTGTGGCATGTTTATTTCCACATTAAGTGCCTTTTTCAAACCTTTTGGTTTCTTTGGAACATAATCATTACATAAAGATGGAGGCACATCATGATAATCTTCTCTTAAGTTCTCAGTCTCATTATCCTCACTCTTTGAAGATGTTTTGGGGATACTGTGATTAAGTACATAGGACGACGCAGCGTAGCTTACCAATTTCAGGTTAACTCGTTCAGTCTCAATCTTGAGTGTTTGAAGCTCAAGTTTGAGTGCTGCGTTTTCATCAATATGTCTGTTAATGGCAATTTGTTTGTCTTCAACCGTGTGCTTAATCATTGAAATTGTCTTTTGGTTTTGTAAAATCTTTTCCCAAAGAGCCTTTTCAAACGATTGAAGCTTCATGTAGGCCTCATTAACAACATTTAAATCAAACAAAGATTTATCATAGTGTCTCTTTAATTCTTTGATTTCTAGACTTTTAAAATCACATTCATAGCATGGTAATTCACATTTTTCACATAGATTTGAGTTTAGAATTACCTCATTGGCCGTGAAAGCTTGATCAATTACTTCTTCACTTGCAGTTTCTGAATCAACATCAGTGATGTCTTCTATTACTCCTTCTACAAACTTACTCTCAACTGTCTTTTCATCAACAGAAACGAACTCCTCCTCATCTTCTGACTTGATGACGTCTTGAATTTCTTCACTTTCTTCCTCTCCAAAATCAATTTTTCCTTGTGGTACGTCCTCCTCATAAAACCAACCTGCAAAACTTTCCACAATATCATAAGTAAATAATGAGATAAGATAATCAGAAGGAATTTCATGAATTTTATCATAAGTTCGAGGAAGTTTATCATCAGAAGTATCACAAACAACGTCTTTTTCATTGTTGCTATCTTCATTCACATTCTTTTCTTCATCTGCTTCATTAGACTCTTGAGTCTCACTCTCAACTTCATCATTGTCATCAACCATTTTATCTATCTTGATCACACTTTCAGCAATAACCTCCTTTTTGTCCTCATCAACCACTTGAGCCACATTTGCTTGGTATACCGAAATCCAATTGAAGCCTTCATCAACTTGGGCTGTAGCTACCTTTTGCTGCGAGGTTGATGCTTCAGAAGTTTTCTTCCCCTTTGATGATTCTCCCTCTGGACGATGATATATAGCTTGTTTATAATAACCTCGTCCAAAAGGGTTAGCAGCATTATCATCTACGCTTTTGCTAGTACATTCCCTTTTGAAGTGTCCTTTCTCTTTGCAACAAAAACATCTAGCTTTAGACTTGTCAAAGCCTAATTTAGAAGTCGTACCATTAAGCACGTTTCGACCAGTAATCTCTTTGAAGCTTTGTGCCATACTTATCAAACTAGCCATGCACCATCTTATGTCAATCATCTCCATTTCCTCCGGGTCTATCTGGTCATAATCCTCTTCAGTCATGTTGTAATTTCCAATGCGACCCACCACCAAACACTCATATGATTCTAAAACAGATCCTAGAAAAGCCATGTGTTCCTTGATAGTGTCAGTGGTCATATTTCTAGTATTCTTCAGATTTACTGCTATGTTGCATTGGATAACATCAGATTCCTTTGAACTAGAATCTTGAGCAATTGGAGTTGTTCCAGAATAACTACTACTATATTGAGGAGTAGCAGCAATATTTGTAGCACAAGCTTGAGTAATTGACTCAGCACAAAAAGCAGTAGGAATCTTGGGATTTGGATTAACAATTGAATGAGAATTTTTGTAATACAATCCCACATCTTGTGATACGACTATAGATTTCATCTTCTGTTTCTTTCTCAGTTCCAAGTCATAAGCTTCAAGTTTCTCGATAAAGCTTGCCAAATTCAGACGGGCAGAAGCAATGGGGTTTGATTGTTGAATCAAGATAAAAGTACCCCACTCTTCAGCAAAGCATCTGCAAGTTTATCTATATAATCGTAGTCAGGCTTGTCAATCTTCAGCCTCTTCATCTCATTCATAAGATAACAGTATCTTTCAACCAATTGAGCAAATGATTCACCCTTAACATGAGTGAATATGTCAAACTCTTTCTTTAGCAAAGAAATTTTGCTCTTTCTCATTTCTGATTTCCAGGATCTTTATTCAACAATGCTAGCCATATTGAGTAACAGGAACCATTGTGTTGCAGAAGTTGAAAGATCTCAGCTTTGATAGACTGTTGGAAAAGATTTAACATCTTCTTTTCTCTTAGAAATAAATCCTTATCTACATCAGCAATCTGGGATAGTCGGTAGTTCTCCCCATTCTCATTCTTAGGGATGATGTATTCTTCTTCAACGGCTGTCCATGTATCATAGTTCAACGCTTGAACATACGTCTTGAATTTGTCAGCCCATGAAGGATAGTCTTCCATTCTCGGAAGTTTAGGAGGCTTGTTGGAAGTTCCCATTTCATTTTCCAAACTAATATTCTGAAGTAGAATAGACGGCTGTGACACGAACGCACTTAGGTTTTCCATTTTTGAATAAAATCAACGTGTATCCTTTCTGGTCAACGAATATGTTTCTGGTCAAAGTAGGTCAATGTATATGATTCTGGTCAAGGTTGATCAACGGATATGTAGATGGTCAAAGATAGTCAACGTATAAGAACTAAGTCAGCGTATATCTATTCAACGTATAAGATATATGGCGTATATGTTATACGCCGTATATGTCATACGGGATAAACATATACGTTGCTTGTACATATACGGTGAAAGGCATTCTTTTGATAATTTTGGAATTTAAAGGTGCAAATGATGTAGGAATTGAATGAATTTTGGTAGGGTTTGTCACGGATAGGTAGAGAACAATTTGTGAGATTTTGAAGAACTTTTGACGGTGGAATTTGAATGTAGAAAGAAAAACCTTGAAAAACTTGAAGTGTTCAAGGTAGCAACGAGCCAAAACGCTCTGATACCACTTGTAGGAACGTGTTCACTTGAAAAGACCTGGAATCTTGATGTAGTTTGCAATTAGGATCTCTAGATGTTATAGCTTGTATCTCAAAGTGCGGAATCCATTGAGATTGAACACATCCAAGTAAACATTAAGCTCATTTTCATATATATATCAAGAAACAATACAAGATATGACACTTTGCACACTTTCTCTTTGTACTCTCTCTCTCTCTCTCTGACAATCACCAAAAGTCTAAGTAGAAACGCACAAGTCCCCTATTTATAGGAAACATGAACAAGCTCATCAAGTCCGTATATGATATACGGCTATACGCCGCATATGATATGCGTTGACTTGAAGACTTATGCGTTGACTAACAAACTCAAACTGTACATTTGACATTTTAGCCTTATACAATCATATCTAGTACATCTAAGACCTTAGCAATAGACATTATGTTCTTACAGAAAATACTTCAGATCATGACCGTTCAGTAGAAATCACAATAAAAGAACATGATCGAGCAATTGCTGATCTAAGATCTGCAATTGGATCAATGATGCAGTGACAAGAGCAAATTAAAGCAATGATAGCAAAATGAATGCGAATAAGTTGAATAGCATAACTCCAGTGGAACGTTTTGTTGATATTGAATTGAGATCGAGCGATCTAGTGAAACAGTCTATCGATATAGAACAGAGATATAGCAATCGAGTGGAACATGCAGTTGAAATTGAACAGAGATCAAGCGATAAGGCGATTTGTCTTATGTCGATACACCTTACGAATCCAAGAGCAATTGCAACACAGGAATCTCAAATGTAGTTGTCGGGGAAGCAAACATTTAATGGATCACGGAGGATTAGGCATCAATACATCTCAAACCGTGTCATCAAATTATAAGGTCAATAGGTCTATATTCCATCAAAAATCTAATCCTAGTATTGATGGTTTAGGCTTTGGATCACACTATTTGTCTAGTTTTACAATAAAGAGTATGCGCCCCAGGTGTTTGATAAAATCCTGAGAGTTAAACCAGAAACAGAGGAAGTATCAGTAAGGGATTTTAAAGGAAATGATAAGGTCAAAACCAAATATAGTGTTGATGTTGAACCTCTTGTGATTAAACATAAGAAAACAAGGCAGTTAAATATTGATTTTGTAGTTATTAACTCTTTTTAATGGAAACTGGGTGGGAAATGTTGCTTGGTTGAAAATTGGAGGAAATTTAAACATTATTTAGAGGAACTTTATTCTAT
The DNA here is from genome assembly GCF_021521415.1 of Bidens hawaiensis. Classification (NCBI taxonomy): domain Eukaryota; kingdom Viridiplantae; phylum Streptophyta; class Magnoliopsida; order Asterales; family Asteraceae; genus Bidens; species Bidens hawaiensis. The sequence continues at coordinate 216,891 of NW_027491434.1, forward strand.
TATATTACTTCACTAGTTTTAAAGCCCGTGTCACATACGGGATAATTCAAATTATAAAATTATAAGTAAAACAAATAATTAAATAGTGTATATGAAAAAAATGTATTACATCTATACTTGTATCTATACAATGTGTACATAAATTGATTTTATTTATATTACAAAATGATTTTTTTTAAACGAACTTAATAAAAAAATGCCTGTGCAAAAACGTACCCGATAATGCTTCTTTCTATTGAAAAAATCGTTCTCGGTTTCATATATGCATAATTGAAAAAAATTTGGTTATGAACCAATTTCGGAAATAAGACTTCTCATACGATAGTAGTTCTAACCACTCAGCCTAAATACAAAAGAAGCATTGCCTTTATTGATATATTTATCAATTTACAACCCATCAAAGTAAAGTAGAACATTAAATTGTAACAATAGATGTTTTTAAAGAACTATGTTTTTTTGAGCTACACCATGAAATTTTTTTTGATAAGTTTCAGAGGGCTTCTAGACTTTGTCATAATGACAACATAAAAAATAACATGTTAACCCATTCAATTTTGTGAATATTTTGTTCATTTGAGCATAGTTTTGCATTATATGCTTCCCAAACAACGTTTTGATCACCATTGAAGGAAAAACTAATGTTGACATAAATATTTCAAATGTGATAAAAGTTAAGCATTGATAGTCATGGGGGTGGCATGTTTCGCATCTTTTCTTAGATTTTAATAGTTGAGGGAAAAATAGTCAGTTTGTTAAATCTCAAACCTTTTGATTATTTCAAAAAAAGCCCTTAAAAATAAATTTGAAACCCGAATCATGTTTAAAATTCTAACTTTCATACTTTTGGCATTTTAAAGTTAACACTCTGAACCCATAACAAATTTGACGATAAATCTATTTTGCATTCTCAAACTTTTACAAATACTCAAAATTTTCATTTTTGACCCGTAACAAATTTTGACCAAAATGTAGTTAACTTGTACGAAACAATCTATTTACCAACTTTTGACCCATAAAATCAAATTTAAGTTGCACAAAAAAACCCGAAACAATTTTTATTTGAGAAACATGATTTGTTGTTGATTTTTGGAATTCACCAAGTATTTTGAAATATATAGTAAAATAATATGTTAATATTTATATTTATAGAAATACATATATTATATAAATATAGTGTAAAGGGAAAGTGAATAATTATTGATTTATTACATATATTAGAGTATATTAGTTTGGATGGAAAAAATTGTGAGAATTAATCAAAACATGACAAGTGTTCACATTTATTTTACTTTATTAGAATAGGTAGATACACAAAAATGGCCAATGCCAGAATGGATCATTATTAAAATTGATAGAAGAATCGTTGAATTTGCTAGTGCTGATTTGCAAATTCTTAGTACTCAAATGGCTGTAATTGCAAAGAAAAGATAATGCGATTGGGAGGAAGGTCTCACAACTGCTGAAAATAAAGGGTGTTTTGGTAAACACCATGTTTTACTAACGCTTGTTGTTCAACAAAGAGACTGGTTGGAGGCTCCTTTGGGTGCACCACTATTGAGTTCTTGGAGAGAAGCAGGAATGAATGCTAATGGTGTAGTGTCAGCCCTGCTTCCAGATCATCTATTTCCTTGTAGAAAAAAGATGACAATGAGGGTTGGTGGTCTCACGTTCATGGTTTGCTCAAAAAACCTGATATAGAGAGTGATGTGGCATCAAATATTTTGTGTGGCAATGTATTGGCTGGAAGTGATATGTTTACTGGTTTAGACATCTTTAATGATGATACCGATGAGGATAAAGCAAACAAGAAATTCTTAAAAAAGAATTTGGTAACTGGTGTACCTATTCATTGGATGTATATGCGGGGAATGGAGTTTTACATGTAGCAATAGTCCAAACATGGTGCAAATGAAAATCTAAGTTATGGGAGTTGCCATTTCCAATTGATGACCTTAGTAAAGAGGAACAATGTAGCCTTTGAAACAGCAAGGGACAAAGAAGTAAACATCTTACAATATGAAGAAGTTTGTAGATGAGAATCAGAAAATAATTATTTGTGGTGCTAGTTTCGTGTCAACCTCGCCAATGGATGATGACTCATGTGCCAAGGAACTTGATTTAGAGAAAATACACACATATCGCTGCACCAAACTGTTTCTTGAAGAATTTTTTAGGAATAATCATACCGCAAAGCCTGAGTGGAAAATGATTTTGCCTATGTACTTTGATTTTGTTGGAGCTTTTGACAGGGAAAACCTGAGTGGGAATTCAGGGGTGTATTTATGGAATAAAGGAAATCCAAACCATGGCGGTTTAAAATTAGTTCACCAAGATTATTTCCTTATTGCGAATCGATTGAAGCTTTCTGGTTCCATCTTATCCAACATTTTCACTAAATTGAAGCAGCATGAGAAAGAATTGAAATCAAGGTGGCATCTTAATAATACTAACATTGTTTTTAAGCTGGAAGATATTTTTAAAGTGACAAGCAGTAGCATGCGCTGACCTTGGTGTAGGGCTTCGCACTGAAGTAGTCCCTTTATTGCTGGAAGATTATATTAGAAACTCCCAAAACTTTGTAGGAATCTTGATTAATCACCTAACCTCAATTGGAGCTGAAGTTTCTAACATTGCAATAGTGGTGTTTCGAGGCTTTGATGCTAGATTGCTTATGGGAAAAACAGGTCAAGCGATCATGTTTGGAGTGTGGTGTAGTGTTCTCTTGATAGAAATTCCTGGTCAAATTTATGTGAGTCCCTATTGCTATACAAACGAGATGAAAATGTATTGTTACTATGTTCTAATTGGGTCATGAAGTTTGGTGAGCTAGCAAAAGGGTCAAAGCATCATAAGGTTATCAGTAAAAGAAGCTTGTGTGTCTTATGTTAAATGTATACCATAAACGATTTGTTACCAAATGGAAATCCAAGGCCACAAATGTATATCATAACTGAAGCAATGGGCATAATGTTTTAGAGCCTGATTTACGGTTGATTCACATTGTGGATGATAGTTACTCAAAAAAAGAAAGTATACATGTGGCTCAAACGAAAATATAAGTGTTGGTAAAATACTCGTGGTTCTGGTGTTCGGAAGCTTAATGTGGAACCATATAGGTATTACTACTGCTGTGCATTTTATCTTTCTTGAGGTGAAAAAAAGTTTAAGGGATAAGTTTTGTTATGAAATAAAATGTGAGTTAATAATAGCTTTAAACTATAGAGACCTACGGGTTATTAAGTCATAGTTCAAGAATATTAGTGTAATAGTTGATAGTTTGTATTCGCGGTACTTAAACAAATGTGTAATGATTTGAGAAGATATGAAAAAACAGAAAATTGCTTCACTCTCATTCCCTCTTTCTTATTAATTTCCCGTCTCAATTTACAGTTCATATCATATTGTCTTCGTGTTTTCAGTTCGAGCATTATACCGTGGTCACCACGCATAAAAGTTAAAAAAAATATAGATATATAATCTTCGTCGTCGTTGGATAGGAGTAGTTCATAATTATATTCCTCCGATGTAAGGCTAATTCAGAGATTTTAGATACCACATACAAGTTCATAAAAAATGCCATTATATATAAATGTTCTTTTTCTTAATTTGATGATTGATGATAATTGTGATAACAATAAAAAAAACAAAGCTAAAATACAAAATGTTTAACTGTTAATTATCCATGTTTTATGGGCTTGAGTGTTTAACCGTAATGAGTTACATCTTGTAGCGGACCTATTGTGGGATTAAGTGCTTAAAAACGGTCTATTATAGGGCTTAATTACACCTCTCTTAACACACAAACAAAAACACACACAATAGTAAATGTTTACACTACTTGGCACAGTTTTAAGTGTCGAGATTCTTTTACTCGTTTCTCGTGTTTCACTCCTTTGAATTTGTAATAATAAAATATAATACATTGAATATGTATTCACGTGAAATACTTGTTTTTAAATATATTAAATTATTAGTTACTAACTTATACGTAATTTTGATAATAACTTAATAACTCTTTTAAGTTTTCATTGCTAACTATTTAAAATGGTTTTTATTTAACTCGTGTAATAGACGACTTTCTAATCAAGTGTGTGCATATATTATAGTAATAATTTAATATATATATATATATAGGGGTGGATTCTAGTGAAAACTTATTTTAAAGAGAAAACTTAAAAACTTTTAAAAACTTCTAACTTCGTTGGTATAGTGTGCATTGCATATATGCAAAAGTGTTTGTATTGCATAGAATACAACACTATTGCACATATTTGATACACACTATTGTATATATGCAATATAAGACAAATACACACATCGAATACACATTAGTACGTATGTGTAATACAACATTAATGTACATGTGCACCACATCAACTTTTATTTTATTATTATTTTTTTTCCATATAATACAATACTACTACACAAATACAAAACAAAAATATTGAATATATGCAATAAAACACTATTAAACTCAAAAATACATAGTAGTGCACATGTGTAATACAAAGGTATCGCACAGTAATACGTATGTGCCTTACAGCGTTTTTTTTTTGTTTTTTTATCTTTTTTTATTTTTTTATATTCTTCGAGTGAAATATAAAAAAATATAAGAATAATGGCTAAAACAGAATTTTGAAAATATTTTTTTATTTTTAATTAAAAATATTTCTTTGGGAGTTTTTAGAAATTTTTAAGTTTTCTAAAGGTAAGTTTTTTCTTAATCCTCTCCCTATATATATATATATAAACACACAATTACATAATATGCTAAACAAAAAAAATCATAAACTAGATGTCATCAAACAACTCATCATAAACAATTTAACAATGTATGGCCTAAAATGAATTTGAGTTAGGATTTAAAAGCAAATCTAACCCAATTTAACATTTTTTACCCTTTGTGTTATGTGACTTCCCTAGAGGTGAAAAAGAACTTTGGTGTAACATTCCATAATTTCTAAACCAGAAAACATAACTGGTTTAAAATTTTTGGACTTTTATTTATTAATGTGAGATTGTTGTTTCATGTTTTGTTTCATGTCAAATTATGTTGATTTGAATATTTCAAACTCGACCACTAACTCAATTTCATGTATTTTATGTTATAGTTGCATTTAAACAAAGTTCAAAGGTCAAATTATCAAAATTCCATCAACTGATTTTACTGTGTTCAATCATGCTATGCGAACACCTCTGGTTCCATGTCGTGATACGTGACGGATATGCAGGTCGCTCTGATTCGTTTTGGTGTCGGTTTCACTTATTTTGGCAACCCGATTTCGTGTATCTTTTTCTATACCGATTAGAATAAGCCTTAGCATCATTCCAAGCATATTCCTACGAACTCTTGAAGTATGGAACAAGATATTAATTAATTTTGTTAATTTGTTTATTTTGTTGTAAGACACAATCTTTCAATTAAACGATTCCAACTTGTTCTCCAAGTTTGTCTAAACTATATATCAACCCTTAGCTTTCCTTACCTTTAATTCATTCTCACATCACGAATTCTTCATCTGTTTTAGTGTTCTTCATACTTTGACTTTTGAAAGTCAATCATCTTCAGTTCTTCGAGTTTTCTAGTTTCAATCTGATTCCCATGTAATTTTATCCAAGTTTTATGTTCCAAATCATCCATGGATTAAAAGTCTTCATTCAATTTCAATGAATTGAGGGATTTCAATATCCAATTGGATTAAATTCAAATTAGAGTTTATGTTACTTAAAATTTGGTGATTTTCGTTTATTTAACGTTTTGACATGAATTAATTATGACTTTTCAGAATCTCATATTATTTCTCATATTTTGGTGATGTAGGTTTCGAATCCAATATTATATCGACATTTGGACTAAACATAATGTAACGCCCGTAAATTTCGTTAATCGGCTCGATTGTTTATAAATGTTTGTCTAGAATCCGGGACTCGTCTTGAATCTTCGGGGGGCCTCCTAGACGAGCCCATAAGTTGAATTACTTAAGTTTCATTCAAGTGTCGCAACTTTCAATTTGGAAGGGCCAGAACGTAACATTTTATATTATAATCAAAAACCCAAAACCCTAACCCAATGGTGATTATTATCAAGATAGTGGGTACATGCAACCATTTCTAATGGTCACTTGGAAGGTGCATTCAAATAAAAGGAGTTCTTCCTTCTCTCTCTCATTAGTAGTATAACAAAAAAACACAAGACACAAGAGGAAATATCCTCTACTCTCTTCTTCCTCCTCCTCCTCCATTTGGATTCAGCCAAGGTAAGGAACAAGCAAGAGGAGTGCTTTCAAGTGTAAAATTCTAGCTAATCAAGGTGTATTGTCGGAGGCTTGGGGTATGCAAGCTTGAGGACCTTCCCTTTGAAGTTCTTGCCTTCCAACCATCCTCTCCTTCACCCGGATTTGATTCTCTTGAAAGGTAGCCTTACATGCATGAACTTATAGTGACATGCATGTGTTTGATAGTATGTATTTTGTATTTGGATCCGGGCTTGGGTTTTGCATGTGTAAAATCGGTTTTATGCACTATAAACTAACAAGATTTAAAACTTTTATCCGCTGCATTTTTTTTAAATTGGGATTTTATGACTTTGATAATCTTGTTAAAACCCAACAATGGCATCAAGGGAATGATATGTATTCGCAAAGTTAACACCGATCAAAACATCGCGGATCCACTAACAAAGCTCCTTGAAAGGCCAAAGCATGAAGGTCACACTTGTGCCTTCGGACTTCGATATTCTAGTGATTGGATATGATCTAATTTTGTATTTTGATATCGGAACAATTGTTATTTTGACTCATTCATATGATTATGGTTTATGATTATGACATTTTGAGTTATGTTCCGTTTTAGCATGTTTAAATCCATGGATAAGTTTCTTATTCTAAATGTCCGTAGTCGTTCATATTTGTGGGAGCACATATGAAGGTAAGACTATTATGAACTTGGATTGGTGGATATTCATAAGGTATGAATATAGAGCAAGGGTTGCTGCCAAGGTTCATAGATATTTATCGAATATAAATATTGGACTGGCCTGCTCTCAAATGATACTACATGGAATCTTTGTGATTGATCATAAGTAAATTTGAGTAAAGGAGAATATCATAGTATCCTCCGACCTGAGATACATATTGGGTCTTGATATTCACCGAATATTGTACTTTGACTTAGTTCTTCGCTGCTCTAAAACATGACAGTACATAAGTCTAAGATCAGGTATGGTACAAGGTGATTCTGAGAGACGTATGTAGTCAAAAGGGGATTTGTCCCTCTTATTCATTGAGAGTAAGATGTCTAAGGCCTACAAAGTTAAATCAACAGAGAATGATCACTCTATGTCTCTGGATTTTACATGAGATCTGTGGCAAAAGGATAAATGATAGATTCACCTGAATCATTTCAATTAAAGGACTTGAAGGGGATGATGTTATTGAATGGCACTTCGTAATGCTTATTAGGGGTAGTAAACCGTAGTTAGGCGATATTTGCTACTTGCATCAATCTTCAATGTATCTTGTGCAAGTGTGAGATTGTTGGACTTGGTATGCCCAAGACATATATTATTATTGATGTGGCTAGTATGTCATGATCCAAGTCGGGTCATACCCAATAACAAGTTTGACAAACGCCAATTATATTTTTTTATATATGATATGATCATAACAAATAAATATTAACACTTGAGTTATTTGGAAAGGGGTTTCTAAATACATTCTACTTGTGAAAAGAATAAATCATATGGATGATTTATATTTTGAGAGAGAACATTCTATCGTGTTATTTAAGATGGTTAAAAAAAATATGTGAATAATGGTTACCAAGCATGTCACCTATAATGTGTTATAACATAATATAAGTTATAACACATATATATATATACATATATATATATATATGGATATATATGGAAAGATAAAATATAAAAACAAGAACGGAAGGAAGGGTGGCCGCCCCCCCCCCCCCCCCTCTCTCTCTCTCAATCTTCATTTTATATTATTATTATCAAGATAGTGGGTACATGCAACCATTTCTATTGGTCACTTGGAAGGTGCATTCAAACAAAAGGAGTTCTTCCTTCTCTCTCTCATTAGTAGTACAACAAAAAAAACACAAGACACAAGAGGAAATATCCTCTACTCTCTTCTTCCTCCTCCTCCATTTGGATTCGGCCAAGGTAAGGAACAAGCAAGAGGAGTGCTTTCAAGTGTAAAATCCTAGCTAATCAAGGTGTATTGTCGGAGGCTTGGGGTGTGCAAGCTTGAGGACCTTCCCTTTGAAGTTCTTTCCTTCCAACCATCCTCTCCTTCACCCGGATTTGATTCTCTTGAAAGGTAGCCTTACATGCATGAATTTATAGTGACATGCATGTGTTTGATAGTATGTATTTCGTATTTGGATCCGGGCTTGGGTTTTGCATGTGTAAAATCGGTTTTATGCACTCTAAACTACCAAGATTTAAAAATTTTATCCGCTGCGTTTTTCATAAAATTAGGATTTTATGACTTTGATAATCTTGTTAAAACCCAACAATTATAAGGGTCCAGTCCCTACATACCTCGGTTATTATTTGGGCCTAGTGCCCCTCAATCATAACTAATATAGCAACTACGTGCACACCAGTTAAACAATTCATATCATTCACATTCATATGCAAACATATATCTAATATACACTTACCATTTAAGTTAAGTGTATAAATATAAACACATCGTAGTATGCACACGGCCCCGAAAACATAGCACATAAAAGGGGCTAGAACTCACCTGGATCCTGTTACGTTCGCCGTTAATAGTAATTCGTTTCTTCAACTGAGCTCGACTAACTGTTGATAACATACACGTATTAATCCTCCATAATCTCTTTGTTATTCACTTATTAAGTTAACGGGGTTAACTTTTTAAGTTAACCAAACCGATATGAAATCTTTCAAGTTGTTCTTGTTAAATTAATATACTTGGCATTATCTTGTTATTGTACCATCCTTATTAATTTACATTCTCGACAACATTTGTGATTATCATATTTATATTATTTATTATTTTGGTTCTTTACTATTCGTTCACAATTATTTATTCTCGTATATCATCCGTCATTTTCAAACTCCTTTTACTTTCTTCACCTACAACGGCCCCTTTTGTTTAAGTATTACCAAACGAGTCCCTTAAATTTTCGGTCTAGCATAGGGCGGGTTACGGGTTATAGACGAGTCGGGTCTCGGGTTCGGGTCTCGCTTAATTTCTTAGATCCACATTCCTCTTTTATTATTTTTATTATGTAATACCATTATTAAATTAAAAGTTTTATTATTATTATTATTATTATTATTATTATTATTATTATTATTATTATTATTATTATTATTATTATATAAACCCCCTATCTTACCCTAACCCATAACCACCCCCCCTCGTCCCTTTCTTCCTTCCTTCCTTGTTGCCGGCCGCCACCGGTCACCCAACCCACCTACGCCTCTCCCTCTCAGCCTCTTCTGCTATTTCCCTTTATCACCCACTCACTGCCATACACAGCGCCGCCGACACCTCTTATCCCGGCGACCATCACCATGAGGAAGAAGAGTCCGAGTAGTGGTTAACGAGGCGTACGGAAGTTAATCGGGTCGCATAATAGGAGTTTCGCACTCCATGCGATGCTCTTTCTTCGCTTCGGGTTTTCGCATACCGTGCGAAGTTCTGGTTTCTCTTCGGGTGTTTGCACACCGTGCGAAGTTCTGGTTTCGTTTCACCTTTTTCACATGCCAGATTTCGCGCGAATTTTATCAGTTCGCATGGATGTTTCGCATAGCGGAATTTCACATCATTGAGTTCGCTGTTGGGTCCGATTTTTGATAAGGAAATTTGGAATCTTCTCAACCTCCTCAGAAAACGGCTAAGTAAGGACTTCGAGCAAGCCTAGACGATCGAGCATGGTTTTACTACTTCGAGCATGCCTAGAAAACGGCTAAGTAAGGTCTTCTGAACCTTAAATGGTTAATTCTTCTAAGTGTTAAGGCTATGAGCAAGCTACACTTCAACGAGCAAGAGTATTCTTCTATCGAACATGGATTGCCAATCGAGCAAACAACTTGATCATACAAGCTTTAACCAAGTGTTACGAGCAAAGGATGATTGAGCACATGGGGACAAGCATGGATGCAATAAGAAGATGTCAAGTGATCAAAGCAAGGACTTCGAGCATAGTTCAGTTCTCGAGAAAGATTTACATCCGAGCATGATAAAGATTGTTGAATAAGAAAAGCTGAAGACATCAAGAAGAATGAGCTTGCTCGATGGATTGGTTCGAGCAAAGCATGGACTAGTCAAAAAGAATGAAGTCTACTGGAATGGAATATCTTCACTGAAGATATTCTAAGTAAAGTATGCTCGAGGACAGTCAATGAGCATACCTAGCATAGTGAGCTTGCTCGAGCAAGATTGTTATCTTGCTCGAGGACTCAACACTTGTATTATTTTGTATTTCATTATGTAATGATTAGGAACTTCTAGAAGGAATGTCAAGGTCTATAAATAGGGGTTCTAGGATACCTTTTAGGACACGAATTTCCAGACGGAATACAGGCTGGCACGCACTGAATACGGAAACATTCCAAAGAATATTCTCTTTGTTTTCTCATACAATCGCCACCGCCGTCACACAAAACCCTAGACATTTCTTTCACTATTCCATTAATGATTTATTTATTACAGTGAATCTTTGTCTATTAAATGAGCTTTTATTGACCATTTATTGTTTATTATTCATGCTCGTTCGTTCCCACTCATTGGATATCCTAATTCCGTCGGGATATTCAATAGGCCTTTGATTAATCGAGTCGGTGTGTTCTTGTCAACCTTTTAAGGTTTTACCCATTAACGGTCCTGACAAGTGGTATCAGAGCTTGAGTATGCTCGCTAAAGGCCACGGGACTGAAGGTGTGTGATAAAGCTTGAAGCTTTACTCTGTTTTTACTACTACAAATCTCATATCTAATAAGAATGGAAGACCAGGAAGTTTCCACCAACAAGATTCCAAGGTTGCTTGGCCAGGAAAACTTCATCAAATGGAAGTGCTCTTCAAAGCAGCCGTAAACTACAATGACCTAGAGCTTTAGACTTCCAACACCAAAGGAAACTATGTTCCTTCAACAGCTCCAAACAACAATGCCACTGTTGAGCTAAAAATGAAGAAACAAGACGATAAGGCTTTGTCTATGCTGAAGTTAGGGCTTTCTTGGGAAATTTTGACAACTGTCAATCATCATAAGACCGCAAAGGGTATGTATGATGTAGTTATCGAAATGTTTGAAGGAAATACTGAACTTAGAGACATCAAGAAAGACAGACTGAAGCAGCAACTGGACAGGTTCAAGTTTAAGGACGAGGAAAGACTGAAATCAGTGTTACAAAGGTTTATGACAATTGTGAATGATATAAGACCAACTGATTTACAAATCTCTGACTTTGAGCTGAACAAAAAGCTTTTATCATCACTGTCCAGGGAATGGTACAGTGCTAGCAAGTTTATCAAAGAAAAGGCCAGTTTTCTGAACTTCAAGTTAGATGATGTGATTGCCATTCTCAAGGATGTAGAACATGAGATGATAGAGAACCATATGATTAGGGAGGACAAGCCAAGCTTTCAAGTAAACAATGCTCTTGTAGCACCAATGGGCAACCTCTCAATCAAGAACCAGCAGCCTATCATTGAGGAACCATCAGACACAAGTTTAACCTGCAGTGGCCAATCCAGATTCAATGTTCAGCTGATTGAAGATGACACTCCCTCTGCAGCAAATGGGCAGTTAACATTCTTGCAGAACAATAATGCTCAAGGAACAGATTATCAAGCATTATTTTCAATGTTTACTGAGTCATATCACGCTTTTGTAGCCAAGAATTTGATAAACACAAGCATTGTGCAAGAAGATCTGGAACAGATATATGCTAATGATTTAGAGGACATAGATATAAAATGGGAGGCAGCTATGTTGGCAGTAAGAAGCAAAATGTTGTATAACAGAACTGGCAGAACAAGTTTCAATGGACCAAATGAAAGAATTGGGTTTGACAAATCAAAGGCCATTTGTTATAACTGTCAACAACCAGGTCATTTTGCTAGAGAGTGTAACATGCCCAAGCAAGTTGGAAAAAAAGTTAACCAGAACCAGAATTTCCAGCAGAGAAATCAGATTTCCAACCAAAATCCCTATCAAAATCAGAACAGAGCCTAGCAACAAACATTTCAACCACAAAGAAACAATCAAATGCAGGTTCACTCAAATCAAAATAGACCAAATCAAAACACTATGAACCAGCAGAGAGATCAAGGAAATGTAGCTGTTATAAGGGTGCCACAGGATGGAGAATTTGATTAGAGCAGCCATGCTACTGAGATGGAAAAGGCAAATGTTTCATTCACGGCCATAGTGAATGACAAGCCTGAATCCTCAAACACCCAGGTACAATCTGATATCTCAATTTCTGATCTTCTTATTACAACTGATGAATTAAATCAGGAGATTGGAAAGTGGAAAACTGAGTGTGGAAGAAAGGAAGTCTTCTTGAATGTCTATGAAGCAAGTGAATCAACGCATGAAAGTCAAATAAAGGGATTTGAAGAGGATTGTATGATGGCATACCAAACCCAATCAAGAATGACAATTGAAATTGAAGGGTTGAAAAAGATGTATGCAGATGAGAAGATGAAGAATGCTGAATTGCTAATACAAATGGAATTCTTGAAGAACCTTTTTTCCACAGGCAATATTGTGGGTCATGTTGATAAAATGTCTAATGAAGAGAAATATAAAAAGGTGCCACCACCTTCTTGTGGTAGCTACCCACTGAAGGTAGACAAGGAGAACAGAAGTGAGTATCTTAAACAATTTAAGAATGTCTTTGATGATAAGGCTGAGTTTGTTGAGCAGTATGCTAATGTAATTGTGGACAAAGATGGAGAATTTGCCATAAAGCAGAATGAGGAGCAAGAGATTGAAAGAAATGAGAAAATTGAAGGTGAGAAGAAGAAGTGGAGTGAGTACTTCAGTGAAGACAGTAACTGCAGCTGTAGAAGCTCTAAGTCATCTAAAAGTAAAAACAAAAGAAAAGATCGAGCAAAAAGAAAAGTGATCATATTCCTCTTCTACCAAAGATGACTCCAAAGTTAAAAAAACACTATGAGAAGATGAGAAGGGAACATGTAGTGTTTGATATATGTGCAAGACCACAGCCTATTATCAAGAAAAGAATAGAAGAAACTGTGAAATCTTCCTATGATCAGTCACATCCACCAATTTATCCATTTTTCTCTAACCATGAGTTATTTAATATTGAGGATGTTGATTATGTGTCAATGAGAAGAAATTCAAGACAAAAAGAAAGAAGCACATCAAGAACTCCCTCCAAGCTAAAGAAAATTGTGTTTGTCAAAGAAAAGTATCCACAAACAATTGACATCAGTGAGCCAATCAGGATGGATTTCTCCAACACTCTGTGTCCAAAGACCTCTTTGGGATTTGACTTTCCCAAACCTAGTGACAAAATCAAAGACCAACAACTACTTGAAGATATGGGAAGTTTTGCCAACGTATGGTGCAACAAATGTGATGCATATGGTCATCACACTGATTCTTGCTGGATTATTGAGGACAGCTTTGAAATTCCTGATGTGGTGAGTGGATTTGACATGAAGAGTTATAAAGAAATGTATGAGAAATACATGAATGGAAGTAGAAAACCATCTGGTTGCAAAGAACAAAACCAGAACCTTGAAAAGAAACTCAAGACCATTCTGAAAATGTGAAAGAGTCACATAAAGCTGAGAAGAACAAAAGGTCATCTGATAAGGAAAAAGCAAAAATCAGACCAGGAGTTCTTAACGGTGATGAAAAGTTTCTGTTAAAGCAGGGGTTTGAACCAAAAGGGTTCCAATGGAAGACAAAGAAGGAGGTGATTGAGAAGAAGAACCATGTGATTGAACAAACTGAAAATTTAAACAAGTCACAAGTTGTGAAGGATGGGTCAAATTCTAACACTGAAGAAGAATGTGAAATTGTGTATGAAGACCCACTCCCAGTTTCAGTGCCAACTCCTGATGAATCATCAACTGATACTGACTTACAAACTGATGCAGTTTGTAAATCAGAATTTAACTAATTCTGATTCATGTATTTGTGCAGGAACAGTCCTTGAATAGCAATGACTTATGGTACATGGACAGTGGATGTTCCAGGCACATGACCTGTGACAAGAGTGCACTGATCAACTATGAAAGAAAATATGAAGGACCAGTTGCCTTTGAGAGTGATGAGAATGGAGGAAAGATTGTTGAAAGAGGAACACTCACAAATGGCAAGGTATCCTTTGAGAATGTGCCGCATGTTGAAGGACTACAATACAACATGCTCAGCATTTCTTAAGTCTGTGATAAAGGATACAAAGTGGCTTTCAATGATGAACACTGCCTGATTTTGAAGCCTGAGTTTGTGATTCCAACTGAAATGATCATGATGATGGCTCCAAGAAATGGCAACCTCTATGAACTGAGAATGAATACTACAACTTCAAGAGGTGGTTCATGCTTTGTTTCTAAAGCAACTAAAAATGAAACCAAGCTATGGCATAGGAAGATGTGTCATGTGAACTTAAAGAACATGAAGAAACTAGTAAAAGGTGAACATGTTGTTGGCCTTCCCACAAGAGAGTTCAAATTAGAAGAAAAATGCACATCTTGCCTAAAAGGAAAACAACATAAATCCTCACATAAAAACAAAATGATTAACACAACTGATGAGGTGTTGGAACTGTTTCACATGTATCTATTTGGTCCTGTAAGTGTTCCAAGTATTTCCTGGTGATCACTGATGATTATTTAAGATTTATTTGGGTATACTTCATGGGCAGCAAGGATAAAACACCAGACCTGATCAAATCCTATGTGCTAAAGATGGAAAATCAGCTTGTGAGGAAGGTGAAGGTCATTAGAAGTGACAATGGGACAGAATTCAAGAATGGAATTATGGATGAATTCTACACTTCTAAGGGAATTTTTCAACAATACAGTGCACCAAAAACTCCTGAACAGAATGGTGTTGCAGAAAGAAGGAACAGAACATTGATTGAAGCTGCAAGGACCATGATTGCTGATGCCAATCTGCCAGTCACTTTTTGGGCAGAAGCAATCAATACTGCATGCTATGTGCAGAACAGGGTTCTACTAAACAAGGCTCAAAACAAGACTCCATATGAAGTTATCTTCAAAAGAAAGCCTTATGTGAAGTTCTTGAAGCCTTTTGGATGCAGATGCTCACTCTTGAATACAAAGGATTATTTGAACAAATTTCAGTCCAAATCACTGGAATGCTTCTTTGTGGGCTATTCATCTCATTCAAAAGCTTATAGAGTCTATGTGAAAGAGCACATGGTAGTCATTGAGTCATCAGACATAATTTTCAATGAAAATCATTTTAACAATGTTGATGGTCCCAAATGGCTGTTTGATTTAGAGAAATGATCAAGTCACTTAAAATCTACAATTAAGATATGGATGACAGTATGTACAGAACCAGCTTTGAAGAAAAAGGAAAAGATAAACAAGTTGATCTAGACAAGCTGTGGACATCAGTTGCATCTGATGAAAATGGATTTAACTTTGGGAGAAGCACCCAAGAAGTAGCTGAAGTTGAAAGGAATGGACAGGAGGCTGCTGTTGAAGTCTCAAATGAAGGTCCAAGTGATGTTGAAAGTGAACCTATTCAGAGTCAACAACCTGCTCAGACTGAAGGAATACAACAATTTGAGGATAGGTTTCAATCTTTGTTTGACTCAATGCAATTTGGAGTAAATGAAGCATCAACATCTGAAATCAATCAACCTCAAGAATCTGATGAAAGTCAAGAAAGAATTGAAGATGACTCTGCTGCGTTAAACATGACAAATCTAGAGACAGAAGTGTCTGCACAACAGGTTGTGCAGACCACCTCTGTTGAAAGAAATCACCCTGCAGAGAACATCATAGGAGACATAAAGGAAAGAGTTACCAGAAGCTCATTTGAAAAAGCCAATATCTGCCTGTATGCCTGCTTTTTATCCCATGTTGAACCAAAGAACATCAATCAAGCATTAAAGGACAACAGCTAGGTAGAAGCTATGCAGGAAGGATTAGCCCAGTTTAGAGACTTGCATGTATGGGACTTGGTGGACAAGCCCAGAGACAAGTATGCTATTGGAACAAAATGGGTCTTCAGGAACAAGGAAGATGAAAGGGGGATAGTGATCAAGAACAAATTAAGATTGGTAGCTCTAGGATGCTTACAGGACATAGGAGTGGACTTTGAAGAAGTCTTTGCTCCAGTTGCAAGATTAGAGGCTATCAGGATCTTTCTGGCATATGCAGCATCAATGAACATTAAAGTCTATCAACTTGATGTAAAATCTGCATTTCTGAATGGAAAGATTGATGAAAAAGTTTATGTCACTCAACCTCCTGGATTTGAAGACCCAGTACATTCAAACAAGGTTTACAAGCTCAGCAAAGCACTTTATGGACTGCACCAAGCACCAAGAGCCTGGTATGATGAGCTGTCAAACCATTTGCTGGAAAATGGTTTCTGCAGAGGAGCCATTAACAAGACTTTATTCTACAAGCAAAGAAACAAATATCTGCTGCTGCTGCAAGTGTACGTGGATGACATTATCTTTGGCTCTACAAATGAACAAATGTGCAAAGAGTTTGAGCAAGTGATGAAATCTAAATACAAGATGAGTTCTATGGGGGAAATAAATTTCTTGCTTGGACTTCAGGTGCTACAGAAACTGATGGAATCTTCATAAATCAATCAAAGTATGTACAAGAGATTCTTAATATATTCAAGTGCCAAGACTTCAAGACAGTGTCCACACCAATGGACACACATGAGAAAATGGTACCTGATGAAAAGGGGGAGCCAGTGGACCAGCATGAATATAGGGCCAAGATAGGATCATTGATGTATCTCACAACATCTAGGCGAGATATTATGTTTGTTGTGTGTGTCTGTGCAAGATTTCAAGCTAACCCCAAGGTCTCACATATGCTAGCAGTGAAGAGGATATTCAGATACCAAATTTGGGGATTTGGTATCCAAAGAACCCTTCCTTTGACTTAATGGCCTACACAGACAGTGACTATGATGGTTGCAACATGAGTAGAAAATCAACCTCTGGAGGATTTTAGTTTCTTGGGAACAGGCTAGTGTCTTGGCAATGCAAGAAGCAAACTACAGTGTCAATTTCTACTGCTGAAGCTGAGTATATTGCTGCATCTGCTTGCTGTGCACAGGTTCTATGGATCTAGAATCAACTGCTGGACTATGGTCTGAATTTCTTACTTACACCTATTTTAATTGATAATACTGCTGCTATGTTTATTGTTAAGAATCCAGTCCAAGATTTTAAGACTAAGCACATTGAAATTAGACATCACTTTATTAGAGACTCTCAGGAAAAAAGCTTAATAGAGATGAAAAGGGTAGATACATCTAATAACTTGGCTGATTTGTTCACCAAACCTTTAGCTAAAACTAGGTTTCATTTTCTGTTAAAGTGCCTAGGAATGATAAATGCTGATGAACTTTAATTTAGGATGTATGCTTAAGTGAGGTGCTTACTGATTATCTATGTTACTCACCTTGAATGTATGCATGATGAATTGCTGTGCTTGAATGATTACTCTAATTGCATGAATCAAGTTTGTGACTGCTCTTGTGTGGAATTTCTGTTTAACTGTGCTAATTACAGCTTTTAGTACTTTGATATGTGCTTGCATGATGTATCTTTGTGATTCTAAGTACTTCGAGCATGAATCTGTGCTTGATAATGTGCTTATTGCTCTTCGAGCACAAGCATAGGCTCCTGTAAGACCATTCTAAGTCATTCGAGCACATATGTCATTGCTAAGCTGTTTGAGCATAGAATGTTGTCTTGAAAACTTTTGCAAGTGTTTCGAGCATGCTTCTATGGTAGATAGGTGTTTAATGCTCTTCAAGCACAAACAATCCATACTTGGGGTTTTTCTCAAGTAACTCGAGCATGAATGTTGTTACCAGTGGTGGAGCATGTACATATGTTCAGGATAACTTGCTTATTCCTTGCAAATTACTGCTCGAGCACAAAGTTAAGTTTTTCGAGCACAATCATTGAAATGATATACTTCTAAGGTTGCTTGATAAACTTTCGAGCATGCTCGATGAGGTTCTGAGCATACTCGACAGACTTAAGTGATGATTTGTTGGTTCTATGTTATCTGAATGTTTGTGTTTTGATCATGTGAAAGTGTGTGCTAGTTACAAATGCTTAAATGATAACACCATTGAATAAGAGAAATGATAATATTATCCAAGTTCCCAGCGTCAAAGAAGCAAGAAACTGTTTTTCTGGGAAATTGAATCCAACCTAAAATGGAAAATGATAGAAAACTGTTTAAGATAACTAACCCATGGATTATAAGTTCAAAAGGCTTTGAGTACAGTCATTGGCAAAGTATGGTAGCTTTCCATAGTCTGTAGTTGCAATATGTGATATACACTTAAATTTTCTAAGTATGATGTGGTGAAACATTGGAAAATAAGGTATGTTCTCTAGCATATCTCTCCGAATGACAGGCAGAAAGGTCATTATCCAATCATATACGAGCCCATTGGTGTTTCTGGTCTATAAAAATATCTATTAAGAATTTGAGCAAAAATAAATTATTGATATATGGAAAACCTCTCAAAATAAAAAAGAGAAAGAAAGAGATTGAAAAGTATAAAAAGATCAAAAGTATAATATAAATATATATATATATATATATATATATATATATATATATATATATATATATATATATATATATATATATATACAAATAAGTTATCTGATTTCATGACTTAAGGGGCACTAAGGGAACTATAGGGGTGGGGCATACAAGTAAGTCCTAAACACCCTGAATTTAAGGCATGTAAGTCCAGATGGCATGTAAGTCCAACGTTCAACCTTACATTCTGTTATCAAAGACAAAATATAAATAAATAACTGCTCTAGTATACAAAATCAATTTTGAGCAGGGCATCAGGGGGTTGGAGTCAATTCGGGGTGATTTGGAGAAAGCTAAATATGCTTTGAGAAGAGATTAGAGGCAATCTGAACTATAGTGATAATCATTCCTATCTTATGCTTTAATTGAATCCTAAATGTTTCACAGAAAGCAATGACCATTATGCTAAGTATACCTGCTGTCAACCTGACTTGAGTCATAATAACACTGACCATGAAGTGGTGTGATCATTGTTTTAAATAGTCTGATCCCATGTTGATCTTTCCAAATGACTTAAAATGAATTTTATTTTTAACTGGATTTTGATCTCTTAAGTCACCTTAAACAAATTGCTCAATTTAACTTACTGTTCTGCAATGATTATTCCTTGAGAAAAATTGAAATTTTGAGCACAAGACATGATTAATCATGTCTTGAGTTAGTGCCTTAACAGTTGGGATTCTCAACCTGACATGCATATTCAGTTAAGTATTTCGAGCATAGAGACTGTGCTTGCTCATGTATTGCTACTTCGAGTATACTATGTGACGTGTGAATTGACTATCTGTTTCGAGTATGACATGAAAATTTGCTGTTAAGTGTTTTGAACATGCATCTTATCTTCGAGCACCTGCTATGTTATCAAAATTGATGTTGTGTTTCGAGCATGATTGCATGGTAAGTAGTTAAGATCTAATTTTTCGAGCACAAGAAACTGAATGAGAGACATTTATGTGTTTTGAGCATCATTGTGTGCTAGATACTTAGGTATAAGAATTCGAGCTAAGGAACATGATGGAACATTTTATGAAATAGTTCGAGCAAACTTGAGAGCTAGACACTTTGGCTGTGTGTTCGAATACAGGAAAAGGAAAGATTTGATCTACTAAGTCTTTCGAGCATAGGAGTGCGTCGAGCACTTAGAGCTATAGAAGTCTAGAGCAAAGTTTCTAACACTGAAATACATCTCGAGCATAGAGTAGTGATGATATATTTCTAAGTATCTCAAGCTTGATGCATAGTCGAGTAAGGTCAGATTACTTGTATGACTCAGGACTTTATATTGAATAAATTGACAAGTACACTCGAGCACACTACACCTCGAGTATGACTCGATACTCCAGTAATTTGAAACTTTTGGGAAGGCAATCGAGCACAAGTCTAGAGGAATATTGCTCTGTCTCGTATACTTGTTGTACCATGTACTCGAGCAAGGACATAGAATATTCCAAGTACATTGAGCAAGGGTTGTACCATGTACTCGTGTATAGAGGGGGCCAGCTTTTACTTTGGCTATATGCTCGAGCAAGGGAGGTACAATTACATTTGAAATTAAATGACAACTGTCGTGTGCTAGACGACAAACCAAGGTACTGTACCACCCAAACGTTAGGTATAAAAGGGGGACTTAAGAAACTTTTTCACATATCTCTTCCTCTTTTAAACCTAATCGCAAAAACCCTCTTGCTCGTGCTATCTCCCCCTTGCTCGCTGCTCCAATACCTGATTAATTTTACTTCGATTATAGCCATTAGCTCTGTTTCGACTTTGGTAAGACATCGTTATTCGATAATCGTCACACCGATTTTGAAATTAGGGTTTCTAAATGAACTTTTGACTAACTGTTTACTTGTTCTGACAGGTACGCATATTACTACGGAACAGGTTAATTGAAGACGCCATTAATCATCTATCTATTCTCATATATTAGTTTGCAACTTTGTGTACTGACATTCTTTTATCTTTGCAGAACTGATGGCGTTTAAATTCGAAAAACGGCACAATATGTGTGCTCAGTTGGAGATAGATGATGAAAACCGCGAGTTGGAGCCCATGATAAATTTCTAAAGCAACTATAATCTGCGGGTGGCATTGACTGAAATCCCACAATCAACAGGAATCATATTTCGGATTTTTGGGGTTCTGCAATATATGTCAACGATGTCAACGGAGAGAGAATTGAGGCGTCGGTTCTAAATCACGACATTGAGATAACAGAAGCCTCAATCAGAGCTGCACTAGACCTAAATGAAAATTTTTGGGCTCGGCTGTCTTACTCTGTCCCAAGGCTACTGAGAGTCTTTCAAGACACGATGGGCTACCAGGGAGGAGTGAAGGAGGTGCAGTTTCAAAAGGGAAGTTTTTCGTTGGTCTACATGTTCTTGATTCACCATGTGATCCAGTCCTTACTTCCTAGGAGGGGGACTTGGACTTTATTAAGCAGAGAGCTTGGGACTCTCACTGTAGCAATACTCTACAGGCAACCCTTTAATGTTTCAAGACTTATCTTTCAAGGGTTGGTTTCCAATGCAGAGAAGGCAGAAGGACAAAGATTCCTCACGTATCCGAGGTTTCTACAGATTTTGATAGACTGGGTTTTGCCTAATCTTCAATGAACTGGTGAAGTGTTGGGATTGCAGAATCCAAACGTTTGCAAAGGATTGAAAGATGCTAAAAGTAAATTCGTTGATAATAATGAATGGGATTTACTCCCATGGTTGCTCCTACCAGCACTTGAAGCTATTGATGTACCAAGGACTCCAGGAAATAGTGATTGTGAAGATGATGATAATCAAAATGATGATGGAGGAGATGGCCCGGAAGGTAAAAATGACATGGTTATTGATCATTCTGTTGATGCACAGGAGGTAGTTGAGGAAGATGTTGCTTTGATTGATCAAGTTGCATATAAGGCAGACGATACGGAGGAGGTCCATGAGGAGGTGAATGACACAATTGTGAGTCCAACTTCTCCAGCTACCGCGCAGATGGATGATGATACATTTGTAGCTGATGTTGTATCAAATGTTACTGCATCAATCGAGAAGGTAACTCCACCAGAATCACCACCACCTGAGGTTTACTATGATGATACAGATTCTGTGGAGCTAGATGATGTTAATGATGATATTCCTTCTTCACCAGCCACCACTGAACCTGCTTTATCTGACAATGAACCAACAGATAACCTTCTTTCACCACCTCAATCAACCCCACACATTCAAGATCAACCTGCCACTGAAACTACCCCATTACCTAATCCAATCCCAGAGTCTGAACCACTCTCTGATCCCGCCCAAAGCCAACTCTTCAAACCCCACCATCAAGCCCCAATCTTTATGATGTTGTTTGTGAAAATGCCAGACTTGAGTTTGAGAACATAAAGTTAAAAGAACAGAATGCCATTTTGGCTGCAAGGAACTCGTCGTTGGAAAAGGTACTGAATGAAGCTCTACTGAAAATTCGAACCCTAGAGGGGCAGTCTGAGGTTGAGAAGACCTCAGATGCACCAAAACAGGGGGAGAATCCTGATGTTGTAGAAAACTTAAGAGTTATTGGTGAATTATATGAGAGTTCTGAAGAGGAAGTGGTGGAGGTTGAACCATCAAATGCCTTAAACATGCTAAATCAAGCATATGATGACAAAGAATCGGAGGATGAGGGGGAGGATAAAGAAGAAGAAGAAACCGAAGAAGAAATTCTGAAAAGAAAAACAAAGGGAAAGGGGGTTGCACTTACTGATGATGATCTACATCCCCTGCCACAGCATACAGTTCAGTCTGATGATATCTTGTACAAAGAAAATATAATTGATCCAGATGTTGCAGAAGTTGAGTCGGTGAAAACTGCAATAAAGTTAATGAATGAAGAGTTGGAGGCATTAGAGAATGAAAAGGAGGAGGAAATCCTCAGGAAGTCATTGAAGTGTTAATAAACATGAAAGAGGCAGATGATGCCTTTAAAGCTACAATTGAAGCTCTTAAAACAAATCTGAATGAAGTTGAACAAAAACCTACACAGACTGAAGAGCCAGTTATTCCTGAGCCTGAAGAGCCAACAACTCATGATCAAGAACAATCTGAGACTAAAACTGACAATCCTGAAAAGGAACAAGAACTTATACCAGTTATCTATGAAGAAGATGAAACCATTGAAGTCTCAGCAAGTACTATGGTTAAATTGGTTATAATGAAGGACCTTACACTCATTCTGAATAACCCAGAGAGACATCATCTAGAGATAGTGATAGCAGCAAGAAAGGCTAAACAAGACTTCATTAATTTGAGTAAAGAAGAAGAACCAAGAGTTGAAGAGCATATTGAACCAAATGAACCCATTATTCAAGAAGTTACTGAAGAATCTGAAGAGACTCATATAGATGAATCGGTTACTGAAAAATCTGAGTCAGTGGATGAGGAAATCATAGTTGAAGAACCAGAAACTGAAGTAGAGCAACCTGACACATCCACTCCAACTCAATCATTTTTGAAAAGAAAAGCTACATCTAAAGTTGAGACACCAAACCTAAAAGACAGAAATCAGTGAAGAAGATGGTGTACCAATTAAGGTTAGACAAGCATGAAGAGAGAAGGAGGGCTCAATCTGCAAATGTTGAAGAACCAATGATTGAGGCTCTTCATAATCTTGAAGATGTAATTGATTTAGAAGTTGAGAATGAAGATGATGAGGGTTTGAAGGAAACTGAAAAGGAAAATGAAAATAAAGACTATCTGATCAGCTTGGGATATGATCCAATATATCTTCAAAGACTATCTGAAGAAGAAATAGCAAAGGAAGCTGAAGGGTGGAGAATAAGAAAAACGAAAAGAGAATTGCTGATGAAGGCTAGTCACAAGCCTGCATTCCTTAATCTGCAACCATTTGATAAGCTTGACAGACTCTACAAAAGAGCTCTTGTAGATGATATCTCAGAATATGTGAAGAAGGTAGCAAAGAAGGTAGAGGGTGAAAATTTACTAAAAGAGTCTGACAGTAAAACTGAAAGGAAAGCAACTAATGAAGCAGATTATGAAATAATAAGGGCTAAACTTATGATATTAAATTTCTTCAACTGTATGGCTACAATTATAACTACTTGTTAAATCTTTCTCCGGAAGAATTGAAAAGAAGAATTCAACAGATAAAGGACTCTCACAAAGATCAGGCAAGTAGAGAAAAATTTAAGAGAGAACAGGAGCTAAAGATGAGGTTGCAAAAGGAAAGTGATGAAGCTGAAAAGAAAAATCAAGAAGCAAAAGAATGGTTTGAAGACCCTCATAGAGTCCAAACTTTAAAAGATCTAGTAATAGACAAGGGTATGACTGAAGAGGAATTCAATAGAATGCCCCATGCTCAACTACTAGAGATATACAAAAGGGAGCAAAGAATGTATATAGAGACTGAAAGAAAGTTGCAGGAAGAAAGAAGGATGATGGATGATCTAGTGAGAGCAGAAATGATGAGTGCATTGCACAGGAAAGGAGTTGGTATGGGAAGATTGATTTCACAAACTAATGAGACTATCAAGAGATGGTATGAGGAAGAAGGGCTTGCTGCATAAAAGAAAACTCAGCAAGGAAGCACAAGCCAGACTCCAAGGTCAGAGGTTGTGAGGCCTGAGCCACCAAGGAACTTAAACTTGCCCACACATCTCTACTTCGACAAAAGATCAAAG
The DNA here is from genome assembly GCF_021521415.1 of Bidens hawaiensis. Taxonomy (NCBI): domain Eukaryota; kingdom Viridiplantae; phylum Streptophyta; class Magnoliopsida; order Asterales; family Asteraceae; genus Bidens; species Bidens hawaiensis. The sequence continues at coordinate 241,396 of NW_027491434.1, forward strand.
ACCTTGAGGGTTATAATTGAGGATAAAGAGGAAACTCTCATAATTATCAGAGATGACTTGAGGAAGTTTTCAAAAGAACAACTGAAGAAGATGGCTGAACTAACACTATATGACAATCAAATCGGAAGTCAGCCATCTGGTCAGCAATGGAATGATCTCTCGAAATTTATCAAAGAACAAGCAAAAAGGGGGTTCCCATTCTTACTACAAAAGAAAAGTGAGCTCAGAAGCCAGACTGAGAGGGAGAAGAGAAAAAGGAGGATCAGTGAAGTGCACATCTCATAACTCTCCCTCTTTGATACCAAGAAACAAAGGTCTCAAGCAAGCAGCTCACACTATAAAAGGAAGACCTTGAAGGAGTGCTTGGCTATGAGAGAAGTGATGCAGGAACCAAACTCAAGGGTGCAACAATTTGAAAGAATCACGTACATAACGTACAATCAGCACAATGATTCAATCATGTTGAGAAACAAGTTTGGAATACCCAATGCTGTGATAACACATGATGAAGATCTCAAGTTTATGCATCCACAGGATCTTCAAGACTTAATTGATACAAAGTTTCCAAATGACTCCTCAGATGCTGTGGAACTGGATATGATCAAACAAAGAGCTGCCTATGTCAAGAGACTAAAGGAAAGATCTGATACAAGGAGCAGAGGAAGAAGATGACATAATGGAGCTAATGGATGATGGATTTTATTTCTGTTTATCTTTGTATTTTTGTTTAATTTGAAAAAACTTTAATTTGTAATGCCCAAGAGGCACAATTCATAATTGTGTAATGAAATGACATGTTCTTGAATGATATATATTCTATTTCTGATACATGTGTAACTCTATGCAGGTATGTTTTGGTGCATATGAGCTTGTTCCAATCTAGGGGGAGATTGTTGGGACTTATATTTTAGACCTACGCATCGAATTATTATTATTATGGGTGAAAAATAATTAATATTTTTGGTTTCAACCAAGGGTGGATGGCTTGAAGACCAAGACATGCTAGACTAGTATAAATAGATGCATTTGTTAACTTTTCTAGCATGAGTGTATTGTGTATTGTGTATTGTGTGAGATCTAGGGTTTTATCTCTTAGAGAAAGCCGCCGCCTCAAGGATGAGCTCTCCTGGAGGTGGCTGATCTTTACTGTCTGTATGTGTGTATGTATGAGTGCTTTGTATGACAATCTTTTGACTAATGAAATCATACTACCACTTCTTTATTTGTGTTTCGATTACATGTACTTGTTCATCCAGTTTATTGTTCATTGTAATCGATTCAGACTCTCTCCCAAACACCACTCATCCGTCCAAAACACCTTTCAAGAGTGAATACGATTCGATCCTAGCTCAGATCCGAGCTCCACCGTTAATAACGACCATTATTCACGCTTCCGCACCGGGGCTCGGGTCTTGTCAGTTGGTATCAGAGCAGGGTTGCCGAATCGTTCAGAATAACTGCTGAATCTGATTCATCTCGCTCTTGAATCCACCATGGACGTTAAACCGATGAGTTTTGCTAAAAAAATTTTAGGGTTTTGAAATTTTTTGATGATTTGGGTAAAATTTATGTGGATTGATTTTTGGGTTAATGACTCGTTCGGAGATTCAACATCAATTTCATGTTTATTCGGTCATATCGGTCCAGATCTGATGTAACAGTGTTTTAGCTCGTTTTGGGGTAAAACTGTTATTGAAGATGATTTTCAGATCTGTAACGGCTGTTGATAGATTGAAGATGGATGGTTGATATCGAGATGACTGGGATATTGCTACAACGATTACATTCAGATGAAGAAGCTTGGTTCTTGATCTGAAAATTAGGGTTTTATGTGCTAATAATTGTTTTTGATATGAGTGTTCTGCTTGAACAGTAAAGGGAATATTGAAGAACATTGCTGCTGGTACAATCTGATATGTAGAAGTCAAGAATGAACAGGTACTAGGAGCAATCTAATCATTGTTCATAGCAGCAGATGGAAAATGCAGAGGGAATATTCAAGCAGGTTCTGTATTGGGAAATCATTGATTGATGATGCAGAAGAAAGGTCTGTTGTTAGAGCATCGATATGTGTACCCGAAAGGTATCTTATCTATTGCTTGAGCATAATGGACAAGACTGTCATGAAGTATTACGAGCATAAGGAAATGTTTGTGCTGTTCGAGCGTCGATATGTTTACCCGAAAGTTATCTTATCTATTGCTCGAGCACAGTGGACAAGTCCTGAACGGTCATGAAGTATTACGAGCACAAGGAAATGTTTCTGCTATTCGAGCGTTGATATGTTTACCCGAAAGGTATCTTATCTATTGCCATAGCACAATGGACAAGTCCTGAACTTTCATGAAGTCTTTCGAGCACATCGGAATGATTCTGCTGTTCGAGCATCGATATGTTTACTCGAAACGTAGCTTATCAATTGCTCAAGCATGCAAAGTCGAGCATATCAAGTTTGGATTCGAGCACATGAACCCCGAGCACATCCTTGTTTATCTCAACAATCTATCTTTTGGTGTCGAGCATACTTTGTTCTACTTGAGCAAACCTTATTCGAGCATACTTTGGCTCCTGAGCATGCCCATGAAAAGAGAAGAAAAAAATACAAGTGTTTTTGAGCACACGTTTTCTTTTGAGCATGATCAGGAAAAGACAGAAAAAAACTAAGTATTTTTTAGCAAGGTCTCGGGCATGGTCTCGAGCATGCTCGAGTAAAGACAGAAGCATGCTCGAGTAACGACAGAAAAATACAAGTGTTTTCTCGAGCAAGGCTTCGAGCAAGCCCTCGAGCAAGCTCTACAACATGCTCGATGAAAGAAAAACACAAGTGTTTTCGAGCAAGCCCTCGAGCAAGCTCTCCAGCATGCTCGATGAAAGAAAAACACAAGTTTTTTTGAGTAAGCCCTCGAGCAAGCTCCCCAGCATGCTCAATGAAAAACAAAAGAAAAAAAAAACACAAGTGTTTTCAAGCATGCTTGAGTAAAAACTAAGTATGCTCGTGAAGAGACTTTGACTTATGTCTGCTCGTGGACTGAATCCATGCTCGTAATGAATTACACTTGAGATTTTTGGTGCCGTTGACCATTTGACCAAGCTGATCTTTACGGAAGATATATACCAGGGGTATTTTGGGAAATTTTATCTAATCATCAACAAGCAAAATGAAATCATAGCCTTATCAATTTTTCACAAACTTCATCAAAGAGCTTTAGAAGAACAAGTGTTGACCAAGCTTACGGATTTAATCCCTTATGAGTGTCAACCAACATAATGTTTTGTTTATCTTTGTTTATTACAGAATCAACAATCTTGATAAGGATGGTCAAGGTTGTTTCACCCATACTTTATTTGAAGACACAATTTTCAAAGACAATTGCAACGAAATTGGGGGAGTAAAATTCTTTAATTTCATTGCAAATTGCTTGCTTCAACTCAAGTGAAAAGACTCAAGTTAAGGAAAAGTTGATCAAGATCGATAATCCTACATTCTTTAGAGATGTTTCAATGTTTGTGAGTTTTCAGATTTCCTAGTACGGTTGAGAAGATAGAGTCATCACTAGTAACATGGTGAACAGATGATCAGTAGAGTTTAACCTCCTATGAAAACAGTCACTTAACAATCAAGAACGGGCTATGGTTGACTTGAATGCTATCTTGATTCAGGGAATGGTTTGAAGGTGATTTACAAGGGAAGAAATAGATTTGAAGAATGGAAGATTATTTGATGATCACATTGAGTTAATTTCCTTTTGTGATGACCTTGCTACTTGAAGTTGATCTTTGACGTTCAAAGCCTCGTTCATATGCCCATACAAATGTATCTGAATGTGATATAGGAGAAATGATCTAAAATGAACAACGGGAGAAGCTTAACGTGAGTGGGAGAATTTCAACGAAAGACAACGAGTTTTAAAGGTGATCATGGAAGAAATTCGATGGCATCGGTCTAAGGGGGAGATTGTTGGGACTTATATTTTAGACCGACGCATCGAATTATTATTATTATGGGTGAAAAATAATTAATATATTTGGTCTCAACAAGGGTGGATGGCTTGAAGACCAAGACATGCTAGACTAGTATAAATAGATGCATTTGTTAACTTTTCTAGCATGAGTGTATTGTGCATGTGCCAGATCTAGGGTTTTCTCTCTTAGAGAGAGCCGCCGCCTCCAGGATGAGCTCTCCTGGAGGTGGCTGACCTTTACTGTATGTATGTGTGTATGTATGAGTGCTTTGTATGACAATCTTTTGACTAATGAAACCATACTACCACTTCTTTATTTGTGTTTTGATTACATATACTTGTTCATCCAGTCTATTGTTCACTGTAATCGATTCAGTCTCTTTCCCAAACACCACTCATCCGTCCAAAACACGTTTCAAGAGTGAATACGATTCGATCCTAACTCAGATCCGAGCTCCACCGTTAATAACGACCATTATTCACGCTTCCGCACCAGAGCTCGGGTCTTGTCAGAGTCATGATCTCTGAAAGTAGGAAAATCTCCAAAACAGCTTACATCCAGTGAAGGTAAGCTAAAATTAGGAACCTTTTCAACTGCTTTAGGTGAAACATGTGGAACTTGAACTTGTGGAGATGGTTCCACAACTGGTGTCTTTAAAATGTTATTATCTTTGCCCAGATCAACAATAGGTTCTTCAACCACAAATGCTGGATTGATAGGAGTTACAGTCACCTCTGGTTCACTATCAGGATCATCAATGAGTTTTAACTATGGTGATGTAGCCCTCTTTGACTTCTTCTTAATACAAATCACCTTCGGTTTCACTGGCTTCTCCACTACCTTCTCAGGAACATAAGATTCGTCCTATTCATCTGTAGATTTACGTTTCTTGGAACTCACCGCCCTTTTCTCAAATTTAGCCCTTAGGTTGGCTAATCTCATCCTTCGGCCTTCAGAATCTGACTCTGTTTCTTCAGGATCCTTCTCAGATGTTGCTGAATATACTTCTTGTGTGACTAGTGTTACAACCTCTTTCCTCACAATCTTCTACTTTTTCTTCTTAGGTGTAACAGATTCACCTTCTGAATCATACTCAATCTTGATAAAACGTTTACCCACTGGTTTAAACTCCAAGATTAACCTTTCTTCTTCAGCCCGATCAGAATCACTTCCATCATTCCTCCATTTATTGTTAGATGATGAAACATAATCAGGATTCTTGAGATGTCCAAATAATCCTCTGAACTTTGGAATATCAGCTTCTTTGATTTTCTTATAGGTAGCAAGCTTCTATAGATTATTGACAGTAACATGATCTAGAAAAATCTTTGGCCCCTCCTTTTTGGCCTTTGGAAATACGTCTTCAACGAACATCAGTACAAATCTCGGGTATTGCAACCATTGTTCATCTCTGAAATTCATCTTCATGTTATCAAGAATCATGCGAGAGAAATTGTACTTCAGATTTAAGCACAAAGCAGCCATCATGCTCATTTGGTAATCTAGAATCTCCTCATAACCACCTCCCGATGTCCAAGGCAATGAACCATAATATGAACAACATACTTGAATGATCTTGACAATGCAGTCTTCATCAAAGCTAATTTGTTCAATGAGTCTCTGTATCCCATCCTAAGCATACATCCTTTCACCATTCTTTCATCCAAATCAACTGGATCTGTCGATTCATCCCCGAACTCCAAAACCTTTATAATCAAAGCTTCATTCACAACAATCTTCTAACCTTGCACTGTAGATTGGATATCTATACAAACACTTTGGCATTCTTCCAAAACTCAGTCACAATGCTCTCATATCGATCCACTGAATGTGTAATAGCCTTATAAATTCTGGATCTCTTCAAGAACGACATGATTACTTTAAACTTTGCTACTTTGGGATCCTCTTCATTCAAGTAAGCACAGATGTTGTGCTTTGGATCAGTAACTTTCCCTCTCTTATTCATCTGAAAAACACAAACAGATACACATGTTAACATTGAATTCAATCACAGATAAGATCTATTCAGCGTATATGTATATATCACCGTATAAGTCTGGTTCAGCGTATAAGTCAAATCCAACATATAAGTCAGTTTAATGTATAAGTCAAATCCAGCGTATAAGTCATATTTAACGTATAAGTCAAATCCGACGTATAAGTCATATTTAACGTATATGTTCTACTAACGTATATGTCTTAAGTAACGTATATGCTTGAATGTTGACTTTGGTCAACGCATAACATATACTTCGTATATGTATAAACATATACGGCGTATATGTCTATGTTTTGACCAAAATCAAAACTGCAAATCATTTGGACACCACACTTATCATACAAGCATCGTTTATATTTGTTTAGTATACATTTGAGATCTATTTTATGACCTATGAAGGTTCAACTGGTCAAATATCCGTTTTAGTCAAACATATAAGTTTTTCCTTTTCAGATCTGACCCTAAGAAACTGTGATAATCCAATTAATTGATAACAATGATCTCGTATCATCAAATATAATCTATTTTGATGATTATTTTGTTCAAAACATGTTTATTATAATCAGATATGACATATCCATGGTCTTAGTTACTACACATCTACAGATCTGATATAAAACATCACAAATCTCACCTTTCAGATTTGAATTGGTGTGTAGATCACCAAAACAAATATCCACAATCTCAATAACAGCAAAAATTATGAGAAGCAGTGAATCAAGACAGAGAGAATTTCAAGCAAGTTCAGGCGTATAAGAATATACATATGCGACGTATATCCCTTATACACCTTGACTTATACGGCGTATAAGTTGAAGGACTTATGCGGCGCATAACTTATGCGCCGTATAAGTTTCTAAAACTTATACGTTGTATAATTCCTTGAAACATTCTGTCGTTTTGTCCAATTCACACCAATGTAATGTCACAAGTATAAATCAATGTCCTAGTACATTATAAAAATAACTTAAATGAGCTCAGTTTGAAAAATCACTATCTTACCAAGTCCAAATTAATGACCTTGAATAAAATAGATAAACGTTTTGATCTTTTGATTTTGATTTGGTAAAACCTAACAAGATTTGTTGCCTCATGAAAAACCCAGAGAGATAGTTCACCCGCACTCAAGAGTCAAAAACTAAATCAGAAAGAAAATCTTTTTGGTTTTTCAATAGAAACAAATATCAAATGATATTTAACAAATCAATACAGAAACCACATATTTTTGTGAGTTTACAGGGAATCATATTGACCAAATTGCCCTACCATCATAGTTTTATTTTCAGCATTTATTATGACTGGTGTTAAGCCAGTCATTGGTATTGTTGTCCACCTAAACCTTTTAAAAAAATGATTCAGGAATTTCTTTGATACATTGAATTGGTCAATTAGGCACTAAATATCAGGATTTATTAGTTCTAATCTTGATTCATGCGTAATGTGATTTTTACATAGTCACCCCAACTTGACTTAAACCTTAGAATCAGAAGATAAAATGACTCTTATTTTAAGTATATCAGCAAATAATCCCCAATACAAGACATACCCCCGTTATCAAGCAATACCCTAAGGTCCTTTCCCATGAATGAGTATGCACGATTTCATCTGTGGGCTTGCATACGTTGTGTCCCTTGTGGTCCGTTTCTTAATGGTAATGAGATGCGAGCAAGGGGACAACGTATGTCTATTAGCGGATTTTGATCAAGTCAGTAATGAATTTAGTACATAAGTACTTGTGCGATCAAGTTTAAAGACTTATTAAGAAGCTTAGTCTACGGGTTTGCTTTTTTAAAGCTTGTTTAAATATTCATCGAACTGAATACCCAGATGATAAACCGCATAAAGACCCAATGGATCCAGGAACCTTAAAGCATCCCATCAATATAGGATTTAAGGCCATAAAACCATACAACATTGAAGCGTTAACCACTTACTAATAGCTATGTTTTTAACAAATTTTAAACAATCATTCTGATTAAAAGGCTTGAGTATGACCAGCTATTACATTTCTGTCATCATTATCAAGACTTTTGTTAGAAACTAATACCCCATCAATTTGGCAATTTTAAGTTTATATCACTTACTTTTCCTTACTTGTTTGTTTTAAAGGCCTACCAATACACCAATACAATTAAGAACACAGCCTTTTATACCAACTTTTTACTGGATTTGGCACCAAATGATCAATGTACTATCATCTTCCCTTTTTGCTTCAAAAACTCATTTTCTGAGGAGCAACATTTTTTAATGTTTTTGATATTTTGAAATTTTATAATGTTTTTGGCTTTTTCAAAATTTTCAATGTCTTTGGTTTTTCTTAAAATTTTCTCCCCCTAAAATAAAAAACTATATGAAAAAACAAAATTTTGACTCTGATGTTCAAGATCACAAGGTATCCAACCCATCGACTATCTCGGTAACCCTCTTCTCAACACCGCCCAAAACTTTTAAGCCATTTAGTTTTAATAAGTAATGAAATCTTGACTTATCAAAAGTTTGGTGAAAAGATCTGCTCTTTGTTCATCGGTGTGAATTTTATCTACGGTAATCAACTTCTTTTCGTAGCAATCACAAATGAAGTGATACCGTATCTCTATATGTTTAGTTTTAGAGTGGTTTACCGGATTCTTAGTTATTGATATAGCTGCATTATTATCTACGAAGATAGGGGTAGTAAGAAAATTCAAACTGTAGTCCCGCATTTGTTGTTGTATCCAAAGAACCTGAGAGCAGCAACTAGAATCAACTACATACTCAGCTTCACAGGTAGACAACAAAACAGTGGTCTGTTTCTTGCATTGCCAGGTGACAAGTCGTTTGTTAAAGAACTGACACCCTGCCGTCGTAGATTTGGCATTCAGCTTACAGCATCCATAATCCGAATCTGAGTAAGCCCTCAGCACAAACTCATCGTCCTTTGGATACCAGAGACCGACCCCCCGACATCCTTTGAGATAGCGTAGAATTCTCTTGACGATCACGAGATGTGAAACTTTCGGATTTGATTGATATCGGGCGCACAAACATGTAGCATACATTATGTCTGGCCGAGAAGCAGTGAGGTACATTAATGAGCCTATCATGGATCGGTATAAAGTTTGGTCAACCTTCTCCCCGTTGGGATCAGGACCGATACCATGATTCAATGGTAGAGGAGTGCTGATTGCAGATGCATCAGACATGTTGAACTTTGTCAATACGTCTTAATATATTTGGTCTGATGGATGAAGATACCATTTGACATTTGTTCTACTTGAAGTCCAAGAAAGAATTTCATCTCCCCCATTGCACTCATTTCAAACTTCTTTTTCATTACTTCTTTAAACTGCTTGCACAAAACATCGTTTGTCGACCAATGATGATATCACCGACGTTTATCTGCACGATCAGTAGATGTCCATCAACAAGTTTGATGAAAAGTGTACAGTCGACGGTTCCTCTGATAAACCCATTATCCAAGAGATGTTGGTACAACGTCTCATACCAGGCTCTCGGGGCCTGATGGAGACCATAAAGGGCTTTATCAATGAGATACGCTTTGTCTTTGTGGATCGGATCGACAAACCCCGGTGGTTGTCCCACATAGACTTCTTCACTGATTTTTCCGTTAAGGAACGCAGATTTGACATCTAACTGATTGACGTTGAAACCCTTCCAAGAAGCAAATGCTAGAAAAATCCGAATAGCTTCTAGCCTTGCAACTGGTGCATAAACGTTATTGTAGTCGATACCTTCCCTTTTGTTAAATCCCAACACAACAAGTCTTGCCTTATTTCTAACAATGATCCCATTTTCATCCCGTTTACAATTGAACACCCATTTGGTGTTAATCTGTTTCTTATCTTCAGGTAAGTCAACCAATTTCTAGACCCCGAGCTTTTCAAACTGCATAAGATCCTCTTGCATGCATGCACCCAGCTTTCTTCTGGTAGGTCCTCTTTATACGTTTTCGGCTCAAACTGAGAAATAAAACATTTAAATAAGAATTGATTTTGCAAAGGAGAAACATTAGAGTAAAAACACTTGAGATTCTATTTGATTTGACTTCTTGTTTGCACCCCAGCATTAAGGTCTCCTATTATTTTATCCTCGGGATGGTAGGATAAAGTTCTCGGCACCACCTCAGTAGGTATTGACACTTCAGATTGGAGATTGTTCTCACACACTTCAGTAGCAATAGTGGATGGAGAAACGGCTTCGATAATCTCCTCATCTGAATCACCATCATCATAAAAAACAGGATTAGTCTTTGGCATGTCATCAGATTGCACATTATCAGGTCCATCTTGAGGAACAAACACAGGATCTTCAGACGTTAGTACATTGTCTTCTGATAACTGTTGTTGATATAATATCATCAGAGTCTCATTAGAAAGAACTTCCTCAGGGAGTTCGAAACTCTCCCAAAGGCTTTCAAAGTCACATAGCCTAGAATCCCCTGGTCGTCGAACGGCAGGAGTGTATCTTTGACAATCGACATTTTGGACTTGGACAATCTTGTGGAGGCTAGGAATGTAGGCACGTCTGAGTGGACTAGCATACCCCACGAAGAAACCTTTGACAGATTTGGGATCAAATTTTCCATTCGGTTCTAGAACAGTACACATTGATCCAAATGGTTCAAGCCACTTCAGATATGGTTTTCGACGATTAAGTAGCTTGAAACACGTCTTGCCAAATTTCTTTACTGTAAGCACCCGCTTAAGTGTATAAAAAGCTGCCGCTATTGCTTCTGACCAAAAGTTAACTGGTAATTTTGAATCTGGAAGCATAGTTTAAGCTGTTTCAATCAAGGTCCAATTCTTTCTTTCAGCGGCCCCATTTTGCTGTGGAATGTACGGTGCACTGAGTTCATAAAGAATCCCCTGTCATTACAGTACTCAAGCATCTTGTTGTTCTTGAATTCCGTCCCATTATCACTTCTTATTCGCCGAATTGGTAGATTATACAAATTCTTCAGCTTCTTGAACAAGATCATGAGGGAATCATATGTCTCATCTTTTGATTCCAAAAACATTACCCACGAAAATCTTGAATAATCATCGGTAACCACAAGACAGTGAAGTTCTCCTGTGATACTTTTAACATTCACTGGATCAAATAGATCCATATGGAGACGTTCGAAAGGTAAGTTGATGGTGTTGACAATTTTCATCGGATGAGGTTTCTTTGACTGTTTTCCCTTTTTACAGTCCAAGCACTCTTCGCTTAATTGAAAATTTCTTAAATTCACTCCCTCTACCAAGTTCTTGTGAACCAGATGGTTCATCTTCCTCACACTTATATGTCCCATCCTCCGATGCCATAACACTGATTCCTGTTCAGATGCTCTTGAAATGAAACATTGAGCAGACCCCGAAGAAGTTGATGTTGTGCTCATGTTCATGACATAAAGATCATTCTCTCTGGGGGCACGGATAATGATCCACTCTTCAGGTATTTTGAAACCCGGTTTCAAAATCAAGCACTCTCGTTCAGTGAAATGTTAAAAAATTGTTTATCACAAATTTGTGATATAATCAGCAAATTTTTCTCTAATTTTGAAATGTAGTTGACGTTCTCGAATGTTACTTTCCCATTTGTCAAATTGCCCTCACCAACTATCTGTCCTCCTTGGTTTCCAAGAAAACTGGCATACCCTCCACGAATAAATTTGACGTCTTTAAGAAGATGAAGAGTACCCGTCATGTGCCTAGAGGCTCCACTATCCAATATCCAATGAGAATCGTGGGATCTTGGAAGCCCCTACACATACAGTAAATAGTTTTAGTGAAACAAGGAAAGCCAAGCCTTCCTAGTCTTGGGTTGTTTGAAGTTTTTGTATAACAATCTAATATCATCAATATTTGAATCACAAGATAATGGATCTTCATTGGTTATTTGTGACTCAGATTCAGTTATTACTTTTTCAACAACCTCAGGTGGTTTAACAACAGTTTTTACCACCCAGTTTTGACCTGCTGCTTGCCTTTTGTTGTGAAAAGGTATTTGAATTGTTTTTGAAACTTTTGATTTTGAACCATCATTTTTAACAACCTTTTCAACATTAATTGGCTTATCTCATTTTAAGAATTTTACATTTTCAAGAACACTCACTGGTTTCTTCTCACTCACACAACCTAGACCATGTTTCTTGCTCACAGTCTTTTGAAGCGGAATGTGATAATGTTTATATCGATTGGGACAAGCGTAAAATACGTGGCCAACCTCATTGCAATTAAAACAACATCTTCTATCAATGAACTTATTAATTTGAGATGTAGATTCAACTTGATCACGTTCTGCTTTCAACCGATAAAACTCTTTGTTCGATTGATTTCTAAAAATAGCTTCTTTTTCAGATTCAGATGTCTTACCATGCACAAACACAATCTTTTCTCTTGAAGTGGTTTAAATCGACGAGATTTCTTGTTATAAAAACTTGTTTCAGCAAATCTTTTCGAATCCACAACTTCATTTTCTTTACCCAACACATGATTTTTAACTGCTTTCTCGGTTAACACTGATTCTGCCATTTTGATGTGTTGTAAAACACTCGTATTTTCCGCACGTTTTATCTACGTATTATATTATATTTTATATGTTTTAACTCGTCTTAGATAGGTTTTACATACATTTATTAATCTTGTAGGTTTTGGGTGAAAGAAAGAAGAAAACCGGGACTTTTCGAGCATTCTACGAGCCTTTTACGCATACAAGTTCAAGACAAAGCTTAAGGCCCGACCCGTATGCATCATGGAGGCCCAAGACCATATTATATTATATTATATAAAAAAAATAAAACCCTAATAAAAAAAAAGAGCTGCTGATCGGAATCAATAGCAGCACAACAACAGCATCAACAGCAGCACAACAGCAGCCAACAGCAGCACAACAGCTGCTGATCGGAATTTCCAGCAAGAAAAAAGAAAGAAAAAGCTTTTGTGTGCTAGGGTTTTGATCGTGTGACGGCTAGGGAAGGAAGAACAAGCAAGAATCAAGCCTCGGGATCGATTTACATCAGTTGTTACAGCAAAGAGCAGCCCGGAAACAACCAATATCCTTACATCTTTTTCATTGTTCATACACTTTTAGTTTCTTGCTTAATTGTTGAATTGTTTTGCAATTACTTGAGAGATTGAATTGTTTATGATTAGCATTGATTATTGGACAATTGTTAAGATGATTGGTATGAGTTTTATGGTGTTTTTATTGAGTGTTTGCTGCTGTCCAAAAATTATGCTCGGCTAAACTTGTTAGTTCTACCTAGGAATGATAATTATTGTTAGTGTTTGATAGGTTTTACGGATTGTTTGATTAATGGACTTGAATTGCTATTGTAAAGTTTGATTTAGACATGAAATAGGTTGTGTTTAAGGGCTGGAAATTTTGGTGATTCATTGCATAAATCCCGTGTGTTGATTGATTAGTTTTGTATTGATTGATCGGTGCATTGTTTGATTCTAGACTTTGTGTTTAGGGTTTGTTTGCGGTAGGTACCACCGTAGGGTTTTGTTGCGTGATTATTTGGATTAAGTACAGCAGTTAAACACCTTCCTTGAGACCGAGAGGTGATAGGAAGTTAGGGTTGTCTCATTGCCTTTGCATGCTAGAATATGGATTGCGCGAGAGCGAGTTCGTTTCTTGTCAGGTTTAGGTGTTTGAGCGACTAGTTGATCTATTTTGGTTTAAGTTGAATTGTTCCTCTATCCTTGGTTGTGTAGTATTCATTACCATTAGGGTCGAGTGTTGGTGAGACCGAGAGGTGATCCTTCATTAGAACACGTTAGCAATTATTTCCCGGTTTGGTCGTTTTAGCCGATTTTGAGTAGTTAGGGTTTGTTGTGTGAGACCGAGAGGTAATCCAGTGAGCCCGAGCGATCCTTAGTCGTGTCATCTTTAGGAACCGGTGTCTATATATCATCCAATCCATTAGCTTGTTAGGCCTACAATTTGATTCAGACCTAGGTAGACGTTTTTCTCCATCTTAAGTCAACACAGTTAGTTTTCCGTTAAGTTTTCTATTTTTGGTAAGTTTTGTTAGTTAATCCAGTTAGTTCAGTTAAGTTAAAAGAAATCAAAAATCAATATAATATTATTTTAAGGTAGGTCTTGTCTAGGGTTAGTGATCTTTAGCGTTCTGACTTGTCCACGTGTTCGATACTCGGACTTCCTAAGTCTATACTACTTGCGATCGGTACACTTGCCGGTTGTGTGTGGTTTTAGGATTTTCGTTTTAATATTAAAGCTTAGTTGTGAGGGTCATATTTATAGGGTTATTAGACACACATCAAGTTTTTGACGCCGTTGTCGGGGACACGGTTTTAGGCGTTTTGAGAGCAATCCGAGTTAGGACTTACCTTTTGTGCTACTTGTAATTATTTTTGTTTTATTTTATTTCTTTGTTAGAATACTTTAGATAATATTGTTCCTAATTATAGTTTTATGCGACAGACTCGATCTCGTGGACCACCCGACACTGAAGCATTTCCAGAGCCAGAGAGAGAGTTTCGTGAGAGACATCGTCCCGTTTCACCCTCGTCCACTTCTTCATCCATTGACCCCGACGATAGGGATAGGATCATGGGCGACATTCCACCACCGAGGAGGACAGTTGCGGACCGGGCCCGACCGGCCAATGCTGGCGCGAGATCCAGCATCGCACCACCCGCCATTGGAGTTGCGACGAACTGGCAGATCCCGTCAAACATTCTATATACCATTGCTCATTCTGCTCAGTTTCACGGGTTGCTTCATGAGAACCCGCACTCTCATCTCACCCGCATCGTGCGTATCTGCGACACTTTCCATCTTGCGGGCGTTTCCGAAGACGCCATTAAGCTCCGCATATTTCCGTTCTCACTCGCTGATCAAGCGAGTCTGTGGCTTGAGTCCCTCCCACAGGGCTCCATAGCCACTTGGGCTGCCATGCAGACCCAATTTCTCTAGAAGTACGATCCTCCGGCTAAGGCCGCTCGTTTGCGTAATCAGATTCATTCTTTCCAGATGGAGGACACCGAGAGTTTCTACGAGGCATATGAGCGTTTCAAGAATCTACTAGCGTTGTGCCCGAACCACGGCTTGCAGGATTGGGCGGTTGTCGAGAAGTTCTACAATGGAGTGACGTACACGATGCAGAGTATGCTCGACACGGCGGCGGGAGGAAATCTGTTGACAACAAAGGATCCCGATGAGTGTATCGCTTTATTCAATGGGTTAGCTATGAGTGGGTACCAGAGACCACCCGCCAGAGGAGGTAAGACCGTCGATTCCATCTCACGAGGCATGCATTCGGTGGACACCACCACCGCACTGACGGCACAGGTCGAAGCGTTGGTGAAGATGGTAAAGGATATGCAGACGAAGAGCAAGTTGTGTGAGATCTGCAGTGGTGGGCATGATACCATTCAGTGCCCAGTCATTTCCCAAGAGGATGCCGTAGACTTCATAGGAAATCCAAACCGAAATCCAAATTCTTTCAATTCTTATAATTCAGGATGGAGGGGAAATCAGAACTCCAACTGGAGGAGCGGCAACCAACCTGGTTTTCAGCAACACCAGAGTTTATTTCAGGATGCCGGTGAGGGAACGAGCAGTGGTGAGAGGAAGCCCACTTTGGAGGAGATGATGGCACAACAGACACAGATGTTGTCACAGCTCATGGCACGAGGGGATTCCCGACACAAAGAGACGCAGGAGAAGTTCCGCGAGCACGAGCAATTCATGAGGAATCAGGCAGCGTCGATTCAGGATCTCGAGCGGCAGATGGGGGAGATTGCCAGTCGGTTAAATGAGAGGCCGCAGGGTACGCTACCGAGTAATACCGAGCAAAACCCGAGAGGATTCGTGAAGGCTGTGACAACGAGGAGCGGTGCAGGAGCTCGGGATGAGCCCATGATTCAGCAGAGATCTAGAGGAGGAGTTGTCAAGGAGCCTGCAGTCGATGGAGAGGAGCAGGTGGATGAGGAGATTCAGATGGAGTCCCCGCCGGCCCAGGTGCATCAGAGGAGCATCCCAGGGAGTTCAGCACAGGCCGAGAGACAGCAATCACCGAGCGAGCCACCGAGAGTTTACAAACCCAGATTGCCATACCCCGGGAGAGTCCATAGAGATAAAGATGAGGAGCAGAACTCCAAATTCTTTGATCTTCTGAAGCAGCTTTACCTTAATATCTCATTCCTTGAGGCACTCAATCAGATGCCTAAACACGCGAAGTTCCTTAAGGATATTCTTTCGAATAAGGAGAAGTTAGCTGAGGTAGCTTCCCTCCCTCTGAGTGCTAGTTGTTCTGCTATCTTACAGAGGAAGCTACCAGAGAAGAGAGCCGATCCAGGGAGTTTCACAATTCCGTGCACCTTGAGTGATGATACAATGGTTCATGCACTGGCTGATCTTGGTGCCAGTATCAATCTCATGCCGTATTCTGTGTGTCGGAAGCTGGGTTTAGGCGAACCGAGGCCTACCAGGATGAGTATCCAGCTTGCTGATCGTTCCGTGAAGTATTCGCGTGGGATTGTTGAGAATATGCTCATTCGCATTGGTAATTTCATTTTCCCGGTGGACTTCGTTATTCTTGACATGAATGAGGATGATAATGTTCCACTCATTTTGGGCAGACCTTTTCTTGCCACTGCACATGCGTTGATCGACGTTCGCGATGGCAAACTGATCCTTCGAGTCGGGGATGAGAACGTCACGTTTGACGTTCGACAGTCACCTAAGCATCCCAAATCGACTGATGACTCCCTATGCTTCATTGATACGATCATGACTCATGTGGGGGAGTTTTCCAGTAACCCCGGTGGAGGCCCCGCCTCAGACACACATATCCTAGATAGGGAGACCCCGGAGGTTGAGATGGTCGCCTTGACTGAACACCCCTCTGATGCTGACATTGAGTCATCTTCCTTTGATTATGAGTTATCTACCGGAGATCATCGTGTTCATCAGTTGCTTGAGTTGGAGGAGTTACGAGACCATACTTACGTGCATTCAGATTGTTATAAGCAGCAGGTGAAGGAACTGCAGGATCGTAAGTTAGAGGGTATTGACCAGTTTAAGTGTGGGGATATGGTCGTATGGTATAATTCCTGGTTGAGGTTATTCCCGGGAAAGTTGAGATCCCGTTGGTTAGGTCCATTTATTATTACTGAGGTTTTCCCGGATGGCACTATTGAGATAAAGGACAAAGGTGGGACGTTTATGGTGAACGGTGATGGACTGATGCACTACAATGGTGAGCCGATGACTGATCAGACGGTCGAGGTATTCTACCTTGACCCACTCTCCGAAACGTAGACGTGTGGATGCATCACTCGGGAGACTGCCCAAGTTGTAGAGTTTGTGTTTCTGTATTTGTGTGTGCTATCTGTTTTATTTGTTTTGTCTATTTGAAAAAAAAATTATAAAAACCAAAAAAACACAAAAATATGTTTAATTCTTTATGTTTTTGTTTTCCGTATTGTACGCCGCTACATGCGAGCGATTTTGAGTTTTGCAGGTTATATTATGCGCATGGTAGCTATGGTGGTGTTGTGGAACAGGTTCTCCCGAGGTTGCGGCCGCGAATGAAATGCTATACGGTCGTTTGGATACTACTCAGCTGTTGAAGATTCTGCACACAAACCAGGGGAGTAACCCGTTCTTTGTTTTTACTCTTGTATACTTTATTTTTATTTTCTGTTTTATTTTTATTTTATTTTATTTCTTTTCCTTGTACTCATCGAGGACGATTTCGTTCTAAGTGTGGGGATGGGGTTTATTTTACTTAGTTATAGAAAACTTTTTGAAAAAAATAATAAAAAAATAAAAATAAAATAAAATAAAATAAATAAATAAAATAAAAATTTGAAAATTTTTTAAAATAATAGTCCCTTGAAATATGTTTTCTATACGTTAAACAGGTGATGATATTATTACCGAGTAGTGGTTATTTTATAAATTATTGGTGGTTTCAAAAATATATATATATATATATATATATATATATATATATATAAATAAGAACAGTGCCCATTAGACCCGCACGTAATATATGGTAAACGAACGGTTTAGACTCAGTAATCGTGTGTCGGTAGGCTCAGCCTTTGAGAATGAAAGGGCGGTTTGGTTGTTGACCTAATTGAACCTCTTAAATGGCCTGACTTTAGGGGGAAACATCTTAGGGGTTTTGTTTGTTTAACTAAGCTCGTGACAGGACTGGAATGAAAAGCCGGGTCATACTCAAGCCTCGAGTCACATGATCGTCTGTATATTATTTGTATAATATTTTGTATATGCGTCTATTCCTGTGAAGCTCCATACTTTGTTTCGCGGTGGCGCAGACCTGAACGTTGATGCTAGTAGAAGACAGTTTTGCTCGGCCCTCTGTTGCGCGGTGGCGCAGACCTGAGCCTTGATGCATTTCTGTAGTTTTGTCCAATATGGTGTGTAAAAAAAAAAGCCAAAGGCAGAAAAAAATTATTTTAAATCAAAACCACCATGAAGGAAACTACTGTCGGTCAGTCTTGACCAAGCTAGAGTTTATAGGTTGTATATGAGTCAAAATGTTTTAATCATGTGGCAATAGGTTTAAGTCAAGTTGGGGTGGCTCGGCCTGGTAAAACCATAATGGAATTGGTGAAGTGGCAGCAAGCCTTTTAGATGTGGGTTCCACTTAGTCATACAAATTAATAGAATCGTCACACCTTATTTGCCTCGGTAAGTATTAGGGGCATGGGTTTAAAGTGGACAGCAATACCGGCAATCGACCTGATCTAGCTTATTAGGTGAAAATTGGAAGGGGTAACGGCTCACTTGTTATAATACTTTAAAAAGAAGAAAAAAATATTAATAATAATAGTAAATAAATAAAACCAAGAGTTTTCGGTTGAACTCGGGTATGATCCTGTGTAGTATTCTTTTTCAGGGACGAAAAAGTCTTAAGTGTGGGGATATTTGATGTGTTGTAAAACACTCGTATTTTCCGCACGTTTTATCTACGTATTATATTATATTTTATATGTTTTAACTCGTTTTAGATAGGTTTTACATACATTTATTAATCTTGTAGGTTTTGGGTGAAAGAAAGAAGAAAACCGGGACTTTTCGAGCATTCTACGAGCCTTTTACGCATACAAGTTCAAGACAAAGCTCAATACCCGACCCGTATGCATCATGGAGGCCCAAGACCATATTATATTATATTATATAAAAAAAATAAAACCCTAATATAAAAAAAAGAGCTGCTGATCGAAATCAATAGCAGCACAACAACTATTCGTAGTTGACCTGTTTTAACATGCTTTTCAGGTAATCAGATACGAGAAGTAATTTCCTGTGCGTATACACATATAGTATTTATCACGTATCACCAAATACTGTGGCTCCCCATCCGCCCATAATACGCATAATCACATTATTTTCTTAACATTCATGTCATAATCAAGTTAGTTCGTTTAATAAGTTGCAGCAGAACTTGGCTCATAAGCCATTCTCAACTTTAGTTTATAAGTTGCAGCAGAACTTGGCTCATAGGCCATACTCAACTTTAGTTTAGTAAGTTGCAGCAAAACTTGGCTCATAGGCAATGCTCAACTTTAGTTTATAAGTTGCAACAGAACTTGGCTTATAGGCCATACTCAAATTTAGTTTAGTAAGTTGCAGCAGAACTTGGCTCATAGGCCATACTCAACTTTAGTTTATAAGTTGCAGCAGAAGTTGGCTCATAGACCATACTCAACTTTAGTTTAGTAAGTTGCAGCAGAACATGGCTCATAGGCCATACTCAACTTTAGTTTATAAGTTGCAGCAGAACTTGGCTCATAGGCCATACTCAACTTTAGTTTAGTAAGTTGCAGCAAAACTTGGCTCATAGGCCATACTCAATTTTAGTTTGTTACTATTGTGGCCCCCGTTCCGCCCACAATAGCCCCATAATCATCACAGACCACGTTATCCCCATGGCTATTACAGACCACGTTGTCTCCCAAATTAGTTATGTTTAACATTACATAACGTGTTTGTATAAACATGCTGTCACGTGTAATTTCATTATGTTTTGTAATTCGTATTATCTCCACTCAATATATCAATCAACGATAATAATCATCTTTCATCAGCACGTAGTCAATCATTATGCTTGTAGGGACTTTTCATATATAAATGTTCAGATATTTTGTATCCTGATCCGTTTTCAGATAGATAACGTGTATAAAAATGCTTTCCACCCCAAAAGTTCGTAAAATAGTTTAAAGAGTGGGGTCATGAAACTCACAGTTTTGTAGGCACTCAGTGCGAGGTCAGCTCGGGGTTCGTTTCCCTTGCTATCACTTAGTCCCTATAGTCCATATTATAATAATATTAATATTTTAATATTATTATAATCTCAGTACTAAACTGGGCTGTATAACTAATCTGGGTATAGCTGGAACACCCAGAAAGTGGCAATAGGCTTAGGTTGTGATGTTGTTCAATGTCTAATACTTAAAACCGAAGTTGGCTCAAATTCCCGTTTTCCCAGCTGGGCCAAGTTGCTCGTTTACGCGTTCAGAAAACAGGTATGGGAAAATAAGTTTGGGTAAATGTATTGGTTAATAAAATGATTAAGTTATAAAGAAGGATCACATACTGGGGTCCCGGATTAGCCACGGGGCCCGTTTCCGTTTATTCAGTTTGATTTGAGAAGAAACGCGCACAATCCACCCGGATTGTCCAGGTTTCTCATAGAAAAGTTCGTTTTTACTTAATTAATCGGAAAATATGATTTTTGATCACTCTTGGTGTTTTGATATTCCCGCAGGTTCGCTAGTCGCGAACTTGCCGGTTTTTATAAAAACTGAATTTGTTTAATCTTTAAATTAGCATAATTAATTAAACGTTAATCATTAAATTATGAAAATTTAACCAGTTATCAATTAAAATATGTAGATTTTTATAAAAATATTTCTGGAATTATTTACAGATTTATTAATTTATAAAAATTCATTTTATCAGTTATATTTCGCCAGAAAATCGTCCGTTTACCCCAAACAATTTCCAAAAATTCCACAAAAATTTCTGAATGCTCAAATCATGTCCCAAAACAACCTGTATCAATTCCAAAATGTAAAAAGCTCGTGCGATATTCTTTTCGACCCAAATTCGGCTATAAAAATTCACACGAACGCATATACACAAAACACCTTTAGACTTCTCCAAATAATCCCAAAATTCATATGTGATCAAAATACATTAAATCTGAGTTATCAGAAAAATTTCATAATTTTTGAAGTATTTTAGCTATTTTTCCCAAATAATTGTCCCAATTCGGTAATAAATTTGCCAAATATTCTCGGATGGTCAAAAAATTACCAAATTTAAACAGGGACTTATTGACATGGTCCCTGATGTTCCTGAAAAATTTCAAGGCCTAAAAATATGCACATCACAAACTTAACCTAAACAGAACCGTAAGCGAGTGTTTCGGCATTACCTTAGCGGTTTTGGTTCGTTTCTGCCTTTCTAATCAACTTTTCAAGATCTTGTGCTCCTATGTAAGCTAGGTACAGGTCCTAATCACAAACCAAGCAATTTTTCATCAACATTACAGCCCTTAACTTAGGGTTTCGTGTAGTGCACAAAAACGAACTTTTGAACCGTAAAAACGTCGTTTCAACCCTTTAATCCGTGTTTATGACCAAAAAAACTATCAAAACAGGTTCTTTACCATGTGTATGATCAACACATGTTTATGGAACATTTTTAGGATTTTTACACGGTTAGGAATGATTTTTAGTAACCAAGACATGTTTTTATGGTATTAAACAAGTTTAAACAAGTACAAAAGCTACTTATTTAAGCTCCTTACCTTAGGGTTTGAAGGTTTTGGGCTGGAGCAGAACTTGTGTCCAGAGTTTTCAAGAAAATAATGTTGAAAATATCTTGGATCTAGTTTATATGTGAAAGAAATAAAAAGGGGTAAAAGTCTTCTTTGGCTGGCTGGGCTCGTTGGGTCCCCTTTTGGGCCCATTTGGCCCAATTTTCTCGATTTACATGCCCGAACGTGAAATGCCGAGTCCAAATTTATTTCGGGTTCGGTTTTTGGCGACAAAAATATATCGGGTGCGACAAACGGAGCGAAAACGAGTGTTTTTCGGCTAGTTTTGTGTAAAATTATAAAAACATACTATACGTTTGTAAAAATCGAAAATATTTTCACGGATCGCTTAAAACATTTCAAATAAGTGTTTGGTAAGTCTTTTTCGGCTTAACGGATGATACAATGCTTGGTTTGTAACTATCTTTCGCGTTTAAACCTATAGCGGGTATTTAAACGAGCATGTTTTCGTTTAACTTGTTTGCTATCGAACTAAGGCCATGTTACTAATATTTTGGCTTATATTAAACGTATATCACTTATATATGGCACCCCGGGATATACGGACCATAACCAGACCCGTTTGATTATTCGTTTGTTCGTTACGCAATAAGCGGTTAAACGCTTATTCGAATTTGTAAGTACTAAGGTGTACTCGGTTTTGCCACGGATGTCACATTCTCCCCCAGTTAAGAAATTTCGTCCCCGAAATTCAATATGCCAAATATGCTCTTTTTGGGGAAAATTTTATATTCGTTTGTTTCGGAATTCGTTTTTCTGTTTCCAAACACGTTTGATTCCCCGTTGTGGATTCCACTGGATTTTATTCAATGAGATTTTATTGTGTCACAACTGTTTGATTTTCCCCACTCAGCATTTTCACGAGTCTCTTTATAGAGTTTAGCTGTATAAAAGTTTTCAAATAGTACTAATTCCGCCCTGTCAGTAAGGCACTCGTTTTGATTCGATATATATATATATATATATATATATATATATATATATATATGAAATATCGGGAGTGAAATAATTTTGTTTAATACACTATGGGGTTAACTTTCGAGGCAATTTTGTACAGTTACATATATTTTAGAATCAACTCATCGTTTTTCTCAACTCAACTAACAACTTTCAAAATTTGATAACTTCTCGCATTTCTCAGTATAGCCCTCTTGTTAGCCTTAGGCGGCCTTCGGTTTGTTATTAATATTACGAGCTTTATTTATGGTTATCGAAATCGAATCGGGTTTTGTATTTTGGATGTCGCCAATTTTTCATTTTTAATAAGATGGCGAGTTACATTCTTGCTCGTATAATATAGCATATAGGCGTTTGCATAATATTACGATGATTGTTAATGTACGAGGATTGAAATTACCGGTCTTACTTTCCTCTAATGTTTGAATAGTTTATTTGATTTGATTGTTTTATAGAGAATTATAGACCGTGCTTAGGCCAATTAGGGATCTAAAATTTCATACACAATTCACCAAGAGTAAGATTTTGTTAAGGCGAGTTTTTCAGTTGGATAGTTGTTACAATTCGGAAGAAAGTATTCGGAGTGGATCAGTCAAGAAACTATCATTCAGCTGGCATTGCTTTCTCGGGATGTTTTAGGAATATGTGTTAAGAGATCCATTGTAGTTTGTTTCCCACTTCCAATGGGGTATCTCGAATTGTTGTATCATCTCCGAGGATCTTTAGTATTCCCCGTTAACTTATAATAGTGCACACTTTACAACATATGTGCCTATGATTCCTTCATATATTTCGCATGCATCTTTATACTAGTACTCAGTTTATCCGAACATCTGGCCTGAATTTTCCTTGTTCATCACTCAGTTATTAAGGCTATAAAAGTTTAAAGTTCAAGTTTCGGTTACGGATAGTATAGTTTTCCTCATCCGTGTTTCATCATTGGGGTACTAGGTTTTGTTCGTGTACGGGATCACTTCTTTATCTAGAAGAGGCAGTATAACAGTTCTATTTCTATATATAACCTTCATTTGAAGTCAATTAACTAGTCCATACTGACTATTACACAATGACTCCTCACTTCCACCGGGAGTGCATCGATAGCGAATAGCTAGTTATTTAGGTTAAGAGGGTAGTTTTTCGGGTAATATGGTTAGTATTTATAGTCTTACTTTTGGTGGTTTCTATTGTATACAGAATTGTTATTTTACTATATGGTATATTTTCCAAGGTAATAACTTGTGGGAACGAAACGTCTATCAGTGTCCGTAATAAATAAACTAAAGTATATTAGGCATTACTAAGAACGTACCTGTTACTACATTTGTTCTATCTGGTTTATTCAAAATACTTGACCCCTAGTCGAGTTGGACGTCGATGTCGGTCCTTGCCTTTGTCTTCACGTCGCAATTGGGTTCAATCTAGGGAAGTCTTTCTTGATGTGCTTCACACTACCACACTTATAACAGGCATTACGGTTTATTATGGTTTGGCTTTGGTAGACTGGTTGTTGTCGTGTTGGTTGCGGTTGGGGTAGTTGTGAGTCCTGGAGTTGGGTTGGTGGATTTATAGTTTTCATAACAGTTCTACAATTTCAGGCATAGTGTCCCACCTTCCCACATTTGTGACACACATTGGTCCGACATTCACCAACATGATGATAACCACATTTTCCACATCTAGGCAAAGGTCCGTTATACTTATCTTGCTTCACATCGGAATTGATCATAGCGTAATTTTGTATTGCAAGGCGCACACATTTATTCTGTTTTCTTTCTTGTATTCCTGCTCCATAATTGGTTCGTTTTGTACCAGATGATTCCCCGGGCATTCTTAACGCACCACTTCTAATCAAATCAGAAGTTACAATGCCTGCTTGTAACACGGCATTTTCGAAAGTTACAGGGCCAGTTGAATTAACCAAACTCCTGACTTCAGGGGCTAAACCCCAAATGTAGCGTTCAGTACGTTTAGATTCTGGAGTAACTAACCATGGGACTAGACGAGCCAGTTCGTTAAAGCGATGGGTATACTCCAGTGATCTGCACCTTTCATTTCTAGATTCCAAAGTTCTTGCTCTAATTTCTGAATTTCGTTTATCAGACAAAAGTGTTTTATCATAAGATTTTTAAGTTCTGTCCAAGACATACGATTGGTTGCCTCTTGTCCTCGAATTTGCACAACTGTATTCCACCACATTAGCGCGTGGTCTACAAATGTAGAAGTAGCAAAGTTGACAATACAATCTGGTGGACAGTTAGTGATATTAATGATGGATTCAGTCTTTTCGATCCACTTTACCAGTGCATTTGGTCATTCAGTACCGCTAAATTCCATAGGTTTACATAGCATGAAGTTCTTAAGTTGATATCCGTGTTGCGGGGAATTTTGATTGTTACAACTATTCTTCAAGTTCGGTGCATTATTTAAAGTAATATTGGTATTCAAAGGGGAAGTATTAGTTGTGATAGTATCAGTATTTATCGGGGGAGCATTTGTGGTTGTATTAGTATTTGTCGGGGGATTAGTATTTACGGCCAAGTTAGCGTTCGACACTTGATTTGTATTCATAGTTGTACGGATACCAGCAGCGAATTGTGTTGCTATTGTCGGAAGTACTGTTTGTAGTTGTCGAGCGATCGTCTCGGCTATATCTGCCTCAGACAACATGTTAACTTTCTTCGGGGCCATTCTATAACAATAACCAGTTATCCAACAATTAACAAAATTCACATACACTAATGATCACAAAAGGAATTACAATAACAAGTAATCAGGTATTTCAATTAACACGTATATATCACATTGGATAGTATTTAAAATTAGCCTAGCAAACGCCAAAGTTTGCATATATATTAAAAGTTGTCATCTCATGACAAGAAATTTTAACCCAATAGGGGTCAATGTTTGTATTAAAAATGCCCAAATCGTCCTCCATATTAGCATAGCGCACCACCATATGCTTGTATGGAGTATCAGAAGCTATACACGACAATACCATACTATCCTTATCTATCAAAGCACGCGTTATAACAATTATAAATAGTTCACAACTTATACGACAATTGTTCCTATACGATCCCATTATTGGGAAGCTGTTTTTGTTCGGTCTCTCCTGTAGGTAGATATTTGCTCATTACGAGTTTAATCAGCACGTTATAATGGGAATGCACGTGTACATTCCACCTGACTTCTGAATGTTTGTTAACTATAATCGTAAAATATATTCTTTCGCTAGGTCATTCAGTTTTCGTAGGCATGTCGGACTTAATAAAAGTAGTAGTTTACTGGTTGGAGGTAAGTAGGTTCCATTCCAGTCGGGGCATGTCATCATTTCGTGATTATGGTGTTTTCATTTTATAATAATCGATTGAAATCGCGTAATATAAGAGAGGTTGAAGGTTATCGAACATAAAAGATTCGAAGAGCTTGCTAGTTAAGGAGGTTCATCAAAATTAGTTGTACTGGTGATATCTAAAGGAAATTATTATTATTAATATTTCTTTTTGAAATATAATCAATACATTTTATATACTGGTAGTCACGGTCTGTTTATAGAATTAGGGATTCAATAAAGTAGTTATTATATTTATAATTCAATAAGTTTGATTCATCACTAAGTATTTCCCCTAGGGATGGTGTTCGTTTTTCAAACAACAGAAATCGAAGGATGACCAGAAAATAGTTTAGTTTAGTGTCAAATAAACGAGTACATAAAATAAAGGTTAGACCCATGCTGAGAGGTATTATATGTGTGTATATATATATATATGTATATTCTTGAAATCATTGTCTGTAGGACACGCCTCCCATGGTTCTTTCCCGGGCCTTGCATATTAAGCCCTTTAGTGGTTCCGCATATCACCAGATTTAGTTTGAACTTGTTGAAGCATTCTCATATTCTCACTTACAAGAAACACCGGTTCTTTAGTTGTCATAAGGCTACCCGATCTCGATATCCTTCGATGCAATCGTTAATCAGAAGAAAACGTTTTTCGGTAGCTTAGATCATCGTAAAGGACATTATTAATTAATACCGAAATTAAATATTTTATTTGTTACGAACAGGTATAATATTAATTATATAAAAAAAATATAATATAAATTTTGATACGATATAATTTTAATCATAATAGGAATTAATATTGATTATAACCTAATATAATATTCGTTACAATAAGATTTAATATCATCGGTAGTACGGTACGTACACATATCCCTATACCTCGTCTCAGATAAGCACGTATGCACATTTCATATATACTCCACATCATCTTTATGCACGTATGTTGCCATTTTTACCTATCAATATGTCCCGCGACTTCTCCCCGAATTCCCTCGTACAAGCAAGTCTGTTATTACGTTCCAGACCATAATAACTCACTTGCCCTCCGAGTTCATCCCGGCATCCATCAGTATCTATCGTTACTCATTATTAACTTTCCCAGTGATAATCGAGCCTACGGTTATATTATAGGTATCCTATGGGATAACCTAATTCTTTATAACCAATGGCTCTGATACCAACTTCTGTCACACCCCGTTAAGCGAATTGCGGAAGCGTAAAACGGAAATGCAACAGATACAACTGGTGTCAAATACATTGTTCATAAAGAAACATTACTAACTAATTTACAATATATTACATCGTTCTAACATCTTTTACAAACTAGGTGATACAATCAAACCGATTCTTCAATTTCTTTACTTCTAACTCAAATGCCGACGACATCAATCATCAGTCAGACACGTAACTCACAGGAAATTACTTCTCATATCTGATTACCTGAAAAGCATGTTAAAACAGGTCAACTACGAATAGTTGGTGAGTTTCATAAGTTTAACGAAATCAGTTCTGCGTACCACACAGTCATAGTTTGTATGTACGCGCGTATGTAAAAATATGTATTTACGTTTGTATAAATATGTACAGCCATATCTTTTTGTGTGCATATGCACACATCTAAGTTTATAATATGTATTCAAAATTTCAGTAAAATCGTGATTGTTTGTTAGTACTACCTGTTTCCAATTTCCGTGTTAACCAACCACTGTGGACCCCCTTCCTCCCACAACGGTTCCACATAAACTCAACCACTGTGGCCCCATTTCCGCCCACAACGGTTCCGCGTTAACATCACCCACTGTGGTCCCCTTTCCACCCACAATGATTCCACATAAACTCACACATTATATAGTGTACACGCAAATAATTAGTATATTCTACACATAGTATTTCCTATGGCTAATCACATAGCATGTATATATAGACACATATACACATATAGTATTTATCACGTATCACCAAATACTGTGGCTCCCCATCCGCCCACAATACGCATAATCACATTATTTTCTTAACATTTATGTCATAATCAAGTTAGTTCGTTTAATAAGTTGCAGCAGAACTTGGCTCATAGGCCATACTCAACTTTAGTTTATAAGTTGCAGCAGAACTTGGCTCATAGGCCATACTCAACTTTAGTTTAGTAAGTTGCAGCAGAACTTGGCTCATAGGCCATACTCAACATTAGTTTATAAGTTGCAGCAGAACTTGGCTCATAGGCCATACTCAACTTTAGTTTATAAGTTGCAGCAGAACTTGGCTCATAGGCCGTACTCAACTTTAGTTTAGTAAGTTGCAGCAGAACTTGGCTCATAGGCCATACTCAACTTTAGTTTATAAGTTGCAGGCTCATAGGCCATACTCAACTTTAGTTTATAAGTTGCAGCAGAAGTTGGCTCATAGACCATACTCAACTTTAGTTTAGTAAGTTGCAGCAGAACTTGGCTCATAGGCCATACTCAACTTTAGTTTATAAGTTGCAGCAGAACTTGGCTCATAGGCCATACTCAACTTTAGTTTAGTAAATTGCAGCAGAACTTGGCTCATAGGCCATACTCAATTTTAGTTTGTTACTATTGTGGCCCCCGTTCCGCCCACAATAGCCCCATAATCATCACAGACCACGTTATCCCCATGGCCATTACAGACCACGTTGTCTCCCAAATTAGTTATGTTTAACATTACATAACGTGTTTGTATAAACATGCTGTCACGTGTAATTTCATTATGTTTTGTAATTCGTATTATCTCCACTCAATATATCAATCAACGATAATAATCATCTTTCATCAGCACGTAGTCAATCATTATGCTTGTAGGGACTTTTCATATATAAATGTTCAGATATTTTGTATCCTGATCCGTTTTCAGATAGATAACGTGTATAAACATGCTTTCCACCCCAAAAGTTCGTAAAATAGTTTAAAGAGTGGGGTCATGAAACTCACAGTTTTGTAGGCACTCAGTGCGAGGTCAGCTCGGTGTTCGTTTCCCTTGCTATCACTTAGTCCCTATAGTCTATATTATAATAATATTAATATTTTAATATTATTATAATCTCAGTACTAAACTGGGCTGTATAACTAATCTGGGTATAGCTGGAACACCCAGAAAGTGGCAATAGGCTTAGGTTGTGATGTTGTTCAATGTCTAATACTTAAAACCGAACTTGGCTCAGATTCCCGTTTTCCCAGCTGTGCCAAGTTGTTCGTTTACGCGTTCAGAAAACAGTTATAGGAAAATAAGCTTGGGTAAATGTATTGGTTAATAAAATGATTAAGTTATAAAGAAGGATCACATACTGGGGTCCCGGATTAGCCACGGGGCCCGTTTCCGTTTATTCAGTTTGATTTGAGAAGAAACGCGCACAATCCACCCGGATTGTCCAGGTTTCTCATAGAAAAAGTTCATTTTTACTTAATTAATCGGAAAATATGATTTTTGATCACTATTGGTGTTTTGATATTCCCGCAGGTTCGCTAGTCGCGAACTTGCCGGTTTTTATAAAAACTGAATTTGTTTAATCTTTAAATTAGCATAATTAATTAACCGTTAATCATTAAATTATGAAAATTTAACCACTTATCAATTAAAATATGTAGATTTTTATAAAAATATTTCTGGAATTATTTACTGATTTATTAATTTACTAAAATTCATTTTGTCAGTTATATTTCGCCTGAAAATCGTCCGTTTTCCCCAAACTATTTCCAAAAATTCCACAAAAATTTTTGAATGCTTAAATCATGTCCCAAAACAACCTGTATCAATTCCAGAATGTAAAAAGCTCGTGCGATATTCTTTTCGACCCAAATTCGGCTATAAAAATTCACACGAACGCATATAAACAATACACCTTTATACTTCTCCAAATGATCCCAAAATTCATATGTGATCAAAATACATCAAATCTGAGTTCCCAGAAAAATTTCATAATTTTTGAAGTATTTTAGCTATTTTCCCAAATAATTGTCCCAATTCGGTAATAAATTCGCCAAATATTCTCGGATGGTCGAAAAATTACCAAATTTAAACAGGGACTTTTTGACATGGTCCCTGATGTTCTTGAAAAATTTCAAGGCCTAAAAATATGCACATCACAACCTTAACCTAAACAGCCCGTAAGCGAGTGTTTCGGCATTACCTTAGCGGTTTTGGTTCGTTTCCGCCTTTCTAATCAACTTTTCAAGCTCTTGTGCTCCTATGTATGCTAGGTACAGGTCCTGTATCACAAACCAAGCAATTTTTCATCAACATCACAGCCCTTAACTTAGGGTTTCGGCTAGTGCACAAAAACGAACTTTTAAACCGTAAAAACGCCGTTTCAACCCTATAATCCGTGTTTATGACCAAAAAAACTATCAAAACAGGTTCTTTACCATGTGTATGATCAACACATGTTTATGGTCCATATTTAGGATTTTTACACGGTTAGGAATGATTTTTAGTAACCAAGACATGTTTTTATGGTATTAAACAAGTTTAAACAAGTACAAAAGCTACTTATTTAAGCTCCTTACCTTAGGGTTTGAAGGTTTTTGGCTGGAGCAGAACTTGTGTCCAGAGTTTTCAAGAAAATAATGTTGAAAATATCTTGGATCTAGTTTATATGTGAAAGAACTAAAAAGGGGTAAAAGTCTTCTTTGGCGGGTCGGGCTCGTTGGGTCCCCTTTTGGGCCCATTTGGCCCACTTTTCTCGATTTACGTGCCCGAACGTGAAATGCCGAGTCCAAATTTATTTCGGGTTCGGTTTTTGGCGACAAAAATATATCGGGTGCGACAAACGGAGCGAAAACGAGTGTTTTTCGGCTAGTTTTGTGTAAAATTATAAAAACATACTATACGTTTGTAAAAATCGAAAATATTTTCACGGATCGCTTAAAACATTTCAAATAAGTGTTTGGTAAGTCTTTTTCGGCTTAACGGATGATACAATGCTTGGTTTGTTACTATCTTTCGCGTTTAAACCTATAGCGGGTAGTTAAACGAGCATGTTTTCGTTTAACTTGTTTGCTATCGAAATAAGGCCATTTTACTAATATTTTATCTTATATTAAACGTATATCACTTATAGATGGCACCCCGGGATATACGGACCATAACCAGACCCGTTTGGTTATTCGTTTGTTCGTTACGCAATAAGCGGTTAAACGCTTATTCGAATTTGTAAGTACTAAGGTGTACTCGGTTTTGCCACGGATGTCACATTGGTTTTCTGATCTTGTAAAATCTTTTCCAATAAATTTTTTTCACACGTTTGAAGTTTCAAATATGCCTCATTAACAACATTCAGATCAAACAATGCCTTGTCATAGTGCCTTTTTAACTCTTTGATTTCAAGAGTTTTAAAGTCGCATTCATCGCAAGGCAATTCACATTTTTCACATACATTTGAGTTTAGAATTATCTCATTTGCCATGAATGCTTGATCGGTTTGTTCCTCACTTGAAATTTCTAAATCTTCATCAGTCATGTCTTCAACAATTCCATCAACCAACTTTTCCTTTGAATCTTCATTCTCACTTGATTCCTTGACTTCTGGTTCCATTCTCCATATCTTCCTCTCGAAAATCTATCTTACCATGTGGCACTTCCTCACCATTAAACCAACCTGTCAAACTTTCAATTATATCAAGCGGAAATAACGATGTAAGATAATCAGAAGGAACCGTATGAATACTGTCATACGTTCTTGGAAGATTGTCATCAGAATCATCTTGATCCACCTCTTGATCAACTTTGTCAACCTCTTTGTCATCATCCACCAACTCTTTCTTAACTATATCCTCAACCGGCTTGACTTCTTCCCTTATATCAACCTTCTCAACCTTTTCACATTCATCAATAACTTCTGCTACATTTGCTTGAAATACCGAGTTCCAGTTTAACCCCTCATCCACCTGTGAAGTAGCAGCCTTTTGCTGAGAAGTAGAAGCCTCTGTTTTCTTGCCTTTAATTGAATCAGCCTCATTTTGAGAAGGGCGATGATAAATTGCTTGCTTATAATAATCCCTTCCAAATGGATTTGCAGCATTGTCCTCTACATTCTTGCTTGTACATTCTCTTTTAAAATGTCCCTTTTCTTTGCATTAGAAACATCTCACTTTGGATTTGTCAAAGCCCAGTTTTGAATTGGATCCATCCAATACATTTCTTCTAGTGATCTCTTTGAATCTTTGTGCTCTTCTTATCACACTTACCATGCACCAACAGATGTCAATCATCTCCATCTCTTCTGGGTCGATCTGATCATAATCTTCTTTTGTTATATTGTAGTTGCCAATCCGTCCAGCAATGCCATATGTTCTTTGACAATTTCAATGGTTAGGCACCCAATTTTCTTCAAATTTACAGCAATGTTTCACTGTAACACATTAGGGTCTTGTGTATTAGAAGCTTGAGATACAGGAATGGTCCTTGAGTAACTACTACTATATTGTGGAGTAGCAGAAGTAGCAGATACACTAGTTGCAAAGGCTTGACCAGTTTGTTTAGCACAAAATGCAATAGGAATCTTGGGGTTTGTAGAAGCACTTGATTGTGAACCCTTGTAGTATAATTTCACATCTTGTGATACAACGGTTGATTTCATATTTTGCTTTTTTCTGAGCTCCAGGTCATGAGCTTCAAGCTTCTCGATAAAACTTGCAAGATTTAGACGAGCATATGCAATGGGGTTTGATTGCTGAATCATTATAAAAGTATCCCATTCTTCAGGTAACGTGTCAGCAAGCTTATCAATGTATTCATACTCAGGCTTGTCAAGCTTCAGCCTCTTCATTTCATTCACCAGATAGCAATATCTTTCAATCAATTGTGCGAATGATTCTCCCTTGACTTGAGTAAATATGTCAAATTCTTTCTTGAGCAGTGCTATTTTACTCTTTCTCATGTTAGGGTTTCCTCGATCTTTGTTCAACAATGCATGCCAAATCGAATAACAAGAACCATTACGCTGCAATAGTTGAAAGATCTCAGCTTTGATGGCTTGTTGAAAGAGATTCAACATTTTCTTCTCTTTTAGGAACAAAGCTTTATCCACATCAGCAATTTGTGACAATCGATAATTTTCTCCATTCTCATTCTTGGGAATAATGTACTCTTACTCAACGACTGTCCACGTTTCGTAGTTCAAAGCTTGAACATATGTCTCAAACTTGTCGGCCCATGACGGATAATCTTCCATTTTAAGAAGCTTGGGAGGCTTGTTGGATGTTCCCATTTCATTTTCCAGGTTAATCTTTTGAAGCAGGACAGAAAGCTGTGACACAAACGCACTTAGGTTTTCCATGTTGGTCTATGAAAGTCAACGAATATGTTTTGAAAGGTTAACGGATATGTAGATGGTCAAGGTATAAGTATTGAGGTATGGTCAACGTATATGTAGATGGTCAACGTAAAAGTATTGAGGTATGGTCAACATATAAGTATTTAGGTATGGTCAGCGTATATGTGTTCACCTTATACATATGCGGCGTATATGTTATACGCTGTATATGTTACACGTGATCAACATATACGGAGACAAGACATATACGGGAAGATCTTCAAATTGGTATCTTGGGAATTTGAAGGTTCAAATGATGTAGGAATTGGATGAAAAATTGAAGGATTTGATACAGATTTGTAAGGAAGGTCTTGTGAAAGTTTGAAGAACTTTTGACGGTTGAATTTATAATTAGAGAGAAAATCTTTGAATACTTGAAGTATTCAAGCTAGTAACGACCATTAATGCCCTGATACCACTTGAAAGAGGATGACTTGATGTTGTAGACAACAATTAAGATCTCTAGATGTTACAGCTTAAGATTGAACACAACAAGTAAACGTTAAGCATGTATTTCATTGATAATTTCAAAGAATACAAGATATGACACTTTGGAAACTTTCTCTCTCTACTCTCTCACTCTAACATTCACCAAAAGTCTGCATAATAACGCATAAGTCCCCTATTTATAGGAAAAAACATGACACGCACCAAGCCCGTATATGTTATACGGCGTATATGATATACGCCGCATAACTTAAGCGGTCTTGTGAACTTATGCGTTAAACACAATATCAAAACATACATTTGACACGTTTAGCCCTATACAATCATATCTAATTCTCTAAGACCCTAGCAATAGACATTATGCTCTAACATCACAGGCAAGTGATAAACATGCAAGTAAGGTCCTTTCCAGTTGGTATTAACCAACATACTCGGATAATCGCGCAAGTAAGGTCCTTTACAATTGGTAACAACCTACGTACTCGGATAATGAGGCCCTTTTCCACCCATAAAAAAATGGTCCTGAGTGCAAAGGGAGCGTATGATCATACTTATTGAGGCTACCACGTGCAAGTAAATTCGAGCAAGTAATTAAGTAACACACAAGTTCATATAGTGAATTGTAATTTGTAAGTGAAATCGTAATGCTTTGAATTTGTAATAAGATACATATGCTACCCCCCAAAACATAAAAAAACGTTAAAAAAACGGTGTGAGAAACTCACCTCGAAATCGAAGATAAATATGCAATAACAGCCGAAAATACGATAATGAAACCGAAGCAACCACAAGTGCGTTAAAGAACCCAAAACGTTTTAACTTCTTGAACTATAAATAAAATTAATACGAAAATTTAACAAACGAGATTGTAAATGTGAAATAATTTGGTTTTAGGAGTTAAGCATTATTTTAATGTATTTTATTAGCATTTTATAGCATTCTATAATATTATATTATTTTTTAAGTCTTAACATTTTAAATATTATTTTAATTAATATTTGATTAATAATTTAATACTATTACAAGATATATAGTATGTGATTTTAATGATAGTTTAATTCGAAAATGATTATGGTAATGGATTATAAAGGTTAACGAAATTGAACTCTAAAGTTAACGAGAAGGGATTACAATATAATATTATTTAAGTGTTATTTCAACTAATAATTTATTATTAAAAGGGGAATTATTATATTTACAAGCCCTCGTTTTTAAATGATAAAATTTTATCCCGTAAAACATTAGTTTGGTGTTTTAAAGATATTAACAAAAAGGATAAAATGATGTAACATTATCGAGTTTTAAGTAACTTACAAATATGAAAAAGGTTGGTTTTTGAATGAAAATGATAAAATTAGTTTATAATAATTTATAAGAATTTAATTTTATTTAATTTAAAACAATTTTATTTAATTTATTATGATTTTTAATTAATTTAATTTAATTATTACAAATTTAATTGGATAAAATTGATTCAAAAATTAATAAGTTAAAAGGGCTTGGCATGGGTTTCGAACCCGAGTCTTTCTAGCCACACACACATGAACAACCAGTTGAGCCAACCTAATAAATTGTTTTAGGAGCAGAAAGAAAATATATATATACATATACATATATATATATATATATATATATATTACATCCTAATTTCATCATCTAGTTCATCTTCTTCATTACCCAAACCCTAGAATTAAATTTCCTAAATCGTTTACATGCATAGTAAATTAAGTTTAGGGGTTCTGTTATTTGGCTTGCAGTGATCATAAAACGTATGCTTATTACCTGTAGTTGTGATGGATGGACGGTGAGCGGAGTTAGCCGAAAAAAATGTAAGACCCCAAACTTGGGGATCCTACAGTTGGTCATCATATCCCAAAATTCTCAAAAATTTAAAACCAAACAAATTCATCTTATTAAAATTAGTTCAGAGTAATAAACAGCGGAATAGTAAATATCAAAATCCCCAAAAACGGGGAAAAGTGCCCAAAAACCAAAAATTTTAATGTTTAAAGTAACAAATGAAAAGAAAACAGTCTGCGTTATAATTCTCCGACTAGATATGCCTTCAACCGCCCGAGTAGTCTCACGCACGTCCAAGCGGTAGTTCGCTACTTCTCAACCTGAAAATCAATCTAACATACACACAAAGTCAGCTAGAGCTGAGTGAGTTCAAGTTTTAATATACGACATATATATAAATCATTCCAAGAATTTAAGTATATTACGGAATATGAACAAATAGGCAAATGAATAAATGATAAGTAGCCACACACACACACACACACACATATATATATACATATATATATCCCTATGCATAACATCCAAATAATATAATCAAGGTCGAACACGCGTACGACCTAAGCACGTGATACGGGATTTTAGGGACCCGTTATGATGATTATGCCACACGAGCCGTCCCCCTCACGGGCTTTCCAGAGCCCGCCACAGGATTTCAGAACCTAAGTAGTATAGTTTGGCCCGGCTAAAATCCTCATGCACGCTACACTCAATATGATGGTGATCATGCCACACGAGCCTCCCCCCTCACGAGCTTTCCAGGGCCCGCCATAGGATTTTAGAACCTGAGTAGTATAGTTTGGCCCGGCCAAGATCACCATACACCGTATACCAACACACAGTAGGCATACGCAGCCAACCTTAGTCACTAATAACTAATCAACATCATAAATCATAGGCCATAGGGTAACACATGTGTATACATATATATATATATGTGTATATATATATGCATATATCATCCCAAGGTATACCATAATACAAGTAAACCTATGCGAAATCAAGGTATACCAAAATACAAGTAAGCCTATGCGAAATCATACAGTATTCATAATTTACTTCAAAGGTTATAGATCTAAAACAGTAGGGGGAATAATAAGCAAATAAATAAATAAATATCACCAAATAATACATGCATGGTCGAACACATGTACACGGGCCTCCCACCACAAGTCAAGACTCGAGTAATATATTTGACCCGGATGCTGTAAGACATAAGTACGTGACACGAGCCTCTCCACCACGAGTCAAACCCGAGTAATATATTTGACTCGGTCACGGCTTACACATCCAAACACGTGATACGGGCCTCTCCACCACGAGTATAACCCGAGTAATATATTTGACCCGATCACGAATTAACATACAACAGGCCTCTCCACCACAGGATTTTAAAACCCGAGTAATAATATTTGACCCGCCTTAATGATGATCACGCCACACGGGCCTCTCCACCACGGGATTTGAAAACCCGAGTAACATATTTGACCCGGCCGTAATCATCATGCACACACACATCAATGAGCCTACTCACATAATTCTTAGTCACAAGGAACTAAATAATATCAATAATCGTAGACTATAAGGTAATATATAATAGTCAGTCCAAAATATGAACTACAGTAAATGGGTCTACTCGTATTCAATTAACACCAAGCCTAATAACATCCTCGAGTCTAGACCATAAACAATGTATATAACCTTAATGAATTTATGACCAAAATGAGTCTAAACTATCCTAAGGCATAGAATATAATCCACACCGGATTTCATAAATGCATAAAATTAACAAGACAATACAATGTCCTTCAAATTGTTTTAACGAATAAAATCAGGTAAAATTTGCAGTTGAGTGTGTATGCCAGCCCAAAACATAAAAAGAGTTAAAAATGGGCATCATGAACTCACCTAATACGAGACACACTGTCAACAACGAGCTAGAGAATCCCTAAGTATTCCCACGACTCAAACGCATGTCGGATTACACGCAAAGATTACTAACAGAACCAAACTGACTCATTTATCCTACAAGGCGTTCTAGCATGGTTTGATTTACCTAAAGCCTCGGCCTTACCAAGTTCAATTAAAACAGCCCCGGGGTCTTGTATTTACCAAAACCTCCCTTAGCTAATCCCGGAGACAAGAATTCCCAAATTATCCCCAGAAATTGCTAGTTGAACGAATATGCACGTTTATGAGTTGTTTATGCTCTTAACAACCAACTCAGCCCCGTGTGGACCAAATTTAAAAAAATCACAGCCAACAAGTCCACACGACACTACACGAGTTGGACGGGTCGGTAACTCGCAAAAACAACGCACCAACTATCAAATAAACACGAATTCGCGTTGTACTGACCCGTTTGAGTAACCGACAACCAATTCAGCCCCAATACTTACAAAAATCATTTTTCCACAGCCCGTATATCAAACCGAAGTTACACAAACTGAATTGGTTGTTAATTCCTTCAAACCTAGCGCTAAACGCAACAATTTAACAATCTAGACAACCGAACACTAGTTTTTAATCTATCACTAGTTGACCAATCAAACGAAAACCATAGCTCATGATGTTAAAGTATGTTACACTAGACATACCTATGAAGATTATGGAGCAAGAACCTCAATCAAAACAGCCCCGAAGGTGTTCAAAAGGACAGCCACCGTTTAAGCCTAAAACGAAAGTACCGATCAATAACTAGTATAACATGCAGATTTTAGCATGCAAAGATGTATTTTATTACATAGGAAAATCATAGAAATAAATTATGAAATTTTTACTAGAGTTTAATAAATGTCTTAGGATTTTAAAAATATATTTTTTATTTTTTTCCAATACATAGAAAAATCATAAAAATTCCTCCAACACAGAAAGGTACGTGCAGCTATTTCAGTGCGCAGCAAAAGTGTTTTATTTGTTCAAAAATCATTACCAAACCAAATTAAGCGATTCCAATTGGGTTGCAGATATAATACATTTACACTTTGGCCCTCAAACTTGCAAGATGTGATGTCTTGATTCCAAAGGTTAATTAACATGACTTTCGAGAATGACTAGGAGGTCCCTCAAGTTATAAGATTAACCCTCGAATATGGTACAAACTCTTCAAACGTTTCCTGCCATTAAACGAAAAAAATGCCGGGTGGTCCATATATAATAAACTTGCCTTCAATTTATAAGAGGTGATGTCTTGAGCAAAAGGACAGATAAATAGACTTTTACAACGTATTCTAAGGCTCTATATTAGAAAGATGAAACCCCGGCTTTTAAACAAACATTTATAAACGATCAAGCCAATTAACGACATTTACGGGCGTTACAAAAAATAACTTTGGTGACTGATTAACGACATTTACGACATATTAGGTTATATAATTATTTGGAACGAGTTTGTATGATGCTTGTGGTGTTATTTATAGTGTCCATTTGAGCATTAAGTGATTAAAGACGGGTAATTGCATTTGTGGCCGTTAATGGCGGTTTCGGGATTAATTTACCCATAATTGGATGTTTAAGACACATTAAAATCATTAATTGCTGGTTGTTACTAAGGTTTATAGCCGTTGCAGTTATTAATTGCCTTAAAATTTCAGTTCGATGGCATTTAGGGAGGTGGCCGGAGCCGGGCTTTGCTGGCGACAAGTATTGCCGGAAAACCGAGATACAGGGGTGATGGAAATGTGGGTTGGGTTTTAATAATATTATTAATTTAAATTATTTACAAATTTGGTACTCCATGATTCCAAATCTTTTATAACTGAAATTAAAATGTATTTACACCCTAACCCTTATACTTTGAATATGTTAAAAGATTAATAAAATTTTGTAACTTAACCTGGATAGTTTGCAGCTTGCTTAATGTAAGTAAACTTCAATCCTGAAATGGACATAACTCTAGCTAGAGAATGAGCTATATATATGAATATTGTAACACATGTGACAATATTATCATTAATTCATTAATACTTCAAATACACAAGTTTAAACAAATAATACAAGGAAAACAATTACAACAAGCGGTGTGTCCATTTGTTTGAATACCTAAGTCTAGTATCTTCTCCGAGTGTCATCTTCTACTAACGGCACCTGTAACATATGTATAAAATAAAGTCAACTATCTACATAGTTGGTGAGTTCCCACAGGTTATTATAAATATACGAAAATCATACAATTCATGGACAAATGATAAACGTCAAGTAGGGTCCATTCCAGTTGGTATCAACCAACGTACTTGGATAATCGCACAAGTAAGGTCCTTTCAAGTTGGTAACAACCAACATACTCGGATAATGAGGCCCTTTTTCACTCATAACAAAATGGTCCTGAGTGCAAAGGGGAGCGTATGATCATTCTTATTGAGGCTACTAAGTGCAATTAAATCCGAGCAAGTAATCAAGTAACACACAAATCCATATAGTGAATTGTAGTTTGTAAGCGAAATCATAAATAACTACGAATTTGGTAGGATACATATGCTACCCCCAAAATGTGTAAAAAAAAGTTTAAAATGGGGGGAGGGGATGTGAGAAACTTACCTCGAAGTCGAAGATAACTTGAAATATAAACCATAAGCACAATAATGAAACCGAAGCAACCGAAAGTACTTTAAAGAATCCGAAACGATTGAACTTCTCGAACTATAAATAAAATAAATACGAATATTTAAAGACCAAACTAATGGGATTATTAAATTAATTATTGATTTGGTTTTAGGAGTATTGCATTATTTTAATATTTTAAGGCATTTTTGTATTATAATATATATTTTTAAGCATTAATGGGATTAGTAATATTTAATTATAAAACTAACGCTAATATGGTATATTACAATGCACAAATTTTGAAATGGTGATCTTATCTTGAAAATAATTATGATAACGAAATAAAAGCTAAAGAATTATAAACTCATTTTAATGGTTTTAATTATTTTCATACTATTTAATTATTATTAATAAAAGACTTTAATAATTTTTTAACAAAAATTTTCATTGGTCAAATCTATCTCGAAAACATATACGTTAGTGTACTAGAAAGACTAATGAATGCAATAATAATATAATATTATATTAGCGGGTTTAAGTTAATGAACGGTTTTGTAAGGCCCCGGTTGTAACGCCCATAAATTTTCGTTAACATGATTTATGCCTTGTAAAGTTTGTATTTTAATCGAGACCTGATCTGACATCTTAATGGACCTCTTGGTCATTTTTGAAAGTCATATTATATTAAATTTGGAGAAGACATCACAATCTACAAGTTGGAGGGCCAAAGTGTAACATTTTTATATCTTGAACCCTAACTCCCTCTCTCTTCTCCCTTGTTCGATCGGCAATATGTAGCAGCCACCATACCACCGAATGTTTCTTTTTCCCGGCCATCCAAGGTGCCATACACTAATTCAAGGCTAGTATTACATCAAGGATTGTATTTTTCACCATTAAACCGTTTATTGAACCCTAGAGATGTCATAATCATGTTAGGGTTTGAGTTTTGATTATAACAGTTGCTGACAGATTCGTACTCGTTTATTGTTTGGTTTGTAACTCGATGAAAATTTGATTGTTTTTGATCAATTCTTGTTGCCATGATGTTCTACTTTGAGTCTAGTTTCCAGAAAGGTATAATTTGTAATTTTGGGACGAGAGTTGAATGATTTTTATGATTTTATATTTTATAAAAACATGTGTCAAAGCTGATGTGGGGAGTTAAATTTTGGTTTGTCTTCCCGGTATAGGTATGTTTGGCAAAACTAGCTGGTGGCTGTTAGCTAGAAGCTGGTGGCTGGAAGCTGGTAGATGTAGCTTTTTAGATATATTTAGGTGTTTGGTAGAGTATCTGGAGCTTTTAATAAAACTAGTCGGGTGCCCGCGCGGTGCGGCTGAGTGCGCGCGCAACCTGACATCAACCGCATAATTAGTGTCGTATGTGATTCACTAGATAATAGTGCACACATAACCTGAATGCAGACGCTTAATTCGTGTAAATGCAGTAAGCGTGTAACCGGTAGTGAAAATCAAGAAACAAAACTGGAATATACAGTAATTTCAAATAGATAATTAATTTTTTAAACCAACCTCTTTTGATCTGAAACCCTTTCTGACCCGGCACCCTTTTAATCTAAAACATGTTATGACCTGGCCCCTTTTGACTCAAAACCGTATCGACACCAACCAAATTAAATTAGCCCTTTTTGTGTCGAGTCGTTCCGACCCTAATTTGGTCATACACATGACCTGAGCTCATCTGACTCGACTTGTTGTGAATCATAACCAGCAATTACGTAGTATACTAATTTTTTAAACTTAAAAAACTATAGCAATATGATACTTAAATTAAAGAGAATAAAATACTCTGTTTTATGATGTAATTTGTTTAAAAACATATTAATGTGCGAAAAAGTTATAGTCTTTTAAAGAGTCATGGGGTAGTTAGTTTTGAATAAGGGTAAATATGTAGTTATTATAAAAATTAACAAAAGTTGATAAAAGTTCAATTACCAAACTTGTAAATTCAATTGTAAAAGCTTCCAGCTTTTCTCAAATGCTACTACTAGTAGCGTTTAAACATGGAGCTTTTTCTCCAAAGTTAAAAGCTTGAAGTTTCATCCACCAAACAAAGCTTTTTATTGAATATGAGTTTTTCTTAAAAGCTTGAAGCTAGAAGCTCCTAAAAGCTCTTTGCCAAACATACCCCATAACTCATTTTTAACATGTCCAAATCGGTTGGTTCCACTTTTGGAACTTCACATTTTGAGTTTGGATTCCAACCCAATTGGAATCGTTTAATTCGGTTTGGTATAAATTTTTAAACAAATAAAACCCTTTTGTTGCGCATTGAAATAGCTACACATACCTTTCTGTGTTTGATGAATTTTTATGATTTTTGTGTGTACTGGAAAGGTATAACAAAAATAATTTTAGAAACCTAAGACATTTATACAAGTCTGGTAAAAGTTTAACAATTTATTTCTATGATTTTCCTATGAATTAAAATACATCTTTGCATGCTAAAATCTGCATATTAGACTCGTTATGATCGATATATTCGTTTTAGGCTTAACCAGTGGCTGTCTAATTAAGGTTCTTTCGAGGCTGCATCAATTGAAATTTTTGCTACGTCATCTTCCTAGGTATGTCATATGTATCATACTTTAGTATCATGAGCAATGAAGTTCGTTTGATTTGTCAATTGTCGATAGATTGAGAAATACGATTTCGGTTGTCTAGATTGTTGACTGTTGCGTTTAGTTTGTTGTTTGAGGGGATTAACACCCAATTCAGATTGTGTAGCGTCGGTATGATATACGAGCTGTGAGAAACTTAATTTTTATGTTAATGGGGCGTAATTGGTTGCCGGTTTCTCAAACATGTCGGTACAACGCAAATTCGCGTTTAATTGGTAGTTTGTGCGTTGTATAAGTGAATTGCCGACCCATTCAACTTGTGTAGTGTCGTGTGGACTTGTTCGCTGTAATTATACTAAAATTTATCCACACAGGGCTGAGTTGGTTGATAAGTACTTAAACAACTCGTTAACGCGCATATTCGATACAATTAACAACTTTTGGGTGTAGTTTGGAAATCCTTTGTCCTCGGAATTAATTAAGGGTGGTTTTGGAAAATACAAGGCCCCGGGGACTGATGTAATTGGAATTGGTATGGTTGAGGCTTTAGGTCAATCAAATCATGTTAGAACGCCTCGTAGGATAAGCCAGTCAGTACGGTCCCGTTAGTAATCATTGTGTGTAATCCGACAGGCATTTGATTTTTGGGAGTACTTAGGGGTTTTTTAGCTTGTTGCTATTGTGTGCCTCGTGTCAGGTGAGTTTCACAATGCCTCTTTTTAACCTTTTTACATTTTGGTATGGCATACACACCTTATTACAAATATTACTCGATTTTACTCATTTAAAACTATTTGAATGGTATTGCATAGCCTTATTATTATTTGTACATTTATGAAACTAGGTGTGGATTATAATCTATACCTTAGGATATTTTGGACTCGTGTTGGTCATAAATTCCTTAAGGTTATATATATTGCTTATGGTCTAGGCTCGAGTATGTTATTCGGCCCGGTGTTAATTGAATATGAGTAGACCTACTTACATTAGTTCATACTTTGGACTAACTCATATATATTACCTTATAGCCTATGATTGTTGATATTATTTAGTTCCTTGCAACTAAGATTTATGTGAGTAGGCCTATTGATGTGTGTGTGTGCATGGTGATTGTGGCCATGTCAAATATATTACTCGGGTGCATAATCATCATTAAGGCGGGTCAAAAATATTACTCGGATCCTTAACTTCGTGTCTCGTGATTCGTGGTGTGTAACGCCCGCAAATTTTCGTTAAAAGGATCTATGTGTTGTAGAGTTTGTATTTTTACTGAGACTCGATCTGGCCTTCCTTGGGGATCTCTTTGTCTTTCTTGTAAGCCTATTTATTTAATGTTTAATGCAAGATTTCGTAATTTACAAGATGGGGGACCAAAGTGTAAATATGTTATAACAAACACCCTAGCTTTTCCCCCTCCCTTCTTTGGTCCGATCGGCGCCCCCTTCTCCAGCCCCCACCTCGTTTTCCGTGCAGCTCCAGCCGAGTTCCAGCCCTCCCGAGTCTAATTCTAGGTCGTTATTAAGTGTCTACAACTCTTTTTCACCTTAATTGATCATATTAACGCGCTTATTGGTCGTTAAGGTTAAGTTT
The DNA here is from genome assembly GCF_021521415.1 of Bidens hawaiensis. Lineage (NCBI taxonomy): Eukaryota > Viridiplantae > Streptophyta > Magnoliopsida > Asterales > Asteraceae > Bidens > Bidens hawaiensis. Next base: position 285,781 of record NW_027491434.1, read on the forward strand.
TGATGATAACAGTTTGCTGAGAGATTCGTATACGTTTATTGTAGGGTCTGTAACGTGATGGTAATCCATTGTTTTTCATCGATTCTTGATACCATAATGTTCTACTTTGAGTCTAGTTTCCAGAAAGGTATAATACGTAATTTTTGGACGAGATTTGAATGGTTTTTATGAATTTATAAAATCGAGTGTCAAAGCTGATGCGGGATGACGGATTCTGGTCTGTCTTCCCGACATCATAACCATTTTTCAACAGTCCAAATTGGTTGGTTCCACTTCTGAAAGTTAGTATTTTGAGTTTGGAACCAAACCCAATTGGAATCGTTTAGTTTGGTTAGGTAATGAATTTTATAAAAACAAAACCATTTTGTTGTGCACTGAAATAGCTGCACGTACCTTGCTGTGTTCGCGGAATTTTTACAATTTTTGTGTCCAATAGAAAAATATAATAAAACTATTTTTATAAACCAAAGACATTTATTAAAGTCTGGTAAAAATTTAATAATTTATTTCAAAGGTTATCCTATGTAATTAAATGCATCTTCGCATGCGAAAATCTGCACGTTTTACTCGTTATTAATCGATAAGTTCGTTTTAGGCTTAACCGGTGGATTTGGTTAGTTGAAAGGTTTTTGGGGCTGAGGTAAATTAATTGGGTATGGGTTGGGCCTTGGGCCAAGTGTTAGGCCTTGGGCCAAAGTGTTGGGCTTGAACGGCCCATTAGGCAAGAGTGTTCTTACGGTCTAGTTTAGTAACGTGTTGTATACTATTTACTTGCCCTTACTTGTGAGTGTGCACTTAGGGGTTTCCTAGCTCGTTGCAGGTGTTCGATCGATTTCAGGTGATTTCATGATGCCCTTTTTGCTCTTTTTACGTTTTGGGCTAGCATACACACCGAAATCCAATTTTATACGATTTTAACCGTTACAACTATTTGAATGGTATTACATGGTCTCACTTGTGATTGTGCATTTTGAAAGTTATATTTGAATTATTTTACATGCTTTAGGATATTTTAGACTTGTTTGTGGTCTAGTATCCTTTAAGGTTACATACATTATTGATGGTTTAGACTCGAGAATGTTAATAGATTTGTTAGAAATTGAATACGAGTAGACCTATTTACTTGGTTCACGTTGGGATGTTTATATATATATGTATGTATGTATGTATGTATGAGTATGTGTTACCTTATAGCCTATGATTGTGCGATGATATTTAGTTCATCGTGACTAAGAATGATATGAGTAGGCTTATTGATGTGTGTGTGCATGGTGATCATGTCCGGGTCAAATATATTACTCGGGTTTTCAAATCCAGTGGTGGAGAGGCCCGTGTGGCGTGATCATCATTCTGGCTGGTCAAATATATTACTCGGGTTTTAAAATCCCGTGGTAAAGAGGCCCGTTGAATGTTGAATGTTGAGCCGTGATCGGGTCAAATATATTACTCGGGATGTACCCATGGTGGAGAGGCCCGTATCACGTGCTTGGATGTGTGAGCCGAGATCGGGTCAAATATATTTCTCGGGTTGTACCCGTGGTGGAGAGGCCCGTATCACGTGCTTGGATGTATGAGCCGAGATCGGGTCAAATATATTACTCGTGTTGTACCCGTGGTGGAGAGGCCCGTATCACGTGCTTGGATGTGTAAGCTGTGACCGAGTCAAATATGTTATTCGGGTTTGACCCGTGGTGAAGAGGCTCGTGTCACATGCTTAGGTCTTACCGCGTCCGCGTCAAATATATTACTCGAGTCTTGACTCGTGGTGGAGAGGCCCGTGTACGTGTGTTCGACGATGAATGTATTATTTGGTTAATTATATTAATTATTTTATTATTATCCCCTCTATTGTTTAGAATTATAAGTTTTGATATAAAGTATGAAATATTGTTTATGAAAACCTGAACTCACTCAGCTTTAGCTTACTTTGTGTGTATGTTAGTTTGACTTTCAGGTTAAGGATTAGAGGTTACCGCTTGGACGTGCTGGAGACTACTCGGAAGCTTGAAGGCATTTCTGGTCAAGGATTTCAAATAAAACGGATATTTTATTTACATTCGATTTTGAACACTTGTACCCGTGTTTGGGACTTTTAATACTTAAATTTTTTCCGCTGTTATTCACTCTGAACTGGTTTTAAAATAAAAAGAATTGTTTGGTTTTAAATTTTTGTGAAATTGTGGATGTGATTACCAACTGTAGGATTCCCGGGATTCGGTGTCTTACAAGTTGGTATCAGAGCCATTGTTCGAGGGATCCGAGCATTCTTGAATGCTTGGACTCGAACTGAAAAAGAAGGGACTAGAAATGCCAGCCGTGAGTAGCAGCATGCCAAAAGGTAAATTTTATATTTATTTATTTATTTTATAAGCATTAAGGTGCCATTATGTGCATACTTGTTTAAGTGTTTGATAGGATGCTAATATGGTTATGGGCAGGGGGTGCTTAGGACGGGCGGGTAAAGTAAACGATTAATAACACTTAATCAACGTTATTAGCAGTTTACCCTTACCTTCCATGTTCTAAATGCTACTTGTGCTTGACTGTGTTAGGGTGTTGTCTTTGTAGGGATAGGATATGGCTAATGTTCGTGTCGTTAGCGTTAAAGTTCATCTCGTTCCTTAAATTCTTCCGTCCGAATCTCATCCTCTCGAACGCTTTGCGCGTACTTGTTTAGCTGAGCCGTAGCATGCTGTAACTCCAGGTTTCCTTTTTACTTGTTGAGCTTTTAGCTTCGTTCCTGTTTGACTTGAGCGCTAGTAGGAGTTTTGCCTCTATCTTCCTCTTGTGTGATTAGATGATTAGGTTTCGTCTCTATCCGTGTCCGTTCCTATTGCGACAGGATTCGGGGACGAATCCCATTTTAAGGGGGTAGACTTGTAACGCCCACAAATTTTTGTTAAAAGGATCTATGTGTTGTAGAGTTTGTATTTTTACTGAGACTCGATCTGGACTTCCTCGAAGACCTCTTTGTATTTCTTGTAAGCCTATTTATTTAACGTTTAATGCAAGATGTCGTAATTTACAAGATGGGGGACCAAAGTGTAAATATATTATAACAAAAACCCTAGTTTTTCCCCTTCCCTTCTTTGGTCCGATCGGCGCCCCCTTCTCCAGCCCCACCTCGTTTTCTGTGCAGCTCCAGCCAAGTTCCAGCCCTCCCGAATCTAATTCAAGGTCGTTATTAAGTGTTTACAACTCTTTTTCACCTTAATTGATCATATTAACACGCTTATTGGTCGTTAAGGTTAAGTATTGATGATAACAGTTTGCTGAGAGATTCGTATACGTTTATTGCAGGGTCTGTAACATGATGGTAATCCATTGTTTTTCATCTATTCTTGATACCATATGTTCTACTTTGAGTCTAGTTTCCAGAAAGGTATAATACGTAATTTTTGGACGAGATTTAAATGGTTTTTATGAATTTATAAAATCGAGTGTCAAAGCTGATGTGGGATGACGGATTCTGGTATGTCTTCCCGACGTCATAACCGTTTTTTGACAGGTCCAAATTGGTTGGTTCCACTTCTAAAAGTTAGTATTTTGAGTTAGGAACCAAACCCAATTGGAATCGTTTAATTTGGTTCGGTAATGAATTTTATAAAAACAAAACCATTTTGTTGCGCACTGAAATAGCTGCACGTACCTTGCTGTGTTCGAGGAATTTTTACAATTTTTGTATCCAATAGAAAAATATAATAAAAATATTTTTATAAACCAAAGACATTTATTAAAGTCTGGTAAAAATTTAATAATTTATTTCAAAGGTTATCCTATGTAATTAAATGCATCTCCGCATGCGAAAATCTGCACGTTTTACTCGTTATTAATCGATAAGTTCGTTTTAGGCTTAACCGGTGGATTTGGTTAGTTGAAAGGTTTTTGGGGCTGAGGTAAATTAATTGGGTATGGGTTGGGCCTTGGGCCAAGTGTTGGGCCTTGGGCCAAAGTGTTTTTACGGTCTAGTTTAGTAACGCGTTGTGTACTATTTACTTGCCCTTACTTGTGAGTGTGCACTTAGGGGTTTCCTTGCTCGTTGCAGGTGTTCGATCGATTTCAGGTGATTTCATGATGCCCTTTTTACTCTTTTTACATTTTGTGCTAGCATACACACCTAAATCCAATTTTATACGATTTTACCCGTTACAACTATTTGAATGGTATTACATGGTCTCACTCGTGATTGTGCATTTTGAAAGTTATATTTGAATTATTTTACATGCTTTAGGATATTTTAGACTTGTTTATGGTCTTGTATCCTTTAAGGTTACATACATTATTGATGGTCTAGACTCGAGGATGTTAATAGAATTGGTAGAAATTGAATACGAGTAGACCTATTTACTTGGTTCACGTTGGGATGTTTATATATATATATATATATATATATATATATATATATATATATATATATATATATATATATATATGTATATATATATGTATATATATATGTATGTATGTATGTATGGAGGTATGTATGTATGAGTATGTGTTACCTTATAGCCTACGGTTGTGCGATGATATTTTGTTCCTCGTGACTAAGAATGATGTGAGTAGGCTTATTGATGTGTGTGTGCATGGTGATCACGTCCGGGTCAAATATATTACTCGGGTTTTCAAATCCCGTGGTGGAGAGGCCCGTGTGGCGTGATCATCATTCTGGCGGGTCAAATATATTACTCGGGTTTTAAAATCCCGTGGTGAAGAGGCCCGTTGAATGTTGAATGTTGAATGTTGAGCCGTGATCGGGTAAAATTATTACTCGGGATGTACCCGTGGTGGAGAGGACCGTATCACGTGCTTGGATGTGTGAGCCGAGATCGGGTCAAATATATTTCTCGGGTTGTACCCGTGGTGAAGAGGCCCGTATCACGTGCTTGGATGTGTGAGCCGAGATCGGGTCAAATATATTACTCGGGTTGTATCCGTGGTGGAGGGCCCGTATCACGTGCTTGGATGTGTAAGTTGTGACCGAGTCAAATATATTACTCGTGTTTGACCCGTGGTGGAGAGGCTCGTGTCACATGCTTAGGTCTTACCGCGTCCGGGTCAAATATATTACAGCTTCCATAATTCGAATCCGAATCTGAGACTTCCCATGAGAACGATATTTGATTACTTTGGTTGGAGCAAGAATCAACTCATGATTGTGTCCATCGTTAAACATATCCACTATCCATTTTCCATCCTTACCTTTTGAAATCCGAATAAATGTCTCACATCCGGTCCTTAAATCCCTACGACGTTTCTTAACATCCCCACTAGAGTTATTAGACTTTAAATCTTTAAACCCCCTCTTTGTTGCATACATACATCCTTCGATAAGGCTCAACGATTGTCTTATTTTTAAAAGTCTTAAATTTACATATTCCAAATCCATGTAAAAGGGCATAATGATTGTAGAACTCATAAGCATCATCAGCACTATCAAAAACCATTCTTTCTTCATTTTTATCAAACTAAGGATCAACATTCGCATTAGTATTTTCCTCTATTTCAACATCTGAATAGAAAACTAGATCTTTTTGAACAGCTTCATGCTCTAATTGAGGTTGTAAATCCATTGTTTGTGTATCCTATTTCAGGAAACAAAAATAAAAAAATTACACATACAAATACAAATATTGGAATGATGAACATATTAATATCCACTTCGTCCAATTATTGGAATGAGAGCAATTATTGGACTGATTGAAAAATTAATATCAAAATAAGTTTAGTTGTTGCTGTGCGTTCACATGTGAAGATTTTAATTAATACACTAGAAAAAAAGCAAAGAATATAAATCAATACTCATGAAGAATGGACATGTGAATAAAAATTCGATCTCTTTAATGGTTACCTGTGATTTATTCATGAAGAATGGATTTGATGGGACACCAAACTCGCATATTAATACAGAGATGAGCTATAACTGAATCAAAGCAAAATCAGGATCGGAGATGTGAAACCTGCCGTGGTGAATTTGAGGGTTAGGGTTTTAATTGAGAGTTGCTAAATTAATGGAGAAGAAAAAAATCAAAAGATAAAATAATACTAACCATCAAAACTACGTAGTTTTGGGGTTTCACATGTAAGTTTGGGTGCTTAATAGCCCCATACTCACTTCCCCCTATATATATATATATATATATATATATAAAGATGTATTAATAAATTCCCAATATTTGTTTGACGTTCGTCAATGTTTTCCGACTCGGTTTATCGTTCAATGTATTTTTGGTTCATCATTTACTAATAATAAAGTGTTCCCGACGTTTAATGTTCAATGTTATTCATTTATTACTATATTCGATTTGTTTATAAAATCCCGAGTCTTATTGTTAATCGTGTAACATCTTGGATTTTTCAATCCCGTATTCGTTTACGTTTAACTTGATTCAGGAAAGTATTCGGATCTTTCTTTTTAATAAAATTATGCATTTATTAGTAAAATAATTATTTTTATCTTAGTTGATAATTCTTTAACTTTCATTAATGCCAGATAGCCCTTAGAAACCTTTAAAATCACTTAAAACATCTAAAAATCGCATTTATAAAAGTACTGGGATTATTTTTGACCCAACTCTCGAAACTTATGCCCCAAGATAAGTTATATAATATTATAACATGTCCATTTTCTTACCTTAAATATTAAAAACGATTATTTATTATTAATTGGTGTGATTTTGTTATTAATTGATTATTTTGTTTCCTAATTCGTTTTTAGCATGCAAATTACTTATTTTAGGCATAAATCAGGTGAATTAAGGTCAAAGAAAACTAATACAATTAAAATGCATGTCCATATTTGATGTGTGTCTAATAACCCTATAATAATGACCCTCATAACTAAGCTTTAATATTAAAACGAAAATCTTAAAACCACACACAACGGCAAGTGTACCGATCGCAAGTAGTATAGACCTAGGAAGTCCGAGTATCGAACACGTGGACACGTAAGACGCTAACGATTACTAACCCAAGACAAGACCTACCTAAGAATAATATTTAATTGATTTTTGATTTTTACTTACTTAGCTGGACTAACTGGACTAACTAACAAAACTTACCAAAAATAGAAAACTTAACGGGGAACTAACTGTGTTAACTTAGGATGGAGAAAAACGTCTACCTAGGTCTGAATCAAACTGTAGGCCTGACAAGCTAATGGATTGGATGATATCTAGACACCGGTCCCTAAGGATGACACGACTAAGGATCGCTCAGGCTCACTGGATTACCTCTCGGTCTCACTCAATAAACCCAAACTACTCAAAATCGGCTAAAATGACCAAACCGGGAAATAATTGCTAACGTGTTCTAATGCTAGATCACCTCTCGGTCTCACCAACACTCGACCCTAATGGCAATGAATACTACACAACCAAGGATAGAGGAACAATTCAACTTAAACTAAAATAGATCAACTAGTCACTCAAAACACCTAAACCTGACATGAAACGAACTCGCTCTCGCGCAATCCTTATTCTAGCATGTAAAGGCAATGAGATGACCCTAAGTTCCTATCACCTCTCGGTCTCAAAGAAGGTGCCTAACTACTGTACTTAAAGCAATTAATCATGCAACAAAACCCTACGGTTGTTCTTACCGCAAACAAACCCTAAACACCAAGTTTAGAATCAAACAATGCACCGATCAATCAATACAAAATTAATCAATCAACACATGGGGTTTATTCAATAAATTAACCAAAATTTCCAGTCACTAAACACAACCTATTTCATGTCTAAATAAAACTTTACAATAGCAATTCAAGTCTATCATTCAAACAATCCATAAAACTCATCAAAACCTAACAATTAACATCATTCCTAGGTAGAACTAACAAGTTTAGCCGAGCATATTTTTTGGACAGCAGCAAACACTTAACAAAATCATCATTAAACTCATACCAATCATCATAATAATCATCCAATGATCAATACTAATCATAAACAATTCAATCTCTCAATCAAGTGCAAAACTAGTTAACAATTAAACAAGAGGATTAAAGTTGTTGAACAATGTTATGAAAGAAAGGATATTGGGTGTTCCGGGCTGCTGTTTGCTGCTGTAAAATGATGGTAAATGATCACCGAGGCTTGTTCTTGTTTGTTCTTCCTTCCCTAGCCGCTACAAGTCCAAACCCTAGCTCCCAAAAAACTTTTTTCTTTTTTTCTTGCTTCTGGCCGATCGCAGCTTAGCTGCCCTCCTAGGGTTTTTTTTTATATATTATATTGTAATGTAAGATTTGGGCCTCCATGATGCATACAGGCCGGGCCTTGAGTTTTTACTTGAAAACATATGCGTAAACCACTCCAAAAGCTCGGTTTCTTCTTCCTTGTAACCCATAACCTACAATATGAATAAACTTACGTAAAACCTATCTAAAACAAGTTAAAACATATAAAATATAATATAATACGTAGATAAACCGTGCGGAAAATACGTGTGTTTTACAACACATCAAATATCCCCACACTAAGACTTTTTCGTCCCTGAAAAAGAGTTCTACACAGGATCATATCCGAGTTCAACCGACAACTCTTGGCTTTATTTATTAATTATTATTATTATTCATATAATTTTTTTTCTTTTTAAAGTATTAGAACAAATGACCCGTTACCCAAATATTTCTTCCAACTTTCACCTAATAAGCTAGATCAGGTCGATTGCCGGTATTGCTGTCTACTTTAAACCCATGCCCCTAATACTTACCGAGGCAAATAAGGCGTGACAATTCTATTAATTTGTATGACTAAGTGGAACCCACACCTAAAAGCCCTGCTGCCACTTCACCAATTCCATTATGGTTTTACCGGGCCGAGCCACCCCAACTTGACTTAAACCTTTTTCCACATGATTAAACATTTCATTCATATACAAACTATAAACTCTAGCTCTCTTTCAAGTGCACGCAATTACAAATGCATCTATTTTATTTCTTTTTCTGCCTTTTTGCAATTTTTTTTTTTTGATACTCATATTACATGGCTTTGCATGAGCAGAAACAAATACAAAAGATAAAACAACTAATATATACAGACGATCATGTGACTCGAGGCTTGAGTATGACCCCGCTTTTCATTCCAGTCCTGTCACGAGCTTAGTTAAACAAACAAAACCCCTAAGATGTTTCCCACTATAGTCAGGCCATTTAAGAGGTTCAATTAGGTCAACAACCAAACCGCCCTTTCATTCTTAAAGGCTGAGCCTACCAACACACGATTACTGAGTCTAAACCGTTCGGTTACCATACATTACGTGCGGGTCTAATGGGCATTATTCTTATTTATTATATATATATATATTGAAAACACCAAGAAGTTATAAAATAACCACTACTCGGTAATAATATCATCTCTTGTTTAACGTAGAAGAAACAACTTTCAAGGGACTATATATATATATATATATATATATATATATATATATATTCAAAAATTTTCCTACAACTAAGTAAAATAAACCCCATCCCCACACTTAGAATGAAATCGTCCTCGATGAGTATAAGGAAAAGAAATAAAATAAAATTAAAATAGAAAATAAAAATAAAGTATACAAGACTAAAACAAAGAACGGGTTACTCCCCTGGTTTGTGTGCAGAATCTTCAACAGCTGAGTAGTGTCCAAACGATCGTATAGCATTTCATTCGCGGCCGCAACCTCGGGAGAACATGTTCCACAACGCCATCGTAGCTACCATGCGCATAATATAACTTGCAGAACTCAAACTCGCTCGCATGTAGCGGCGTACAACACGGAAAACAAAAACAAAAACATAAACAAATAAACATATTATTGTGTTTTTGGTTTTTATAATTTTTATTTTTTTTATTTTTTATTTTTTATTTTTTTTCAATGGAACACCCCTTAAATCGACCGACTCGAATGGAGATTGAGTACGAGCGGTTTCATCTTGGAACATCCTGAAATAGACAAAACAAATAAAACAGATAGCACAAACATATAACAAAAATACAAACTCTACAACTCGGGCAGTCTCCCGAGTGGTGCATCCATCACGTCTACGTCTCATAGAGCGCGTCATGGTAGAATACCTCGACCATCTGGTCAGTCACCGGCTCGCCAATGTAGTGCTTCAGTCTATGACCGTTCACCTTAAACTTCCCGCTTTTATCCTCTATCTCGACAGTGCCGTACGGGAAGACCTCAGTGACCGTGAACGGTCCCGACCATCGGGATCTCAACTTTCCCAAGAATAACCTCAACCGGGAGTTATACAATAAAACCAAATCCCCACACTTGAACTACTTGTTACCCTTTAACTTCCTATCGTGCAGTTCCTTCGTCCGCTCCTTATACCCGAACGACTAGGCGTAGGCGTGATCTCTCAGCTCCTCTAACTCGTGCAACTAGTGGAACCAAGTGGCTTCCACGGCGGATATATCAAGATTGACCCTCTGTAGGGCACAAGAGGCACGGTGCTCCAACTCGACAGGCAGGTGGCAGGCCTTCCCATAAATCATCCGAAACGGTGTGGAACCGGTCGGAGTTTTGTAGGCTGTACGGAAGGCCCACAACTCATCATCTAACTTGTCGGACCAATCCAGACAATTCGAACCAACCGTTTTCTCAAGAATACGTTTGATCCCCTGGTTACTCACTTCTACCTACCCACTAGTCTGTGTGTGGTAGGCGGTTGCAAGCCAATGGGTGACCCCATAGCGACGCAATGTCTTCTCCATTTGCGCATTGCAGAAGTGAGTTCCTCTATCACTAATCAACGCCTTCGGGACACCAAAACGAGCAAAAAGGCTCTTGAGAAAATGGAGTACAACTCGGGCATCATTAGTGGGTAAGGCTTTGGCCTCAACCAACTTCGAGACACAATCAACCGTCACGAGTATATACTTTTTCCCACGCGAAGATGGAAACGGTCCCATGAAATCAATGCACCAAACATCAAAAACCTCACAAACCTGAATAGCATTCTGGGGCATTTCATTTCGCGAAGAAATGTTACCGACCCGCTGGTAACGATCACAACTCCTCACAAACGCGTGTGCATCTTTAGAAATCGAAGACCAATAAAAACTACAATCAAACACCTTCTTCGCCGTAAACTCGCACTGTGGTGACCTCTTGTCGGTCCAACATGGCAATGGCTAAGAATCTGCCATCCCTCCTTAACATCAACACACCTCCTGATCAACTGGTCAGCACCAATACGAAAGAGATACGGGTCATCCCACAGGTAAAACTTAACATCAGCAAAGAATTTCTTCTTTTGCTGGTAAGACATCTTCGGGTAGTACCCGTCCGCAAGATAGTTTGCGAAGTCGGCAAACCATGGAAAACCCTCATCCTGAGCCGAAACAAACATAAGACTCTCTGTCGGGAATTGGTCATTAATCTTGACCCCCGGCTCTCCTAACTCAGCTCCCTCAAGACGCGAAAGATGATCGGCCGCCACATTCTCGGCCCCCTTTTTATCACGGATTTCAATATCAAACTCTTGAAGCAACAGGATCCATCGGATAAGGCGTGGCTTAGCATCCTGTTTGCTAAAGAGATAACGAATGGCAGAATGATCCGTGTACACAATCGTCTTGGACAGAACAAGGTAGGACCTGAATTTATCGAATGCAAACACCACAGCTAAAAGCTCTTTCTCGGTGGTGGTGTAACTCTCCTGTGCACCATTCAGGGTCCGGCTCGCATAGTAAATCGGATGGAAGTGTTTATCCTTCCGCTGTCCAAGAACCGCTCCAACTGCGAAGTCGCTCGCATCACACATCAACTCAAAAGGAAGCGACCAGTGAGGAGCAATCATGATCGGGGCGTTAACGAGTTTGTCTTTTAAAAGATCAACGCCTCGACACACTGCTCAGAAAACACAAACGAGGCATCCTTTTCCAAGAGTTTGGTCATGGGTCTCGCAATCTTAGAAAAATCTTTAATGAACCGGCGATAGAACCCAGCATGCCCAAGAAAACTCCGGATGGATCTCACGGAAGTGGGCGGGGGAAGATTAGAGATGGTATCGACCTTCGCTCGGTCGACCTCTATCACCGCACTCGAAATACGATGCCCCAAAACGATGCCCTCGCGTACCATGAGGTGACACTTCTCCCAGTTAAGAACTAGGTTGGTGTCAACGCATCGGGCCAACATCCTCTCAAGGTTGGAGAGACACTTATCGAAAGAGCTCCCAAACAAAGAAAATCGTCCATGAACACCTCCATGGAGTCCTCGATCATGTCATGAAATATAGCCACCATTGTGACATTTGAGCAAAAATAAGGTACACCTCAGTATGTATTTACCGATTAAGCAAATAAACGCCTTTTGCGTAATGAACGAACGATTAACCGAACGGGTCGGGTTATGACCCAGATATTTCGGGGGACCATCTATAAGTGATATACGATATATACAAGCTAAAATATTAGAAATATGGTCTTAGTTTGATAGCAAACAAGTTAAACGAAAACATGCTCATTTAAGTACCTGCTATAGATTTAAACACGAAAGATAGTTACAAACCAAGCATTGTATCATCCGTTAAGCGAAAAAGGCTTACCAAACACTTACTTGAAATGTTTTAAGCGATCCGTGAAAATATTTTTGATTTTTACAAACATATACTATGTTTTTATAATTTTACACAAAACTAGCCGAAAACACACGTTTTCGCACTGTTTAGCGCCAAAAAAACGAACCCGAAATAAATTTGGGGTCGGGATTTCACGTAAGGGCACGAAAAACGAGACAAATGAGCAAGAGGGGGGCCCATGGACCCCACCTTATGGGGTGGCCGCAAAAGGGGAAACCCCCCTGGTTTTCCTTTAAATATTAAGATATTTTGTGAAATCATTTTCATGAGAATTCTGGATACAAACAGCTCTTCATCAAAATCCAGCAAGAAACTAGGTAAAAATGTCATAAATAATCGATTTTCGGCTTGTTTAAACTCGATTAATACCATATAAACATAGCTTGATTGCCAAAAATCATTCCTAACCATGTAAAAACCCTAAAAATGGTCCATAAGCATGTTTTGATCATACACATGGTGAGGAACCTGGTATAATAGTTTTTTTGGCCATAAACACGGATTAAAGGGTTGAAACGGCGTTTTTACGGTTCAAAAGTTCGTTTTTGTGCACTAGCCGAAACCCAAAGTTAAAGGGCTGTTCTATTGATGAAACCTGCTTGGTTTGTGATATAGGACTTGGATCTAGCTTGCATAGAAGCACAGGAACCTGAAAACTTGGTTAGAAAGTCGGAAACGAGCCAAACCCGCTAAAGTAATGCCGAAACACCCAACTACGGGCTATTTAGTTTAAGGTTGTGATGTGCATATTATTAGGCCTTGAAAGTTTTCAGGGACATCATGGACCATGTCAATGAGTCTCTGTTCAAATTTGGTAATTTTTCGACCATTCGAGAATAGTTGGCGAATTTATTACCAAATTGGGACGTTTATTTGGGAAAAATAGCTAAAATAATTCAAAAATTATGAACTTTTTCTGGGAACTCAGATTTGATGTATTTTGATCACATATGAATTTTGGGATCATTTGGAGAAGTCTAAAGGTGTTTTGTGTATATGCGTTCGTGTGAATTTTTATAGCCGAATTTGGGTTGAAAAGAATATCGCACGAGATTTTTACATTCTGGAATTGATACAGGTTAATTTGGGACATGATTTGAGCATTCAGGAATTTTTGTGGAATTTTTGGAAATTGTTTGGGGTAAACGGACGATTTTCAGGCGAAATATAGTTGATAAAATGAATTTTTATAAATTAATAAATCAGTAAATAATTCCAGAAATATTTTTATAAAAATCTACATATTTTAATTGATAAGTGGCTAAATTTTCATAATTTAATGATTAACGGTTCATTAATTATGCTAATTTAAAGATTAAAAAAAATTCAGTTTTTATAAAAACCGGCAAGTTCGCGACTAACGAACCTGCGGGAATATCAAAACACCAAGAGTGATCAAAAATCATATTTTTTGGACTAATTAAGTGAACCTGGTATAATAGTTTTTTTGGCCATAAACACGGATTAAAGGGTTGAAACGGCGTTTTTACGGTTCAAAAGTTCGTTTTTGTGCACTAGCCGAAACCCAAAGTTAAAGGGCTGTTCTATTGATGAAACCTGCTTGGTTTGTGATATAGGACTTGGATCTAGCATGCATAGAAGCACAGGAACCTGAAAACTTGGTTAGAAAGTCGGAAACGAGCCAAACCCGCTAAGGTAATGCCGAAACACCCACTTACGGGCTATTTAGTTTAAGGTTGTGATGTGCATATTATTAGGCCTTGAAAGTTTTCAGGGACATCATGGACCATGTCAATGAGTCTCTGTTCAAATTTGGTAATTTTTCGACCATTCGAGAATAGTTGGCGAATTTATTACCGAATTGGGACGTTTATTTGGGAAAAATAGCTAAAATAATTCAAAAATTATGAACTTTTTCTGGGAACTCAGATTTGATGTATTTTGATCACATATGAATTTTGGGATCATTTGGAGAAGTCTAAAGGAGTTTTGTGTATATGCGTTTGTGTGAATTTTTATAGCCGAATTTGGGTTGAAAAGAATATCGCACGAGATTTTTACATTTTGGAATTGATACAGGTTAATTTGGGACATGATTTGAGCATTCAGGAATTTTTGTGGAATTTTTGGAAATTGTTTGGGGTAAACGGACGATTTTCAGGCGAAATATAGTTGATAAAATGAATTTTTATAAATTAATAAATCAGTAAATAATTCCAGAAATATTTTTATAAAAATCTACATATTTTAATTGATAAGTGGCTAAATTTTCATAATTTAATGATTAACGGTTCATTAATTATGCTAATTTAAAGATTAAAAAAAATTCAGTTTTTTATAAAAACCGGCAAGTTCGCGACTAACGAACCTGCGGGAATATCAAAACACCAAGAGTGATCAAAAATCATATTTTTGGACTAATTAAGTGAAAACGAACTTTTCTATGAGAAACCTGGACAATCCGGGTGGATTGTGCGCGTTTCTTCTCAAATCAAACTGAATAAACGGAAACGGGCCCCGTGGCTAATCCGGGGCCCCAATATGTGATCCTTCTTTATAACTTAATCATGTTATTAACCAATACAGTTACCCAAGCTTATTTTCCCATAACTATTTTCTGAACGCGTAAACGAACAAATTGGCCTAGCTGGGAACACGAGAATCTAAGCCAAGTTCAGTTTTAAGTATTAGACATTGAACAACATCTCAACCTAAGCCTATTGCCACTTTCTGGGCGTTCCAGCTACACCCAGATTAGTTATACAGCCCAGTTTAGTATTGAGATTATAATAATATTAAAATATTAATATTATTATAATATTAATTATAGGAACTACTGATAGCGGACCGAACAAACCACGAGCTGATACAGTACTGATTATCTACTAAACCGTGAGTTTCATGACCCCACTCTTTAAACAGTTTTACGAACTTTTGGGGTGAAAAACATGTTTGATTACATATACATACTTGAAACATGTATTGATGTGAATTATCTAAGTGCTAACACACGAAAGTCCCCACTAACACAGTGATTAACTTCGAGCCGGTGGCTTGTGAATAGTACTATTGGTTTGACAAACCCAAACGGAGCCGGCATGTATTGCTGAGACTTTACCCCGTTTGCACATGACCATAATTATACAACACGCTATGTAGTGTTAGACATAGCTACTTGGGGCATGTTGTGGGTGGAAAGGGGCCACAGTGGTTGATTGAGCGTGGGAAATGGATGCACGCAGCACATACAGTCAAGGCTTCACTGTAGCTTAGCATAATTACATCATTTACATACATACTTATTTCATGATTACAAGTGTTAACTTGTGAATACTCATTACTGTTTTCTCGAAACTTGTGAAACTCACCAACTCTAGTAGTTGACCCGTTTTAAACTGCTTTTCAGGTGTACCTAAATCAGAGTGATTTGGTGATCTGTTACTTGCCCAAGGTGTGTGATTGATGCTATGTGAATAGAAGCAATGATACTAGTAGTAAGATCGTATAGTTAACGAACTAGTTTTGTTTGAATCACCTAGACTGTAAAACAATGATAGAACAATGAAATGTAATAAATTGTAAATTAGTTTGTAATGTTTCTTTATAAACAATGTGTTGATACCAGAGGTGTCTGTTACATTCCCGTTTTACGCTTCTGCATTGTGCTAGTCGGGGTGTGACAGAAGTTGGTATCAGAGCCATTGGTTATAAAGGATTAGGTTATCCCTTAGGATACCTAAAATATAACCGTAGACTCGATTAACTTTGGAAAATATTTAAATAATAAATTAATATAATATACTGATGGATGTCGAGATGAACTTGTAGGGCAAGTGAGTTATTGTGGTCCGGAACATAATAACAGACTTGCTTTTACGAGGGAATTCGGGGAGAAGTCGCGGAACGTGAGGTTAGGTAAAAGTGGCCACATATGTGTATAAAAGGTAATGTGAAAGTATATATATATGTAACATTCATACGTGCTTAATTGGAACAAGGTGTATGAATACGTGTACGTACGATACTGTTGATGACGGTAAATTTGACAATGAATATTATATTCATTTATATTCAATATTGATTTAAATAATAATAATAATTAAAATCTTAATAAAACTAATATTATATTCTAATATAATTAATATTAAATTTGGTTTAATTAATTAATCTTTTCGACAATAGTTAGCGCTAACAATAGTTATTATTCTTATTACTAACCTTTGTGCAGAGTCATGTCAAGGAATAACGAGTACGTACCAGAAGAAGAACCGGTAATATCTGTTGAGGAGGATCCAGAGGAGGAATCCGAGGAGGATCCAGAAGAGGAGGAACCAGAGGAGGAGGAGGAAGAAGTGGAAGAAGAAGTTATCTGTAGAGAGCTACCCAGGAATGTGCCTGATCTATCCGGCTACAGTTCAATTGTTATATATAAACTTTTAATATCCTAGTAACACTATACAGAATACAGATCATGATTTAAATAATAGGTTAACATTAAATTATAAACGTACAAGCTAAATTAGGAACAATGACGGCTAATAATAATAATAGATGATTTCATTGACAGATTGAATTAAGATAAGATAGATATTTATTTGAAGCTACAGTAATCGGATTAAAAACTTACAATCTACGATGATTGAATCGAATCGAATCGAATCGAATCGAATCGAATTGAATTGAATTGATTTTTTAGGGGTTTTCTTCTCTTCCGATGATAATGGAGATCAATGTGGAGAGTGCGTGTGATAGAACAATATAATATAATATGATAATAATATCATTATCATACGTTCATATCATAGGTGATGTTGTATGATACGAAATAATAACGCATAAACTAAAATAAAAGTATAAAAATAGTTAATATAATCACGCACTTTAGCAATTCTGGGTTTAAAAATGTTTGATTTTATCGTGTAGTTATTTTTTTAATAATAATGTAGTATAAAAAGGTTCTCGATGTTTTAAAAAAGTGGGAGGGAACTTGAAAAAAGTGAAAATGTTGTGAGGTCTGGACTTCGTAATTACAATTATTATGATGTCTGTTATTTAAAATGAAATCAATATCGAATGATTCTTGTTACATTGTGTGGATAAGAAGCCTCTCGTTACCGAATAATTTTTTGATATAATATATGAATGTGGAGGTTTTGCACATAATTCAATTTTCTGTGTGAATATATAAGAGAAACTAAGTTATTCATTTTTTTAATAATAAAAAAAGCTTTAAGGTATAAAAAACGATTAAATTTATATTTATTCATTTTGTATGAAATTCAAGAGTGAACTTTGTAATATCATCGGTTCATTAAAACTTGATTTTGCTCTTCGAGTTTGACAATTGTCAATGGTAATGTGAATTGCATTGGTGGGAGAGATTGCTCACAAACTTATATATATTCATGATTTGAAAAGTACTATTAGTCCATTAAAAATAGCCAATTAAATTTATACACATATAATACCATGGGCTAAACTTAAGTCAATTGCTATAAGCAAGGGCTTAATCTTTGCTCTTGATCAAAAGTAGAGCTAAATCTCAATCGATCGCTAAACGCAATAACTAAATGACTAAATCTCATCTAGTGTGTCCTGGCAGCTAAAAATATAGGCTAAATCTCAGCCGACGGCTAAAAGTCGCACCCTTTACACATTATTGATTTGGTTGCTTCTTTTCATGGTTTTCTACACGTCTAAACTTATTGACGTAGTTAACAGTCAGTATCGTTCACCTGCTAGAGTAGCCAGATCACCCACTCCACCTATACACCTGTCGCCAACGATTTCAGCTACTGCGCGAGTCCGACAGACTACTCGTATTAGGGTAACCCCGATTGACCCTACCTCGATTCCATTCTGATCTACCCACGACCGGGGAGGACCTTCACACCCTAGGGCAGATACTTCATCTTCCCATTTATTGAGTATACCTACCCCTCGCCCTGACCTCCGAAACGCAGGAAACAACTCTTGGATGGCTGTCCTGACTGACCGTGTGATAGACCACTCGATAGCCATAGCTAACATTAACCAGGAGAGGAGGGACGTGACCCAGTACTTATCGACATTACATCAGATAGTACTGAACTTGCAGCAGTCAGATGCCTACCACCACTGGTGTTTGGATAAGGTGACAGTTCGGCTGTGGAACTGTTACTGGGTGATTACGGTGCTGTTATTTTTATGTTTGTGGCTAGCCTATCGTCTGTATGGATAGATGCGGAATATTACAAATATGTGTACGTGATCTTTTGATATTCCATGTGTGTATATAGTAGTATGTTATGTTAATATGGGGCACAATTTTATACATTATTGCAAGCACTGACCCTTATAGGGTTAAGTCTAACCGTCACTTAGTGACAAATTTTGATATATACATGCAAGCACTGGCCTTTATCAGGCTAAGTCTATGTACCTTTTGATATCAATGTACGGAAAAATTTGTGAAATGTCAGTATGTTATCTGGTTTACCTGTACAACATTTATTGTGATTATTATTACACAGTGCCGTAGACTGGAATTAGTACTAATTGGCTTATATTTGTTTATCATTATAGAATGGCCCCAAAGAAAGCAAACCCTATGACTGAGGCAGAAATAGCCGAGATGATTGCTCGGCAAATACAGGCAGTAATCCCACTTATTGTAACACAAGTAACTGCTGGTGTTAATGCCAATATACAAACGAACCAGCAACAAATCAATAATGCTCCCCCAACCAACAATGAAACAGTTACAAATAACAATCCCCCACCTAATACAAATGCCCCTACCAATGCAAATAATCCCCCACCTGATGCAAATAACGTCAACAACAATAATCCCCCACCGAAACCAAACAATAACAATAACAACCCTAATCCCCCTCGAAGGGAATATTCGATCAAAAACTTTATGGTCTGAAAACCAATTGATTTCAGGGGCACTGAAGGGCCAAACGGGTTAATCAAGTGGATCGAGAAAACTAAACTTGTCCTCAATATCAGCAATTTTCCACCCGAAAACATTATCAAGTATGTTGCCTCTACATTTACTGATCACGCATTAATGTGGTGGAACACTACGGTACAGGTAAAAGGTCAAGATACGGTGAATCGCATGACATGGGCTGAACTCAAAACACTGATGCTGGAACATTTCTACCCAAAGAACGAAATTCAAAGGTTAGAACACGAACTTTGGAGTTTGGAAATGAAAGGAGCGAATCATCTGGAGTATACCAATCGCTTCAACGAACTGGCTCGCCTAGTACCATGGTTAGTAACTCCCGAGGACAAACGAGTTGAACGTTATATCTGTGGTTTAGCCCCAGAAGTGAGGACTTTGGTGAACTCTGTTGCCATACATCATTTGAGAATGCCGTGACTCAGGCCGACATCGTAACTTTTGACTTGGTAAGAAGCGGAGTATGGCCGGGGAATCATCGAGTATGAAGCGAACTAATTATGGATCAGGATCACAAGGAAGGCCCACAAGTAAACGTGCACGCCCGACAATACAAAATTATGCCATGAGTAGTTCTGAGGTGAAATGAGACAGGTACAAGGGACCATGGCCAAAATGTGATAAATGTAGTTTTCATCATGAGGGTGAGTGCAGGCCGTTAATCTGTCAGAAATGTGGGAGAACGGGGCATAATGGCCCCAGTTGTAGAGTCAGTATGGGAATTGTCAACCGACCAACCCAAGCAACTCAACTTCGTCGTCCGCAACCGATTCGTCAACAACCTATACAACAAATCACAGCACCAACAAACCGCCGTGCTTGCTATGAATGTGATAGCACGGGGCATTTTAGAAAAAAGACTGCCCCAAGCTGAATCAAGGAGCAGTCACCGGTCGGAACCAAGCATCAACCTCTGGGGCGTCTCGGGGACGCGCGTTTGTTATCGGGTCTGGAGAAGCACGACAAGACCCAAACGTAGTAACAGGTACATTTGTTGTTTTTGATCAATATGCTTCTGTATTATTTGATACTGGTGCCGATAGAAGCTTTGTTTCCACTAGCTTTGTATCCCTGGGTAACATGCCAGTTAGTGAACTAAAAAATCCCTATACTATAGAACTCGCTAACGGTAACTCTATAACTGTCAACCAAATAATCCAAAATTGTTCCATTATTCTTAATGACCACCCATTCCTTATTGACCTACTCGCGGTAGAGTTAGGAAGTTTTGATGTTATTGTCGGTATGGACTGGTTAACCAAGTATAAGGCGGAGATTGTGTGTAACGACAAGACAGTCAAAATTCCCTTTTCGAATGGTGAGGTGATTGTAGTACAAGGAGAGAAGTCTGGTTCGATTTTACCTCTTGTGTCTCATCTTAAAGTGTTGAAATGTTTACGCCAAGGTTGTATGGCATTCTTGGCAAATGTGACTATAAAGAACCCTGATGAGAAATGCATAGACGAGATTCCCGTTGTACGTGAACACACTGATGTCTTTCCCGATGATCTACCTGGATTACCACCGAACCGACAGGTTGAATTCCGCATAGACTTAATTCCAGGATCAGCCCCTATTACTAAGGCACCTTACCGATTGGCACCCTCTGAAATGCAAGAACTATCCAACCAGTTACAGGAATTGTTAGATAAGGGTTTCATTCGTCCTAGTTTTTCTCCTTGGGGAGCACCGGTATTATTCATAAAGAAGAAAGATGGAAGTTTTAGAATGTGCATCGATTACCGGGAATTAAATAAAGTTACCATCAAGAATCGATACCCTCTTCCACGAATAGATGACTTGTTTGACCAACTTCAAGGGGCAAACTATTTTTCAAAAATCGACCTTCGATCCGGTTACCATCAAGTTAAAATTCAAGAGAAAGATGTGTCTAAAACGACGTTTCGAACTCGTTATGGCCACTACGAATTCTTAGTTATGCCGTTTGGACTGACGAATGCTCCCGCAGTTTTCATGGATCTTATGAATCGAGTTTGTAAACCGTATCTCGACAAATTTTTTATCGTGTTTATTGATGACATTTTGATATATTCGAAAACCAAGGAGGAACACGAGCAACATTTACGGACTATCTTGGAGCTGTTGAGGCAGGAAAAGTTGTATGCCAAATTATCAAAGTGTGAATTTTGGTTACAAGAGGTACAATTTCTAGGGCACGTTGTTAACCGGCACGGTATCCATGTAGACCCAAGCAAAATTGAAGCCATTAAAAATTGGCAGGCCCCAAAGTCACCGAAAGAAATTCGCCAATTTTTGGGTTTAGCTTGGTATTATCGGCGTTTTATTGCTAATTTTTCAAGCATAGCCCAACCTTTAACTCTTTTGACTCAAAAAGATCGTGCTTACGTTTGGGGAGAAGAACAAGAAGTTGCCTTTCAATTGCTGAAACAGAAACTATGCCAAGCCCCGATACTGAGTCTTCCAGAGGAAACTGATGATCTGGTAGTTTATTGTGATGCGTCCCGGAAAGGTTTAGGGTGCGTACTTATGCAAAGAAACAAAGTCATAGCATATGCTTCTCGACAGTTAAAGGTGCACGAGAAGAATTATACCACTCATGATTTTGAATTGGGCGCTGTTATTTTCGCACTTAAGATCTAGAGACACTATTTGTATGGCACCAAATATATAGTATACACCGACCACAAGAGCCTACAGCATATTTTCGACCAGAAAGAACTAAATATGAGGCAGAGGAGATGGGTAGAATTGTTGAACGATTATGACTGTGAGATTCGATATCATCCGGGCAAGGCTAATATAGTAGCAGATGCTTTGAGTAGAAAAGACAGGATTAAACCACTACGGGTCCGAGCACTTGGAATGATTATCCAAACCAGTCTCACCGAACAGATTCGTATTGCTCAAAATGAAGCTCTGAAAAGAGATCACTTGGAAGATGAAAACTTGCATGGGACCGAACAACATTTTGAAGAAAGAACTGACGAAATTCTATACTACAAAAATCGAGTTTGGATTCCCACTTTCAGCAATCTGCGTGACTTGATCATGGACGAAGCCCATAAGTCCAAATACTCCATTCACCCTGGAACAGATAAGACGTATAAGGACTTGAAGGAGTATTATTGGTGGCCCGGTATGAAGAAGGATATAGCCACGTATGTCAGTAAATGTTTAACCTGTGAGAGGGTTAAGGCTGAATATCAAAAACCTTCGGGAATGTTGCACCAACCGGAAATGCCACAATGGAAATAGGAACAAGTTACCATGGATTTTGTAACACACCTCCCTAAAACTTCCCGAGGAAATGATGCAATATGGGTGATAGTCGACCGATTAACCAAGTCCGCACACTTCCTTCCAATCCGAACCACTTACACAACCAAAAAACTTGCTCACATTTACATAAATGAAATCGTATCCCGACACGGCGTACCCGTTTCAATTATTTCTGATCGCGATAGCCATTTCACCTCTCGTTTCTGGCAAGCCGTACAAGAAGCTTTGGGAACCCGAATTGACCTAAGTACCGCCTACCATCCCCAAACCGACAATCAATCTGAGCGAACCATTCAAACCTTAGAAGATTTGCTTCGTGCTTGTGTACTAGACTTCGGTGGAAATTGGGATCAACATCTCCCACTGGTTGAATTTTCGTACAACAATAACTATCACAGTAGCATTCAAGCGGCACCATATGAAGCGCTGTACGGGCGGAAATGTAGATCACCCTTGTGCTGGACTGAGGTGGGAGATACCCAAATTACACGATCTGACTTGATTCAAGAAACCACCGACAAAATCCGTAAAATCACAAGCAAATTGAAAATCGCTCGAGATCGATAGAAAAGCTATGCTGATGTTCGTAGAAAGCCGTTATCCTTTGAAATAGGCGACAAAGTTTTTCTGAAAGTATCCTCGTGGAAAGGCGTCATTCGATTCAGTAAAACCGGTAAACTAGCTCCGCGATACATTGGGCCGTATGAAGTAATTTCTAAGATCGGTCCTGTAGCCTACCGACTGAAATTAACTCTGGCGTTGAGTTCTATTCACGATGTCTTTCACGTATCAAACAAAAGTGTCTTACTGACGAAACCGAAATCGTGCCACTAAAAGATTTAAACATAAACGAAAAACTGAATTTCGTTGAAGAACCGGTGTAAATATTAGAGGGAAAAATAAAACAATTAAGACACAACAAAATCTCTCTTGTAAAAGTTCGGTGGAATTCATAAAGGGGACCCGAATTCACGTGGGAATGGAAATCTGAATTCAAAAAGAAATACCCGCACCTGTTCCCAAACAAAGAAAAAGTTGAATAATCAAATTTCGGGGACAAAATTTTCTAACGGGGGGAGAATGTGACATTTGAGCCAAAACAAGGTACACCTCAGTACGTATTTACCAATTAAGCAAATAAACGCCTTTTGCGTAACAAATGAACGATTAACCGAACGGGTCGGGTTATGACCCAGATATTTCGGGGGGCCATCTATAAGTGATATACGATATATACAAGCTAAAATATTAGAAATATGGTCTTAGTTTGATAGCAAACAAGTTAAACGAAAACATGCTCGTTTAACTACCCTCTATAGATTTAAGCGCGAAAGATACTTACAAACCAAGCATTGTATCATCCGTTAAGCGGAAAAAGACTTACCAAACACTTACTTGAAATGTTTTAAGCTATCCGTGAAAATATTTTTGATTTTTACAAACATATACTATGTTTTTATAATTTTACACAAAACTAACCGAAAAACACTCGTTTTCGCACTGTTTAACGCACCTGATAAGTTTTTAGTGCCAAAAAAACGAACCCGAAAAAAATTTGGGGTCGGGATTTCATGAAAGGGCACGAAAAACGAGACAAATGAGCAAGAGGGGGGCCCATGGACCCCACCTTATGGGGTGGCCGCAAAAGGGGAAACCCCCCCCCCCCTTGGTTTTCCTTTAAATATTAAACAAGTTTAAGATATTTTGTGAAATCTTTTTCATGAGAATTCTGGATACAATCAGCTCTCCATCAAAAACCAGCAAGAAACTAGGTAAAAATGTCATAAATAATCGATTTTCGACTTGTTTAAACTCGATTAATACCATATAAACATAGCTTAATTGCCAAAAATCATTCCTAACCATGTAAAAACCCTAAAAATGGTCCATAAACATGTTTTGATCATACACATGGTGAGGAACCTGGTATAATAGTTTTTTTGGCCATAAACACGGATTAAAGGGTTGAAACGGCGTTTTTACGGTTCAAAAGTTCGTTTTTGTGCACTAGCCGAAACCCTAAGTTAAAGGGCTGTTCGATTGATGACACCTGCTTGGTTTGTGATATAGGACTTGTATCTAGCTTGCATAGAAGCACAGGAACCTGAAAACTTGGTTAGAAAGTCAGAAACGAGCCAAACCCGCTAAGGTAATGCCGAAACACCCGCTTACGGGCTATTTAGGTTAAGGTAGTGATGTGCATATTATTAGGCCTTGAAATTTTTAAGGGACATCAGGGAACATATCAATGAGTCCCTGTTCAAATTTGGTAATTTTTCGACAATTCGAGAATATTTGGCGAATTTATTACCGAATTGGGACGTTTATTTGGGAAAAATAGCTAAAATACTTCAAAAATTATGAAATTTTTCTGGAAACTCATATTTGATGTATTTTGATCACATATGAATTTTGGGATCATTTGGAGAAGTCTAAAGGTGTTTTGTGTATATGCGTTCATGTGAATTTTTATAGCCGAATTTGGGTCGAAAAGAATATCGCATGAGCTTTTTACATTCTAGAATTGATACAGGTTGATTTGGGACATGATTTGAGCATTCAGGAATTTTTGTGGAATTTTTTGAAATTGTTTGGGGTAAACGGACGATTTTCAGGCGATATATAGCTGATAAAATGAATTTTTATAAATTAATAAATCAGTAAATAATTCCAGAAATATTTTTAAAAAAATCTACATATTTTAATTGATAAGTGGCTAAATTTTCATAATTTAATGATTAACGGTTCATTAATTATGCTAATTTAAAGATTAAACAAATTCAGTTTTTATAAAAACCGGCAAGTTCGCGACTAACAAACTTGCGAGAATATCAAAACTGATCAAAAATCATATTTTTGGACTAATTAAGTGAAAACAAACTTATCTATGAGAAACCTGGACAATTCAGGTGGATTGTGCGCGTTTCTTCTCAAATCAAACTGAATAAACGGAAACGGGCCCCGTGGCTAATCCGGGACCCCAATATGTGATCCTTCTTTATAACTTAATCATGTTATTAACCAATACAGTTACCCAAGCTTATTTTCCCATAACTATTTTCTGAACGCGTAAACGAACAACTTGGCCCAGCTGGGAAAACGGGAATCTCAGCCAAGTTCAGTTTTAAGTATTAGACATTGAACAACATCACAACCTAAGCCTATTGCCACTTTCTGGGCGTTCCAGCTACACCCAGATTAGTTATACAGCCCAGTTTAGTATTGAGATTATAATAATATTAAAATATTAATATTATTATAATATTGATTATAGGAACTACTGATAGCGGACCGAACAAACCACGAGCTGACACAGTACTGATTATCTACTAAACCGTGAGTTTCATGACCCCACTCTTTAAACAGTTTTAAGAACTTTTGGGGTGAAAAGCATGTTTGATTACATATACATACTTGAAACATGTATTGATATGAATTATCTAAGTGCTATCACACGAAAGTCCCCACTAACACAGTGATTAACTTCGAGCCGGTGGCTTGTGAATAGTACTATTGGTTTGACAAACCCAAACGGAGCTGGCATGTATTGCTGAGACTTTACCCCATTTGCACATGACCATAATTATACAACACGCTATGTAGTGTTAGACATAGCTACTTGGGGCATGTTGTGGGTGGAAAGGGGCCACAGTGGTTGATTGAGCGTGGGAAATGGATGCACGCAGCACATACAGTCAAGGCTTCACTGTAGCTTAGCATAATTACATCATTTACATACATACTTATTTCATGATTACAAGTGTTAACTTGTGAATACTCATTACTGTTTTCTCGAAACTTGTGAAACTCATCAACTCTAGTAGTTGACCCGTTTTAAACTGCTTTTCAGGTGTACCTAAATCGGAGTGATTTGGTGATCTGTTACTTGCTCAAGGTGTGTGGTTGATGCTATGTGAATAGAAGCAAGGATACTAGTAGTAAGATCGTATAGTTAACGAACTAGTTTTGTTTGAATCACCTAGACTGTAAAACAATTATAGAACAATGAAATGTAATAAATTGTAAATTAGTTTGTAATGTTTCTTTATAAACAATGTGTTGATACCAGAGGTGTCTGTTACATTCCCGTTTTACGCTTCCGCATTGTGCTAGTCGGGGTGTGACAGAAGTTGGTATCAGAGCCATTGGTTATAAAGGATTAGGTTATCCCTTAGGATACCTAAAATATATTAATATAATATAATAACCGTACAATCCTAGCAGACACTTCAGACTCAGGGTGATGTGACTCGGCGTCATCTTCCGTTGACTGATCGGTCATGGCAACCATCTCAATCTCCGGAATGTCCCTATCGAGAATCTGAGTGTCTGAGGCAGATCCTCCACAGATCTCGCTGAAAAACTCCCCAACATGCTCCATGATGGTATCGATAAAGTACAGGGAGTCATCAGCAGACTTGGGGTGTTTCAGTGACTGTCGAACGTCAAAGGTGACGTTCTCATCCCCAACTCTCAAAATCAACTTACCCTCGCATACGTCGATCAATGCATGTGCAGTAGCAAGGAATGGTCGGCCAAAAATCAATGGTACGCTATCATCGTCGTTCATGTCCAGAATGACAAAGTCCACCGGGAAGATGAACTTGTCGACACGAACCAGCATGTTCTCGACCACCCCTCGAGGGTATTTCACAGAACGATCAGCAAGCTGGATACTCATCCTGGTGGGCCTCGGTTCGCCTAGACCCAGCTTGCGATACACGGAATACGGCATGAGATTAATACTGGCACCGAGATCGGCCAGCGCATGAATAACCGTATCATCACTCAAGATGCAGGGAATCGTGAAACTCCCTGGATCGGCCATCTTTTCCGGTAATTTCCTCTGTAAGACTGCAGAACAGCTAGCACTCAATAGGATGGAGGCGACCTCAGCAAGCTTCTCCTAATTCGAAAGGATATCCTTGAGGAACTTCGCATGTTTAGGCATCTGAGTCAGTGCCTCAAGGAACGGAATGTTAAGGTGAAGCTGCTTCAAAAGATCAAGAAATTTGGAATCCTGCTCCTCATCTCTGTCTCTACGGAGTTTCCCTGGGTATGGTACTCTGGGCTTGTAGACTCTCGGCGGCTCGCTCGGTAGCTGCTATCTCTCGGCCTGTGCTGAACTCCCTGGGCTGCTCCTCTGATGCACCTGGGCCGGTGGAGACTCCATCTGAATCTCCTCATCCACCTGCTCCTCTAGAACTACTGCAGGCTCCTCGACAACTCCTCTTCTAGACCTCTGCTGAATCCCGGGCTCATCTCGTGCCCCTGCACCGCTCCTCGTTGTCACAGCTTTAGCGAATCCCTTCGGGTTCTGCTCGGTGTTACTCGGTAGTGAACCATGCGGCCTCTCGTTCAATCGACTGGCTATCTCCCCCATCTGCCGCTCGAGACTCTGAATCGATGCTTCTTGATTCCTCATGAACTGCTCGTGCTCTCGAAGCTTCTCCTGCGTCTCCTTGTGTCGGGAATCCTCATGCGTCATAAGCTGCGACAACATCTGTGTCTGTTGCGCCATCATCTCCTCCAAAGTGGGCTTCTTCTCCCCACTGCTCGCTCCCTCACCGGCATCCTGAAATAATCTCTGGCGTTGCTGAAAACCGGGCTGGTTGCTGCTCCTCCAGTTAAAGTTCTGATTGCCTCTCCATCCCGAATTATAAGAATTGAAAGAATTTGGATTTCGGTTTGGATTTCCTATGAAGTCTACGGCCTCCTCCTGTGAACTGACTGGGCACTGAACGGTATCATGCCCCCCTCTGCAGATCTCACACAACTTGCTCTTCGTCTGCATATCCTTCACCATCTTCGCCAACGCCTCGACCTGTGCCTTTAGTGTTGTGGTCATGTCCACCGAATGCATGCCTCGTGAGATGGAATCGACGGTCTTACCTCCTCTGGCGGATGGTCTCTGGTATCCACTCATAGCTAGCCCATTGAATAAAGCGATACACTCATCAGGGTCCTTAGTCGTCAACAGATTTCCTCCCGCCGCCGTGTCGAGCATACTCTGCGTCGCGTACGTCACTCCATTATAAAATTTCTCGACGACCGCCCAATATTTCAAGCCGTGGTTCGGGCACAACGCTAATAGATTCTTGAATCGATCCCAGGTCTCGTAAAAACTCTCGGTGTCCTCCATCTGAAAAGAATGTATCTGGTTACGCAAACGAGTGGCCTTAGCCGGAGGATCGTATTTTTCAAGAAATTGGGTCTGCATGGCAGCCCAAGTAGCTATAGAACCCTGTGGGAGGGACTCGAGCCACAGACTCGCTTGATCAGCGAGTGAAAATGGAAAGACGCGGAGCTTAACGGCGTCTTCGGAAACACCCGCAAGATGGAAAGTGTCGCAGATACGCACGATGCGGGTGAGATGAGAGTGCGTTTTCTCATGAAGCAACCCGTGAAACTGAGCAGAATGAGCAATGGTATTTAGAATGTTCGACGGGATCTGCCAATTCGTAGCAACTCCAATGGCGGGTGGTGCCATGCTGGATCTCGCACCAGCATTGGCCGGTCGGGCCCGGTCCGTAACTGTCCTCCTCGGTGTAATGTCGCCCATGATCCTATCCCTATCGTCGGGGTCAACGGATGAAGAAGTGGACGAGGGTGAAACGGGACGATGTCTCTCACGAAACTCTCTCTCTGGCTCGGGGAATGCCTCAGTGTCGGGTGGTCCACGAGATCGAGTCTGTCGCATAAAAACTATAATTAGAAATAAGATTATCTAAACTATTCTAACAAATAAGTAAAATAAAACAAAAATAATTACAAATAGCACAAAAGGTAAGTCCTAACTCGGATTGCTCTCAAAACGCCTAAAACCGTGTCCCCGGCGCCAAAAACTTGATGTGTGTCTAATAACCCTATAATAATGACCCTCACAACTAAGCTTTAATATTAAAATGAAAATCCTAAAACCACACACAACCGGCAAGTGTACCGATCGCACGTAGTATAGACCTAGGAAGTCCGAGTATCAAACACGTGGACACGTAAGACGCTAACGATTACTAACCCTAGACAAGACCTACCTATGAATAATATTTAATTGATTGTTGAGTTTTACTTACTTAGCTGGACTAACTGGACTAACTAACAAAACTTACCAAAAATAGAAAACTTAATGGGGAACTAACTGTGTTAACTTATGATGGAGAAAAACGTCTACCTAGGTCTGACTCAAACTGTAGGCCTGACAAGATAATGGATTGGATGATATCTAGACACCGGTCCCTATAGATGACACGACTAAGGATCGCTCGGGCTCACTGGATTACCTCTCGGTCTCACCAACACTCGACCCTAATGGCAATGAATACTACACAACCAAGGATAGAGGAACAATTCAACTTAAACTAAAATAGATCAACTAGTCACTCAAAACACCTAAACCTGACAAGAAACGAACTCGCTCTCGCGCAATCCTTATTCTAGCATGTAAAGGCAATGAGATGACCCTAACTTCCTATCACCTCTCGGTCTCAAAGAAGGTGCCTAACTGCTGTACTTAAATCAATTAATCATGCAACAAAACCCTACGGTTGTTCCTACCGCAAACAAACCCTAAACACCAAGTCTAGAATCAAACAATGCACCGATCAATCAATACAAAATTAATCAATCAACACACGGGGTTTATGCAATAAATTAACCAATATTTCCAGCCACTAAACACAACCTATTTCATGTCTAAATCAAACTTTACAATAACAATTCAAGTCTATCATTCAAACAATCCATAAAACTCATCAAAACCTAACAATTAACATCATTCCTAGGTAGAACTAACAAGTTTAGCCGAGCATATTTTTTGGACAGCAGCAAACACTTAACAAAATCATCATTAAACTCATACCAATCATCATAATAATCATCCAATGATCAATACTAATCATAAACAATTCAATCTCTCAATCAAGTGCAAAACTAGTTAACAATTAAACAAGAGGATTAAAGTTATTGAACAATGTTATGAAAGAAAGGATATTGTGTGTTCCGGGCTGCTGTTTGCTGCTGTAAAATGATGGTAAACGATCACCGAGGCTTGTTCTTGTTTGTTCTTCCTTCCCTAGCCGCTACAAGTCCAAACCCTAGCTCCCAAAAAACTTTTTTCTCTTTTTCTTGCTTCTGGCCGATCGCAGCTTAGCTGCCCTCCTAGGGTTTTTTATTTTTTTTTATATATTATATTATAATGTAAGATTTGGGCCTCCACGATGCATACGGGCCGGGCCTTGAGTTTTTACTTGAAAACGTATGCGTAAAAGGCTCGTAAACAACTCTAAAAGCTCGGTTTCTTCTTCATTGTAACCCATAACCTACAATATGAATAAACTTACGTAAAACCTATCTAAAACAAGTTAAAACATATAAAATATAATATAATACGTAGATAAAACGTGCGGAAAATACGTGTGTTTTACAACACATCAATATTCATTACCCCTTGATCAAGCACGAAATTTACTGCATATAATACTGATTTCGTCATTAAATGCTTATTTGGTTTCCTAAACGAGTGAATTAACTAAATATAGTTCGTTTTTGTGTTTCTTATATAAACAACCCCTAATCTCCTGCCATAACACTTTACCTAAACCCTACTTTACCATTCTCAGCCATCACCTCCTTTGACCATCATCATCCTCTTCAGTTTTTGCTTATTTGGTTGAAGATACGTTCATAACCGTTTGACTTTGCATATGTATGGACCTTTGACTTCCGTTTATCAATGATCCTTTCATTTTTCGGGTAAGTTGTAAACATAGGAATCGTTCATACATATTCCTTAGTTAATAAACTTCAATCAATTTCAGTGGTTGAAGGGTGTTGACTGGTCAATTCTCTTAAAACCCGTTAAAAGGCAAAACAGTCAACAAGTTTGACTTTACGTTTTCTCATACTTTTGGTCGGATTCAACGTTCGGTCCAGAAGACTTTTATTCTCGTAAAAAACTTTTAAGGCTACTAACCAAAACCCGACTTCCGACTCGCTGTTCGGATTCTGGTCAGTACCAGCTCGCTTAAATATTAAAAATAACATAACCAGAGTTCTAGACGTCCGTTTGGATTGATTCTAGCGGCATTAAGTTTGTTTTTATTTATAGTTTCATATCACAAAGTTTTAGGTTCTGATTAGTTATCTAGTTTGACACTATAGTGGACGACTCGCTTAAACCTTACTCGTTTATTCGTAGTTATATTCACTTGCCTTTAATCTAAGGTGAGTTTTATCATTCCCTATTTTACTCAGCTTTTCACAACGTTTTGGGGACATATACGTATATCATACTATATATATATATATATATCAAAAATAGCAAACGTGTAATTATGTGTGATTAATCAAATATACATGTTATGTGCTTACTTGTTTATGTGCAATCGTTTGACATATCCCCTTGGAGAGAGTTCTCATATTATTGACCACCACCCGATTCGCTTGGCAATGGCCTTATTATTATATGCTCATGGTTAATTTACCAGCGCCCGATTCGCTTGGCAATGGTTTAATCGACACCTTATTTGCTCATGGTTTGATTTCATTACCGTATTTATTACGTTTTGCTTATTTTTCTTATTTATTATATTAACATTATTTTTGGTGTCAAAAATTGGTGATAAACTCACTCAACATGTTTGTTGACAAAACTCCATTTTCTACGCATATGCAAGTTGCTTGTATTGAAGATTGAAGTCTAGACACGTAGACAAGACGTTATGATATAAACAAGAAAATATTATTTGAGCTTACATTCATGTACTTATAATGTTTGCTATATTTGGATATTGTGTGTATTCTTTCAATAAAATAATTAATTAGATATTGTCACATTTTATATATGATAGTATCTTTAAGCTTTGAGCAATCGGATCACGCCCCGGCATTTCCGCCTTAGGTAGGGGTGTGACAGATTGGTATCAGAGACGAAGGTTATAAGATAGGTCGTTAGAAATGGTCCTAAACATATGATTAGGAACCCTATACGTGCTTATCTAAACTGCCTTATGTGCTATTTAATAAATTGTTTACAACTTGCTTAGATTAATTATTTAATTGGGCTTATCTTATTTATTTATTGCACACACACAAATGCCGAGGCTATGCCTCACATTCAAAATATTTTTCCAAATCTTTTATTTTGGTATATTATCTTTTATTGTGGGAAATTCCTTAAGAATTCCCGTGTTTTGTTTTGCTCTTTCACCTTGAAGCATGAGGGTATGACAAATGTCGTACAACCATAACTTTAAGTGGTACCCGTAATCGGCTAAACGGTTGCGTGGTAAACATAACCGGCTAAATGGTTATACTTCCAAAATTGTGTTTTTAAATTATGGTTGTGACAGGGAATTCCTATGGGCCCATTTTGGGCCCATTGGCCCAATAATCTAAATCTAAAGGCCCAAAATCGAAAGCCCAGTTCCAAATTTATTTCGGGTTCGGTTTTTGACGCCAATAACATATCGGGTGCGTCAAACAGTGCGAAAACGAGTGTTTTTCGGCTAGTTTTGTGTAAATTTATAAAAATATACTATACGTTTGTAAAAATCTAAAATATTTTCACGGATCGCTTAAAACATTTCAAATAAGTGTTTGGTAAGTCTTTTCCGGCTTAACAGATGATACAATGCTTGGTTTGTAACTATCTTTCGCGTTTAAATCTATAGCGGGTGGTTAAACAAGCATGTTTTTGTTTAACTTGTTTTCTATCGAACTAAGGCCATATTACTAATATTTTCGCTTATATTAAACGTATATCACTTATAGATGGCCCATCGGGATATCTGGGTCATAACCCGACCGGTTCGGTTAATCGTTCATTCGTTACGTAAAAAGCGTTTATTTGCTTAATCGATAAATACGTACTAAGGTGTACCTTGTTTTGGCTCAAATGTCGCATTCTCC
Organism: Bidens hawaiensis; assembly: GCF_021521415.1. NCBI lineage: Eukaryota > Viridiplantae > Streptophyta > Magnoliopsida > Asterales > Asteraceae > Bidens > Bidens hawaiensis. The sequence goes on from NW_027491434.1 coordinate 319,431, forward strand.
ACCCGTTAGAAAATTTCGTCCCCGAAATTTGATTATTCAACTTTGTCCTTATTTGGAAACAGGTTGTCAGGACCGTTAATCGGGTGAAACCTCGAAAGGTTGACAAGAACACACCGACTCTGTTAACCCAAAGGCCTATTGAATATCCCGGCGGAATCATGATATCCAACAAGTGGGAACGAAGGAGTGAAAGAATAACAAACACGAAACGTAAATGAATGATCAGTAAGAACGATTTCAAGACAAAGATTTACTATATTTAATAACTCATTACTGAAACAGTGTAATGAATGTCTAGGGTTTCGTGTGACGGCGCAGGTGGTGGCGGCTATACGAGGAAACAAAAGAATATTCCTTTAGAATGTTTTCCGTACAGAGCGCCGTGTGAAAAACCGTGTCCTTAATGGAAACCTAGGACCCTATTTATAGTCCCTGAAATTCCTTCTAGAAGTTCCTAATCATTACATAATGAAACTCAAAATAATACAAGTGTTGAGTCCTCGAGCAAGGTAACAATCTTGCTCGAGCATACTCACTATGCTAGGTATGCTCGATGAGTGTCTTCGAGCATATTTTACTTAGAATATATTCTCTTTCGACGAATATATTCTCCTCCAGTAAGATTCGTTCTTCTTGACTTGTCCATGCTTTGCTCGAACAAGTCCATTGAGCAAGCTCATTCTTCTTGTTGTCTTCAGTTATACTTATTCAGCAATCTTTAGCATGCTCGGATGTAAATCTTGCTCGGAAACTGAACTGTGCTCGAAGTCCTTGCTTTGATCACTTTACATCTTCTTATTGCATTCATGCTTGTCCCCATGTGCTCGATCATCCTGTGCTCGTAACACTTGGTTAAAACATGTATGATCAAGCTGTTTGCTCGATTGGCAATCCATGCTCAATAGAAGAATACTCTTGCTCGTTGAAGCGTAGCTTGCTCGAATCCTTAACACTTAGAAGAATTAACCATTTAAGGTTCTGAAGACCTTGCTCGAGGTAGTAAAACCATGCTCGATCGCCTAAGCTTGCTCGAAGTCCGTACTTAGCCATTTTCTGAGGAGGTTGAGAAGATTCCAATCTTCCTTATCAAAAATCCGACCCAACAATCTCGCCCTAGATCGGAACAAGCTCAGATACACTAAAACATACCTGCATAGAGTTACATATGTATCAGACATATAATATATATCATTCAAGAACACGTCATTTCATTACATAATCAGGAATTCTGCCTCTTTGGCATTACAAATTAAAGTTTTCATTTATCAAACATAAAAATTTACAAAGATAAACAGAAACAAAAACGATCGTCAATTTGCTCCATTCTTTTATCTTCTTCCTCTGCTCTTAGCATCAGATCTTTCCTTTAGTCTCTTGACATAGGCAGCCCTTTGTTTGAGCATGTCGAGCTCTGAGGAATCGGAGGCATCACTTGGAAATCTTGCATTAATTAGATCATGTAAGTCTTGTGGATGCATGAATTTGAGATCTTCATCATGTCTTATCACCGCAATAGGTATTCCAGACTCATTTCTCAAGGTAGTGGAATCATCGTGTTGATTGTATGTTATGTATGTGATTCTCCCAAATTGTTGTCCCTCTGAGTTTGGTTCCTGCATAACCTTTCTCATAGCCAAGCACTCTTTCAAGGTCTTCCTTTTGTGGTGTGAGCTGCTTGCTTGTGTTCTTTGTTTCTTTAAGTCAAAGAGGGAGAGCTCGGATGTGTTTACTTCATTTATCCTCTTGTTTCTCTTCTCCCTCTCTATCTGACTTTTAATTTCTCTTTTCTTCTGCTTCAGGAATGGGAATCCCCTTTCTGCCTGTTCCTTTAAGAATTTAGAGAGATCATTCCTTTGTTGACCAGATGGCTGACTTCTAATTTGATTGTCATACAAGGTCAGTTCAGTCATCCTGGTTAGTTGTTCCTTTGTGAAATTTCTCAAATCATCCCTAAAGATGATGAGATGTTCTTCCTTATCTTCGGTTACAACCCTTAAGGTCATTGATCTTTTGTCGAAGTAGAGATGTGTGGGCAAATTGAAGTTTCTTGGCGGCACAGGCATCACGCTATCAGCCCTTGGGGTTCTGCTTGAGCTTCCTATCTAAGTTGTCTTTGTTTTATCAAGCCCTTCCTCTACGTACCATCTTTTAATTGTTTCTTCAGTTTGCACCAGCAACCTTGACATTTTTACTCCCTTCTTATGGAGAGCACTTATCATTTCAGCATGTACTTCTTCAGCTCTCCTCCTGTCTTCCTGCATTTTTCTCTGTGTTTCGATATACAGTTTCTGCTCTCTGTTATATATTTCCATTAATTGTTCAAGACATGTTCTGAAACTGTTCTTCTGTCACTCCTTTCTGCATCACAATTCTTTTTAACACATCTACCCTTTGAAGGTCTTCAAACCATTTCTTTGCCTCTTCTTCCTTCTTCTTAGCCTCCTCTCTTTCTCTCGCCAATCTCAATTTTAGCTCTTGTTCTCTTTGATATTCTTCCTGACTTTTCTTGTCTTTATGAGAGACTTTTACAAGTTGAATTTTTCTCTTCAGTTCTTCATGAGAGAGATTTATTAAGAAGTTGTAGCTGTATCCGTACAGCTGTAGAAATTTTATATCATTGTGTTTTACTTTCAAGGATTCATACTCTGTTTCATCCTTTGCCTTCTTCTCTGTTCTTTTCTTGCTGCTGTCAGATTCCTTTAATTCCTTTTCTTCCCTTTCCCTTTTCTTGGACACCTTCATCACATAATCAGATATATCTTCCATAAGAGCCCTTTTGTACAGTCTGTCAATCTTATCAAATGGTTGCAAGTTAAGAAACGCAGGTTTGTAACCAATCTTCATTAACAGTTATCTTTTATTCTTTCTTGTTCTCAAACCCTCAGCTTCCTCTGTTATTTCTTCTTCAGATAGTCTTTGAAGATATAACGGATCATATCCCAAACTGATCAAATAATCTTTATCTTCATTTTCCTTTTCAGCTTCCATCAACTCCTCCTCATCTTCATTCTCATCATTTAAATTAACAGTCTCTTCAAGATCATGGAGAGCTTCAATTATTGGTTCATCATTTCATGTGGATTGAGCTCTCCTACTCTCTTCAAGCTTGTCTAACCTTAATTTGTACACCATCTTCTTCATTGATTTCTGTCTTTTAGCTTTTGGTGTCTTAACTTCAGATGCAGCTTTCTTTTCAAAGATGATCGAGTTGGATTGGATGTGTCAGGTTGCTCTATTTCAGTTTCTGGTTCTTCAATAATGATTTCCTCATCCACTGACTCAGATTTTTCAATACCAGATTCATCTACATGAGTCTTTTCTGATTCTTCAGTTACTTCTTGAATGATAGGCTCATTTGGTTCCACATGCTCCTCAACTCTTGGTTCTCCTTCTTTGCTCAAATTTATGAAGTCTTGTTGAGCCTTTCTTGCTGCAATCACTATCTCTGGATGATGTCTCTCTGGATTATTCAGAATGAGTGTAATATCCTTCATTATGACCAATTTAACCATAGTACTTTCTGAGACTTCAATGGTTTCATCTTCTTCATGGATAACTGGTCCCAAGCCAAGTTCTTGTTCCTTTTCAGGATTTTCAGATTCAGTCACTGATAGTTCTGGTTCATTGGTAATTGGCTCTTCAGGTTTGGTGATAACTGGCTCTTCATTCTGTGTAGGTTCTTATTCAGCATCATTCAAGTTTGTTTTAAGAGCTTCAATTGATGCTTTAAAGACATCATCTGCCTCTTTCATCAGTATTTCATCTTCCTCCTCTTTTTCTTTCATGTTTATTAAGGCTTCAATGACTTCCTGAGGAATTTCCTCCTCCTCTTCCATCTCCAAATTCTCCAACTCTTTATTCATTAAGTTTATAGCTGTCTTTACAGATTCAACTTCAGCCACATCTGGATCAACTACATTCTCTTCTATAAAATATCATCAGACTGAACTGTATGCTGGGGCAGGGGGTGTAGATCATCATCAGTAAGTGCAACCCCCTTTCCCTTAGCTTTTCTTTTCTGAATTTCTTCTTCGGTTCTTTTTCTTCTTTATTCTCCTCCTCATCATCTGATTCTTCATCATCATATGCTTGATTTAGCATGTTTAGGGCATCTAATGGTCCAACTTCCACCATTTCCTCTTCAGAACTCTCATACATCTCTCCAATCACCTTCAAGCTCTCAACACCTTCAGGTTTCTCCCCCTGTTTTGGTGCATCTGAGGTCTTCTCAACCTCAGAAAGCCCCTCAAGGGTTCGAATCTTCATTAATGCTTCATTCAGAGCAGCTTCCAAAGCTGAGTTTCGATTAGCCAAAATGGCATTTCGTTCTCTTAACATTATGTTTTCAAACTCTAGTTTGGCATTCTCACAAACAACATCGTAAAGATTGGGGCTTGATGGTGGGGTTTTAAGATTTGGCTTTAACGCTGGTTCAGAGAATGGTTCAGACTCTGCAGTTTCAGGAGATGGAACTCTATATGGTTCAGAAAATGGGATTGGTTGAGCTGGTGGGGTAGATTCAGAAGCAGGTTGATCCTGAATATGTGCATCTTGAGTGGGTTGGGATGGTTGTAATGGAACTTGTAGTGGAGATGTAGGTGGAGTAGGAACAGGAATATCATTAGTTTGTTTGGTATCAAACAGAGTAGGTTCAGTAGGGGATGGCAAAGAGGTAACATCGTCATTTTCAGCCTCTGTTTCAACAGACTCTGTGTCAACATGGTGAACTGCAGGTGGTGGTGAGTCTGGTGGAGTGATCTTGTTTACTGTGTCTGCAACAACTGATAAAACTTGAGCAACAAAAACATCCTCATCCATCGGCTCTGCATCTTGGATGACCACAACCTCATCCTGCTCATCTGTCTCTTCTGGCACATCTACCTCTGCAATAACTTCCTCATGTGCAGCCTGTCCAATTAAAGGCACATCTACCTCAATTGCCTCCTGTGCAGCATCATCATTACCAATCATCATGTCATTTCCACCCTCAGCACCATCATCACCATCATTACCATTACCATCATCATTGGCACCATCACTGTCGTCAACATCACTATTCCCTGGAGTCCTCGGTACATCAATAGCTTCAAATGCTGGTACGAGCAACCATGGTAGTAAATCCCATTCATCATTTTCAATAAACTTGCTCTGAGCATCCTTCATTCTTTTGCAAATGTTTGGATACTGAAGCCTCAATACTTCACCAGTTTTCTGAAGATTAGGCAAGACCCCGTCTATTAAAATCTGTAAAAATCTTGGATGCATGAGGAATCTGTGCCCTTCTGCCTTCTCTGCATTCGAAACCAATCCTTGAAAGATAAGTCTTGAAACATTAAAAGGTTGTCTGTACAATATTGCTACAGTGAGAGTGCCAAGCTCTCTGCTCAATAAAGTCCATGTCCCTCTCCGAGGAGATAAGGACTGTATAACGTGGTGGATCAGGAACCTGTAGACTAAGGGAAAACTTCCCTTTTGAAATTGCCCCTCCTTAACTCCTCCTTGGTAGCCCATGGTCTCTTGAAAGACTCGTAGCAGCCGTGGGAATGAGTAAGATGGCTGAACCCCAAAATTATCATTCAAGTGTAGTGCAGCCCAGATTGAAGCTTCTGTTATCTCAATGTCGTGGTTTAAAACCGACGCCTCAATTCTTTCTCCATTGACATCGTTGACATATGTTGCGGAACTGTAACATCCCGAAATTTCCAAAATGATATTAATTATATTACTTAATAATAGAGAGAAAGTTGACTCGGGTTCGGGAAATAAATAATAGAGTAGGAGTTGGTATGAGTCGGGCTAGTGTTAGATTAATTGAGATGGGTTAAATGAGAATGGGCCTTAGGTCCATGGGCTTTAAGGGATATAAATATCCCCTAAACCACCATAAAACCCTAAACCTCATCTCTTTCTATTCTAATCTCTACACATTCAAAAACACACACACCATAAACGAGCAGGATCCGAGAGAGAGTAAACGTTAGTTGGTGCTAGATCGTCGTGACGAACCAAAGCAACAAGACCAGCTCGTGTTCGTAAGTTCGACTCGTTCAAGGTACGTTTATGGTTAGAAATCGTTCGTATAGGTTCGGTTTGATTTGAGAAATGGTAGATCTGAGTTTGTATGGTAAAAACGAATCCAACAAAGCTAAACTTACTGAAAATGGTTATGATTTGATGGGTTAATCGATTGATAAAAAGGACCCGTAACCTATATGCCTAAATCGGACCCTCTAAACATCGATGTTAGGTCGATTTGATAGTTGGGGTTTGTAGGCGCTGGTCAGACGATTCCATGGGTACCTAAATCGAGTTATTTGGTTAAGGAACGAAGGATTTAAGAGCGAACAGAACCTGCAGACGACAACTTCGCCTGCAAGCTAAGGTCGCCTGATGAACTTCGCCTGCAAGCTAAGTTCGCCTGATGAACTTCGCCTAAAGCTAAGTTCGCCTAAGGTTTAACTTCGCCTAAAGCTTAGTTCGCCTAAGGTTTAACTTCGCTTAAAGCTAAGTTCGCCTAAGGTTTAACTTCGCCTAAAGCTAAGTTCGCCTAAGGTTTAACTTCGCCTAAAGCTAAGTTCGCCTAAGGTTTAACTTCGCCTAAAGTTAAGTTCGCTTAAGGTTTAACCTCGCCTAAAGTTAAGTTCGCTTAGAAAATAAATTAAAAACCTAATGGAAAATGTGTTAAGACAGTTAATGTAAATAAAATTTTTCTCTGGCCCCAGCTCGACCCCAGCCAGGGGCTCTGCCCCTTGGACCCTGCTAGGGGCTGCCGCCCCTAGACCCCGCTGCCAGGGGCGCTGCCCCCGGACCCCCGTTCGTTGTGGGTAGTAGTTAAGACTGGAAAGATGATATGAGTAGTGATAGTTGTTTGATACGTGTACTTGTTATACAGTCAGCCGTGCACAGCTGAAGAAAGGGATTACGATTAACGGTGAACGTAACCGTGTTCAGGTGAGTTTCTAGCCCCATTCCTTGTTATGTTTTCGGGGCTGAGTGCATACTCGATGTGTTGTTAATACATTTATCCTAAGTGATAAGTGTATGTCATATGTGATATGTGTGATAGATATGAATGATTGTTTGTCGGTACGCGAACGATCTTCGGATATTGCGCGTACTGTCAGCTTAAAAATAAAGGTACGAACATTATATATCGAAGATGTATGAATATTTCAAATGAATACTTGTCGGGGCGTGAACGATCTTCGGATATTGCACGTAACGACAAGGGGTATGGTTGTTAAATGAATGAGGTAAAGAATGCCTAGAGTGTTCTTATGTTATAATGTAAGTATGTGTATATAGGTACACGAATGGCATGTGAGTTCTATGTTCGACATAGTAAGTTAGGATGGCAAATCCCTCTAGCTTCTGTCGGACATAGACTCGGCTGGTGATGGCGTAGTTAAGGACTGCGAGCCTTATACGTGAAGTAGATGATATATGTAAACGTAGATAAGGACTGCGAACCTTATACGTAATGTAGATAGGCGTCAGCATAGGAAAGGACTGTGAACCTTATACGTGCTGTATTTGTAGCATAGGGGAGGACTGCGAACCTCGTACGTGCTATGAATTAGGTTGCAACATAGGGAAGGACTGCGAACCTTGTACGTGTTGTGGATGTATTACAGTATAGGAAAGGACTGTGAACCTTATACGTGATGTATTTGTAGCATAGGGGAGGACTGCGAACCTCGTACGTGCTATGAATTAGGTTGCAACATAGGGAAGGACTGCGAACCTTGTACGTGTTGTGGATGCGCTATGGTATAGGGAAGGACCGCGATCCTTGTACGTACCATAAATGGTGAACATAGGTAAGGACTGCGAACCTTGTACGTGTTCACGACCTTGAGTACAGGTATAGACGGTGAACTATGAACGTACTCTCGGTAGACTGAGGTTAGTGATTGTTGATGCATAAATGTCAGTAGTTCATATGTCTAATGTCTGTAATCGAGTCTGTAATATTGTTTATGTATTTGTTTGTATACAGCGAAGTTGTTGACAAGTTCGCTTAGGCGAACTTGTTAACCAAGCGAAGTTGTTGACAAGTTCGCCTAGGCGAACTTGTTGAACAAGCGAAGTTAAGGACAACTTCGCCTGAGGCGAAGTTGTCGTGTATTTATATAGTGTACGGCTGATCGTTTTAGTGAGGGTTTTAGAGTTCGAGTTACGTGTAATTCAGTAAGTCAAGTGACGTGAGGTCGAGAGTCTGTAAGTATCACGGTTTGGGTTATTAATATAACGTGTGTTTGTTCGTATCGTATTCGTGTGTTCGTGTGATTGTGTTCTACGTCCGTAACGATCTACACAGGGATTCCGCACCTGTGTATATCGGGATATCTCGTGTGATCCGTCCAGGGAACCTACAATTGGTATCAGAGCTTTTGCTCGATTGTGTGGTTCAGGATATTCACGCGGGTGTAGAATTCGTCCCATTTCGGCTATTCACGGGACTAGTTTTTGGTGTTTTTGCTCATTCTAGCCTCCTACCAGTGTGTTTAAGCCTTTAAACCGTCAAAAACGTCGTTAAAATCCGATTTTCAGATCTGCAGAAAGTTTAAGTTCGTCAGGCGAAGTTGCTGTTCATCAGGCGAAGTTGCCGTCAGGATACGTAGGGTTTCAGCGAAGATATAAGGAGAAGCGAAGTTATTTACAACTTCGCCTACCTCCTCAACTTCGCCTAACTCAGCGAAGTTCTCATCAACTTCGCCTAGCTCAGCGAAGTTCTCATCTAGTTCGCCTACTCTCTAAGTTCGCTTACCCTAAGCGAAGTTATTCTTAACTTCGCCCAGTCACGCGAATTTAAGAAGAATCCAGCGAAGTTATTACTTAAGCGAAGTTATCCTTAACTTAGCCTACAGTACTGTTCAGAGGAAATTTCTTAACTTCGCCTTTTCAGAATTTTTCGGGTTTCTTAGTCTTCAAGAAGGATGTCGTCGATCAACATTTCGGAGCTTGTAAAGATGGAAGTTGAAGCGGGGTCAGCTACAAAGGCCCCAAGGTTGCTGAAGGGAACCGATTTTGTCGCGTGGAAGGATCGGTTCATACAATACGTTAAGTACCAGGATGCGAAAATGTGGGTATGCATCCAAGATGGATATATTCCACCAGTCATGGAGTATGAGGGTCGAGACCAAATCAAGAAATACAGTAAAATGGAAGAGGAGGAGAAAAAGATGTATGAAGCCGAGAGCAAGGCTCATGCTGCAATCACAATGGCTCTTCCACAGGAGATCCTCCATACGTTCAGAAAGTATACATCAGCTAGAGAGCTTTGGGAAGCTCTTGAGAACAGATTTGAGGGGAATATAGGTATTCGGGCTTCAAAGATAAAGTTGCTCAAAACTCAATTTTCAGTCTTTAAGTACTTAAAGAACGAATCTCTTGATAATATTATCACTCGATATTATCATCTAATGACTGAATTGAGTAACTACTCCATTTCCTACCGAGAAGAAGATATTGTGGAAAAGCTTCTCGATGCCCTCCCACCAAAATGGGAGATGTATACTGTACTGATGAGGGAAGACAAGGACTTTCCTACTTATGATCTTGAAACCACTGTCAACAAGCTCAGAACTTTTGAGCTTAATATGGTAAGAAAAGAAACATCTATGGATCAGGTTCAAGATCCAGGCATGTACGGTGCTAAAGTAAACTCCAATTCAAGTTCAAAGACTGATTCTGCCGCCTACTACTCGAAGAGCGAGTCGGGTTCCAATTCTTCACAGGAGGGACATGTGTCAGTAAACTCAAATGGGGATGTTTGCTTTGTTGCGGGTGGATCAAGTGGTACTCAACAGACAGCAAGCAAGAGTAGTGGATCTTCAAGTTCCTCAAGCAATAATTACTCTAAGATGCCAATGAGCGTCAAATCTGCTGAAGAGCAGTTTGGCCTCTATGCTTCGTTTATTGCTTCATATGAAAACTATATTCAATGAAAGGTTGTTGATCCAGCGATGCTGGATGAAGACTATGACCAGATCGATGCTGATGATCTGGAGGAAATGGATTTACAATGGCAGATGGCCATGATAGTGAGGAGAGTGAAGAAGTTTATGAGAAAGACGGGGAGAAAGTTTGTTGGTGGCAGGCCAGGGTTCGACAAGTCTAAGGTGAGGTGCTATAACTGTCAACAAAACGGGCACTTTGCCAAAGAGTGCAGAAACGAGCGAGTTGAACGTGGTCTAGGCCGGTCTGCACAGCACGCTGGGAATAGTAAAGAAGTCAATGCCATGATGTCCAGAGAAGCAGGTGAATACAACTGGAACCTGCATTCGAATGAAACTAGTGAACAGGCAAATATGGCTAAGGTTGAGAATGAAGAATGTGAGAAGATTACCGGAGAAGAGAAAGCTACTGGTAAGGAAAAAGCTTTCATGGCAGATAACAATGATCAACTCTCCGAGGTAAGTTCTAAATCTATTTGTACTAAATTTGAGAATTTGTCTGAGCAACTTGCTACCATAACTGATCAGTATGTTCGTTTAGATGCTGAATTTAAAACTCTTAAAGAAGATCATCACTTTTTGAAAGCAAGAGAAAACAGTTACAAAGTTAAAATAAAAGCGTGTAAAAAAGATGTTAAAAGCTTAAAAACAAAACTTGCTGAAAAAATTGAAGTAATTGATCTAAGTTATGAGGTTTTAGAAGAAAAGACTAAACTGATTGCTGAACGAGAAAAGCAGATTGCTGACCACCAGGTGAAAGTGGTGGAACTGAACCGAAAACTTGAGCAGTTCAGAAATTCCTCAGCTATTCTTGATCACCTTGTTAGTGATCAAGGTACCTCTACAAAGAGGGGAGGAATTGGTTATCACGAGGTTCCACCACCTTATAACCACAATTACACTTTTAACCCTAGTGTTCAGAAATCTGTTGATTTTGAAGTTCCTCAGACAGTTCCAATCAAGGTTACGAGTAAAGAACCAAGTGTTAGTAGTGGCGAAACGAGTTCGCCTGTTTCAAGTGTGAAAATTTCTGTTACGAGTCCAGTCTCATCAGATTCGGATAAGTTGTCCGAATCGGGTAAGACAAAAGAGAAGGTAGTGTTACCCATTGGTGGAGAAAAAGATAAAACCTATAAAAAGAGTACTCCACTCAACCCGTACGTCCCACCTTATGTGAGACGAACGGCCGGTAACACAGCCTCAACATCCAAAACAACCTTAGAAAAGAAAATGGAGCATAGGTGTTGTTTTAGGTGTAATAAGTTAGGACATCTTGTTGCAGATTGCCCTCTGACGCCTAAATTCAGAGGTGTGAGGCCTATTAAAACTGAGCATAAGCCTAATGGTAATTTTAAGACTGCTAAAAATGAAAACCCTTCAAAGTTCCGAAATGTAACTAATTCTGGTTTTCACAGAAACAAACCTCAGTTTAACAAGGCTAATAACCAAACCACAAGATATAATACTTTCAATATACATAGGTTTGGAAGGCCTCACACTCAATTTCCAAGGAGATTTCCTAATAGGACTGACAGGAATTATCCAGATGCTAACTTTGGAAAGCAGAAGTACGGGATGTATAGATCCAAGACCAATTGGTCTTGGGTCCCTAGATTCTAATCCTTTGCTTTATTGTGCAGGAACAGTTGAACAGGGCTGCCCACAGTCTGTGGATTGTAGATAGCGGCTGTTCCCGGCACATGACGGGTAACAAATACTTGTTGCACGACTTAAAACCTGTTCAAGGAGCGAGAGTTAGCTTTGCTGGTGAAAGTGGAAGTAGAATTACAGGAAGAGGAACGGTGTCCAATGGGAAAATGACTCTTGAGAATGTGAACTTTGTAGAAGAGTTGAAGCACAATCTGCTGAGTGTGTCGCAGATTTGTGATAAGGAGTACACTGTTCATTTCACGAAGAATGAGGCGATCGTGTTGAAGCCTGGTTTTCAGATACCAGACGAGTGGATAGTAATGAAAGCTCCACGTGATACAAATACTTATGTGATGGATATGAGGTCTACTGAAATGGCCACGGGAGAATCATGTTTAATGACGAAAGCAAGCGAATCGGAATCCGAACTATGGCACAGGAGGATGGGGCACATTCATCTTCGGAAGATGAACCACATTGTCAGGAATGGACTTGTGATGGGCGTTCCCTTGAAAAGTTTTAACTTTGAAGACAAATGTATTGCATGCAAGAAGGGAAAGCAACACAAGAAATCCCATCTCACCAAGAAGGTCAACTCTATTGCCAGTACTCTAGAACTGCTTCACATGGATCTCTTCGGTCCCGTGAATGAAAAAAGTCTAGGAGGTACTTCTTACTGCTTGGTGATCACTGATGACTACTCGCGATATTCGTGGGTATATTTTCTGAAATCGAAAGATGAGACGGCTCAAATGGTGAAGAATTTGATTACCAAAGTTGAGAACGTCATGAGTAAAACAGTTAAGTTCATCAGAAGTGACAATGGAACGGAGTTCAAAAATTTTGAAATGGAGATCTTCTGTCTTCAGAAAGGAATTGAACACCAATACAGCGCTCCGTATACTCCGCAACAGAATGGAGTGGCTGAAAGGAAGAACCGAACTTTAATTGAAGGAGCCAGAACTATGCTGGCAGATTCGAAGCTTCCTGTGATGTTCTGGGCTGAAGCAGTTGCTACAGCCTGCTATGTTCTGAATAGAGTGTTAACCGTTAAGAGACTTGGTAAAACGTGTTACGAGCTTATGCATGGAAGGAAGCCCAACTTGAGTGGTCTTGAACCATTCGGGTCCCCTTGTTCGATCTTGAAGACAAATTCTAAATTTGGCGAAGTAGCCGATGAAGGAATCTTAGTCGGTTATGTTGTTGGTACTCCCAACAGACGTGTCTTCAATACTTCGACTTGCAAGGTGGAGGTGGTGTGTAACACCGACATCACAAGTTACCTACCGCCAAAACCAAGCAATGGACCTGCTGAGCTTTTCGACTATGTTAAGCTTTTTAAGTCGTTTAACGTACCGGATTTGGAAATTTCTGAGGAAGAAGAAAGAGCTGCGACGAAGATGATACTTGATGAGGAAGAAAATCTATTGCAAAGACAGCTGATTGATAAATGTCAACCTTCCTCATCAAACACTATCGGTACCCCTGCTGCCTCTGCTGAAGAAGAATTTATCAATCCTTTTCACTCTCAGCATGAAACAACCATTGATGAGATCTCTTCTAATTTGGAAGATAATTTGCATGTCGGTTCTGTTCCGACCACGAGAATTCATAATGATCATCCTTTGGATAATGTGATTGGTGATGTGTCCTCAGGTGTACAAACGAGAAGTAGCTTGAATGAACATACCTGTGTTTATACAAGCATTAAGGAGACAGGAATAATCAATGAATGCCTGTATACCTGCTTTATAAGCCAGATTGAACCGAAGAATTATCAAATGGCTTTAAAGGACAGCTCGTGGGTCGAAGCCATGCAAGAAGAGTTGGCTCAATTCGAGAAGATGGAAGTTTGGACTTTGGTTGAAAAACCAAAGAATGTGCATGCGATAGGCACAAAATGGGTGTTCAAGTGCAAGAGAGATGATAAGGGGATTATTATAAGAAACAAGGCGAGGCTAGTCGTTAAAGGTTTTAATCAACAAGAGGGGATTGATTATAACGAAGTGTTCGCTCATGTCGCTAGGTTGGAAGCCATAAGATTGTTTTTAGCGTTTGCTGCTTATGAAAAGATGAAGGTATTTCAGCTAGATGTGAAGAGTGCGTTTTTGAATGGGAAAGTTGATGAGGTTGTGTATGTTGAGCAACCTCCGGGTTTTCCTGACCCAGACTTTCCAGATCACGTGTATAGGTTGAGCAAGGCGTTGTATGGATTACATCAGGCACCTCGTGCCTGGTATTCAACTTTATCGGATTACTTGCTCGAGAATGGTTTTGAAAGAGGGAAAATTGATAGCACGTTGTTCTTCAAAAGAGATGGAGGCGATTTCCTGCTGGTACAAGTCTACGTGGATGACATTATATTTGCTGCGTCAAAAGTCTCCATGTGTCAGGAGTTTGAAGCCGTCATGAAGAAAAGGTTTGAAATGAGTGCTATGGGTGAACTAACTTTCTTTCTAGGATTGCAGGTTGATCAGAAGAAGGACGGGATGTTCATTCATCAGACGAAGTATGTTCATGATGTGCTCAAGCGCTTCAAGATGGAGGACAGTTCTCCATATGATACTCCAATCTGCGTCAATCACAAATTGGGTGCTGAAGTAGACGGTGATGCAGATGTGGACCCAACTCAATATCGGGCAATAATAGGTTCTTTAATGTACTTAACTGCATCTAGGCCTGATATAATGTTTGCTGTTTGTCTTTGTGCACGTTTTCAGGCAAATCCAAAAGAATCTCATTTGAAAGGTGCAAAGAGGATACTGCGGTATCTCAAGGGCAAGCCGAAGCTGGGGTTGTGGTACCCGAGAGGAGGAGACTTGGAGCTGGTCGCTTACACAGATTCTGATTATGGAGGGTGCAATCAGAGTCGGAAGTCAACAACAGGAGGATGTCAGTTTCTTGGTGGCAGATTGGTGTCGTGGCAATGCAAGAAGCAGACTTCAGTCGCAATTTCAACCTGTGAGGCAGAATACATGGCAGCATCCAACTGCTGCTCTCAGGTTCTTTGGATTCAACAACAGTTGCGCGACTATGGTCTGAATTTCTTACTTACTCCTATTTGCATTGATAACACAGCTGCTATCTCAGTAACTAACAATCCCGTGAAACATAGTAAAACTAAACACATTGACATACGTCATCATTTCATACGGGATTGTGCTGAGAAGAAACTGATAATGCTTGAAAAGGTGGATACGCTTGATAATTTCGCTGATTTATACACTAAAGCGTTTGACAAATCCAGATTTCATAACCTTATTGAACTGAATGGGATGATCAATCCCGAGTAACCATGCTTTTCTTGTGATTTCGAAAAAAAAAAAAAAACGTCACTAATCGCTTAAAAATATGTCGGTTACATCAGTTAGAAGGACTTGTCTTCGGATATGTTTTGGTCCTCATTTTCTACTTGTAGATTTTGAGGATAGCCATTAACCAGATTACTGATAGTGACCGGGGCGGTTTATGATGAGTTTTTCATTCTTTCGCTTAAAATTAGTCAATCATACTTAGTTAGAAGGACACATACTAGTATGTGGTCGGTCCAGCTGATCCATTGGATCTTCGGGATAGCCGTTTAGCTGAAGACTTTGTTTTGGTCGGGGCGATTTATGTTAAAATTTTGAAAGAAAAAGGGAAATGAAATTATTTTTCAAGTCTGTTACTACGTAAGAAGTTCGTTAGCTATGTTAAACGGAAAATTGATCCAACCTTGGAAAATGATAGATATACTGATTCTGTGTGCTTAACTAGTGAAGTTATTAGGCTTAAAATGCTTTAGGACAGTCATTGTATGTCATGGTAACTTTTTATGGTGCGTAAAAGTAGACGTGATACAAACTAAATTTCTTGATTTTACGTGGAAACTCCTTAAGAGTTTTGCATGTCTTCAGATATATCTTTACGAATGATAGGCAGAAAAACGATTACCCAGTCATACACGAGCCCGTGTGTGTTCTGATTCCCGTGAAGATAGCTTCTCAAGATACTGCAGTGATCCAGATTCGGGACTTGCAGTTAATTTCTACTTTGAAGTCTATGTTTATTTGAAAAAAAAAAAATATATATATTTGGAGTTATTGAAACATATTAGAGATGACAAAATCAAGACTTCACAATCATTGAGTAAGAGAGAAGAACGGGAAGGAGATCAAGAATACTTACAACTTAATCAGACACTATGGGTCGAAGTCAATTCGGGGTGACTTGGGGAAAGCCAAATACGCTTTGAGAATAGATAGGAGGCATCAATATTTCTGAGTTGTTGCCCACTTAAATTTTGAGGCATAATTGAACCTAACTCGTATCACAGAAACGATGAAAACCATCTTAAGTATATTACCTGCTTACAACCTGTCTCTATATGTCATAATACAGCTAAACACGGATCTATGTGACAGTCACGAAATTAGTATGATTCCTGTTCGGATCTTTTCTAAAACGTGGTAGTCCCTAACTAGACTGAAATTTGATCCCTTATACTTTAAACTTTTAAAGTTTTTGTACTTAGATAGTTTTATGATTTTTTAACTGGTTACTTAGAATTGATCATGTCATTTATTTCTTAAAGGAAAGTTTTATAACTTAATTGGAAAAATGTTCAAATTATAAGGTTTAATTCTGTAAATATATAGGCGATGTTGTTGAACAGGCGAAGTTGTGGATAACTTCGCCTAGGCGAAGTTATCCGTAACTTCGCCTGTATAACAGAGCCCCTATATAAAGGATTTTAAGGGTCAACAGTGTTCATTACCAGCGAACTTATTCAATCTTTTCCGGCGAACTTACTGATTTTCCGGCGAACTTATCGTTTATTTCGTTTCCGAGTTATTTTTCCCAGATTTCATTAAGTTCAAGGTTCGAGATGTCGATTTATCGTCTAGATAACCTTAACATCATGTTTTCCGGATTCCTTAATCACGAAAACATCAACTGCACGTTGTTCCATAATCCTCACTGTCGCTGATTCAGATTCAGGCGAAGTTAGGGTTTAGGCGAAGTTATCAGTAACTTCGCCTGAAACTTAAGTTCGCCTGAGGCGAAGTTATCCGTAACTTCGCCCGAAGCTTAAGTTCGCCTGAGGCGAAGTTATCCGTAACTTCGCATGAAACTTAAATTCGCCTGAGGCGATGTTGTGATGAGGCGAAGTTAACATTAACTTCGCCTAAGATCATTTTTACTTAATATTAATTAGACGAACTTAAAGCTGAAGCGAAGTTGTTCCCAACTTCGCCTCAACTTTAACTTCGCCTATACAGAGTTTATCACAACTTCGCTCATGGTAACCAGCGAACTTGTGTTATTCATTAACGTTTATCTAACTTGGTTAGTTTGTTGCAGATATGGCTGCGGTAGCGGGTGCTGGAGGTCCAGGAGGAGACGATGGTGATAACCAACGTCAATTTTTCCCGGGTCACAATATGTACATCACCCTTGACCCGGAGGCGAGCGGTGTGGACGATTACCGCGAGATCATAACTTTCCTCCTACGCTCGAGGATTTTTCATGCCATCACAAACACTCTGCCGATATCCTTACCAAATATCGAAGACTTCTGGCAGACGGTCGAATACGACTGTCGTGTTGAGCCCCCGGTCATGAGAGCGACTGTGAACAATCAACAAGTTCAGTTCAATTCTGAACAGATTCGGGTGGCATTACGATTTGGAGAAGAGACGAGGGACGACCCAACTGAGTTCGTAGCTCCGTTTCGTGATGGAGCGTTTCTCCAAATGGGCTACTCTGGTCCATTAGGTGATACCCAGAGGAGGAAGGGTTTCCTTCTAGATCAGTGGCGCTTCCTCATGCACGTTATGATAGTTTGCATGTCTGGGAGGAAGGCGGGCACTGACGGTATGGGTGCGACCATGCAGTCTGCAATGACTGCACTGACTTACAATAAATGCTACAGTTTCAGTCAGATGGTCTTTTACGAGATAGACAGACAGAGGAGGGCGATGTCTCGGGAGCGGTTCATTATGTACCCACGTTTTATCCAGATGATATTGAACCATGTGGCTCCGAATCTACCTCAGAGACGCCCGATAAGATACGTGGAATCTGTGAGCAAACGTATCTTTGCTCAATGCCGCACTTCAAGTGCGAGGAGCAACCCTGAACGTCGTCCCAGGCATACTCCACTGTTTGGGTTTTTAATTAACCCAGAGTATGTTCCTGCTGGTGGGGACGAGTTCAGAGATCCTCAACCGTGACAGGCAAGAGCAACTCAAGCTCCACCTGCTGTGCCTGTTGTGTCGGCTGCAGAGGATATAGATCTTGACGCTGTTTTTGGAGGTCAAGGTTATTTTGATATGGATCAAGTTGAAGTGGTGCAGGTCTCGGCTGCACAGGGTTCGGGTGTAAGTGTTACTAGAGCAGCAACTTCAATAGCTGACTCAGATTTGGATGAGATCATGGATGAGGGGAGACGGTTGATGGTGTCTCGAGAGAGAACGTTTGGGAAAAGAAAGAGAACGGAGGATGATGAAGAGTCAGAAGAGGAAGAAGATATACATAAGCTGCTAAGAAGATCAAGACGGGAAAGGACAGGTGCTGGCATGGGAGCTGGAGAGACTTCAAGGACGGTATGTTTCGCTCCGGCCGCACTGTCTGGTATGTCTATCGTTCCTTCTTCTGTACAGGTTACAAGTACAAGCGCTGCGGATGTTCCCGTGGTGGCTACATCATCTGCTGGCACTCCATCCATCACTGCTATCCAGACGTCGACTCCGGAGATCGTGTCTCTACCACCTCCAACGCTTACTCAGTCGGTGGTAGCTGCACGATTTGTAGAGTCAACGGTCGTTACTACTGCAGGGTTATCAGGTATGGTACCACCTGCGGTTACGCCTGCTTCTGATGTCTCGCCTTCGCCTATGTCAGACTCAGAGAGAATAGCTTCACTAGAGCGGATCGTGGCAGAGCAATCGAAGACTATTCAACGCCTAGTGGAAGCAAATCAACTACAGTCATCCCTCCTGGTTGAGCATGGGAAAATTATAGATGCCTTGAAGGAGTTCTTGGCATCTCAGGGGGAGATGAGCTGTAAGGGCGACGAGCTCAGGACTAAAAGAAGAAATGACCGAGACGATGATCCCAATGCATCGAAAGATGCAGGTGATGAGCTGCCAAGAACTTCTCAAGCTCTTGGTACTTCCACAGCTGAGGGGGAGTCTACCGACGCGGCTGGTGGTGATGATGTGGTGTTGGTGGAGGATGACGTGATTGATGCGTTGAAGGAACTTGACGATGATATGTTCAGCGATGATGTGTTGTTTGATGAAGATGTGCTGCCGAGTGATGTGATTGAGAAGATCGGTGAGCAGATTGAGATTGAGAGTGAAATTGAGGAAGGAGAGATAGTAGTAGAAGACGTTGAACACGAGATCCCTGATGTTGAGAAAGCCGACATGGGTACTGAGATGGATGAGACTGAGTGGGAGGAGCAGCCTAGGTGGAAGGAAGGCTGTGCTCATTGGTTTATTAAGACCAAGAAGCCTGCTGTTCCAGCCATGTTCAAGAAGAGTTATAACATCAAAGGCTATGCTGAGTCGAAGAAGGGAATTATCTGTTGGATATATGATGAACAGATAAAGTTGTTTGTGGTGAAGCGTTATGATGGTATTCAATACTTCAAAAGAATGTTGAGATCTCTCAATACGTTGCCGGAATGTGAGGTGAAGGATTTGGCCAGGTTGGGCTTGATAAATAGAAGTGACGACAACATGGCAAGAGTGATTGGGAAGATCGTGTGGAAAGAAAGCATAAAAGAAAAGAAGTTTGAATTATTAAAGCCACAGAAGGGAAAGCTCGTGGAGGATACAGAAAGGGGAATGAGAGCAGATGGCAAGCCATGGATGGTGATGAAGTACAAACCGATTCGATGCATCAAGGAGGTTCCAATGAAGACTATGCCTCAAGATGTGTTGAAGAATCTAAAATGGTGGTACGTTGATTGCCAGACTGCTGAAGCCGTGATGGAAGATGAAGACGAACAAGAAGTGCTGAGGGTGTATGATCCGATGCATCTTGTTAACTTATCGAAAGCTGATCTGCAAGTGTTGAATGAAAAGAAGATATTCTATATTCCTGCTTGGAAGGATGAAGCAAGAAAATATCAGCGAGTAGTCACGGTGTGTGTTAGAGAAGGAGTGCACGCGTGAAGATACAGGATTACGAGACAAGAGCTGAAAGATCAAGATATGAAGCTACTGCCAAGGGGGAGTCGGTTGATGCATAAATGTCAGTAGTTCATATGTCTAATGTCTGTAATCGAGTCTGTAATATTGTTTATGTATTTGTTTGTATACAGCGAAGTTGTTGACAAGTTCGCTTAGGCGAACTTGTTAACCAAGCGAAGTTGTTGACAAGTTCGCCTAGGCGAACTTGTTGAACAAGCGAAGTTAAGGACAACTTCGCCTGAGGCGAAGTTGTCGTGTATTTATATAGTGTACGGCTGATCGTTTTAGTGAGGGTTTTAGAGTTTGAGTTACGTGTAATTCAGTGAGTCAAGTGACGTGAGGTCGAGAGTCTGTAAGTATCACGGTTTGGGTTATTAATATAACGTGTGTTTGTTCGTATCGTATTCGTGTGTTCGTGTGATTGTGTTCTACGTCCGTAACGATCTACACAGGGATTCCGCACCTGTGTATATCGGGATATCTCGTGTGATCCGTCCAGGGAACCTACAGTGATTGTAGATATGTATGTATGTATGGTAGCAAGTATGTATGTAGAACAGAAGGGTAACTAGTGAAGTATGGATATGTATCTACAGATATGTATGTATGTGTATGTATTGTATGGCGTTCGATTAACTAGAACTCACTCAGCGTAGCTGACTTTTAGTATGCACGCAGGTGAGCTGATTATAGAGTTAGCATGAGGATGACACACGGCATGGATTGAACGGCTGGCATCTGAAGAAAGAAGTAAAGATGTTTTAAATAATAAGTTTTGTGTTATGGTATCAAAGAAAAGATTTAATGTTTTGTAACAAATGATTGATGTTTTATATTCCGCGAAAAGTTTTAATAAACTCTGATTTGAAGAACTGTGTTTATGAGTAAATCCGACGCTAAAGTAGGGTCACCGGGTTCGGGGCTTTACAAGTTGGTATCAGAGCATAAGTTCGAGAGATTTAAGCATCCTACATGCTTAGACTCGAACAGAGAATGGGATTTAAGTAAGAAAGGAAAGAAGATGCCAGTTCAAGAATGCCATGTGTCGCTCAAGCAAGATCAGTAAAGGTAAAGTGCATGATTAAATGATATATGTTAATGAGAAAGGAAAGATATGTGAACGATAGGGATAGAAGTAATTGATTGTTTGATGTGACTAACTGCTTAAGTAGAACCAGCACAAAGAGACTCATAAAGGGAAGTGTATAGGACACGGAAAGCAATGTGATCAGCTAGTCACAGCTGGCCACTGTTATTACCTGTTAGCCTTGCTATCCTTGTACTATATAGTTCCTTGAGTGAGGATGTTTGTGTTGTCCCTTTTAGAATACTGATGGCTGGAGCTGGAGAATTTGTGGGAACTGGGGGTCGCACTGGACGCCGTGGAAGGCCTCGTCTTGTCCGGCAACCCTCGGTAGAAGAAGCTTCCCACACCGAAGATGAAGGAAGCGCCGCTGGAGGAGACCAGAACAACAACGAAGAAGTTCAACTTAGCCCTGCAGTTCAAGCAGCCATTGTTCAAGCTGTAGTTGCTGCTGTGAAGAACCTGAATCCCGAAGGATCTGCTGGAAGCCGTGAACGAACTGCTGAAGGGGCGGGTGGTGATGGTAGGAAGGATGGGGAAGGAGAAAGAGGGGCCTCGAGTAAGGATAAGTCTGTGAAAGTCGATGACAGGAGAAGAGGCCAAGGTGGGTGCAACTATAAGTCCTTCAAAGGATGCGACCCGCCAAAGCTGACTGGTTTGGGAGACGCAATCGCTACTCTCCAATGGATAGCCACAATGGACAAGGTTATCCGCATTAGCGAATGCCGTCCCGACCAAGCTGTGGGTTATGCTACTCAGTCATTTGAGGAAGAAGCTATGTATTGGTGGGAAGGTGTGGAGCAGAGAAAGACTAGGGATGAGATCAAGGCGTTGAGATGGGACGATCTGAAGGAGTTGGTGATGAAAAAGTTCTGCGCAGATGTCGAGGTTGAAAGGACGGAGATGAAGTTCTTGAATTTAAAGGCCGGTATGATGACGCATCGTGAGTATACTACTGAATTCAACCGACTATCTAGGTTGGTGCCTGATATGGTTGACACTGAGGTCAAAAGAATCAAATGTTATGTGAGGGGATTGCCACAAAAAGTCCGCATGTTGGTCAGGGCAAATAAACCTGCTACTTTTGACTCTGCTGTTGAACTTGCAGAAGTGGTTTATGCTGACCTGGCTGAGGACGATGTGGTGGTGGGGGAAAAGAAGGAGAAGAAATGGGCTACCTCTGCTAAGCGGTCTGGCGAGATGGTGACAACAACTGATGAGAGGAAGGCCAAGGTTGGGAACAAGGATGCGTGTAAGACGTGTGGGCGAGTGCACCCGGGGGAATGCAGGATTGGGACAGACAGGTGCTATCGGTGCGGAAAGGGTGGGCATTACTCTCGAGACTGCCCTGATCGTCCAAAGTGCTACAAATGCGGAAAAGCTGACCACATGGCTAGGGATTGCAAGGAATCAGGGGCGGGAGGTGCGGAAAGATAAAGACTTGGGGAAACTGCAGAGAGGAACGCTTGATGAAGGAATAATTGTTCATGCAATGGTTTTATTAAGTTGCTTTTGCTTAAGGACTTGTTGTGTGTTAAGGTTTAAAACTTATGGTTATCAGTGACGTGTAATATATTGAGTAGGTTATGAATGATTATTATGTTATGATGAAATGTTGTTTTAGACAATAGTGTTAAAAGTACTAATCGAAGCCCTTGGAGGTATGAGATGAGTTGTGGTACATCGAGGGTCTCATGGACAAGCTACCTTAAATAGCTAAAACACATGACCACCATTCGATGACTGCAAAGTCGGAAGTAAGAAGGATAACTCAGAAAACGAAGGCGATTCAATAAAGCGTGTAAATATAAGAAGTTTTCCTTTTATAGGAAATAAGTTAGGTTTCGGGGACGAAACCTCTTTAAGGAGGGAAGACTTGTAACATCCCGAAATTTCCAAAATGATATTAATTATATTACTTAATAATAGAGGGAAAGTTGACTCGGGTTCGGGAAATAAATAATAGAGTAGGAGTTGGTATGAGTCGGGCTAGTGTTAGATTAATTGAGATGGGTTAAATGAGAATGGGCCTTAGGTCCATGGGCTTTAAGGGATATAAATATCCCCTAAACCACCATAAAACCCTAAACCTCATCTCTTTCTATTCTAATCTCTACACATTCAAAAACACACACACCATAAACGAGCAGGATCCGAGAGAGAGTAAACGTTAGTTGGTGCTAGATCGTCGTGACGAACCAAAGCAACAAGACCAGCTCGTGTTCGTAAGTTCGACTCGTTCAAGGTACGTTTATGGTTAGAAATCGTTCGTATAGGTTCGGTTTGATTTGAGAAATGGTAGATCTGAGTTTGTATGGTAAAAACGAATCCAACAAAGCTAAACTTACTGAAAATGGTTATGATTTGATGGGTTAATCGATTGATAAAAAGGACCCGTAACCTATATGCCTAAATCGCACCCTCTAAACATCGATGTCAGGTCGATTTGATAGTTGGGGTTTGTAGGCGCTGGTCAGACGATTCCATGGGTACCTAAATCGAGTTATTTGGTTAAGGAACGAAGGATTTAAGAGCGAACAGAACCTGCAGACGACAACTTCGCCTGCAAGCTAAGTTCGCCTGATGAACTTCGCCTGCAAGCTAAGTTCGCCTGATGAACTTCGCCTAAAGCTAAGTTCGCCTAAGGTTTAACTTCACCTAAAGCTAAGTTCGCCTAAGGTTTAACTTCGCCTAAAGCTAAGTTCGCCTATGGTTTAACTTCGCCTAAAGCTAAGTTCGCCTAAGGTTTAACTTCGCCTAAAGCTAAGTTCGCCTAAGGTTTAACTTCGCCTAAAGTTAAGTTCGCTTAAGGTTTAACCTCGCCTAAAGTTAAGTTCGCTTAGAAAATAAATTAAAAACCTAATGGAAAATGTGTTAAGACAGTTAATGTAAATAAAATTTTTCCAAGTTGACCTGGCAGCTCGACCCCAGCCAGGGGCTCTGCCCCTTGGACCCTGCTAGGGGCTGCCGCCCCTAGACCCCGCTGCCAGGGGCGCTGCCCCCGGACCCCCGTTCGTTGTGGGTAGTAGTTAAGACTGGAAAGATGATATGAGTAGTGATAGTTGTTTGATACGTGTACTTGTTATACAGTCAGCCGTGCACAGCTGAAGAAAGGGATTACGATTAACGGTGAACGTAACCGTGTTCAGGTGAGTTTCTAGCCCCATTCCTTGTTATGTTTTCGGGGCTGTGTGCATACTCGATGTGTTGTTAATACATTTATCCTAAGTGATAAGTGTATGTCATATGTGATATGTGTGATAGATATGAATGATTGTTTGTCGGTACGCGAACGATCTTCGGATATTGCGCGTACTGTCAGCTTAAAAATAAAGGTACGAACATTATATATCGAAGATGTATGAATATTTCAAATGAATACTTGTCGGGGCGTGAACGATCTTCGGATATTGCACGTAACGACAAGGGGTATGGTTGTTAAATGAATGAGGTAAAGAATGCCTAGAGTGTTCTTATGTTATAATGTAAGTATGTGTATATAGGTACATGAATGGCATGTGAGTTCTATGTTTGACATAGTAAGTTAGGATGGCAAATCCCTCTAGCTTCTGTCGGACATAGACTCGGCTGGTGATGGCGTAGTTAAGGACTGCAAGCCTTATACGTGAAGTAGATGATATATGTAAACGTAGATAAGGACTGCGAACCTTATACGTAATGTAGATAGGCGTCAGCATAGGAAAGGACTGTGAACCTTATACGTGCTGTATTTGTAGCATAGGGGAGGACTGCGAACCTCGTACGTGCTATGAATTAGGTTGCAACATAGGGAAGGACTGCGAACCTTGTACATGTTGTGGATGTATTACAGCATAGGAAAGGACTGTGAACCTTATACGTGCTGTATTTGTAGCATAGGGGAGGACTGCGAACCTCGTACGTGCTATGAATTAGGTTGCAACATAGGGAAGGACTGCGAACCTTGTACGTGTTGTGGATGCGCTATGGTATAGGGAAGGACCGCGATCCTTGTACGTACCATAAATGGTGAACATAGGTAAGGACTGCGAACCTTGTACGTGTTCACGACCTTGAGTCCAGGTATAGACGGTGAACTATGAACGTACTCTCGGTAGACTGAGGTTAGTGATTGTAGATATGTATGTATGTATGGTAGCAAGTATGTATGTAGAACAGAATGGTAACTAGTGAAGTATGGATATGTATCTACAGATATGTATGTATGTATATGTATTGTATGGCGTTCGATTAACTAGAACTCACTCAGCGTAGCTGACTTTTAGTATGCACGCAGGTGAGCTGATTATAGATGTAGCATGAGGATGACACACGGCATGGATTGAACGGCTGGCATCTGAAGAAAGAAGTAAAGATGTTTTAAATAATAAGTTTTGTGTTATGGTATCAAAGAAAAGATTTAATGTTTTGTAACAAATGATTGATGTTTTATATTCCGCGAAAAGTTTTAATAAACTCTGATTTGAAGAACTGTGTTTATGAGTAAATCCGACGCTAAAGTAGGGTCACCGGGTTCGGGGCTTTACAGGAACCCCAAAAATCTGAAATATGATTTCTATATATCGTGGGGTTTTCTGTCAATGCCACTCGCAGATTTAAGTTGTTTAAGAAACTTATCATTGGCTCCAACTCGCGATTTTCATCATATATCTCCAGTTGAGCACACATATTGTGCCGTTTTTCGAACTTAAACGCCATCAGTTCTGCAAAAATAAGAGAATGTCAGTACACAAAGTTGCAAAACTGGTATATGAGGATAGATAGATGATTAATGGCGTCTTCAGTTAACCTGTTCCGTAGTAATATGCGTACCTGTCAGAACAAGTAAACAGTTAGTCAATTAGTTCAATTAAAAACCCTAATTTCAAAATCGGTGCGACGTTTATCAAATAATTATGTCTTACCGAAGTCGAAACAGAGCTAATGGCTATAATCGAAGTGAAGTTAAGCAAGTAATAGAGCAGTGAGCAAGAGGGAGATAGCACGAGCAAAAGGGTCTTTTGTTTAGGTTTAATAGAGAGAAATGTGTGAAAAACATTCTAAATCTCCCTTTTATACCTAACGTTTGGGTGGTACAGTACCTTGGTTTTTCGTCTAGCACACGACAGTTGTCATTTAATTTCAAATTTAATTATACCTCCCTTTCTCGAGCTTACAGCCAAAGTAAAGGCTGGCCCCCCTCTGTACACGAGTACATGGTACAACCCTTGCTCGATGTACTTGGAATATTCGCTATCCTTGCTCGAGTACATGGTACAACCAGTATACGAGAAAACAGTATTCCTCTAGACTTGTGCTCGAGGTGTGGTGTGCTCGAGTGTACTGTCTATACAAGTAAGCAGACCCTACTCGACTATGCATCATGCTCGAGATACTTAGAAATATATTCACTACTCTAAATTCGAGATGTATTCCAGTGTTAGACACTTTGCTCGACTCTATAGCTGTATGTGCTCGACGTTCCTCTATGCTCGAGACACATAAATGTCTCCTCTCAGGTCTTTGTGCTCAAAAACTTAGATCTTAGCTAGTTACCATGCAATCATGCTCGAAACACATAACATCAATTTTCATAACATAGCAGGTGCTCGAAGATAAGATGCATGCTCGAAACACTTAACAGCAAAACGTCTCATGTCATACTCAAAACAGATAGTCAATTTACACATCTCATAGTGTACTCGAAGCAGCAATGTATAAGCAAGTACAGTTTCCTTGCTCGAAACAGTTAACTTAAATTTCAATTCAGTTTGAGAACTACAACTTTTATGCTACCGATTCAAGACATGAGTAATCATGTCTTGTGCTCAAAATTTTAACCTTCACCAAAGAATAATCATTTTATAACAGTACATCAAATGAGCATTTAGGTTAAGGTGACATAAGAGATCAAAATCCAGTTCAAAATAAAATTCATTTTAAGTCATTTGGAAAGATCTCAATCGTGGGATCAGACTATTTAAAACAACGATCACACCACTTCATGGTCAGTGTTATTATGACTCAAGTCAGGTTGACAGCAGGTATACTTAGCATAATGGTCATTGTTTTCTGTGATACATTTAGGATTCAATTAGAGCATAAAATAGGAATGGTTATCACTATAGCTTCAGATTGCCTCTAATCTCTTCTCAAAGTGTATTTAGCTTTCTCCAAATCACCCCGAATTGACTCCGACCCCCTGATGCCCTGGTCAAAATTGATTTTTGTATACTAGAGCAGTTATTTATTTAGATGGAAAGCTACCATACTTTGCCAATGACTGTGCTCAAAGCCTTTTGAACTTACAATCCATGGGTTAGTTATCTTAAACAGTTTTCTATAATTTCCCAATTTAGGTTGGATTCAATTTCCCAGAAATCAGTTTCTTGCTTTTTTGAAGCAGGGAACTTGGATAATATTATCATTTCTCGTATTTATTGTCACCGAAAACAGTGTTGCTTAATCAAAAACTTTTACCATTTAAAAACCATTTTCCTTTTGAAAATTCAATTGAAGAACAGTGATTTTAAAGATGGTGTTGTCATTTAAGCATTTGTAATTAAGCACACACTTTCACAGAATCAAAACACAAACTTTCAGATAGCATAGAAACAACAAATTATCACTTAAGTCTGTCGAGCATGCTCAGAACTTTATCGAGCATGCTCGAAAGTCTATCGAGCAACCTTAGAAGTGAATCAATTCAATGATTGTGCTCGAGAAACTTAACTTTGTGCTCGAGCAGTAATTTGCAAGGAATAAGCAAGTTATTCTGAGCATATATACATGCTCGACCACTGGTAACAACATTCATGCTCGAGTTACTTGAGAAAAACCCCA
This sequence comes from Bidens hawaiensis, assembly GCF_021521415.1. NCBI lineage: Eukaryota > Viridiplantae > Streptophyta > Magnoliopsida > Asterales > Asteraceae > Bidens > Bidens hawaiensis. The sequence continues at coordinate 347,129 of NW_027491434.1, forward strand.
AGTATGGATTTTTTTTGCTCGAAGAGCATTAAACACCCATCTACCACAGAAACATGCTTGAAATACTTGCAAACGTTTTCAAGACAGCATTCTATGCTCGAGCATCTGAACAATGGAATCTGTGTTCGAATGACTTTGAATAGTCTTACAGAAGCCCATGCTTGTGCTCGAAGAGCAATAAGCACACCATCAAGCACAGATTCATGCTCGAAGTACTTAGAATCATAAAAATTCATCATGCAAGCACAGATCAAAGTACTAATAGTTGTAATTATCAAAGTTAACAAAAATTTCACACAAGAACAGTTACAAACATGATTCATGCAATTTTGAGTAATCATTTAAGCATAGCAATTTGATCATGCAAACATTCAAAGTGAGTAACCTAGATCATCAGTAAGCACCGCACTTAAGCACACATCCCAAATTAAACCTCATCAGCATTTATCATTCCTAGGCATTTTAACAGAAAGTGAAACCTGGTCTTATCTAAAGGTTTGGTGAACAAATTAGCCAAATTATCAGATGTGTCTACCCTTTTAATTTCTATAAGCCCTTTTTCCTGACAATCCCTAATGAAATGATGTCTAATTTCAGTGTGCTTAGTCTTAGAATGTTGGACTGGATTCTTAACAATAAACATAGCAGCAGTATTATCAATTAAGATAGGAGTTAGTAAGAAATTCAGACCATAGTCCAGCAGTTGATTTTGAATCCACAAAACCTGTGCACAGCAAGCAGATGCAGCAATGTATTCAGCTTCAGCAGTTGAGATAGACACTGTAGTCTGTTTCTTGCATTGCCATGACACCAAACTGTTCCCTAAAAACTGGCAGCCTCCTGAGGTTGATTTCCTACTCATGTTGCAACCATCATAGTCACTGTTGTGTAGGCTATCAAATCAAAAGAGAGGTTCTTTGGATACCAAATCCCCAAATCTGGTTTTCCCTTTAGGTATCTGAATATCCTCTTGACTGCTAGCATGTGTGAAACCTTGGGGTTAGCTTGAAATCTTGCACAGACACACACAACAAACATAATATCTGGCCTAGATGTTGTAAGATACATCAGTGATCCTATCTTGGCCCTATACTCATGCTGGTTCACTGGCTCCCCCTTTTCATCTAGTACCATTTTCTCATGTGTATCCATTGGTGTGGACACTGTCTTGAAGTCTTGGCACTTAAATTTGTTAAGAATCTCTTATACATATTTGGATTGATTTATTAAGATGCCATCAGCTTTTTGTTGCACTTGAAGTCCAAGGAAGAAATTCATTTCTCCCATTGAGCTCATTTTGTACTTGGATTTCATTACTTGTTCAAACTCTTTGCACGTTTGTTCGTTTGTAGAGCCAAAGATAATGTCATCCACATACACTTGCGGCAGCAGCAGCAGGTCTTTGTTCCTGCTTTTGTAGAAAAGAGTCTTGTCAATTGCCCCTCTACAGAAACCATTTTCCAACAAATGATTTGACAGCTCATCATACCAAGCTCTTGGTGCTTGATGTAATCCATACAGTGCCTTGCTGAGCTTGTAAACTTTGTTAGGGTGCATTGGATCTTCAAATCCAGGAGATTGAGTGACATAGACTTCTTCATCAATTTTTCCCATTCAAAAATGCAGACTTTACATCCAATTGATAGACCTTTATATTCATGGATGCTGCATATGCCAAAAAGATTCTGATTGCTTCTAGTTTTCCAACTGGAGCAAAAACTTCTTCAAAGTCCACTCCATCCTCTTGTAAGCATCCTAGAGCTACCAGTCTTGCTTTGTTCTTAATAACAATTCCTCTTTCGTCCTTCTTGTTTCTAAAAACCCACTTGGTGCCAATAGCATACTTGCCTCTGGGCTTTTCAACCAAGTCCCATACATGTAAGTCTCTTAATTGGGCCAATTCTTCCTGCATAGATTCTACCCGGCTGTTGTCTTTCAAGGCTTGATTAATGTTCTTGGGTTCAACTTGGGATAAGAAGCAGGCATACAGGCAGATGTTTGCCTTCTCAGAAGAACTTCTTGTCACTCTTTCATGTAAGTCTCCTATTATGTTTTTTGCTGGGTGATTTCTTTCAACAGAAGTGGTTTGCACAACTTGTTGTGCAGATACTTCTGTTTCAAGATTTGTCATGTTTAACACAGCAGAATCATCTTCAATTCTCATTTGGGATTCTTCATTTGCTTGAACTTGATTTATCTCTGATGAAGATTGCAGAGAGTCAAACAAAGACTGGAACCTTTCTTCAAACCGGTTTATCCTTTCAGTCTTATCAGGTTGCTGACTTTGAATTGGATCACTTTCAACTTCACTTGGTCCTTCATTGGAAACTTCCGCTGCATCATCTTGTCTATTTGTATCAACTTCAGCAGCTTGAAGGTTGTTCTTTCAAAGTTAAATCCATTAGACTCAGGAGCAACAGCTGACCATAGCTTGTCCAGATCAACTTGTCTTTGCTTTTCTTTCTCTTCAAAGTTGGTTCTGTACATGCTATCATCCATATCTTCACTGTAGATTTTGAATTATTTGATCATCTTTTCAAAGTCAAACAGCCACTTGGGTCCTTCAACATTATTGAAATGGTTTTCATTGAAGATTATATCAGAAGATTCAATCACCACCATGTGCTCCTTCACATAGACTCTGTAGGCCTTCGAATGAGATGAATAACCTACAAAGAAGCATTCCAAAGATTTGGACTGGAATTTGTTCAAATAGTCCTTTGTATTTAGGAGTGAGCATCTGCATCCAAAAGGCTTTAAGAACTTCACATAAGGCTTTCTCTTAAAGATAACCTCATATGGAGTCTTGTTTTGAGCCTTGTTCAAAAGAACCCTGTTCTGCACATAACATGCAGTGTTGATTGCTTCTGCCCAGAAGGTGACTGGTAAATTTGCATCAGCAATCATGGTCCTAGCAGCTTCAATTAATGTTCTGTTCCTTCTTTCTGCAACACCATTTTGTTCAAGAGTTCTGAGAGCACTATATTGTTGAAAAATACCCTTGGAAGTGCAGAATGCATCCATAATTTCATTCCTAAACTCTGTCCCATTGTCACTTCTAATGACCTTCACTTTCCTTTCAAGTTGATTTTCCAGTTTTAGCACATACATTCTGATCAACTCTGCAGTTTCATCTTTATTCCCCATAAAGTATACCCAAGTAAACCTTGAATTGTCATCAGTAATTACCAAGCAGTATTTTTTCTTCCCAATACTTGGAACACTTACAGGACCAAAAAGATCCATGTGTAGCAATTCCAAGACCTCATCAATAGTATTTATCATTTTGTTTTTATGTGAGAATTTATGTTGTTTCCCTTTTAGGCAGGATGTGCATTTTTCTTCCAATTTGAACTCCTCTTGTGGGAAGGCCAACAACATGTTTACCTTTTACAAGTTTGTTCATGTTCTTTAAGTTCACATGACACATCTTCCTATGCCATAGCTTAGTTTCATTTTCAGTTGCTTTTGACACAAAGCATGAACCACCTCTTGAAGTTGCATTATTCATTCTCAGTTCATAGAGGTTGCCATTTCTTGGAGCCATCATCATAATCATGTCAGTTGGAATAACAAATTCAGGCTTCAAGATCAGGCAGTGTTCATCATTGAAAGCCACTTTGTATCCTTTATCACAGACTTGAGAAATGCTGAGCAAGTTGTATTGTAGTCCTTCAACATGCAGCACATTCTCAAAGGATACTTTGCCATTTGTGAGTGTTCCTCTTCCAACAATCTTTCCTCCATATTCATCACTCCCAAAGGCAACTGGCCCTTCATATTTCTTTTCATAGTTATTAACACACCCTTATCACAGGTCATGTGCCTGGAACATCCACTGTCCATATACCATGAGTCATTTTTGTTCAAGGACTGTTCCTGCACATACACATAAAACAAAATTAGCTTGAATCTGATTTACAAACTGCATCAGTTTGTAATTCAGTGTCAGTGGAAGATTCATCAGGAGTTGGAGTTGGAACTGGAGGTGGGTCTTCATACACAATTTCACAATCTTCTTCTGTGTCAGAATCTGCCCCATCCTTCACAACCTGTGATCTAATTACTTCTTCTGTTTGCTCAATCACATAGTTCTTCTTCTCTACCACCTCCTTCTTCATCTTCCATTGGAACCCTTTTGGTTCAAACCCCTGTTTTAACAAAAACTTTTCATCAACATTGAGAACTCCAGGTCTGATTTTTGCTTTTCCCTTATCAGATGACCTTTTGTTCTTCTCAGCTTCATTGGCTCTGTCTCATTTACTTTTATTTTCAGAATGGTCTTGAGTCTCTTTTCAAGAATTTCCTTTTGTTCCACACAACCAGATGGTTTTCTATTTCCACTCAAGTAATTCTGATACATCTCTTTGTAACTCTTCATGTCAAATCCACTCACCACATCAGGAATTTCAAAGGTGTCCTCAATAATCCAGCAAGAATCAGTGTGATGACCATATGCATCACACTTCTTACACCATACCTTGGCATAGCTTCCCATATCGTCAAGCAATTGTTTGTCTTTGATTTTGTCACTTGGTTTGGGAAAATCAAATCCTAAAGAGGTCTTTGGACACAAGGTATTGGAGAAATCCATCTTAATTGGTTCACTGATTTCAATTGCTTGTGGATATTTTTCTTTGACAAAAATAATTTTCTTCAGCTTGGAGGAAGTTCTCAATGAGCTTCCTTCTTCTTCTCTTGGATATCTTCTTGTTGGCACATAATCAACATCCCCAATATCAAACAACTCATGATTAGAGAAAACTGGGTAAATTGGTGGATGTGTCTGATCAAAAGTGGATTTCACCATTTCTTCTGATCTATTCTTGATCTCAGATTGTGGTGTAGCACAGATGTTAAATACCACATGCTCTTTCCTCATTTTCTCATAATGCCTTTTCATCTTTGGAGTCATCTTTGGAAGAAGAGGAACCTTTTCACTGTTCTTTTGCTTGATCCTCTCTTCTTTTTGCCCTTGGATGACTTAGAGTTTCCATAATTGCAATTGCTGTCTTCACTGGAGTATTCACTCCATTTCTTGTTTTCCCCTACCAATTTGTCATTCTTCTCAAATTCTGGCTTCCCACCCTTCTTCACTGCAAATTCTCCATTCTGGTCTACATACACATCAGCATATTGCTTTACAAACTCTTCTTTGTCATCAAAATCATTCTTGAACTGCTTAAGGTATTCACTTCTACTCTCCTTGTCTACTTTAAGTGGGTAGCAGTCACAAAAAGGCGGTGGAACCTTTTTGTACTTCTCTTCTTCAGTCATTTTATCAACATATCCCACTATATTGCCAGTAGAAACATGGTTCTTCAAGAAATCCATTTGAATTAGCAATTCAGCATTCTTCATCTTTTCTTCTGCATACATCTTTTTCAACCCTTCAATTTCAATGGTCATTCTTGATTGGGTCTGGTATGCCATCATACAGTCATCCTCAAGTCCTTTGATTTGACTTTCATAGGTTGCCTCACTTGTTTCATACACATTCAGAAAGGCTTCCTTCCTCCCACACTCAGTTCTCCAATTTCCAATCTCCTGTTTAAATTGATCAATAGTAATAAGAAGATCAGAAATTGAGACATCAGATTGTACCTGAGTATTTGAAGATTCAGCCTGGTCATGAACCTTTGCCATAAATGCAACATTTGCCCTCTCCATTTCAACAGCATGATTGCTCCAATCAAATTCCCCATCCTATGGTACCCTGGTAACAGCAACATTTCCTTGGTCTCTCAGCTGGTTCACATTGTTCTGATTTGTTCTGTTCTTGTTTGTGTGAGCCTGCATTTGATTGTTTCTTAGAGGTTGAAATGTTTGTTGTTGGGGTCTGTTTGGATTTTGGTAGGGGTTCTGATTGGTAATTTGATTTCTTTGCTGCTGGAAATTTTGATTTTGGTTCTGGTAGAATTGATTTTGATTCAATTGATTTCCAGCTTACCTTGGCATGTTACATTCTCTTGCAAAGTGCCCAGGTTGTTGACGGTTATAACAGATAGCCTTCGATTTGTCAAATCCAATTCTTTCAGTTGGACCATTGAAGCTTGTTCTACCTATCCTGTTGTAAAATCTCTTACTCCTCACTGCTAGCATAGCTGCTTGCCATTTAATGTCCATATCTTCTAAGTCATCAGCATCTATTTGTTCTAGGTCTTCTTGCACAATGCTTGTATTTATCAGATTCTTGGCCACAAAGGCATGGTATGACTCAATGAATAGGGGCTGATCCTAGGATTAGGTCAATACGGAATTCAACCTGTCGGTTCGGTGGTAATCCAGGTAAATCATCGGGAAAGACATCGGGGTATTCATGTACAACGGGGATCTCTTCTATGCTCTCTCATCAAAGTTCTTTATGGTCAAGTTTGCCAAAAACGCCATACACCCTTGGCGTAAGCATTTCAACACTTTGAGATGAGACACGAGAGGTAATCTCTTCCTTATCCTCCTCCGGATCCTCTTCTTGGTCCTCCTCTGGATCCTCCTCCGAGTCCTCCTCTAAATCCTCCTCCTCAACAGATATTACGGGTTCTTCTTCCGGTACGTAGTCGTTATTCCTTGCTATGCCTCTACACAAAGGTTAGTTATAAAAATAATATATATTGCTAGTGTTAACTATTGTCGGGAAGGTTAATTAATTAAGCCAAATTTAATATTAATTATATTAAAATATAATATTAGTTTTATTAAAATTTTAATTTTAGTTATAATTAGAATTTAATATTGAATATAAATGAATATAATATTCAAGCAAAAATTTACCGTTATCGACAATATCATACGCACACGTATTCGTACACCTTGAATTAGATAAGCAGGTATGAGTGTTATATATTTATATGATGCTAGACTGTCGCTATCTAGTCAAAAACAATATAAATCAGTGTCCTAATCACCTTAAACTAGTCAGGGTAAGTAGGGTGTCAAACCACGAGGAGTATGTGATCAGTGTAAAGTGTAAACGATTCCTATCATTATGAAGTAATTCAATTAAAGTGCTGATCACAATAGCAAACAGTTTGTGTTTTATAATAAACAAACAATTAATCAAAGATTCAATCAGTCAAACAAAGCAAATCACACCCGGGAATCCAAGTAAGCAATCAAACAGCAATCTCATGCAACTTAACAGATAAACTATCCTGTGTTAACTACAGACTGACTAACCAGTTAAACCTTAGGCATCCACGCTCGCTAACACACGGCACTGGTTATCAAACGGTCCTTGCCAGTGTGACTCAACTAAGGGCAAACATACGCTTTCTTGCAATTAACAGGTCAAAACAATCCTATAAGCAATTATCATAGCAACTGGCACACTAATCGTTCTGATTGCAATAAACCTAAACTGACATTGTGCTTAATAATACTAGACATCAATACTCATAGATTAACATCAAAATAATTACAATCAATCGTTCTAGTACATGAGAAAATAACTGAAAGATTACTAACTATACATCCCGGGTATGACTCGAAGGATCTAGCCACGTCTCGGCATCTCTCAGGCTTTGGTTATGATGGATAGGATCATGTACTGGCCTTGATATGATTGGAAGTGATGGTAGGCTGCTATTCCTCTCCAAGAATGCTCTGGAAACTGAATTATGGCGTCTAGGGTCGTTAAAACGAATATAAACTCAAAACCCTAACTTTCTCGTCTGTGCGGACCATCGTGTAGCACGATGGTCCCCTCCTCTAATCCATCGCGCTACGCGATGGACCAAAAGTCAACATATCAATAAATGAAGGGCATTGCGTAGCACGATGCCCTATCTTCCACACCCATCGTGCTACGCGATGGGTGGCTTCACTTAGAAACTCCAAATAACTGCCTCGGTAAGCGTGCTGGACATCCTGGGTCTTCATTCCGTACTCGTACACGTCCAAATTAAGCGCGTTAAGTACCTGTGACCTGAAACACAATAAACACGTATGAAGTACCAAAGTTCCTAAACTAAACGAGTAAAACGACTAAGTTAACATACTAAAATATATACAAATAAACCGAACATCACATCCCCACACTTATCTTTTGCTTGCCCTCAAGCAAAACTCTAAATTAAACATTAACCGCCATCATAGGTCAACCAATTATCACCATTAATACTAGCAAGGTTTAAGGTCATACCCAGTTTCCCATACTAACACTTTCTAGATTGACAACCCACAAATAAAGTTAATGCTACAATAAAACTCTAGAATCGTCCAGACAAGTGTACTTTGCCTCCGGTTAGGGCATACATTTCACACCCCTCACACTATCAACACTCCTCTCGATTTAATATCTGGACTAGCAAAAGATGTGCTAGTATATGTCTCTACCCTCAAAATACCTAATATGAGTTACAACTTAATACGCTTGCAGGTCAGTCTTATCTCCACCCATTAACCACCGGTTGCATAAAGACTCAGACTAAGGCTTTGCTGAGGCTTAGGTTAGGGTGCGGATTAGGCTTATTTAGTGACTCAGGTGGATGAAACCCAGTAAAACAAACCAATATACAGAGTCACGAATACAAACTAACCAAATACACAATCAACTGCTATTTACATAATCGACTGCTAATAACAACTGAAATACTAAACTGATAACTTCTTTTTGTCTTTTTGCTGATTTTTCAAATTTTTTTTTTTTTTTTTTGCATCAATAACTGATATTTACAACTCTGAACTTTACAACTTTACAACTCATCTGACTAAGTACAACTCGAAATATATACAACTCGATAACGAACTGGATTTCATTACACGGGTAAAAATATAACAGTGAAGGCCAAGGCTGAATCGGTGTGTACTGTAACGCCCGTTAAACTTCGGTTCAATGAATTTAAGCTTGTAAAGTATGTACATCTCTCGGGATTTATCCGACCTTCCTCGGAGACCTTTTCGTCATCCCGGTACATTAAATTACTTTACTTTTCTTCAAAGTTGCTCCATCCTTCCAACTTTAGGGGCTAGAGTGTAACATTTGTATATTATAATCAAAAAGCCTAGCCCCCCTTTGTGCAGTCCAATCGACCAAGAGAAGCAGCCATCCCACCACCGTTTTTCTTTTTTTGCAGCCAAGGTGAAGGTGTAAAACTCCAATTAAAGGCAAGCCCTACATCCCTACAAGTCTTTTACACCTTAATTGGTCATTATAACTCGCTTATTGATCGTTAAATCACTTATTTTAGGCTTACCGGGCGGCTGTCCAATTGATCAATTTCGGGACTGTTTTGGCTGAGGTTTTTGCACCAAAATCTTCTTAGGTATGTCTAGTATAACATACTTTAAAATCATGTCCATTGGTGTTCGTTTGATTGGTCAACTAGTTGTAGATTGAAAACTAGTTTTCGGTTGTCTAGAATAGTGAATTTATGCGTTTAACGCGAGGGATGAAGTAAGTAATGACCAATTCAGTACGGATAGCTTCAGTTTAATGTACGGGCTATTGGAAAATGATTTTTATAAGAATTGGAGCTGAATTGGTTGTCGGTTACTAAAATGGGTCGGTACAACGCGTATTCGCGTTTATTGAATAGTTGGTGTGCTGTGCTTGCGAGTTACATACCCATTCGACTCGTGTAGCGTCGTGTGGACTTGTTGGCAGTGAATTTACCATATTGGGTCCACACGGGGCTGAATTGGATGTTAATTGCCTAAACAACTCTTAAACGCGCATATTAGTCTCACCTAGTGCTTTCGAGGGTAAATTGGGAATTCTTTGTTCTCAGGAGTGACTGTGGGACGTTTTGGTAAATATGAGGCCCCGGGGGCTGTTTTAATCGAACGTGATGAGGTCGAGGCATTAGGTAACTTGAACCATGTTAGAACGCCTCGTAGGATGAACGAGTCCATTCGGTGTCGTTAGTAATGATTGTATGTAAATCGACAGGCGTTTGATGTTGTGGGGATACTTAGGGGTTCTCTAGCTCGTGGTGATTTCGTGCCTTGTGTCAGGTGAGTTCATGATGGCCCTTTTTAATCTTTTCAAGTTTTGGGCTAGCATACACACTTAAGCGATTTTGCTTGATGAACAGTTTAAATTATTTTACATGGGCTTACTTGTATAGAGTAGGCCTTGGGATGATATTTTTGTATGTTCGAATGTATGTTTATACATGTATTATTGTATGGCCAATAATTGGCGATGTTAATTAGTCATTATCAACTAAGGATGTTTACGTATGCCTACTTTGTGTTTGCATACGTTGGCTGAGATGTTACATGTTTGGGTTGTACGTGTGCTCGACCCTGATGTTATTACTTGGATGATATTTATAGGGATATAATTATATAGATGTACATATATATAAGTATGACTACTTATTGTTGATGATGGCCTAACTGTTCATATCCCGTTTTATTTTAAAACTCTTGGAATGATTTATATAGATGTCAATTATTAAAACTTGAACTCACTCGGCTCAAGCTGACTTTGTGTGTATGTTAGTGTGAGTTTCAGGTTAGGAGGAGGCTGCTTACCGCTTGGACGTGCTCGAGGCTACTTGGACGGTTGAAGGCATATCTAGTCGGAACGTTTCAATAATGAACAATGTTCTTTTTAATTTTTACTAAATAAATTAACTTGGTTTTGGGCCTAATTCCAGGGTTGGGGAATTTGTTTTAGTACTTATGATTTTCCGTTGATTTTATACTCTGAAATGGTTTTCAAATAAAATGTATTGCTTTGTGTTAAACTTTTGTTAAGTTTTGGGAATCTTTATACTTATTATTCCGCTGTTATTTACTCAGAACTTGTTTTGAACAAAACGAATTTTCTTGGTTTTAAATTTTTATGAATTTTAGATATGATTACCAACTGTATGATTCCCGGGATTCGGGGTCTTACATGTACTGTGGGTTTAGTAAATGAAAAGGTAAAAGGTCCAAATGGGCTCCTAAAGGATAATGTCGGTTAAGGAATTTATTTAGTTGGGAATTATGTACGGAACGGGTTTTCTAAAGTCCTAATCTCCATACAGTTGGTGGTATTAAGATCTCGATAAGCATGTAACAAGCAAGTTCTAATTCTGTAAAACATACTGGTTTCCCTCAATTAATGACAAGAAATGTTTTATATCTACTATATAATATGCGTATTAAGTATAGGGGATAATCTCACAATATGTCTGGAAATAAGGGCTGCCGATATTAAACATGTATACCCGTCCCCTTGACTCGTTATCCCTGCCTAAACGATTCCATTTTCAACTTCTCATTTTAAAAACATTTGTCGGGAAAACTATCGAGAAGCAGAAAACCAACCATGACCAAAAACCTCTAATTTGGCATTAATAGCAATAAGTGACAGTTAATAACTTAGGTTTCTGAATACTGTTCAAAATACTATCGGGCAAAAATTTTCAATTTTCCCGCATCCCCACACTTGAGGTTGACATTGTCCTCAATGTTAAAATAATAAAACAATTAATAATCATTTAGGGACAGGGTTGAACTGACAGTTAAACAACTTAAAAACTTAGGGACAAATGTGATGGGTTTGCGCAAATTATACAATTACATTTCTAAAACTAACATAAAAATAACAAAATAGTTTATGAAACCGAAATCACCTGATAATACTGACAATGCAATGCTAAACTCGGCCTAGAACTCTCAACATACTCGTGACACACGTCTCCACCACTGACCAATACCGACTAACCACATCTGCACAAATCTCGAGACATGTATAAGCAACCACTAACAAGTATAAAGATTTAGGTCTTTCGATAGTTAATATTATTATATTATAAAAATCATTATCGATTCGAGTTAGTCAATTTCATAAAAAGTTTTCTTAATTAAATAACAATACGAAAAGACTTAACTCACTTTCGTAGGAATCATGGTTGCATTTAGCGTATGCAACAAGCCCTTTAACCCCCCCCCCCCCCCACCCCGGTATCCCGGGTGGAAGAGTGAGGTCTCGTGAGAGTTTATAGTGAACTACACCCACAAAGTTCCAAATACAACACAAGTATACAAATATGAAATAATGAAGAGGAGGTGACGGTGACTATAATAAAAAAAATTTGGATTATCCATGGCCCATCGCGTAGCACGATAGGTCATGAAGGCAAGCGTCGCGCTATGCGACCCAATTCGGTCAAATAAGGGTTTCAGACACCATCGGGTAGCGCGATGGTGTTTGGTCTAGCGTCATCGCGCTATGCGATGACGTCAGAAGTCAGGAATGTCCCAGCCACCATCGCGTAGCGCAATGGTGAGCTGTCCAGGGCCATCGCGCTACGCGATGGACCCCAGTGAACAGAAATTTTTGCCGATTTGGGGTCGGGCATTCTACGACCCGATCACTTTTCGACATCCCGACATCACCCTGAACATGCTTCCGAAGTCGGAATTTGCAATGCGTACCTGGATTGACGTGAAATTAACCTAATGCTTACCGAACTTCCATGACTTGCACTTCACCAAAACCTCCCCACACTTGGGATTTGCTGCACAAAACTCGAAACAAAAGTCAAACAACGACTCAACAAAAAGAAAATAAACTAGAACATACTTACAAACCCCGGGTTGCCTACCGGTCAGCGCTGAATTGCGTGTCTACAGCTCGACAATGCCTCAAATGATTCAATTATCCTCATAAACCGGTGAGGTCACAATGAAACTCACCGATTCCTTGTCACCCTTTCCTTTCCTTGTTACAAATTTCTCATCATCTTTCATCTTACTCAATCTCTCGTTCCAACCTTTCTTCTTCATGCTACCTTCCAACTCTTTCCTGTCATTCATAACACAATCCTCTCCTGTATGATCCGTGCTTAAGGATATGCACTTGTCAACAAGAGGGTTAGTAGCATTTTCAAACAATAATAACTGCTTATCACGGTTCCCACTCTTAATTCCCAAAACTCCCTTAGCACAATCAATCACCGCATGTGCTGTAGCAAGGAACAGCCTGCCCAGTATAAATTCAGATTGTTTAATATTACCCTTGGCATAATCAAGTACAAGGAAGTCAACTGGGTAACTAAATTCATCCACTTGAACCATTACATTAGTGACCATGCCCCGGGCTTGTGTATGAGTTTGATTCGCCAACACCACGGTGGTGTTTACACTTTCTAAGGGGCCAAACTCATACTGATCATATAAATTGTCGGGCATGACACTAACACAAGCTCCAAGATCTAGAAGTGCCCGATCAGTTTTAAAATCTCCAATTTGAATTGATAAAAATGGCACTCCCGGGTCTTGGAGTTTACTTGAGGTGGTATTATCCTCCACCTCCTCATCTTCCGTGTTGGTCAATTTAGCATTTAAACATTTTTCACAGGTGCAATTTTCACAAAAAGTCGATTCAGCTGAGTTCAATTTCAATTCATTTTGGAAAATTGTTTCTTTTTGACCAACACAGTTATTCTCATCACTAACATCATTCACTACCGCCTCAACAAACTGCGGTGGTGAATCAACTTCAACACAAGTAATTTCAAAATGAGGCAAAAGACTTACCGCATTGATGTGCACATTGTTTCCCTTCTTTGAACTTGAACTGAAGTGCTGCGGGTTTACAGTGGTATCGCTTGGTAACTGACCCGCGTTTTTCTGAAATCTCGCCACATCTGCTGCGAGTTGACCAATCTGCTTCGACATTGCCTCTGAAGACTTATCCCTCAACTCGAACTGTTTCTCCGTCTCTTTCTGATTATCAGTCACCAACTTCAACAACGCATCTAACTTCGAATGTACCGACTCATCTGAATTACCTGAATTACCCTTCTGCTGGTCCTGATTATGATTAACCGATGAATGGTTACCCCGGTAACCGTCTCTGTTATACTCCCGACTGCTATTCTGATTGTATGAACCCTGCTGACACCGCCCTGGCGGTAGCTGTTCTGCTGTCGGTTTTGACTGGACCCCTGAAAGTTCGGGTTTGACTGAACCGTGGCGTTCCCGTAACTGAAGTTCGGGTGGTTCCTCAGGCCCGGGTGATAGGTGTTTGAATTAAACCCTTGGCCTTTGGAATCCACATACGCATAACTAACTTCCTCCTCGTCGGTGTACTCGTCATCATCATCAAACCCGGGGTAATTTTCTGTCTTATACCCCCAACTCGCCACAATCTGCACAAACAGGGAATTTCACCCCGACTTTACCAACCTCTTTCTTTTTCTCTTTCCGATAACCCACGAGTTCTCGTTCTAACTCAGCAATTCTGTCTGACTCGCTCGAGGCTGATTTAACTGTTCGGGTGACCCTGACTTTTCGTCTTCGATCTGCAGCTGCCTCTGCCTTGGAATCTTCACTCATAAACTCCAAAAATTCCCAGTCATCTTCCTCGGTTTGATTCAACAACTGACTATTACAAGAAGCTTTCAGATACTTTCTGTCTTCATAAGTCAACCCATCAACAAAACACTTAACCAATTCCCACAACTCAATCTGATGGTGCGGGCACTTTCTTATCATTTCCTTGTAACAAGTAAAGGCCTCATGAAACAACTCACCCAGTAACTGTGAAAAGTGTCTAATCTCCATGCGGGCCTCGATGGTCTTCGTTTGTAAATAATACTCATTAAGGAACACTTGCTGCATCTCACCCCAGTTCTCAATACTGTGCATCGATAGTTAGTTGAACCAGTGTTTAGCTTTGTCTTTTAGTGAAAACTGGAACAACCGCAACCGAACCTCATCCTGATCATATGTATCGTCACCAATAGACCCGCAAATAGCTGAAAAGTCTGACAGATGTGAATACGGGTCTTCGGATCCCAGTCCGTGAAAATGGGGAACTATGTTGATGTAGGACGGACGGGATTTAAATGTCGTTTTTCCCTGTACGTGTAACTGTGGGACAATCGGTGAGACACCATCTGAAATAGCTAGTCTTAACCGATTGTTAACACCTTGAGCCAGGATCCCATAATTCCTTCGTCTGGCCTTCGGTTCCTCGGAACCTCCTCGGTTAACCTGAATCGGCTGTCTTCGTTCCTCCCGATATCTTCCTATACCACCCCGATTCGGATTTCTTTTCCTCCACCTGTTACCTCTCACCCTAACCGGTTCCTCGAACTCATCAACCTCTTCAACTTGTATACCCTCATCTGCATTTCTTGGCTCAAACCCGTCATTCATTGGTCCTCGTTCTTCCTCATCCCCCTCTTCTTCGTCTTCAGTGTGAATACTGACATGGTCAAAATCTCGTATAATCGGCTGTGATAAGGGTGTTGTTCAGGACTGATGACCCGGGTTTGTCAAGGTTTTGGTTTCGGTTTCTGGATTATCGGGCTGAATTTTGGGGTAGTTGATTGGTGTTTATTGGTGGTGGTAGGTCATTATTTGGTGGATTTTGATTATTTGGTGGGTTAGGTTCGGGTTGGAAAACTTCGGGTGGTGGGTTTTGGTTTTGATTCTGGTTCTGACCTTCCATATCTGACAGTCTGATCTAAGCTCGGTTCTGCCGAGCTAAACGTTCAATTTCTGGTTCAAAAATTAGTGGAGAACCTCTTCCTGAATGGCGGGTGTGCATAAATCTGTTACCTGCACAAATAACACATCCCGCGTGAAATGGGAAAATAAAACTAAACTAAAAATAAAAATAACAACTAAATTAACTAAGAAATCAATTAATCACAAAACACTAAGCGCACTAACTCCCTGGCAACGGCGCCATTTTGATGCTAGACTATCGCTATCTAGTCAAAAACAATATAAATCAGTGTCTTAATCATCTTAAACTAGTCAGAGTAAGTAGGGTGTCGAACCACGAGGAGTATGTGGTCAGTGTAAAGTGTAAATGATTCCTATCATTATGAAGTAATTCAATTAAAGTGCTGATCATCTCAAAACACTACGCGCACTAACTCCTCGGCAACGGCGCCATTTTGATGCTAGACTGTCGCTATCTAATCAAAAACAATATAAATCAGTGTCCTAATCACCTTAAACTAGTCAGGCTAAGTAGGGTGTCGAACCACGAGGAGTATGTGGTCAGTGTAAAGTGTAAACGATTCCTATCATTATGAAGTAATTCAATTAAAGTGTTGATCACACTAGCATACAGTTTGTGTTTTATAATAAACGAACAATTAATCAAATATTCAATCAGTCAAACAAAGCAAATTACACCCGGGAATCCAAGTAAGCAATCAAACAGCAATCTCATGCAACTTAACAGATAAACTATCCTGTGTTAACTACAGACTTACTAACCAGTTAAACCTTAGGCATCCACGCTCGCTAACACACGTCACTGGGTATCAAACGGTCCCTGCCAGTGTGACTCAACTAAGGGCAAACGTACGCTTTCTTGCAATTAACAGGTCAAAACAATCCTATAAACAATTATCATAGCAATTGGCACACTAATCGTTCTGATCGCAATAAACCTAAACTGACGTTGTGCTCAATAATACTAGACATCAATACTCATAGATAAACATCAAAATAATTACAATCAATCGTTCTAATACATGAGAAAATAACTGAAAGATTACAAACTATACATCCAGGGTATGACTCGAAGGATCTAGCCGCGTCTCGGCGTTTCTCGGGCTTCGGTTATGATGGATATAATCATGTGTACTGGCCTTGAGATGATTGGAAGTGATGGTAGGCTGCTATTCCTCTCCAAGAATGCTCTGGAAACTGAATTATGGCGTCTAGGGTCGTCAAAACGAATATAAACTCAAAACCCTAACTTTCCCGTCTGTGCGGACCATCGCGTAGCACAAAACATACCTTACACTTTTCCAAATAATTCCAAATTTCATATGCACAATACACCCTTACAATTTTCCAAATAATTCCAAATTTCATATGTGATCAAAATATACCAATTCTGAGTTCCCAACCAAATTCATAATTTTTCAATCATTTTAACTATTTTCCCAATTAAACGTCCCAATTCGGTAATAAATTCGCCAAATATTCTCGGTTGGTCGAAAAATTACCAAATTTGGACAGGGACTCAATGATAAGGTTCCTGATGTCCCTGCAAAATTTCAAGACCTAAAAATATGAACATCACAACCTTAACCTAAACAGCCCGTAAACGAGTGATTCGGTATTACCTTAGCGGGTTTGGCTTGTTTTCGCCTTTCTAATCAAGGTTTCAGCTCTTGTGCTTCTATGAAGGCTAGATACAAGTCCTATATCACAAACCAAGCAAATTTTCATCAACATAACAGCCCTTGACTTAGTGTTTCGACTAGGATGTAAAAACGAACTTTTGAACCGTAAAAATGCCGTTTCAACCCTCTAATCCGTGTTTATAGCCAAAAAATTTATCAAACCAGGTTCCTTACCATGTGTAGGATCAAATCATGTTTATGAACCATTTTTAGGGTTTTTACATGGTTAGGAATGATTTTTGGCAACCAAACTATGTTTATATGGTATTATTCAAGTTTAAACAAGTGTAAAAGTTGCTTATTTAAGTTATTTACCTTAGGGTTTGAAGGAATTCTGGAAAAATGAGTTGCAGCTGCTTGGACTTGAAGTTTTTGTTAAATGGAATGTATAAACAAGCTTAGAAGTTAAGTTATATAAAAAAAATGGGGGTGGGGTATGGTTGCGACCGGGAATGCTTATGGGCCCATTTTGGGCCAATTTTGGCCCAATAATCTGAATTTAAAGGCCCAAA
Source organism: Bidens hawaiensis (assembly GCF_021521415.1). Lineage (NCBI taxonomy): Eukaryota > Viridiplantae > Streptophyta > Magnoliopsida > Asterales > Asteraceae > Bidens > Bidens hawaiensis. The sequence continues at coordinate 364,743 of NW_027491434.1, forward strand.
CTCGAAAGCCCAGTTCCAAATTTATTTCGGGTTCGGTTTTTGACGCGAAAAACAAATCGGGTGCGTCAAACAGTGCGAAAACGAGTGTTTTTCGGCTAGTTTTGTGTAAATTTATAAAAACATACTATACGTTTGTAAAAATGAAAAATATTTTGACCTGTTAATTGCAAGAAAGCGTACGTTTGCCCTTAGTTGAGTCACACTAGCAGGGACCGTTTGATACCCAGTGACGTGTGTTAGCGAGCGTGGATGCCTAAGGTTTAACTGGTTAGTAAGTCTGTAGTTAACACAGGATAGTTTATCTGTTAAGTTGCATGAGATTGCTGTTTGATTGCTTACTTGGATTCCCGGGTGTGATTTGCTTTGTTTGACTGATTGAATATTTGATTAATTGTTCGTTTATTATAAAACACAAACTGTATGCTAGTGTGATCAGCACTTTAATTGAATTACTTCATAATGATAGGAATCGTTTACACTTTACACTGACCACATACTCCTCGTGGTTCGACACCCTACTTAGCCTGACTAGTTTAAGGTGATTAGGACACTGATTTATATTGTTTTTGACTAGATAGCGACAGTCTAGCATCAAAATGGCGCCGTTGCCGAGGAATGATTTTTGGCAACCAAACTATGTTTATATGGTATTATTCAAGTTTAAACAAGTGTAAAAGTTGCTTATTTAAGTTATTTACCTTAGGGTTTGAAGGAATTCTGGAAAAATGAGTTGCAGCTGCTTGGACTTGAAGTTTTTGTTAAATGGAATGTATAAACAAGCTTAGAAGTTAAGTTATATAAAAAAAATGGGGGTGGGGTATGGTTGCGACCGGGAATGCTTATGGGCCCATTTTGGGCCAATTTTGGCCCAATAATCTGAATTTAAAGGCCCAAACTCGAAAGCCCAGTTCCAAATTTATTTCGGGTTCGGTTTTTGACGCGAAAAAAAAATCGGGTGCGTCAAACAGTGAGAAAACGAGTGTTTTTCGGCTAGTTTTGTGTAAATTTATAAAAACATACTATACGTTTGTAAAAATGAAAAATATTTTTACGGATCGCTTAAACATTTCAAATAAGTGTTAGGTAAGTCTTTTTCGGCTTAACAGATGATACAATGCTTGGTTTGTAACTATCTTTCGCGTTTAAATCTATAGCGGGTAGTTAAACGAGCATGTTTTCGTTTAACTTGTTTGCTGTTGAACTAAGGCCATATTACTAATATTTTAGCTTATATTAAACGTATATCACTTATAGATGCCCCCCCCCCCCCCCCGGGATATTTGGGTCATAACCCGACCCGTTCGGTTAATCGTTCGTTCGTTACGTAAAAAGCGTCTATTTGCTTAATCGATAAATACGTACTGAAGTGTACCTTGTTTTGGCTCAAATGTCACACATGTAACGGCTTTAGTCTTCGATATAAAATAATAATCAACATTTTAATTGCGTCAAAGTTATCATTAACGTGCCCATAATCATCGCTTAACAGCCGGTCATCTCGCAAAACCCAATTAACGAACATTTAATCATATTCGTTCCAATTGACACTATATATAGATGCTAAAACTTGTACTAAACTCATCTCACTCTTTATATTCATCTAAGATACGCTCCAAAACCAGTAAATGATCCATCCAAGTTCAACTCTTACCAACCGTCATTCTATATCAATTCGTAACATTCAGAAGTAGACTTTATATGTATTTGCATAGTTTCTAGCCGCTAATTAAAACCTCTAAAACAATTATACCAAACACAGAACGGATTAAAACAATTAAAGATTTAGAGTTTGTTTAGGGATGAAGATATACTTAGATATTTATATTTATAATTTAACTTCCCGTTCTTAATCAAACTTAAAGCTTAGCTCAATTGGTTAATGCGTTTGACTTATAACAACCAGACGCGGGTTCGAAACCCCGAGTCAATCCCCCTTTATTTTTAAATGTTTTTTAATTAACCTTATATATATATATATATATATATATATATATATATATATATATATATATATATCTAATAAATCATTTTTAAAATCATAATTTAATTTTAGAAATCAGTTTAAATTAAATAAAAATTATATAAATTTAGTATAAATTATATCTCACCATTTTCACTTAAAAACCGAACTCCCACTCTCGTAAAACATTAAATAAAAATCGTTAATAATCTATATCTTAACGTTTAAAATATTAAAACTTATTTCGTTAACAAGTCAAATAAATTTCTAAACTTATAATTATTAACTCAAGAATCTCGAACTTAATGACCTTCACGTCGTTGCCTATAAAATAATAATATATTATATCGCATTTCCGTTAACTAAAATAATAATATAATAATCAAGATTGGTAAAACTAGTATTATAATCTCAAAACCTCAACATAACTTATCAATATATAACCCCGTTAGATTATCGATTGAGTCTCGTATTCGTTTATCCTAGCTACTGCGGATCTTTCAAGTCCGCTTTTGTGACACTTTCGGTTCGTTCACTGTTTACAATCTTTACAACGGGTTTGGTTATCAATATCGTATCAACTCGTAAGGTGAGTTTCTCACAACCCCTCTTTTTAAACGTTTTCATATTTTGGGGTAGCATATGTATCTACTACAAATTCAAGTATTACGATTTCGATTACAAACTACAATTCACTATATGGACTTGTGTATTACTTGATTACTTGCTCGAATTTACTTGCACGTGGTAGACTCAATAAGTATGATCATACACCCCCCCCCTTGCACTCAGGTCCATTTGTATCGAGTGGAAAAGGGCCTCATTATCCGAGTACGTTGGTTGTTACCAACTGGAAAGGACCTTACTTGCGCGATTACCCGAGTACGTTGGTTGATACCAACTGAAAAGGACTTTACTTGCTCATTTATCACTTGTCCATGAATTGTATGATTTTTACATATTATATCAAACTGTGGGAATCTCACCAGCTATGTTCATAGCTGACTTTATTTTATACATATGTTACAAGTGTAAAGATACGAGGATGAAAGTTAGAAGACACATAGGATGCCTATAGGATATTCAAAGAACAACTTCTCATTAGTTTATTTATTTGTTACAACTTGTATTATTTGATATACTTGTGTTACATGAAGATTTAAATGAAATAATGTTATTATGGTCACCTAATAGTGTCACGTGTGTTTGAGCAATCTGTCTGTCACACTCAGGCGTTTACGCTTTAGCCGGGGTGTTACAGATGTAGATGACATGGTAGTCAGCTTGGTCGAGTTCCCCTTTGGGATGTATAGTTAAGGATGGAGATTAGGGTTCTTGAGAGGAACTCGATTTTAGCAGAGAGGAGGCACACAAAATTGTTATGTGTGTGTGATTAGGTTATGATGTTAATCTTTATCTCTCTTTATATACACCCAAAAGGAAACCTTTTATTAGTTAATTAAAGGTAATATGGTCCATCAACAATTATCAAACTATTATATAATAAGGTATCATGATGGCTATTTAAATAAATATATAAATACTATATTTATTCTTACAAAGTTACACGTGTCAGTATTTGGAGTGTGTGTTAAAAAGCTAGCTGGTTGTGAACCGGTCAACTTCATTTAGTTGGTGTTAAGGATATCTTCAGAAATTGTTATAGATTATTTTTGTTACAAACGGGCCAGAAAGGTATTTTCTTCAGGTTAAAAGTTCAATTTCAGTATTAATAATTTAATATTTAGCTAATTTAGGGTTATTTGTAGTAATACTGCATGAATATTTCGGGTATTAATGAATTAACTGGCTGTTGGCAAATTGGTTTTTAGTTAAGAAGTTACAGGTTGTAGTGCAGATTGAAGCCAACGTCAGTTCTTTACTATAATTAATTATATTATTTTGAAAGGTTTGACTATTAGACTTAATTTTTTTTTAACAAGATGATGATACTTCTGCAATTTGTGCTTTTATATCCGGTGCTAAACATCACACTTAACCTATTGTTCCTATTAGTGAACTTCATCTTTTTAGTTAAATTAGAAGCCTTTAATGCATACAGCGTGTTTGCTTTTATGGCTCAACATTTGATGGTTAATACATCATGCCATCTTTTTATTTTTTTTTAGCATCTAAATTATTGTATATTATCGGTATGCAGTGGCGTACATAGCTATTAAGGAGGGGTAGCGGGTATAGCTATTAAGGAGGGGTACCCCTTAATTTTTCCGGTGAAGTGGAAATTTCTACGTTTTAGTGTATTACGTTACCCCTAAAAATTATATTATGCTATCCCTCAAAATTTTAGAAAAGCCCAAAACTTTACCTTTTAAAGTTTTAAAAGCCCAAGATGATAAAAAGCCTACCATTTAATTAAAACTTAAAAGCCCAACTTAAATAATCGGCTGAAGGTAGGCATGAAACGGGTTACCGTGCGCCGGTACAAAACGCGTAACCAGGCACCCGTATGTGCTAAACAGGTGGGCGTGGAGACACGCGTAATGCTAAACTAAGCCCGGGATGCGTGAAACGCATAACAAGGTGGTTGTATGAGCGAAGCGCGTTACCGGGCGCCGGTACACTCAAAATGCATTACCGGACCCGCGAAACTGGTAATTGGGCGTCAGTACACGTGAAATAGGTAATCTAACGCCGGTACGTGCAACGCGTAACGAGGTTGGGGAAGTGTGAAACGCGTTACAGAGCCCCCATATGCGCGAAATACGAAACCAACTACCCATACGCGCTAAACGGTTACAAATATTTTTCATTAATGTACGGTCAAAAAAAATTTTGCGCCACCCCTAAAATGATGTTTTAGATCCGCCACTATCGGTATGAACCCATACCTTCATACCATTTTACCGCCTCACTAAAATCAGTGGCGAAGCCACACTATCACCACCGGGTTCAACCGAACCCCGTTCTTTTCTGGTTTTATATATAGCATATAGTGTTGAATTAACGAGCGAACTCATTCTTTTCCGGCGAGCGAACCAATATCATTTTAAAAAAGTGCATTCGAACCCAATGATTACAAAAAGTTTAGTCATATTTTTTAGTAACGAATATTCTTTTAATAAAATATAAAAAGCTTTTTAAAAAACTATAAAATTATTAGCAAACATCACATATGGCCCAATAATACCCTATTACCCCATATATAGATTAATAAAAAGCCCAAAATACTCAATACGCCCAACCCAACTAACATTCTTAAACATAATACCTAAATAAAAAATAAATAAATAAACAAATAAAAACATCGGTCATTCACTCAGCAACCGATCGGCTTCTTTCTATCGACCAGATGACCATTGTCTCATCGCGTTTGCCTTTCCCCTCAAGGTTCTACCATCACCAACAACCAATACCAGTTGGTCTATCGTTTGAGAAATGTTTTTCTTCAATGAAGCATGTGAAGTCGGATTTGCGTAATCATTTGGGTGACGATTATATGAAATATGCTTGTATTTGTTATATTGAGAATGAGTTCTTTTTCTAAGTCGCGATTGAATATATTTTTCAAAACATGAAAACTCGTAAGGAACAATCATAATATGCAATATCTTTTTATTTAATGACTTTGTATTTTATTGAATGCTAAGGACATATTTTTGTTATGACAGTGATATTGCATTTTATTTATCTAACCGAATGATCGACCCGGCCCGACCCATTCGGGCCTGAAAACTTTGACACCGAAAAAACATCAAGCATAAAAAAGTTCCGAACCCATAGAAAAAAGTTCCTGCCTCCGCACTTTTAGGGAATGACACATCATGTTATTCTAACGGTCTCATTAACGTGAACGAACACAAATAAACGTAAATGAATATAAATAAACAAATTAACTTAAATGAATACAAATGAAGAAATATAAAACACTAAGTAGATGATTCATTCAGTGCTTAATCAAAAAATGAATGTAAACGAATATAAAAAAAATAAATGAATAAAAAAAGGTCCAAGTATGTAAATTCTGAATAAATATAACAAACAATTCTTTACAATAAATTAAATTAAAATCCAAAAATATGTATTCACAGTATTAGAAACGGCCAAATGTAAAGCAGTCTCGTAATACGGAATACTAAACTTTTATCTTCTTCAAACCACCCTATTAAACAGCATGTTACTTAACTTTCACGGTAATTTTGGATAATTTCTGTTTTAAATCGTAACTTTGGATAAAAGTTACGTCCGTTTAAAATGTTAAGACTTTTAGTCCATTTATTTTTATACGAATTTATCAATTTCTGTATCCCACGCTTTTTGTTTACCAAATCAAGATTTGGAACATCATTTTCAATATTACTAGAAATGTTACCATCACTAAACACAAGTAACAATTTCTTATTTATTTATTTATTTAGCACAAAATCTGAAGCAAAAGCATTCTAAAAGCATGATTCATTTGGTATAACCACAACAGAAAATGAAACCCCAACCCTAAATGTAACTATCAAACCACATTCGGAAAATGAGAACAATTAGGCGTCAAGAAGATATTCAAGTGACAGTGATTTCTTGTTGCGGTTCCGGCCCACGTCTTCAAGCAACGCCGCCAGCCGTCGCTTCTCGTCCTGCACGTCTGGATTTGCGGTCCCGAGCTTCTCCTCTCTCATGCCGACTACGTATTCTAATATCTCGATCGCATCGTCCCACCTACAACATCAATCAAAAATGGTCAAAACCACCGCGTCTACATTTGATCATAACAAATGTTAAAAATGCTATATATGCACGTCTTGCTAATAGGTTGTAACAAATGTCAAATTAACTCGATTTTATGATGATACCTGCCCATGGCATCATAAGTACCGGCTAGATTGCTATAAACCCCGAGGGTATCGGGATGATGTGGACCATACTCGGTCTCGAGAATGCCTCTCGCTTCTTCGAAAAGATCCGCAGCCTCATTTATCGAGTTAATTTGAACACACGCGAGCCCCATTTGGTTCAAAGCGACCCCGAAAAGAGCCCATTTCTTCTCACCGATCACCCTCAGCTTTAAAACCGCGGCTTTTAAGCTGTTATACGACTCCATATAACGCCCCATCATATAGTACAAAACCCCTATTTGCGCCTCGATTCCTGCCACCGTATTAGATTGACCCGGTGCCTTCCCGTAAACCTTAAGCGCCTTTTTTAACAGGTTAAGTGCTTGATCAAGCTCATTCATTGACTCGTAAATACCTGAAACTTCAATCAAACCGCTCGCGATTTCTTCTTTCGGGATTCCTGGAACCGGTTTCACGTATATTCGTAATGCGTTTTCACAATATGATTTCGACTCACGAAACTTCCCAATCTTGTTATTAACATCCGCTAGTCTGACGAAAACTGAAGCAACCGACGGATGGTTTTCGCCTTTAATCGACTTGAACAAGTTAAGCGCCTTTTGATAAGAGAATATCGCCTCGTCATAACGCGCTAAAGCCAAATACGCGTCCCCGATACACACATCAATAGCAGCCACATCAGTATCATGCCCGTTGGCGGAAATAGCCATGCTTGCCAACACGTAATGCTCAAGCGCCGTTTCATACTCTCCCATTGAGTCACAAATCAGGCCCATGAGCCTGCGGTCCGCAGCTTCTTCCAAAGAAGCCGGGGACCCACTTTGATGAATATCCAGAGCCATCTGGCACAACCTTTTCGCCTCGACGAACTGCATGGCTTGAACATGTGCCTCGGCCACATACCGGCACGTTTCCCCAAACCGAGCATCGGTTTCACCCAACACTTGTCGTTGGATTTCCAACCCCGCGGTGTAACAAAGGATTGAGTTATCGATATTCCCAATTATCGCATACGCGTCGCCTAATTGCATACACCCAGCAAACTTGGCAAGCGAGTGTTTCTGGCCCAAGTCCATATTTGGGATCTCGATCGACCGTTCCAAAAGCGGGACCGCGTCTGCATACCGGCCCAAACTACAATTCAAAGCCGCAACGATGTGTAAACACATCACGAGCTCCAAATTCGGCTTCTCAGATTGGATCATCTCGAACGATTTCAACGCTCGTTGGGCCAATTCGAACGCCTTTTTCGGGTTTTCACCGGTTGATAATAAGGCCCGGGCTTGTTTAAGTAGATAAGTTGCTAGATATCCCGCATCTTCATTCCCCGGAATATTCTTTTCGTGCTTCTTAACTGTTTTCGACGCCTGTTTCTTACCGGAGGGAGGTCTGGCTTTCGGAATTGAAGGTAGATTATGTTTCGGGATAACCGGAACGATGTCGTTTAATGATTCTGTTAAATCTTTCTCATCAGTTACAACAACGCACTCTTTCGTAACGTCTTCAGCGAGTTTTGGGAACTCGCCGAAGTCGCCTCCAGCGAGAAACCGAAGCTCGGAGTCAATACGCGATTCGTGGCCGTACGACAAGTAGCTGAACCTGGAGGGCGATTGGTCGGAGCTTTGCATCTCGCAGACGTTGTGATACAGCTGCTCGATGGAAGTATCGACGGCTCCCGGACTGTTTTCGACGACTAAATCGATCGAATCGCTTTCCGGGCTGTGCGTGCTCAACGGGCTTCTCGGGGAAGAGAAGCCGAAGAGCTCTTTGTGGGGCAGGTAGTTCCCATTTGACGTCGGAGGCTCGATCACAAGTTCCGGCATTTTTGAATACCACCTGAATGTAACATAAGATTGATTACGGGCTTTAAACTGATGATGAAGATGCAGACAATAAAAAAAAGTATTTTTCTTAATATAATGATTTTGTGAATAATTTAACGTGTGAAGTCAAACATGCATGAATTTTATATGCGTGAATGATTAATTTGGAAGAATATCCAGAAAAAAAGGAATAAATTGAGTGACAAATAATGAATGTTTCATGAAATTTGAAGTTAAATTAATGTCAACTACACTTTGTTACGCAAAGGTCTTGTATTCTTTTGAGTCACCCATACCATAATTTATATCGCTGAATTCAATGCATGATAAAGAAACAGATAACATAAATTAAGGGTTAAAGATTGCAATAAATTGAAGTTAATGATGTTAAATAATCAAAATGGTGGCGGGAATTGATGAAATACCTTGATTGAAGGACAAATAAGGGGATTGCTTGGATTGAAATATAGGAACAAAGGAAGCTGAAGATAAGATGTGTGTATGAATTGTTGTAGGTGTTGCAAGTGTGTATATATGTATATATAGGAGATGGAGGTATATACTAACTGAAGAAAAGAGAAAAGGTGGTTGATGAAGAAGATAATGGCAAAATAATGGAATCAAAGGTAGGATAGTTAATTATGAGGATGCATATGTATTAAATATTAATTAAGGTGTCTGTCTGTAATTTTAAATATAAGAAAACAGATGTTTTTTTATTGTTTTTAAACCTTTCTTCTAAACTTTCTTATAGTTATGAAACTTTTAGACTTTTCGTGGCTTTTTTTTAATTTTTTATTTTATTTATTTATTTTGTTGGTGCTTTTGTTGTTAAGAACTTATAACTTTATGTTCAATAAAAGTTTTAAAACGTAAATGCGTCTAGACTTTAGCAGATCCAGGAATTTTTTTCAGATGGTGCACTACTTTTAGGTGCTTCAATTTCATAGAATCGGATATAAAAATTCCTGATCGGTTTGAGGTTCAGGTCGATTCGATAGCTCGGGCAAAGTTCATAATACCTACAAATCAACAATTACAAACTAACGAATTAAAAACTAAGAAACTAACAAATTAAAACCAACAATCTAACAAATTAAAATTAAATTAACAAATAAGTAGTTAACAACTAAGAACAATTAACATTTAATATATGAATGTAAACTTACTTTCAAAGTGGGAGGATTCGAGTAATCGAGCTTTGAGGAAGAGTAGAAGGCAGGAGGATTGAAGATGTGTACAATGTGTATTTGGCAGGAGGTGTGTACGGTGCTAGTCGGACGGAAAAGCGGCGGCAGTGGTCGGAGAACGGCTGATTGGCTGCACGGGGAAGAGGGGTCAAGGGAAAACGGCCAGAAATGGTCGGCCGTTGTGGTTTGTTGTGTCTGTGTGTTCAGTAATAAAAACCCTAATTGACATAATGATATAATGGCTAAGTTAGAGTTAGTTCAAAAAATTACACTAGAAACCGGAATCGAGCCTACGACCTTTGGGTTACAAAATTAACACCTTACCGGCTGGGCTACTGCTTTAAATGCATATAGGGTGGTTCCTCTAATATTTTCTATATATAAATACATTATTATTTTGAAACTTGGGTGGTTCTAAGGAACCACCCATTTCTACTGTAGATCCACCCATGCGTCTACTTCATGCCATGCGTCTACTTCATTTTCAATGCATCTAAAGTTCATAATGTTATGCGAATTTGTTCTTAAGACCCCCCCCCCCCCTTTTTCTTTTTTAAAATACAACACTCTTAAGTGTGTATATAGGGCAGGTTCCGAAAATCATCTTTTTATGAAAGTGTATGGTAAGAGCACTTCTATCGACGAAATACTAACGTTCATCATTTTTCATTTACATTTTATGTTACATTAATTTCGGTATTTTTATAATTTTATTTGACCTTAAAAATTTTCAAGTTGATATCATCATATACATGTGCGCCAAAATTATATCAAACATCGAAAACAGACGTTCCATTTTACCCGATTAGACACATCACTATATACCAAAACTCATTACAATAATTAATAAAACCTTATAACTGGACACGCCATTATCCGGATCAACTTTGGAAAGTGGTCGCGCCGTCGTAAAAGGTTAGACACATCATTATACGCTCGTGCATCAGGAGGTGTGAGAAGGGCGTTAAGGTAATACTTATGCATCAATGTGGAAGGTAGGCGCACCATTTTACTAGATTAGACGCTTTGTTATGTTAATCATACCTGAAAAGTGGATGCACCATTTAATGAATTAGATGCACTACTATGCAAATCAAACATAAAACGTTGACGCATTCTTGTAATGGGTTATACGCATCGTCATGAATCAAATCTTATTACAACAAGCTAAAACTTTGGATGTGCACACATCATTATAAAGGATTGGACGCATCAAATATCTTTAATAAATAGTCATTACAAAATATGTATATATACATAGAATTGAATTAATCTACAAAAGCCAACAAAAATGAAAAGTATGAGAAGACATAATTAATTGACATGTGGTAAGTGGAGACCAAAGGAAAAATGGTATAAAAGTAATAGTACACATTTTCTCTCTTCACATGCAAGTCAGATGTTAATTCCCTCATCATTTTAAAACGTTTAAAACTTTTTCATATGATATTTAAAAAAGAGAAAATAAAAATTAACCATAATAACAAGCGTTTTTTATCTTTAATATGAGTATGATTTTGTTATATATAAAAAAAATAAAACAAAAATTACGTCATTGTATCTTTTTGCTTATCATTGTGTCTTTTTTTCCCTATTGTGTATTTATGTTTGTCATTGTGTTTTTTTCGTCATTGTTTCTTTTAACTCATCATTGTGTTTTTTTTTAAATATTAATAACACCGTTGTGTAATAATAATATGTAAATATAATAAAAAATACCAACAAATTATCTAATACATAAAACACAATGATGAATAATATTACACAATAACCTGAAACGTAAAACACAGTAATAAATACATATAACACAATACCCTGAAACGTAAGACATAATGGTGAATATATATAACGCAATGACCTGAAACATAAAACACAATGAAAACTACATATTACATATTGACATGAACGTACAATGAATATAATACTATTTTTCTCAAATTAAGTGAATGTCATGCCAATTCCGAACAAAAGACAATAAACACATTACACAATGACTAAAACACAATGATAAATAGAAAAACAAATGTTGAGCACAAAGAAACAATGACGAACAAAAATACACAAATGACGTAATCTTTGTTTTAATTTTTATCTTTAATATGAGTACCAATTGAAAAACACAATGACCAAAATCTATAACACGTGCATAGAAAAACTCAATTTAAAACCACAATGAACAACCAATAATACAATATAATAAAACCCACTAATATTTTTTTATTTTTATATAACAATATCAATTCATATTAAAGATAAAAAAAACACTTGTTATTATGTTGATTTTTTTTAAACAATGTCGTACGAAAAAGTGACGTTTTAAAATGATGGGAGAATTGACACCCGTATCGTGAAGAGAGAAAGTTATCATAAGTGAGTTATTACCTTAACGCCCTTCTCATCAACTTTTATCTTTAAATTAATCTCCACCATCTAAATCTAAAATCAGTGAATTATATTCCTTCTCATCTTTCTCATTTTTGTTTACTTTGCATTTTAACCAATCCCTATATGCACGCAAGATGATTCATAATAAAGTAAGTATTATACAATTTTGTAATTAAGAATAAAGTATTTAAAAAATAAAGAACTACACAAAATATTTGATATTAAAAAACTTATTTGTTTAATGTTTTATAAAATGAAAAATATAACTGTATTTCCTATTTTACATATATTGAACTTTCTATAAGTTACAACTTTAGAATACTTCAATGTTAGCCTCACGTCTAAAAAAGAAATTTATATGACTCTTTAAGCATCGCAATGGTTTAATATATAGAGAAATGTGAAAAGTAAAATAAAATAAAATTTGAGGTGGGGAGAGGTGGAATGTTGTTGTTCTAAGCATATGAAGGGGACTTATCTCCGACTTTGTTTTCTAACCTTTCTACATCTTGTTACTTGGCATGTCACTTTTCAATATGCTTTTTGGCAAGCTTTCTCATCAAAACGTAACCTTATAGATGTTGCTTCTAGTATAGTAGTAATATTAAATAAATAATCTTTAAACCCGTATAATATGTTATACCTCGCAAGAACGCAATATCCACACGTATACAAGGAATTATACAATATTACATAAACTCGAGGCTTAAAGAATCTTCAATTAAACTTACTCGGGTTGTTCAGTAACCAGTTTTTGACCCATACGAAGGACAATGACTTGATGTCATCGATTAATTTTGTATGAGATATCGGAATGTTCTCAAAAACCTTATAATTGCGGGCTTGCCAAATGATCTACATGGAGATAAGAATAATTTCTTGGGTTATCTTACTATTGATTTCGCCTCCTTGAATGTGTTGATGGAGCGTAAAAGAAAAACCTTGAACCGAGGTTAAGTTAAGCGAAGGTAGTTTCCCTCATAACCCTATGGCTTGCCAAATTAACCGTGGTGTCTATGAAATTTACCCGGCCTGTTTTTGAAAAATGCTTAGTAATTGTCTCACAACCAATAATAACATGTGATACAATGTATTGTTCTTATTATTTAATGCAAGATACAAATTAGTCCACCCAGGATATATCATAAAATCATAACATTTTATTTAAACTATATCGTTTATCTATGACTCTATTTGTCATTTGATTACGTTAATATCTACTTACGTTACGAAATGCATATATGAGAAGAAGTCACTTGGACTGCACGTAATTCCTACTATTTAGATGTCTTATTTAAAGTCCCAATTAAACTATTATAAACTATTGATAATCAATGTCAAAGAATGAATTTTGTTTTTCACCGATAGATAGACACGCCATCACAATGTCAAATGACTTATCACCAACTATCTAAAGAAGCGCAGTGGGTTAATAAAAGTTACACAGTTATCTGAATGTACGCCTGAAAGAAGGTTAACTCTTAATGGAGGTCATGCTTCAAGAAATAAAGTAAAGAAATGATCAACAAGACCGAACTTTAATTCATTTTTCTACTTAACATTAAACAAAGTTAAAATGTCTTATATAGGCTCACAATACAAAGTAGTTAATAAACCAACACTACTCTACTACTCTAATTTCTAGGAATGAAAACGTACAACATGGAAACATGCAAACTAAAATTAAAGGTGCATAACTTAAGCAAGCAAATTAAACGTGTGACTGCAATTGAACATGGTTAGCATGCTGCTGATGTGTTCGTCATCACGTATCAGCACCATTGTAAAGAACATACTATAGATGCATTGTAGGCCAATAAAATATAGAACGCTACATCAATTTGTTTCTTTACGAGGCTGACAAATCAAAATGTAGAGTAAGTTTGCAGCCTACTAAGCATACAAGTTGTATATCCTTACGACCTTACACGTGGTCGTGGGTTCGAGTCCCACAGATGGTGCCAATGAAGAAACACTAGATCAAACTGGATAGTCCGATCGGGTATTTCCCCAGATGTGAGTATTCTGAAGGGTTATGAGAACAAATCCAAGCTAATGCCTGCAAAACAGAACGCCGTTGAGTCTCGTCACAGGAAGGACAGAGTGGGGGGTCTTCCCGTAACCACCATCCGGCGTGAGAATCAGTACTGTATCTTAATCGGAATTAATACGAGTACCAGTATATAGCGTAAGGCTTGAGAGTGTGAATGAATACCTCGAAGAGATGATCTTCGTATTTATAGCCGAAGGTGATTGATGGAGTTGTCACTATCAACTTATTCCTTTTTTGCCTGAATGGACATGTGTCAGGCCTTTATTGGATGTGACAGCCTGGACCCGTTTATGGTGTAACCATTATCTGTGCACGTCGTAGGCGGCCATTACGTGTCCAGGTGTCTTCTTTCCATTGGCCGATGTCGCTATTAGGAGGTTTTGAGGAAATCTTCTAGAAGTAGTTTGTTACAACTGCTCTTCCATATCACGTGGGGATCATACGTATGATGAGTCCCTTGAGTTATTTGTGGACTCCTTCCACGGATGCTCGCGTGACCATTTGCGGGTTATTACGGAGTTCCACGAAGTGTCTTGGATTGTGGATGGCTTTACCAATCCACTTGTTCCTTGCACGAATGTCTTTTGGCGATCCGCGGGTTGGTTGATGGATCCGTGGGTGACGGATGTCTTTGACGATCCGAGGGTCGGATAAGGGATCCGTGGGTAGCTTTGGTCCCCTCCCTCTATAAAACCATTGCATGCATATAGAAAAATACCACATTAAAATTTACACATTTTGCCTTTTTGTTTATTAAGTGTTTGTTTTGATTTTTCTTTTAACATAATAACATTAGTTATGGATATCAAAACTAGAAAAAAAAAAGAAAAAGAAAAGCTTTATTATTTATTTAATAGTTTAAGGTGCGTGGAGATTTCCACGACTGGCAGGATCAAAGTGACAGTTTTGGAGAGGGGTGATGTTCTGAGCTTGTATCCTGCCACATCACCACCCTCAGTGACGATGATGTCCATATTGGTTGATATATCAAGGGATATTGCACGTAGAGTGTGAAAAATGGAGATGGTTTTGATGAAACAAGGAGATGGAGGGTGGTTCAAATGTGTGACGCCTAAAATGGCTGTCGATTAGTGTTGTGTAGTGATGGAGATGATGTGAGCTAGCGATTGAAACTAGAGATAGACCCTGAATATTTTATGTCTGAATTGAGTTTTTTCGGTGTTGGCATGTTTCTAAGCTCGACATTTGACTTTTCGGTATGGCCTTGATTGGGTCAGGTTAGATAAATATTGATATTGTCATTGCACACAAGTACTTATTTGAATTCGATAACTTTTTTAACTTTGTTTTCTAAATGCAACATTTATATTGAAGAGGTATGTACCCGCCTCAACACAGAGCAAGGCGGGTCAACCCACAAGATATAGACAACAGGCTTGAAACCAAGACATTACGAAGGCACAAAGCCAAAACCTATGCGCATGGCGCATACCACACATGCTCAGGCATCATATGCCCAGGCACCACACATGCTCAGGCATCATATGCCCAGGCACCACACATGCTCAGGCATCATATGCCCAGGCACCACATATGCTCACGCATATCGCATATGCGCGCGGCGCATCAGCGCGCGGCGCATATCATATCTGCGCATGAAACATCTGCGCGTGAGAATAAAGAGAAGACCTCGCGAATCCTCAGGATAGGCGCGTATCACACATGCACATAATCAACCTCATCCTTATCCAAATCAGGATTAGGGCAACCCTGATTGTGCACGTCAGACAACCTTCCAGAAGGTATCTTTTTAAGGAATAAGAATATGCTGATGTTGACAGCTGCCAAATGAAAGGTGGACAACTCAGCATGACACATGTGCTACCACGTGATTACAACCAATGAGAAAGCGCCAGGTGTCCCAGAGGACACGTGGCGCAGAGCAATTGGAGGAGGCCAACAAGGCTGAGCCCAATCAGTGGAAACCCTAGCACTATAAATACAGCATCAACTCCACAAGGAGAAGGACATTCATTGACATTCATTGACAATCATATCACATTCAATCATATTCAATTACATTCAATCACAGACAGTTACAGCCAGTAACATACAATCACATCAAATTATAGAGTATTCAGCTATTAAGCAATACTCTCCAGAATTCCTTACTCTCACATATTATTATCTTCTCCACAAATACTTATTCTCACACCGGAGGGTTACCCCAAAGAGGACCCCTCTGTCCCTTTCTGAGGGGTAAGTTGACGGTGCTGTTCATTTTGTAGGTGGAAGAACACAGATCCAAGAGAAACCATCGGTGAAATAGTATAATCACACCCGAGGAAAGTAGATCGTCTACCAGTGAGTCGATCCACGCTTCTTCGTTGGCGCCATCCACTGTTACAACGGCAACAAGATCTACTCAGATCTATATAAAAAACCAATTTTCACCATGGTTTCTAGCGTTCGTAACGTTGATCAAGCTCTGGAGGATATTGAACGTGAGGATGTTAATGAGGGACAACAGTTTCTGAGGGCGCAGCGTGATTCTACGCGCGCCACCAGTAACCGTCCTTTCATCACAACTCCTCATGGCCAGACTGAAACTCCTCCAGACGATCTTACGTTACAAAATCTTGCCGGCGCGAAACAAAAAGGACCAATGGGTCCAGAAGATGAAACAAATGATCCTAACGAATGGCTCATAAACGAGCAGCGGCGTCTAATGGACAAGTACAATGAGATGGTCAAACAGAAAAAGCTAGCCATAACACAAAGGCAAGCGTTTGATAAGCAAACTGTTCATGGAACAAAAAGGCCGCGCGCGCCGGAAGAAGGACATTCTGTTCACACTGCACACACTGAGTTCAGTGATGAAGAAGTGCACAGCATGAGGAAGACGCGAGATACTCATGCAGGAGGCTCACAGCTCCGCGCGCCTGTGAACATGGCGCCTGGAGCCAGAGCCGATCTGGATCTGCAAATACCGTACAGCCCACCAGTTAGAGGGCAAGTGGACGTAACCACACCGTACAGACCAGCCATCTTGGTGAAACATTCAAAGTTCACTGAGCGCATCGCGAAGGCTCCCATCCAGCACAAAACCAAGATGCCAAGTGGTTTGGGCAAATATGACGGCACAACAGATCCAGACGATTTCTTGCAAGGTTTTTACAACACGGGAAACCTAGAGAGCTGGACGATGCCAACATGGTGTCACATGTTTGCTCGCTGCCTCACGGGCGCGGCGCGTGTCTGGTTCGAGAGCTTGCCGACTGGGCAAATTGATGGATTCGAGGAACTATTGGAAAAGTTCCAAGCCCACTTCGTGCAGCAGCGCAGACACACGCGCGACCCTGATGACATCATGCACTGCGTGCGCAGGAATGATGAAACGATTGAAGACTACATCACTCGTTTCAATCAAGAGTCTCTGGCAATCGGGGGTATCACTGAGAAACTATTGCGCGTGGCCTTTATACAAGGCGCGCGCAGTGATCAACTCCGCCGAGCTCTCGTAAGCAGAGATGGCATACCCACCACGTGGGCCAAGTTAATGGAAGCATCGCGAGTTTTCGCGAGAAATGAAAAACAAATTGCCCAAGATAGGGCAAGAGAAAGAGCGCATCAAGCTGAGTCACCGCGCAGCAAAGAAAAGAGGGGCAAACAGAACTCTGTATGGTCCAGGTTGCAACCAACCAGTTTTTCTTCCGCAGAAAAGCAGGCGCAACCAAGCTCACCCCAGCCCCAAAAAGATGTTCGTAATCGCGGGGAGGGTGACAAGAGGGAAGGCGGCAGAGATCCTAGCAGACCTCTGCCAAGAATATGGACTCCCCTCACTAAAACGCCTTTACAGGTGTTAAGCACTGAGAATGTCCAATTCAAAACCCCCAAGCCACTACACTACAAGGGACCATCAGACAGTGGCAAGTACTGTGAATTTCACAAATCCACAGGACACAACACTGATGCATGCCACCACTTGAAGGATGCAATTGAAAAGGACGTGAAATCAGGCAAGCTGGCTCACCTGGTGAAAAACTCAAGACCAGACAATGAACAATCAGAAGCCTCAGCCAGCAAAAAGTACAAAAGAATCTGTGTAGCTGAGGGAGGAAGGCAAGGGCAAATATCAAGAAAGAGAGGCGCGCAAATCCAAGGAGATTGGCGCGAGCAACAAGTCATCTTCCCAAGAATCAGGGGAGGCCCTTCCATCAGCAGTCCTCTTGTCATCACTACACACATTGCTCATTATGAGGTGTCGAAAGTCCTGGTGGACAATGGCAGCGAGTCAGACATCATGTATGAGCAATGTTTCAGGAAACTGGATCCGGCAGACCAAGCAAGGCTTGAAATTGTGAATGCACCAATCTCTGGTGTTTCAAATGAAATCATTCATCCCCTAGGTCAAATACAATTTGAGCTAACTATGGGGGATGAGAAACACAAGCGAGCCGAAGTTGTTAACTTCTTGGTCTTGCCCACCACTTCTTGCCACAATATGATCTTGGGTAGGGGAACGATTGCCCAATTCAACGCCATACCGTCGCCAGCGCACGGCGCGTTGGGGTTCCCAACACCAACAGGTGTAACTTTTGTATACCGGGATCATTTGTGCGCAGTGACAAGTACTCCGCGGGAGGGGAGAATGAAAACTCCAATGGCAGAAAACGCGCCAGAGGAATGGATTCTCAACCCAAAATTCCCGGAGCAGAAGATCACAATTGGCGCAACGATATCAGACGACACGAGGGTGAGAATGAAAAGATTGCTCACGGCATATATGTCGGTCTTCGCGTGGCAACACTCTGATATGACTGGGGTTCCGCGAGACATGGCACAACATTCTCTCAACACCTTCAAGTCTGTAGAGCCAATTGCTCAAAAGAAGAGAGTCATGGGGGATGAAAAGGCGAGGGCCATGAATGAGCAGGTCGAGGATCTACTGCGCACAAACATCATCCGCCCGATACGATACCAGACGTGGGTAGCCAATCCTGTGATGGTAAAGAAAAGTAACGGGTCGTGGAGGATGTGCATTGACTTCAAGGACCTCAACAAAGCGTGCCCAAAGGATTGTTACCCCCTCCCAAACATCGACGCAAAGGTGGACTCCGTGGCGCCATTCAAACTCAAATGTTTCCAGGATGCCTACAAGGGCTATCACCAGATTCAAATGGCACCACAAGATGAGGACAAGACCGCCTTCAGAACCGACAAGGGTGTTTTTTGTTACACAAAAATGCCCTTTGGTTTGAAGAATGCGCCAATCAGTGAATGCACCAATCTCTGGTGTTTCAAATGAAATCATTCATCCCCTAGGTCAAATACAATTTGATCTAACTATGGGGGATGAGAAACACAAGCGGGCCGAAGTTGTTAACTTCTTGGTCTTGCCCACCACTTCTTGCCACAATATGATCTTGGGTAGGGGAACGATTGCCCAATTCAACGCCATACCGTCGCCAGCGCACGGCGCGTTGGGGTTCCCAACACCAACAGGTGTAACTTTTGTATACCGGGATCATTTGTGCGCAGTGACAAGTACTCCGCGGGAGGGGAGAATGAAAACTCCAATGGCAGAAAACGCGCCAGAGGAATGGATTCTCAACCCAAAATTCCCGGAGCAGAAGATCACAATTGGCGCAACGATATCAGACGACACGAGGGTGAGAATGAAAAGATTGCTCACGGCATATATGTCGGTCTTCGCGTGGCAACACTCTGATATGACTGGGGTTCCGCGAGACATGGCACAACATTCTCTCAACACCTTCAAGTCTGTAGAGCCAATTGCTCAAAAGAAGAGAGTCATGGGGGATGAAAAGGCGAGGGCCATGAATGAGCAGGTCGAGGATCTACTGCGCGCAAACATCATCCGCCCGATACGATACCAGACGTGGGTAGCCAATCCTGTGATGGTAAAGAAAAGTAACGGGTCGTGGAGGATGTGCATTGACTTCAAGGACCTCAACAAAGCGTGCCCAAAGGATTGTTACCCCCTCCCAAACATCGACGCAAAGGTGGACTCCGTGGCGCCATTCAAACTCAAATGTTTCCTGGATGCCTACAAGGGCTATAACCAGATTCAAATGGCACCACAAGATGAGGACAAGACCGCCTTCAGAACCGACAAGGGTGTTTTTTGTTACACAAAAATGCCCTTTGGTTTGAAGAATGCGGGCGCAACCTACCAAAGACTTATGGATGCCGTTTTCAACGACCAAATTGGAAGAAACCTAGAAGTCTATGTGGATGATTTGGTGATCAAAAGCAGGGAGGAAAAACAGATGCTCAAAGACATCGAGGAAACCCTTGGGCGCCTAAAGGAAGTTAACATGAAGCTCAATCCGAGCAAATGCACTTTCGGCGTGCAAGAGGGAAAATTTCTGGGTGTAATGGTCACCAAGGATGGTTTTAAGGTGAACCCTGAGAAGGTAGAGGCCATCCTTGACATGCCCTCGCCATCCACCATGAAAGAAGTTCAGAAGCTGAATGGTAGATTGGTATCAATCAACAGGTTCCTAGCGAACCATGCAACCAAATCTACCCCATTTATCAATACATTGAGAAACTGCTTAAAGAAAAGTCAGTTCAAATGGACTCCTGAGGCCGAGCAAGCTTTCAGTGAGATTAAAGAATGTTTGATAAATCTGCCCGCGCTCACAGCTCCACTTCCTGGTGAAACTTTGACATTGTATCTATCAGCAGGAGAGCGCGCCATCGGCGCAGTATTATTGGTGGATCGCAAGGGAATCCAAACGCCAATATACTATGTGAGTCGGGTGCTGACAGATCCTGAGACGCGCTACTCCATCATGGAAAAGTTAGTTTTGTCACTAACACACGCGTCGCGCAAACTTTATAGATATTTCAATGGTCATCCCATTGAAGTTCTGACTGGTTACAACATCCAGCAAGTCTTGCGCCGTCCCGCGCTCTCAGGAAGGCTGACAAAGTGGGCGCTGGAATTAGGTGAGCACACAATCGCCTATAAGCCCCGTCCAGCAATAAAGGGACAAGTCTTGGCTGATTTCATTGCAGAAGTCCCTGAAGAAAAAATAGAAGAGGCTCAGCGCGAGGTAGACCCTCCGCGAGCCAATGATGAAGAAAATGTTTGCAGTTTGTTCACTGACGGAGCTTCAAACAACGAAGGGTCTGGCGCAGGCCTCAAGCTGGTGGATCCAGAGAATCAGGAATATACTTACGCCATCAGGTTGGATTTCAAAAGCACCAACAATGAGGCTGAGTATGAAGCCCTGCTGGCTGGCCTGCGCATCGCGCAAAAATTCGGAGTTAAAAAGCTAGAGGCCCATGTTGATTCATACTTGGTAGCAGCACAGGTCAATGGCCTTTATGATGCCAAGGAGAACACCATGCCTCTATATCTAGAGCAGGCGAAAAAGCTCATCGAGCAATTTGACTGCTTCAGAATCATTCATATTCCGCGCAGTGAAAACAAATCTGCAGACGCGCTGAGTAAGATGGCATCAACCAGTTTTGATCACTTTGGCAAAGATGTCAGGGTAGAAGTAATGAGCAACCCGTCGGTGGTAGCGAAGTCTGTCCTGGTAACTCATACAACCCCTTCATCATGGATAACTCCAATAATGGAATTCTTGAAGGAGGGAAAGGTACCAGATGATCGCGCGCAAGCGAGGAAGATAAGACACAAGGCGCAGAACTATGAACTGCTTGATGGTACATTATATCGACGCTCTTATCTTGGGCTGCTCATGAAATGCCTAGATGCTGAGGAAGCAAGCTATGTGATCAGAGAGATACATGAAGGAATCTGTGGAATACATGCTGGCCCGCGCATGGTGGTTGCCAAGGCAATGAGCGCAGGTTACTATTGGCCTGGCATGTACTTGGACGCTCTAAAAGAGATCCAAAAATGCAAAGCATGTCAGAGCTATGCGCCAAACACCATGCGGCCAAAGAACAACTTGATTCCGGTGACCTCCGCATGGCCTTTCCACAAATGGGCAATCGACATTGTGGGTCCCCTACCGCAAGCGCCTGGGCGTGTAAAATTTTTGGTAGTGGCAGTAGACTATTTCACAAAATGGGTCGAAGCTAAGCCATTAGCAAAAATCACAGCCGAAGCGATGAAGCAGTTTATTTGGAGCCACATCATATGCCGTTTTGGCTTGCCCATGGAAATTGTGAGCGATAATGGCAAACAATTCACTGACAAGAAGATATCCAGCTGGCTCAAGGAATTGCGCATCACCCAAATTTTCACTTCAGTTTATCACCCTCAGGGGAATGGACAAGTGGAACGCGCGAACCAAAGCTTGTTAAATGGGCTGAAGAAAAGGTTGGAGGGAGAATCCCATTCTTGGGTCGAAGAGCTACCTAATGTCCTGTGGGCACACAGGACATTAAGCAAAACCAGCAATGGCGAATCCCCGTTCAGCCTAACCTATGGAACAGAGGCAATGATTCCAGCGGAAATTGGATGCCCATCCCATAGAGTGCTCATGATGAGCAAAATTGATAACGAGCGCGAAAGAAGGTTGGATCTCAACTTGCTTGAAGGGCGCAGAGAGGCGGCTATCATCAGTGAAGCCAAATACAAGAAAAAACTGGAAAAATACTACAACCAGCGTGTGAAAGAATGCCACTTCAAGAAAAATGATTTTGTCCTTCGAAACAATGAAGCTAGCCGCGCGATACCCCCAGGAAAAATGTCACCCAATTGGGAGGGACCGTATCAAATCTCAGAAGAATTGGGGAAGGGCGCATATGCTTTAAAAGATTTGAATGGAAATAAGATCCCGCGCGCATGGAACGCGGCACAGCTTAGAAAATGTTTCATGTAAAAAATATCAAGTTTGTAATCAAGGCTTTTTAAGCCATTATGAATAATGATACGCGCTATCTTCTCTTAATGTGGATTCTATTACCTCTTGCATACATGTTTCACACTTCCCTTTATTAGTTTTGAGCAATATGACAACATTGTATTGACATCAAAATGAAATAAAACGAAGTAAAACATACATGCGCGAGCTTCAAGCTCAAACGCGTTAACGAGTCTTAACTCTAAAACGTCAGGGCCTTAGCCCAATTCTATTACCTTTTGCATACATGTTTCACACTTCCCTTTATTAGTTTTGAGCAATATGACAACATTGTATTGACATCAAAATGAAATAAAACGAAGTAAAACATACATGCGCGAGCTTCAAGCTCAAACGCGTTAACGAGTATTAACTCTAAAACGTCAGGGCCTTAGCCCAATAATGAGAGCCTTAGCTCAAATCACTCACAACATCCATCCTACATACTGCGCACCCTGACCATAAAAATACCTAAACACAACTAAGGCAAAGCAAATGCCATAACATAGTTGTTAAGGTCTCAGGTCGAGGTCGCGCATGAAAATGTAATGGATATCTGAGTAACACATATTGACACGTAAAGGCTAAAAAATTCATAATTCCATGCGCGACAACATCGCGCAAAAGAGGAATAATGAAAACGCCAAGGCGCGTGTCAACATAATCAAGATATGGAAATATCACTTACAATATGACAAGGATTAAGTATAATAAATTCCTTACAACCTTGTTCTTATTCCAACGTGCAAGCATATCTTATATTCAACAAGCACACATGCGATATAAAGAGATGAATGGGGAATGCGCAAGATGCGAAGAAGGGAAAAACATAATTTCATTCAAAAGCATTGAAATTTACAAGTTTACAAGATGAGATACAAATTACAAATAAAAATAAAAACATGAAGGGCTTCTCAAGTCTCCACGTTGACATCAGCCTCTTCATCATCCTCATCATCTCCCTCGGCATCTTGCGCAGCCTGCTCCTCTTCATCTCCAAACTGACCATAGTCAAGTTCTTCATCTTGTATGGAGTCTTCCAGCACAACAGTGACAGGAGCGGATCCTTTGGCCACGCCAGAGCCGCTAGCAACGCCAGCATTCGCCGCGCCATCATCGCCGCCACCAGCCCCTTCGCACTCGTCAAGTAATTTCTTTAGCGCGACGAGATCGGGCTGGCCAGCAAGCGCGGATATCTGCAAATCATAAGCTAAAATATGAGTACAAAAAGACTTAGAAAATAAGTCAAGGTAATCTCATTAAGGTTAAAATACCTGCGCAAGGATGGGAATGGGAGTGTTCATGTACTTCTCCCCCATCGCGGTCATTTCCGCGCAGGCAGCGTTGCTCTGATAAGGGTACTCGGATGGGTTCTTCTTCAACATGCCATATTCATAACCATCCGTGAACCCTTCAGCTCGGCCCACCAAGCGCGCGGCAGCGTTGCAATCCATCACCAGGGCTTGAAACTCGTCTGAGTATTTCATCGCGAAAGCGCAAAGAGTCATGCCCTGTGAGATTAGCCATTGGAGATCCTGCGCGAGGCCAGCAACAGACGTCTCGAGGGCAGGAAGCTGAGAGTTTAATAACTCAACAGTTTCCTTAGTTTGTTTTAGCTCCTCTTTGTCGGACGCCGCTGCCGCCAAGATTTCTTCTTTTTCCACCCGCGCAGCATCAAGTGCTTCCTGGCTAGACGCTGCCGTCGCCAGGGCTTCATCTTTATCGGCCTGCGCGGCCGCCAGCTCCCTCTTCAGACGCGCAACCTCACTCTCCAGTGATGATTTTTCAGTTATGGACTGGACAAGAGCTTGGTCACGCGCCTCCGCCTCAAGCTCCAACTCGCGCGCTCGGCGCGAGTATTTGGCCGCGTCCGCCTCCGCCGCCTGCAGCTTCTCCCGCGCAGCCTGAAGCTCATGACCGCGCTTCACGAAGGCGCTGTTGGCGCTGGCTCTGTTTTCACTGAGCTAGGCTTGGAGCTTCTCAGCTCTCTCGCGAGCATCAGAAAGATGCCAAGCAGACACCTTAGCCTCTTGCTTGGCTTCCGCAAGAGCATCACGTACTTTTACGTAATCAGAGCGAAGCTCTTGGGAGGCAGCAAAGAAGGCCGACCCAGCAAACATATGGTCGTTGAGCAGGTCGTCGCGAGCGCGGCCCTCCTGGAACCTCCTTTCAGTTGGAGGCACAGCATGAGCCCAGAATTCCGCACACACACCCATGGACTGAAAGGTGCTGTCTTCAGTTATATTCCATATCGGGCGGTAAATGTGATCGGATTCCTGCAAAAGCAAAGTAATTATCTAAGTTATCAAAACACTAAGATGGAAGTCCGCGCAGCGGAACAAAAATAACCTATACCTGCGGGGATGAAGCAGAAAAGTCATCGCCAGCCCTACGAGAAGGCTCCGGCACGAAACCTCGTGGCGCAGCAGGGCTGGCGCGGGCGCCAGCAAGTTCTTCAACTTCAAAATCCTCATCCTCCTCTGGAATAGGCCTCTTCTCCTGCGACCTAGAATCAAAATCGGTCTCGCAAGGAGGGCTGTGCGTAGGAGGAGGTGAGGGAGGTCTCGACGCCGCCAGGTCGGCGCGCAAAACGGCCTCCTGCTCCTTAGTAATCCCGATGAGGGGAGATTCATCGCTTGCAGGAGCAGGAGCAGAGCCAACGGCGCTGGCAACGGCGCCAGGAGTGCCGCCAGAAGCTTGTGCGCCAGCTACGGCTTCTGTGAAAATATCAACAAAAAGAAATGGTTAAGGACTTGATCTAAAAGAAAGTCAGAAAACTAGAGCGCAATACGTACCTTGGCGCAACTCCGTTCGCGAAGCAAACATCGCCATGAAGTCCATTCTACCCTTCTTTGAGGGTAAAACAGGGGACTTCGAAGCGACCGCCGGCGCAGCCTCGGCATCTTCTTGCGCTGACGCCGGCTCTACAAACATTCGAGTGAGCAAAGATTCATTAGTAAGTCTATCAGAATCGCGCTCATAGAAACATAAAGGATAAGCAAAGTTTACCTGTCGCGGGCGTTTCAGACGCGCGAAGGGAGGAGGTAGTGGCACCATGCCTCAGATGGACAGGAGGTCTGCCCACTTTTTGAGGCAGGGAAGACAAGGAAACCTTGGTGGTAAACTCCTGGGTTTTCCCAAATCCTCCCGCCCGAGTAGGAGGATCCTGAACAACAGGGGCAACATCTTTCTTCTGTTTCTTACTGGCCCCTGCGCCAGTTTTCCCCTTAGCTTTACGCTTTGGTTGGGGCGCCTCCTCCTCCTCCTCCTCTCCCGCGAGCTCCAGCTCGTAGTTCTCCAGCGCATCTACAATACACGCAACAGAAGTGTTAGCAAAATTTGGTATTATAAAGGAAAATGCATAAGTACAAAGGCTTACCAGGCGCATCGCTGTCGAAGACAAATCCCAGATCAACAGGGATGAACATGTCATCAAAGCGATCAGGGAAACCAACCTCCCCAGCGCCAAGCGCGACGGAGCCACCCTCCATGTGCTCATCATAGGCAGCATGGATATACTCCTTGGTGACTGCACAAAACAAGTCAAATGAGTTCAGCAAAAAGAATTATATTCTCGCAGAAGTAAAGCAATGAGATAAAACTTACATAACCCGTCGACTTGGATAACGGGCTCAAGCGCGCTGTCCGCCCACCTCTTGCTCATACCAACCCCCACCAGCGCCTCCTCACAAATGTTCTTGGCGGGGGATGGTTCAGCGGTCAGCTTATTAACCCAGGCGCCAGTTGGGTTCTTGAGGACACCCACATCCGCAGGCGCAGAAGAAATCGCGCGCATGGTCATGCGGATGGGGATCACACCAGCCCTTATGTAAAAGAACCTCTCAGACCAGTCATGAAGGCTCTTGAATGAAACAGTGGAGCACTTCACCTTCTGACTGCGAGGAATAAAAGAGAACCAAGAGTCTTGGATCTTGGGCTTGTAAAAAAACTGAAAGCGCCGAGGGGTGGGCTCCTCGCGCTGGGATTTGCACATGAACTCAAAGTGAGTCATGCGCACAAGTCCAAACGGATGGACTTGGGATATATGAATCCCATAGAACTGAAGCAGTGCACCCACAAACCTTGTCATCGGGAGACGAAGGTTGCAGTGGGTGAAAAAATGGCTATACAGGGATATATAGCCGGTAGGCGGGTCCGCCGCCGTTTGCCCGGCCACAGGCAACATGCAGCCAAACAGGGTGGGAAAACCCTGAGAGGCGATAAGGCTGTCAAGATCAGCCTGCCTCAATTTGCAGGGGATTTCATTCCACCTCTTCACCGCCTTGGTCCTCCCTACCTCCTCCGATGAGCCCTCAGCAGCCTTCTTCCCCTTGCCGGTCTTCTTCAATGTAGACATTACTAACGATTTTCTACGGCAATGTATGGGGGTGATTGTGTTGTCTGAGCTATCAGACATACAACGGTGACAAAGAACAAACGATGCTTCTGAACAACAGATATTTGGGAAGCAGAACAAAGATAATCAGAAGACAAACAAAGAAAAGCTCAGAAGAATAAACAAGAAGATGAAGGATAAAAAAACTCTAAGGGCTGGCTTTTATAGGCCCAGGAGAGAGAAAATTTCGTGCTGATCGGACTTCACGCGCTCCCACTCGCAGGTGTAAGCCAACGGAAGCGCGACACGTGTCAATCACACTGTGTGAGGGGACACGAAAAGAAATAATACAGCTGCTGCCAGAGTTCACGCGCCACCACTCGCAGGAACTGACCAACGCGAGCGCGACACGTGTCCCTGACAGCATGTGAGGGGACACGAAAGGCAACTGTAGCACCTCGAGCACACGAAAGGTCTGACACGTCTCCATCACTGGCCCACGTCAGCAACAACCAACCACGTCCAGGGACGATTCGTTTGCAACCAAGAGGATAGAATTTCGCGCAACGGAGAATAATAAGAAGAAAAAGACAAAACACCTATTAAAAGAGCAAACTATTTAGTCTAACATCTATCTTACCTCGCTAGCGCGAGACAAGACACACATTAGACTGGGGGGGCTTGAAGAGGTATGTACCCGCCTCAACACGGAGCAAGGCGGGTCAACCCACAAGATATAGACAACAGGCTTGAAACCAAGACATTACGAAGGCACAAAGCCAAAACCTATGCGCATGGCGCATACCACACATGCTCAGGCATCATATGCCCAGGCACCACACATGCTCAGGCATCATATGCCCAGGCACCACATATGCTCACGCATATCGCATCAGCGCGCGGCGCATATCATATCTGCGCATGAAACATCTGCGCGTGAGAATAAAGAGAAGACCTCGCGAATCCTCAGGATAGGCGCGTATCACACATGCACATAATCAACCTCATCCTTATCCAAATCAGGATTAGGGCAACCCTGATTGTGCACGTCAGACAACCTTCCAGAAGGTATCTTTTTAAGGAATAAGAATATGCTGATGTTGACAGCTGCCAAATGAAAGGTGGACAACTCAGCATGACACATGTGCTACCACGTGATTACAACCAATGAGAAAGCGCCAGGTGTCCCAGAGGACACGTGGCGCAGAGCAATTGGAGGAGGCCAACAAGGCTGAGCCCAATCAGTGGAAACCCTAGCACTATAAATACAGCATCAACTCCACAAGGAGAAGGACATTCATTGACATTCATTGACAATCATATCACATTCAATCATATTCAATTACATTCAATCACAGACAGTTACAGCCAGTAACATACAATCACATCAAATTATAGAGTATTCAGCTATTAAGCAATACTCTCCAGAATTCCTTACTCTCACATATTATTATCTTCTCCACAAATACTTATTCTCACACCGGAGGGTTACCCCAAAGAGGACCCCTCTGTCCCTTTCTGAGGGGTAAGTTGACGGTGCTGTTCATTTTGTAGGTGGAAGAACACAGATCCAAGAGAAACCATCGGTGAAATAGTATAATCACACCCGAGGAAAGTAGATCGTCTACCAGTGAGTCGATCCACGCTTCTTCATATATATTGATCTTTTATAAGTTAAACCTCGAGATAACCTCAGCCTGGAAGAGTGAATAAATCATTCTAGAAAAGAACCGTCACACGCTACGCACAGAAAATACTGTTGAAAATATTCGATAAAAAACTGTTATGGAATCAAGTGTTAAAAATATTACTTTACCATAACTCCGAGAAAACATAGTTATGTTATTTAGCATTTTATTTTAGTTATCGAATTTAAAATTTATCTTTGTGCTTAGTATTATAAAATTTTACTTTTATCTTTTTGTAATGTTGTAGTTTCTTTAAAAATTTACTCTTTCAAATTAATTAAGAAAATAGTTTCATGACCTTGAATTAGATATATAGTACAAATGAATAGTTGTTGGCAAACAATTGGTGAGCAAAAATATGAACTTAAAAAAGTACATAAATAAATACTTTATTAACCTTGAACAAGTCCATAATAATTATATAACTAGTTTTTATTACCCGGCGTTTTGCGCCGGGCCAGGTCGGATTTGTCTATGTACCAGTCGCGTTATGATGGTGCACTAATGTGGGTTCAATGACATGAGTTAAATTCGTTAAGATATCGTACTAAACAAAAAATAAATAATAATCTGTCAAAGCAAAAACAGTAGAGACACTCGTTTAAGTTGTAATAAATTAATAACATATTAAAAAGGTCGTGAGAGTGATGACCATTATTTTCCCACATGCACTACGCAAAGAACTTGATCAGTAAAAATCAGGTGTTGCAGTGGCGAGTCAGAGCGAATTCAGTCGATATTAGCTACGTTTATTACAGTGTCAGAACTAAATCTAAAAAATAAATTCGTTAAACTAACATATTTAAATTAAAAAACACAAAATAAATAGCACAACTCGTATAACATACTATGAAAAGGAATTTAACATATTTATAACAATGTATATTAGGTCGATAATACTCAGGCGTTGGTAAAGCCCGAGCGATGCAGCAACGGGTTGATACGCATTTGGTCAGTATCGGTTACGTTCATAACGGTACCACAATTAAACTCAAAAATTAACTTTATCAATAACATATAAAAAGGACTGACATACAAAAAAAATTAAAATATTTAAGACGACATTTGTTTGGTCGGTAAATCATGGTCGTTCCTGGTGGGTAAAATCCATTACGACGGCGAGCCGATGTGAATTCGGCCAATATCAATTACGCTCGCTATGTATAAGCAACGTTGGTAGAACCACAAGCGTTAAAACCTTATAAATAAGTTCTTCAAGTTTACTTATAAACAAATAAATATTTAAAACGATGTTTATTCGTCGGTAAAACCTGGACTATGGGGTGGTGAGTCGGTAAAACCCGAGCGTTGTCGGTCCTGGGCGTTGCGTCGGTAATTCGATGCAAATTTGGTCGGTTACATTTACGTTCATTACAGTAACAAAACTAAAACAAAAATGTTGGTAAAACCTAGTCATCGGTAAAACCCGAGCATTGTCGTCCCAGGCGTTGCGATTGTTAGTTAGTAAAACCTGAGCGTTGTTGGCTCCTGATAGTGAGATGACACAATAACCATTTAATTATCAAATTAATATAAAAAAACCAAAAAAAAAACAAAAGGAAACAAAATGAATTTCTTCGCCTAATTGGGGCTTGCCAAGTGGACCAATTGTTATTCAGTGGCACCAAACTTTTTGTTTGTTATATATAAATATAATAATAATATGGTAGGTTTTCATAATAAAGAGCGAAGTAATGTTGTAGACATGTCATTAGCTTATTTATTTTCCATTTTTAATGCAAAACTCATATTTCATGAGTCACTAATAAATGGTAATCCACGTATTAAGGATTTAATGAACTTGAGTTAGATTTGGAGTTTATTTATTAAACGAGATAGAACTTGAATTTCATGCACCGAGTTTAACTATTGTGAGCCTAGACAAATATTTTTGTTCTCAAAATAGTTGCTTTATTAAAGATTTAATAAAATTTTAATTTACGGAGTTTTGACACTTTAAATTTGTTTGTCAATATGGGCACAATCTATAGGAATCCCTAAATTCAAATTGAAAACTGACAAAGGCAATGTCTTGTCTGAATCCCGCATATACATTTTCTTCATCACTTTGGTTGATCTCTCTCTGCTTTCTGGTTCTCGAAATTCAAACATAACACATAGGAAATTTTTGAGTTTTATCCTATGGAGAATTCGGAAGAACCATCAAATTATTTTAATCTGAAAGTGTTTCAGACTCTCAGATAGTCCAACGCTGTATCTCATGAATCCCAACACAAGCTTGAGTTTAAAAGATTACCCACGAGTTAGACTATAATTTGTATATAAAATTCGAAACTAGTCAAACTTAAATTATGTTAACTTAAAAGCCAAACTCGAGCTTTGAAGAGCTCATACTATACTTGACCTGCCTTAACACGTTTACCCCCTAAGCATACATCTAGGGCTTGTTGAACTTTTAAATTTTGTTTAGTTGACATCCACACTAGACATGTTCTTGTAATGGAATGAGCATCATCACTCATTCTATGTGATATTTGCTATTATTATGGTCTTAAATTTCATATATTTTACTTTGGTATACTATTTTCTTTTTCTAGAGCACTATGTCACGGAGTTATTTTAAGATTTCGTGTGGCGTCCGAAGTCCTGTCAATCGGCATGCTTATTATCATAGTCTGCTTGTTTCGTCCTGCCTTTGACTCATCAGGTGAGCGACAATATCTCGCTACTAGCGATGTGTTCGTCGTGCAAGCACGACTAGACATGCAGCCTACTTTTCCGCTGAGGTCGTGCTCAATGAAGTCCAAGACAAGCCAATGAACCCAAACACTTCAACACAAATGAAGCATCTCGATCTTCAAATATTTGGTCCGTAATAACTATCCTACTATATAAAAAATCATATATCTGTTGGACTCGGTATGCCCAAGACACATATTATTATTGATGTGGCTAGTACGTCATGATCCAAGTCGGGTCATACCCAATAACAAGCTAGACAACACACCAATTATATTTGTTTATTTATGATGTGATCATAGTAAATAAATATTAACACTTAAGTTATTTAGAAAAGGGGTTTCTAAATACAATGTACTTGTGAAATGAATAAATCATATGGATGATTTATATTTGGAGAGAGAGAGCATTCCATAATGTTATTTAAAATGGTTAAGTAACAATATATGAAACTTGTCACCTAACATGTTACCTATAATATGTTATGTTTATAACACGTAATATAAGTTATAAAACACAAGTATTTAAGGAAACTTTGATAAAAATAATAATAATAAGAACAAAGAAGGAAGCCCCCCTTCTTTTCTTTGTATTATTTTATTATTATTACAAGTAAGTAGGTGCATGCATAGCCTTTGATTGGATAATTTTGGAGGTGGCTTTTGAAAGACTACAACTCTCCCTCTTTCTCTTATTCTAACACAAGTCACAAAGGAAAAATTCTCTCAACTCTTTCTTCTCTTCTTGATTTCGGCCAAGCAAAGGGAAGACAAGGAGGTGATTTCAAGTGTTGAAAATCCTAGCTAGAGGTGTTTGTTGAAAATCTTGGGGTATGCAAGCTTTAGGAGCATCTCCATTGAATCTCTAGCCTTTCTTTCATCATCTCCTTCAAACGGTTTTGATTCTTCTTGAAAGGTATATTGACATGCATGAACTTATAGTGTCATGCATGTGTTTGATAGCATGTATTTCGTATTTGGATCCGGGCTTGGGTTTTGCATGTGTAAAATTGGTTTTATACATATCAAATTAACAAGATTTAAAACTAATTTCAGCTGCGGTTTCATAAAAATTGGGATTTTATGACTTTGATAATCTTGTTAAAACCCAACAATGGCATCAAGAGCCGCTTATACGGATGCATGCTTCATTAGACCCAAAAATTTTCGGGTTTATGGTGGGGTTTACGATATGGCCGAAAATTTTGGAGGGTTTTGGTTACCCCATGGTTTTTCAAGGTTATACTTTACTTGCATATGGTAATCTTGAAAAACTAAGTCATTTGGATGATTGATTGTGTTGTTTGGACAAAACCCGAAACTTTCGGTTTTGTCAAGTTTGGCCGAAAGTTTCAAGGGGAACCATTTTGGGTCTTGTATTATTGCATGTATGGATATGTATTGGATGTACATAACCTAGCCATGGCCTTGTGTTTGGTTGACTGTTTGTGTTGATTGTTTGTTCATTCAAATGGTTGTTTGTTCATTCGATATGGTTGTAATATTTATTTGGGTTTGTAATATATTTATTCATTTCAATTGGTTTGTAATAATAAGTATATTAGATGCATTTCTTTTACTAGAAAAATATATTAGGATATATTTTGTAAAAGAAGATTCAAGGAAGGAAGCCCAAATAAAATGATGGAGACCACAACACGGGGGGTGAACACTTGGAGCATTTGGATGCGGGATCAAGTGGGAGTTCACCGACACAAGCACATGTCCTTTTGAGTCCCTTAGGAGAGACCTTTTGACACACTTGTCTTCGGTCAACAAGTGTGGTCAACATTAGGAGGTTATGGTTATGAACTTGTGGTTGTGTATGTTTTATGATTGCATGGTTGATTTACTTTTGTTTGTGTTATTGCAATGAGGTTTGCTAACAACTTATAATCAACAACTAGCATAAAATTGGTTCCTTAGAAATCGTTAGGTAATAAAAATTGGTTTATTAAAGGCTAATGATTTCATAATAAAATAGGTTTTATTAATAGGAACTTTGAAAATGGGTTTTTCAACTAAGTACCATACATTTGAATGCATGCAAATGAAAGGTACATAAATGGTTTTCCAATCTAGAATTTTGAAAACTAAAATCCCTTTTATAAAATAAGTTGAACACCATCCTTTTATACGACACTCGAATCACTTGGGAACTCGGTGTGGGATAAATGTCACCTAACCGCATTAGAGGAAACTTGTGAGTTTGAGGTGGGTTTGCCATATTTGTGGGATAAAGGTCACCTAACCACTTGTATGTGTAAACTCACACGTGTGTGTAAGTAGGACGACTTAAATTGGAAACCATGTGAATAGGGTCACCGAAGCATGGTGTACATTGGTGTTGATGGGATTAACGTGCCGACTAAACATAAGATGTTTAACTGATCCCATAAAACTAGAAGTTGCAAAGGGTTGCAATCGTCAAACGTTGACTACCTTGTTAATTTAAATAGTAGGATAAAGGTCACCTAACTGCTATTTGAATGTAACGTTGGGTTCTAGATTTTAATCATTAATTGTCTTGGAGACAAAAAGGGGATTAACGATTAAAATTATTGATATCGAAAATACTAAAATTGAGCTTTGTTATATTTGTAGATGGCCACAATCAACAATCCACCTAACATTATTATTCCACCCGTTAATAACCTATCACTAAGATCTATTCTTGACAAGGATCGTCTAAACTATACCAACTTTATGGATTGGTATCGAAACTTGAGAATCGTTCTCAAGCAAGAAAAGAAATACTACGTATTAGAGGATCCTATTCCCGATGAACCTAGTGTTGACGATGTCCAAGACCATAATGATTGGGTTAAGCACAATGAGGATTCGGTGCAAGTTTCTTGCCTCATGTTGGGAACTATGATTCCCGAGAATCAAAAGGATTTTGAACTTCATGGGGCATACGACATGATCACCCACCTTAAGGAAATGTTCCTTACACAAGCTAGGGTGGAACGCTTCGAAACGGTTCGAGCGCTTCATGCATGTCGTATAGAGGAAACCCAATCGGTTTCATCTTATGTACTTAAGATGAAAAGCAACATTGATCGTCTCGAGCGCCTTAATTGTCGCGTCTCAAATGAGTTAGCCACGGATTTGATCCAAAATGGCTTAACTAAAAGGTTTGAGACATTTGTTATGAATTATAACATGAATGGGTGGGACAAGAGCATTGGTAAGCTACACGCAATGCTCATGACGGCCGAGACAGGAATGGGTAAAAAGGTTTTACCCGTTCTCACGATCAATGAGGGAGGCAATAAGAAAAGGCATCACCCGGAACCTAAGGCAAAGGTTGCCAAAGGCAAGAGACAACACATAGGCAAGTTCAAGGGAAAGGAAAAAGTGGAACCACCCAAACCAAAGAAGCTAAAGGTTAGCACAGAGGATCCGGGCTTTGGATGTGGGGAGATTGGGTATTGGATGAGGAATTGTCCAACCCGTCTTAAAGAGTTGAAAGCTAAGAGGGATGCGGGGCAAACCTCGGGTACAAATTTCGTGATTCATGTTGATCTTAATATTATTTCCTCTAACACATGGGTATTGGATACCGGATGTGGAACTCATATTTGCAATTTATTGTAGGGGTTCAAGGGAAATAATGGATTCAAGAAAGGAGATATTAGTCTCTTAATGGGCAACGGAGCAAAGGTTGTTGTCGAAGCTTGAGGAGACTACACATTGAAGCTTCCAAATGGTTTGGAAGTTATTTTGAAAGACATTTTGTATGCTCCTAGTTTGACTAGGAACATTATCTCCGTTTCTTTGTTAAGACAATATGGATATGATTTTAAATTTGTGGACAATGATATTTGTGTTTTCATGAATGATGTCTTTTATTTTAAAGCAATGTCGTCTAATGGCATTTATGAATTAGTTCATGATAACACATCCTTTGATAACATGTTGTACCAATCAAGCACCAAGAAACTCAAAATGGATTTGAGTAAGACTTATCTTTGGCATTGTCGCCTTGGTCACATAAACAAAGATCGCATACATACACTTCAAAAGAATGGTCTTTTGGAATTAAGTGAAAATGATTCATTTGATAAGTGTGAGTCTTGTTTACTTGGAAAGATGACCGAGGACCCCTTTAGTGGAACAAATGAAGGGGAAAAAGACTTATTGGGTATCATACATTCAGATGTATGTGGTCCCTTTAAGGCAATGACAAGGAATGGTGAAAGATACTTCATTACCTTTATCGACGATTATAGTCGTTATGGGTATATGTACTTGTTAAGACACAAAGATGAAGCCTTTGAAATGTTCAAAGTCTTCCAAAATGAAGTACAAAATCAAATCGATAAAACCATCAAAGTATTTCATTCGGATAGAGGAGGTGAATACCTAAGTGATGTTTTCCGAGATCATCTTAGGAGTTGTGGGATCATCTCACAACTTACTCCACCCGGAACACCACAACACAATGGTGTGTCCGAAAGGAGGAATCGAACCCTATTATATACGGTTCGATCTATGATGGCTAGAAGCACATTGCGTCTATCATTTTGGGGTTTCGCTTTGCTCTCCACGGCCCGTATTCTAAATGTGGCCCCAACCAAGAAAGTGGACAAGGCACCTTTTGAGATATGACATGGAAGGGCTCCATCGTTATCATATTTAAAGGTATGGATTTGTGAGGCTTGAAGCCATGAACGTAGAGATGCAATCCATGCATGACAACCAAGTATGGGACTTGGTTGTACCACCTCTTAATTCCTAACCGGTTGGAAGTAAGTGGGTCTTCAAAAAGAAAACCGATATGCATGGAAACTTGGATACTTATAAAGCAAGACTTGTAGCAAAGGTTTCATTTAAACTCAAGGGGTTGGTTATGATGAAACTTTCTCTCCCGTAGCAATGCTAAAGTCTATTAGGATATTGTTTGCCATAGCCGCACATTATGACTATGAGATATGGCAAATGGATGTCAAAACCGCTTTTTTAAATGAGCATCTTGAGGAAGATATCTATATGGTTCAACCCGAAGGTTTTGTTGATCCACAACATCCTAACAAAGTATGCAAGCTAAAAAAATCAATCTATGGATTGAAACAAGCATCTAGAAGTTGGAATCACCGATTTGATGAAGACGTTAAGAAATTTGGATTCATCAAGAATGGTGATGAAGCTTGTGTGTATAAGAAAGCTAGTGGGAGCATCATTACCTTCTTAGTATTGTATGTTCATGACATACTACTATTTGGGAATGACATTGCAACCATGGAAGGGCTAAAAACATGGCTTGGAAGTTGTTTTTCTATCAAGGATCTTGGTGAAGCCGCCTATATTTTGGGAATAAAGATCTATAGGGATAGATCAAGCGGTTGATAGGTTTAAACCAAAGTGCATACATTGACAAAATCTTGAAGAGGTTCAAGATGGAAAACTCTAAGAAAGGTTTGGTACCTATTCAAAGAGGAACGATATTGAGTGCGTCTCAATGTCCAAGCTCGAAGGAAGAGCAAGATAGAATGAATGGGATCCCATACGCATCGGTTATTGGATCTATCATGTATGCAATGGTATGCACTAGACCGGATGTGTCATGCGCTTTAAGGATGACAAGTAGATTCCAACATAATCCGAGAAGTAGCCATTGGATGGCGGTTAAGAGTATATTGAAATACCTTAGAAGGACTAAGGACATGTTTCTAATATACGGTTCGGGTGAGGAGGAACTCGTTGTAAAGGGTTACACAGATGCGAGTTTCCAAACCGATCGAGATGATTCTCGATCACAATTGGGATATGTTTTCGTTATGAATGGTGGGGCAGTCTCTTAGAAGAGCTCAAAACAAGATGTGGTAGCTTTGTCCACCACAGAATCGGAATACATCGCCACCTCATTGGCAGCTCAAGAAGCTGCGTGGATTAGAAAATTCATTGCCGACCTAGGGGTGGTCTGTACCATTCAGGACCCTCTAGATATCTTTTGTGACAACGAGGGTGCGATTGATCAAATCAAGGAACCTCGTGCACACCAAAAGACGAGGCACATTGAGCAGAGGTTTAACTACATAAGGGATGAAGTTGAAAAAGGAAAGATATGTATTCGCAAAGTTCACACCGATCAAAACATTGCGGATCCACTCACGAAGCTCCTTGAAAGGCCTAAGCATGAAGGTCACACTTGTGCCTTAGGACTTCGATATTCTAGTGATTGGATATGATCGAATTTTGTATTTGGATATCGGAACAATTGTTATTTTGACTCATTCATATGATTATGGTTTATGATTATGACATTTTGAGTTATGTTCCATTTTAGCATGTTTAAATCCATGAATAAGTTTATTATTCTAAATGTCCATAGTCGCTCATATTTGTGGGAACAAATATGAAGGTAAGACTATTATGAACTTGGATTGGTGGATATTCATAAGATATGAATATAGAGCAAGGGTTGCTGCCAAGGTTCATAGATATTTATGGGATATAAATATTGGACTGGCCCGCTCTCAAATGTTACTACATGGAATCCTTGTGATTGATCATAAGTAAATTTGAGTAAAGCCGAATATCATAGTATCCTCCGACCTGAGATACATATTGGGTCTTGATATTCACCGAATATTGTGCTTTGACTTAGTTCTTCACTGTTCTGAAACATGACAGTACATAAGTCTAAGATCAGGTATAGTATAAGGTGATTGTGAGAGACGTATGTAGTCAAGAGGGGATTTGTCCCTCTTATTCGTTGAGAGTGAGATGTCTAAGGCCTGAAAGTTAAATCAACAAAGAATGATCACTCCGTGTCTCTGGATTTGACATGACATCTGAGGCAAAAGGATAAATGATAAATGTACCTAAATCATTTCAAGTAAGGGACTTGAAGGGGATGATGTTATTGAATGGCACTTCGTCATGCATATTAGGGGTAGTAAACCGTAGTTAGGCGGTATTTGCTATTTGCATCAATCTTCTATGTATCTTGTGCAAGTGGGAGATTGTTGGACTCGGTATGCCCAAGACACATATTATTATTGATGTGGCTAGTACGTCATGATCCAAGTCGGGTCCTACCCAATAACAAGCTAGACAAACACCAATTATATTTGTTTATTTATGATGTGATCATAGTAAATAAATATTAACACTTAAGTTATTTAGAAAAGGGGTTTCTAAATACAATGTACTTGTGAAATGAATAAATCATATGGATGATTTATACTTGGAGAGAGAGAGCATTCCATAATGTTATTTAAGATGGTTAATTAACAATATATGAAACTTGTCACCTAGCATGTTACCTATAATATGTAATGTTTATAACACGTAATATAAGTTATAAAACATAAGTATTTAAGGAAACTTTGATAAAAATAATAACAATAAGAACAAAGAAGGAAGGGCCCCCCCTGTCTTTGTATTATTTTATTATTGTTACAAGTTAGTGGGTGCATGCATGGCCTTTGATTGGATAATTTTGGAGGTGGCTTTTGAAAGACTACAACTCTCCCTCTTTCTCTTATTCTAACACAAGTCACAAAGGAAAAATCCTCTCAACTCTTTCTTCTCTTCTTGATTTCGGCCAAGCAAAGGGAAGACAAGGAGGTGATTTCAAGTGTTGAAAATCCTAGCTAGAGATGTTTGTTGAAAAGCTTGGGGTATGCAAGCTTTAGGAGCATCTCCATTGAATCTCTAGCCTTTCTTTCATCATTTCCTTCAACCGGTTTTGATTATTCTTGAAAGGTATATTGACATGCATGAACTTATAGTGTCATGCATGTGTTTGATAGCATGTATTTCGTATTTGGATCCGGGTTTGGGTTTTGCATGTGTAAAATTGGTTTTATACATATCAAATTAACAAGATTTAAAACTAATTTCCGCTACGTTTTCATTAAAATTAGAATTTTATGACTTTGATAATATTGTTAAAACCCAACAATATCATCAATCAACACATATTTATAACTTACATTAAATAGACCTCGATCATCAACAAATGTAAACTAATTAAATTGTCGATAATGGTCCTAATAAACTAATCCAAACTTTAAAAAACAATAAAAAAAGGTGGCAATAATGGTAAATTAATTTTTTTCTTCAATAAAAAATATATATTAAAAAACAACAACAACCACGGCATATTCTGACGGTGCAACCCCTCCCTCAAGTCGGCCCATCCCGGGCCCGGACCCTGCTTCTGCCTCCGCCCCAATATTCTCAAGGTGGTTCGGTCTTGTTTTTTTGACTCAAAAACTTGTTATAAAAATAATAGATGAAGATACAAACAACCACCATATAATCCAATCTCTAATCATTAACTTCTCCATTAAGACACACAAATAATTCGAAAGAATTAAAAATTTCACCAAACTTTCTAATAGAAAAATATCTCCGATACAACAAAAGAAACTTAGGTCCTGTTCGTTTCAAGGATTTGGAATGAATTCTAAGAAATGAGATTTTAAATCCCATAAATTGATATGTTCGTTTCATTAAATGAAAGAATGGGCATGGAAACTAAATCCCATCAAATCCCACATTTCATGGATTGTTAAGGATTTTCTTATTAACAACAAAAACTCCTCAAAAAAAAAATTCAAAAAAAGTAATAAAAAAATCATATCTCAAAATATAAATAAAAAACGAAAAATGTAAAAAAAACTAAAACGTTTCCGCCTTTGCCATCGTTGTTAAAAAAAAAAACTCGAAAAATGAGCCGAAACCGAAAGTCGACGAAAACGAAACACAAACCAAAACTAAACCGAATTGATGGAAACCGAAAAAATCGATCAAAACAAAACAAAAAAACTGAAACCGAACAGAAATGAAACTGAAAAAACCGACCACAACGAAACAAATGGTCGAAAACGAATCCGTAACCGACCAAAAACAAACAAAAGAAACCGAAACCCAACCCGTCCAATGCTTCGAAACCGACCAAAAAGAAATAAAGGAAACCGAAACCCAACCTGCCTAGTGCGAAAACTCATGTCAGCTCGAAACCAATTCCAATACTTATTAACCAACCAAACACAAGATAGAGATTCTCAAACATTCAATTCCAATTCCAATTCCAATTCCAATTCCAATTCCAAATCCTTTAAAAAAAATCCGTGAAACGAACGCAGTATAAATTAATTTTTTTTTCCCTAAAAACGTGTACTTATACGAATCAAAAGGTTGGTCCATAGTTATTTTAAGAGGGAAAAATACAAAATTAAAGGTGGGTTAATAATTGAGGAGACAACCTACTTCATAGTTAGGAATTAGGACTATTTTCTGGTTATAGAATGAAAATCAATTTTTTTTATACTATAAAGAAAAATGAAGTCTATGGTTATTATAAGTTATATGGTTTACTAGACATGATTTTGACACTTACAATAGGAAATTATATTGATAAAACGATTCACTATGAAAATTATTGCAAATAGTAACGTAAGTATGCAATTCTTGTTAAATTTAAATATTATTAACGAGTATTTCAAAAGGGTGGTTATATACAAACATCATCCCCATGGTGTGTGAATAAGGGTGGTGGTTATACGAGTCGTATAACCCAAGCCACTTCAAAAACTATATATTAATAGGTGTAGGATTTGAGAGTGCTTTTAGCTTCTTCGTACTGTAGTTATTGACAATAATATATTTATGATTTTTAAGTTTTTGTTGATACGAGTAAGATAGAAATGTAAAGATGTTTAATCGATCTAATTTTCAATGAGTTTATTGTTAAAGGTATTTTTGTGAAAGTTTATCCATACATACAAGGATATGAAATTGGAATTAGGATTACTCCTGAATCTTGTAGTTAAGGCTTAAGAGTAACAATAGTAGGATCACAAGGAAGAAAGAGTAACAATCATATTACGTCTCTCTCAAATGATATATTAGTTGTTTATTTCTCGTGTAACGCATAAATCTAGTTTCAATATACTACTATGTTGAAGAAACGTGGATTGCCCCTCTACGACCAACGTGGTGGAGCTTGTGGAGGCTGTTTCGTATGTGACCCCCTTTGCAGCAAAGTTGTCTCCTCTTTATAGCTGTGATGGTAGTCACTGTGCGTACCTTTTGCATAGGTGGCCGTTGGGTTTTCTTTCTCTTGCACAGTTGTTTGGTACTGGCGGTGGTCCCTATGTGTATCTTCTATCCAGGTGGCATCTTTGGGTTAGTTGTTTGTGGGTGTGCGCCCGTGAATTTGTTTCTTTTGGCGTTTTCCTTCCAGTTACTTGGTCATTTGGTGGTTGTCTTGACCTAGATCCAAACTAGATCCGGGACATATCTCTTCATATGTTAAACTGAAATTTAAGTTATTTGAAATTTGGTAAAACAAATTAAAGTTTATAAAAATGTCATAATTTATTAATTGAGCAATGAATCTTATAATTTCATGTTGTGTCTTTGAAGATATTATTAGTAGTTAGTGTATAAATGCCTACATGGTTACACATTATCAAATTATACTCTTTATTTAGTGACAATAAAAATACAAACATGTTATACGAATATTAAATACTAGGTTTTATCTCTCGTATAACAGGGGTTGCTTTACATTTTTTGTTTTTTAATATTTATGTTTTGGATTTTAATTTTCTTGATTTTAAGAAAGTTAATAATATACTTAATGTTTGATGATAAAAGAGTTTCACAAATAAATAATATGTTATAACCCGTTTAAAAGCTATTTGGATTTGGTGACCTATGACTCGCTTATTTTTTTTTTACTATAAAATTGTTTCTTATTCTCGTATTACGGGGGTTGTTTTGCGTTATTCGTTTCTAATATTTATATATTTTTTTTGGATTTTGATTTTATTTATTGTAAGGAAGTTAATTATATATTTAGGTTTTGATGAGGAAAGGGTTTCACAAATAAATGAGATATTATAACTCGGTTTAAAAGTTATCTGGGTTTGGTGAGAAACAAGACCCGCTTACGTTTTTTACTATAAAATTGTTTCTTAATTATAAATAATATCTTTTAAAAAAATCATATATTAATTTTTTGTATATCCCTATTTTGATATAGGATTTTCACATCAAATATTTGGTGAGATTAATTTTTAATTTAATGAGATGTTATAACCCGTTTAAGGACTATCTGGGTTTGGTGAGACCCATACCTATAAATTCGTGTCAAATGCATGAGAAGCCTCCATTTACAGATAAAGCAATCTGGTGGATTGAGAGAATTTAGGGAGCAACCAGAGAGGCTTTAAAGGTTTCGTTTATATATATTACTAGATTTTATCCCCCGTATTACGGGGGTTGTTTTACATTATTCATTTTTAATATTTATATATGTATATTTAGATTTTAATTTTATTTATTGTAAGAAAGTTAATAATTAATATACTTGAGGTTTGATGATGAAATGGTTTCACAAATAAATGATATGTTATAATCCGGTTTAAAAGCTATCTGAGTTTGGTGATACCCATTACCCGTTTATTTTCTTTATTATAAAATTATTTCTTAATTATAAATAATATCTTTTTTTTAAAATAAAATAGGGTATTAATTTTTAGTATATTCCTATTTTATAGGATTTTTATATCAAATATTTGATGAGATTATTTTTTAATATAATGAGATATTATAACCCGTTTAAGAGTTATCTGGGTTTTGTGAGACATTTACCCGTGAATTCGGGTCAAATGCGTGAGAAGTTTTCATTTACAAATAAAGTAATCTGAAAGCTTGAGAGAATGGTTGTTTTACATTTTTCGTTTTCTAATATTTATTTTTTGGACTTTAATTTTCTTTATTGTAAGAAAGTTAATAATATACTTAGGGTTTGATAATGAAAGAGTTTTATAAATAAATGATATGTTATAACCCGTTTAAAAACTATTTGGATTTGGTGACCCATGACCCGCTTGTTTTTTTTTACTATAAAATTGTTTATTAATTATAAATAATATCCTTCTTTTTAAATTGTATATTAAATTTTAGTATATTTCTATTTTGTAGGATTTTCATATCAAATAATTGGTAAGATTAATTTTTAATTTAATAAAATGTTATAATCCGTTTAAGAGCTATTTGGTTTTGGTAAGACCCATACCCATAAATTTGAGTTAAATCAATGAGAGGTCTCCATTTAAAAATTAAAAAATCTGGTGACTTTCATAAAAGGGGGGAGCGACCACATCACGACACATAGGATTTTTGGATTTTTGGATTTTCGTTTATATATATTATAGATAGATAGATAGATAATCATTCATATACTCATTGCC
Source organism: Bidens hawaiensis (assembly GCF_021521415.1). Classification (NCBI taxonomy): domain Eukaryota; kingdom Viridiplantae; phylum Streptophyta; class Magnoliopsida; order Asterales; family Asteraceae; genus Bidens; species Bidens hawaiensis. The sequence continues at coordinate 408,716 of NW_027491434.1, forward strand.
TATAAATTATAGCAAATGCACCAAGAAACCTTGGACAAAAGCACTACGGTCATACCATGCATCAACATTACAAGGTAAATCTCAAAATAATTCTATTGAACAAATTTTAAGAACCAAGCAGCAAAGAACCCTTGTTGATGAGACATTTCAACGGTGCCCAATCGCTGAAGAGAATTGAAGAATCAACAACTAAAGAATATGTGTAAAATTTCCTATGTTAAGTGAGTCGAGTTGCAATCCCTGAAATCGCAACGAACCTACACATCCTTGGATGTACTAGGCACATAAACATAAGGATAGGTAACAAATGCTTACATTATGATCATTTAAAAGTAAGATTTTTATATATGTATTTAATAAACTATACCAAATTTTAATAAAATAAATTAAGGTAGCGTTTGGTATGTAGGAATGACATTGGGAATGGAACGATTCATCACCTAGGAATGAAAAAAGTGGCGTTTGGTTACTTAATGTAATAGAATCATTCATTACACATGAAATCTCATTCCATCAAAATTATTTCTTCTCATCCATTCCTTTTTTTTATTCCATTCCTCCTTCATCCTACTTTATCAACATCACCTCCTAACAATGACCACCACCACTACCATTGCTGCCACCACCACCTGACCGCCACCCATCGTTGCCACCACCTCCGTCACCACCGCCGCCGTCACCGCCACCACCGTCGCCACCGCCCTACCATCGCCATCACTACCAGTGCTACCACCGCCACCCCCACCCCCCACCACCACAGCCACCGCCCGCCACCACTGTCGCCATCGACACCACCATCACCATTGTGGGTTTTTTTTATTTTTTGGTAAAAAAAATATTTTTATATAGGATTGTTTTTATTATTACTATTTCATTCATACAATTTTTTTTTAAATAACAAACAACATAAAATAATAATTCATTTCATTACCATAGGTTAACCAAACAACAAGACAAAGAAATGATAATGATCTATTTCATTTCCTTGTCCATTTCATTCATTCTCTCATTCCATTCCTCTTTCATATTGTTACCTCGAACCAAACATACCCGGTAAGGAGGATTGATATAAAAACAATTTAAGGTTTATAAAAACTCGTTCAAAATCGGATGGTTTACAGACCTTGTCAGCTCGGGTTGGCGAGCTCAGAGCTCATTTACAAACCGAGACAGCTGGACTAGGATGATGAGAAAATGAGCGGTTAGCATTAAAAGGCGTCCATTTTAAGGGCGAGTTACACGGTAAAAGTAAAAGGAACAAGAAGAGCAAACAGATGCATTGTTTCATCTCCAAACCAGTCAATCGAAAACGGTAAGGTAATCCTCTCATACCTTTATGATTTTCATCCGTTCTAATTCATTTTTAATTTTTCACTACATGTATCTTCGTCATTAAGGTTGTTTGTTGTATCTGCAAGTTTTTCCTGTAAATTATTAATGACTAAAATTAAATGTAGCAATGGCCGATGCAAAATCACCAAAGAGGAAGCCTGTTTTCACCAAGGTTGATAACCTGCGTCCTGGAACCAGTGGCCATAATCTGCTTGTTAAAGTTGTTACTTCAAACCTAGTGCTGCAAAAGGGCCGACCCGATGACCACCGCCAAATGCGCATTGCTGAATGCTTGGTAGGTGATGAGACCGGGACTATATTGTTCACAGCCAGGAATAATCAAGGTATTTTCTTCTATCATCTCTGAAATGGTTGCTTAGTTTCTGTTATATAGCAGCGTCTTAAAATATAGTTAAGCATAAACTGAAGATCAATATTGCTGTCTTCTAAGTAACGTGTGCTTATTTGGGACTGCGGAAACCAAACTGTTTCAATGATAATACATAATTACATGATCATTTGATCAACTCATAAACGTACTAAAATTCGAACTTTTACATAAAATTGGTTATTCATTTATGAGCATTGCTCGTTTTGTCAACTAAAATGAACATTTTCATACAAAGTTGACTATTGTTCAACTAATAATCTGAATCTTCAAATAAAATGTTTTGGCTGCATGCATCAAAAATATATTCAGGGTGACTTTTAACCCATTTAAACCCGTTCCCCTTATAGCTAATTTTTGTATTGAACCGTTTTGAGATAAATTATAACCCAAATCGGCCCATTTATAAGTAAACCAGGTTAGAAATTGTCACCTCAAGTTATTCAATAGGTGATATCATACAGTATGCACCGATTTATAGTTAGAGTGCTAGGCATATAAACAAACTGAACATTCAATGAACCGTTTGGCTGGAAGATCGCTTATTTAATAAATGAACAAAATATTTGGTTCATTTAGTTAAACTAACCAACATGAACTATGTTTGTTCATTTAAATTCGTTTATGTCCATTCATATTTGTTCGCTAGTTTACATTTGTTTCAGTGTGTTCATTTACGTTTGTTAACATATTCATTTAAATATTTTATGCTCGTGAAAATTTAATCTGATCTTAATAACTTTTTTAGGCCCAACCCATTTTTTGTTCACATTTACCTTTTATTATCGTAGTTATGTTCGTTTGTTTACGTCTGTGAACTGTTTGCTTATAGTCTTAATGAACGAACATAAATGAACACGAACATGCTCAGTTTCATAGCGAACAAACATGAACAAACCACGTTCATTTAGTTGTTCGTATACAATCGTTTGTTCGGTTAAAGTTAAACGAACGAACTTGCTCTGTTCATTTTTGTTCGGTTTCGTTTACAGGCCTCTAGAGAGGTTTCAACCCTGATCTTAACGGGCTGAACAGTAAACTAACGGGCCTAATACTAATATATTGCAACAAAGTCAAAGTCAACCATCCTCATCTTACTATATTACCCTCATGATGTAGTGGAGCTAATGAAAGCTGATAGCACTGTAATTTTGCGCAATGCAAAAATTGACATGTTTAAAGGATCAATGAGGCTTGCAGTGGACAAGTGGGGCCGTGTGGAGGTGACAGAACCAGCCAATTTTGTTGTTAAAGAATATAATAATCTGTCACTTGTTGAATATGAGCTTGTGAATGTGGTGGAAGAGTGAAGGAGATGAAGGGCTGAGGTGTCGTGCTGCTATTCGTGCATAAAAATTTGATCAGCTAAAATTGCGGATAAGTTTCATTGGTTTGTTGAGATTGTGAGATTTTTGAATAGTTATGATCTTCTATAGTTCATGAATTCTGATATAAAGTGAAGAACGTGGAAAATGAGCATGATAAAGAATCGGATAAGTGGCGGAATGTTGACTGATTTTAGTAAACGAGTTGAATGAGAACAAACGTTTGTTTGTTTTGGTTTGGTTTTGTTTTGTTTTGTTTTAATAGTAACACCCTGAAGATTTTCTTTTTATCTTTGATTGGAAGTGTAAGATGCAATTGTTGTTGGATAAGCGTATCATGAGTTTTTAATAATGTTGGTTTAGATCCAACTGCCCGTAATGAATCATGCATAGCGTGGACTTGTTACGCCTTGATGACTGCAGGTCTATATAGAGATGGCACTTCTCGTTATTTGACACACCATCATCATCTTGTGAGATATGACAAGTCAAAAACCTATGTCAAAGCGTCCACATAATCTAGCCATAAGGCTCAAGACAAATGATATAAATCTTAGTGAAAGCCTGATGACAAATGATATATAATCTTGTAACATCTGTTTATACTTATAATTAAAACCCTCTTGGTGCATTCGTTTATACAATTATATTTAGTCATCTTTTAGTCAATCTATGAACCGAACCAAGTTCCCACTTCCGTCCATTCCCGCTACGGGTGCTTAAACTAATCTCAAACTAGTTACCAAAAAAATCAACATCCATATATGATATCATCTCACAACTAAACTTGTCTATATAATACAACAACTTTGCTTCTAAAACTTTGCTACATTAATTGTTATGCATTCATGATACCATCTTTATGAATCTACAATCTGGATATTCAAGCAATCAAAAGAAAGAAAAGTAACATTGCAATATATACATCTTCAGCCATCACTGTTTTGTTTCAGAAACTGAAGATCTTTCATTTGAAGTTGCACAGCTTCTTTAGACAACGGTTTAGGTTCCGGGTACCTTTCTTCTTCGCCTCCTTCTGCAACTCTTTTAGCCTTGGCTTTCACCATATCAGCAATCTCAGACCGTTCAACCGAGGGGAAAACAGCTTTTAACATAACGCACAACAGTTGTTCATCAACTTCTTCAATAAGATCTCGCCCAAAACAACAAACGTGTATGGCATCAAGAGCTTTCTCAACTCTTGCCTCCATTGGTATGGCTGGTGCAGGTACGTTTAACTTTGATCGTTTCTGAATGTTAAGAACAATGCTAGACTTTATGAAGCGTTTACCCAATTAGATTGCCAATTGCAATGCTAATTTTTTAAGAATAAATCTGACCACAGACGATGAGAATATCCTATAATTTACTATTCAAAAACTCACATGTTAAAATATTATCTAATGTCCATAAGTAACTTTTTAGTATATTTTTAATAACGAAAGCTTCGCATACATGATGCGTTCATTGACTTTTTGGATCAAAATGTATCGGAGGTTACATGCTTATTATAACCAAGGCTCTAAAGATAGATTTCTTTCGTGGCAGGCTAATACCTTCACTTATAGGCATGTAAACAAGCGGAACGTTCCGGTTCACCGGTAAGTTCGTTTATATATTAAATGAACGAACACGAACAACATTTCTGTTCATTTGAGCAAATGTGAACGCATGGCTCGTTCATTCATTTATGTTCGTGAAAGTTTGTTCATTTATACAGTCATTTAAATTTTTTAGGTCCAACATAGCTTCGTCTAGTTTTATGAAATTAAAATCTACCCGTTACAATCAAGTCTTGTTTCATTAAGCCCACAAATCCGCTGTTCTTGTTTGCTTCTAATATGTGTTCATTCACGAACCTTACGCCTTATACTTTTAGCAAACAATCATAAACGAACACGAGCACGCTCGTTTTTCTTAACAAATTCTTTATTATTTGTAATAAAAGTTAAATTAAAAAAGGAACCTCTCTGGCTTCATTCATGATGGCGATGAAAGTCTCCTCTTCAAACTCAATATCATTGGAAATCCTTAGCCTAGCAACTCCTTCGAGAATCTCTTCAGATTTCAGCAATCCAGCTCCAACTGCAGCTAACCAACAGCAAATCAACACGTATAAAGGATCCCCTGCATGTTTCATACCAACATACTCAGACAAGCCAATTTGTTAAACATAACAAAAGCTTGATTTAGATGGAATTAAAGAGTATTGACCCACCCGTCCTCGTCGATCCTGGAAGTCAATAAAAGCCCTCGAATCATTCACCGACGAATTCTTTCCCACTCGCCTCCGAAACTCCGCAAAATCGATAAAGTCGCCGCCCACTCCGCCGGTGTCCGTTAAAATTCTGGCGACGAGGCCGACTACGGGCAAGGCGCCAATGATTTTGTTAGCAAACCCGGAAATTGTGTTGGAGTCTTCCATGTAGGACTTAATAACCATGACGCCATTGGAGGAGGACCTGCAAGTTTTTGATTTGGCTAGGGTTTTGTAAAGAAGAGAGTTTGTTGCAGGCTTGCAAGTGAGTGTGAGATTAGTGGTGGTGGTGATGACCACCATGACTGGGTATGGTTACGGTGTTTGGTTTTTTTTTTGATATTTTGCCTCCTCTCTTCTTATGTTACTATGTTATCCTCTCAGTAGTGACGTGTTTGGTTTTTTACATTTTAAGCCTTTGTACTTTTCAATGTTATTATGTTTTCAACCTCTATTTTTTTACTTCCAAGTTAACGGCTCATTGGATCAAATATTGATTATTCGGCTTTGAAACTTTTTTCCCTGAATCCAAAAACCGATCCGATCCGGTCCGAATTCATCAAAATTCAATTTGGATCGGTTAAAATCCGAGGAACTCAAAATCAACCAAACAACCCGAATACCTAAATATGAGATGACAAACTAAAAACAAACTTTCACTCCCTTCAATTAAAAAATATAGATAATTTGGTGTAAAATGCCAATCCTAACACTTTTCATATTGATTTTCATCTTAATCTAATGTGAACTAGTTCGTTCACCTTAAAGTGACTATAAATTACAATCAGTGTCCATGAAAGAAAACTATAAATAAGACAAAAGACACAAATTTGAGTTGTATTGCTTCATACTCACTGATTTGTAATCGTGAATTTGTGAAGTGGACTTTCATATAATAAGAAAACCAGGCTCTGCTCGGAAAGATGGACTCAAAAGATAAACCGATTAAAATTATTAAAAAAAAACCCACCTGAAGATCAGATTATTCATTTGCCCGAACAACCCGAATTCAAAAGTTTCCCGATCCGAAAACCGAATTGGGAATTCGGATTCGGTTAATATCCGATCCAAAAACCAAATTCCTGATTCGGATCGTTTTTTTTGTTACGGATATGGTTCGGTTTACGGTTTTTTTTTTTGTTTTTGGCTATACTGCACACCCCTATTAAAAGGTACTCCAACGCAATGGTATTGAAGAAACACTAAGTCGAACTGGATAGTCCGACCGGATACTTCCCCAGATGTGAGTATTCTGAAGTGTTATGAGAAGATCTAAGCTAATGCCTGCAAAACAGAACACCGTTGAGCCTCGTTACAGGAAGGACAAAGTGGGGGGTCTTCCCGTAACCACCCTCCGGCGTGAGAATCAGTACTGTATCAAAAGTTTCCCGATCCGAAAACCGAATTGGGAATTCGGATTCGGTTAATATCCGATCCAAAAACCAAATTCCTGATTTGGATCGTTTTTTTTTGTTACGGATATGGTTCGGTTTACGGTTTTTTTTTTGTTTTTGGCTATACTGCACACCCCTATTAAAAGGTACTCCAACGCAATGGTATTGAAGAAACACTAAGTCGAACTGGATAGTCCGACCGGATACTTCCCCAGATGTGAGTATTCTGAAGTGTTATGAGAAGATCTAAGCTAATGCCTGCAAAACAGAACACCGTTGAGCCTCGTTACAGGAAGGACAGAGTGGGGGGGTCTTCCTGTAACCACCCTCCGGCGTGAGAATCAGTACTGTATCTTAATCGGAAATAATACGAGTACCGGTAAATTGCGTAAGGCTTGAGGGTGTGAATGAATACCTTGAAAAGATGATCTTCGTATTTATAGCCGAAGGTGGAGGGAAGGTGATTGGTGGAGTTGTCACTATCAAGTTATTCCCTCTCTGTCTGAATGGACACGTGTCGAGCCTTTATTGGATGTCACAGCCTGGACCCGTTTATAATGTAGCCATTATTTGTGCACGTCGTGGGATGGCCATTACGTGTCCAGGTGTCCTCTTTCAATTAGCCGATGTCGCTATCAGGAAGTTTTGAGGGAATCTTCTAGAAATAGTTTGTTACAACTGCTATATGTGTGGATAAAGTCCCTTGAGTTTTTTGTGGATCCCTTCCACAGATGCTCGCGTGGCCGTCCGCGGGTTATGATGGAGACCCACAAAGCGTGTCTTGGATTGTGGATGGCTTTACCAGTCCACGTGTTCCACGCGCGGATGTCTTTTGGCGATCCGCGGGTTGGGTAATGGATCCGTGGGTGGCGGATGTCTTTTGACGATCCGCGAGTTGGATAAGGGATCCATGGGTAGCTTTGCTACCCTCCCTCTATAAGTTCCCCAGTCCATTGTTGCTTCTGTGAGTCGATGTCGCGGGTGGAATTATGGACTTCTATCTTTTGTCGCGGGTTGCAACTACTGGCCCTTAGGATTCTTGTTGTTTGAATAGGGGTACTGTTTAGCCGTTTGAGATGTGACGTCTTCTGTCTGAATCATGTCAGGGGTGGTGCTCGAGGTTGGTGCACGAGATTTTAGGCAGCTGATTCAAAATTATTTTGTTTTGTCAGTTCCAGCCTAATGTGTCATCTTCTGAGTGGACGGTTTCAGCGTGTGAGCTGCATCCCTTTCTCTCTCCGCATTAATTGGGATATGTATATATAGGGAAAGACGTTTCACTTTCTGATTTACTTGCAAAAAATTTTCTCTTCATATTCCTTCTCTCTTCATCTTCTTCTGACTTTATTGTTACTCCGATTAACCATGGCTGGTGGTAAGAAGGGAGGTCGTGTTAAAGAAAGTAAGAGGGATTCGTCGAAGGGGCTGATAGAGAACTTCCGATTTCCAGGACATCGTCAACCTCTATGGGTTGGCGCCGGAGTGGGGACCGGAGTTTCCTTCTCCTGGTTCTACGGCTGATCAGTCGCCTGCCGGGAAAATTGCTTTATACGGTGAGTCTTTAACCACAGGCAACTTCCGGTTGCCGATCACCAAGTTTTTTGGTGATTTCTTGGTTGCCTCTGAAATCCATATTTCCCAGCTACACCCATTTGGGATTATGAGGCTTCGCCATTTTGAGTTTTGTTGCAAGGCCCTTGAGATGGAGCCTACGGTAGATCGCTTTCTTGCGATCTACAAGATTCAAACCCGCGACAGCTGGTTTAGTTTGCCGTTCCGGGGAAGGCGATCGGGACTAAGCCTCCGAGGAGCGCTCACGAGTGGAAAAACAAGTTTTTATGGGTCAATGCGGACGTTATTCCGCTAGCCATGACCCGCCGCTCGCTGACTACTAAATTTTCCCTTCCTGCTACCGACACGGAGGATTAGGAGTGGTTCCAGAAGTTAACGCAGACTCCTACCCTGATGGGTCTGATCCCTGAGTCTGCACTAGTCCAGGTGGGGATGAGCCGCCTATGGCCATATCCTACGGAGCAGCCGTACTTCTCCCGAGACGACGGACGTAAGCTTTTCCTCTACTGTGTCTGTCGGTGTTCTTTATGCTTTTCTTATGCATGTTTGCTCTTTTTTTCTTTTCTTACAGGGGAGTGTTCGTTGTTTGAAGTTCTTGTTCCCACTGTCGTGGGAGATATGTTCAGGATGCCCCTGGAGATGTATTAAGAGTCTGTTCTTGATCACTTCAAGGGTAATTTCCTTTTTCCCACCCGTGGCCGCACGGAGCCGGTAGTCACCGAGTCCGCGGTGGCTCAAGGTGTGTACATTCTTAACCCTAAACCTCTTACTGTTATGCATTTGGACGGGACGATAGTCCTTTCTTCTAGTGATGAATCCTCTGGTGAGGATTCAACTAGTGAGGGTTTCCCGCCCAGTACTCCGGAGAGTTTTCATGCTGGTGTGTTGCGTGCTATTGCAGATATTATCCGCCGCAGGAAGAGGGCGGATATTGCCGGTGTATCCGGCCTGAATAAGGATTTCGACGCCGATGAACCCGCTGGTGGTGAGGCTACTATGGGCACCGAGGATCCCGCTAGTGGGGAGGTGACCCAGACTTCTGCTCCTATTGGTGGAGGGGCAACCGGTGGTGCCGAGGAATCCACTGGTGGTGAGGCAGCCAAAGGTGCTGGTGACCTTGCCAGTGGGGAGTTTACCAAAGCTGGGGGGAGGGTCCCCCCCTTAAGAAGATCAGATTGACCCGGCTCCAGGATCGGGTCAGGAGTAGGACTCATGTTGTAAATATCTAACTTTTGTTTCTGGATCAACAGCTGTTGCTGCGCCGCATCCACCTTCTCCGCCTCTGGAGGTTTTGCAGGAGAAGGTTGGCAAAGATGTGCCTCCCGAAGATGCCGATATGCCGCCACCCGAGGTAGTGGTGGAAACTGAGGTTGTGTCTCCCAAGGATAAAACTGAGACTCCCCCAGTTTCCACGGGTGAAAAGGGGGAATCCTCTAATTCTTTATCTCAGGATCAGGGGGATTCCTTTTTTCGTCCTTCATGGAATCTTGGCCCGGACGCGCTCTTTACTGATCCGTGTGTGTGCCAAGAATTCTTTGTACATTGCCTCCCACCCTTTGAGTGTAACAGGATACACTCCCAGACTTAGGCTAGTTTGACGCAAGCACTTAGCTATCATTTGGCTAACGTGTTGTCAACTAGTCGTGAGGTTTTCAAGAGTTGAGTGGTTGGTCAAACCGACCTTGAGTGCGCTGTTAGCCGCATGGTCAAGGCTGAAATGGCTAGGGATGCCGCCCAGGCGGAGGCTACGAACAGAGAGGCTGCCCTCCTGGCTATTCAAGAAGAAAACAAACTTTTGAAGGAGAGGATAGCCACTCAGGTCGACTTCGTAGCTGCCTGGGACGAGGATGTTCGGAGGCTCATGGCTGAGGTAAAGGAGAAACATGACCGCCTTGCTTCTGTTTCCGAGGAGAAGGAGGGTCTGGAGCAGGCCTTCACCAACGCCTCGGACGAGAGGAAATGGCTCCTCAAGTTTGGCATCCCCAAGGTAAATACTTTCAGTTTCTGTGTTCATGGATTATCATACTAACTTTTATCTTGTCAGATTGCCAGGCTTATCAAGGAAGGTCCTGAGCTTGGGGACTGCCTTGCTGACCTATTAGTCAGCTCGTCGCTGGTGGGTCGCCAGACTGGTTTCGCGGAAGGTTACTCCATGGCTCGCGAGGGACGACCTTCCTGCGAGTTTGAGCTTCATGGTCAGGATTGTCAAAAGGAATACGATGCACAGATGGATTTTTTGATAACCTTTCTTTTGACATCCTGAAATATATTCAGGAGAACCGCCATGAACCCACCGCTGTTGGGGAACTGCGCCTTCACGTGAATCGGCTGCTTGCAGAAGCTAAAGGCAAGGAAGCTCCCAAGGAGGACTAGGAATAGGTTGTAATATTATTGCATGTATTTCCTTTTCATTTGTAAATCCTTGTAAATGAAATGAAACTATCTTTTTCACTTATTGTGTTGCATTCGTTGCACTCTGTAATCTTTTGTATTAATCAGGAAGACTATCCTGACCGCGGATGGTCTAAATGTTTGTGACCTTTCCGCCTGTTTTTATGACTTGTCTTTTTCTTTTTTTTTATTTTGTAATTTTGAGTTCCGATAATGTCTGACTTGTCAGCTAAAACATTCAGTTTGTCTAGTTACTATGGAACTGAAACGTCGCAGATCATTTTTGGAGGTTGACTGATGTGACAGGTCTGCTCGGCGCAAAAGTAGTGATAGTTGGCTTTAGCTGTACATTGGGATTTTAAATTTTCGGTTTTTGGTTTTCCCGCCTTACATGTCACGTATTTACTGGTAGACAGCTGTGTTGTATTATCTCAACTCTTAAATGCTACCACTATATATATCTGTCGATTTCTTTTTTCTCCTCTCACTTTGGACTAAAAAACTGAGATAATCGTCGCCGGAATTGTTGAAGCAATTATCTTCAAATCCAGAAAACCCTTCTCGTTTTCTTTTCCAGCAATCATAGCTCGTTATAATCGATTCTTGGCTGAATACATGATGTCTTCGAGGTTCAATTATCAGACCGTCGATCGTGTTGCTATCGATTGGGATATAAAGGAGTTTCAGGCCATCGTTAATGCCTACGGCATTGCTCCAGAATGGGGGCCGGAATTCCCTGCCTCCGGTGCGACGGAGAACCGACCTCCGGTAGGAAAGATGGCGGTGTATGCCGAATTTTTTAGCTCCGGAAATCGGGAGATTTCCAGTTATCCGATATCTGGGTAAATTATTAACTGGAAGTATGATTCATCTCTCCCAGCTTCATGCGTCGGCCATGGTGCGTATGCACCATTTTGAATTCTGCTTCCGGGCGCATGGCATCGTGCCCACAGTTGATAAGTTTGTTGTTTTCTATCATCAGCATGATAGGGCGGATTTCTTCGAATGCGCCTCCCCTGGATCCGGATTGGGCCAAGAAATTCTTTTGGATTCGGGAAGATGTGATCCCTCTATCTATGTACTGGCGATCGCCCGATCAGTCGATGCTTGCGCATCCATATGTTGATCGTCCCGAGAGGCATGAGTGGTATCAGCAGTTAACCCATACTGCTACCCCCATTCGCCCCATCCCTGAGTCCGCTCTGGTGAGGGCTGGGATGAGCCGTTTGTGGCCCTATCCGGATGATGTGCCCTTCTTCCGGAAACCAGATGGATGTAAGTGTATGTGAAAGCATTTTTCAGGTTAAAAGCTGTTCCTAACTTTTATTTGTTGCGCAGCTAAAGGTTTTTTGCTGTCTGTCCTTGTTGTGGGTGTGCCTGGGGTTATGTACATTTTTGCCCGCGACAAGAAGGACCTTCCCATCCTTGACAAGAGCAGGATAGTTTTTTGTTTCCTCAACACATCCGCCAGGAACCCGTGGTTTCTGAGGGCTTGTTCGCGACAGGTAATGCGTTCTGCACATTCCTCTTTATAATCAGACTGTTAATACATGATCTTTTTGCAGCCTTTGGTCGGAAGAGGAAGGAGACCTCTTCCAGCAACGTCCCTCTAGTGGTTGCTGGTGGAAGGCAAGGTATGGATCCTTCTCCTCCATCTTCTCCAGATGTGAAGAGAACTCGTCTTTGCGATCGTGTTGCAGCCCGCACTAAAGGTATCGCATATTTTCTATGGATTTGTGCTTACTATTTAATTGCTTATTTGGCAGTTTGCTTTTGTGCAGCCCTTATTATCCTCTTGGATTCTCCTCCCTCCAAGAATGATCCCAGCAGGTTTAATGCTGATAAGGGGAAATCCAAGGAAGGGTCGACTTCCATTGGTGCTGGGAAGTTGACAGCGTCGGAATCACCACCTTCCCCTCCTGTCCAAGGCACTGAAGAACCCTCCGAGCGGGTGTCGGTGCCTCCTCCGCCTCCTCATCAGTCGGAGAGGGAGGAGAGGGGGCGTACTTTGCTAGGTGGAGTTGCTCGGCATGTCCCTGAGTGGAATCTAACTCCTTCCTCGCGATTCTCTGATGGGGAAGTGTGTTTCGATTTCCTTCATGAGAGCATGCCTCCTGCGGAGCGCGATATCAGCGCAACCGGCGTCGGATATCTCTTGGGAATTCGTACACATATCACCTGGCCAACTTGGTTTCCATGAACCAAGAGATGTATCGGGACTGGAGATTTATGGGTGAGAACTGGGGGTTACAGGATAATCTCCTCGATGAGCTCCGTGCTGAGAAAGAAAAATATCGCATCGAGGCTAACAACCAACGGTGGAAGCTGAGAGATTTTGAAAGGGCTCTCGAGTAGGAAAGGCAGCGCCAAGCCGCTGCCGCCAAAGATTGGGAAGAGGCGTGTCGGCGACAAAATGCTTCAATTGAAGCCGCACGCGCTCTTGCTCGTTCCTGCGAGGCTGAACTTGCTCAGGCTCGAGGGACAAGGCAAGCTCTTGAAACTCGCCTTGCCACTCAGGAGAAAACTCTCAGCACCCTTCGTGCCGCCGCTGCTGAAAAGGATCAACTGATTGAAGATCTGATCAAGGAAAATACCAAGTACTCGGTGAATAGGGCGTTCTGAAGTTAAGTGCTGAGGGAGCTTCTTCTGACTGTGCTTGGTTGATGTGGGAAGGTTTTCCCATGGTATGGGTTCCCCTGACTTTATCATAACTTGTAAATTTGTTTTGCCTTGAATCATTTTCATAGGTTATCTCCCGTATTCACAAAGGAGGTGAGTTAGGAAACTACCTTGCTGACCTTCTATGTGCATCAAGTAATTCGGGGCGCAAGGCAGGCTTCCAGAAGGGGATAACCTTTGCTCGGGAGGGGCGTCCCTTGGAGGAATTTGATCTTCACGGAGTGGATGTGGATGGAAAGTATGATGCGCAAATGGATGCTTTTGACCAACTGCATTTTCCCATCCAGGACGCTACCCAAAGCTTTGTTGAGGCGGCGGATGGCGTTCGCCAGCTCCGCGACTTTCTTCGTGAAGAATAATTTTGTTGTATATATTATTTTTCTTTTGTTCCTGTAATCCCTTTTTTTGAATGTATATATGGCATGGATTTTACATTTTGTCTTGTATGAGTACAATATAAATGTGTGTGAACTAAATCCATCATGTATCCAAAATATAGGATTAGGATAAGTGTTGGCACGCAGGCCTATCCGTACAGGAACTAACATTCTAAGAAATTTTAATTTGGGTAATTGCGCAACTATATTCGTATTAACATCATTTCAAATAACGAAATTTGGTACGCAGGCCAAAATAATTGGCACGCAGGCCAGCAGAGAGGCACGTAGGCCTAATATAAAATTACACAACTTAGATATAACACTTCCGCAGTTGCGCAACATTCCAAGTCCTGGGAATAAGAGTCCCGTCCATTCTTTTCAGTTTGTATGCACCCTTTCCCAGTACTTTTTCAATTTGATAGGGGCCTTCCCAGGGTTGGTGCTAACTTTCCTGGTGATTCAGCGTTTGATGCTTCGTTGCTTCGGAACACGTAATCGCCTTGGTTGTACTCGCATAACATGACTCGTGTGTCATAGTATTTTTGGAGTTGGCGTTTGTATTTGCTTTCGCGTATAGCGGCCAACTCTCTTCTTTCTTCTAAGAGGTCCAGGTTTAACAGGAGCACTTTTTCATTATCGGCAACCAAAAGCATTCGTGCGGATGGGACACTGACTTCGGCCGGAATCATTTATCCGTCCCATAGGTCAAAATGAACGGGGTTTCTGAGTTACTTGTTTTCTTGGTGGTTCGATGTGCCCATAGAACATGAGGCAGTTCGTCCACCCACCCCATTCGTTTGGTTCCCAACCGTGCTTTTATACTTTCTTTGATACTTCTGTTTACTCGCTCCACCTGTTCATTGGCTTGCAGATGGGCTATTGATGTGAACACCTGGTTGATGTGGAGCTCTGATAACCACTCTTGCAGGATTTTGTCGGCAAACTGGGTACCGTTATCACTTACTATCGTCTGGGGAAGACCAAAGCGACAGATTATGTATCCCCAAAGGAATTTTTTGACGTTTTCCGTCGTGATGTGAGCAAGTGGTTTGGCTTCTACCCACTTGGTGAAGTTGAAAGATGCTATAACAGATCTAGATCTTTTGATTACAATGATGTTCATGTTGATCATATAGGATTAGGCTTGATTTACGTTAATATGTGTGATGTGTAGGTTGAGAGAACAATTTTAAGACTGCTTCAAGTTTGACTTTGAATACAGCACATTCAGCATAAACAATCACTTCAGATGAAGGTTCAGATACATTAATTTGAGGGTTAGGACATACCTCATCAATCTTAGCCATACATGCATAAGATTCAACTTGATTAAGAATTGATTCGGTTTGAGAAGACAGACTGTGATCAGTATCCATCTCAGAATCAGATGAATCACTTTCCTCAGATATATTATCACTGCTAGCATCTTCAAATTTCTCTACTGGTTCAAAGATTGCCACATTCGCTTGATTTCCCAACAAACGTTGAGACCAATCAATAGCTTCATTAACCACTAGAGCTTGAGTAGCAGGAGACTTATCTTGTTCACCACCAGATACAGTCGTTTTACTCTTATCCCCACCAGATGAATTCTTTCCTGAAGATCTTTCTGAATTGTGTGACCCAGAATATTCTTTTCTTGGCTTATCACATTCTTTGGCAAAATGGCCAAAGTCCCCGCAATTGTAACATTTCACCTTTAGTTTATCAAATCCGACCCTTTTATTCAAAGCAGGAAGATCTTTCCCAGTTCGCTACATGAATCTCTTGACTTTTCGAACGATCATAGCCATGTTCCACTTGAGATCCATTAATTCAAGATCATCCGGGTCAATTTGATCATAATCTTCATCTGTTAATTCACTTGTGGCAATCTTGCTTCCAACAAGCTGTTCATATGAATTCATGAAAGCACACAAGAATGCAAACTGTTGTTCAGCCTCTTGCAGATTTACTTTAGACAAGCTTGATGATGAAGCACTTATGTTTGCATTAGCTCCATTGGCCATAAAGCATACATTAGGAATTTCTTCTTGAGCTTGGGCAAAAAAAGCATTGATTGGTACAGAACTTGAAGAATGATTTGCTGGCAAGGCACCCCCATAGAGTGAAGGGTTTTGAGTTGAAGATTGCTGGTTTTGATTTTCTTTCAACGAGTTTTGACATTTAATATCAAATTCCCTTTCTTCAATCTTGTTCATGAATTGCACAGCTGTGAGCTCGGTGTTTCGAAAGAAACCGTTTTCTTTCAATACAAACAGGAAAGTTGAATATGAAGGAGGTAAAGCATTCTTCAGTGTATCAATCTTATCTGTTTCAGTTGGCTCAAGATTAACACTTGACATATCCACAATCAGATGACTAAATCGGTTAATCATCTCGTCAACCGTCTCGTTTTTCATCAAAATAAAATTTCTAAATTGAAATTTTACGAGCGTCTTCTTACTCTCAAGTGTGTTCCCCAAACTTCTTGTTTTCAAAGTTGTGAACAAAGAAGCACAAATCTTAATTGTACTGTATTGATGAAAAATTTGTTCCGGTAATGCCATAGTGAGAGTTGAGTAGGCTTTAGTTTCACTCTCAAAATCTTTCAACTCTTGAGTTTCATAATCTTTGAATTCCTTCGGTGTCCACCCCATGTTGTCACTGCCTACCAAAGGTGCTGCATACACATCGTCAAGAAAATGCACACTACTTGGATGCACGGATCCCAATTGAGCACGGAACCTCGGTTCCCAGCGAGCAAAGTCTGACAATTTCAACAATTTGGGACATTTGTTGTGACTGCCAATTTCATTATCCATGGTTAGCATCTGCTGCAATAATACGTTCTGAGAAGCTAATGCATAGTAAGACACGTTTTGCGATGCCATAATGAAATAATTGGTTAAACTTCAAGGATCAAAATTGTTAATCTTTAAAATCTACTGTTTATACGAATGAGTATCGTAACGAATGAGAAATTTGATTTAACGAAAGATTGATATTCGTTAAATGAGAATTACTTTAACGAATGAGTGACATTTGTTAACAAATTTTCACGAATGAAAGGCTTAACGAATGAATAACGAATGAGTTTAACGACTCTGTATGAACGAAGTGATTTGGATAGCGAATGGCTAACGAATTGCTTTAGCGAATGGGCAGTTAGGTTTAACGAATGAGCAGTTAGATTTAACGAATAGGCAGTTAAATCTTAACGAAAGTCTTAACGAATGTCTTCAATAGTAACGAATCACTCTTCAAATAGTAACGAATCAGTCTTCAAACATTCAAACTATTCGATTTATTCCAGATCTATCCATATTCGTCCGTAACACCTAAAATCTATACCAACTTGCTCGGAAATCAATTTCGAACCTTAATAAACCACTTCAAACTCACACTCAAACCAAAACAGACCTCAATCAGATGTTTCAAATATTCACGTTAACCCACCATTAACGTAAACAACTCAAATCAGTCCAATTTCATACTAATCCTAACTCAAAACTCCATTGATCCTTTCAATTACCTTAACACTAATTCCAATTACCTCTAAACCAGCTCAAATACGTTTAACAATTATCCTCTGTATCACCGGAGTTCAAATTCATCATGAAACAAACAATTTCAAGCTCAATTATACGATTAATCAACACAGAAGCAACGAAGATCAGATCCCGTGGCTCTGATACCACTTGAAAGATGCTATAACGGATCTAGATCTTTTGATTACAACGATGTTCATGTTGATCATATACGATTAGGCTTGATTTACGTTAATATGTGTGATGTGTAGGTTGAGAGAACAATTCGGCAGAGTAACGAGACTTGAGATGGAATAATCAGAACTGTTTTAAAGTAATACATTACAGGGGATATATATAGGAGATGACCCTATTTGTTAAGTTAAGCTTAACGAATAGGTCATTCGTTACAAATACGTTAACGAATAAACATGCTTATTCGTTAGTACATTAAATGATAGCGAATGACCCTCATTCGTTGTCTCATTCGTTAAACATGGTTAACGAATGAGCTTACATTTAAACGAATGTGTTACATTCGTTACGGAGTAACGAATGTAACTTACAATAGAGCGAATGGCCTTTTTTCCATAAATACATTATAACCCCTATACTTTAATCTATTACAATAATAACCCTGATAAAGATTGAGACGTACAAAACATGTATCAACAGAAGTAATCAATTGCTACGAGCAAGAATTTGACCCGCCCAGGCGCCTTTGGGAATGGTCCCATGATATCGATGGCCCACTTCTGGAAAGGCCACGCCGAGGTTACTGGCACCAGATGATTCTGTGGTCTGAAGGTTTGAGGCGCATGCCTTTGGCAGGCGTCGCACTTCTGGATTTCCTTGACTGCATCCATTTGCATTTCTAGCCAGTAATACCCAGTGTTCCTTGTTTTTGCTACGACCATCCTTGGGCCTGCGTGAAGGCCACAAATGCCTTCATGGATTTCTCGTATTACGTAGTTGGATTCTTCCATGTCTACGCATCTGAGCAGTGGGCCAAGGAATGATTTTCTGAACAGAACCCCATCATGTATTTGATACCACAACGCCTTATGGTGGATCTTTTGTGCCTCCGCTTTATCTTCCGGGAGGGTGCCAGAGGACAAGTAGGTCCTGATGGGTTCCATCCAGGACGTTGTTCCAGTCTGGATGACCAGAACTTGGTGTTGAGGGACGACGGAGCGTCCATAACCTCGATTCTAACATCCCTGCCCATGTGTTCGAAACTAGTGGATGCCAATTTGCTTAAGGCATCCGCGGGTCGATTTTCGCTTCGTTTGATGTGGACCACATTGCACGAAGCAAATTGTTGCATGAGGTCTTTAGCTTGGGATAGGTATGAGGCCATAACATCGTTTTTTGCCTCATAGGTTCCCGACACTGGTCCTGCAATGAGCAAAGAATCGACCCGTGCCTCTAAGAATCTCCCACCGAGCTTTCTCGTGATCCGCAACCCAGTCAAGAATGCCTCGTATTCGGCTTCATTATTTGTGCTTTTGAAGTTTAATTTGATGGCATAAGTGATTGATCAGTTTCAATCCAGCGCCCGATCCTTTCCCGCTTGATACTCCATCCGTAAACAGAGTCCAGCGTTGACTTTCGTCGGAAGGGGTAGGGGGTTGTTGTTCAACCAAACATTCTTGAACTTTACATGTTGGTACTTCCGTGATGAAGTCTGCCAAAACCTGACCTTTGATTGCGGGTCTGGGTTTATACTTGATTGAGTGTTCACCCAGTTCGATCGCCCACTTGGCTAGTCTTCCGGACAGCTCGGGCTTGGTCAGCACGTTCTTCAACTTGTAATTGGTTAAAACATGTATCGGGTGACCTTGGAAGTACCTTTTAGCCTCCGTGCCGCATACACTAGTGCCAGAACTAACTTTTCGAGCATTGAGTACCGAGTTTCGGCATCTGTTAATGTTCTGCTGACGTAGTATATTGGCTTTTGGACGGTCTTTCGATCCGTCAGGAGGACTGCCCCGATTGCGATATCCGAAGCGGATACGTAAAATATGAGAGGCTCTCTGTCTCGAGGTGCGGTCAATGTAGGAAGCGTCATTAGGCAATTTTTTACTTTCGAAAACGCCGTTTCTGCCTCGGGAGTCCATTTGAAATGTGCTTTCTTCAGGCAATTTCGCAATGTTGAGATGAACGGAAAAGACTTAGCAACGTGGTTTGCCCAGAACCTGTTTAATGCAACTAATCTTCCATTCAACGTTTGGACTTCTTTTAACGAGGATTGGGAAGGCATCCGGGCGATTGCTTGCACCTTTTCTGGGTTCACTTTGAATCCTTCCCCGGTTACGATTACTCCAAGAAATTTACCCTCCTCCATGCCAAAGGAGCATTTCGAAGGGTTAAGTTTCATGTTTATTTTTCTCAAGGTGGAGAAAACGTCTTCAATATCCCGAAACATCTGATCTTCTTCCACACTCTTGATGACCAGGTCATCCATATACACTTCCAAATTCTTCCCAATCTGATCTCGAAAGGTATTATCCATTAGACGCTGATACGTGGCACCCGCGTTCTTTAGAACAAACGACATCATTTTGTAACAGAATATGCCTTGGTCCATACGGAAAGCGGTTTTGTCTTCGTCGCAGGCTGCCATCCGTATCTGGTGGCACCCTTTGTAAGTGTCTAAGAAGCACTTGTACTTGAAAGGTGCCACCGCGTCTACCTTGAGGTCGATTTCTGGGAGAGGGTAACAGTCTTTGGGGCATGCTCTATTCAAATCTATGAAATCGATACACATTCGCCATGAACCGTTGCTGTTAGGCACCATTACCGGGTTTGCAACCCAAGTTTGATATTGAATTTCGCGGATGATGCCCGCGTGCAACAAATCATGCACTTGCTCATTCATGGCTTTTGTCTGTTTAGGCCCCATCTTCCTCCTTTTCTGAACGATCGGTGTATACGCCGGGTTGACTAGCAGCTGATGTTCTAAAATTTCCCGCGGGACGCCTATCATGTCTGAGGGCTTCCAGGTAAAGATATCCACGTTCTTGACTAGTAACTGTTTCTGAAAGACGCGCACTGTTTCTGAGATAGATGCCCCAATTGTGACGGTTTGTTTCAGATATTTCGGGTTGACCACACATTTCTTAGGCTCTGTTCGCAGTGCCTTCTTGGGTGCCTTCGCAGGCTTCGATCCTTCTGTTGCATAGCAATGTTTGTTGACCCGGATAATTACTATCCCTGTTTGTGTGTGAACACCCACTGCACCGTGTGCCGTGGAAGGATTTGCGTTAAAGTCAACAATTGCTTCCCGCCCTAGGATTATGTCGTGTTTCGATCTCGCAGGTAAAACGAGGAACTCTACATCTTCAGTCCTCGTATGGGTTCCGTCGCTTAGCGTAAATGGGAATGTTATGACCCCCTTGGGGTGCTAACTTCGTATCCAAAACCGGAAACTGGGGCGTGCACAGGTTTCAACCTTTTCTTATCCTCATCGTCTAATTGTTTGAAGCATTGTTCATACATTATGTCGGATGTACTCCCAGTATCGAAGAAGACGTATTGAGACCGATAGTGACCGAACAGAGCTGTGATAATTAGAGGTTGCTTCATGCATGGGCCTCCTTTCAGTCTTGGAAAAACTACGGGTTCGGTTTTCCATTCATCTTCGTCTGCTTCCATCCGCTTGAACTTCTGAGGGCCCCCCTTGGATCATATGCACATTTAAGTCTTTGATCTGCTTCCGTGGGGGACCTTTGTCTGCGGGAGTTGCTTTCTTCTGTGGACCATGTCGCACGTTTTTTAGCAGATGGTCAAGTTCTCGGACTTTGTGGCGGACTTAATCTCATTCTTCAGGCTTATGCACTCATTTGTGTCATGTCCGATATCTTCATGGAACATGCAGTGCTTTTTCGGGTTCAGGTTCACCCGCTTGATCAGCGGTTGAGGCTTTCTAAACTCGATGTTCTCCGTTGTTAAGATTTCGGACGGAGTTTTCTTCAAAGGTGTCCAATGTTGTCTATCGGACTTGCCCGTTGTTCTATCTTTTTGTTTCTGCCCGATCAGTGATCTGGCATCGAATTGTTTGGAAGAGCTTTCTGGGGGTTGTATTCTTGACCAGATTGAACCCCTCTCTTCCTTCTTTGGTTGAGTGTTCCGCAGTTCATATTTCGTGTGTTGTTTGGGTGCCTCTCGCCCTAACAATTTTTCTGTTGCCGCGAAGACTTTGGCCGCGGACATAATCCCGTCCCAAGTCTGGGGCATGCCATCTCGCCCTGTCAAACATCTGACCATTTCAGGGCTCCTCATGTTTACTCAGAACGCTCCTCGTAACATGTCTTCACTGATTCCACCAATATTCAAGCTCTCGTCGTTGAACTCGGTGATGAAGCTTTCCAATGACTCGTTGCTCGTCCAACAACACTCAGGATTTCCGACGCATCCCTGGTATGTTTACGCTACTGACTGAAATGCTGCGAAAATTTTGCTACCAGGTCATCCCAGCTGCTAATTTGACCGTCTGGTAGTTTCTCAAACCATTCTCTGGCTGCTCCTGTTAGTGTCAATGCGAACATATGACACCAATAGGGCAGCGTCCATCCGCTCACTCCCCCAACCACTGTGAAGTTTAGCAAATGATTGATCGGATCAGTCATCCCATTGTATTTTCCCAAATTACTCGGGATCTTGATATTCGTTGGGAAAGGGGCATTGGCTATCCGCGGAATAAGCTTCGAATTTTCCGCGAATGCCGCGGGTCGGTATGGTTTTGTGGAGTCTTCTTCTGCATCGTTGAAGTATTCAGCATGCTTTAATGGCTTGGGGCGACTGGAGGTTCCCTTGCCATCGTCCCAGCTGCCGTCACTCGCGTAATTGTTTTCTTGAAACGTTTCTTTCTGTCGAGTGTCTCGTATGGTTCTGTGAGATAGAGTACGCTGAGTGTGGTGACTTCATTCGCGGATTTTTGCAAGCGACCGACCAGCTGATATAGAGTTGTCTTCCAACTCTAGGTCTTGGGTGCGCCGGGGTGCTGGAGGAGGAGACGGATATGGCGAGTCGTATGTCAGCGTTCTGGCTTGAACCTGATCTCGCCTTACTCTTCGCTCATACTCCTCTTTTAGCCGATGTTTCTTTTGTTGGTAGCACTCTTCTGGGGTGAGAATGCTTTTACCAGATATGGCCTGATAAGTTCTTGTTTCGTTCCCGTCGTACCTGGGAAATTCCCCCGCCCCATCTTCCATAGCCGGAGTTTGAGTGGTCCGATGGGTCTCGGTGACTTTGTGCCTTAGGAACTCTCTAGCCCGGTATTCCCGGACCGGGGTTTTGGTGTTCCTACAGGGTGCAAAGTCTTCAAACATTGGAACTTTTCCAGTCCTGTTTTTGAAGACCGGAGTTCTGGTGCTACGGCGAGGTTCCTCCGACACCTGTCCTTCATGGACTGATTCGTCCAGAATTTCAGTACGAAGGGGTCTTGCCGGAGTAGCAGAAGGCTGTTGGTTCTGGCTCATCTTCAGATCACAGTGAATCGAAAAAGCTGTAAGAAGCCATAAATCTAGCTAAAACCGGATGGCGCCAATGAAGAAACACTAAGTCGAACTGGATAGTCCAACCGGGTACTTCCCCAGATGTGAGTATTCTGAAGTGTTATGAGAACAGATCCAAGCTAATGCATGCAAAACAGAACACCGTTGAGCCTCATTACAGGAAGGACGGAGTGGGGGGTCTTCCCGTAACCACCCTCTGGCGTGAGAATCACTACTGTATCTTAATCGGAAATAATACGAGTACCAGTAAATTACGTAAGGCTTGAATGTGCGTATGAATACCTTGAAGAGATGATCTTCGTATTTATAGCCGAAGGTGGAGGGAAGGTGATTGGTGGAGTTGTCACCATCAAGTTATTCCCTCTTTGCCTGAATGGACACGTGTCGAGCCTTTGTTGGACGTGACAGCCTGGACCCCGTTCATGGTGTAGGCATTATCTGTGCACGTCGTGGGATGGCCATTACGTGTCCAGGTGTCCTCTTTCCATTAGCCGATGTCGTTATCAGGAAGTTTTTAGGGAATCTTCTAGACGTAGTTTGTTACAACTGCTCCTTTATATCACGTGGGGATCATACGTGTGATGAGTCCCTTGAGTTGTTTGTGGATCCCTTCCGCGGATGCTCGCGTGGCCGTCCGCGGGTTATGGTGAAGACCCACAAAGCGTGTCTTGGATTGTGGATGGCTTTACCAGTCCACGTGTTCCATGCGCGGATGTCTTTTGGCGATCTGCGGGTTGGGTAATGGATCCGTGGGTGGCGGATGTCTTTTGATGATCCGCGAGTTGGATAAGGGATCCGTGGGTAGCTTTTCTACCCTCCCTCTATAGGTATATTTTTAAGACGAATTGATAAATATAGTTGTAGGGTTAACAACCTTACTTGACTAGTTGGAAGTTTGAACAAATTAGCTTTCAATCACCTAGAGTAACCAATTTGGATTTGAATACATTGGATCATTTGAACCAGCTCATGTATATTACCACGGTTCCAAACATGTCGTGATGTATATGTGCACAGAAAAATGGTTACTATAAAGTAATATGATCGATCATGTTTGAACCATTGAGGAAATTAATAACCCTATGTTTGGCACCATCTTAGGTTTACACCTACCTAACATTCTAATACTCATATTTCTCTATTAGAGTATTAGGTAATAAAACATACACATAAAATCCAAAGAATGAGTGTATTAAACTTAGGCTTAGGTTGAGCCTTGTAAGGACTAATGTTTTAAATGCACAAAGGTTGGGAGAGATTGAATTATCATGATTTATGCATTATTTAAACCTAGTCTTATGATTATAATTGTTAATGAACAATTAGGGTTAACTACGTGTTTTTAGAGATAATTTGGAAAAAGTAACACCACCTGAAATCATATCATACTTAATTCGTTAATTACTACATAAAATTACAAGCTTATATCGACTCAGCCCCATTCGCTATGTCATTTGCTGCACAAGCTCAGCGAATGGCTTATTTAATCTAACTTATACGCTAAACATGCTTAGCGTATGACCTAATAAACCAAAACTCCATTCACTAGACCAACCCTAACGAATTGACATTGCATAATTTACAAATAAGTCCCTAGGCTTATACATATGACCAAAATTTGTAAACAAAGATCAAGACGACTAAATATGCATTAACAAACTCCCCCTCGTCTCGAGCTTTGTCTTTATCACTTCCGAAAGCGCTTGGTCTTCCAATTTGCCTTACAATGGATCCCAAAAGCAAAAAAAGTCCGCACATCAACGAGTTGTATGGACAACTCATTGAAATTACAGAGCTAGCTCATTATCTTTGTTATACGCCCATCTGATCTGATTTTGGAATAACACATGAATATCAGCCTCAGATGGGTTCACAAGCCACATCGGATCAAATACCCGAATAAATCTCACACTATCACTTGTACCCATCACAATCGCGGCTTCACTTGTCTTGTCATCATAATACCACCGATTAAAATCCTTATGAAAGTCTCGTGGCATTACGTTCAAAGGAATTTTCTTCAGAGTACGCGGCGGCTTCACCTTCAGCACTAGTTTTCTCCACCCCGTTCTCGGATCAATCTCATTAATTATTTGACGAGTAGGAACTTGAGGCTGGAAAAACTTGAAACCATGATTGACTTCATGAACCAAATGCTGGTAACACCAGTCAATCAACTCATCATTTCCATGATTCAAGCAGTCTGCTGGCAAGTGTATGCACGTCCCACCAAGGCATAGAGAGAATACCAGTGAATCTTTCAAAATACTACATCCCATTCTCCCATTTGACTATGCAGACTTTTTGCTCGAGTTCGTACGTCGAGGATATCATATCTCCTTTCACCGTCTTCACGCTAATGAACTTCTTCATCTAATTTTCTAAAAGTTTGGCCTTTGACTGATTTAATATTGCCGTTGAGCATATCTCATAGTGTCCAACCACTTGTTGAACTTCTTTGTGTTGTAGTTGAACAATCATCAGAAGTTCTTCCTTGTTCAAGCTCGGGTGCATCAACATTTTTATCTTTACTTGACTTCTCTTTTACAATCCTCTCCTCGACCATATCTAAGTGCTCTGTTGTAAAGAATGGAATCCTCTCATCATAATTATTCTTGGTATACATGTCGGGATATTACTCGGCTGTCACATCCTTTCTTTCAAGATCCTCATAATAAGTATTCTCAGTTGGAATACCTTAATCACCACCAACATCCACATCATCTTCCATTTTCCTATCCTCCATCCTCTCCAGCTCGTCCACATCCTCCTTGTTTCTATTGAATAACATGGCGATTTTTATGGTTTTGAAAGACAGTGATCAACAAACTCGCATTTTTCTATATCATCCACATTAACCTGACTTTGTACCACTCCTGTCATATCAACAAACATAATCATCTTAACATTCAGCATACTGACAGGTTGGACCACAATCAAATCTCTGAACAAAATAACCTCTTTGCCACCAGACTCCCCCTGAGCAGGCGATGGACCAGATGCTGAGACACCTAGTTTCTTATCAAAATGGCCCGACTCGAGATCATCGTAATGATCTCTATCTTCAACTTCTTCAGTTCGTTGTCTTTGCATTAAGTTGCAAGATAAGATCCCCCAGTTCCTTTATCTTCTCCCCCCTAAGAAGCTACTAGAGCTCTCAACTCAGCATTCTCATGGTGTAAAACTTTCATAGCTTGTGTTGGGACCAAGATCTTTGATATTTAAAGATCAATTATCCTAAGCGCTCGCAAACGTCTGCTGTCAGGACTAAGGATCCAGCTTGGTTCAAGGATCCTCAACAGTTGTCTTTGAAAGTATTTTAATCTCTTTTGCAGGTATTGGAACGTGTCTACTACCTATCTTAATTTTACGGAAGATATATTTTACTAAGTCACCTCTGTTGGTCTTCCTTCACGTAACGGTCATGAAGAAATTGTAGACGAACGTGGCCTAATTTAAAGGGAATTAGTTTATATCTGTTGTAAACTCATTGTATATATTATTGTTGAACTATGGCTGAACACACACAGCACACATAGCTTACTTAGTATTTTCGGTAGAATCACTCACACTTTGTACTCATTCTCAGCCTTAGTTCCAATCTTTGTAATCATTTTTGAGCATAATATAATTGGTAGTGATAGTTTTCACTACCCGAGATTTTTGTGCCGGAGGTATACTAGTTGCCAAGGGCTTTTTCTCGTATAAATCTCATTGTTCATCTTTTACAATTATTACTTTGTTCATTTCATTCATACAAGCATCAGACCACACAAACGAATTTGGTTACTTGATCCTCAAACCAATATATAACCAAAAAAATTTGGCGCCCACTGTGGGGCCATTGGTGCTTTAATCCTAAAAAATTTCTACCTTTATTCAATTCCTATATTCAAAATTATCACTCAATGGCCTCTCAAGGAAAAGCTGTTTCTACAACCGCTACTTCAAGTGTTCCGGCTCAAATATCTTTACCACCCCTACCTTCTTCCGTGAAGCCCTTAAAGCCCACCACTGTTGTTCAGACGAAGTAGATCGTGGTTTTCTCTGGATAAAAATCCGCTACTGTCTTCCAAACGGTAACTGCTAACAATGATGCTTCTGCTTTATATGCGCAGATGAAAAATTACATGGAGTAGCAGCTTAAAACCAACCAGAGGGCCCTTCACGAGATTGAAGAGATCAAGAGAACTAGGAAGATTGCTGAAGACTCAAGTACCATCATTCCAAAGATACTTGACTTCAGCACTCCAGATTTCCCAAGTCAAAAATATCCAGGATCCTATTATCATCAACAGGGATCTTCGGATGTCTTTCAAAAAGGATCCTCCACCCAGCATTCACAAGGATCATCCATCCTTCAGCAAGGGTCCTCAAGTCAATTCTTAAGATCCTCCAGCTAATTCTCACAAGGATCCTCCACCTTCCAGTCTGGACCTTCAGGCTTCCATCCAGGATCCTCCGCTCACCAGCTTCAAGAATCCTCAGTATTTCAACCAAGATCCTTGGGTTTCCTGACGGAATCCATCGTTCATCATCAATCAAGGTCCTACAATCCCTGTGGGAAAGAATCTTCAAAGGAGCCCCAATCCAGGACAACTGAGGTTCATGAAGGGGACTTCATACCCATGAAGACCAGTGCTCCCGCCAGACCGATGGTGTGGTCTAAAATATACATATTATATATAAATATTTCATATACTTTTAGATACTTTTGAGCCAAGTTTTTATTGAATATTATTATTATTTGGTTCATATATGAGTTTAATGGTTTCTAGAGACTATGAGCTAAAATAGAACACTTTTACTAAACTTGAGACCGACAAATAAAGAGTCGAGATATATTATACTAATTATTATTATAGTTATATATAGTATTTTAAAAAAAGAAAATAAAAAAAATAATAAACAAAATAAAAACAAATGTAACTTATAATAATAATAATAATAATACTACTAATACTAATAATAATAATGTTTTGCATCATATTAATGTTGGCGTGTTTTCAACGTAGGACAACGTTTAAAGTCCACAAAATGTAGATGGGTCCCACTATATTAGATGGAAAGCATTGTGATACTTGGAGGCCAAGTGAGAAGGAATTGAAGTAGAAGTCGGTGGCTTGAGAAACATGTTAGGGTCCACGTGAATTTGTTTTGGGTTTTGTCCAATAATAAGATCTGCAAGAAGCATGATTAGAATATAGATGGAGGAAGGATCAGCTGTTTACAAGAACACAACACCACAATTAACATTATTATTATTTTAGGAGGTCATGTGGGATTGAGGAACTGACACTATAAGAAACCTTATTATTCTTTCTTTTTTCTATTTCGGTGGATACAAAAGTCAAAGGCGGTCACATATATATGTTAATTGGGCAGCAAGTTAAAAAAAAAAAGAAAAAAAGAAAAACGTTTTGAACGGCCCAAGAAAGTGAGCCCAAAAAGAATTTTATATATATAGATAGGTTTTGTTAACAGTAGGGGATTTTTTTCTGGGATTCCTTCGAAGATATATATATATATATATATATATATATATAGGTTTTGTTAACAGTGGGGGATTTTTTTCTGGGATTCCTTCGAAGAGCAATTTCAGCCGCAGGAGGGAGAGTTGGAGCCAACATCATTACTCATTAGAAGATCATAACTTTTGGTTTAAATTTATTTTATTATGAACTATATTATTGGACTTATATATTTTATTGCTTTGAGCGTGATTGTTGGCTAAAACCTTTTTAATTTCCTAGGCTTTGAATGAATATTTGTTGACTTTTGGTTTGCTTGTCGGTTTTGGGTTATTGGTGTTGGACTAATATTATTGTAATAGACGTTTTGATGTTTTTAAGATGAATATGCATGCTTATTATTAATTTACTTTTATTCAATAGTTCCATATGTGTCTTAGTGAAAGTCTTTCATGTGTAGGCGCATATTAGGTTACCTACTGTGTGTTCGTAACTAGTTTATGGTTTATAGTGGACATAAACCATAGGAACTATTGTTTGAGGGTTTAGAGATTTTAAGTGTTCTACCTATCTTGAGACTGAGAGGTAATAGATAGTTGGGGTTGTCTTAGTCATTAGGTGGTTTGGGTATAGATAGTGGATTTCCCCCTTATTGTCTTTTGATTTTTGCTATCCTAAGTCTTTTTGAGCATCTTTAGGTTACTCCTTACGTCCCTTACACTCCCAGATGTATTGTGATTAGTGAGACTGAGAGGTGATCTAGTCATTAGAGTACTTTAATATTGTTGGAGAGACTGAGAGGTAATCCAACCAACCGGTTTGCGTCATACGTCCCTTAGGTAATCCTTTTAGGTGACACCCAGAGAATGATCAGATATCCACTAGGATGTCTAGGGCGTCGTATCTTTAGATCCCGGTTCCATCATAGTTTCCATAGCCGATAAGCATCCAAGATTCACAAATAGGATTTCAAGCCTAGGTAACGCCTTTTTCATTATTGTTTTCGTCTAAGTCTTAGAATTTCAAGTTTAATTTAGTTAAATTAATTTAGTTTAAATAACAATTAGTTAATAAATAAAAAAACACAAAAGTCAATTAAATATATTTATTTAAGTTTTTCGTCAGAGTCTAGTTTAGGTGTCGCTAGTGTCCTTTGGGTTTGATATCCGGACTTCATTAATCTTTACTACAGTTGATAGGTACACTTGCCTGTCTAGTGGTCTAGCATTAGGATAGTCTAGTTTATAAATTTAAAACTAGAGTGTCGGGTTAGGTTAAGTTTTATAGACCTTTTTTAGCACATCAACCAACTCTCGACACTGAGACAGTATATTCCGGACATAGCTATGGAGTGGGATCTTTTGATCACACAAGAGGTAACACTTACAATAACGTATCCTTTGGCACTAATCATGGTAGTATGAAGGATGCAGGAATCAGTCAAGCGATAGCCAGAGAGTTACAAAAACTCAAGGACATGATATCCAGTGTACCGAGAGTTATCAAACCCATCCCGAAGGTGCCAATGGGGAGTCATAACATATCCAGATTCGTTCCTCCCATTTGTGATGCTGAAATACCAAAGCACTTCACCGCCCCTAGCATGAAATTATATGATGGGTCCACTGATCCTGAGGAACACGTAGCCTTATAGCGAGAGAGGATGGAAATAAATTCTATTCCATAAAAGCTGAAAGAAGCTTGTTTGTGCAAAGGCTTCGGATCAACACTTATAGGATCTGCCCTCAAATGGCTGCTAAGTCTTCCTCCCTATTCGATTACTTCTTTTTCTCATTTGATTAACCTGTTTAATAGTCAATATTCATGTAGTAGATCCTTTGAAAAGTTAACTAGTGATTTATATAGGATTGTCTAACCTCGTACGGAACCCCTTAGACAGTTCCTCACTAGGTTTGGACGAGAGGCCTTGGAGATTCCAAACCTGGATGTCCCAACTGCTGTTGAGTCATTCAAAATAGGATTACAAAAGGACTCTCCATTTTTTCAAGATCTTGTTATGACCCCTTGTAGGAATCTAGATGAAGTTCGGAATAGAGCTCTAAGGTTCATCAGATTAGAGGAAGATTAGAGGATGCAAGATTAACTGAACACTCTGACGGAAAATGAATCTCAAGACAAGAGAAAAGGATCTTGCTATAGGAACAACAATTCGAAACCATATTTCAAACCAAATAATCTAAAGATCAATGCTGTGGAGGAGGAAGAGGACGATGAAGATTGTCCAAAGATATCCGATTATTGCTTCTCTGTGGATATGGGAGGAGTAATGCTCGCTGTTAGAAGTTTGAGTGATAAAGCAAGATGGCCGATGAAGAATGAGAAGACACCTGCCCCTTAAGATAAATCAAAATGGTGTGCTTTTCATGAGGACTTCGGTCACATGACAGAAGATTGTATTGCCTTGAGGAAGGAAATCAGTTACCTACTCAGCAAAGGTTATCTCAAGGTGCTGTTTGGAAGAAAGAAGTCCAGGACCCAGGATCTTGAACCGGTCCCGGAAAAGGTTACTCCACCTCCACCAGATGCCCAAGTTATCAACGTGATCTTCGGAGGCTCTGACATATGTGGAATTTCTTATTCTTCGGCTAAGAAGCATGCTAAAGAATGTAAATTGGAGAATGGTGAAAGGCCAATCAGGACTTCCACAAAAATTGAGCAAAAAGTCATATCTTTTGACGAAGATGATCGAGTCAATGTCCAGGATCCTCATCACGACGGTTTGGTCATTACCTTATTTATTTCTAACCATTAGGATCCTAATTGACGGCGGATGTTCAGTCAATATCATCCAACTGGAGGTGCTAAAAAAGATGAATATTCTAGAATCCGAAATCCTCCCAATATCCTCAGTCCTTATAGGATTCATTGGAGCACAAAGAACACACTGGGGACATCAAGCTTCCAATTTACATTAAGGGAGTAAACCCTATCCAAAAATTTGTGTCATTGATACTTTATCTTGTTGCAATGTCTTTCTTGGCAGGCCTTGGATACATGAAATGAAGGCAGTCCCCTCTACAGACCATCAATGTGTGAAATTACCTACTCCTTGGAGGATAGCAAAGATTGAGAGTGACCAACAAGATGTCAAAGATTGCTATACTTCTTCAATGAAACCAACAAAGAAGCTAAGGGAAGCATAACAATTACAGAAAACGAGGAAGAACATCATGGAGACTAGGGAACAAGATTCCAAGGAAGTAGTCTTAGACCCAAAGGATCTCGTCACTAAAGTCTTGATTAGAGTTGAGATTCAAGAATTCATCGAGAAGGATCTTATATCCTTCCTTCAGCGAAGGAAGACAACCTTTGCATGGAAACACGAGGATATGACAGGTATTTCTAAGAACATTATAACTCATAAAATTGGAATTGATCCTTCTTTCAGGCCAGTCCTTCAAAAAAGAAGGAAGTTTGCCCCGGAAGAAATACAATCATCCAAGAAGAGGTACAGAAACTCTTGAAGGCAGGTATGATTAGAGAGGTAAAATATCCAAAATGGTTAGCCAATGTGGTTGTTGTTCAAAAGAAAAATGGAAAGTGGAGGGTATGTGTCGATTTTACTGATTCGAATAAGGCATGTCCTAAAGATCCTTTCCCTCTTCCTGTAACATCCGGAAATTCCAAGATAATATTAATTATATTACTTAATAATAGAGGGAAAGTTTACTCGGGTTATCGGGATATAAATAGAGTAGGAGTTGGTATGGGTCGGGCTAGTGTTGGGTAATGGATATGGGTTATGGACTTGGGTTATGAACGAAGGAAGGAGAGTCCATGGGCTTAAGCCCATGATCCCTAATATAAATACCCTTAACCACCATTTCTCACATATTCCATACACACACTCAAAACACACACATTCCAACCGATCAAGATTCGAAGCCGAGACCCGAGATTTTGTTGATAGATCTGAGTTGGTAAGGTAAGAACAAATCCAACAAAGCTAATATTACTGAAAATGGTTAGGATTGGATGGGTTAACCGGACCCGAAACCCAAACTGCCCAAATCGGACCCCTAAAACGTCGATTTTAGGCCGATTTGATGGTTGGGATTTGTAGGCGCCGATCATACGATTCCGTGGGTACCAAAATCGAGTTATTTGGCTAAGAAACGAAGGAGTTATGGGCAAACAGATCTGCAGCGCGATAACTTCGCCTGCAAGATTAAGTTCGCCTGATGAACTTCGCCTTCAAGCGTAACTTCGCCTTCAAGCGTAACTTCGCCTACGGCCAAGTTCGCCTAAGGATAACTTCGCCTGAAGCCAAGTTCGCCTAAGGTTTAACTTCGCCTGAAGCCAAGTTCGCCTAAGGTTTAACTTCGCCTGAAGCCAAGTTCGCCTAAGGTTTAACTTCGCCTGAAGCCAAGTTCGCCTAAGGTTTAACTTCGCCTGAAGCCAAGTTCGCCTAAGGTTTAACTTCGCCTGAAGCCAAGTTCGCCTAAGGTTTAACTTCGCCTAAAGCTAAGTTCGCCTGAGGCTTAACTTCGCCTGAAGCCAAGTTCGCCCGAGGGTTAACTTCGCCTAAAGCCAAGTTTGATTAGAAAATAAGTTATCAAGCGATAAGTTAAGTAAGCTAATACTAGGCCACCAGATTAGATCAGACGAGTATTGATACGTGTAACTTGTACAGTCAGCCGAGCTCAGTTAAAGAAGGGATTTACAGATATCAGAGGAAGAAGCAGAATTCAGGTGAGTTTCTAGCCCCATTCCTTGTTATGTTTTCGGGGCTGTGTGCATACTCGATGTGTTGTTAATACATTTATCCTAAGTGATAAGTGTATGTCATATGTGATATGTGTGATAGATATGAATGATTGTTTGTCGGTTCGCGAACGATCTTCGGATATTGCGCGTACTGTCAGGTTAAAAATAAAGGTACGAATATTATATATCGAAGATGTATGAATATTTCAAATGAATACTTGTCGGGGCGTGAACGATCTTCGGATATTTCACGTAACGACAAGGGGCATGGTTGTTAAATGAATGAGGTAAAGAATGCCTAGAGTGTTCTTATGTTATAATGTAAGTATGTGTATACAGGTACACGAATGGCATGTGAGTTCTAAGTTCGACATAGTAAGTTAGGATGGCAAATCCCTCTAGCTTCTGTCGGACATAGACTCGGCTGGTGATGGCGTAGTTAAGGACTGCGAGCCTTATACGTGAAGTAGATGATATATGTAAACGTAGATAAGGACTGCGAACCTTATACGTAATGTAGATAGGCGTCAGCATAGGAAAGGACTGTGAACCCTATACGTGCTGTATTTGTAGCATAGGGGAGGACTGCGAACCTCGTACGTGCTATGAATTAGGTTGCAGCATAGGAAAGGACTGTGAACCTTATACGTGCTGTATTTGTAGCATAGGGGAGGACTGCGAACCTCGTACGTGCTATGAATTAGGTTGCAGCATAGGAAAGGACTGTGAACCTTATACGTGCTGTATTTGTAGCATAGGGGAGGACTGCGAACCTCGTACGTGCTATGAATTAGGTTGCAACATAGGGAAGGAATGTGAACCTTGTACGTGTTGTGGATGTACTATGGTATAGGGAAGGACCGCGATCCTTGTACGTACCATAAATGGTGAACATAGGTAAGGACTGCGAACCTTGTTCGTGTTCACGACCTTGAGTACAGGTATAGGCGGTGAACTATGAACGTACTCTCGGTAGACTGAGGTTAGTGATTGTAGATATGTATGTATGTATATATGATAGCATGTATGAATGTAGAACAGAAGGGTAACTAGTGAAGTATGGATATGTATCTACGGATATGTATGTATGTGTATGTATTGTATGGCGTTCGATTAACTAGAACTCACTCAGCGTAGCTGACTTTTAGTATGCACGCAGGTGAGCTGATTATAGAGTTAGCATGAGGATGACACACGACATGGATTGAACGGCTGGCATCTGAAGAAAGAAGTAAAGATGTTTTAAATATAAAGTTTTGTGTTATGGTATCAAAGAAAAGATTTAATGTTTTGTAACAAATGATTGATGTTTTATATTCCGCGAAAAGTTTTAATAAACTCTGATTTGAAGAACTGTGTTTATGAGTAAATCCGACGCTAAAGTAGGGCTACCGGGTTCGGGGCCTTACACTTCCCCACATTGACTTCATGGTGGATGCTACCGCAGGGCATGAAATGCTGACTTTTATGGATGCTTCATCCGGATTTCAACAAATCCAGATAGAACCATCTGACCAAGAGGATACAACATTTATAACCCCTACGGGCATATATAGTTATATTGCTATGCTGTTTGGTTTTAGAAATGCAGGTGCCACATATCCAAGACTGGTCAACATGATGTTCAAGGATCAACTAGGTGATACCATGGAAGTCTATATTGATGACATGGAAGTGAAATCAAAGAAAGCAGAAGATCACCTCAGGTATTTAGAAGTAGCATTTGATATCCTTGACAAATACAACATGAAGATGAACCCATCTAAGTGTGTGTTTGGTGTCAAGGCTGGAAAATTCCTTGGATACTTGGTGACCAAAAGGGGAATAGAAGCAAGTCCGGAGCAAATCCAAGCTATCATAAATCTCAAGTCCCCAATGAATGTCAAAGAAGTTCAAAGGTTAACAGGAAGGGTGGCAGCATTAAACAAATTCATCTCTAAATCCTCAGAGAAATGCAAAGAATTCTGTGATATCTGAGGAAGAACAAGAGGTTTGAATGGATGGAGAAACATGAAGCTGCCCTCACCGCTCTGAAAAACTACCTATCCTCAGCCCCCGCTCTGGTGAAACCGGTGGATGGAGAACCATTGATCCTTTATATGGCTGTCTCTCTCACTACTTTAAGTGCAGTCTTAGTAAAGGATCATGAAGGTACCCAACATCCTATCTACTATGTAAGTAAAAGTCTCCTTGATGCAGAATCAGGGTATTCTCACTTAGAAAAACTTATACTTGCTTTAATTATGATGGCTTCTACTAAGTTAAGACATTATTTTTGAAACCCATACTATTATTATGAAAACAACTATCCTATTAAGAGTGTGCTTAGAAAACCAGAAATATCAGGCAGAATGGCTAAGTGGGCTGTCAAACTGAGTGCTTATGATTTTCAGTATGAGCCTAGAAATGCGATCAAGTCATAGGCTCTAGCAGACTTTGTGGCTGATTTTAGTAGTGACATAGAGGAACAAGCCAATCTTGAAGTTCAACAACTTGAAGAGACAAAGGATCCTTGGACACTCTTCACCGATGGAGCCTCGAATGTTAAAGGGACAGGATTGGGAATACTACTAAAATCACCACAGGGGGACATACTACCCCACTTGATAGCTTGTGAATTCCAAGCCACTAACAATGAAGCAGAGTATGAAGCACTCATCGCAGGTATACAGTTAGCCAAAGCTATGAGAATCATGTATCTTCAAATCTATGTAGATTCCTTATTGATTGCTAATCACTTTAACGGCTCATATGCAGTCAAAGGTGAGAAATTAGTTAAGTATTTAGATATAGTAAAGGATCTTGCAAGATCCTTCGATTATTTTAACATTACACAGGTACCAAGAGAAGAAAATGCAGGGACTGATGCCTTAGTAAACCTAGTTTCAGCCTTGAAGCTCCCCGAGAATGTAAAAATTCCTATCATTCATGTATTGTCTCCTACAATTGAGAAATGCAAGACAATGGAGGTAGATGGGAATCTACTTACAGATTATGAGGATCACCCTCATGACTATTCATCCTGGATCCTTCCAATAAGAAAATACATCCAAGATGGAGAGATCCCGAAACACGAAAACCCCAAAGCTTTCAAAGCCAAAGTATCTCAATTTACTATTATACATGATATGTTGTATAAGTAATCCCTTGAAGGTCCATACTTAAGGTGCATCGAAGAACCCGAGATCCAGGAAGTGTTAAAGGATTTCCATGAAGGATATTGTGGCAACCATACAGGGGGGCAGAGCACTATTCTCCAGGATCCTAAGGACTGGATACTTCTGGCCTACCATGAAGAAGGATGCAATGGAGTACTCAAAGAAATGCGATTTTTGTCAAATGCATGGCAACATCCTGCATCAGCCAACAGAACCCTTATAGCCCATTGTCTACTCATGGCCATTCATGAAGTGGGGAATGGATATAGTTGGAAAACTCCCCACAGCTCCATGAGGAAAAGTCTTTATGCTAGCAATGACCGACTACTTCTCCAAGTGGATAGAAGCTGAAGCATTTCCTCAAGTCAGGGAGAAGGAAGTTATATCCTTTATTAAACGAAATATTATGACTAGATTTGGTATTCCTTCTGAAATGATTTTTGATAATGCTTCCCAATTTATTGGGAAAAGAACAACTAACTTTTATGAGAGCTGGGGAATTAAAATGATCACTTCAACACTAGTTCATCCACAAGCAAATGGCCAGGCGGAATCAAGCAACAAGATCAACTGCAAAGAAAGGCAAATGGGCTGAGGAACTACCCTATGTGCTTTGGATGGATAGAACAAATCCAAAGAATGCTACAGGAAAAACACCATTCTCGTTAGTCTTTGGAGCCGAAGTAGTAATTCCTACTGAAGTGGTGTATCCAACTGCTAGAACAAGCATCCGTGATCCTCAGACGAATGATGAAAATCTTGTCTAAGACTTAGATACTATTGAAGAACTCAGAGATCAAGCAAGGTTCAGAATGGCTGCTTATCAACAAAGGATAGCTGGGGCATACAACAAAAATATCAGGATCAGAAGATTTCATATTGGAGATTTAGTTCTACGAAATGCTTTCCAAAATACAACTAATCCTGCCGATGGAAAGTTAGCACCCAAATGGGAAGGCCCCTACTTAATATTATCTGAGGCGGGAAATGGGGCATATCGTTTATTGAATATGGAAGGTGACATGCTCCCAAGGGCTTGGAATGCCATTCATCTCAAAAAATATTTTTGTTAATTAGGATCCTGCATATTTGGTAAAACCTTAATTTATATTTATATTTATATTAACTATGTTGAGCACTTGTTTTTGTCAAATATATCAAGTTTGCAGAAATGCCAAGCAACAGGGACCTCAAGTGGAAAAAATGGGTTGGCCAACTCTCTCCTAAGTTTAATTGTGCTTGTCCCCAGGTTTATAATGTTTTCACCTTATCGCGTGAATTTAGGGTTTTGACACCCTCGCCGGGAGCGCACGATTATTCGGGTATGGTTGGAGGCTGTGGGACCAGTGCACTGTATGTGGCTGACAATTTCATGGCTGAAGATCATTTCCTGGATCCTATGAATTAAATAGTAGACGTACCATATAAACAAGTTAAGGTCAACGCCAGGGTAGGCTCGTCACCGCGTTTAACTAGGCCAACGCCAAGGATTGGCTTGTCCCCACGTTTTATTGGGCTAGTCCCCACGTTTTATTGGGCTAGTCCCCAAGATGGTTGTACTTAATTCCAACTTTTCTAATTGTTATATTTTCTTTAGGTTATCTATTCTAACAGGTAATCAATTCAAGACAAAAGCTATAAGAATCAAGGATCCTCTATTCTAGCATACAAATGATAATTCAAAATCCAAAAGAGTTATGTCATTACTAGCATTTAAGAAAGTCAATCCGGGCTTCACCAGTAAAATGTGGACCATCTACTCGGATCGAACCTGGTCAAAGTTACGATACATTCATGCAGAAAATAAAAGAGAAAGGTGGCTAAGGCTTCACCTCCAATACAGAGGATCCCTCCACTATAACCACCTTTCATATTGTCTTAAAGATCATAGATCCTGAGAATTACAATAACCATTGTTCAAACAAAAACCATCAGCAAACATTATCCTAAACCTTTTAAAAAATGGGCTCCGGCCTTGTCTTTAATATCCCTCATCGCCCATTACCCCGCTCACTCCTTCACCATGCCACCATCACCATCACCATCACCATCACCAGCATCCTTGATCTCCACCATGTTGTCCTTAGCCCCACTTGTTCCAGCAATATCATTCTTCTTTCCAGCCTCGGCATCTTCACCTTCATCTCCGAACCCAGCAAGCATCTTCTTCCACATGGCCACGTTCCAATTAGACCTGTCAAAGGTGATATCTTTAGCCTCCTC
This sequence comes from Bidens hawaiensis, assembly GCF_021521415.1. Lineage (NCBI taxonomy): Eukaryota > Viridiplantae > Streptophyta > Magnoliopsida > Asterales > Asteraceae > Bidens > Bidens hawaiensis. Next base: position 447,042 of record NW_027491434.1, read on the forward strand.
AGCAATTTTGATCCTGGCCATCAATGCCGCCTTGTCGGCCCAAACCTTGGCTTGTTCAGTGACCTCCATCACCTGTTCCTGAGCTTCGACGTCAGTAAGGGCCAGCCGATCCTCCAAAGTATCCTTCTGCACTTGAAGCTCAACAATCAGATTTCACTTCAAGACTATGCCGTGAGATACTTGGCAAACTCCTTCTCTATGTTGGCCATACCTTTTTCATTGTCACACCCCAACCTAAGGCAGAAATGTCGGGGCCTGATCCGATTGCTCACAGCTCGAAGATACTATCATAATATAAAAGTGACAATATCTAATTAATTATTTTAATTCAAATATACACACACGTTTACAAACATTACAAAACAATTCAAATAAATGATTATAAACATGATTTAACGATCGTCTTCATTATAACCTATGGTCTTGACTAAATATCCATACTTCAATTTAAGCAACCTGCATATGCGTAGAAAATGGAGTTTGTCAACAACACATGTTGAGTGAGATGATCACCAATTTTGACACAACAATATATGATATATAATTGATAAATGATAAGTGATAAATGCGCAAACCAACCATGTGATAGTAATCAATCAAATCATAACAAAACATGTATATAATCAAATCACAACCGAAGACAAAACCAAGACTTACTAGTGTGCCAAGGAATCGTTGCCAAGCGAATCGGGCATTGATTACAATGACTAAAGTTGTCGTTTTACCTTTGCCAAGCGAATCGGGCTCCGATTACTAAGACGGTCGTATGATCATACTAATGAGAATCTCCAAATGTTGTCAAGTAAACAATTAAACATGTAGCAATTAACAAATAACATTTAACTAATATTCACACATGATTATGTTTGCGATTTTGTGTATATATATAGAATAAAAAATATGAGTAAGTACGCATATGTCCCCAAAACGTTTGAAAACAGTGTATAAAAAGGGGAATGATCAAACTCACCTGATCAAATAAGCCAAACGGAAATGAATATGTCAAGAAAGTGGAAATCACACTCTTCGAGAATTGTCGATAAGAATCCTAATTAAATAATATAATATTATGAACGAATTATAAATGATGTAATACGTATAATGAATTTAGGAGTTCGATGTGATTTGAGTTACAATTATGATTAGTACGTTATGGATTGATCGATTGATCTCTACGGACTATTGTTATCATTTAATTACAAAAATCATTGTTTATCGTATAATTGAGTTTACAAATAATGCGTTTAAACAAATATGAGTTGAGATATCCTAAAACGTTTAAATATATAATTATCTTAAAATTTATATTTTAGAAGTCTTAACGAATTTCGATGGTAAAAATATAATTAACACGTTTTAACATGTGAAATACGTTTGTTATGAATTTGTTTAAAACCAATAATACATATATATATACACATATATAGTATATATATACTATAATTATGAGCAAATTTATAAAGACATTTTAAAAACGAGAAATTTCAATTTTAATGTCGGATATTAATAAAATAATTGTTGATTTAATATATAAGTATACACTTATAATACATATATATATACACGAAAACTTGTATCGAGACAAATTGACACGAAATGTTTAATTTTATGATGTCGGTTTCAACAAAGCATTATTAATTTAATATTGATTAAAATATTTATAAATTAGTTAAAACAAATCAAAACAACTTAAAAAAATAAGAAAACAAAAACAGGCTTCCTGGGACTCGAACCCGTGCCTATGTCCGATTCACAGGTTAAACACACACACACACACCAGCCATGCGCGCTGGTGTGTCAGTTGATTTTGGAATGAAAATAATATAATTTATACTGTACTGATTAAATACCAAATTGAATATGAACCCTAATTCATCAATCGTCCAATCCGTTAATCGTTTAATGAATTGATGTTGGGGTTTCTGATTATGGTTGATCGACGAAAAAAATACATGTTTCAATTACCTTGATTGATGATGAAACCAAGGAGAACAATGAACCCGTCGCCGACGGCAAGAACAGGATCAGACAGAAGGGTAGCGGCCAAAACTAATGCACTTAAACTTAGGGGTTTTGATGTTTGAGTTATATAGAGGGTGCAGATGTAAGCAATTGAATTATAATTCATCATAGGTTATATAATTGATTTAGGTTAAGACGGTTATTAGAATGTATCAATTACGTGTTATAGATGATCTTATTTCCTAATTCCTTGAGTTGTTGAGGCCGATAATGATACGGGAAATCATAATCAGGATTCAATTCCTAGTAATTGTGCATTAGGTAAACTAAACGGGCTACGGTTACGGGTTAACGGGTCATGGGTACAGGTCTGGGTAACTGGGTTACAAAAATAATATGTAAAATTTTGCCCTTTAGTCCCTAGAGAATTGAGATGGGAACAAGTAAGGTCTAGAGTATACTTTTGAGTTAAAAATGAACATTTTTTCAAAGTTATTTATATATTAAATAAATATAATAAATAAATATAAATTGTATATAAATTCCTTGATAAGCGTGATACTTTTTATTGTTAAAATTTCCCGAATCATAAAACGAGTCGGGTAAACGATATAAATTTGTTCTTTGTAAAACCCGAGTTGTTACAGTCTCCCCTACTTTAGGGAATTTCGTCTCGAAATTAAGAAAAATTATGACATCATTGTTTCGAAAACAATTAACTTTTAACCAAAAATGTCATAACATAGAACTTCTAATAACCGAAGCAACGCTTCAAATGACGATCCGATAAGGGCACTTAAATATAGGATGTACCAGTGGCGTATCCACCATGTCCTTATCATCACCTCATTCGTACCGTTACCCAAGCTACCTTAGGTCCTAAGCTATGACATACAATTTTACGTATTATGATTTCCATGCAAGGACTTGAATAATTATGTTCCGGACAATAATTACTCTTATCGTCGGATGGTCCACATAACTCGTTTCATCATGTGGGTTGTAAATTATTTAAAATCATTATTTTGAAAGAAACAAACATTTTGACATTTGAAATTCAAAAGGTGATAAAAGTTCGAGTTTGATCAATAAAACCATGTATATCTTTTGATTATTTATGAGTAAAAATTTGGAAGATCGAAAAGAAAGAGATTTCTTGAGACAGATGCCATAATGAGTTATGGTGGATATGAATAAAATAAGAAGATAAGAGTACAAAACCTAACAAAGTATAAAGGGAAACGTTATTCATAAGATGAAACGTGCAACATAGTTCAACAAAAATCACCAAACGTCACAAATAACCAAAGAGTCAATACGATACCAAAACAGAAAAGATAAGATAGTATTAAAATAGAAATAAATAAGACAATAAAAACTTCAAAATCTTCAAAGATCTTCAGTTACGGTTGGCTTGATTTCCTTGACTTGGAGCACTTGAGGTACTTGGATCCATGATGACTTGAGCAGTAGCAGTAGATGAATTTGGAATAGCTTGGATAGGTTGGACTTGAATAGCTTGCATCAGTGGGGCTTGGTTGAAGTGAGTTGGGTAAACTTGAGCTTGCGGGTATTGGATAAGGGTGAGTCATGTTTGAGGGACCTTGGTTGACGAGAGAAGCTTGCAGTGGATATGGTTGATGGGTCGGGGCTTGAGAAGCAGTAGGGATGTAATAGGGGTTAGGCATAGCTTGAGCTTGATGTGCATGAATAAGTCGAGGGCACGCATTACGAAGATGACTAGGATCTCCACAATTATAGCAAGCACGGGTAGTAGGGGGTTTAGGAGTAGACGGTGTACAACAAACATTAGTAAGGTGGCCATAATGATCGCATTGGGTGCATAGACGGCACAAGGATTGGGTCGGATGATGATAGTTGCAAGTGGAGCATAATGGGTAAGTTCCAGTATATGGTTTCTTGTTCGGAGCATCTTGATTGGATGGTTGTGAGTTGGTTTTGTTAACAGCATAGTTGAGGTGGTTGGCTTTACGTTTGTGGTGAGAAGGATTACTAGTGGGTTTGGGTTCGGCCTTAGCATCGGTTGAGGAATCAGCTTCAGAGTCATCAAGGGTAGGTTTAGCATCCTTACTAGGCAGGGTTCCATCTCTAACATGATCATCAGAAAGTGAAGCAGCAAGAGTTATAGCTTCCTCGATTGAGAAAGGGTTTCAACTAACCACAGCATCACGGAAAATCATCAGCAAACCACGAATGTACTTTCGAATACCCCGATCCAAAGGAGTCACAAGATGAGGTACTATCAGACTAAGTTCCTTAAAACGAATCGAGTAGGTTGAATTGTCACCACCAATTTGTTTAAGCTCCCAAAACTCCGTCTCGAGCCTTTACAGTTCATGCTCGGGACAAAACTCTCTTTTCATTGCATCTTTGAGTTCCTCCCAAGACATAGCCAAAACTTCTTCAACCCCATGTAGGGCTTTATAAGAGTTCCACCAAGTGAGAGCTCGTTCTTCAAAGACACTTGACGCAAACCTAGTACGCTTATCTTCCGGACATTCGCAGTGAATAAACTTGTTCTCCATTTGTTCAAACCAGCGGAGGAGCTTAGTAGCATTCTCCTCGCCAAGATACGGAGGGGGTTTAGCAATTGTGAAATTTTTGTAGTGATAGTTGTTTGGTGTAGCCGAAGTACGGATCCACTAGAGTTGATATTTTGCAGTTGAGCCACGATCTCTGGTAAGGCATTAGTGAACTCCTTAGTGATTCTAGCAGCCAGACGGCGATCATGAGGGGTCGACGAACGACGGCGATTACGACGATGAGCGTGAGAAGACATTCTACGAGGATCAACAATGAAAATGTGTAAGATGACAAGTGAGTTGTAGGAATGAGTTAATATGAAATAATGGGGATGCGTATGTATATGTATATGTATGTATATGAATTAGTGCTAGTGTAGACTCGAGGACGAGTCAGGATTGAAAATAATATGTCTGTGTTTGAAGCATTTAAGTAATTGAACAATGTTTATAAAAATTTCTAAGAATGAAAAAGTCAAGCATATCAAACTAGTTGACCTCCCATGAGCTTTCCATGGCAATTTGAATGGCCCAACTAGATAAAGTAACATAAATTTTGTGAATTGGCCTCCCATGAGCGTTCCATGGAATTTTGTTGGCCCAATTCAAATAACAAGTAAGAAACAATTGAGTTGGTCAGTCCAAGAGCGTGTACATGGCATTTAACTGACCCAACTAATTAGCGAATTATCGAATCAATGGAGTTGTTCGGACCATGACCGTTACATGGCATTTAACCGACCCAACTAAATATCAAATCAAAGAATCAAATAAATTGAAAATAACTTAAAAACACAATTCGAAGTATAACTGTTTAGCTGGTTATGTTTACCATGCAACCGTTGCCGATTAGGGGTACCACTTAAAGTTATGGTTGCACGACATTTGTCATGCCCCACGCTTCAAGGTGAAGGAATAAAACAAAATACGGGAATTCTTAAGGAATTTCCCACAATAAAAGACAATCTACTAAAAGAAAAGATTTAGGAAAATATTTTGAATGTGAGGCATAGCCTCGGAATTTGTGTGTATGTGTGCGTTAAACAAATAAGATAAATACGATTAAATAATTAATCTAAGCAAGCTGCAAACAATTTAAATAGCACATAAGACAGTTCAGATAAGCACGTATAGGGTCCTATGCATATGTCTAGGACAATTTCTAACGACCTATCTTATAACTTTCGGCTCTGATATCAATCTGTCACACCCCAACCTAAGGAGGAAATGTCGGGGCGTGATCCGATTGCTTACAGCTCGAAGATACTATCATAATATAAAAGTGACAATATCTAATTAACTATTTTAATTCAAATATATACACACGTTTACAAACATTACAAAACAATTCAAATAAATGATTATAAACATGATTTAACGATCGTCTTCATTATAACCTATGGTCTTGACTAAATATCCATACTTCAATTTAAGCAACCTGCATATGCATAGAAAATGGAGTTTGTCAACAACACATGTTGAGTAAGATTATCACCAATTTTGACACAACAAATAATATATATATATATATATATATATATATATATATATATGTAGATAATTGATAAATGATAAGTGATAAATGCGCAAACCAACCATGTGATAGTAATCAATCAAATAATAACAAAACATGTACATAACCAAATCACAACCAAAGACAAAACCAAGACTTGCTAGTGTGCCAAGGAGTCGTTGCCAAGTGAATCAGGTATTGATTACAATGACTAAAGTTGTCGTTTTACCTTTGCCAAACGAATCAGGCTCCGGTTACTAAGACGGTCATTTGATTATACTAATGAGAATCTCCAAATGTTGTCAAGTAAATAATTAAACATGTAGCAATTAGCAAATAGCATTCACGAAAACTTGTATCGAGACAAATTGACAAATTGTTGATTTAATATATAAATATACACTTATAATATATATATATATATATATATATATATATATATATGTTGATACCTTTTTTGTACGTCTCGGTCTTTATATGTTTATTATCTTAATATAGTTTAATGTAAAGGGTATTTTGGTAAATGTATAGCCCATTCGCTCTATTGTAAGTTACAATCGTTACCCTGTAACGATTGTAACACATTCGTATTGATTGTAAGGTCATTTGTTAACCTTGCCTAACGAATGACATAACGAATGAGCGCTATTCATTTAGTTAAATGTATTAACGAATGAGTATGTTCATTCGTTAATTTTATGTAATGAATGACACATTCGTTAAGTTGTATCTTAACGAATGTGGTCATCACTATATATACCCCTGTAAGGTATGTTTAATGTAACAGTTCCTATTATTCCTTTTTCTAGCTCGTTACTCTGTCCAAATACACTCTCAACACACACTACACACACATAACGTAATCAAAGCTTAATCGTATATATATTCAATGAACAACTCGATGTCATCGTAAGATCTAGATCCTGTTAGGCTCTTTCAAGTGGTATCAGAGCCATTTGATCTGATCTTCGAGCTAATTTGTTGTTTAAAGTGTATAATTCATACAGTATTGGTATCGTTTCACGATGAATTGATCTTAATCGAGTTTTATTTGATTTCCGGCATAATATAGGTTTATATTTTCTGGTAATTGGACTGTTTTAAGTGTAATGGATTGATAATTAGGTAATAATCAATGAGATATGGAGGCTTGATGTTGGATTGAGTCTAGATTGAGTTCCAATCAAGGAGAATTGAAGAAGATAAGAAAAACAAGTCAATGAAAATCGGACTTGTTTATTGAAGTGGATTAAGTGTGGTTTGTGATTACGGACTAGTGTAATATGGTTCGGAATTGAGTTTACAAGCAGATTGATATAGTTTATAGTGATTTCGGACAACTTTGGACTGAGATCTATATTTTTGAATATATGAAGATATGAGTTATCATTCGTTAATGGATGAAGACTGATTCGTTATTCCTTAAACAGTTCATTCGCTAATCCTATACATTCGTCTAAACCACATTCGTTATTCAAACAACATTCGCTTAAACCATATGCACATTCGCTCATCATTCGTTGATGTGCGTCGGATATGTCTAAAAGAATGACCCTCACAACTAAGGTTTAATTATAAAACAAAAATCCTAAAACCACACACAACCGACAAGTGTACCGGTGGCAAGTAGTATAGACCTAGGAAGTCCGAGCATCGAACACGTGGACACGTAAGAACGCTAATGATTACTAACCCTGGACAAGACCTACCAAAGAATAATATTTAATTGATTTTTGATTTCTTTTAACTTAACTAAACTAACTAGACTGACTGACAAAAGTTACCTAAAATAGAAAACTTCACGACAAAATAACTGTGTTAACTTCGGATGGAGAAAAGCGTCTACCTAGGTCTGAATCAAACTGTAGGCCTAACAAGATAATGGATTGGATGATATCTAGACACTGGTCCCTAAAGATGACACGACTAAGGATCACTCGGGCTCACTCAACAAGCCTTAACTACTTAAAATCGGTTAAAACGACCAAACCGGGAAACAATTGCTAATGTGTTCTAATGTTGACTCACCTCTCGGTCTCACCAACACTCGACCCTAATGGTAATAAATACTACACAACCAAGGATAGAGGAACAATTCAACTTAAACCAAAATAGATCAACTAGTCGCTCAAAACACCTAAACCTGACAAGAAACAAACTCGCTCTCGCGCAATTCTTATTCTAGCATGCAAAGGCAATGAGACAACCCTAACTTCCTATCACCTCTCGGTCTCTAAGAAGGTGTCTAACCGCTGTACTTTAATCCAATAAATCATGCAACAAAACCCTACGGTTGTTCCTACCGCAAACAAACCATAAACACAAAGTCTAGAATCAAACAAGCACCAATCAATCAATACAAAACTAATCAACCAACGCAAGGAGTTTATGCAATGAATCACCAAAATTTCCAGCCCTTAAACACAACCTATTTCATGTCTAAATCAACTTTACAATAACAATTAAAGTCTATCAATCAAACAATCCATAAAACTCATCAAACATTAACAATTATCATCATTCCTAGGTAGAACCGACAAGATTAGCCTAACATACTTTTTGGACAGCAGCAAATACTCATTAAAATCACCAAATAACTCATACCAAACATCTCATAAATCATTCAACAATTAATACTAATCAATAACAAGTCAATCTCTCAAGCAATTGCAAAACTAGTTAACAATTAAACAAGAATAAGAAAGTTGTTGAACAATGTTTAAAAAGAAAGGATATGGATGAATAAGGGGCTGCTCCTTGCTGTCAAAAATGATGGTGAATCAATCCCGAGCTTTTTCTTGACTCCTTTTTCTTTCCCTAGCTTCCACATGTCCCAAACCTAGCCGCACAAAACTTTTTCTTCTTCCTGTCCCCGCTCCTGTTTGCGATTGGAATAGGCTGCTCAGCCTTAGGATTCTTTTTTATTTTATATATTATAATATAATGTAGCTTCGGCTTGTGTAACATGTAATCGGGCCGGGCTTTGAGCTTCGTCTTGAATTCGTATGTGTAAACGACCCGTAAGCTTTCCAAAGAGTCCGGTTTCTTCATTCTTTTCACCTAAAACCTACAAGATAATAAAAACTATGTAAACTCTATATAAAATAAGTTAAAATACATAAAATATAATACAATAACATAGATAAAAGGTACGAAAAATAAGTGTGTTTTACAACACATCAAATATCCCCACACTTAAGACTTTTTCGTCCCTGAAAAAGAATACTACACAGGATCATAACCGAGTTCAACCGACCACTCTTGGTTTTATTTATTTATTTATTATTATTTTTATTAGTATTTTATTTATTTATTTATTTTTCTTTTAAAATTATTAGAACAAGTGACCCGTTACCCAAATATTTCTTCCAACTTTTCAACTTTCACCTAATAAGCTAGATCATGTCGATTACCGGTATTGCTGTCTGCTTAAACCCATGCCCCCAATACTTACCGAGGCAAATAAGGCATGACAATTTCATTAATTTGTATGACTAAGCGGGACCCACACTTGAAAGCCCTGCCGCCACTTTACCACGTTCTATTATGGTTTTACGGGGCCGGATCACCCTAATTTGAGTTAAACCTATTGCCACATGATCAAAACATTTTCGACGCAAAACCTATAAACTCTAGCTTGGTCCTTGATCGACCGACAGTAGTTTCCTTCATGGTGGTTTTAATTTGAAATATTTTTTTTCTGCCTTTTGACTTTTTGCTTTGCCTTTTGGCTTTTTGCAACATTTTTTTTTTTGAAAAGTCCACCATGTTGGACGATATTACAGACTGCATCAAGGCTCAGGTCTGCGCCACCGCGCAACAAAGGGCCGAGCAAAACTGTCTTCTGCTATTTGCAGGAATATATACGTATACATAAGATTATATATATAGGTACGTATGCAAAAATTAGGTTTTTAGATAAAGGTGATCATATGACTCGAGGCTTGTGTATAACCCGGCTTTTCATTCCAGTCCTGTTACGGGCTTAGTTAAACAAACAAAACCCTAAGATGTTTCCCACTAAAGTCAGGCCATTTAAAAGGTTCAATTAGGTCAACAACCAAACCGTCCTTTCATTCTCAAAGGCTGAGCCTACCAGCACATCGATTACTGAGTCTAAACTGTTCGGTTGCCATACATTACGTGCGGGTCTAATGGGCACTGTTCTTATTTATTATATATATATTTTTGAAACCACCAAGAATTTATAAAATAACCACTACTCGGTAATAATATCATTTCCTGTTTAACGTAGAGAAAACAAATTTCAAGGGACTATTTTTTTTTTCTTTCAAATTTTTCAATTTTTTTTTTAAATTTCTACAACTAAGTCAAATAAACCCCATCCCCACACTTAGAATGAAATCATCCTCGATGAGTACAAGGAAAATAAATACAATAAAAATAAAACAGAAAGTAAAAACATTGTATACAAGACTAAAACAAAGAACGAGTTACTCCCCTAGTTTGTGTGTAGAATCTTCAACAGCTGAGTAGTAACCAAGCGACCGTATAGCATTTCATTCGCGGCCGCAACCTCGGGAGAACCTATTCCAAAATGCCCTCGTAACTACCATGCGCATAATATAACCTGCAAAACACAAACTCGCTCGCATGTAGCGGTGTACACAGAAAACAAAAACATAAAAAAATAACCGTTTTTTTTTTTTTTTTTTTTTGTAAAGAACACCCCTTAAATCGACCGACTCGAATGGAGATTGAGTACGAGCGGTTTCATCTTGGAACATCCTGAAATAGACAAAAACAAATGAAACAGATAGCACACACAAATAATAGGAATACAAACTCTACAACTCGGGCAGTCTCCCGAGTGATGCATCCACACGTCTACGTCTCGGAGAGCGAGTCAAGGTAGAATTCCTCGACCGTCTGATCAGTCATCGGCTCGCCAATGTGGTGCTTCAGTCTATGACTGTTCACCTTAAACGTCCCGCCTTTATCTTTTATCTCAACAGTGCCATACGGGAAAACCTCAGTAATCGTAAACGGACCTGACCAACGGGATCTCAACATTCCCGGGAATAACCTCAACCGGGAATTATACAATAAGACAAAATCCCCACACTTAAACTGCTTATTACCCTTCAACTTACGATCCTGCAGTTCCTTCGCCCGCTGCTTATAACGATATGAATGCGCATAATCATGGTCCCGTAACTCCTCCAACTCATACAACTGATGAAAACGATGATCTCCGGTAGATAACTCAAAATCAAGGGAGGACGACTCAGTGTCAACATCAAAGGGTTGTTCAGTCAAGGCGACCATCTCAACCTCTGGAGTCTCCCTATCTAAAATCTGTGTGTCTGAGGCGGAGCCTCCACAGAGGTCACTGGAAAACTCCCCCACATGAGTCATGATCGTATCAATGAAGTATAGGGAGTCATCAGCCGATTTGGGATGCTTAGGTGACTGTCGAACGTCAAACGTGACGTTCTCATCCCCGACTCGAAGAATCAGTTTGCCATCGCGAACGTAGATCAACGCATGCGCGGTGGCTAGAAAAGGTCTGCCCAGAATGAGTGGAACATTATCATCCTCGTTCATATCAAGAATAACCAAGTCCACCGGGAAGATGAACTTACCAATGCGAACGAGCATGTTCTCAAAAATCCCACGCAGATTCTTCACAGAACGATCAGCAAGCTGGATACTCATCCTGGTAGGCCTCGGTTCGCCTAAGCCCAGCTTGCTGTACACAGAATACGGCATAAGATTAATACTGGCCCCAAGGTCGGCCAGCGCATGAATCACCGTATCATCACTCAAGATGCAGGGAATTGTGAAACTCCCTGGATTGGCCTTCTTCTCTGGTAACTTCCTTTGTAAAACAGCAAAACAACTAGCACTCAAAGGGATGGAAGCGACCTCAGCTAACTTCTCCTTATTTGAGAGAATATCCTTAAGGAACTTCGCATGTTTAGGCATCTGAGTCACTGCCTCAAGGAATGGAATATTAAGGTAAAGCTGCTTCAAAAGATCAAGGAATTTGGAGTTCTGCTCCTCATCTCTATCTCTACGGAGTCTACCGGGGTATGGCACTCTAGGTTTGTAGACTCTTGGTGGCTTGATCGGTAACTGTTGTCTCTCGGCATGTGCTAAACTCCCTGGGTTGCTCCTCTGATGCACCTGGGCCGACAGAGACTCCATCTGAATCTCCTCATCCACCTACTCCTCTCCATTGACTGCAGGCTGCTCGACAACTCCTCGTCTGGACTTCTCCTGAATCACGGGCTCGTCTCGTGCCCCTGCACCGCTCCTAGTAATTACAGCTTTCACGAATCCTCTCGGGTTTTGCTCGGTATTGCTCGGAAGTGTACCCGGCGGCCTCTCATTTAAACGATAGCTATCTCTCCCATCCGCCGCTCTAGATTCTGAATCGATGCTCCCTGATTTTTCATGAAGGTTTTGTGCTCACGGAAATTCTCTTGGGTTTCTTTATAACGTGAATCCTCTCGTGTCATGAGCTGGGATAGCATTTGTATCTGTTGTGCCATCATCTCCTCTAAGGTGGGCTTCTTCTCTTCACCGCTGCTGAAAACCGGACTGATTGCCGCCCCTCCAGTTGGAGTTCTGATTGCCTCTCCAACCCAAATTATAAGAATTGAAAGAATTTTGATTTTGGGTTGGATTGCCTATGAAGTCTACCGCCTCCTCCTGCGAACTGACTGGGCACTGAACGGTATCATGCCCTCCTCTACAAATCTCGCACGGCTTGCTCTTCGTCTGCAAGTCCTTCACGATCTTCGCCAACGCCTCCACCTGTGCCGTGAGTGCGGTGGTCGTGTCCACCAAATGCATGCCGCATGATATGGAATCGACGGTCTTACCACCCTTGGCGGGCGGTCTCTGTTATCCACTCATAGCTAACCCGTTAAACAATGCGATACCCTCATCCGGGTCCTTCGTCGTCAGCAAATTTCCTCCCGCAGCCATGTCGAGCATATTGTGCGTCGCGTACGTCACTCCATTATAAAACTTCTCGACAACCGCCCGATCTTGCAAGCCGTGGTTCGGGCACAACTCTAACATATTTTTAAAACGCTCCCATGCCTCGTAGAAACTCTCGGTATCCTCCATCTGAAAAGAATGTATCTGGTTACGCAAACGAGCGGCCTTAGCCGGAGGATTGTATTTCTCAAGAAATAGGGTGTGCATGGCAGCCCAAGTAGCTATGGAGCCTTGTGAGAGGGACTCGAGCCACAGACTCGCATGATCAGCGAGTGAAAACGGTAAGACGCGAAGCTTAACGGCATCTTCGGAAACGCCCGCAAGATGGAAAGTGTCGCAGATACGCGCGATGCGAGTAAGATGAGAATGCGGGTTCTCGTGAAGCAACCCGTGAAATTGAGCAAAATGGGAAATGGTATTTAGGATGTTCGACGGGATCTGCCAGTTCATGTTAACTCCAACGACGGGTGGTGTGATGTTGGATCTCGCGGCAGAATTGGCCGGACGGGCCCGGTCTGCAACTGTCCTCCTCGGTTTGGCCATAACCCTATCCCTATCGACGATGTCGGAAAACGTGGAGGAAGTGGCTAGACTACCAACGGGTGAAGAGGTGGACGATGGTGAAATGGTGCGACATCTCTCACCAAACTCTCTCTCTCTGGCTCGGGAAATACTTCAGTGTCGGGTGGTCCACGAGATCGAGTCTGTCGCATAAAACTATAAAAATCAATAAAAGTAGCTAAGCTATTCTAAAAAATAAGCAAAGCAAAGCAAGAATAATTACAAGTAGCACACAAGGTAAATCCTAACTCGAGTCGCTCTCAAAATGCCTAAAACCGTTTCCTCGGCAACGGTGCCAAAAACTTGATGTGCGTCGGATAGGTCTAAAAGAATGACCCTCACAACTAACCTTTAAGAATAAAACAAAAATCCTAAAACCACACACAACCGGCAAGTGTACCGGTCGCAAGTAGTATAGACCTAGGAAGTCCGAGCATCGAACACGTGGACACATAAGAACGCTAATGATTACTAACCCTAGACAAGACCTACCAAAGAATAATATTTAATTGATTTTTGATTTCTTTTAACTTAACTAAACTAACTAGACTGACTGACAAAAGTTAACTAAAATAGAAAACTTCACGACAAAATAACTGTGTTAACTTCGGATGGATAAAAGTGTCTACCTAGGTCTGAATCAAACTGTAGGCCTAACAAGATAATGGATTGGATGATATCTAGACACTGGTCCCTAAATATGACACGACTAAGTATCACTCAGGCTCACTCAACAAGCCTTAACTACTCAAAATCGGTTAAAACGACCAAACCGGGAAACAATTGCTAACGTGTTCTAATGTTGACTCACCTCTCGGTCTCACCAACACTCGACCCTAATGGTAATAAATACTACACAACCAAGGATAGAGGAACAATTCAACTTAAACCAAAATAGATCAACTAGTCGCTCAAAACACCTAAACCTGACAAGAAACAAACTCGCTCTCGCGCAATTCTTATTCTAGCATGCAAAGGCAATGAGACAACCCTAACTTCCTATCACCTCTCGGTCTCTAAGAAGGTGTCTAACCTCTGTACTTTAATCCAATAAATCATGCAACAAAACCCTACGGTTGTTCCTACCGCAAACAAACCCTAAACATAAAGTCTAGAATCAAACAAGCACCGATCAATCAATACAAAACTAATTAACCAACGCAAGGAGTTTATGCAATGAATCACCAAAATTTCCAGCCCTTAAACACAACCTATTTCATGTCTAAATCAAACTTTACAATAACAATTAAAGTCTATCAATCAAACAATCCATAAAACTCATCAAACATTAACAATTATCATCATTCCTAGGTAGAACCGACAAGATTAGCCTAACATACTTTTTGGATAGCAGCAAATACTCATTAAAATCACCAAATAACTCACACCAATCATCTCATAAATCATTCAACAATTAATACTAATCAATAACAAGTCAATCTCTCAAGCAATTGCAAAACTAGTTAACAATTAAACAAGAATAAGAAAGTTGTTGAACAATATTTAAAAAGAAAGGATATGGATGAATATGGGGCTGCTCCTTGCTGTCAAAAACGATGGTGAATTGTAACGTCCGTAAATTTTCGTATAAAGGGTTGTGCCTAACAAGCTTGTATTTTAACCGTGACTCGTTCCGGCATTTTAAAGGTCCTCCTGGCCGATCTCGTAAACGTAACCTACTTAACCTTTCATTCAAGTTTCCACATTTAGCAAAGTGGAGGGGCTAGAGTGTAAAATGATTAATTATATCAAAAAAAAAAAAATAAGAACCCTAACTCCTTCTTGAGTTCCGATCGGCGCCCCCTTCTCCAGCCCCCACCTCGTTTTCCGTGCAGCTCCAGCCGAGTTCCAGCCCTCCCGAGTCTAATTCAAGGTCGGTATTAAGTGTCTACAACTCTTTTTCACCTTAATTGATCATATTAACGCGCTTATTGGTCGTTAGGGTTGAGTTTTGATTATAACAATTTCTGACAGATTCGTACTCGTTTATTGTATGGCCTATAACTTGATGATAATCCATTGATTTTGATCTATTCTCCTTTCCATGATGTTTTAATTTGGGTCTACTTTCCAGAAAGGTATAATACGTAATTTTTGGACGAGATTTGAATACTTTTTATGATTTTATAAGATCGAGTGTCAAAGCTGATGCGGGATGACTGATTCTGGTCTGTCTTCCCGACATCATAACCGTTTTTCGACATGTCTAAATTGGTTGGTTCCACTTCTGGAAGTTAATATTTTGAGTTAGGAACCAAACCCAATTGGAATCGTTTAATTTGGCTGGGTAATGAATTTTATAAAAATAAAACCATTTTGTTGCGCGCTGAAATAGCTGCACATACCTTTCTGTTTTGGAGGAATTTTTATGATTTTTGTATCCACTAGAAAAATATAATAAAAATATTTTTATAAACTTAAGATATTCATGCAACAATGGTAAAAATTTAATAATTTAATTCCATGGTTTTCCTATGTAATAAAATACATCTTTGCATGCTAAAATCTGCACATACCGGTGGCTGCCCTTTCTCGCATCTTTTGGGGCTGTTATAATTGAAGTTCGTGCTCCGTCATCTTCTTAGGTATGTCTAGTGTAATATACTTTAGTATCATGAGTTTTGGCATTCGTTAGATTGGTCAACTGTTGATGAAGTGAAAACTAGGTTTCGGTTGTCTAGTTTGTCAATTGTTGCGTCTTGCGTGTTGTTTGAAGGAATTAACGACCAATTCGAATGTTGTAGCCTCGGTATGATTTGTTGGCTGTGAAAAACTATATTTTTATGTTATTGGGGCTGAATTGGTTGTCGGTTACACAAACGGGTCGGTACGGCGCAAATTCGCGTTTATTGGTAATTTGTGCATCGTGCTTGCGAATTACCGACCCATCCAACTCATGTAGCGTCGTGTGGACTTGTTGGCTGTGATTTTACTAAATTTGGTCCACACGGGGCTGAGTCGGTATCTAAGTGCATAATCAACCCGTTAACGCGCGTATTCGATAAAGTCAACAACTTTCGGGGGTAAATTGGGAATCCTTTGTCCCCGGAATTAACTAAGGGTGGTTTTGGTAAATACATGGCCTCGGGGGCTGAGGTAATTGAATTTGGTAATGTCAAGGCTTTAGGTCAATCAAATCATGTTAGAACGTCTCGTAGGATAAACGAGTCAGTACGTTTAGTTAGTAATCTTTGTGTGCAATCCGGCAGGCTTGTAAACTGTGGATTGGCTTTCAAGTTCTCAAACTCTTTGGTGTTCATGTGGCTCGTTTCAGGTGAGTTCATGATGCCCTTTTTACTCTTTTTACTCTTGGGCTTGCATGCACACCTAAGTGTTTTCTTACATTGATAAAATATTTTAAACTATTTTGCATAGGCTTGCGAGTATTGGTAGGCCTTGGAATGTTATAGAATGTGTGTATGTATATATATTATTGTATGGCCAATATTTAGCTAATGTTGTAGTCGTTATCGACTACGGAATGTTACGTATGCCTACTTCGTGTTTGCATACGGATGGATGGTCATCTTGGCTGGGCCAAACTATACGACTCAGGTTCTTAAATCTTGTGGCGGGCCCTGAAAAGCCCGTGAGGGGGGAGGCTCGTGTGGCATGATCAACATCGGATGTTACGTGTTTGGGTTGTACGTGTGCTTGGCCCTGAATGTTATTATTGAATGGTGATCTTGGCCGGGCCAAACTATACGACTCAGGTTCTTAAATCCTGTGGCGAGTCCTGAAAAGCCCGTGAGGGGGGAGGCTCGTGTGGCATGATCAACATCGGATGTTACGTGTTTGGGTTGTACGTGTGCTCGGCCCTGAATGTTATATATATATATATATATATTTATATATATAGGAATGCACGTATAGAGATGTTCATACGTAAGGATGATTATTTATTAAATGTGATTATCTAACTGATGTATTTCCATTTACAGTTTTAAAACCATTGGAATGATTTATTTAATTTTATTTATGTTTGATTTTTGGACACTTGTACCCGTATTTGGGATTTTTAAATACTTACACTTTTTTCCGCTGTTATTTACTCTGAACTTGTTTTAAATAAAACGAATCGTTTGGTTTTAATTTTTTGTAAATTTGTGGACGTGATTACCAACTGTAGGATTCCCAAGATTCGGGGTCTTACATGAATCAATCCCGAGCTTGTTCTTGACTCCTTCTTCCTTCCCTAGCCTCCACAAGTCCCAAACCTAGCCACACAAAACTTTTTCTTCTTCCTTTCCCTGCTGCTGTTTGCGATCGGAATAGGCTGCTCGGCCTTAGGTTTTTTTTTTATTTTATATATTATAATATAATGTAGCTTGGGCTTGTGTAACATGTAATCGGGCCGGGCTTTGAGCTTCGTCTTGAATTCGTATGCGTAAACGACCCATAAGCTCTCCGAAGAGTCCGGTTTCTTCATTCTTTTCACCCAAAACCTACAAGATAATAAAAACTATGTAAAACCTATATAAAACAAGTTAAAATACATAAAATATTATACAATAACGTAGATAAAAAGTGCAGAAAATAAGTGTGTTTTACAACACATCATTCGTTAAACCCGTTCACACTCATTCGTTATAAGTCACATTCGCGGAAACTTTACATTCGTTACTAGACTCATTCGTTTTCGTTCTCTTTCGCTTGAATTGGTAACAAATAACACTCCATTCGTTATTCATTTGTTATTGTTCTAATTCGTTTGAACAGTAATCATAAGTTTTAAAATTTGACAAGTTTGGTCCTTGAATTTCAAAACTTGTTCTTATGGCTTCTTAGAATGCTTCGTTATATGCATTAGCATCCCAAAATGCTTTATTGCAACAAATGCTGATGATGGACAACGAGATTGGTAGTCACAACAAGTGTCCTAAACTTCTGAAAATTTCAGATTTTGCCCGGTGGGAACCGAGGTTTCGTGCTCACTTGAGGTCGGTTCATCCAAGCAGTGTATGGTATCTCAATGTTGTTTATGTAACACCCCTAGTTGGTAGTGACAATCTTGGTTGGACTCCAAAGGAATTTAAGCATAATGAAGCACAAGAACTAAAGGACTTTGAAAGTAAGACAAAGGCTTATTCTACTCTCACAATGGCTTTGCCTGAGCAAATCTTTCACCAATATAGCACTATCAAGATTTGTGCATCTCTATTTGATACTCTAAAAAGAAGAAGCTTGGGTAATACGCTTGAGAGTAAGAAGACTCTTGTAAAGTTTCAGCTTAGAAATTTCATCTTGATGAAGAATGAAACTGTGGAAGAGATGATTAATCGGTTTAGTCATCTGCCAACCGAAACTGACAAAATTGATACTCTGAAGAGCGCATTGCCCTCATCATATTCTACTTTCCTATTTATGTTGAAAGAGAATGGTTTCTTTCGTAACCCAGAGCTCACTGCAGTGCAATTTATTAACAAGATAGAAGAAAGAGAATTTGAGTTGAAGTGCTAAAATTCTTTGAAGGACAATCAAAACCAGAATCCTTCACTTTATGGTGAAGCAATTCCAGCAAACACTTCTTCAAGTTCAAGTTCTGTCCCAATCACTGCTTTCTTCACTCAAGCTCAAGATGAGACATCTAATGTAAACAGCTCACCTAATGTTTGCTTTATGGCAACGGGTGCAAAGTCTGAGTCTACTGCAAATGCTTCAAGTTCGTTGTCAAAAGTAAATCTTCAAGAAGCTGAACAGCAATTTGCTTTTGTGTTTGCATTCATGACTTCATATGAACAACTGGTTGGTAGCAAAATTGTAACAAGTGAGTTGACCGATGAAGACTATGATCAGATTGATCCCGATGACCTTGAACTAATAGATCTCAAATGGAATATGGCAATGATTGTCAGAAAGGTTAAGAGGTTTATGCAAAGAATGGGAAAAGACATTCCTACACTTAACAAGCGAGTTGGTTTTGATAAACTGAAGGTCAAGTGTTATAATTGCGAGGACTTTGGGCATTTTGCCAAGGAATGTGATTAACCAAGAAAGGAGTATTCAGGGCCATGCAATGCTGAGAGAAACCCGGGAAAGAATGCACCGGGAAGTGATCAAAGTAAGAAGAGTTCATCAGAAAGTGACAAATCTAAATTGTCCAACAATCAAGCTCTTGTCACAAATGAACGTGTAGACTGGTCTCAATGCTTATTGGGAAATCAAGCAAATCTTGCTGTTGTCGAACCGTATGAGAAGTTTGAAGACGCAAGCAGTGATAATGTATCTGAAGAAGACTCCTCTGACTTTGAAACTGATTCTGATCAGTGTTCTTTTGTTCAAATAGAATCTGATAAATCAATTCTTGATCAAGTTGAATCTTATGCTTGTATGGCTAAGATCGAAGAGGTATGTCCTACTCCTCAAGTTAATGTATTTGAACCTTTAGCTGGTGTGATTGAGTGTACTGAATGTGCTGAACTCAAAATTAAACTTGAATCAGTTTTAATTCAGAACACTATCTCACAAAAGATCACTTATGATAAATGAATGTTATCAACAGAAATCCAAATTACTGGAACAATCTACATTAAAAATTAAAAATCTGTCTGAAAGCAATCATGATCTCAAAGCTGAGGTTCAATGTAAGATAATTGTAGTTGAGCAACATTTCAAGGAGATTCTCCGACTCCGAACTTGCATTTCTAATCTGGAAAATGAAGTTTTAGAACTGAAAAACAAACTTGGAAGATTTCGAGATTCCTCGTTTCTTTTAAATGAGATCATTGAGGTAAATCATTGTCACAAGAAAAATGAGAAAGCGGGTTTAGGGTACGTCAAGATTCCTCCTCCTTTTAAAGGAGATTACTGTAGCATTCCTGATGTGAAACAATGTTCGGAAATGCCTAAAGTTGAATCTGATAATGTTGAACAAATTAAAACAACTACAGAACCAGTTCACATTACAAGTAAATCAGTGTTTACCAAAAGTGAATTGAATGGTTCTATTGAGGAGTTGTCTAAACCAGATGAGATTGTCAAAAACAAGAACATCCCTGCTGACAATCTGTAACGCCCGTTAATTTCAGTTCACTGATTTTGAGCTATGTAGAGTATGTACATCTTTTGGGATTTATTCGTCTTTTCTCGAGGGGTCTTCACGTCATTCCTGTAAATAAATTCTATTAACTTTTCACTCAAGTTGTTTCACCTTTCATACATGGGGGACTAGAGTGTAACTTGTGTTTTATATCATAAAACAAAAGAAAAAAAAAACCTAGCCCCATAATCTAGTCCGATCGGCAGCAGGGGGGTGGTCTTCTCCTCGGTTTTTGTGCAGCTCCGGCCATGTTCCAGCCACCTCTCGCCTAATTCAAGGTCGGTACTATCTTAATGCAACCCTTTTTCATCATTAAACCCTTTGTTGAACATGTTAGGGTTGAGTTTTGATGATAACAGTTTGCTGACAGATTCGTATACGTTTATTGTAGGGTCTGTAACGTGATGACAATCCATTTTTTTTGATCGATTCTTATTTTCATGATGTTCTACCTTGAGTCTAGTTTCTAGAAAGGTTTAATTTGTAATTTTTGGATGAGATTTGAATGGATTTTATGATTTTATAAAAACGTGTGTCAAAGCTGATGCGGGGTGACGGATTCTGGTCTGTCTTCCTGACATCATAACTCTTTTTTGACAAGTCCAAATTGGTTGATTCCACTTCTGAAAGTTCACATTTTGGGTTATGATTACAACCCAATTGGAATCGTTTAATTTGGTTTGATAATAACTGCACGTACTGAAATAACTTTTGCTGCGCACTGAAATAACTGCACGTACCTTTCTGTGTTGGATGAATTTCTATGATATTTTTCTGCACTAGAAAAATATAAAAAAATATTTTTATAAATCTAAGACATTGATACAACTCTGGTAAAAATTTCATAATTTATTTCTATCATTTTACTATGCAATAAAATACATTTTTGCGTGCTAAAATCTGCTCCTTATACTCGTTAGATCAATTCGTTCGTTTTAGGCTTAATCGATGGATGTCCAATTGAGTGCCGTTCAGGGCTGTTTTAAGTGAAGTGTTTACTCCATAATATTCCTAGGTATGTTTTGTATATCATACTTGAGTATCGTGAATTTTGGCATTCGTTAGGTTGGTCAATCGTTGATGATGTGAAAACTAGAATTCGGTTGACTAGTTTGTGAATTGTGATGTCTAGCGCGTTGTTTGAGGGAACTAACAACCAATTCAAATGTTGTAGCCTTGGTATGAGTTGTGGGCTGTAAGAAACTAGTTTTTAAAGTTAATGGGGCTGAATTGGTTGTCGGTTACTCAAACGGGTCGGTACAACGCGAATTCACGTTTATCGAATAGTTGGTGCGTTGTGCTTGCGGGTTACCGACCCATTCAACTCATGTAGCATCGTGTGGACTTGTTGGCTGTGAATTTATCATATTGGGTCCACACGGGGCTGAGTTGGATGTTAATTTCCTAAACAACTCTTAAACGCGCATGTTAGTCTCACCTAGTGCTTTCGGGGGTAATTTGGGAATTCTTTGTTCTTGGGAGTAACTATGGGTCGTTTTGGTAAATATAAGGCCCCGGGGGCTATTTTAATCGAACGTGGTGAGGTCAAGGCTTTAGGTAACTTGAACCATATTAGAACGCCTCGTAGGATAAACGAGTCCATTCGGTGTCGTTAGTAATGATTGTATGTAAACCGACAGACGTTTGAGTTGTGGGGATACTTAGGGGTTCTCTAGCTTGTGGTGATTTCGTGCCTTGTGTCAGGTGAGTTCATGATGCCCCTTTTCACTCTTTTCAAGTTTCGGGATAGCATGCACACCTAAGTGATTTTGCTTGATGAACCGTTTAAATTATTTTGCATGGGCTTACTTGTATAGAGTAGGCCTTGGGATGATATTATTGAATGTTTGTACGTATGTTTATACATGTATTATTGTATGGCCAATAATTGGTGATGTTAATTAGTCGTTATCGACTAAGGATGTTTACGTATGCCTACTTTGTGTTTGCATACGTTGGATGAGATGTTACGTGTTTGGGTTGTACGTGTGCTCGACCCTGATGTTAATACTTGGATGGTATTTATAGGGATGTAATTATATAGATGTATACATATAAGTATGACTACTTATTGTGGATGATGGCCTAACTGTTTGTATCCCGTTTTATTTTAAAACTCTTGAAATGATTATTATAAATGTCAATTATTAAAAAACTTAAACTCACTCAGCTCAAGCTGACTTTGTGTACATGTTAGTGCGAGTTTCAGGTTAGGAGGAGGATGCATTACCGCTTGGACGTGCTCGAGGCTACTTGGACGGTGGAAGACATATCTAGTCGGAAAGTTTTATTAATGCACGTTGTGTTGGGTTTTAACAAGATTATCAAAGTCATAAAATCCCAATTTTATGAAAAACGCAGCGGAAATAGGTTTTAAATCTTGTTATTTGATATGTATAAAACCAATTTTACACATGCAAAACCCAAGCCCGGATCCTAATACGAAATACATACTATCTAACACATGCATGTCACTATAAGTCCATGCATGTTAAAGCTACCTTTTAAATCCAAGGAAGAGGAAGGAGATGATGATGAAGAAGGCAAGAACTTGAATATGAAGCTCCTCAAGCTAGCATACCCCAAGCTTTCCAACAAACACCACTTGTAGCTAGGATTTTCAACACTTGAAATCACCT
Organism: Bidens hawaiensis; assembly: GCF_021521415.1. NCBI lineage: Eukaryota > Viridiplantae > Streptophyta > Magnoliopsida > Asterales > Asteraceae > Bidens > Bidens hawaiensis. The sequence goes on from NW_027491434.1 coordinate 470,271, forward strand.
CCTTGTCTTCCCTTTGCTTGGCCGAAATCAAGAAAAGAAGAAATAGTTGAGAGCGTAGAGGATTTTTCCTCTTGTTACTTGTGTTGTATGAATTTGTTGTTATGAGAGAAAAAAAACCAAGAAAGAAAGATAATAGTCTTTCAAATATGGCACCACCCCATAGCACCAATGAAAACCTTTGCATGCCTCCACTAAAAAAATATTCCATCTACAAGAGAGGGCGGGGGGGGGGGGGGGGGCGGGCCCCTTCCACCTTTGTTATTATTATTGGTTTTTTTTTCTTTCTATATATATATATATATATATATATTTATATGCATATGTGTTATAACTTATACCATTATAAATATAATACATTACATGTGACATGCTAGGTATATTGTTACTTAACCATCTTAAGTAACAATATGGAATGATTTCTCTCAAAGTATAAATCATCCATATGATTTATTTATTTCACATGTACATTGTATTTGGAAACCCTTTTCTAAATAACTCAAGTGTTAATATTTATTTGTTATGATCATATCATATGTAAACAAATATTATTGGTGTTTGTCTAGCTTGTTATTGGATATGACACGACTTGGATCATGACATACTAGCCACATCAATTATAATATGTGTCTTGGGCATATCGAGTCTAACAATCTCCCACTTGCACAGATACATAGAAGATTGATGCAAGTAGCAAATACCGCCTAACTACGGTTTACTACCCCTAATACGCATGACGAAGTGCCATTCAATAACATCATCCCCTTCATGTCCCTTACTTGAAATGATCTAGGTACATCTATCATTTATCCTTTTGTCTCAGATGTCATGTCAAATTCAGAGACACATAGTGATCTTCTCTGTTGATTTACTTTCAGGCCTTAGACATCTCACTCTCAACGAATAAGAGCGACAAATCCCCTCTTGACTACATACGTCTCTCACAATCACCTTCTACCATACCTGATCTTAGACTTATGCACTGTCATGTCTCAGAGCAGCGAAGAACTAAGTCAAAGGACAATATTCGGTGAATATCAAGACCCAATATGTATCTCAGGTCGGAGGATACTATGATATTCGCCTTTACTCAAATTTACTTATGATCAATCTCAAGGATTCCATGTAGTAACATTTGAGAGCGGGTCAGTCCAATATTTATATCCTATAAATATCTATGAACCTTGGCCGCAACCCTTGCTCTATATTCATACCTTATGAATATCCACCAATGCAAGTTCATATTGTCTTACCTTCATTTTGCTCCCACAAATATGAGCGACTACGGACATTTAGAATAAGTAACTTATTCATGGATTTAAACATGCTAAAATGGAACATAACTCAAAATGTCATAATCATAAACCGTAATCCTATGAATGAGTCAAAATAACAATTGTTCCGATATCCAAATACAAAATTCAATCATATCCAATCACTAGAATATCGAAGTCCTAAGGCACAAGTATGACCCTCATGCTTTGGCCTTTCAAGGAGCTTCGTGAGTGGATCCGCAATGTTTTGATCGGTGTGAACTTTGAGATACATATCTTTCCCTTTTCAACTTCATCCCTTATGTAGTTAAACCTCCGCTCAATGTGCCTCGTCTTTTGGTGTGCACGAGGTTCCTTAATTTGATCAATCGCACCCTCGTTGTCACAAAAGATATCTAGAGAGTCCTGAATGGTACGGGCCACCCCTAGGTCGGCAATGAATTTTCTAATCCACGCAGCTTCTTGAGATGCCAATGAGGCGGCGATGTATTCCAATTCTGTGGTGGACAATGCTACCACATCTTGCTTTGAGCTCTTCCAAGAGACTGCCCCACCGTTCATAATGAAAACATATCCTGAGTGTGATCGAGAATCATCTCGATCGGTTTGGAAACTCCCATCCGTGTAACCCTTTACAACGAGTTACTCCTCACCCGAACCGTATATTAGAAATATATCCTTAGTCCATCTAAGGTATTTCAATATACTCTTATCCGCCATCTAATGGCTACTTCCCGGATTATGTTGGAATCTACTTGTCATGCTTAAAGCGCATGATACATCCAGTCTAATGCATAACCTTGCATGCATGATGGATCCAATAGCCGATGCGTATGGGATCCCATTCATTCTATCTTGCTCTTCCTCTGAGCTTGGGCATTGAGACGCACTCAATATCGTTCCTCTTTGAATAGGTACCAAACCTTTCTTGGAGTTCTCTATCTTGAACCTCTTCAAGATTTTGTCAATGTATGCACTTTGGTTTAAACCTATCAACCGCCTTGATCTATCCCTATAGATCTTTATTTCCAAAATATAGGCGGCTTCACCAAGATCCTTGATAGAAAAACAACTTCTAAGCCACGCTTTTACCCCTTCCATGGTTGGAATGTCATTCCCAATTAGTCGTATGTCATCAACATACAATACTAAGAAGGTAATGATGCTCCCACTAGCTTTCTTGATGAACCCAAATTTCTTAACTTCTTCATCAAAACGGTGATTCCAACTTCTAGATGCTTGTTTCAATCCATAGATTGATTTCTTTAACTTGCATACTTTATTAGGATATTGTGGATCGACAAAACCTTCGGGTTGAACCATGTAGACATCTTCCTCAAGATGCCCATTTAGGAAATCGGTTTTGACATCCATTTGTCATATCTCATAGTCATAATGTGCGGCTAAGGCAAACAATATCCTAATAGACTTTAGCATTGCTACGGGAGAAAAAGTTTCATCATAGTCAACCCCTTGAGTTTGAGTGAAACCTTTTGCTACAAGTCTAGCTTTATAAGTTTCCAAGTTTCCATGCATATCGGTTTTCTTCTTGAAAACGCACTTACTTCCAACCGATTTGGAATTAAGATGTGGTACAACCAAGTCCCATACTTGGTTGTCATGCAAAGAGTGCATCTCAACGTTCATGGCTTCTAGCCATTTGTCACAATCGGATTGTGACATTGCATCACGGTATGTGGTGGGTTCATCTGAATCTACCACATAGCATCCATCCATGAAGAAACCATATCTTTCGGGTGGATGACTAATTCTACCGGATTTGCGAATGTTTTGTGTGTCTTGATCAACCATTTGATCATTCTCAACAACCTCTTCTTGAGTGCTAGTATCAACCAAACATGTATCGGCTTGTGGTTCTCGATCCTCCTCGAGTTCTACCATTCTACTAGTACCTTCCATAAGGAACTTAGTTTTCAAGAACTCGGCCTTTCGAGCAACAAATACCTTTTGCTTGGTTGGGTTGTAGAAATAATATCCCATAGAATCTTTGGGATATCCTACAAAGATACACTTAATGGATCGACTTTCAAGTTTCTTTTGGGTGTTGTTCTTGACATAAGCCTCACAACCCCATACCATTAAATATGATAACGATGGAGCCCTTCCATTCCATATTTCAAAAGGTGTGTTGTCCACTATCTTGGTTGGGGCCATATTTAGAATACGGGCCGCAGAGAGCAAATCGAAACCCCTAAATGATAGAGGCAATGTGCTTCTAGCCATCATAGATATAACCATATCCAATAGAGTTCGATTCCTCCTTTCGGACACACCAATATGTTGTGGTGTTCCGGGTGGAGTAAGTTGTGAGATGATCCCACAACTCCTAAGATGATTTTGGAAAGCATCGCTTAGGTATTCACCTCCTCTATCCGAACGAAGTACTTTGATAGTTTTATCGAGTTGATTTTGTACTTCATTTTGGAAGATTTTGAACATTTCAAAGGCTTCATCTTTGTGTCTTAACAAGTACACATACCCATAACGACTATATCGTCGATAAAAGTAATGAAGTATCTTTTACCATTCCTTGTCATTGTCTTAAAAGGACCACATACATCCGAATGTATGATACCCAATAAGTCTTTTACCCTTTCGTTTGTTCCACTAAAGTGGTCCTCGGTCATCTTTCCGAGTATACAAGACTCACACTTATCAAATGAATCATCTTCACTTGATTCCAAAAGACCATTCTTTTGAAGTGTATGTATGTGATCTTTGTTTATGTGACCAAGGCGACAATGCCAAAGATAAGTCTTACTCAAATCCATTTTGAGTTTCTTGGTGCTTGATTGGTACAATATGCTATCAAAGGATGTGTTATCGTGAACTAATTCATAAATTCCATTAGACGGCATTGCTTTAAAATAAAAGACATTATTCATGAAAACACAAATACCATTGTCCACAAATTTAAAATAATACCCATATTGTCTTAACAAAGAAACGGAGATAATGTTCCTAGTCAAACTAGGAGCATAATGTCTTTCAAAATAACTTCCAAACCATTTGAAAGCTTCAATGTGTAGTCTCCTCGGGCTTCGACAACAACCTTTGCTCCATTGCCCATGAAGAGACTAATATCTCCTTTCTTGAATCCATTATTTCCCTTGAACCCCTACAATAAATTGCAAATATGAGTTCCACATCCAGTATCCAATACCCATGTGTTAGAGGAAATAATATTAAGATCAACATGAATCATGAAAGTTGTACCCGAGGTTTTCCCTGCATCCCTCTTAGCTTTCAACTCTTTAAGACGGGTTGGACAATTCCTCATCCAATACCCAATCTCCCCACATCCAAAGCACGGATCCTCCGTGCTAACCTTTAGCTTCTTTGGTTTAGGTGGTTCCACTTTTTCCTTTCCCTTGAACTTGCCTATGTGTTGTCCCTTGCCTTTGGCAACCTTTTCCTTAGGTTCCGGGTGATGCCTTTTCTTATTGCCTCCCTCATTGATCGTGAGAACAGGTAAACCTTTTTACACATTCCTGTCTCGGCCGTATTGAGCATTGCGTGTAGCTCACCAATGCTCTTGTCCCACCCATTCATGTTATAATTCATAACAAATGTCTCAAACCTTTTAGTTAAGCCATTTAGGATCAAATCCGTGGCTAACTCGTTTGAGACGCGACAATTAAGGCGCTCGAGATGATCAATGTGGCTTTTCATCTTAAGTACATAAGATGAAACCGATTGGGTTTCCTCCATACGACATGCATGAAGCGCTCGAACCGTTTCGAAGCGTTCCACCCTAGCTTGTGTAAGGAACATTTCCTTAAGGTGGGTGATCATGTCGTATACCCCATGAAGTTCAAAATCCTTTTGAATCTCAGGAATCATAGTTCCCAACATGAGGCAAGAAACTTGCACCGAATCCTCATTGTGCTTAACCCAATTGTTATGGTCCTCGGCATCGTCAATGCTAGGTTCATCGGGAATAGGATCTTCTAATACGTAGTATTTCTTTTCTTGCTTGAGAACAATTCTCAAGTTTCGATACCAATCCATAAAGTTGGTATAGTTTAGACGATCCTTATTGAGAATAGATCTTAGTGATAGGTTATTGACGGGTGGGATAATAACGTTTGGTGGGTTGTTGTTTGCGGCCATCTACAAATTAATAAAGCTCAATTTTAGTATTTTCGACATCAATAAATTTAATTGTTAATACCCTTTTATGTATCCAAGACAATTAATGATTAAAATCTAGAACCCAACGTTACATTCAAATAGTAGTTAGGTGACCTTTATGCTACTATTTAAATTAACAAGGTAGTCAACGTTTGACGATTCCAACCCTTTGCAACTTCTATTTTTATGGGATCGGTTAAACATCTTATGTTTAGTCGGCATGTTTAATTCCATCAACACCATTGTACGCCATGCTTCGGTGACCCTATTCACATGGTTTCCAATTTAAGTCGTCCTACTTATACACACATGTGAGTTTACACATACAAGCGGTTAGGTGACCTTTATCCCACAAATATGATAAACCCACCTCAAACTCACAAATTTCCTCCAATGCGGTTAGGTGACCTTTATCTCACATCGAGTTCCCAAGTGATTCGAGTGTTGTATAAAAGGATGGTGTTCAACTTATTTCAAAAAAGGGATTTTTAGTTTTCTAAATTCTAGATTGGGAAACTTTTTATGTACCTTTCATTTGTATGCATTCAAATGTATGGTACTACGTTGAAAAACCCATTTTCAAAGTTCCTATTAATAAAACCCATATTATTATGAAATCATTAGACTTTAATAAAAACCAATTTTTATTACCTAACGATTTCTAAGGAACCAATTTTATGCTAGTTGTTGATTTTAAGTTGTTAGCAAACCACATTGCAATAACACAAACAAAAGTAAAATCAACCATACAAGCATAAAACATACACAACCACAAGTTCATAACCATAGCCTCCTAATGTTGACCACACTTGTTGACCGAAGACAAGTGTGTCAAAAGGTCTCTAAGGGACTCAAAAGGACATGAGCTTGTGTCGGTGAACTCCCACTTGATCCCGCATCCAAATGCTCCAAGTGTTCACCCCCGTGTTGTGGTCTCCATTATTTCATTTGGGCTTCCTTCCTTGCATCTTCTTTAACAAAAATATATCCTAATACATTTTTCTCTAGTAATAGAAATGCATCTAATCTACTTATTATTACAAACCAATTGAAATGAATAAATAGATTACAAACCCAAATAAATATTACAACCATATTGAATGAACAAACAACCATTTTGAATGAACAAACAATCAACACAAACATTCAACCAAACACAAGGCCATGACTAGGTTATGAACATCCAATACATATCCATATATGCAATAATACAAGACCCAAAATGGTTCCCCTTTGACCCTTGAAACTTTCGGCCAAACTTGACAAAACCGAAAGTTCCGGGTTTTATCCAAACAACACAATCAATCATCCAAATGACTTAGTTTTTCAAGATTACCACACGCATGTAAAGTATAACCTTGAAAAACCATGGGGTAACCAAAACCCCTAAAATTTTCGGTCATATATAAACCCGAAAATTTTTGGGTCTAATGAAGCATGCATCCGTATAAGCGGATCTTGATGCGATTGTTAGGTTTTAACAAGATTATCAAAGTCATAAAATCCCAGTTTTATGAAAAACGCAGCGGAAATAGGTTTTAAATCTTGTTATTTGATATGTATAAAACCAATTTTACACATGCAAAACCTAAGCCCGGATCCAAATACGAAATACATACTATCTAACACATGCATGTCACTATAAGTCCATGCATGTTAAAGTTACCTTTCAAATCCAAGGAAGAGGAAGGAGATGATGATAAAGAAGGCAAGAACTTGAATATGAAGCTCCTCAAGCTAGCATACCCCAAGCTTTCCAACAAACACCACTTGTAGCTAGGATTTTCAACACTTGAAATCACCTCCTTGTCTTCCCTTTGATTGGCTGAAATCAAGAAGAGAATAAAGAGTTGAGAGTGTAGAGGATTTTTCCTCTTGTTACTTGTGTTGTATGAATTGGTTGTTAGGAGAGAGAAAAAAAACAAAGAAAGAAAGATAATAGTGTTTCAAATATGGGACCAACCCCATAGCACCAATGAAAACCTTTGCATGTCTCCACAAAGAAAATATACTAATAAAAAAATATTCCATCTAGAAGAGAGGGGGGGCCCTTCAATCTTTGTTATTATTATTGTTTTTTTTCTTTCTATATATATATATATATATATATGCATATGTGTTATAACTTATACCATTATAAATGTAACACATTACATGTGACATGCTATGTATATTGTTACTTAACCATCTTAAGTAACAATATGGAATGATTTCTCTCAAAGTATAAATCATCCATATGATTTATTTATTTCACAAGTACATTGTATTTAGAAACTCCTTTCTAAATAACTCAAGTCTTAATATTTATTTGTTATGATCGTATTATATGTAAACAAATATTATTGATGTTTGTCGAGCTTGTTATTGGGTATGACCCGACTTGGATCATGACATACTAGCCACATCAATTATAATATGTGTGTTGGGCATATCGAGTCCAACACATTGTTCTTTTCAATTATTACTAAATACATTGAAATTTGGTTTTGGGTATAATTCCCGGGTTATGGGAACTTGTTTTAATGATTATGATTTTTTCGCTGATTTATACTTTGAACTGGTTTTTAAATAAAATGTATTGCTTTGGGTTAAACTTTTGTTAAGTTTTGGGAATCTTGATACTTATTATTCCGCTGTTATTTACTCTAAACTTGTTTAAACCAAACAAATTTTCTTGGTTTTAAATTTTTATGAATTTTGGAAATGATTACCAACCGTGGGATTCCCGGGATTCGGGGTCTTAGGTTGGTATCAAAGCCATGGTTCGAGGGATCCGAGCATTCCTGAATGCTTGGACTCGAACTGTAGAAGAAGAGACTAGAAATGCAAACCGCGAGTAGCTGCACGCCAAGAGGTAAATTTTAATTATGTAGTCATTCTTGCAAGTATAAGATGTTATTTCGTGAATAATTGCTTAAGTGTAAGATGGGATGCTGATATGGTTAGGGGCAGAGGGTGCTTAGGATGGGCGGGTAAAGTAAACAATTAATAACACTTGATCAACGTTATTAGCAGTTTACCGTTATCTTCCATGTTCTAAATGCTACTTGTGTCTGACTATGTTAGGGTTCCGTCTTTGTAGGGATAGGATATGGCTAACTCTCGTGTCGTTAGCGTTAAAGTTCATCTCATTCCTTAAATTCTTCTGTTCATTTCTTATCCTCTCGAACGCTTTGCGCGTAACTGTTTAGCTGAGGCGTAGCATGCTGTCACTCTGGGTTCCTTTTTACATGACTGCTTAAATTCCTCGCTCCTTCGAGAACGTATGTGTAATGGTTTAGCTAAGTAGTGGCGTAATATCATTCCAAGTATCTTAATATCATTTTGTGTCTACCGCTTTCTGTTCCACGTTGAATAAATCATCCGAGCATGTAGTTGATATGTTTGAGGTTGAGGTCGCCGTAGGAAAGTCCGTTTCCGTGTCTAGGGCTATTCAGGGTTGTTCCATCGAGTTGTCTGGGTATAGAATTCTGGTGCGGCTGTTTGCCGCTGGGCTATTTCGATGTGGTGCTTGGGATGGATTGGCACACAAGTGTTGATGCTTAGATCGTTTGTGGTCAGAAACTTGTACGTCTAAGGGCCCCGGATGGGATCCAAATTACGGTCTTCGGTGATCGGAGTGGTGCGACGCCACATATCATATCTATGCTTAAGGCGGGAAAACTGATGCAGCGGGGGTGCGGGGTGTATCTGGAGTATGCTATAAACGTGAAAACCGAGGTGGCTACCATCGGTGATGTTCCTATTGTTCGGGATTTCCCGGATGTGTTTTCAGATGAATTGTCAGATGTTCTGCCGAATCGCGAGGTCGAGTTCCATATAGACAATGTGCCGGGCGCAAAACCCGTTGCTCGAGCCCCTTACCATTTAGCAACGAATGAAATGAAAGAACTTATGGCTCAATTGGAAGACTTGCTCGACAAGGGCTTCATTTGACCGAGTATCTCACCTTGGGGTGCCCTGGTTCTGTTCGTCAAGAAGAAGGACAGTAGCATGTAGATGTGCATCTACTACCATGAATTGAATAAACTCACAGTGAAAAATCGGTACCCTCTACCAAGGATCGACGACTTATTTGATCAGCTCCAAGGAGCTAGTTGGTTCTCGAAGATCGACCTTAGGTCCGGGTATCATCAGTTGAAAATTCGGGAGGAGGATATCTCTAAGACTGCCTTACGCACTCGCTATGGATATTATGAATTTCTCATGATGTCTTTCAGTTTGACTAACGCACCGGCTGCGTTCATGGATCTTATGAACTGGGTGTGTAGGCGGATGCTCGATCGTTCGGTTATTGTGTTCTTTGAAGACATTCTTGTGTATTCCAAAAGTAAATCCGATCACGCCAGTCATCTCACGGAAGTTTTGGAAGCTCTGCGAAAGAACAAGTTGTATGCGAAATTTTCGAAGTGTTTCTTTTTGGTTACGCGAGGTTCAGTTCTTGGGGCATGTTATTAACCCGAGTGGCATTTTGGTTGACCCTACAAAGGTGGAAGCCGTAAACGAATGGGAATCTCCTAAGTCTCCGTCCGAAATTCGTAGCTTTCTAGGCTTGGTAGGGTATTACCGCCGCTTTATTCCCGACTTTTCGAAAATCGCTTTGTCGTTGACCAAGTTGAGTAAGAAGAGCGTTAAGTTTGTGTGGGGTTCTGAGCAGGAGGAGGCTTTTCTTGAATTAAAGAACATGTTGACGCATGCTCCGATTTTAGCTTTACCCGATGGCACGGATGATCTGGTGGTCTATTTTGATGCCTCTTATCAGGGGCTTGGGTGTGTTCTGATGCAGTGGGGCCGAATCTTAGCTTATGCCTCATGGCAGTTAAAGCCTCATGAGGCGAATTATCCTACTCATGATTTGGAGCTAGCGGCGGTTGTGTTTGCGCTTAAGTTGTGGAGACATTATTTGTACAGTCTCCCTTGTGTTATCTATACCGATCATAAGAGCTTAAAATATTTCTTCGAGCAAAAGGAACTGAATATGCGTCAGCTTCGGTGGCTGGAATTGATTAAGGATTACGATTTGGAGATTATGTACCATCCTGGTAAGGCTAACGTGGTAGCCGACGCATTGAGCCGGAAGGAGAGACCGAAACCAATTCGCATGAAATCTTACCAGCTTATTCTCAAGCCCGATATTTTGAAACAGATAGCCAATGTTCAGAATGAAGCTTTGCAGGTGGAATGGATTATGTCAGAACGCATTTGGGGTGAGGAAATATTTTTGGAAGACGTCGGTGACGAGGTGAAGTATAAGGACGGTCGTTTATGGGTACCCAGGTATGGGGGATTCAGGGGTAAGATATTGGATGAAGCACACAAGTCGCGCTATTCCATTCATCCGGGCGCTACTAAGATGTACCAAGACCTGGAAAAGAATTATTGGTGGCCTGCGATGAAGTATGAGGTAGCTCAGTACGTGTGTAAGTTTTTGACGTGTCTGCGAGTTAAGGCCGAGCACCGGAAGCCTTTCGGGAAACTTCAACCCCTGGAAATACCAAAGTGGAAGTGGGAGCATCTTACGATGGATTTTGTGACTAAACTGCCTCGTACTCTTAGGGGTAGCTATGATACCATTTGGGTAATCGTGGATAGATTGACTAAAAGTGCTCATTTCTTGCCGATTCTAGAAACTTATAATTCCGAGCAGTTGGCTGATGTATTTATTCGTGAAATCGTTTCTAGGCATGGGGTGCCGGTATCTATTGTTACGGATAGGGATACCTGTTTTACCTCCAGGTTTTGGAAGAAGTTTCATGAGGAGATGGGTACCAATCTCCTCATTAGTATCGCTTATCACCCGCAGACGGATGGTCAATCGTTCAAAAGTACTTATCTTTCTCATTCAAGACTCTTTATACAAATGGATCCGAGCGGAAATGTATCACATGTCACATGTGGCATATATGATACATGTACAAATGACGGAAAAAAAAACGGAGCAGATTTGACTCGGCACAACCTAACGATACATCCAATACCAATGATCTGTGCTTAGAATGCGTTGCTAGATCTACAGACTCTTGAGGATATGTTGCGGGCTTGTGTTATCGACTTTGGTGGTAGTTGGTATCGTCATTTACTGTTGGTCGAATTTTCTTATAATAACAGTTACCACGCCACTATTGGGATGCCGCCGTTTGAGATGTTATATGGGCGTAGGTGTAGGACTCTGGTCTGTTGGGGCTCCATTGGTCAGAAACAGTTGGGTAGTTTGGAGGTGGTTGAGTCTATGACGAAGAAGCTTGACAAGATTAAGGCTTTTATGAAGGCCGCTCAAGATCGTCAAAATTCCTATACGGATAAAAGGCGAAGACCTATTGTGTTTGAGGCGGGTGATCAGGTTATGTTAAAAGTTTCTCCTTGGAGGGGTATTATTCATTTTCGTAAGAGTGGGGGGGGGGGGAACTTAGTCCGAGGTTCATTGGTCCGTTCCGTATCTTGTCACGGGTTGGGGAGGTAGCGTATAGACTGGATTTTCCCGATGAGCTTGCTGGGATCCATCCTACTTTCCACGTATCGCATTTGAGTAAATGTCTGGCAGATGAGGAGGCCCACGCGTCTCTTGGTGATATTGAGCTTGATAGTAAGTCGAATTACGTTGAGGAATCTACGCGATTCTTGACCGTCAAGAAAGGCGTTTGTGAAATAAGGTGGTTAAGCAGGTGAGGGTACAGTGGAGGCACCGTAGGGGTTCCAAGGCTACTTGGGAGTCCTAAGACGAGATGATGAAACTCTACCCGCAATTGTTCCTGTCGCATCGTGATTCGGGGACGAATCCCATTGTAAGGGGGTGGACTTGTAACGCCCGTTAATTTCAATTCAATGATTTAGAGGTATGTAGAGTATGTACATCTTTTGGGATTTATCCGTCTTTCCTCGGGGGTTCTTCACATCATTCCTGTAAGTAAAATCTATTAACTTTCCACTCAAGTTGTTTCACCTTTCATACATGGGGGACTAGAGTGTAACTTGTGTTTTATATCATAAAACAAAAGAAAAAAAACCCTTGCCCCATAATCTAGTCCGATCAGCAGCAGGGGGCGGGGTCTTCTCCTCGGTTTTTGTTTAGCTCCGGCCATGTCCCAGCCACCTCCCGTCTAATTCAAGGTCGGTACTATCTTAATGCAACCCTTTTTCACCATTAAACCCTTCGTTGAACATGTTAGGGTTGAGTTTTAATGATAACAGTTTGCTGACAGATTCGTACTCGTTTATTGTAGGGTCTGTAACACGATGATAATACATTTTTTTGATTCATTCTTGTTTCCATGATGTTCTACCTTGAGTCTAGTTTCCAGAAAGGTATAATTTGTAATTTTTGGATGAGATTTGAATGGTTTTTATGATTTTATAAAAACGTGTGTCAAAGCTGATGCGGGGTGACGGATTCTGGTCTGTCTTCCCGACATCATAACTCTTTTTTGACAGGTCCAAATTGGATGATTCTACTTTTGAAAGTTCAAATATTGAGTTAATATTACAACCCAATTGGAATCGTTTAATTTGGTTTGGTAATGATTTTTAAACAAATAAAACTCTTTTTTTGCGCACTGAAAAAGCTACATATACCTTTCTGTGTTGGAGGAATTTCTATGATTTTTGTGTACACTAGAAAAATATAAAAAAAATATTTTTATAAATCTATGACATTCATACAACTCTGGTAAAAATTTCATAATTTATTTCTATCATTTTACTATGCAATAAAATACATCTTTGCGTGCTAAAATCTGCTCCTTATACTCGTTAGATCAATTCGTTCGTTTTAGGCATAACCGGTGGCTGTTTTAAGTGAAGTGTTTGCTCCATAATCTTCCTAGTTATGTTTTGTATATCATAATTGAGTATCGTGAATTTTGGCATTCGTTAGGTTGGTCAATCGTTGATGATGTGAAAACTAGAATTCGGTTGACTAGTTTGTGAATTGTGATGTCTAGTACGTTGTTTGAGTGAACTAACAACCAATTCGAATGTTGTAGCCTATATATGAGTTGTGGGCTGTAAGAAACTGATTTTTAAAGGTAATGGGGCTGAATTGGTTGTCGATTATTCAAACAGGTCGGTACAACGCGAATTCGCTTTTATTGAATAGTTGGTGCGTTGTGCTTGCGGGTTACCGACCCATTCAACTCGTGTAGCGTCGTGTGGACTTTTTGGCTATGAATTTATCATATTGGGTCCACACGGGGCTGAGTTGGATGTTAATTTCCTAAACAACTCTTAAACGCGCATGTTAGTCTCACCTAGTGCTTTCGGGGGTAATTTGGGAAGTCTTTGTTCTCGGGAGTAACTATGGGTCGTTTTGGTAGATATAAGGCCCCGGGGGCTGTTTTAATCGAACGTGGTGAGGTCGAGGCTTTAGGTAACTTGAACCATATTAGAACGCCTCGTAGGATAAACGAGTCCATTCGGTGTCGTTAGTAATGATTGTATGTAAACCGACAGGCGTTTGAGTTATGGGAATAATTAGGGGTTATCTAGCTCGTGGTGATTTCGGGCCTTGCGTCAGGTGAGTTCATGATGCCCCTTTTCACTCTTTTCAAGTTTTGGGCTAGCATGCACACCTAAGTGATTTTGCTTGATGAACCGTTTAAATTATTTTGCATGGGATTACTTGTATAGAGTAGGCCTTGGGATGATATTATTGTATGTTTGTACGTATGTTTATCATGTATTATTGTATGGCCAATAATTGGCGATGTTAATTAATCGTTATCGAGTAAGGATGTTTACGTATGCCTAATTTGTGTTTGCATACGTTGGATGAGATGTTACGTGTTTGGATTGTACGTGTGCTCAGCCCTGATGTTTTTACTTAGATGATATTTATAGGGATATAATTATATAGATGCATACATATAAGTATGACTACCTATTGTTGATGATGGCCTTACTGTTTGTATCCCGTTTTATTTTAAAACTCTTGGAATGATTATTATAAATGTCAATTATTAAAAAACTTGAACTCACTCAGCTCAAGTTGACTTTGTGTGCATGTTAGTGCGAGTTTTAGGTTAAGAGGAGGATGCATTACCGCTTGAACGTGCTCGAGGCTACTTGGACGGTGGAAGGCATATCTAGTCGGAAAGTTTTATTAATGCACATTGTTCTTTTCAATTATTACTAAATACATTGGAATTTGGTTTTGGGCATAATTCCCGGGTTATAGAAACTTGTTTTAATGATTATAATTTTTCCACTGATTTATACTCTGAACTGGTTTTCAAATAAAATGTATTGCTTTGGGTTAAACTTTTGTTAAGTTTTGGGAATCTTGATACTTATTATTCCGTTGTAATTTACTCTGAACTTGTTTAAACAAAACGAATTTTCTTGGTTTTAAATTTTTATGAATTTTGGAAATGATTACCAACCGTGGGATTCCCGGGATTCGGGGTCTTACACAATCACATCTTATGTGAACTTGAAGAGTTTGAACAAGCAATGTATGGTTCAAAACCTTTAGGCGATTCATCGAAAACTCCTAAGGTATCATCTAATGTACCTAAATCAGACAAACCCTCTGTGTCTGATGAGGAGTTGATGAGGTTCATTAATCCTCAACTTACATCTTCAAGTGGGAAGATATTTAAGTTAAAAGGTTTGTTTAAAGTGTTTTCAGATAAAGAAGTTTCTTTGAATCTTCTAAACCCTGAATTGATTGACAGTATTTTTCGAGATGACACATCAAAAGTCACTGAGCTTGAACAATGTTTTATCAAATCAAAACTTGAGAATGTTCAAGAAAAGGCAAATAATAACAAGTTTAAACCCATAAAATTTGTAAAATCATCTGGGATGGAGACTTCTTCAATTTCTACCAATCTAGAGTTTTATAAAAATAAAAAGGGATTTAAATCTACTGTTCCTAAGAAAGTAACTTTTGAAAAATTAAAGACTGAATTGAATCAGAATCTGATAGAAAAACACATTGATGAGTGTTTGATAATGTATTCAAATGTTAATCCGAAGAAAGTAGTTCGGGTTGAATCATTTAATGTATCAAACAAAATTGTTAACCGTACTCAACCAATTTGTAAGAACACTAATTCGGGAATCATACGTGACGGTTACTTAAAGAAGAAAAACAAGAAACCGGTCACCTATTCTCAAGTACTGAATGCTAGTGTTAATTTATCTTTATCTCCGAAAGTATCAAAGGGAGAGCCCAAGACTGAGGCTTGGGCTGCCTTTTTGAACTAATATCTTTAACTTGTTATGCAGAGTTTATCTAGATCCGTGACAAATCACAAGTGGATATTGGATAGTGGATGTTCTCGGCATATCACTGGCAACCTGGACCTTTTGAATAACGTCAAAGATATTCAAGGGGGTTACGTGGCGTTTGCAGGTAGCAATGGTGGGATGAAAACTAAGGAAGGAGAAGTTTCAAATGGGAAAGTGACGTTTTAAAAGGTTAATTATTGTGAAAAGGTGGATCATAATCTGTTGAGCGTATCACAGATATGTGATAAAAAGTTTACCACAATTTTCAAAGACACGGAATGTGTTATCCTTCAACCGGGATACACGATTCCTGAAGACATGGTTGTCATGAGATCACCTCGATCGAATGATATTTATGTACTTGATATGAGTTGTAATGTAATTGTTTCGCCTTCGGCTACGTGTTTCGTTTCAAAAGCTACAGAAAAGGACTCTATTCTTTGGCATCGACGCATGGGGCACATTTACATACGAAAGATGAATTTTCTCATTTCAAATGATCTGGTGGATGATGTTTCGCTTAAGAATTTCAAGATTAATGATCACTGCGTTGCATGCAAAAGGGGAAGCAAAAGAAGAAGTCACATCCGAGCAAGTCACTTAACTCGATTGATACTCCACTAGAACGACTTCATATGGATCTCTTTGGTCCAGTGAATCGTGCTAGTATAGCTGGTGATCTGTACTGCTGGGTGGTTACTAATGACTTCTCACGATACTCATGGGTTCTATTTATGGGGTCCAAAGATCAGACGCCTATCTTTATTCAGAACCTTATCACAAAGATCGAATCAATTTACAAATTGAAAGTGAGACGAATACGGAGTGATAATGGAACTGAATTTAAGAATAATGTATTGGATTTCTTCTGCATTCAGAAAGGAATTCATCGGGAATTCAGTGCGCCTTATGTTCCTTAACAAAATGGTGTGTCTGAAAGAAAGAATATACGTTGATTGAAGCTGCGAGAACGATGCTTGCTGATTCTAAGCTACCCGTTCAATTCTGGAACGAAGCTGTGAATACAACGTGTTACACCCTAAATCGCGTACTAAATGTAAAAAGGTTCAAGAAAGCAAGTTATGAACTTCTGAACAATCGTAAGCCGAACTTAAAATATTTGGAACCGTTCGGGTGTCCGTGTACTTTATTGAAGAGAGATGCTGGACAGTTTGATGAAAAAGCTTTTGAGGGTTATTTTTTGGGATACAATTCTCCTAAGAAACGAATCTTCAATATCTCTTCTGGTTGTGTGGAAGAATGGTATCACGTTGATTGCGAAAGTTATACTACTCCTCCAACTAGTACGGGTCCCGATTGGATGTTCGACTACGATGGGTTATTTAATTCATTTACGTCAGTGGTTGAAGCAATACCTGAAGATTTCATTAGATCTTATTTGGAAGAACAATGTCTTCCTATTCCAAGGTCTTCTTCGATTGATGTAGAGGACTCTCCTAATGTATCAGAAAAGTCAAATGAGGTTTCTAAGTCTTCCGATGAAGCTGATTTTGTTGATTCATCGTCAGTTCCATTAGATGAAGCTATAGACACAAACGAGCCTATTTTAATAGATGATGACTCCCCAAATGTCTCTTTAGACACGGCAGAGGAAAATATCACCAATCTGGGTGATAACGTATCTGTACCTTCTAATCCTTCCTTAAGGATTCATTCTAATCATCCACAGGAACAGATATTTGGTGATGTGAACGATGGGGTTCGTACAAGACACCAATTAGCTAATGTATGTGATGATATGGTTGACTATAACTTATCTCCTACTGAGGATTCGATAGTTTGTGATTATGCGGATTTGCACTCTTTGGGTATCCTTAGTATTGCACAATACACCTGCTTTCTATCACAGATTGAACCAACAAGTGTCACGATGGCACTCAAGGAACCATCTTGGGTTGAAGCAATGCAGGAGGAGCTGCAACAGTTTATTCGACTGGGTGTATGGGACTTAATTGATAAACCCGACCGTGTGAAAAAGGCTATTCCGACAAAATGGGTTTTTAAGTGCAAAAAGGACGATCGCGGGGTAATCGTGAGAAACAAGGCACGAATGGTCGTTCTTGGTTACAGTCAACAAGAAGGCATTGATTACACTGAAGTAAATGCTCCTTTGGCACGACTGGAGTCTATACGTATTTTTCTTGCCTATGCAGCCTATAAAAATTTTAAGGTTTATCAGATGGATGTGAAATAGGCGTTCTTAAACGAAGCTATTCATGAAGAAGTATACGAGAAGCAGCCTCCCGGTTTCGAGGATCCAGAATTTCCAGAGCGTGTTTATCGATTAAACATGGCTCTTTATGGTTTACATCAGGCCCCGAGAACCTAGTACAGCACGTTGGCTGACCATTTGATAGAAAGTGGATTCATGAGGGGAACTATGGATTGTACTTTGTTTTATAAGAACGTGGGTGATGATCTGCTCCTCGTCTAAATCTATGTGGACGACATCATTTTTGGTTCGACGAACGACAGCCTGTGCAAAGATTTCGAGAAGACGATGCAAACCAAATTCGAAATGAGTTCGATGGGAGAGATGAACTTTTTCTTAGGATTGCAAGTTCACCAGTCTGATTCCGGGATCTTTATCCATCAGACCAAATATGCGAATAATGTCATGAGCTAATTCAAGATATCCGACGGAAAAATTCCTTCGACACCTCTTCCCGTCGGTTACAATTTATCACCGGATGAATTGGAGGATACCGTAGATCCAACCCTGTATCGAGCAATGATTGGATCTCTTATGTATCTGACTGCATCTCAACCTGATATCATGTTTGCTGTTTGTTTGTGTGCCATGTACCAATCGAGTTCCCGAGTGACTTATATGGCGGCAGTAAAGCGCATCTTACATTATCTAAGGGGAAATCCCGACATCGGGTTGTGGTACCCCAAGGACGATAAGTTTGATCTCACCGCTTTTACTGATTCGGACTATGGAGGATTCAAGATCAATTTCAAGTCTACAACAGCGGGTTGTCAGTTCTTTGGAAACCGGCTTGTTTCCTGGCAGTGTAAGAAGCAAACAACGGTCTCAACTTCAACAGCCAAAGCGGAGTATGTGGCGGCCTCGAGTTGCTGTTCACAAGTTCTCTGGATCCAGCAACATTTGCGGGATTACGGTTTGAAGTTTCTTACTACTCCTATTTTTATTGACAATTCGGCCACTATATCTATCACCATAAATCCGGTTTACCATTCGAAAACCAAACACATTGAAATCCGTTATCACTTTATACGTGTTTGCTTTGAAAAGAAATTAATTTCAATTGATAAAATTCACAAGGATTTTCAAAATGCTGACCTTTATACCAAAGCGTTTGACAAAACACGTTTTCAATATTTGCTGGGTATAAATGGTTTAAAATCTTTAAAAGATATTCAAAACTTGGTTAAATCATTTTTTTTTGTTTTAGTTCAATTTTTGTTGTATTTAGCGGGAGAAAATATAAAATCCAAAAATATTGTGTTTTTCAGTTTGTATAGAGAAAATTAAAAACTCCAAAATCATTCAAATATTGAAAAATCCAAAAACAATGAAAAATGCTCCTCAAAATGAGTTTAGAAGAAAAAAGGGAAAATGATAGTAAATTGATCAATTGTT
Source organism: Bidens hawaiensis (assembly GCF_021521415.1). Classification (NCBI taxonomy): domain Eukaryota; kingdom Viridiplantae; phylum Streptophyta; class Magnoliopsida; order Asterales; family Asteraceae; genus Bidens; species Bidens hawaiensis. The sequence goes on from NW_027491434.1 coordinate 489,552, forward strand.
CCTAAGTCCAGTAAAAAGTAAGTAATAAAAGACTGGGGGCTTAATTGATTGATGTATTGGTAGGTCTTTGAACAAACAAGTATGGATTAGTAAGTGATATAAACATAAAACTGCTAAAATATTTAAGGAGATTAGTTATATAAAAGGTCTTGATAATGATTGCAGAAATGTAATAATCCAGTCATACTCAAGCCTTCTAATCAATTTGAAAACAATTTTAACAATAGTGTCTAGTTGGTGGTTAACGCTTCAACGATGTATGGTCTTGTGGCCTTAAATCCTGTATTGATGGGATGCTTTAAGGTTCCGGATTCCATTGGGTCTTTATGCGGTTTTACATCAGGTATTCATTTCGATGAATATTAATAAATGCTTGTAAAAAGTGAACCGGCAGTGTAACTGCTTAAGTTCTAAACTTGATCGCAAAAAGTACTTTGTGTACAAAATGAATTACAGACTTAATCAAACCACGCTGTGAGTCATACATTTTCCCCTTGCTTGCGTCTCATTACCATTAAGAAACGAACCTCAAGGGACACAATGTCTGTAAACCAACAGATGAAATCGTGCATACTCATCCATGGGAACGGACCTTAGGGTATTGCTTGATAACGGGGGGTATGTCTTGTAGTGGGGATTACGGACTATGACTACTTAAAAATAATCACTTTTCATCAAATTGGTTTTAAGGTTTAAGTCAAGTTGGGGTGATTCGGAGAAAATCAAAATACGCTTGAATAAAGATTTGAACTAATTCTTTCTAATATTTGTGTCGAATTGAACAAATTAAGAAATATCACCGAAAATTTTGAAAAAATTGTTTGAAGATTTAAGTGGACAACAATACTAATAATCGACTTAACACTTGTCATAATAAAAGCTGAAAACAAAACTGGTATGGATGGAAATTCTGGTCAATATGATTCCCTGCTTGACTCACAAAAATATGTACCGCTTTATTAGTTAGTCTTACTACTTTATTTTTGATTGAAAAATATTTCAAAAACTCAAAAAGATTTTATTTCTGCTTTATCTTCGATTTACCGAGCTTTCGAATAAATTTAAAAACAAAAAGAAAAAGTTAAAACGACCCAAATTTTAAGTTAATCGTGCTTAATGTAATTCTCAATTCGTATCAATTGATTTTAACGTAAAAATCCGCTTAATTTAAACATTACCGATCTAGAATTGATCGGGTATTTTATTTTAATGTATAAAATCAAAACCCTAATTGGTTTGATTGATTATTTAATTCCTTGATTAAAACCCTAATTAGTTTTTAATCTGATTTAATTCCTTAATGAGATCTTTATCTCATTCATTAAGGAGGTTTGGTGATTCGTTAATTGATTTAACGAATGTAAAGCCATTCGTTATTTAAACATAACGAATTAGTCCCGTATTCGTTATATTGACATTTGCTTCCGTTATGCATAACGAATGAAAGACATTCGCTAAAACATTTAATGAATGGAATGATTTTAATGTATCATTCGGTAAGATTTTAACGAATGACTCCTATATTCGTTGAAAGGTTAACGAATAAGTGGAATGAATATAATATTCATTAAAACTTAACGAATGGATAACTTATTCGTCTAAAAGGATGACAAATTAGGTTCTTAACTTAACGAATGAGGCCATTCGTTAGTTTAAATTTGAACGAATGGCCTCGTAATTCATGAAATAATTGAGATTTATAATGCCAAGGACAAACGAATGGACTTTCATTCGCCTGTTCCTATTTCTTCATCAGTCTAACCAAACTCTTGCAAAATTTTCCAAGAATCTTATACTTGCTTATTAGACTAATAGATTGATACCTTCGTGTTCAACAGGTAATGGCGAGTACCATCATATGATAATCATGGAGATTCATCGGTGCTTTAAGGGTTAACTGGTTATTTGAAACCTGAATATTAATCGAATAATAAACAGTCTATAAAACTCTTAATTGAATCTACATTAGAATTAACGATCGGTGTTTAAGTGCATTAAACTGATTTCCGAACATGATTGATCAAGTTAATTGTGAAATGGTTTTGGAAATTAAGAGCTTCATCGATGATAATTGTCGTCTTTGACTGAGTTTGGTCAAAATAATTGTTATATTAACTATTGTTAGTCATAGTTTTTATTTAACACTGATTCGTTATGCGATTAACAAATGATAGCCAGATTCGTTAAACATGTTAACGAATGAAAATAGGATTTGTTAAGCGTAACGAATAGGTATTCAACTGATAGCGAATAGGGTAACGAATCAGAAGTGATTCGTTAATATAATAAACTCAGATTCGTTGGTTTGACGTATGAGTTTGATTTGTTATCCTTAACGAATGAAAGATATTTAATAGATAACGAATGTCTTATTCATTATGAGATGGACATTCGTTAATCTGTTTGAATATTATAATAATATTTTTGTTTGTGTAAACAGAAATGGCTGAAGAGAATGTTCAGAATCCTGTTCCCGAGCAAAATCCAGAGGCTAACCTTGATCAACCGCCTCAAGTTGAACCTGAACAAGCTCCAGTATTACTATCATGGAACTAGAGCCACAACATCTGTGATTATCTAGAACCGAATTTTGAAGACTCTCCGATCTTTGGAGGAATGATCAGTTTCTTGACACGTTCGAGAATTTACAAGGCCATCTCTACTCGTACGGTTGTTTATTAGACGATTATTCGAGCTTTCTGGAATACTGCTAGATACAATGAGGCTGAGAATCAGATAGAGGCAGTAATTCAAGATAAACGAGTAGTGATTGATGTTGGGGTGATTCGAGATTCATTGGGTTTCTGTGATACGGTTGATCATAGATGCGAGTTTGATCGGAGTTTGATACGTGGGCTATAAGGAAGGGTAAAGTATAATGGAGATTTGGGTAAATCAATGTACAACAAAGCAAACTTGTGTGAACAATACAAGTATTTGCTTCATGTGTTGATACATTGTCTCGGTGAACGCAAAGGTGGTTTTGATGAATGTCGAGTAATGTTACAATCTGCGTTTGTTGCCTTGGTGTTGAATAAACCATTCAACTTCTCTAAATTAGTTTATTATCACTTGAAGGAAAATCTCACGAGCCGTCACAAATTTCTTATGTATCCTAGATTTTTGCAGATGATGATAAATGATCTACAACTTGATTTGATTAAAGATCAAGATGATGTCATGAAGCTTGAGCACATGGGTGATCAGACGATGAGACGTTTAAGATCTTACCGAGGTCAGAGTCTGGAAAAACGACCGAGGTTTAAGCGATTGATCGGTCATCTCGCTAACATTGATTATGTAGCACCACCTAATGATCGATGGGCTCATGATGATTCCGATTCTGAGCGTGAAGGTGGTGATGGTGGAAATGGTGGACATGATGGTGGTGATGGTGGTCCAGGACCACAAGCTGAGTAAACTTATGCTCAGAAACGTAAACATAAGGGCAACGAACCGATGGAGGAAAAGGGGGAGAAACCGAAGAAGCAACGGGTGAGACGTGGGTCGGGTATTGATATACCGAGTCAACCTTTTGAAAGACCGTCTCCACCTGTATCTATTTCAGCTCCTATTCCTACTTCTCCATTGCCTCAGAGTATTCCGAGATCTTCTACTCCAGTAATTACTAGATCTCCAACTCCTATTCAGATGCCCATTTCTCCAGTGCGTCCGTCGATGACTTTACTTACTACTGCAAGACCAGATCCTTATTTTGGAGATGTAATGCAGACAGTGTTGGCTCGTATGCCTACACCACAGCCAACTACTCCAGTGACTCCAGTTACACCTACACAGTTGCCATGACCTGAGCATTTGTTTATGACATTTACTCGTCCTCAAGGTCCCTTGCAACTAGTTTATCCAAATTTTTTTGGTATGGCTCCTCAAAGTCAATGGTTCCATATGATGAATCTGTTGCATCTTCAACAGACACAGATGCAAGCTGACAGTGCTGCCCATGAGCTAGCACAATGGAATTTGTTACGACATATTCAGTATATTCAGCGAGAGAATAAGGAACTGAAAGCCCTTGTCGCTGCTCAGGGGGAGAGGATTCATAGAGCTGATGAGATCATTCTTTAACTTATGTGCAAAGATGACGAGTTGAAAAGATTAAAGAATGATGAAGAGGATCCGGATGCAGGAGGTATGGGTGATCAGCAACCGGGCGGTGGTACATCGTCGGCGGGTAATGCTGAGAGTACACTAGTAGCATGTAATCAAGCTGGTGATACAAGTATGGGTGGTGGTAGTGAAGGAGAAGGTAATCACTTGCAGATTGTGTTGTACAAGGATTACACGATTGCGAAACCGATTGACGTTGTACCATCAAATGTGATTTTATTTGTGGGTATGGATGGTATTATTTATAGTATGGTGAACGCATATGAGATCGAAGAAGGCGAGTTTGTAGATCATTCATTAACTAAAGAGCAGATAGCCTTGCTTCTGGATCTAAACGAAGAGGAGGTTGAGGAATTGGGTAAAAGTGTGCATGTGGATGTTGAGATTGAGGAAAGTACAAATACAGGCATTCCACGTGGGAATGTGCCTGAATTTGATGAAGTGGAAGTTGATGATGTTACTGCTGAGGAGTATCCTGAGTTCTACACTGACAACAACAACAACGTCTTAGGCCTTCCGTTTTTCACTACAGAACATTTTGATGCAGCAGAACGTCATTTACGAGAAGAGATCGAGAAATGGAACAAAGCTGCTGAGACAAGTCACCTGTCTGCTAAAGAAAGAAAACAGAAGCATGCTTTGGAGGGTAAGTTTGAGCATGATATGAAGAAAATGAATAAGATGATCGAGGCCTTTCGATATCATGAAAAGAAGGAAGTAAAATTGGCCAATGCTCGAGCATCGGCATACCAGATGAAGAAGTACAAACCTGTCAAAGATGTTAAAGGTGATTTAGTGTCATGGCAGTTTGATTCTACGCTTAAGGTATATATCGTGAAGTGGGAACATGGTATTTATTATTTCAAACGCCCACACGATATCTTATCTACGCCAAGGTGGGATGTTAGAATACTAGCCAACAGACCATTCGTGAATCGTGGGAAAGATCAGTGGGCTGAGTGGTTCTACGCTCATTTATTGCATGAAACCCGTTATGGTTTCAAATTCTTCAAGCCGTAGGTGCCGACTCACAAGTATATAGATGAGAATGACCAACACACAGACTGGAGGAAGATGATTCTACAAGTAAAGCCGCCATAGACAATGAATAGGGCTCCAATCAAGACATTTCCTCAGAGTCTTTTCACCTCGTTTAATTATCGGTATTATGACAATCATATAGGTGAAGCGGTTATCGTATTTGGTTCCGATTCAAACACGAAGACTATACGTGTGATTGATCCGATGTGGCTGGTTAACTTATCTGAGTCTGAAAAAGATGCTTTATTTACTAGTCAGATCAGATTCGCTAACGTAAGCGACTACGGGCTTGCTATGCAGTTTCAGAAGGTTGTTCATGTCTGTTATGCATACAAGATTCATAGTTTTGTGGAGTGGAATACAAAGATGTTCCAACGTTGAAGAATAAAGAGCTCGAGACGAGGGGGAGTTTGTTGATACCTGTTTTGTATATCTCGGTCTTTATATGTTTATTATTATAATATAGTTTAATGTAAAGGGCATTTTGGTAAATGTATAGCCCATTCACTCTATTGTAAGTTACAATCGTTACCCCATAATGATTGTAACACATTCGTATTGATTGTAACCTCATTCGTTAACCTTGCTTAACGAATGAGATAACGAATGAGGGCTATTCGTTTAGTTTAATGTATTAACGAATGAGTATGTTCATTTGTTAATTTTATGTAACGAATGACACATTCTATATATACCCCTGTAAGGTATGTTTAATGTAACAGTTCCTATTCCTTCTTCTACCTCGTTACTCTGTCCAAATACACTCTCAACACACACTACACACACATAACGTAATCAAAGCTTAATCGTATACATATTCAACAAACAACTCGATGTCATCGTAAGATCTAGATCCTATTAGGCTCTTTCAGTATATATACAAGAAAACTTGTATCGAGACAAATTGACACGAAACGTTTAATTTTATGATGTCGGTTTCAACAAAGCATTATTAATTTAATATTTAATATTGATTAAAATATTTATAAATCATTTAAAACAAATCAAAACAACTTTAAAAAAATAAGAAAACAAAAACAGGCTTCCTGGGACTCGAACCTGCGCCTATGTCTGATTCATAGGTTAAACACACACACACCACCCATTCACGCTGGTGTGTCAGTTGAGTATGGAATGAAAATAACATAATTTATACTATACTGATTAAATACCAAATTGAATATGAACCCTAATTCATCAATCGTCCAATCCGTTAGTCGTTTAATGAATTGATGTTAGGGTTTTTGATTATGGTTGATCGACGAACAAACTACATGTTTCAATTACCTTGATTGATGATGAAACCAAGGAAAACAGCGAACCCGCCGCCGACGGCAAGAACAAGATCAGACAAAAGGGTAGCGGCCAAAACTAATGCAATTAAACTTAGGGATTTTGATGTTTGAGTTATATAGAGGGTGCAGATGTAAGCAATTGAATTATAATTCATCCTAGGTTATATAATTGATTTAGGTTAAGACGGTTATTAGAATGTATCAATTACGTGTTATAGATGATCTTATTTCCTAATTCCTGGAGTCGTTTAGGCTGATAATGATACGGGAAATCATAATCAGGATTCAATTCCTAGTTTAGAACGATAATTGTGCATCAAGTAAACTAAACGGGTCACGGTTACGGGTTAACGGGTCATGGGTACGGGTCTGGGTAACTAGGTTACAAAAATAATATGTAAAATTTTGCCTTTTAGTCCCTGGAGAATTGAGATGGGAACAAGTAAGGTCTATACTTTTGGGTTAAAAATGAACATTTTTCCAAAGTTATTTATATATTAAATAAATATAATAAATAATTATAAATTGTATATAAATTCCTTGATAAGCGTGATACTTTTTATTGTTTAAATTTCCCGAATCATAAAACGAGTCTGGTAAACGATATAAATTCGTTCATTGGAAAACCCGAGTTGTTACATTCATAAAAGGCCTTGACACCAGCCACACCCTGTAAAAATATTACCAATTTAAGATGTGGTTAAACCTCTACATCAATGGATAAAGGATCCTTACCTCAGAGATTTGGTCGAAGAACGGCTGGACACCATGGACGTCGGCTTTAGAATCCCTCTTTCTCTTTCCACCTGCCTTGGAATGGGTCACTACGGTCTTTGGTGGGATGAGACTAGAGCTTTTCACAGGTTTCATATCGGCGGAACGAGAGGAGATCAAGCTGTCCACATCTTCCAACTGGAACTGATCCATGAGATTCTTTGAAGGCTTGCTTCCTAACTTCTGAACACCTACATAAGCATATAAGAGAAAGATAAGTTATTTTGAATATATTGCTTTCCTATTTATTTAATCCCTTTTTATTGACTATACAGGATTAACTTCCTTGACATTGTTTCTGACAAGCTTGCAGTTTCTTCACTTAAGTCAGCTGATGATTCTTCACCTACGGTCCTGAAGTTTTATCAAAGGGATCCAAAGGAAGGAATCTTTTTGCTCTCTTAATTCCCCCGAGATCTACAGCAAGGCTTGAGAAGTTGGAAACTGCATAACAAAACACTAAGTTTCGAGTCAGTAAACCAGTTGACGAAGGATCACCAGTTATTCTCTGGATCCACTATCCTAACCTTAAGGATCCAGTGAGTGGGTAAGGTGTTCCCATTCGGGATGGAGTCCCTCTGGACAAAGAAAAACTTATTTTTCCAGCTCTGATCATTGTGTGTGATTTTATTCACTGGAAGGGGCTGAAATGGCTTGCTGTTGAATACGAATCTGCTGGAACCATGGGTGACTAGGGTATATAGGTAAGACAAGGCTGATATGGTGAAATCAAGGTTCTTTTCTTTGATAAATCTCTCTATGGTATGAAGGGTTCTCCACATCATCGGCATGGCCTGAATGTAGCTCATGCCGGTGAACAAAAATAAGGTTTCCTTCAGGTCAGGGAAAGGATAGGAGAAGCTGAGTAAGAAGGGAAATGCCGGAAAACAAACCCAGACACTGGAAATATTGTCCCTTCTAACCTGAGGGTCATAAGACCTAAATACGGTTCCATCGGGGAAGCAGTGGGAATTACTCTCTATCTCCTCGTTAGTGAACTTACATGTAAGGCCCCAAACCCCGGGAACCTCACAGTTGGTAACCATTCAAAACACTTGTAAAAATAATTAAACTTAAAACAATTCTTTTCATTAAAATGAGCATCACAGAGTATAATTCGGCAGAAAATGTAAATAACAAAATAAGTTCCCAAAACCCGGGAATTTCGCCCAAAACCAACATAATTATCTTTAAATAAAAAAAATTTTAAAAATAAATGTATTAATAATAAAGTCTTCAGATCCCGTATGCCCTTCACCGTCCAAGTAACTTCATACACGTCCAAGCGATAAGGCATCCGCTTCCTAACCTGAAACTCACACTAACATGCACACAAAGTCAGCATAAGCTAAGTGAGTTCAAGTTTTAAATAAGTAACAAAAGTCTTAATAATCATTCCAACGGTTTTAAAATGGTAAACGGGAATACATCGGTTAGGTCACCACATTCAATAAATAATCATCCTTACGTATGAGCATCTCTATACGTGCATTCCTATATATATCAATATATATATATATATATATAACATTCAATAATAACATTCAGGGCCGAGAAAACGTACAACCCAAACACGTAACATTCAGCGCATGCAAACACAAAGTAGGCATACGCAACATTCAGTAGTCGAGACGACTACAACATTCGCCAAATATTGGCCATTCTAATATATATATATATATACATACACGCATTCTTTAACATTCCAAGGCCTACCAATACTAGCAAGCCTATGTAAAATCGTTTAAAACATTTCATCCAGTAAGAAAACACTTAGGTGTGCATGCTAGCCTAAAACTTAAAAAGAGTTAAACGGGGCATCAAGAACTCACCTGAAATCGATCGAACACCTGCAACGAGCTACGAAATCCCTAAGTTCACACTCACAAGTAAGGGCCTGTAAATAGTACACAATGCGTTACTAAACTAGACCGTAAGAACACTCTTGCCTAATGGGCCGTTCAAGGCCCAACACGTTGGCCCAAGGCCCAACACTTTGGCCTAAGGCCCAACAACTTGGGCCGAGGCCCAACCCAAACCCAATTACTTTACCTCAGCCCTAAAACCTTTCAACTAACCAAATCCACCCTACGATTATGGTCGGGGCTAACCATGATGCACAACTCACCCGCCGGTAATCAAATCAAGTCCAATACGTGCGTAATAAATCTTAAAACCAATTGTCAAACGAATCAGCCCCAAATGGACCAAATTCCCATGTTAACCTTTTCTTACATCATAATTATGTCACCCGAGTTGATAGGGTTGACGGTTCCTTTTTACAACTTTCAATTTAACATTTAAACGAAAATTTGTGCACCGCCGACTTGATTGACCAATCACCAACCAAAACAGCCCCGAGTATCAAAAATTTAATTTTCTCACAGCCCTTAAACCCCCCTAGGGCTGTACAAACTGATTCAGTCAGTCATCCGATCGATTAACGCATCAAACTCAACAATTGCCAATCCTACACCCGGTAAACCCTAGTTTTTGAACTAAAATCGATTGACCGACCTAAACACCTTCAATGAATACGGTTTTTAAGTATGATGTACCACACATACCTAGGAGGATTTTGGTGCAAAAACCTCACTCAAAACAGCCCCGGAAACGCTCAATTGGACAGCCACCCGGCTAGCCTACACAAGCCATAAATCGATCAATACGCGCGTTATAACGATCAACTATGGTGTAAAAGACTTGGGGAATCGTAGTACATACCTTGAATTGAAGTTCTAAGGCTTAGAATTGTCTGCAAAAAAAAATCGAGGGTCTTGGGTCTTTGCTTCCTGCCGATCGCAACAAGGGGGGAGGGGGCTAGGGTTAGTTTATGTTATAACATAATATAGTACACTCTAGTCCCTCAAGATTGAAGTGTAAAGCAAAATGGAAGGAAAAGTTAGGTTCTTTAACGTACCGGGATGACGTAAAGGCTCTCGAGAAACTTCGGATAAGTCCCGAGAATTATACATACTCTACACGCTTTAATACTTGAAACCGGAATTAACGGGCGTTACATTACAGATTTCAGAGATTGGGTCTTTCAGAAGATTTTGGCTCTTAAGTTCGGGAACAATATCCCTAGGACTTGAACTAAAGGAGGCTGTTGGGTTTTTCTTCGGCATGATAGAGGGTTACGAGAGAAGATGTAAGATAATGAAGGAAAAAATCGAGAGCAGAAAGAAGAATACCTGAGGATTATCGGCTGAATAGTGCTTTTAATCTGGAGTTAAGGATAGTTATAAGGCGTCTCAAAGCAATAACCTAGAGATAATAATGAGTCAGCAGGCGACGGTCACATAATTTTCTCTCCAATGGTTACGATTCAAATTCTCGGAATAAAACATGACAGCTGTTATCCATTCACATCTATCATATTTTGGGGGAAATTGTTGGGACCAAGATCTTTGATCCTTGAAGATCAATTATCCTGAGCGCTCGCAAACGTCTGCTGCCAGGACTAAGGATCCAGTTTGGTTCAAGGATCCTCAACAGTTGTCTCCGAAAATATTTTAATCTCTTTTGCATGTATTGGAAGGTGTCTACTAGCTATCCTATTTTTACGGAAGATATATTTTACCAAGTCACCTCAGCTGGTCTTCCTTCACGTAACGGTCATGAAGAAATGGTAGACGAACTTGGCCTAATTTATAGGGAATTAGTTTATATCCGTTGTAAACTCATTGTATATATTATTGTTGAACTTTGGCTGAAAACACACAACACACATAGCTTACTTAGTATTTTCGGCAGAATCACTCACACTTTGTACTCATTCTCAGCCTTAGTTCTAATCTTTGTAATCATTTTTTAGTATAATATAATTGGTAGTGATAGTTTTCACTACCCGAGGTTTTTGTGCCGGAGGTATACTAGTTGCCAATGGCCTTACCTCGTAGAAATCTCATTGTTCATCTTTTACAATTATTACTTTGTTTATTTCATTCATACAAGCACCAAACCACACAAACGAATTTGGTTACTTGATACTCAAATCGATTTTTGACCAAAACAGCTTGTATCATCTTTGCTTGATCTACTCTCACATCATCTTATATATACGATCAACATTCATCTTATTAGCTTGAAGATGCATCAAATTGAGTAGACAGACAATTTTTTCTTGAACTGGTATGTTGAGAAAGATCGAAGGAGTAGGCAATAAAGCACCTTGAGGTCTGTTAAACTGCAATAAGGGAGTAGGCATCCGAACGGTTCCAACAGACACCATGGGTCTTGTAGCAGTCACTTGCACTGAGGGTGGAATAGGAGTATGAATATGCTGGAGACTTGGTTGAGGAATATCAAAGAATCTCGGATCAGTGGATGCAATTGTAACCAATGTCACAGCTAGAGTCTCTGTAGCAGATGGTTGAGCGGGTTCTAGTCTTCTAGGTCTCGTGGGGGCAGAAGGAGCAACATTTTGTGGTACATCAGGTTCAAGAGTCTCATGAATAACCATACCTTAACTCCTCCTTCTTGATTTCTTTTTCTTTGGTTCTTCCACAACCACAGCTTTACCTTTTGCCTTTCTTCTTCTGGCATCATCATTATAACCGCCATCATTACCATCACCGTCATCACCACAAGCACCACCACCACCACCACTAGCTTTATTTTCCGAATCAGAATCGCCGTGTATCCAGTGATCATTCGATGGCGGTTGGTACCTTGGATCAATCGAAAGCCCAATCAAACGCTTCTAAGGCGGCTTAGGTGCTGTTTGTTTTTTCAGAGGTAAAACATCTGCAGTCTGCGGACCATATCTGCAGGCATCTGCAGCAGAAGAGGTGGACCAAACATCTGCAGACTGTAAGAAGAAGACTGTTTGTTTTTTAACTAAATGAGCAATTTTTTGTTCATTTGTTAAATAAACGAATATCCTAACAAAAGTTTCATCAAATGTTCGGTTCATATACAGGCCTACTTAAGTTGATTCTGGGATTAAATTGCCTGGTCTGTTTTCTACTACTACTACTACTAGAAGCTTGTGTTCATGAACCAAATATGTGTCTGCAATGAACATATTTAAAATCAATGATATATAAAAAGTGAGAGATTGATTGATACCATCAGCAACAACCATCTCGATATCTTCCATGGTTATAAGCCCCTTTTCCATAGCTTTCTTCTGGTCCTGTTCAGTAGATTATTCAGTTCAACAAGCTAATTTAAACATGGTAATAATGAATTAATAATACATAAATCGTGAATGAAAGAATAATACTCGGCGCCATTTCTTCATGAGCTTACGCTTACGCTTGCCGGAAATAGTGGTGTTTTGGGGCTTATGTTTCAGCTTTCCGGTAAGAGGGTCACCGTGCGCCGCTCGCTTACGGTCGGCGATGGCGGCTCTCCGCCGCTTCTGTACCACATTGAAGACGGCCATCCCGACATCTGCTTTTCGGTGACTAGGGTTTCAATTGGGCGTCCATGGTTCCTTATTTGTATTGTCGATGGAATAAGTTACACAATTTCCCCCTCATGTATTACGAATGAAGTGTCTGATGATGAAGGAACAAAGAAGAAGAAGTGGAGAAGAGGTGAGAAGTCACATGTACAAGACTTCTGGGAGAAGAGGGCGCGCAGACGTTTTTTAATGAAACGTCTTCGGAAAAACAAATGCACTGCAGAGCCCAACGTCTGCGCGCCCTCTTCTCAGTGCAGACAAAAGTGGTCAGGAAGAGCTTTTGAGGAAAAACAAACAGCACCTTAGTCTCTTTTGTCTTGCCTCTATAAACCATAATCCTCTTTGTTGTGTCTTTGTTCATCGGCTTTATGAATCTCACATCGTTTTCATTCAGAGGGTCTTTGGGTAGATTCGGTAGAAACTTGTTGATGATCATTTGAAGGAACCGTGAATTCATCAAAAACTTTTCTCTCTTACCCATGCAGTTCTCCTTCAAATGGTAGCAGATCAAATCTGAAAAACCGAACAGCTTGTTCAGCATCAGTGCCACCATTGCTGATTGTAACATTATATGGAACTTGTCGAACCCATCACGTCTTCCCCTAATGAAATGTATCAACACGTGCATAAGATACTTGTACAGCTCACAAAGATTTGACTTGCTATATTGTGAGTCATTCAAGTTCCCGTCATACTCCATCTTCTGATAGACCCTGGATCAACTCTTGGTCGAATGTATACACACTAGGGGTGTTATTCGGGTTTGTTTTTCGGGTTTTGAGTTTTTCGGGTCGGGTTCTTCAGGTTTCAAAGTTTGAAATTTTAACCCGAAACCCAACCCAAATCTCTCACCGGTTTTTCAGGTTTGGGTTTTTTCGGGTTGGCTTAATCGGGTTTCGAGTATCCTAGAAAATGAAACAAAAAACAAAAAAAAATTTAAAACTTAAATGCTAAAACTAAAACAACGTATTCTTCTTTTATCGTAACGCAAATAATTAAATAATAAACCCCCTTAATTTGATAAAGTCATAATAAAACAATTCAAAAGAAGAGTAAAACTAAGTAACTAACTCAAACCATAATTGCCTTCAATCATACGTGATTCGGTTGTTCGATTACGGTTGCTATTAGTACTAAACGGAAAACATAAATTAACAATAAACAATCAATCCATGATAGTTGGAATGACAATTGTCGATTAGGCTCAGATTCTGATAACTTTAATGACAAAGACTAAGTCTATTATACCTAAAAACATATTTAATTTCAAAACTGAAAGTTTATTTAAACTTATTAATCAAACCCGAGAACCAACCCGAATTACTTCAGTTCGGGTTTGGGTTAGTCTTTTCTCGTGTTCTCAGGTTGGGTTAGTTTGGGTTCGGGTACGGGTTTTTTTGGGTTGGGGTAAAAGTGACAGCCCTAGTACATACCAAGGTTGCAAAAGTCCCTAGGTGGACCCTAGGTGGTCGATTGGGGAGTTGAGTGTACTCGGAGTACTCGGGGATACTTGGAGAGTATTCAGAAATGGTGAATAAAAGAAATTTAATTTTTAGATATTAAATATATGTCAAATATCGTGAGCATGCTAATATTTATAAAGTGTTTAAACGCATACGCCCAGGTTCTGTTTTACTTTATCAAATTTAAATTTATAAAACCATTCCTCCCATTTATGCAATTCAAATTACAAAATCAAAAGAATAAAATCAACTCCAACCAATGTTTTAAAAATCAGTTTTTTACTCATATCAGATTGAACTAAAAAAATTGTACGACCTGTTGAACCGGGTTATAATGGGAGGTTCAACCGATTGAATAGTTTATCTTATAATTACCTATAAATGCAACTTTAACTTCAAAAATAAACCAAAATTAAATGTTTCCATAATAAAAAATAATTCAAAATTAAGTTAATCCATAATAAAAAATAATAATAATACAAAAGCACTCAATTTTAAAAAAAAATAGTCCTAAATTTATACGTTTAAATGCTAATTGTTGGGTTAAAAGTAATTTTGAAAATATATGGGCCGCAAATATCAAAAATTTATCAGACTTAAAACCGGTTTCCTGGTAAAAACGAGTATTTTAGAAAAAACCGCCGGTTCGATATTCTAGCAAATCAGCCAAAAATATTGGGCTTAAAATACCGGCTTGTGCGAAATCCAGGTCTTGGTAAATAATGGTCCAACCAATTAAATCAAAGTAAGATCTTAGATCATTTCCGGTAGCTTCTTTATCTTAATCTCTATAATTACACTAAAAAACACTATATTTTATCTCATATACAATTAAATAATAAATTTTTTTACATCTTTATCATTATCTTTTTTTCTTTACTCTACTCACAACCATTTTCAAATATATTAAAAAATAACTAAATGATGAATTATATTCCTCCAAATTTACTCATCTCTTTAAAATTTTCTCTCTTCTCCACTCACAATCACTTAAAACACTCTAAAAGAATTTAGAGAACTCCCTCACATAATTATAAAGGAGCTATTGTAAATGCTCTTATGGCTAAGTTCAAAGTAATGAAAAAGGCCAAAAACATCTCAAAAGAAAAGGGTTCAAGCCATTTCGAGTTAATCTGAGCTGACTCGATATGAGCCAAGCTCAAGCTCCCATGTTCAGCTCGCTTAAAATTTCGATCTTGAGCCGAGCTAGCTCGACATGTATTCGAGTTGAGCCCAAGATTGGCCTAGCTTGGTTCGGCTTATTTACAAACCTATATACATGTATCAACCGAACCAATTAAACAATTAACGTAATAAATTTTTTGTAAAATATTACACGATTAAGAAAACTAACATAAGTATAAGTGTTATACACTATATCACGAGAGGATTGATAAACTAACATAAACAAGTGTCGCATTGCAAATTGTTGTCGCCACAGCATCGTGCGGGCTTCATACTAGTCATGAATATAAATGACAATATCTATTTAATTATTTTATTTCAAAGAGTACACACAATTTTACAAATATTACAAAAAAATTCAAATAAGTAAATATAATCCAAGATAAACTTAAATAATGATTGTCTTCATTAAATCCTAAGGTCTGGTCTAGATGTCCTTTTCACGTCAAACTTCAATTTAAAAGTAACTTGTATATACGTACAAAAAAATAAAGGAGTTTGTCAACATAATGTTGAGTGAGATTATCACCAGTTTTGTAATGATATGATATAGTATCATAAATAAGCATAACATAATAAATTGCGGTAAATGAATCAAACCATGAGCAAGTAGTTAAACCGTTGCCAAGCTAATCGGGTGTTGGTCAATAGTATAAGTGTCACACTCTGACCAAAGGCAGAACATGCCATGGCGTAACGTATTGATTGAACAGTAGCTCAAAAGACACTAATTAAAGTGACAATAATTATTTAATTCATTAACATCAAAACAAATACACAATTACAATAAGTGAATCAAATACATATTTTGAATTTATAATAAATATCCAAATGCAAAAACTAATCTCTTCGATCTTGAACAAAATCAGTTACTTGTACCTGTAGCATGTATAAAAATAAAGTTTGTCAACACGAATGTTGGTGAGAATACATAAGTTTTGGTTATATATATATATATATATACACACACACACACAGGTAAATCACAATTCATATGTAAATGGTGGGCATTACAAAACTTATGAAAATGTAAGCAACTAAATAGATGTGGACCCGTTTCTATTGATACAAAATCAATTTACTTGGGTAAATGTATGATCATACTAGATGAGAATAGATGAGGATGAGATACCAACCACCAAACAAAAAATAAACACTTAAGAACATGGAGCATAATTATAAAGCATGTAATAATCATGCATAAACATGAATTGAATTGTGTTTTGAATAGATGAGGAAATAAAACACGAGTAAAGTTAATAAGGTATATATGCTACCCCCAAAATATAAAAGATGGAAAAAAAGGGGTGTGTAAACTCACCTTAACAAGTGGATTAACGAAGATGAGATGATGATAAAATTAAGATAGAAACGGTCGGCTGCTCGGGATACGTCGACAAAAGTTCCTAGTTGTTAACGATAATATAAATTAATTATAACGAAATAATTACAACTACGAGACTTATGATGAATTTTGGATTTGATATGGTTTAAGTAAAAATTGTAATTATAATATTATTTTATTTGTAAATAGTAAAAGTAAGCTAGAGAGCATAAATAACTAAAATAAAGCAATATGACGTAACAGTTATTAATGGGTTTAAAAAGGATTTGGAGTCCCTTATGGTTGAAATCTATTATTATTATTAGTTTTGATTTTCCAATACATAAGATAAATAATTAGTTGTTGAATAAAATAATTATTATATATATAATAATATATATTTATTAATGGTGAAAGTTAAGTGAAGACTTATTTTCAACATTTAACATCGTTCGGTTTAGGCGGGAGACAAAAATATTATTATCATATTTATTATGTGTGTGTGCGTGTGTGTGTGCGTGTGTGTGTGTATACACACACACACTAGTAGTTGAGCCCGTGCGTTGCGGCGGGGACGCAATGGGAATTTAGTCTGCATGAGTTTATTTTGCAGTACGACGGTGATGCAACGAGGATTTGGTTGGTAAACATTTAGTTCCTTATGATATGAATATCAATATATTACATAATTCCAAAATCTAAGTTTATAGTACAAGTATTACATCAACTCTTGTCCCTTATGACTTAACACCAATCATGGTATTTTGGTTGCTTCCACAAAGAAAGTGTAAATAATTGGTGATTGTGTGCTAGTATTAGTTGTACATATAATGAATTTTATTTGCATTAATCAAAAATAAATTAAAATACAACCAATTGAAAGTTGGCGA
This sequence comes from Bidens hawaiensis, assembly GCF_021521415.1. Classification (NCBI taxonomy): domain Eukaryota; kingdom Viridiplantae; phylum Streptophyta; class Magnoliopsida; order Asterales; family Asteraceae; genus Bidens; species Bidens hawaiensis. The sequence continues at coordinate 507,065 of NW_027491434.1, forward strand.
CCACGTCTACATCTACAGCATATTACATCATCATCTTGATCAAACGATACACTACTGTAATCCAATATCAAGTTTATATAAGCATTGGGGGCTAGAGGGTCATTTTAAAAACCTACAAAGAATCGTTCAAATGTGAAATCCATACCACCAGTTAATAAAAACATCATCTTCCTGTCATAATCAAACAATAAGGTTATCAATTACGTGATATAAATTAACAATCTGTATTGAAGTTCACTTACAATTAACCTGAGGCGGCTTCTCATAATAAACCTACGTTGCAGTAAACACAAAAGTAGATAATATAGGAAAGGTAAAACAACAATTTGTTTGGTAAACTTGTAACACCGTAAATTTTCGTTAAAAAGGGTTTATGCCTTACAAAGCTTGTATTTTAACCGAGACTCGTTCCGGCATCCTAAAGGACCTCCTGGTCGTCCCTATAAGCCATGTTGTTCAACTTTTGACACAAGTTATCTCAATTAACAAGTTCGGGGGTTAGAATGTAAGATTATTATAATTAAAAACCTAAAACCCTTTCCCCTTTGCTCTCTTCCGATCGGCGCTAATCCCACAGCCCCCACCTCGTTTTTCGTGCAGCTCCAGCTGAGTTCCATCCCTCTCGAGTCTTATTCAAGGTCGGTTCTATCATAATATAACTTTTTTTCACCATTAAACCCTTTGTTGAACACGTTAGGGTTGAGTTTTGATTATAACAGTTTCTAACAGATTCATACTCGTTTATTGTTTGGTCTGTAACTCGATGAAAAATTATTTTTTTTGATCGATTCTCATTCCCATGATGTTCTACTTTGAGTCTAGTTTCCAGAAAGGTATAATATGTAATTTTTGGACGATATTTGAATGGTTTTTATGATTTTATAAGATCGTGTGTCAAAGCTGATGTGGGGTGACGGATTATGGTCTGTCTTCCTGACATCATAACTCTTTTTTGAAAAGTCCAAATTGGTTGGTTCCACTTTTGGAACTTCATATTTTGAGTTAGGATTAAAATTCAATTGGAATCATTTAATTTGGTTTAGTAATGATTTTTAAACAAATAAAATCATTTTGCTGCGCACTGAAATAGCTGCACGTACCTTTAGGTGTTGGAGGAATTTTTATGATTTTTATGTGCACTAGAAAAATATAATAAAAATATCTTTATAAACCTAAGACATTTATTAAACTCTTCTAAAAGTTCATAATTTATTTCTATGATTTTCGTATGTAATAAAATACATCTTTGTATGCTAAAATCTGCATGTTATACTCGTTATCGATCGATACATTCGTTTTAGGCTTAACCGGTGGCTGCCTAATTGTGTTCTTGGCAGGGCTGTTTAAAGTGAGGTTTTGCGCCGTCATCTTCCTAGGTATGTCATATGTGTTATAATTTAGTATCGTGAGCTATGAAGCTCGTTTGATTGATCAATTGTCGATAGATTGAAAAACAAGGATTTCGGTTGTCTAGTTTGTTAACCGTTGCGTTTAGCATGTTGTTTGAGGGAATTAACAACCAATTCAGATTGTGTAGCCTCGGTATAATTTACAGGGCTACGAAAAACTATTTTTTTTAAGTTAATGGGGCTGAATTGGTTGTCGGTTGCTACAACGGGTTGGTACAACGCAAAATCGCGTTTATTGGGTAGTTTTTGCGTTGTGTAGCGAATTACCAACCCATCCAACTAGTGAGGTGTCATGTGGACTTGTTGGCTGTGATTTTATTAAATTTGGTTCACGTGGGGCTGCGTTGGTTGCTAAGTGCATAAACAACTCATAAACACGCATAACCGATTCAACTAGCAACTTCCGGGGGTAATTTAGGAATCCTTTGTCCCCGGGATTAACTAAGGGTGGTGTTGTGAAATACATGGCCTCGGGGGATTATGTAATTGAATTTGGTAAGGTCGAGGCTTTAGGTCAACCAAATCATGTTAGAAGGCCTCGTAGAATAAACGAGTCGGTACGGTTTAGTTAGTAATCGTTGTGTGCAATTCGACAGGCTTTTAATTTGTGGATTGGCTTAAAGGTTCTCTAACTCGTTGGTATGTGTGTGACTCGTGTCAGGTGAGTTCATGATGCCCCTTTTAACTCTTTTTAAGGTTTGGGTTGACATACACACCCTATTACAATTTTAACCGATTTTACTCGTTTAAATTATTTGGTTGGTTTTTGCATAAGCTTATTTGTATTTGTGTATGTGTGGATTATATTCCATGGCTTAGAATATTCTAGACTTGTTTTGGTCATAAATTCCTTAAGGTTATATATATATTGCTTATGGTCTAGACTCGAGGATGTTATTAGGCCTGGTAGAAGTTGAATAAGTGTAGACCTGTTTGTATTGACCCACATTTTGGACTGACTTATATATATATATATATATATATATATATATATATATATATATATATATATATATATAGCCCATGATTGTTGATAATATTTAGTTCTTTGCAACTAAGATTTATGTGTGTAGGCCTATTGATGTGTGTGTGCATGGTGGCTATGGCCGGGTCAAATATATTATTCGGGTTTTTAAATCCCGTGGTGGAGAGGCTCGTGTGGCGTAATCATCATTTAGGTGGGTCAAATATATTACTCGGATCCTTGACCTTGTGTCTCGTGACTCGTGGTGGAGAGGCCCGTCGTTTGCTAAACCGTAATCGGGTCAAATATATTACTCGGGTTTTACTTGTGGTGGAGAGGCCCGTATCACGTGTTTAGGTTTGCAAGCCGTGACCGAGTCAAATATATTACTCGGGTTTGACTCGTGGTGGAGAGGCTCGTGTCACTTGCTTATGTCTTACCGCGTCCGAGACAAATATATTACTTGAGTCTTGACTCGTGGTAGAGAGGCCCGTGTACCCGTGCTCGGCCGATGATAACTTATTTGTTATTTGTGTTTTTAATTGCTTATTATTTCCTATATTGTTTTATATCTAGAACTTTTGAAATGAATTATGAATGTTGTTTATTAAAACTTGAACTCACTAAGCTCTAGCTGACTTTGTGTGTATGTTAGTTTGACTTTCAGGTTAAGGAGTGGATGTTACCGCTTAGATGTGCTGGATGCTACTCGGAGAGTTGAAGGCATTTCTAGACGAGCACTTTAAAATAAAACAAACACTTTACTTTATATTCGGTTTTGGGATTTTAAATACTTAACTTTTCCACTGTTTATTGTTTGGTACTTCTTCCCGGTTTTGGGAATTTTTGATACTCATGAATTTCTGCTGTTTATTCACTCTGAACTTGTTTTAAATAAAATGAATTGTTTGGTTTTAAACTTTTAGTGAAATTGTGGATGTGATTATCAACTGTAGGATTCCTGGGATTCGGGGTCTTACAAAAATGGCTTCTTTGCAAGTACAAAATTTTAAAAATAAGCCATAAATCATCTCCAGCATAGTGATGATTGTTGACATATCAAAAAAACTATTAATAAAACATGACATGGAAAGATAAATGCAGCAAAAGCCTTTAACGAACTTCATCTTCAGTTCTGCAGTTAACAAACCTTTTTACCCCTGTACCGTTTGGTTTCTTGACCAGCAACTTCTTACCCGTTTACCCGCAACACGTGAATAACTCGATTAACCCGCGCAGGTAACATGGTTTATCTAATTTTAATGCTTGTATATGTTTATGATATGTGTTTTCGATCCATTACTTCATGTTCAGTTCCGCAGTTAAAAGATGTTTTTACCCCTGTACCGTTTAGTCTCTTGACATGCAACTTCTGACCCGTTTACCCGCAGGTAACATGGCTTATCTGATTTTACTGTTTGCATATGTTGTTTGGATTTTTGTTTTTGATCCATTACATGATCAATTCAAATTGAAGTCAGAACAATCCGTTTTTAATGTTTGGACACATAAATATCATTTCCGGTCACTTTTATCTTTTATTTTAAATAATCAAAATTTTCAAAACTCTTAAAACAGGTGGATCGGGTAACATGTCAAAACAGGTTTGGGTTGTTGGTTTCGTTTCGGTTTTAGTTTTTTCAATGTTCTATGGTTTTTAGTTTCGTTTGAATTCCATTTTTTTGGTTGGTTTCGTTTCAGTTTTAGTTTTGGTTTTCATAGAATGCCAAAGGAAAGCAAGCAAACCAAGGTTGTTCAAACTCACGAGCCAGGTTGAGCCTAATATGTAAGCTCGGACTCGAGCTCATATATTAAATGATTCCCAATAAAAGACTTCTCATAATCGTTGTAGGCTAAGTAATGTTGCTTCAAAGGACTTAGCAGTTTGAGTCGGTTTTCTACATAAATGAATGAACTGAACTAATTCAACACCAAAAAAAACCTAGCAATTACTATGTGAATACACTTCCTTTCAATTATTTGGTTTTATTCAACAGAACTTATAGTATTCAAATGGTCTAGGTTTAAATTAGTCCTTTCCTGATTGCATTACACCTTAAAACTCAAATTGGGAAATCAGGCCTATCTGTTAACATTTTTTTGTTACAATATCAACACCATTCTATTTATTTCTGTCGAATCAATTCCATTCAATAGGAATATCAAGGGGAAATAAGCACAGTCATAATCACTAAATCTAAATGAGACCGTTCCTGGATTCAACCGAATGGGTCGATAGGTTTAGATGGGCTGGGGATCACCCACACGATCCAGAATTCTTCCACGGGACTATACGGATTGAAAAAAAAACCTAAAAATTAAAATTGGGTGTAAAGCATACCTGCGATACGCAAGTCGAGATGAAAGTAGGTGAAGCCGGCGGTAGAGAAATTCATCTATTTATATATTATACTAATAACACAAAATAAATCAATGAAATTGAAGGTCGTGAATGCTTAAAAGAAAACTCATAATTGATTGCAATTAATTGGCATTGAAGGTCGCCAAATAAATTGAGGTAATTGATGATTTATTGCACATTCAATTGAATTGCCACCGAAGCGGTTTAGCATTATTCAATCATTGAATAGGTGTTAATGGGATGTCGCATTCAATTGAACGGATTGTAGTGAAGACATGGCCGGAATCTTGAATGCATTTAATACACAGGCTTCCCAATGGAAAAAGGGTCAATTACCATTTTGTCCTCCTTAACTATATTATAGATAATATATATAGATATATAGATATTATAGATTAATTAAGAAACAAATGTTCAAAAACAAGAAGAAAAAAAACTTAAGTCCGAGGTTCGGTTCGGTTCGGTGCGTTTAAAAGATTAAAATAATATTAATAATAATATGCTAAAGCTAAAGAAAATAAATATGAAAACCGGGCCTAGGGGGGATCGAACCTGCGCCCCAGGCATGTTTCATCATCAACAAGCAACACAAACAAGTTGGTCTAGTATTTAGATTAGTTAAATATTGATTTTGATTATATATAAACACAGACAACGATTATCCCCAAATCCATATAAACCCTAGCATGGTTAAGTCCCAAATTGATGGATGATTCCCCTATTTCAATTGAAATTGATAGAGGGGTTTTATTACTCTACTAAATCCGAAAAACAAACACCAAACAATTACTTGATACAAGAATTAGTTGAGGGTGGTCAAGAAGTTAGGGTCTCGGCTCAAGAACACCAATTCAAGTTGGATACAAAACTAATAGTTAAATTAATAAGGGGCTATGTTTTGAGATGATAAGAGGATGGTGTGGTGCTCGTTAATTGCTGCTATAACACAGTATTTATAGTGCTATGAGAGTTAAAAGATCCGTTTTGGGTCCGATTATCAGTTACGCTGTAACGTCCGTTAATTTCCGTTAAAAGGTTTAGCCTTGTAGCGTCGTGTATATCTTTCGGGTTTGACCCGGCACTCTCCGGGGAGCTCCTGGTCACCCTCATAAACCTATCATACTTAACCTCTCGCGCAAGTTCAACCATCAGTAAAGTAGGGGGACTAGAATGTATTATTGTTATTATATTATATTAAAAAAAAATTAAACCCTAACTATACCCTAACCTCCGATCGGCGAAAGCAGCCCCCCCCCCCCCCCCTTCTCATTTTTCGTGCAAGCTAGCCCTTCTCCAGCCTCCTGAGACTCGTTCTAGGTTTGCCGGGCGGCTGTCCAATTGAGTTGTTTTGGGGTTGTTTGACTGAGGTGTTAGCTCCAAAATCTTCCTAGGTATGTCCATTATAACATACTTTAAAATCATGTCCTTTGGTGTTCGTTTGATTGGTCAACTAGTTGTAGATTGAAAACTAGATTTTGGTTGTCTAGAATGGTGATTTATTGCGTTTAACACGAGGGATGAAGTAAGTGATGACCAATTCAGTTCGGATAGCTTCGGTTTAATGTACGGGATGTTGGAAAATGATTTTTATAAGTATTGGGGTTGAATTGGTTGTCGGTTACTCAAACGGGTCGGTACAACGCGCGTTCGCGTTTATTGAATAGTTGGTGCGTTGTACTTGCGAGTTACCGACCCATTTGACTCGTGTAGCATCGTGTGGACTTGTTGGCTGTAAATTTATCATATTGGGTCCACATTGGGCTGAGTTAGATGTTAATTGCCTAAACAATTCTTAAACGCGCGTGTTAGTATCACCTAGTGCTTCCGGCGGTAATTTGGGAATTCTTTATTCCCGGAAGTATCTATGGGTCGTGTCGGTAAATGTAGGGCCCCGGGGGGCTGTTATGATTGAGTTTAATAAGGTCGAGGCTTTAGGTAACTTGAACTACGTTAGAACATCTCGTAGGGTAAACGAGTCCATTCGGTGTCGTTAGTAATGATTGTGTATAAACCGACAGGCGTTTGAGTTGTGGGGATACTTAGGGGTCCTTTAGCTCGTGGTGAATTCGTGCCTTATGTCAGGTGAGTTCATGATGCCCCTTTTTACTCATTTTATGTTTTGGCCTAGCATACACACCATATTAAAATTTTATCCGACTATACTCGCTTAAACTAATTGGATGGTTTTATATAGCCTTACTTGTGTTTGTGGGTTCATGAAAATATGGGTGAATTATATTATATGCCTTAGAATATTTGAGGCTCATTTATGGTTATATATTTTATAAGGTTATAAATATTACTTATGGTCTAGACTCAAGGATATATGCTTACTCGTATTGTAGTATGTCATGAGATGATATTTATGAATGTGTATGCAGGTGTTACTTTATGACCATAGGTTTACTTTCATGATGATATATTTGGGATGATATACATATATAAATATATATATATATACATATATATATACATATATATATATACGCGTGTTTATACATGCGTTACTTTATGGCCAATAATTGGCGATGTTAATTAGTCGTTATCGACTAAGGATGTTTGTGTATGCTTACTTTGTGTTTGCATGCGGATGGATAGTGATCTTGGCCGGGCCAAACTACACTACTCAGGTTCTTAAATCCTCTGGCGGGCCCTGAAAAGCCCGTAAGGGGGGAGGCTCGTGTGTCATGATCACCATCGGATGGGATGATACGTGTTTGGGTTGTACGTGTGCTCAACCCTGATGTTAATACTTGGATGGTATCTATAGGGATATATTATATGGATGTTTATATATATATATATATATATATATAAGTATGACTACTTATTGTTGATGATGGCCTAACTATTGTATCCTGTTTTATTTTAAACTCTTGAAATGATTTATTTAAATGTCAATTATTAAAACTTGAACTCACTCAGCTCAAGCTGACTTTGTGTGTATGTTAGTGTGAGTTTCAGGTTGGGAGAAGGGTGCTTACCGCTTGGACGTGCTCGAGAATACTGGACGGTTGAAGGCATATCTAGTCGGAAAGCTTCATTGATGTACATTGTTCTTTTCAATTTTATTTAAATACATTTAGATTTGGTTTTGGGCACAACTTCCGGTTTTGGGAACTTGTTTTAGCAATTATGACTTTTCCGCTGATTTAGACTCTGAACAGGTTTTAAAATAAATGACTTGCCTCGTGTTTAAAATCACATTTTCCTGGTTTTGAGAAATTTGATTATTCCCTATTCCGCTGTTTAGTACTCTGAAACGATTTTAATAAGATGAATTGGTTTGGTTTTAAATTTTTGTTAATTTTGGATATGATTACCAACTGTAGGATTCCCGGGATTTGGGGTCTTACAAGTTGGTATCAGAGCCCTGGTTCGAGGGATCCGAGCATTCCCGAGTGTTTGGACTCGAACAATAAGAGAAAAGACTAGATATGCCAACCGCGAGTAGCTGCACGCCAAGAGGTAACCTTAATTGTTTAGTCAATCTGTTGAGTTTCAAAAGCTCCATTATAGGATTAATTTCTTAAATGTTAGACAGAATGCTAATGTGGTTAGGGTCAGGGAGGTGCTTAGGATGGGCGGGTGAGGTAAACAATTAATAACACTTGATCAACGTTATTAGCAGTTTACCGTTACCTTCCATGTTCTAAATACTACTTGTACTTGACCGTGTTAAAATTCTGTCTTCGTAGGAGTAAGTTATGGTCAATACTCGTACTGTTAAGAGAGGTCGTCCGAGTGTTCGTGGCCGTAGTCGTAAGAGACCCCGACTCCCCAGCAGGAAGAGACCCCGAATCAGGAGGAGGGGGATAGCCCCGCTTTAGGCCCTGCTATACGCGTGGCCATCGCAGATGAGGTTTATCAGGTTCTTCATAGCGTTATTCCTGAGATTGTTGTTGAGGCTATTAGGGTTGCAAAAGAGTCAATGGTTGGTAAGACAGGTTGAAGACGAGGTAGTGGTACCTAGTGAGGAGGAGGAAGAAGTTCGTGCCTTTAATGTGTCTTCTAGAGGTTGTTCGTATGGGGATTTCAAAACGTGCGACCCTCCCGCTTTCGATGGTACTAAAGATGCGTTGGCAGCTCATCAGTGGGTTAGAGAGATGGAAGCCGTATTGAGGGTCAGTAAGTGCAAACGGGAGGACATGGTGACTTATGCTTTTGCCTCGTTTCGTTCCGAGGCGCTGTGTTGGTGGGATAATCTAGCTCAGGCTATGGGTGATCGTTCTATTAGGAGGATGGCTTGGGAAGAGTTGAAGCAGTTGGTTATCGATCATTTTTGCCCTCCGCATGAATTAGATAAGATTGAGCAAGACTTCTTAGCTTTTGAAGTGGGTGATATGTCACACCAAGAGTATACTACAAAATTCAACCAAATGGCTATTCCGATCTAGTTACACCTGAAAGTAAAAGAATCAAAAAGTACGTGAAGGGTCTTCCGGTAGATGTTCGTAGGGGTGTGGTGACCACCGGCATGAGCTCTTTCCATTCGGTGGTTACCATGGCAGGTACATTGTATAAACAGAAAGAGATGGTGAGCCCAACTGAATCTGGAAAAGATTGGAAACCGAGCTCTAACTCCATTGGCAAACGTTATGGGGGCAATGATTCTGTGTCTGATAGGAAGAAAGCGAGGACGGAGACGTCGGATCGTAAGAGTAAAGGGTATTGCGATAAATGCAGGAAGCGCGGGAAACCGCGTACGGGGAGTGTAGGCTCGGGACTATCACTTGTTTTCGTTGTGCGGAGACGGAACACCCCCACTACGAGTGCCCGTCGTTGACATGTTACCGGTGTGAGGGGTCTGGTCATTCGGCCTGTCGATGTACTAAGTTTAAAGGGGGAGGCTCGTGTGGCATGATCACCATCGGATGGGATTATATGTGTTTGGGTTGTACGTGTGCTTGACCCTGATGTTATTACTTGGATATTACGTGTTTGGGTTGTACGTGTGATCGACCCTGATGTTAATACTTGGATGATATCTATAGGGATATAATTGTATGGATGTTTATATATATTTAAGTATGACTACTTATTGTTGATGATGGCCTAACTATTGTATCCCGTTTTATTTTAAAACTCTTGGAATGATTTATTTAAATGTCAATTATTAAAACTTGAACTCACTCAGCTCAACATGACTTTGTGTGTATGTTAGTGTGAGTTTCAGGTTGGGAGAAGGGTGCTTACCGCTTGGACGTGCTCGAGACTACTGGACGGTTGAAGGCATATCTAGTCGGAAAGTTTCATTGATGAACATTGTTCTTTTCAATTTTATTTAAATACATTTAGATTTGGATTTGGGCACAACTCCCGGTTTTGGGAACTTGTTTGAGCAATTATGACTTTTCCACTGATTTAGACTCTGAACAGGTTTTAAAATAAATGACTTGCCTCGGGTTTAAAATCAAATTTTCCTGGTTTTGAGAAATTTGATTAGTCCCTATTCCGCTATTTAGTACTCTGAAATGATTTTAATAAGATGAATTGTTTTGGTTTTAAATTTTTGGGAATTTTGAATATGATTACCAACTGTAGGATTTCCGGGATTCGGGTCTTACTTACACGCATTAGGGCCGAATATCACGCCATTTAACTTGGGATTTCAACGCGGAATGAATGCCAGGTTGTTAGGTGAATTAATTTTGGTAAATCCATATTGTTTCTAGGTGTAATCATTGATCAAGGAAGGAAAGGAAAGGAGGTAATGGTGATGACGAGTGGAGGGAGAGAAAAAGAAGGACTTTTGAATTATTTTTACAATTTGGTCCCTGAAGTTTAGTTATTGGGTTAAAGCTGCATAAACTTAGTTAAGGAGGTTGATTATGGATGATACTTATAATAACTCGTTTACGAACTATATAAATATCTGCGAGACGAATAACTGCATAAAAATAATAAAAATTCATCGATGTTATTTAATAGCGAATGTTCGAGTAACAACGAAACAAAAGTAAATTTAAATGGGTCGGGTTTCGAATGCGTAAATTAGTTAATGTTAAAATGAGGACCCTATACATGGGAATATGTTGGACCCCATCGAAATATACGAATGAATGAAAATTAGCACAAGTAAGCATGTAACACATATATTCGATTAATCACACACAATTTCACGTTTGCTATATTTGAGATATATATATATATATAATATGAAATACAAATAATACGCATACGCTCCAAAATGTTATAAAACTTAGTAAAATAGGGGAATGATAAAACTCACCTTATACTGAATGCAAGTGAATATAATTACGAATAAACGAGTTAAAAATTAAGCGATTTGTCCACTAACGCGTCGAATGAAATAAACCAACAGAACCTGAAACTTTGAGATATGATAATATAAGTAAAAGCGATCTTGTTGCCGCTGAAATCAATCCAAACGGATGTTTAGAACTCCGGTTATGTAAAATTTAAGATTTAATGAATCGGTACTGAACAAGATCCGAACACCGAGTCGGAAGTCGGATTTTGGTCAGTAGCCTTAAAATTTCGTTACGAGAATAAAAGTCTTCGGGACCTAACATTGAATCCGACCAGAAGTATGAGAAAACGTAAAGTCAAACTTGTTGATTGTTTTGCCCTTTAACGGGTTTTAAAGAAATTGACCAGTCAACACCCTTTAACCACTAAAATTGATTGAAGGTTATTGACTAGGGCATATGTATGAACAATTACTCAATTTACAACTTACCCGGAAAGTGAAAGAATCAACCAAAACGAAGAGTCAAAGGTCCAAAAGTAAGCAAAGTCACCTGTTTATGCTTGTATCTTCAACAATAATGCAAAAACCAAAGAGTTTGATGATGAATAGAGGAGGGTGATGGATGGAGATGCTCCCTTAGGGTTTAGGTATAGTTTGTGGCAGGTTAGAATGAGTTGTTTATACAAAGAACACTAAAACGAACCAAATATGATTAATTCACTCGTTTAAGCAACCGAATATGAAATTGATGAATAAATCAATGTAATAATCGGTAGATTTCATGGTTGATCAAAGGGTTATGCATATGGACATGTATTTTAGGTATATTCCTTTTCTTGGACCTTAATTCACTCGATTTATGCCAAAAAAATAAGCGATTTGGATGCTAAAAACGAACTAGGAAACAAATAAAACTTAAAAGATCTGTGCAGACCACCTAGGTGATCTTTCGTCACACAGCGCTCCGGGAGGGAAAAGGGAGATTTTGATTTTTGATAATTATGGCCCCTACACTTCCTAAAATGTTCAATTTTTTATTATTTTAAAGTTTAAACAAAGAATAAGTAACTTTAAGAACTTAAAGGGTTTAATATGAATATGTAATTCTTAAATACTTATAAATAAGACTTCGAATAACTTCTCGGGCCAGGTATATGCAAACGAATACGGGTTTGAAAAATCCGAAATGTTACATTATTCACCAACATATTCTGATTAGCGAATGAGAATGTGTCTATTCGCTTAATCTTGTAGCGAAATGGTGTCCATTCGCTAAGAATCATTAGCAAATGACTCATACTCTAACCAACATGCATATATAACGAATGACGTCCATTCACTACAAAGTTCTATTAGCGAATCGCAAATGACGAATGGACTTGCGAAAGGACCAATAATGGAGAATGGATAATACTCAGCGAATGAGTTTAAATTTGGCATTTATTGATTAATATAATTGTGTTACTTATTGTTTTATATTTATGATTGATGTGGTCTAAAATATACATATTATTATATAAATATTTCCTACACTTTTAAGTACTTTTGAGCGGGATTTTTATTGAATATTATTCATAATTGGTCCGTATGTAAGTTTTAAGGTTTTAAGAGATAAAGCGCTAAAATGAAGTATCTTACTAAACTTGTAACCGGCGAGTAAATATTCAAATACATTACAATTATTATCATTATTATTCATCGCAGCTTAAACAAAATATTTGAAAAGTATAACAGCTTTTTAATTTTAAATATGAAATAACTTAATTTAGAGTTTAAATATTAAAACATGTTTCATCTTTTGGTTTTGCGTGGACAGTTGATGATACATAGCTTATGGAGTTTAATTAGTTTGTGAACCAAGAACCATTTTAAAGCAGCTCACATTTAAAAGCCCAATACAACGTCTAACAAAGTTTGGCAGCCCATTAAGAAGATTTAAAAAAAAACCTAACAGGGAGGTCACAAATAAAAGGGGTTGAAGGGGTTTTGCTTTGGAACAATTTTTCGGGAGGGTGGACATCATCCGTGAAAAAAGAGTTCAACACTACGGACAGAAGAAGGAATTTTGAAATAAAGAAAGGAAGCCCGTGTTAGTTCAAGTAAAGAGCGTCCGGATTCAACACCTATTCATCGAAACATCATTATTATTTGGTTTGAATTTATTGTTTTCGTTATGAATTCATTATTTGAACCTATTTATTTTCTTTTTTCCTTGAGTATGGTTGTTGGTTAAACCCTTAGACCGCCTAGGCTTTATGATGAACTTTTGTTGAAGTTTGATCTTGGTTTGGATTTTGTTTTGTTATGGTTTATGATTAAGTAAGAGGTTTCTTGTTATTTATTCGATGCATATGCGTGCTTAGGATTGTTTGACGAGTTTTATTGTTTCACGGTTTCCTTGGTGGTCTGTCATATGATAGGATTTTGTTAGGTCATCTATTGTGTGTTTTTGACAAGTTTATGGTTGATTTGCAATAAAACCATAGGAAGAATATAAATAAAACAAATAGACTTAAGTGTGCTGCTAATCTAAATAAACTGTAAGGTGATAGATTATATGATAAGTCTTGGTTGTTTAAGATTGCTAGATTTAGTTCTTCGTAAGGAATCCATCTAGGTTTGATTTTTCAGCCTTGTTTATCTAGTCGAGTGAATACTTTAAACTACCTTTGATTTCCGCGCTATAAGGTAGGATTTCTTATAGAGGTAGTTATCATAAAATAAATTAGCGACCGTAAGCGATTCTAATTAAACTGGTGTTTTTAAGAACTAAATAGAAATTCATAGGTGTTTTCTTGAGAAGGGTCAGGGGTCCTGAGGATACACTATTAGGACTCGAAGTTTTTAGTCAATTATACTTTCTTAGGGAATACGTAGGACAGAGTCCAATAATATTTAGGGCATGCTCGTACAACCTCACTTGACCTATCACCCATAATTCCATCAAAGTGTATTTTCTTCTTACCATTAAGGGGTACTTATCGTATGGTGATATGTTGAACCAGTTTGCTTCAACTCGATTATTTTTAATTGTCTTTACTATGCTTGAGATGTGGTAGGTGGATCTTAACTCTACAGGTGTGAGACCCATAGGATTTTTATATCACTTAAACTTAATTTAAATGTGTTTGGGGGCTTGATAGATTGGTGGCTGGGTTTCAGTGGATAACAATATCGGCAATCGCGGTTTTTACGTTTATCAAAGCATTAAAATAACCTATATGTTTTTAAGACCATGTTTTCCGATTCTGATTCCATTGCAAATTGCTTTTTCAGGGACTAAAAAGGTTTAAGTGTGGGGATATTTGATGTGGTCTAAAATATACATATTATTATATAAATATTCCATACACTTTTAAGTACTTTTGAGCCAAATTTTTATTGAATATTATTCTTAATTGGTTCGTATGTAAGTTTTAAGGTTTTAATAGATAAAGCGCTAAAATGAAGTATCTTACTAAACTTGTAACCGGCGAGTAAATATTCAAATTCATTACCATTATTATCATTATTATTCATCGCAACTTAAACAAAATATTTGAAAAGTATAACAGCTTTTTAATTTTAAATATGAAATAACTTAATTTAGAGTTTAAATATTAAAACATGTTTCATCTTTTGGTTTTGCGTGGACAGTTGAAGATACATAGCTTAAGGAGTTTAAATAGTTTGTGAACCAAGAACCATTTTAAAGCAGCTCACATTTAAAAGCCCACTACAACGTCTAATAAAGTTTGGCAGCCCATAAAGAAGATTTAAAAAAAAAACCTAACAGGGAGGTCACGGATAAAAGGGGTTGAAGGGGTTTTGCTATGGAACAATTTTTTGGGAGGGTGGACATCAGCCGTGAAAAAAGAGTTCAACACTACGGACAGAAGAATGAATTTTGAAAGAGAGAAAGGAAGCCTGTGTTGGTTCAAGTAAAGAGCGTCAGGGTTCAACACCTACTCATCGAGACATCATTACTATTTGGTTTGAATTTATTGTTTTCGTTATGAATTTATTATTTGAACCTATTTATTTTCTTTTGTCCTTGAGTATGGTTGTTGTTAAACCCTTAGACCGCCTAGGCTTTATGATGAACTTTTGTTGACATTTGATCTTGGTTTGGATTTTGTTTTGTTATGGTTTATGATTAAGTAAGAGGTTTCTTGTTATTTATTCGATGCATATGCGTGCTTAGGATTGTTTGACGAGTTTTATTGTTTCACGGTTTCCTTGGTGATTGTCTGTCATATGATAGGATTCTGTTAGGTCATCTACTGTGTGATTTTGACAAGTTTATGGTTGATTTGCAATAAAACCATAGGAAGAATATAAATAAAACAAATAGACTTAAGTGTGCTGCTAATCTAAATAAACTGTAAGGTGATAGATTATATGATAAGTCTTGGTTGTTTAAGATTGCTAGATTTAGTTCTTCGTCAGGAGTCCGTCTAGGTTTGATTTTTCGGCCTTGTTTATCTAGTCGAGTGAATACTTTAAACTACCTTTGATTTCCGCGCTTTAAGGTAGGATTTCTTATACAGGTACTTATCATAAAATAAATTAGCGACCGTAAGCGAGTCTAATTAAAATGGCGTTTTTAAGAACTTAATAGAAATCCATAGGTGTTTTCTTGAGAAGGGTCAGGGGTCCTGTTTAGGTTTTCTTTAAGTGAATAATTTAAGATCCCAGTTCTATAACTTAGTATTTTCCAACTATTTGATAATTGATACATTAGGGATTCTAGCCTAGGTGGTTGTTTGTCATCATCTGAAGTAAGTTCAAGGTCTAAGTCGTGTCGTTTTCGGTTTTATTAATTAGTCTAATTTTAGTTTAAATATTAGTTCTTTAGTAAAACCCCCAAAAGTAATATAAATAAATAGTCGCGTCTATAGTTGAGTCTAATTTAGCTAGTTTACGTAATTTTAAGAGTCTCGTGGGTTCGATATCTGGACTTACTTAGCTGAACTAGAGTCGACCGGTTCACTTGCTGGTTAGTAGTTCAGTTAAGTTTAAGAGTCTAGAATTTATTACTTAGTGTCTAGATTAGCATGTATTTATTAGACTACTTTTAGTACATCAAGTTTTTGGTGCCGTTGCCGGGGACTCTTGGCAATTGCGTTATTAGCTTTGATTATACTTACTTGCTACATACGTGCTATTTGTATTTTGTTTTGTTTTTGAGTCGTAGGAGTCTAAGTAGTTTTTATTTTATTTTATTTTATTTTATTTTAGTTTTATAATATTAGGTTAATATAGTTTAGTTTAATAGCTTTAAATTAATTTAGTTTTTTCTGTAATATTTAGTTTATTTCACTATTATCTGGTGCCCTTGATCCTTTTCCGATTAAGTCTTTGCAGTGATCTTCATGGAGTGTTACTATGAGCCCAAAGTTTGCACGATATACGATAGGATGGGTAATTTTGTTGGTTGTAAGGACTCATCTGGTGCAATGATGGATTACATACCACATCCAAAAGAGATATTAATGGATTTCATGCGTGTTGTTCATAGCATTAATCCAAGTACACCGCTTTGGGAAATTACGGATACATTTCAGTCAGGTTTAAAAAGTCAAATACAACTTAGTGAGCCGGTGATCGAGTTTGAGGTTGTTGGTTTGCAGAATTAGATAGAGGAGAGTATTCCCTCATGGGAGGACGAGTTTCGAGATGAATTTGGAGAAGAGTTATTGGGTTTAGCTGATATTGATGAGAGAGATTGTAACCCCGAAAGAGATATTAAAGAGCTTGAAGTATTGTTATTTGGAGAGCCGGTTGAGAAGCTAATTGCCAAAGAGGAATCACATGAAAGATCCGAAAGGTTGAAGAATAAAGAACTGCATCTCATTGTGAAACCTCATCCGCGTGTGCGCGGTAAAACTGGCAGGTTTTTAGAGATACTCGTTCGTGGATCACCACGTAAATCAAGAGCCCCAAGAAGGAGGATATCTGGGCTTAGGAATCAAAGTGTGCCAAATTTGTCAAATCCTCAGAATTTCAATAATTGGTGGATCAAGCTGAATGTTTTTTTCTGTGGACACATGAGTTTGGGAACTAGTTTCTTCCTAACTAGTTGTAAAAGGAGAGTATTGAAGAGCACTGATGGGAATAGGATAAAGGAGAAGCCTCCTGATTGAGGTTTCAAGAACGAGTCTGGCTAAAGACTCTTTTGTAAACTTAGCGCTTCCTGGGAGGCAACCCAGTACTATGTTTTTATTTTATTTTTATTTTTATTTTGGTTTTATTTCTTTGCTCTGCCGGGTGTTTCTTCTCTTACTTGCAGGAATTGTTCAAGGGTTGCTTATGAGATGTTTGATGAGTTATGGTTTTAAACAAGCGTGGGGATGCCACTTGCTTCAGGGTTGATGTTTTTGTTTATAAGAGATGGCGTTATTTGAAGATAGTTTGCTGATTGCGTTCGAATTGGAGGGCACGGAACACGACTCATGAGGCATATCGTCAATTTACCAGGGGGTGTCTGTTTCAATTCATTAATTTATTTTTATTTTTTGCATAATCTTATTTGTAATTTCCTTTTCCTTGCATTGAGGACAATGCTAAATTTAAGTGTGGGGTTGAGTCGTAGTTTTATTTTAAAAAAAAAAAGTTTTGAAAAATGTCCCTTGATTTTGTCTCTTTTTGCACTTAAATGAGAGATGAGGATATTTATCGGGAATCGGTTTTTCAAACTACTAATAATATGAGATAATATTAAACAAAGCGTACTAAGCTTGAGATGTGTATGTAGGCCCAACTAGTCTTGAAAGGTGTTCCATTGCATATTCTTAAAAAACCTAATTAATCTTAGATTTTGTGGGTTATCATCCGAGGGGGGATAGTGAAGCTGAAATTCGATAAGGCATAGAGAGTATAGCCATAAGCTGATTACCTTAAGGTGGTGAGAATTGAATGAACTCTAAAA
Organism: Bidens hawaiensis; assembly: GCF_021521415.1. Classification (NCBI taxonomy): domain Eukaryota; kingdom Viridiplantae; phylum Streptophyta; class Magnoliopsida; order Asterales; family Asteraceae; genus Bidens; species Bidens hawaiensis. The sequence continues at coordinate 524,924 of NW_027491434.1, forward strand.
ATAGTGCGCCACTCCGTTTTATGGAAATAAATAAAGAGTGGCGGCGCCTCGCAATTGTCCAAATTTTTACGAGCTTTAGTCTATTAGTTATATATTTATAGCTAAAATATGCCTGACTGCACAAAGAGAAAAAAATAAAAGAAAAAAGAATAAGTGTATTCCAAGAATCGGTCCGAAAAGCAAAGAAAAAGAAAAAAGTTATGTAATCAAAAATGCCAAAGAAGCATTCTTAAAAATAAAAAAAGAAGCCAAAGTGCACATACTTGTAAGACCCCGTTCCCGGTAACCCTACTTTGATGTTGGATTTACTCATAAACATAATTCTAAAATCAGAGTTAATTGAAAACTTCGCGGAATAATTAAAAACTTCAAACATTACATTACAAAACATTCATTTTTGTCTTAACATACAAATTGTCTTTTCATAATTAATTAATTAAAACAGTCATAACACTTCATCATGGATGCCAGTCTCTTCAGTCCATGCCATGTATCCCTCCTTAAGCCAGCTGCCTCAATCTATTTGCCTGCATGCATACTAAAAGTCAGCTACGCTGAGTGAGTTCTAGTTAATCATTTAACATACAATACATTCATACCCTTACTCATACGCATCCGAAGATACATATTCATACCTTATTTACTCTTACTTCTTTCATACAAACTTTATATACATGCACACGCACTTACATACTTTCTTTCATAAGGCCTTGTAATCTACCATAGGCTATTCTATCTCTACCATCACAAATATTATTAGGGTCTGGTCCCTTCTGTCTCAGATATTATCAGGGTCTGGTCCCTTCTGTCTCAGATATTATTAGCGTCTGGTCCCTTTGTCTCCAATAACCGTACCTGTCACGTCACTCGATCATACATTCATTTTCATTTATGCATACTTTACATATCTTCTGGTCATGCACATACGTATATGTACATATTCATTCGTATAAACATTCCATACTAACAATTAATACTTAGTCATACATATAACATACACATATCATACACTTACCACTTAAGTTAAGTGTATTAACAACTATCACAAAGGAGTATGCATGCAGCCCTAAAAACATAACGGATAAAGGGGCTAGAATCTCACCTGAAGTCGGTTTCTCTCGCCGTTAATAGTAATGCCCTTCTTTAGCTGTGCACGGCTAACTGTATAACGCATTACGAATGTCAAATATCCATTACTACTACTTCTTATATCTATGTCAATGACACCCTCAACTAACGGGGGTCCGAGGGCAACGCCCCTGGTAGTGGGGTCTAGGGGCGGCAGCCCCTAGCAGGGTCCAAGGGGCGGCAGCCCCTAGCAGGGGTTGAGCTGAAATTCGATAAGGTATAGAGAGTATTGCCATAAACTGATTACCCTAAGGTGGTGAAAATTGAATGCACTCTAAAAATAGCGCGTCACTCCGTTTTATGAAAATAAATAAAGAGTGGTGGCGCCCCGCAATTGTCCAATTTTTTATGAGCTTTAGTCTATTAGTTATATATTTATAGGTAAAATATACCTGACTGCACAAAGAGAAAAAAATAAAAGAAAAATGAAAAAAAAAGAATAAGTGTATTCCAAGAATTGGTCCGAAAAGCAAAGAAAAAGCAAAAAGTTATGTAATCAAAAATGCCAAAGAAGCATTCTTAAAAATAAAAAAAAGAGGCCAAAGTGCACATACTAGACGAGACTGAGAGTTTACGTATTACCAAGGGGATGGCGACTCTGAGGATACACTATTAGGACTCGAAGTTTTTAGTCAATAATACTTTCTTAGGGAATACATAGCACAGAGTCCAATAATATTTAAGGCATGCTCGTACAACCTCACTTGACCTATCATCCATAATTCCATCAAAGTGTATTATCTTCTTACCATTAAGGGGTACTTATCGTATGGTGATATGTTGAACTAATTTGCTTCAACTCGATTATTTTTAATTGTCTTTACTATGCTTGAGATGTGGTAGGTGGATCTTAATTCTACAGGTGTGAGACCCATAGGTTTTTTATATCACTTAAACTTAATTTAAATGTGTTTGGGGGCTTGATAGATTGGTGGCTGGGTTTCAGTGGATAACAATATCGGCAATCGCGGTTTTTACGTTTATCAAAGCATTTAAATAACCTATATGTTTTTAAGACCATGTTTTCCGATTCTGATTCCATTGAAAATAGCTTTTTCAGGGACGAAAAAGGTTTAAGTGTGGGGATATTTGATGTGGTCTAAAATATACATATTATTATAAAAATATTCCCTACACTTTTAAGTACTTTTGAGCAAAATTTTTATTGAATATTATTCTTAATTGGTTCGTATGTAAGTTTTTAGGTTTTAAGAGATAAAGCGCTAAAATGAAGTATCTTACTAAACTTGTAACCGACGAGTAAATATTCAAATACATTACCATTATTATCATTATTATTCATCACAACTTAAACAAAATATTTGAAAAGTATAATAACTTTTTAATTTTAAATATGAAATAATTTAATTTAGAGTTTAAATATTAAAACATGTTTCATCTTTTGGTTTTGCTTGGACAATTCAAGATAGATAGCTTATGGAGTTTAATTATTTTGTGAACCAAGAACCAGTTTAAAGCAGCTCACATTTAAAAGTCCACTACAACTTCTAATAAAGTTTGGCAGCCCATTAAGAAGATTTAAAAAAAAAACCTAACAGGGAGGTCACGAATAAAAGGGGTTGAAGGGGTTTTTCTATGGAACAATTTTTCGGGAGGGTGAACATCAGCCGTGAAAAAAGAGTTCAACACTACGGACAGAAGAAGGAATTTTGAAAGAGAGAAAGGAAGCCCGTGTTGGTTCAAGTAAAGAGCGTCAGGGTTCAACACGTACTCATCGAAACATCATTATTATTTGGTTAGATTTTATTGTTTTCGTTATGAATTCATTATTTGAACCTATTTGTTTTCTTTTGTCCTTGAGTATGGTTGTTGGTTAAACCCTTAGACCGCCTAGGCTTTATGATGAACTTTTGTTGACGCTTGATCTTGGTTTGGATTTTGGTTTATGATTAAGTAAGAGGTTTCTTTTTATTTATTCGATGCATATGTGTGCTTAGGATTGTTTGACGAGCTTTATTGTTTCACGGATTCCTTGGTGATTGTCTGTCATATGATAGGATTCTTTTAGTTCATCTACTATGTGTTTTTGACTAGTTTATGGTTGATTTGCAATAAAGCCATAGGAACAATATAAATAAAACAAATAGACTTAAGTGTGTTGCTAATCTAAATAAACTATAAGGTGATAGATTATATGATAAGTCTTGGTTGTTTAAGATTACTAGATTTAGTTCTTCGTAAGGAGTCCGTCTAGGTTTGATTTTTCGGCCTTGTTTATCTAGTCGAGTGAACACTTTACACTACCTTTGATTTCCGCGCTTTAAGGTAGGATATCTTATAGGAGTACTTATCATAAAATAAATTTGCGACCGTAAGCGAGTCTAATTAAACTGGTGTTTTTAAGAACTTAATAGAAATTCACAGGTGTTTTCTTGAGTAGGGTCAGGGGTCCTGTTTGGGTTTTCTTTAAGTGAATAATTTAAGATCCCAGTTCCATAACTTAGTATTTTCCAACTATTTGATAATTGATACATTAGGGATTCTAGCCTAGGTGGTTGTTTGTTATCATCTGAAGTAAGTTCAAGGTATACGTCGAGTCGTTTTCAGTTTTATTAATTAGTATAATTTTAGTTTAAATCTTAGTTCATTAGTAAAACCCCCAAAAATAATATAAATAAATAGTCGCGTCTGTAGTTGAGTCTAATTTAGCTAGTTTACGTAATTTTAAAAGTCTCATGGGTTCGATATCTGGACTTACTTAGCTGTACTAGAGTCGACCGGTTCACTTGCCGGTTAGTAGTTTAGTTAAGTTTAAGAGTCTAGAATTTATTACTTAGTGTCTAGATTATCGTGTTTTATTAGACTACTTTTAGAACATCAATGATGTTCGTGTTCCAACCGGAAAGTTTAAATCTCGTTAAATCAAGTTTTATGCTCGAGTTACGTCCAATCTAACATCCATCGCTAAATTGCAATTTTCCAAACATTTTCCTCGAGGGCGTGCCACGCTTCACATAGGAGGGATTGTCCTTCCACACGCTACGCGGCGTGGCAGTTGTTGACTGGCCGAAGTCCAGCGCCTCGCGCCACGCAAGGAGTAGCCTCAAGCCTACCGCTCTCCTCTTCTCCGATTTCTCAGCAACATAATGGTGAGTCAACCGCCTTGGTCTCCTGCTCTCCGATTTCTCACCCTTTGACTTGTTTTTGCATGAATTAGATGAAAATAGACCTTTATCAAGCTGATAACATCATCCCCCTTCATCAATTGGGTCAAAACCCATTAAATGGTTATTAATATTGCTTAAGACTAGCATTATGAATAACTTTTGCAATTACTCACTCTAACATTGTTATTAACTATTTTCACACTATATAAACCTCTCTAAACTTCTACAAATTGTTTACCACAACTTCTTTCTCCCTCAATTGTGTTCTTGCTATCTAATTTGCGCTAAAGTCCAAGTTTGACCAAGAAAGTCAAACCGTTCAAGTTATCCTTTCTCCTTCGATATTCCATCCTCATGTAATTTTTGTCTTGTTTCTTGTAAGGCCTCGAACCCCGGGAACCCCACAGTTGGTATTCATGCAAAATACTTGTAAAAATATTTAAACTTGAAAATAATTCATTTCACTAAAATAACCAATTCAGAGTATAATTCAACGGAAAACATAAATAATAAAATAAGTTCCCAAAATCCCGGGAATATTGCCCAAAACCAACATAATTATCTTTAATAAAAAATTTTAAAAAATAAATGTTTAATAATAAAATCTTCAAATCCCGTATGCCCTTCACCGTCCAAGTAGCTTCGTGCACGTCCAAGCGATAAGGCATCCTCTTCCTAACCTGAAACTCACACTAACATGCACACAAAGTCAGCTTGAGCTGAGTGAGTTCAAGTTTTAAATAAGTAACATCAATAAGTAATAATCATGGTAGCCATTCCAAAAGTTTAAAAGTAAAAGGGGTACATCAGTTAAGCCATCATCATTGATAAATAATCATTCTTATATATATATACATACATATATATTTAAACATCCTTATAAGTACATCCCTATATATATATAAAATATATATAACATCCAAGTAATAACATCAGGGTCGAGCAAACGTACAACCCAAACACGTAACATCTCATCAACGTATGCAAACACGAAGTAGGCATACGTAACATCCGTAGTCGATACGACTACAACATCGCCAAATATAGGCCATACAATAATATATATATACATACTATAGCATCCCAAGGCCTACCATATACTAGCAAGCCTATATAAAATAGTTTAAACGTTTCATCAAGTAAAATCACTTAGGTGTGCATGCTAGCCCAAAACTTAAAAAGAGTTAAAAAGGGGCATCATGAACTCACCTGACACGAGACACGAATTAACCACGAGCTAGAGAATCCCTAAGTAATCCCAAGATTCAAACACCTACCGGTTTACATTCAATCAATACTAACGACATCAAGATGACTCGTTTATCCTACGAGACGTTCTAACGGGGTTCGGGTCACCTAAAGCCTCGACCTCATCAAACTAAATCACAATAGCCCCCGAGGCCTCACATTCATCAAAACGACCCTTAGACACTCCCAAGAATAAAGAATTCCCAAATTACCCCCGGAAGCACTAGGTGATACCAATACGCGCATTTAAGAGTCGTTTAGGCCATTAACATCCAACTCAGCCCCGTGTGGACCCAACAAGATAAAATCACATCCAACAAGTCCACACGACACTACACGAGTCAAATGGGTCGGTAATTCGCAAGTACAACGCACTAACAATTCAATAAACGCAATTGCGCGTTGTACCGACCCGTTGGATTAACCGACAACCAATTCAACCCCATAACTTATAAAAATGCTTTTTCAACATCCCGTACATCAAACCAAGTGTCCCCGAGCTGAATTGGTCGTTAATCACTTCAACCCTCGCGTTAAACGCACCAAACTACAATTCTAGTCAACCAAACATAACAATCAAACTACAACTAGTTGACCAACTTAACGAACACCAATGAAGATGATTTTTAAGTATGCTATACTAGACATACCTAGGAAGATTTCGGTGCAAAAACCTCAACCAAAACAGTCCCGGAAATGCTCAATTGGAGAGCCACCCGGTTAGCCTACAACAAGCCATTAATCGATCAATACGCGTGTTATAACGACCAATTATGGTGTAAAAGACTTGGGGAATCATAGTACTAACCTTGAATTGAAGTTTTATGGCTTAAACCTGGCTGGAAAGAAGAAAATTCGATGGGGGGGCTGAGCTTTGCGCCGATCGGACCAAGTGAGAAAAGGGGGTTAGGGTTTTTGGTTTATGTTATAATATAAAAGGTTTCACCCTAGCCCCTCCAATTTGAAGTATTTGGCACTTTGGGAAGAAAAGTTAAATGCTTTTACGTTCCGGGATGACGAGAAGGCTTCCGAGAAATGTCGGTTAAATCTTGAGAGTTATACACACTTTACAACTTAAATCTTTAAATCGCAAATTGACGGGCGTTACATTTCTGTACAACTTATTATGTGATCATCATCATGGTGTCATTCTAAATTGACAATCATGGTCATGTTTCACTACCGCTTATCGGAACATTTAACATTCGGTTTAAGCTTTTTTAAAAACTCAAAACAACGTTTAGTAATCAAACTACACTAAATCTGACTTAAATCATTTTGACATATTGTACATGACTAGAAAAATATGGAATACAAACTCGACTCTCTCCCGGGTTTGTGTTCGATAAATACGAACCACTTGCTTAAGCACTCGTTTTCTTAATAAAGGTTCTGTTCTTTCCGAACCAAACTCGTTAAAATTAACTAATAATTATCATAACTTACAACTCTTTTAAAACTAAAATAAAACAACTCAAACCTTATTTTCATGAAAACATGAATTATAAAACTAAATTATCTATTTTTTCTTCTACCATTATATGTCGAATAATCAAACGCCCAACTTGTTGTTTCTTCTTTTATTTCTCAAACATCATTTTGATCCTAGTTATTTTGTTTAGGGTCGCTCTTTGAATCAAATCTCGTTGGTTCGTTCGCTTAAGGTCGCGCTCGTCTTAATTTCGCGCTACTTTTCATGTGAGTTTCTCACACCCATTTTTACTTTATTATTTTGGGGGTAACATATATATCCTATCAAAACACTTAGTGTTTTTAACCTCATTGCCTCAAACTAAAATTCACATCATGGATGTCACACCGCAACCTAAGGCGGAAATGCCGTGACGTGATCCGATTGCTCACAGCTCGAAGATGCTATCATAATATAAATGTGACAATATCCATTTAATTATTTTATTTCAAATGTTCACACAATATTCAAATACAACAAACAATTGAAATAAATATGTATATATATAACTAGTTAAATTCATGTTTGTCATCGATAACCCTAAGGTCTTTCTAAGTGTCCAAACTTCAACTCAAGCAATCTGAATATGCGTAGAAAACAGAGTTTGTCAACAACACATATTGAGTGAGTTTATCACTAGTTTTGCAATAAAATAATGTTAATATAATAAATAAGAGAAATAAGCAAAACGTAATAAATGCGGTAATGAAATCAAACCATTAGCAAATAAGTTGTTGATTAAACCATTGCCAAGCGAATCGGGCACCGGTAAATCAACCATGAGAAAATAATAATAAAACCGTTGCCAAGAGAATCGGGTGGTGGTCAATGAGAACCCTCCACAAGGGGATATGTCAAACGAATGCACATAAACAAGTAAGCACATAACAAGTATATTTGATTAATCACACACAACTACACGTTTGCTATTTTTGATATATATATATATATATATAGTATGATATACGCATATGTCCCCAAAACATTGTGAAAATTGAGTAAAATAGGGGAATGATCAAACTCACCTCAGATTGAAGGCAAGTGATTAATAATTAAGATAAACGAACTAAAGATTAAGCGAGTCATCAACTATGCGTCGAACGAGATTAATGATCAGAACCTGAAACTTTGGGATATTATAACATAATTAAAAAAAAACTCGTGGCCGCTGAAATCAATTCAAACGGACGTTTAGAACTCAAGTTACGTTATATTTAAGATTTAAGCGAGCTGGTACTGACCAGAATCCGATCAGCGAGTCGGAAGTCGGATTTTGGTCAGTAGCCTTATCATTATGTTACAAGAATAAAAGTCTTCTGGACTGAACGTTGAATCCGACCAGAAGTATGAGAAAACGTTAAGTCAAACTAGTTGACTATTTTGCCCTTTATCGAGTTTTAAAGCGATTGACCAGTCAACACCCTTCAACCACCGAAATTGATTGAAGGTTATTGACTAGGGAATATATATGAACGATTCCTATGTCTACAACTTACCCAGAAAGTAAAAGAATCAAGAGAAACAAAGAGTCAAAGGTCCACATGTATGCAAAGTCAACCGTTTATGAGTGTACCTTCAACGATAATGCAAAAACCGAAGAAGATTGCTGATGAATAGATGGAGGACGGCTGGAGTAGGTGAGTTAGGGTTTAGGGATAATTTGTGGTAGAGAAGTAATGATATGTTTATATAGGATTCACTAAATCAAACTAAATATGGTAACTTACTCGTTTAAGAACCGAATGGGCCTTTAATGATCAAATCAATAGAATAACCAGAGTATTTCGTTCTTGGACAGGGGTTAATGTATATGGACATGTATCTAGACTTTGAGGGACTTCTTGGGGCTTAAAACACTTGATTTCGTCCAAAAATAAGCGATTTCGGGCCAAAAATGAACTAGGAAATGATTTTAAGCAAAATGATCTTAACAGCTTGCCCATAGCGCCTCGTGGTGGGGGAGGGCCATCCCACCACGTGGTGCTCCGGCCAAAATGGGAGGAATTTGATTTTTGACGCTTTTAGTCCTTGTAGTTTGAGAATTGGATAATTAATGAATCTTTTATGCATAAATTAAGAATTGAACATCTTTTAAAGTATGAAGGGCCTAAAGTGAATATTAGAAACTTAAAGTCTTATAAATATTTGATTTCCAATAACAATAAAGATCTAAAAATGTTTCCGGGTCGGATTATACGCAAACGAATACGGGTTTGAAAAATCCGAGACGTTACAGTCTCCCCTACTTTTGGGAATTTCGTCCCGAAATTAAGGAAAACCAAAACATCATTGTTGTTTGAAAATAATTAAACTTTTAAGGAAAATATCATAACGTAGAAGTTATGATAACCGAGGCAACGCTTCAAATGACAATCCGATAAGGACACTTATATATAGGGCGTACCAACGGCGTATCCACCGTGTCTTTATCATCTCATCATTTGTACCGTTACCCAAGTTACTTTAGGTTCTAAATCATGACACACAATTGTACGTCTTATGATTTCCATGCGAGGATTTGAATAATTATGTTCCGGACCATAATTACTCTTATCATCAGATGGTCCGCATAACTCGTTCCATCATGTGGGTTATAACACATTTAAAACCATCATTTTGAAAGAAACAAACGTTTTGATAATTTTAAATATAACTTGAGGGATACTTAAATGTTCGAGTTGGATTATTAAAACTGTGTAATTTCTAAAACGTCTTTTATGGCAAAGATATGAATTTCGGAGATTGAAATGGATTTCTTGAAACAGACATTTGAAATGAATTATGTTGATCGAGAATAAGCTAAGAGTGGAATATGAAGTTAACCGTGATAGATAAAGGAACTTGATTCATGAGATGGTATGCGCAAAAGTTTAATTTATAACAATTCTTAAGATAGTTAATAACATGTGGAATCTTTAAAGATCGTATTCATTAGGAACGAAATTCATAAGATCGAGAGTATAAATTTAAACGAAGATTTTGGTGAGTCAAGTTTAGTTAGTTGAGAACTTATGAGATTTAAAGAGAAGTTAATATAAAGTTATAGCTTTTCAAGTTTGTGATTTTGAGATGAGATTAATTCAATTAAGATATTCTTAAAATATTATAATAGTTAGTAATTAATAATTTAAATATTAATGATAATGCGAAAATATACGTACTTGAATTAAATTGTTAATTATTTAAATTGGGAAGCGGATATTCCCGAATCACCGAGATAGTCCTATTCCAATTAAATTTTTAAAATCAGATAAAATATAAAGTGAGAAATTGAAGATATTAAATTAGATTAAATTGGAAATTCGTGGATTTTTCCTTTTTTTCACAAAATCATTATAAATATCAGGAAATATATAAGTTGACTTATTGATAATGGAAATTCAAGAAAATAACAAATAAGATAAATGCGAAGCTAGAAATGCATGAACCACCATGACTATTCTAACACTACGAATTTATCATTTAAAACATTCAAAAATTTCAAGGTGTATTAAAATCAAATTGGGGAGTTGAAATATTTATGAACCAACTTTCAGTTTTAACAAAATAACGATCTTAATCGATAAATAAAACGAGCGATGGGTTTTAATGGAGATTAAACCAAAAAGTCAATTTTTAATGGTAAAAGTTTAATTAATGGAAGTTTTAATTTAATAATGAAAATTAAATTTTAATAATTAAAAATTCCGTTTTAATTATAATAAAAGTTACAATAATTAAATTTTAATAATAAAAACTTATAAAATGGGAAGTAAGTTGCGAAAACTAATATGAGGTTGAGGAAAAACAAGTAGTAATAAAATATTTTATAGTTAAATTGAGGGTACGGATTTAAGTGCATTTGGTAGTTTATAGTTTGAGGAAATAAATGAGAGTAGATAATTTAATTAACATTATAACAGATATAAGTTATTATAAGATTTATTGATTGAGGTATTTTAGTTTTGTCGAGCTTGGTGGTTGGTCGGTTAATGGCATACAGCAGCAACTCCTTGGCGATTCTAGTAGTCATACGGTGATCGTGAGAAGCAGATGAACGACATTGATTATGATGATGGAATCTGAGGGAAAACATTCTATGATGGCCAAAAATGAAACCTTACAAGTTGATGGGTAAGTTGTGTGAATAAGTTGATGTGAGATAATAGAGGAATGTACCTAAATCAAATTGTGCAAGTGATGACTCGAGGACGAGTCAGGATTTAAAATAATGTGAATAATTTTCTTGAGATATTTAATTTAATAAATAACGTTTACAAAAAAAATTCAAAAGTAAAATGTTATTGGGTTGGGCTTTCCATGGGCTCCTCATGGTAGCTCAAGATCCCAATTTAAATAACGAAACATGTTCAATGAGTTGGCCTCCCATGAGCTTTCCATGTCAATTTGAATGGCCCAACTAAAATAGCGAGTAACAAACAATTGAGTTGATCAGCCCATGAGCGTGTACATAGCGTTTAACTAACCCAACTAATTAACGAATTATCAAATCAATAGAGTTGTTCGGACCATAAGCGTTACGTGGCATTTAACTAACCTAACTAAATATCGAATCAACGAATCAAATATAAGTAGTTGGTGTATCTCGGGAACCACCCCGGACAATACGTTCCAACCCAAAAATCAAATCGAAAATGGTTTAAGAAATGGATAGTTGGAGTGCCCATGGATTTACATGGATTTTTCACCCAACTAAGCATTTAAAATAATTTAAAACACAATTTGGAAGTACAACCGTTTAGCCGGTTATGTTTACCACGCAACCGTTTAGCCGATTACAGGTACGACTGAAAGTTATGGTTGTACGAAATTTGTCATACCTCCATGCTTCAAGGTGAAAGAGCAAAAATAAAACACGGGAATTCTTTAAGAATTTCCCACAATAAAAGATAATCTACCAAAAAAAAGATTTAGAAAAATATTTTGAATGTAAGGCATAGCCTCGGAATTTGTGTGTGTGTGCAATAAATAAATAAAATAAAATACAATAAACAATTAATCTAATTAAGCTGTAAACAATTAAATAGCACATAAGGCAGTTTAGATAAGCACGTGTACGGTTCCTAACATATGTCTAGGACAATTTCTAATGACCTATCTTATAACATTCGGCTCTGATACCAATCTGTCACACCCCAACCTAAGGCGGAAATGCCGGGACGTGATCCGATTGCTCACATCTCGAAGATACTATCATAATATAAATGTGACAATATCTATTTAATTATTTTATTTCAAATGTGCACACAATATTCAAATAAAACAAACAATTCTAATAAATATATATATATAACAAGTTAAATTCATGTTTGTCTTCAATAAACCCTAAGGTCTTTCTAAGTGTCCAAACTTCAACTCAAGCAACCTACTTATGCGTAGAAAACAGAATTAGTCAACAACACATGTTGAGTGAGTTTATCACTAGTTTTGCAATAAAATAATGTTAATATAATAAATAAGAGAAATAAGCAAAACGTAATAAATGCGGTAATGAAATCAAACCATTAGCAAATAAGTTGTTGATTAAACCACTGCCAGGCGAATCGGGCGCCGGTAAATCAACCATGAGAGAATAATAATAAGACCGTTGCCAAGAGAATCGGGCGGTGGTCAATGAGAACCCTTCACAAGGGGATATGTCAAACGAATGCACATAAAAAAGTAAGCACATAACAAGTATATTTGATTAATCACACACAACTACACGTTTGATATTTTTGATATATATATATATATATATAGTAAGATATACGCATATGTCCCCAAAACATTATGAAAATTGAGTAAAATAGGGGAATGATAAAACTCACCTTAGATTAAAGGCAAGTGATTAATAATTAAGATAAACGAACTAAAGATTAAGCGAGTCATCCACTATGCGTCGAACGAGATTAATGATCAGAACCTAAAACTTTGGGATATTATAAAATAAGTAAAAACAAACTCGTGGCCGCTGGAATCAATTCAAACGGACGTTTAGAACTTAAGTTACGTTGTATTTAAGATTTAAACGAGCTGGTAGTGACCAGAATCCGAACAGCGAGTCGGATGTTGGGTTTTGGTCAGTAGCCTTAAAATTACGTTACGAGAATAAACGTCTTCTGGACCGAACGTTGAATCTGACCAGAAGTATGAGAAAACGTTAAGTCAAACTAGTTGACTATTTTGCCCTTTATCGAGTTTTAAAGCGATTGACCAATCAAAACCCTTCAACCACCAAAATTGATTGAAGGTTATTGACTAGGGAATATATATGAACGATTCCTATGTTTAAAACTTACCTGAAAAGTGAAAGAATCAAGAGAAACAAAGAGTCAAAGATCCACATGTATGCAAAGTCAACCGTTTATGAGTGTATCTTCAACAATAATGCAAAAACCAAAGAAGATTGCTGATGAATAGATGGAGGATGGTTGGAGTAGGTGAGTTAGAGTTTAGGGAGGATTTGTGGTAGAGAAATAATGATATGTTTATATAGGATTCACTAAATCAAACTAAATATGGTAACTTACTCGTTTAAGAACCGAAATGATCAAATCAATAGAATAACCAGAGGATTTCGTTCTTGGACAAGGGTTAATGTATATGGACCTGTATCTAGGCTTTGAGGGACTTCTTGGGGCTTAAAACACTTGATTTCGTCCAAAAATAAGCGATTTCAGGCAAAAAATGAACTAGAAAACGATTTTAAGCAAAATGATCTGAACACTTGCCCATTGCACCGCGTGGTGGGGGAGCGCCATCCCACCACGTGGTGCTCCGGCCAAAATGGGAGGAATTTGATTTTTGATGCTTTTAGTCCTTGTAGCTTGAGAATTGGATAATTAATTAATCTTCTATGCATAAATTAAGAATTGAACATCTTTTAAAGTATGAAGGGCCTAAAGTGAATATTAGAAACTTAAAGTCTTATAAATATTTGATTTCCAATAACAATAAAGATCTAAAAATGTTTCCGGGTCGGGTTATATCCAAACGAATACGGGTTTGAAAAATTCAAGAATTTACAATAGATTTGTGTGTTATTACAAACTTGTATGAATTATGCCTTATTGATTGATATTGTTATTATTTATTGTTGCCTCAAAACTGCAGTAGCCTCAATGTAGTATGGTCATACGCTCCCTTTACTATTTAGACTTTATGTCAAATAGAAAAGGGACTCATCGATATTTTTATATATTTCATTACTTGTTTGTTTAATATACATGTTCATGGAATCGTACGATTTTGCCTCATATACTACTATATTATATCAACTTGTGAGAAATTTACCAACTATTTTATATTTATGCTACAGGTATGAATATTTGATGCAATTTACAAGACCAAAGACATTAGATTGCCTTTATGTTACTTTAATAAAAGGATGCAATAGTTAGTTTGTTTTGTTATGATGTCATTTCTGTTTTGAACTCGTGTACTTGAGATTTAATATGAAGATTTAATATTATAATGATAATATTGTCACTTTAATAGTTGTCTCCTGTGTTTTGAGAAATCTATACGTTACGCCAGGCCGTAAATTCCGTCGTCGGTCGGGGTGTGACATATAATTTGACATATATGAACCTACTTAAATGAACACACACACATAAATGAACACATTTACATGAACAAAAATAAACATAAACAAACACATACGAAATATCACGAACATAAACGTACGAACGAAACATGTGTTTATGTTCATTCATTTACGACCACAAATTTTTTGTCCATGTTCATTCGTTTATTAAATAAACGAGAATAAATGAACTTTCCACCGAACGATTCACACTCATTTCCATTTTCAACCATGCTTTTGAAGAAATTCCAAAACTGCCATTCTAATCTGTCGGATCCAATGTTAACAACATCCCCTCCGAGGGATTAGCGCAACCAATTAGAAATCACCACATATGCAAGTGTTTTCATTGGATCCGACTGGTTAGGAGAGTCTCCGATGGATTCGGGAAGCATCCAACAGAAAATTAAACCATCGGATCTGATGCTTTCATTCATGTTACCGTCGAATCCGACGTATTAATCTTCCATCAAATTTCTCTAACTTGAACACAAGGATTTGTCACTTACGCCTGGCATTCATCCTCAAATTGGTCAATTTATTCCAAATGTTTGTTGGAACTTGGAACTACGAGCAATCTTTGCTCTGTTTTCATGCTATGCTAGATTAGTGGAACAAACACTTGTCGGATTCTCATGATGTGATTTCAACATTTTCCAACAATGATAATACGGTTCCTGATCAACTATTCATCTCAAATTTGTGGATGCCATTATCAATGGCAGCCAATGAACATGAACTGCTTGTGGTGAACTATTCATCTCAAATTCGTCTCAAATTTGTGGATGCCATTGTTAGTAGGCCCCGCAGTTAGTGGTGAATTGCTTGGCGAAAAGTTACATAAACCAATGAACATGAACAAACTTTCTTTTGTTCACTTAATTAAACGAAAAACACATGTTTTGTTTTGTTTTATTTACGTTTGTTCACATTTTAATAAATACATAAGTAGTTATATTTTTATAAATATAAACATAAAAGGGTTTTCCTTTAAATTATATGTGTGTGTGTATGTACACAAGTTTATGTTTGGTCAATTATGTTCTTTATGTTCGTTGATGTTTGCTCTATTATGATCGTTTAAGTTTATTTTTGTTCGTTTGGGTTTTAAACAAAGGACATGAGCATGTCCGTTTTCGTAATGAACGGACATCAACACAAAAGTTTGTCCGTTATATGTTCGTGTAAGTGTTCGTTAAGTTAAACGAGGGTACACAAGCATGCCACCATTCATGTTTGTTTAGATCCTTTATAGGCCTAATTGTTAGGGTTTTCTATTCATTTGAAAATACAATTTTATATCTGAGTAATTGATTTTGATCATTGTTTTTCGCAACTTTCATCGCAGGTTCATATATGCATTTATGGCATTTGGTGTTATGCTGTGTTGTATATCTTGCACAGGTCATATTGCAGTTGAAGCCATTAATGGATGTTGTCTTTATTTTGTATCCTTTATGCATAAAACTGTTACTACAAATAGTTCTTAAGGGATACAGTTTGACCCTAATAAACCGACTTTATCGAGAAAGATTACATTTTTTTAGGTCAAGAGGTTGATAGCGAGATCTCAAATCAACTTATTGATCATAACCATGAGCTGTATTTAATTATAAACTCTTCTGGTGGATAGGTAATACCCGGTGGCTCTTTATGATACTATGCAATTTGTGCAACCAGATGTAGACACAACATGCATGGGATCCGCCGCTTCAATGGAATCTTTTATCCTGGTCGGAGGAGAAATTACCAAACGTCTAGCATTCCCTCAAGCTTGGCGCCAATGAGGCTTTTATTTATTTGAGAGAAAAAAGAAGACTATGTCTTCGCCATATGAAATATAAATATTAAGTAATAATAGCATGGGACTTTGAATTCGATATAAAAAAATTGTTATCAAACCATTAGCTTATGTATAATAAAATAACAGTTTTTATGTGTTTTGTTTTCCTTAATATTGAATTTTGAATTATATTGTTTTGAAAATTGTATTCATCCTGCTGGAGGTCACTTTGATTATGTTCATTGCATCTTAGTTGGGGAAAGGGTATGATAGTCAAATCATGTACAAATTTATGCATATATTACTACCAAAAGGTAGTTAATGAATCATATTATGGATTTATTACGATTTTCCTTTGGACCCGACCAGGGCGATTGATAGATTTAGGAAGTTTGTTGAATCAGATGCTGATTTTTGTAAGTTTATTGGCATTACAGTTGTTGTAGTGCGGGTTAGTATTTTCATAATGATTTTTAGTTAATATGGTTTAAAATTATTTATTTTCCTATTAAGCTCATTGTTGTTTTTCAGGTTTGTGTGTGTGCTGCTTGCTGTGGTGTTGAGCACAACGGCGAATTTACAGATGGGAATTGATGAAGATGACATTGGAGAATATGGTGTCGGTTAGGTTAATGGTAAATCTTTCCATTCTGACATATGGAGTTCACATAGGCAGGCGAGAAAAGGTAATTTCTTGATTCTCAAATAGATACGCAGTTTATGTTTAACTTTGGTTTTATATTGAATGAGTCTTGGTATATAATAATTTCATTATGGACAATGAATTAACATTTATTCTTGTGCATTGCAGTATGGATTGATTAGCAATAATGCCAACTAAACTGGGAAGTTCCAAGTGAAAATATGTAGTTCATATTTGTGGATTGCTTTGTACAGAAATCAGATAGTTCCTTTTTTTAGTGGTTGTTTTTTACCGTACCATATACAAGCATGGATGTGCCCACCCATGGGGCGACTGGCTCTCGTCCAGGCCAAGTCAGCCTTGGTCCAGTCTAGTCCTGATAAAGGCCCATTTGGCATAACACGGTTAAAGTCTTATTTCTGTTAATATTATTAATATTAAATTAACTTTATTATTAATTATAAGTATAAGGGTCTTATTGTAATTATTGTATTTAGTAGGGTTAATATGTAATTATTTATTCTATAAATAGGGATGATGTCAGAAAAATTATGTTAACGTATTCTACATATTCAATTCGCATATTAGTATTGTTAAATCAAGAATTAGTGATTATCATCTTGTTCTTATTCTATTTCTTATTCAATACAATTGAATTGTCAATTGTGTATTTGATCTCTGATTTACCAACAGTGGCATCAGAGCCAAGGTTTTTAATCGATTTTGGAATTCTGTTATGAATGTCCCAGGTTTAGAAATTGATCAAGGGAAAGAAGAGATCAAAATTCTGATCATGGGATAGAAAGATTAGAAGTGGCGATCAAGTTTATGATCAAGGATCTTTGAATTAAGAATGAATTGGTTTGAAGAAATCAATTTCGTAGAAGGGGTTGTAATCAGTTGGAAAGGTCAATTCAAAAAAAGTGATCAAATTGAGTGAAGAAACCCCTAACCAATTAAACAATTGATTTTGGGAAAGGTCCTATAATCTACCAATAAAAGATCGATCAGAACAATTGCAATTTTAAAATTGTTGGTAGTAACTGTATGTACAGTAGTGTGCCAATTGAATTATAGAAGCATTTTGTAATTTCAATTTGAAATTCGTGGAATTCTTGAAATTTGAACAAGTACATTGGTTTTTTCTTTACAAAAAACAAACAAGAAAAGTTAAGAACTGATTTGTTCAGAAGTTTTGAAGTGTAAAATATTGAGGGTTCTTGAATTTTTTTGTTTTCAAGAAATATTAAGGATAGTTGGTTTCATTTGTTTAAGCAACCGAAAAACCCGTGTATTGTTGTCGGTGGAGACAAACAATTGGTTTTGATTTGCCTTGCAACCGAAAACCCAGATATTATTCTTGGTCGAAACAGTTGGTTTTGATTCACTTGGTGACCGATAAACCCGAACACCGTTGTGTTTTTGATTAGTTGGTTTGAGTTATTTTGGCAACCGAAAAACCCGTATATTTTTGTTGGTTAACACATACAATTGGTTTTGATTTGCCTTGGGAAACCCGTGTACTACTCTCGGTTTAAAACGGTTGGTTTTGATTCATTTTGTGACCGAAAAACCCGTATACCGTTGTTGAAACAGTTGGTTTTAATAACCAGTGTACTGTGATAGAATTAACAGTTGGTTTTGATTTGTCTTAAGTTGTAAGGCAACCGGAAAACCGGTGAACTGTTATTGGTAAATGTTGATATCGATTTGATCTGATACTAGTAAAGTTAAAATCAAAGTCGATCGAAACCGGTGATAGTCAACTTGTCAAGATTGGGAAAAAGAAAACTAAGAAAATGATTGAGTCCAAGGATACAGAAGTTGTGACTTCAAAGGAAGGAGGGACATCAATGAGTTTTCAACGCCCTGTGTTAAACTCGACAAATTACACCATTTGGGCAATAAAAATTAGATCGATCTTTAATGTCCTTGGAATTTTGGAAGCCGTCGAACCAAAAGAGGGCAGTGAGGTTGATGAGAAAAAGAATAATGCAGCAATTGCATTACTATACCAAGCAACTCCAGAAAACATGGTATTGCAAATTGCTAACTTTACTTCGGCCAGATAAATTTGGGACGCGTTAAAGGTTCGACATGTTGGAGTTGACAGAGTTAAAGAAGCGTGCTTAGAAACACTTGAGTCAGATTTTGAGTCTCTAAGAATGGGTGTTGCCGAGTCGCTTGATGTTTATGACGGAAAAATTAGTGAGATTGCATCACAAGCAAGCAATCTTGGGCATACTATGAATGACAAGAAACTGGTCCGAAAACTACAAAGTTCGGTGCCAGAAAAGTTTATTCAGATTGTTGCTGCGATCGAGCAGTTATTGATCTTGGTGCAATGCCATTCCAAGAAGCTGTTGGAAGATTAAAGGCTTTCGAGTAACGCACCAAGAAGAAAATCAAGGAGGAAGACATGAAGAAGACTGAAAGAAGAAAGCTAATGACCATAAATGTGAACGTTGCGGTCACGAAAGTTTAAAGCTGGAAAACAGAGAACGTGGTCAAGGCAAAAGTTGGAAGTCATAGAAAAATAAAGGTGGGAAGCACGGTCACCAAAACAAAGATCACTTAAGATGCTTCAATTGTAATGAACTTGGACATTTCAAACATGAATGTCCAAAAGGGGAGAAAAGAGTGGAAGCAAACCTGATCCGGGAGGAAGATGACGAACCAACGCTACTGTGATGGCAACCGGGTCTTGAATAAACAAAGCCCTCACTTAAACTAAGTTTAGTTTAAGGGGGAGTATTAATATTAAACTAAACTTTATTATTAATTATAAGTATAAGGGTCTTATTGTAATTGTTGTATTTAGTAGGGTTAATATGTAATTATTTATTCTATAAATAGGGATTATGTCAGACAAATTATGTTAACGCATTCTACATATTCAATTCGCATATTAGTATTGTTAAATCAAGAATTCGTTATTATCATCTTGTTCTTATTCTATTCTTATTCAATACAATTGAATTGTCAATTGTGTATTTGATCTCTGATTTACCAACAAATATTGAATTGAGCTGGTCTGGTAATGGTGAAAAGTGAAGTAAAGAAACTAACACATGCCTTTATATGTTATATTCAGTGGTGCAGAACTAAGATTTTTTCTACCGGGTTTTTTTCCCAATGCTTGGATATCTATTAACTCAACGTCCAATTTACCAGTTTGGGTCAGGTTTGTCACATAAATAATGCACATGAATAATGACACTTTATTGCTACAACCAGTAATATAAGAGCTAGCTACAATAACGGTTTTGAAAAATTAATTGAAATACTTAATCGAAATTGAAACTCATATTTTTTTTCTTTTTTGCTTTTCACTTTGTTTTTCAAATGTAACATGTATAGATTGCTCTATTATAAGTAAGTTTGAAAAGCTCAAGGGTCGGCTTTCAAAAGACTCCGCATGATCTTGGTCAAAGTTATGCGCAAATGAAAGACAGGTGATACGTGGCCTAACGACCTTGAATACATGGTAAGCTCAAACAAAGCAAGTCAAAAGCTGATAGACGACACATGATCGAAAGGTAAGTGCAACTAAGTAATCAAGTTGAGTGAACTCCGACTACTCAAAAGTTGAAGACTTTAATGACAAAGGAGAAATGATTGACACATGATGCATACAATTATTTGACTTATCATATGAAACTGCTAAGAAAACACTTATCGGTTAAGACTTATTACGACTGTTTTGGGGGCGACTAAAAACAAGACAGAAGCTTGGAGCTATGTCAATAAAGGCGGCTTGCAGTATCACGATACATGGTTTTTCATTGATAGGTTTAACAAGCATAATGGTAATATATTATGTCATATAGTAGAAGTTAAATGTTTCTAAATATCGTGGAGCTATTTTTTGTGCATGTGCATGATTACAAAGAATGCTTGATGTTCAATTAAAACAATAATCTATTAGTAACAAAAAGAATAAAGATTGATTGTCTAGTTATGCACTCCATCAACAACAGAATGCCCTATCCCGGGGCTGGGACCCGAGTTCTTGACCCCATAAAGAGCAAGAATTTGTTCATAACGCCCATAAATTGACTTCCCTCCTTTTTCTACACACTTCACTGTATGTTGGTTCAAATCAGATTTCAACGTGCGTGCTTCAATTGACGTGAACAGCGAGCTTACACTCAAGAAAAGGATCACGAAAAATACAATGTTGTTTAATTTCATTACCATGGTTTTAGAGTCTACTTTGACTTGTAAAACTTAAAAAGATTTTTGTAAAGAACTAAAGAATTTGTTGGTGTTTAAAGTGGCGAGGGAAAAGTGGTATTTATAGAATTGGGTTTGGATGGTTGTGGTCATATGGTGGTTTAAATTGGAAGTTGGAACTACTAGGAAACTTGTTTAGAAGGTGCATAGATGGTGTGATTGAGGACAAATTTTGAAAGCAATGGTGGCCCGTGAGTGTAATTGAATGATGTATCCATTATTTTGTTTGAATATTTGACATTTTTTAGTCAACTTTAAGACCATAAGGAGGAGATTTGACTACACTTGTAAAGGTTTTGTTTTTTTTTTAAATGTATTATATTCATGATAGAAAAAAACTACGCATTTAGCCGTTTTATAGTTGATTTTTTATTTACTAGAAATATTATTTTTTTCAAAAAAAAGTTTTTACTTGTAGAAATGAAATAAACAAATACGAAGAAAGGAGTAGCAGCAGATAGCTAAGGCTCTTGCTTTGACACAATTTTCTTAAAATAGATTTCGCCTCTAATAACCTACAACAAAGGAAATAAGGAAATAAAAGTGTTTACATGTATGGTTTGAGTAAACAGGTATGCATGTATGTTTTGGATTATCATATCAGATATCACTATGAAAATTTTTAAAACAGATCTTATATCCAGTATCATGTCTGCTCTAAAAAAAATTGGATTTCAACTTTACGTATGTGGTTTGAGTTCAAGTGTCATCCTTAGAGATTAAATCAGGTAAAGGAGATCATGCTTTAATATTCATAATTTTAGTATCGTGTTTTAATTCATTGCAATTGGATACCTAACATTTCAAACACATGTCATTTTAGTACTTTTTTTAACTCCGTCTAATTTGTCCATTAAGTCATGGGTAAATAGGTAATTTCGTTTATTTTATTTATTTTCTCTTTTGAGTTAAGTGTCATTTTCATACCTATGGTTTGTTCAATTACACAACTTTAGTACATTTTTTTGAATTTATTACAACTTGATACTTGGATTAGTTTTGGATACACATGCAAACCAGAAGAGAAATTGCACATTACATATTGCAATTAAAATGCCACTAAAATACATGATAGAAGATGAAAAACAACCATGAAATGCGTAACATAATTTTTAGTCTTTTGTTCCCAATATTCTTCCAGCTTCAAGATATTTGAGTTTGTCTTGGCCATTGTTCTAGCATTTTCTTCATGTGCGTTAATTTTGTTCAAAAGTCCGGGTATGATAATAATCACTCTTTTGACACATCAGAGGATCAAACCAAATAACAAACCCACAACTTCGCATCTTTCAGTATAACATCAATTAAGTCAGAAATTGGAAGACCAACATCGATTAATTACGTCAGAAGTGAACAAAATTAATGTTTTAGCATACCTTTCTGGCACAGCAATAAAAAAGTCGACCATGGTTACATGATTTCCAAGATGTTCGAACGATGGTTGACGAACTACATGGGCAAAGCATCAAACCATAATTCATTGAACTTGAAGATGAATAATGGTTAAGGTTTGAAGGACCGATGAGCAGGGGTGATATTCGTTTAGAGTTAGAGATGACATTTTAATTGTAATATGCAATATGTAATGCCACTTTTGGTTTGTCTATGTATCAAAAATTAATCGAAGTATCCAGTTGCACTAAATTCAAAAAAATGTACTAAAGTTGCGTAATTAAGCAAACCATAGGTATGAAAATACACTTAACTCAAAAGAGAAAATAAATAAATAAATGAAATTACCTATTTAATCTTAACTTAACGGACAAAATAGACGTGGTTAGAAAAAGTATTAAAATGGCATCCTTTTGAAATGTCAGATATCCAATTACAATGAATTAAAAAATAGTACTAAAGTTGCGCAATTAAAGAAACTACATGTATAAAAATGACACTTGACTCGTATAGGATAAATGAATTAGTTTTATGTTATTTGTAGTTTAAGACTAAAACTAGAAGAATAAATTGCATCCAAGTTCTTGTATGGAAAATTTTGTATTATAAAGAGCATTCAACCGAAACAGGAGAGAATGTCACGCTTTCAACTGATTTGGTACAAGGACGTTTAAAAAGAATTTTAAATTTATACAAGTCTAGCTACATATATGTTTTATGATTTTAAATGAAAGCCAGGCGGCAATATTGACCACAAGAATAACACTCAAACCAACTTGTTACATACGTATGGAAGAAAAAAATTGAAAGCAATAACCATATTAAATTTTGTCAAAATATAGTGACACTAGATTTTATCCATGTATTACGGGGGTTGTTTTACATTATTCGTTTTTAATATATATATATACTAGATTTTATCTCCCGTATTACGGGGGTTGTTTTACATTTTCGTTTTCAATATTTATTTATGTCTATTTGGATTTTAATTTTATTTACTGTAAAAAAGTTAATAATTAATATACTTTAGTTTTGATGATAAAATGGTTTCACAAATAGATGATATGTTATAATCCGGTTTAAAAGTTATCTGAGTTTGGTGATACTTATTATCCGTTTATTTTCTTTATTATAAAATTATTTCTTAATTATAAGTAATATATTTTTTTTAAATAAAACAGGATATTAATTTTTAGTATAACCTTGTTTTATAGGATTCTCATATCAAATATTTTATGAGATTAATTTTTAATATAATGAGATGTTATAACCCGTTTAAGAGCTATCTGGTTTGGTGAGACCTTTACCCGTGAATTCGGGTCAAATGCGTGAGAAGCCTTCATTTACAAATAAAGCAATCCGATGACTTGAGAGAATGGTTGTTTTATATTTTTTATTTTTTAATATTTATTTTTGGGCTTTTAATTTTTTTTATTGTAAGAAAGTTAATAAAATAGTTAGGGTTTGATGATAAAAGAGTTTCATAAATAAATAATATGTTATTGCTCGTTTAAAAGCTATCTGGATTTGATGACCCATGACCCGCTTATGTTTTTTACAATAAAATCGTTTATTAATTATAAATAGTATCTTTTTTTTTAAATTGGATATTAAATTTTAGTATATCCCTATTTTATAGGATTTTCACATCAAATAATTGGTAAGATTAATTTTTAATTTAATAAGATGCTATAACCCGTTTAAGAGCTATCTGGTTTTGGTAAGACTCATACCCATGAATTTGGGTTAAATCAATGAGAGACCTCCATTTAAAAATCAAGCAATTTGGTGGCTTCCATAAAAGGGAGAGCGATCACATCGCGACACGTAGGATATTAGGGTTTTCGTTTACATATAATATATATATATATTGATTTTAATTTTATTTATTATAAGAAAGTTAATAATTAATATACTTGAGGTTTGATGATAAAATGGTTTCATAAATAAATGATATATTATAATCCGGTTTAAAAGCTATCTGGGTTTGGTGATACCCATTACTCGTTTATTTTCTTTATTATAAAATTGTTTCTTAATTATAAATAATATCATTTATTAAACGGGTTATAACATATCATTTATTTATGAAACCATTTCTTCACCAAACATTAAGTATATTATTAACTATCTTACAATAAAGAAAATTGAAATCCATAAAATAAATATTAAAAAACGAAAAATGTAAAACAACCATTCTTTTAAGCCATCAGATTGCTTTATTTGTAAAAGAAGACTTCTCAGGCATTTGACCCGAATTCACGGGTAAACGTCTCATCAAACCCAGATAGCTCTTAAATGGGTTATAACATCTTATTATATTAAAAATAATCTAATCAAATATTTGATATGAAAATCCTATAAAATAGGAATATACTAAAAATTAATATCCGATTTTATTTTAAAAAAAGATATTATTTATAATTAAGAAACAATTTTATAATAAATAAAATAAACTGGTAATGGGTATCACCAAACCAAGATAGCTTTTAAACCGGATTATAACATATAATTTATTTGTGAAACCACTTCATCATTAAAACTCAAGTATATTAATTATTAACTTTCTTATAATAAATAAAATTAAAATCCAAATATACATATATAAATATTAAAAACGAATAACGTAAAACAACCTCCGTAATACGGAGGATAAAATCTAGTTTATATATATTATAGATATAAGATAAAGAATATTTTAATTTTTTAAATGTTTACTATTCTTCAGTTTTTCTGGTCTCACCTATATTTTATATTTTTATCTTTAATGTTGATTTGGTTTAATAAAGAATTACCCTATTAACCACCCCATTAGTTAACTCTGAGTAACAACAACAGGTAATTCTTAAAAGTGGTTTTTGCTTCTTAGATCGGGCGTAGTACACATTTGTCACCTCATCAAGATTTCAAGTGCCAACCATTAGAAAAGGATTATAGAGGGGCCATGAAGCTTATAACGGGCATGAGGGGCTTGAGTGTGAGGCCAAACAGTTTTTAGCCAATCATCTTTCAACGAACAGTTATTATTAAAAATAAAAAATAACAAAAAAGTAATTATGTTTTTAATTAAATCGTAACGTCCTTTTGAGTGAAAAGTTAATAAAACCCCATACGACATCTTAGCAATTGTTTTTGCACTTTTTAATCAATCCACAACATATATTATTATACTTTCATTAATAAAATTTTTAGTTTATTTTAATTCTGTATAGCAAAGTTTAAAATAATTTGTACCTCCTATTAATTTTTTGTTTCTTTACGTGCAACAGGTTATTAATAGTCTTATTATTTTTTTATTTTTAATATATTTTATATTCATAAATTTTAGTATTTTATTTAGATCAAGCCAAACGTAATTGGTTCAATCACTATAATGAGGTTAAAAATTGGGAAAAGAGGATATAGTAGTTAAGAAAAAGGAAGGGGAAATTATCAAATAGAGAAGTGAACTTAAAAATTTTATGGACATTGACAAATAATAATAATAAATAAATAAATAAGTAGGTTTACAAAATAGACATAACTAGTATCTAGACCCGTGCGTTGCGCCGGGTTAGTATGTAGGCATGTGAGGTAGAAAAAAAATCTGTAACTGTTTGAGGCTCGTATATCCATTATGGTTGCAACATACGTTGCCGCCAGATAACTAACTGTCATCATAACCCAGTCAAAAGATTATAAAATCCTATTCGTACAAACACTACATAAGTTGTGGCATGTATCTCCTATTTGAACACCACATAAGGGATCCACTATCTTTTCATGGTTCATCCATTTCAGCTTGTTTAACAGCTTCCAAAGGCACTTTCTTAAGGTAGAATCTTTTCATCTCTTAGCTTATTTTGTTCTCTTGGTAAAATGTTCATAAACCTGATGAAAACCACCATTGTGTATTGGATCTTTTCATGTTTGACGTGTTCCTTTTGTGATATAATATCAATTATGCTTTTGGAGTTTTCTGATTTATGTGGTTAATAAAAAACGTCAGTGTAGCTGAATAACCAAAGAAAATGTAACATTTTGGGTTTTCCGTACTCATATTTGTATTTGTTTATCGGGTTACGAATATTATTCGGATCTTTCTTATTAATAAAATTATGCATTTATTAGTGGAATAATTATTTTTACCTTAGTTTATAATTCCTTAACTTTCATTAGTGCCAAATAGCCCTTAGAAACTCTTAAAATCGTTTAAAACGGCTTAAAAAATGCGTTTTTGGAACTACAGGGACTAAAAATATCAAAAGTTGAAAGTCTAGTGAAGCTGCACCTTCACGCGGCGCGAAGATGTCAGCCTTGCACCTTAGCGCGGCGCGGAGATGTCACCAGATCAGCCAAATTAGTTCGTGATCTTCGTTTCATGCTAAATCTTTCCTAAATCACGAAAATTGAGCCACAAGTTATTGTACTTAGTGTGTAATGATGTCTAGGTTCATAATTAGTAATTTGGTTAATATATTGGTGAATATATGACCCGATTTCGTTCTTAATTATGTGATTCGGTTACTAAAATCGACCCATTTCTTGTCCAACAAGTTGATTTAACCCCTATATAAACACATCATAATTCCAAACTCTAAAGCTTACTGCAACTAAGCATTCCCAGCCGTCACCTACTCTCAACCGATGTTTTCTTGCTCGTTTTTGTTCATTTACTTGAAGACTGAGAGCTGCAGTTTGACTTTGACAGTCGTTAAACATTTGACCTCAATTTCTCGCTAATACAAACACCATCCGGGTAAGTTGTTAACTAATCAAACGTTCATTAATACTCACTTTTCGATAACCCTCAATCAATTTCTGAAATTGAGGAGTATTGACAGGTCAATTAGAGTCAAACCCGTTTAAGGGCAAAATAGTCAATAACTTTGACTATCCGTTTTCTCATACTTCTGGTCGGATTCAACCTTCGGTCCAGAAGACTTTTATTCTCGTAACGAAATTTTAAGGCTACTGACCAAAACCCGACTTCCGACTCGCTGTTTGGATTCTGGTCAGTACCAGCTCGCTTAAATCTTAAATATAACATAACTTGAGTTCTAATCGTCCGTTTGGATTGATTCCAGTGGAAGCGAGTTTTTTTTACTTGTATTATCATATCTCAAAGATTCAGATTATGATTGTTCATATCGTTTGATGTGTAGTGGACGACTCGCTTATTCATTAGCTCGTTTAATTGCATTTATTAATCGCTTGTCATTAATCTGAGGTGAATTTTATCATTCCCCTATTTTACTCAATTTTCACAACGTTTTGGGGACATATGCGCATATCATATTATACGTATATGTCAAAAATAGCAAACGTGTAATTGTGTGTGATTAATCAAATATACTTGTTATGTGCTTACTTGTTTATGTGCGCATTCGTGCTCGGAGAGGTCCCACATATCCCCTTTTATAGGGTTCTTATATTATTGACCAACGCCCGATTCGCTTGGCAATGGTTTAATCGACAATTTATTTGCTCATGGTTTAATTTCATTACCGCATTTATTACATTTTGCTTATTTATTTTATTTATTGTATCAACATTATTTTATTGCAAAACTGGTGATAAACTCGCTCAACATGTGTTGTTGACAAACTCTGTTTTCTACGCATATGCAGGTTGCTTTTGAGTTGAAGTTGAAGTATGGACATTTAGAAAGATCTTAGGATTTTAATGAAGACAAACATGAATTTAAATTTGTTATATATACTTGTTTGAATTGTTTTGTTATATTTGGATATTGTGTGTACATTTGAAATAAAATAATTAAATAGATATTGTCACATTTATATTATGATAGTATCTTCGAACTGTGAGCAATCAGATCACGCTCCCGGCATTTCCGCCTTAGGTTGGGATGTGACGGGAAACATATAAAAGAAAATTTATAATACATGAGGTTTTTTTACCCGCGCTTTTGTAGCACATAACAACTAGAGAGTATTGCAACAAAATACATGGAAGCTAACCTGTTATCCCACTATATGCAATCTGATCTGTTAGCAAACAAAAACACAATCTATAGTCCGCGATGTTACAAAAAATTGTCTCGTTGTAGAATGAAGGTTGCAATATTAATGGTAAGTTGTAACAATTGTAATTAAAATATTAGAACCAAAAATGCATACTTACCCTCCATCTAACTGCTTCTTAAATAGTTGCACAAAGTTTCAAGATGGTGTACAAAAGTACCTAGCAATGTCCATGGCATATTTTAAACTTTTTAATGGCTTTTGGTTCTCCTTTTTTCTTTCCTTTCAAAAATGTCCCAATGCTATCATCTGTCATGCATACCCGGAAAGAGCTACTCAACTGCAATATCATAATATTTAAAATAGTTAAAATTCACATAAAGATAAAACAAATGACAAAAGAGTAATCATACTTGAGGTCTTGGGTCCCTGCGTTAAATAGGATGAGTGAACCACCTCTATGGCTAAAAAACACATTAGTGATGACATGCATATCAAATAAAATTCAAACCCTGATCTTGAAAAAGTAACATGAACATGGGTGTAAGATGAGGAAAAAGGTAACATCCATGCTGAAGAAACGTGGATCTACTCACTAGTAGCAGATCTACTTTCCTCGGGTGTGATCAAACTATTTCACCGATGGTTCTTCTGGATCCGAGTTCTTCCACCTACAAAATGAACAGCGCCGTTACTTACCCCTCAGAAAGGGACAGAGGGGTCCTCTTTGGGGTAACCCTCCGGCGTGAGAATCAGTATCTTTTGGAGAAGATAATAATGTTGTATGTAAGTGAATCTCAAGAGTATTGCTGAATCGCTGAATACTCTTGATGATGTGACTGTGTGTCTTTCTGTAACTGACTGTGAGTGAATATGATTCAATATGATTGAATGTGATATCACTGCTTGTAACTGTCAATGATTGAGTGTGAATGAATGTGTCATCAAAGTGGAGTTGATGCTGTATTTATAGTGCTAGGGTTTCCACTGGTTGGGCTCAGCCTCGTTGGCCTCCTCCAACCGCACTGCGCCATGTGTCCTCTGGAACACCTGGCGCTTTCTCGTTGGTTGTAATCATGTGGTAGCACATGTGTCATGCTGAGTTGTCGACCTTTCATTTGGCAGCTGTCAACATCAGCATATTCTTACTCCTTAAAAAGATGCCTTCTAGAAGATTGTCTGACGTGCACAATCAAGGTTGCCCTAACCCTGATTTGGATAAGGACGAGGTTGATTATGTGCACGTGTGATATGCGCCCATCCTGAGGATGCGCGAAGTCTTCTTTTTATTCTCACGCGCAGATATTTCATGCGCAGGTGTGATATGCACGAGCGTGTGATATGCGCCGCGCGCTGGTGCGCCACGCGCATATGTGACGCGCGAGCATATGTGATGTGCAAGAGCATGCGATATGCGCCGCGCGCATATGTGATGCGCGAGCATATGATGCCTGAGCATGTTTTGTATGCGCCATGCGCCTGGGTTTTGGCTTTGTGCCTTCATAATGTCTTTATCTTGCGGGTTGACCCGCCTTGATTGGTGTTGAGGCGGGTACATACCTCTTCAAGCCCCCCCAGTCTAATGTGTGTCTTATCTCGCGCGAGCGCGGTAAGATAGATATTAGACTCACTGAATTGTCCTTTTGTAGGGGGTTTTGTCGTTTTCTTGGTTGTTTCCATCGTCGCGCGAAGTTCTATCCATTTGGTTGAAAACGAAAGGTCCAAACACGTGGTTGGTTGGTGATGACGTGCGCCGTAAACGTGTCAGACTTTTCGTGTGCTCGAGGTGCTACAGTTGCCTTTCACGTCCCCTCACAGCTGTCTTGAACACGTGTCGCACTCGCATTGGTTTGTACCTGCGAGTGAGGGCGCGTGTCTGTTCCGTGGCAGGTGGGTTACATCTTTTTGTCCCCTCACACAGCTGTTAGGGACACGTGTCGCGCCTTCCTTGGGTTGCCCCTGCGAGTGGGGGCGCGTGGAATCCGATCAGCTGCCACTTTTCTCTCTCCTGGTCCTATAAAAGCAGGCCCTTAGGAAATTTTTATCTTCATCTTCATTGTTTCTAAAATTCAAATTTCTGCTTTCAAATTCTGATTTGAGTGTTTACATCGATTGGAATCCTCGATTATCAGCTATTATAGTTGTATGTCTGATAGTTCATACTCGTCTAGCCCTTCAATCACCTCCGTTGCCTCTCGAAGACGCCGTGTGAAATCTGTGGTGATGTCGACATTGAAGCAAAAAGGAAAAGGGAAGAAGGTTGTTGAAACCACATCGGAGGAAGTAGGGAGGACCAAGGCCACCAAAAGGTGGAATGAAATCCCCTGCAAATTGAAGCAGGCCGATCTCGACAACCTCATCGCCTCTCAGGGGTTTCCCACCCTGTTTGGCTGCATGTTGCCTAGGTCCGGGCAAACGGCGGCGGACCCGCCTGCCGGCTATATATCCCTATATAGCCACTTTTTCACCCACTGCAACCTTCGTCTCCCGATGACAAGGTTTGTGGGTGCACTGTTGAAGTTCTATGGGATTCACATATCCCAAGTCCATCCGTTTGGACTCGTGCGCGTGACTCACTTTGAGTTCATGTGCAAATCCCAGCGCGAGGAACCCACTCCTCGGCGCTTTCAATATTTTTATAAGGCCAAGATCCAAGACAATTGGATCTCTTTTATTCCTCGCAGTCAGAAGGTGAAGTGCTCCACTGTTTCATTCAAGAGCCTTCATGACTGGTCTGAGAGGTTTTTTTACATTAAGGCCGGTGTGATCCCCATCCGTATGACCATGCGCTCTATCACTTCTGCGCCTGCGGATGAGGATGTCCTCAAGAACCCAACTGGCGCATGGGTTAAAAAGCTGACCGCCGAACCATCCCCCGCGAAGAAAATTTGCGAGGAGGCGCTGGTTGGGGTCGGGATGAGCAGGCTCTGGGCCGACAGCGCGCTTGAGCCCGTTATCCAAGTCGACGGGTTGTGTAAGTGTTTTTGTTATTTTTTTTTGTTTTTTGTTGTTGCGCGAACATCGTTCTTTTGCTGATATCATTTAACTTGTCTTTGCGCAGTCACCAAGGATTACATCCTTGCCGCTTATGATGAACATGTGGAGGGCGGCTCCGTCGAACTTGGCGTTGGGGAGGTTGGTTTCCCGGATCGCTTCGATGACATGTTCATCCCAGTGGATCTGGATTTTGACTTTGACGGTGACGCGCCTGGTAAGCCTTCGCAATCCTGCTCATTCCTTTAGAATACCCAAGTTTATTAACAGTTCTGTCGCTTGTTTTTGTAGATGCGCTTGAAAACTACGAGCTAGAGCTCGCGGAAGAGGAGGAGGAGGAAGAGGAGGTGCCTCTACTAAAGCGCAAAGCTAAGGGGAAATCTGGCGCAGGGGCCAGTAAGAAACAGAAGAAAGAGGACACCCCTGTCGCTCATCCCCATGCTCAAACGAAAAGACCTAAGGAAACCACAAAGGTTTCTTTAAGTTCTCTGCCTGTGAGAGTGGGCAGACCTCCTGTCCACTTGAGGTATGGTGCCGTCGCCTCCTCCGTTCGCGCTGCTGAAGAGAGAAGCCGCGCCGCGCCTGCAACAGGTATACTTTGCTTATCTTCATCTGACTGAGTTATTATTAAACCGTTGGTTATTTGAATGATTGCAGAGCCGGCGACGGTAACAGATCAGCCGCAGGCGCCACAAGGTGCTACGGCTGCGCCGGGGACTCCATCGAAGTCCCCTGTTCTACCCTCTGAAAAGGGTAGGATGAATTTTATGGCGATGTTCGACGCGCGAACAGAGTTGCGCCAAGGTAAGTGTTGCACATTTGTCTTCAGAATTTTTCCTTTTGGACTTAGTCATAAACCCTTCCTTGTTTATTTGTTCATAGGAGTTGTAGCTGGTACAACAGTTGCTGATGATACTCCTGGCGCAACTGCCGGCGCCGCTGGTTCTGGTCCTGCTCCTGCTAGTGCTGAGTCTCCCCTTGTTGGGATAACCAAGGAGCAGGAGACGGTGTTGCGCGCCGAACTGGCGGCGTCGAGACCTCCTTCGCCTCCTCCTGCACGTAGCCCTCCCCGCGAGGCTGGTTTGGAGCCTTCCAGGTCGCAGCAGAAGAGGCCTGTTGAAGGAGACGAGGAGGACGAGGGGGTTCAAGGTGAAGACTCCTTAGGAGATCGCGCCAGCCCTGCGATGCCGCAAGTGTTCGCAGCGCAGACCTCTGGTGGGGCTGGCGCTGACTTTCCTGCTTCATCCCCGCAGGTATGTATTGATTTGTTGGTCCGCTGCGCGTATCTCCCTATAAGTATGTTTTATGACTTAGAACTTTTCTTACATTTTTGCAGGAAGGTGACCACGTTTACCGCCCGAGATGGAATATTAATGAAGAAAGTTCCTTTCAATCCATGGGCGTATGCGAGGACTTCTGGGCTCATGCCGTGCCTCCTACTGAAAGGAGGTATCAAGAGGAGCGCACTCGCGCGGACTTGCTGAATGACCATGTTTTCGCTGGGTCGGCTTTTTTCGCTGCTTCCCAAGAGCTTCGTCGTGATTATATTAAAGTACGCGACGCTCTTGTGGAAGCCCAGCGAGAGGCTAAGGTGGCCGCCTGGAACCTGTCTGATGCTCGCGCGCGAGCTGAGAAACTCCAGGCGGAGCTCAGTGAAAACCGAGCAAGTGCCAACACCGCATACATCAAGCGCGGGCATGAGCTCCAGGCTGCGCGGGAGAAGCAGCAGTTGGCGGAGGCCGAAGTTGCCAAGTACGCGCGCAGAGTGCGTGTCTTGGAACAGCAGGCCGAGGCGCGTGACCAAGCTATCATCAAGAGTATTACTGAGAAATCATCGTTGGAGAGCGAGGTTGCGCGCCTGAAAAGGGATTTGGCGGCCGCGCAGGCCGATAGAGATGAGGCCTTGGCCACGGCGGCGTCCAGCCAGGAAGCACTTGGTGCTGCGCATGCGGAGAAAGAAAAAATTTTGGCGGCAGCAGCGTCTGACAAGGAGGAACTAAAAAAGGCTAAGGAAACTGTTGAGTTATTAAACTCTCAGGTTCCTGCCCTCGAGACGTCTGTTGCTGGCCTCGCGCAGGATCGCCAATGGCTGGTGTCACAGGGCATGGCTCGCTGCGCTTTGGCGATGAAATATTCCGCCGAGTTTCAAGCCCTTGTGATGGACTGCAATGCCGCCGCGCGTTTGGTGGGCCGAGCTGAAGGGTTTACGGATGGGTATGAGTATGGCATGTTGAGGAAGAACCCATCCGAGTACCCTTACAAGTTCGATGCGGCCTGCGCGGACATGGCCGCGGTGGGGGAAAAGTATATGAATACTCCCATCCCCATCCTTATGCAGGTATCTTGATCTTAATGAGTTTTACTTTACTAACTTTTCTAAGTGTTTGTACTCATTACTTTTCTAATGATTTACAGATAGCTGCGCTTGCTGACCAGCCCGACCTCGGCGCACTAAAGAAGTTGCTTGATGATTGCGAGAGGGCTGGTGGCGATGATGGTGGCGCGGGGGATGTTGCCCCTGCCAGCGGCTCTGGCGCGGCGAAAGAATCTGCTCGTGACACCGTTGTGATCGAAGACTCCAATGAGGAGGAAGAACTTGACTATGGTCAGTTCGGAGATGAAGAGCAGACCGCGCCAGATGCTGCGCGAGATGATGAGGATGATGAAGCGGCTGACGTCGACGTGGAGACTTGAGAAGCCCTTCATCAAATTTTGTATATTTATCTTTTATACTTGTAGTTTGTAACTCATCATACTTGTAAATTTCGATCCAATGAAATGAAACTTGTTATCTCCTTTTCGTATCTTGCGCATTTCCATTCATCTCTTCATGTTTGGTTGTATAGATATAAGATATGCTTGAACGTTAAAATAAGAACAAGGTTGTAAGGAAATTATTCACTTAACCTCTGTTCTATTTTGTTTGTGGCTCTCGCAGTATGTCGCTCATGCTGACATGCACGCTAATTTTTCGTTATTTCTTTTTCGCGCGTTGGTGTCACGCGGTATGGAAGTATGAGTTTAGCCATTACATGTCAGCTTGTGTTACTCAGATATCCACTATGGTTCCGCGCGCGGCCTCGACCTGAGACCTTAACATGATATGGCATGTACTTTGCCTTAGTTTTGTTTAAGGATTTTTATGATCAGGCTGCGCGGGGTGTAAGATGGATGTATGTGAGTGTTTTGAGCTAAGGCTCTTTGTTTTGGGCTAAGGCCCTGACGATTTTAGAGTTAAGACTCATTAACGTGTTTGAGCTAAGGCTCGTAATTTTGGGCTAAGGCCCTGACGTTTTAGAGTTAAGACTCTTTAACGCGTTTGAGCTAAGGCTCGCGCATGTATGTTTTACTTCGCTTTATTTTGTTTTGAAGTCAATATAATGTTGTCATATTGTTCCAATTTAATAAAGGAAGTGTGAAACATGTATGCAAAGGTAAGAGAACCAATATTGAAAGATAGCGCGACAAATATTGAAAGATAGCGCGAATCATCATTGATGATGGCTTAAAAGCCTTGATTACAAATTTGAACTTTTTACATGAAGCATTTTCTAAGTTGTGCCGCGTTCCACGCGCGCGGTATCTTTTTTCCGTTCAAATCTTTTAAAGCGTACGCGCCTTTCCCCAGATCTTCTGAAATTTGATAAGGTCCCTCCCAATTGGGGGACATTTTTCCTGGGGGTATTGCGCGACTAGCTTCATTGTTTCGAAGGACAAAATCATTTTTCTTGAAGTGGCACTCTTTAACGCGCTGATTATAATATTTTTCCAGCTTTTTCTTGTATCTGGCTTCATTAATGATAGCCGCTTCTCTGCGCCCTTCAAGCAAGTTAAGGTCCAACCTTCTATCGCGGTCGTTATCAGTTTTGCCCATCATGAGTACCCTATGGGATGGGCATCCAATTTCCGCTGGGATCATAGCCTCTGTCCCATAGGTTAGGCTGAACGGGGATTCGCCATTGCTAGTTTTGCTTAATGTCCTGTGCGCCCACAAGACATTAGGTAACTCTTCGACCTAAGAATGGGATTCTCCCTCCAATCTTTTCTTCAGCCCATTTAGTAAACTTTGATTCGCGCGCTCCACTTGGCCATTCCCTTGAGGATGGTAAACGGACGTGAAGATTTGGTTGATGTGCAATTCTTTGAGCCAGCTTGACATCTTCCTGTCAGTGAATTGTTTGCCATTGTCGCTCACAATTTCCAGAGGAAGGCCAAAACGACAAATGATGTGGCTCCAGATGAATTGCTTCATCGCCTCAGCTGTGATTTTTGCTAGTGGCTTGGCTTCAACCCATTTTGTGAAATAGTCTATCGCCACTACCAAAAATTTCACCCGGCCTTGCGCTTGCGGCAGGGGCCCCACAATATCAATGGCCCATTTGTGGAAAGGCCATGCGGAGGTGACTGGAATCAAGTTGTTCTTTGGACGCATGGTGTTTGGCGCGTGGCTCTGACATGCCTTGCATTTTTGGATTTCTTTTAGCGCATCCAAGTACAGGCCTGGCCAATAGTAGCCTGAGCTCATCGCCTTGGCAACCACCATGCGCGGACCAGCGTGAATTCCACAGATTCCTTCATGAATCTCCCTAATCACATAGCTTGCTTCTTCCGCATCCAGGCATTTCATGAGCGGTCCAAGATAAGAGCGCCGATACACTGTACCATCAAGTAGTTCATAGTTCTGCGCCTTGTGTCTTATCTTTCTCGCCTGTGCGCGATCATCCGGTAACTTCCCCTCTTTCAGGAATTCCATTATTGGAGTTATCCAGGATGAAGGAGTTGTATGAATTACCAGGACCGATTGCGTTTGCACTGACGGGCTGCTCATTATTTCCACCCTGACATCTTTGCCAAAGTGATCAAAATTAGTTGATGCCATTTTACTCAACGCGTCTGCGGACTTGTTTTCGCTTCGCGAGATGTGTATGATTCTGAAGAAGTCAAACTGCTCAACGAGCTTTTTTGCCTGCTCTAGATACAGAGGCATTGTGTTCTCCTTGGCGTCATATAGGCCGTTGACCTGAGCAGCTACCAAGTAAGAATCAACATGCGCCTCTAGTCTTTTAACCCCAAACTTGCGCGCGATGCGCAGACCAGCCAGCAGGGCTTCATACTCAGCCTCATTGTTGGTACTCTTGAAGTCCAACCTGATAGCATAAGTATATTCATGATTATCAGGGTCCACCAGTTTGAGACCTGCGCCAGACCCTTCGCTGTTGGAGGCTCCATCAGTGAATAGCCTCCAAACATCTTCTTCATCATTTGCTCGCGGAGGGTCTACCTCGCGCTGAGCTTCTTCAATCTTTCCCTCTGGGATTTCCGTAATGAAATCCGCCAAAACTTGACCCTTTATTGCTGGACGGGGCTTATAAGTGATCGTGTGCTCACCTAATTCCAGCGCCCACTTTGTCAGCCTTCCGGATAGCGCGGGACGTCGCAAGACTTGCTGGATGTTGTAACCAGTCAGTACTTCAATAGGATGACCATTGAAGTATCTATGGAGCTTGCGCGACGCGTGTGTTAGCGACAAAACTAACTTTTCCATGATGGAATAGCGTGTCTCAGGGTCTGTGAGCACCCGACTCACATAGTATATCGGCGTTTGTATCCCCTTGCGATCCACCAATAATACTGCACCGATCGCGCGGTCTCCAGCTGACAGGTACAATGTAAGGGTCTCGCCAGGAAGTGGAGCTGTGAGCGCTGGCAATTTAATGAGACATTCTTTTATCTCAGTGAAAGCTTGCTCAGCCTCAGGCGTCCACTTGAATTGGCTCTTCTTCAAACAGTTCCTCAAGGTGTTAACGAATGGAGTAGATTTGCTGGCGTGGTTAGCCAGGAACCTGTTGATTGACACCAATCTACCATTCAGCTTCTGAACCTCTTTCATGGTGGCTGGTGAAGGCATGTCAAGGATGGCTTCCACCTTCTCAGGATTCACCTTGAAACCATCCTTAGTGACCATTACACCAAGAAATTTCCCCTCTTCCGCGCCGAAAGTACATTTGCTCGGGTTGAGCTTCATGTTAACTTCCGTTAGGCGCTGAAGAGTTTCCTCGATGTCGTTGAGCATTTGTCTCTCCTCCCTGCTCTTGATCACCAAATCATCAACGTAGACTTCTAGATTCCTTCCGATTTGTTCATTGAAAACAGAATCCATAAGTCTCTGATAGGTGGCGCCCGCATTCTTTAAACCAAAGGGCATTTTTGTGTAACAAAAAACACCCTTGTCGGTTCTGAAGGCCGTCTTGTCTTCATCCTGTGGTGCCATTTGAATCTGGTGATAGCCTTTGTAGGCATCCAAGAAACATTTGAGTTTGAATGGCGCCACGGAGTCCACCTTTGCGTCGATGTTTGGTAGTGGGTAACAGTCTTTCGGACATGCTTTGTTGAGGTCCTTGAAGTCAATACACATCCTCCATGACCCGTTGCTTTTCTTTACCATCACAGGATTGGCTACCCACGTCTGGTATCGGATCGGGCGGATAATGTTTGCGCGCAACAGGTCCTCAACTTGGTCATTCATGGCCTTCGCCTTTTCATCCCCCATGATTCTCTTCTTCTGAGCAATTGGCTCCACCGACTTGAACGTGTTAAGAGAGTGTTGCGCCAAGTCTCGCGGGACCCCAGTCATATCGGAGTGTTGCCACGCGAAGACCGACATGTATTTTGTGAGCAACCTTTTCACTCTCAATCTCGTGTCGTCTGAAATGGTAGCGCCAATTGTGACCGTTTGGTCGGGGAATTTTGGGTTTAAAATCCACTTCTCTGGCGCATTGTCCGCCGTTGGAAGTTTCATTCTCCCTTCCCGCGGCGTGGTTGTCACTGCGCACAAATGATCGCGGTAAACAAATGCTACGCCTGTTGGTGTAGGGATCCCCAATGCGCCGTGCGCTGGCGATGGTACAGCATTAAATTGGGCAATTGTTCCCCTACCCAGGATCATATTGTGGCATGACGTGGTGGGCAAGACCAAGAAGTTAACAACTTCGGCTCGCTTGTGCTCATCATCCCCCATAGTTAGTTCAAATTGAATCTGGCCTAGGGGATGTATGATTTCATTTGAGACACCACAGATTGGTGCGTTCACAATTTCGAGCCGAGCTTGGTCTGCCGGGTCTAACTTTCTGAAACACTGCTCATACATAATGTCAGATTCGCTTCCAGTGTCCACCAGGACCTTTGACACTTCGTAATGAGCAATGTGTGTGGTAATAACGAGAGGACTGCTTATTGAAGGGCCTCCCCTGATTCTTGGGAAGATGACTTGCTGCTCGCGCCAATCTCCGTGAATTTGCGCGCTTCTCTTTCTTGACGTCTGCCCTTGTCGTCCCCCCCTCAGCCACACAGATTCTTTTGTACTTCTTGCTGGCAGAGGCTCCCTCCGGTTGCTCATCTTCTATTCTTTGGTTTTTCACCAAGTGAGCCAGCCTGCCAGACTTTACATCCTTCTCGATCGCATCCTTTAAATGATGGCATGCGTCGGTGTTGTGGCCCGGGGACCTGTGAAATTCACAATATTTACCACTGTTTTGCGGCCCCTTGTAGTGTAGTTGCTTGGGAGGCTTGAATTGGACATTCTCAGTACTTAACACCTGTGAAGGTGTTTTAGTGAGGGGAGTCCATATTCTTGGCAGAGGTCTGCTAGGATCTCTGCCGCCCTCCCTCTTGTCACCCTCCCCGTGTTTACGAGCATCCTTTTGGGGCTGGGGTGAGCTTGGTTGCGCTTGTTTTTCCGCGGAAGAAAAACTTGTTGGCTGCAACCTGGACCATACAGAGTTCTGTTTGGCCCTCTTCTCTTTGCTGCGCGGTGATTCAGCCTGATGCGCTCTTTCTCTTGCCCTATCTTGGGCAATCTGTTTCTCATTTCTCGCGAAAACTCGCGATGCCTCCATTAACTTGGCCCACGTGGTGGGCATACCATCTTTGCTTACGAGAGCTCGTCGTAACTGATCACTGCGCGCGCCTTGTATAAAGGCCACGCGCAGGAGCTGCTCAGTTATGCCCCCGATTGCCAGGGACTCCTGATTGAAACGAGTGATGTAATCTTCAATCGTTTCATCATTCCTGCGGATGCAGTGCATGATGTCATCAGGATCGCGCGTGTGCCTGCGCTGCTGTACGAAGTGGGCCTGGAACTTTTCTAATAGTTCCTCGAACCCATCAATTTGCCCTGTCGGCAAGCTCTCGAACCATACTCGCGCTGCGCCCGTGAGGCAGCGGGCAAACATATGACACCATGTTGGCATCGTCCAGCTCTCTAGGTTTCCCGTGTTATAGAAACCTTGCAAAAAGTCATCTGGATCTGTCGTGCCATCATATTTCCCCAGACCACTTGGCATCTTGGTCTTATGCTGGATGGGAGCCTGCGCGATGCGCGCAGTAAACTTTGAGTGTTTTACCAGGATGGCTGGTCTGTAGGGTGTGGTTACGTCCACTTGCCCTCTGACCGGTGGGCTGTATGGCATGTGCAGATCCGGATCTGCTCTGGCTCCTGGCGCCATGTTCACAGGCGCGCGGAGCTGCGAGCCTCCTGCATGAGTATCCCTTGTCTTTCTCATGCTATGCACCTCTTCATCACTGAACTCTGTGTGTGCAGTGTGAACAGAATGCCCTTCTTCCGGCGCGCGCGGCCTTTTTGTGGGCTGCTTCTCCATCGCTTGCCTTTGTGTTTGGTCGGCTAGCTTCTTCTGTTTGATCATTTCAGTGTACTTTTCCATCAGACGCCGTTGCTCATTTATGAGCCATTCATTCGGATCGTCTGCTTCATCTTCTGGACCCATTGGTCCCTTCAGCTTCGCGCCGGCCATATTTTGTAACGTGCGATCGTCTGGAGGAGTTTCAGTCTGGCCGTGAGGGGTTGTGACGAAGGGACGGTTGCTGGTGGTACGCGTAGAATCACGCGGAACCCTCAGAACCTGCTGTCCGTCGTTAACACCCTCACGTTCAATATCCTCCAGAGCTTGATCAACGTTACGAACTCCAGAAACCATGGTGATTGAATTTTTTAGATCTGGATGAGATCTGATTGCCGTTTGTAACAGTGGATGGCGCCAATGAAGAAACGTGGATCTACTCACTGGTAGCAGATCTACTTTCCTCGGGTGTGATTAAACTATTTCACCGATGGTTCTTCTGGATCCGAGTTCTTCCACCTACAAAATGAACAGCGCCGTTACTTACCCCTCAGAAAGGGACAGAGGGGTCCTCTTTGGGGTAACCCTCCGGCGTGAGAATCAGTATCTTTTGGAGAAGATAATAATGTTGTATGTAAGTGAATCTCAAGAGTATTGCTGAATCGCTGAATACTCTTGATTTGTGTGACAGTGTGTTTTCTCTGTAACTGACTGTGAGTGAATATAATTCAATATGATTGAATGTGATATCACTGCTTGTAACTGTCAATGATTGAGTGTGAATGAATGTCTCATCAAAGTGGAGTTGATGCTGTATTTATAGTGCTAGGGTTTCCACTGGTTGGGCTCAGCCTCGTTGGCCTCCTCCAACCGCACTGCGCCATGTGTCCTCTGGGACACCTGGCGCTTTCTCGTTGGTTGTAATCACGTGGTAGCACATGTGTCATGCTGAGTTGTCGACCTTTCATTTGGCCGTTGTCAACATCAGCATATTCTTACTCCTTAAAAAGATGCCTTCTGGAAGATTGTCTGACGTGCACAATCAAGGTTGCCCTAATCCTGATTTAGATAAGGACGAGGTTGATTATGTGCACGTGTGATATGCGCCCATCCTGAGGATGCGCGAAGTCTTCTTTTTATTCTCACGCGCAGATATTTCATGCGCAAGTGTGATATGGACGAGCGTGTGATATGCGCCGCGCGATGGTGCGCCGGGCGCATATGCGACGCGCGAGCATATGTGATGTGCAAGAGCATGTGATATGCGCCGCGCGTTGATGCGCTGCGCGCATATGTGATGCGCGAGCATATGATGCCTGAGCATGTTTTGCATGCGCCGTGCGCCTAGGTTTTGGCTTTGTGCCTTGATGTCTTTATCTTGTGGGTTGACCCGCCTTGATTGGTGTTGAGGCGGGTATATACCTCTTCAGTTGTAATTGGTTTATTTTTTAGTGAGTCTTCAACCTTATCATCTGGTCGACGTTAACAGCAAACGAAGTTTTCATTATGCTCTGGCCATTGTGTGACTGAGTGGTGAGGTTCGGCACAGAAGTTGGAAAAAAAGCCAGAACGAGGGTTCATGTTGATTCGAATTCTTTAAAAATACATTTCAAGGGAATGTATTTACTGGGTTATTGAACAATCTGCAATTTTAAAATTGCAAATCACACCAAGTGAGTTATACGGGTACCTTCTCTTTTATGTCGGTGTAGGTGCCAACATAGAGGGTGTTTGTTTAGATCTGAATGGTATCATTCAGAGGTGAGATCTGAATCGGTAAGATTTTAAATTGTTTGGTTGAGTGAAACAACACATCTTAATGGTTTCGTTCAGTTCTGAAAGATTCAGATTCAAAATCTTGCTGAATGGTTAAGAGACACGTATACCCTCTACCCTAATACCCCTCCCTTTCTTCACCACTTATCTCACCACCGTTCTTCACCTCATCGTCGACCACCACCGCACTTCCGCCACCGTCGCACACCGTCGACCACCACCGCCGCATCACCCTCGCTTCTTATCGACAAAGCCCCCCAAATTTTTCTTAGGGTTTTCTTCAAAAGAAGAAGCATAACATCATTGAAAGTCACGAAAGAGAAATTCGTAGTGTAGGAGCTATGGATTTGATTAGGTTTCATTGGAGGTATGTTCTTATGGGTTTCTTTGTTTGTGGTTAAAAATGAAGCTGGGTTCTTGAAGTTTGAATTTCTGATTTGTATATGCTTCAACATAACTATAGTTCTTACGCATAAAAAGGAATATTTGATTGTGAATTACATAATGAAATATACCGGTACCAAAATCGGTACCGATTACCATCGGTATCGAATCGGTACCAAAGTTCGATGCGGTACCGGTAGTGCCCGAATTTTTACCTTCAATACCGGTACCGTACCGGTACCGAACCAAATAATTTTGGTACCGGTACCAAGAATTTGAGATTTTCGGGATCGGTATTTTCGATATCCGAGCTCATCCCTATTATGAGCTACTTGAGTTTGGAGTCTATAGTGAGAGTGGTTTATGGTTAGTAATTTGGCAGGAATGCGATGTAGCTAGAAGGGTATTACCCGTCTCAATTGTGTCAAGTTTCATGTTTATCCCATTAGGTTCGGGTTTTATTGTAATCCCTAAATCGAAGTGATATTTAAAGCAAACATCGAGCTTGAGGAAAGCAATTGCAAATGCGCAAAGTGATTGAAGACGATGATGAAAAAAAAGTCGAGGTCGATGTTATTCGAAAAGATATTGAAAGTCAATGACAACTTGAAAGCTCTGAC
This sequence comes from Bidens hawaiensis, assembly GCF_021521415.1. NCBI lineage: Eukaryota > Viridiplantae > Streptophyta > Magnoliopsida > Asterales > Asteraceae > Bidens > Bidens hawaiensis. Next base: position 567,893 of record NW_027491434.1, read on the forward strand.
GTGAAAGGTTATGAGTAGATCGTGTTAATTTCTTCTTGTAATTGTGATTAACACTTTATGTTGGCTTTATTGTTATTTGAGTTTGGACAAATATGTTGGAGTACACCATTTAACTATTAATGATATTTGTTTTATTATTGTTTTAAAGAAATTTGGATTGGATGCATATTAATTAATATCAATTGAGTTTATGTTATAAAGTTGTATTTGGGGTGTAGAAATGGTTGTATTTGTTGTAACCTAAATTTGTAAAAATGTTGCATTTACTTTAAAAAAAAAGTTCCATTTTTGTTATTAAAAAGGTAATAATGGTTGCATTACGTCAAGGTTGCATTTTTGTAGCTGAAGTATAATCAAAGTTGCATTTCAGTATTAAAAAAGTTGCATTAGAATGTAAAAAGGTTGTATTTAAAAATGTTGCACATGGATGGTAAATACAACATATTCAAAAAAAGTTTGTTATAATAAAAGTTTGTTTAAGATGTATTTTGGTTGGTTGTAATGAAAGTTCGGTCATTCTGTACAGTTTTTAAGATCATGACTAAACGAATATATTTCATTCAGCTCGAAAAGCTCAGAGGGGTAAAATTGTCATTCTGCACAGTCATTTAGATGCTAAACCAAACAGCACTTACCGGTTCAGCACTTACTGGGTCAGAGCCTATTAATCATTTAGACCTCTTAATCATTCAGCATTTGCCAAACAGCCCCATAGTCAGCCGCACAGAAGGAATAACACATCTGAGTTGTTATTCGTATTAAAGAGATAGTAGTCGGAGCTACCAAATCTTTGATTGGCTACAAAAACAACGAACAACTAACTGTAGCTTTGAGAGGGATTTTGACGCAAATACCCGACTATACACGGAAGTCCGGAACTAGTTTCTACCGGACCCGGTTTTGACTTTTGTTGACCATATCGGAACCGGTTCATTTCCGGTTCTTGATCCTGAAAATACCCGGTTTGTGCACCTCTCTATACTTGTCGAATCAAATATTTTATATGATTTGAACACCTGATGGCTTAAATGCACGTATAATAATATGTTCTATACACATGTTGCAGATGGTACATTGTACCAAGGGTAGTTTAGCTTAGTTATTCGCAAACATAATTCGTACTACTGAGCTAAGAAACACCAGTACATATGCTGTAGTTTGTTTGAAATAGACTTTCGAAGTGCTTAAACTATCAATAAATATGGTGAAGTTTGTTTGAATTGTTTTATAACATATATTTTATAAATTATGTTGGTAATTTGTATTCACTAGCTTAGATGTATTATTTTAAACATGTTTTTAGGTAACCTGTAACACCCCAACCCGGAACAGGCTAACGTGTTACTATTACAGACATCAAATCAACGCCACAATCCAAATACAACAAAAATTAATGCAACCTACGTCATATTATTAAACAAAATGAATTAACTTTAAGAAGCTTGAACTTCATTTTTTTATCTCTCATCACTAAATTCCCAGAATCCCGGATTACCTGAAAACAAAATAAGAAAAACAAAACAAGAAAACACGGCTGAGCCAAAAATTGCCCAGTAACGGAAAGAACAATAGTATAGGTAAGGACAGACGTAAGAGAATAAATATACGAACTTCAATTCAAACTCGAAACCAACCCTTTATACCTAAACATATACTTAATAAAATTCGGATGTATGATCCGACACTTGGCCAGAACATGGTCAAACGCATGCGGAAATATATCAGAACTATAACAAAAACACCCAGAGCCAGAAACATATAACTTGTAACATATAATGTGTGACGTGTAACATATAACGTGTAACATTTAACTGAACTATAATTAAATGCGAAACATAATCCGATACACGATCGGGACGTAATCTGAATATACTCAAATTTAACCAAATGCGTATACACATATCAAAACGGACCAGAAATATAGCGAAACAAAATATAATTACTAAAATACACGACGATGATGTTAAAATAAATAGGTCGTGTAATACGGAAGCACCCAGAGCCTAAACAGAGGGGTACACAGCTAGCTAGTCCATGCACCAAAGAGACGGTGTGGGTGGCGTGCACACATTGTTCCATCTCAAACAGAAGTCAGGAGTCAGGAGTCAGGAGTCGGAGCTAAGATCGATCTATACGCCTCTAAGTGGCCAAGGTACTACATGAGTACTTTCAGAGACGCCGTGAACTTTGATTACGCACTGTCACGATAAGTGCCATGTCAGGAGTCAGGAGTCAGGATTCGGAGCTAAGATCGATCTATACGCCTCTAAGTGGCCAAGGTACTACATGAGTAATTTCAGAGACGCCGTGAACTTTGATTACGCACTGTCACGATAAGTGCCATGTCGTTGACGCCCCAACGACAAGTCAGAAATGCTCGGGTAACAGAGTACTGAACTAAAGTCGTATAACTAAAATATATTATATAAAATAACTGAACTCAAAATATAACCGACGCGTAACGAAAATCCGTACTACAAAGTAACGGAATAGAGTCAATACTAAAACTGAACAAAAACAGAAACCGTACTACAAAGTAACAAAATAAAATTTATACTATGAGTGACAGAAACCAGAATCCGTACTACGAAGTAACGGAATGTATATATAATACTAAGAGTAAACGATAACAGATTCCGTACTACAGAGCCACGAAATATAATTAATACTTCAAGTGAAAAAAAAACAGAATCCATACTACGAAGTAACGGAATATAAGTAATACTATGAGTGAAAGAAACCAGAAACCTTACCTTATCAGCGAATAGCAAAAACTGTAAGAAGACTTAAACTTGATTAAATGTCGTGTGATCCTACAATAATGTTATAATTTAGAGTTTGCTTTGGTATTCATGATTATGTTTTGGTATTGATGCACTATTTAAATTAATTATTTTACCAATTATTAACAGCTTATATTATACAATGATTTAATTTATTATTTGAACAACCTTCTGATCGAGTTTCAAAGTTTATGCTAATAATACCAATATAGAGTTTTATCCAATCTATAAATAAATTGACAACAAAAGCTTATGTTCAGAACGTTGAGAATAATAACATGTTTGATATAAAGTTTAACTATTTAATATAAAACTTTTATTTTCGATGATCAGGCTGTAGGAACAATTTTATAGAAATTAGCTACAGTGGACTAAACTCCATTTGTTTGTTTTGTTTTGAAAACATCACACGAACTCCCTAAAAACATAAACTATTTGTTTCCGTTTATTGGATCAGTTGTTCAAACAGAAACAAAACTTCAAGCATGCATCGATCTTGGGTTACCTTCAATGGTGGCTACGGCGGCGGCGTGACAACAGTTAATGGAATATGAACAAAAGACGGAACGACGAGGAGTCCTCGATTCCGGCAGCAGTATCGCTTAATCAGAGAGCTTCGGCGGCTAGCTTCGGCTTCGGCGAATAGGGCGGCTTTCTTCAAACAACCAACCGCGCTGGTGGTGGTTTCCGGCAACAAAGATAGCAGTGGCAGCGGTTGTCGGCTACTAGTAGCGTCGGCGCGAACTCGCGTAGCGGTGGCTGCGGTGCCAGCGGTTTCTCCGGCGAGTTGCAGGGCGGCGGCGGTGGTGTATACGGCAAAGAGATACAGAGATTTAAGGTTTTGTTATGTTGGAGTCTTATCGCGTTTGTGTATATATATATTAAACGAGTTATAAGCGTGATCAAATTCCTAAATAAGTTAGTTGTTTGTTGCTCAAGTTTTCGCTGGAATGTTACAAGATGTAAACTTGCTCAAACTCAAATTCTTAAATTTCATATTTTATTCAAAACACTCATCCGTTGATGTTATTATTATTATTAATTATACCATTTACAGTTTAAAATAATATTTATATTAAAATTATGGTTATTCGTTTGTTATCTAATACAAAAGTTTGGGTTATTATTATTATACTCCCCTAAAAAAAAATTTTCGTCCTCGAAATTGTAAGACGGTGACACATACTTTCGGATATCACGGAAACGAAACAAACTTAAAACTTTCATAAATTCAGACATGACAATTGCAAAGTCTTGGAAACAAATATTAGGACATATAAAACAGAATTCATATGAAATCAAAACCATCCAAACTGAAATAGCTGACTCGTTGCCATGATGATATTGAACGAAACTATGGGTAACCTAAAACTTGTATCGGATAATACTAGTTCTTATAAACGGAAATCAAAAATTTCATTTGAACACAGAATTACATATAACATAGTGGATAACTAATAACTACAATAAATAAATTTTGATGAGCTAAAGCCTATGACTAAATTGTGTAACTAATAACCAAAACGAAAGACAGATAACTGAAACATGTGACTTACAAGTGGAAATAAAAAGTGATAACTAATGGAATACTAAAAAAAAAAATCAAGACTTAAAACGTAAATTTTCAAAAACATATTTTGAATATTAACATGCATTTCTACACTGATATACAAATAAATAAATATATAATAAAAGACACGTAACACTAGCAGATAATAGCGAAAACTTAAGACAATGTCGTATCTAAATATTAGAGGAACATTAAGCTGCAAAATGGATTTTAGTAGCACACATACATACCTGTAAATTCATGGTTACGTTCGCGACCATAATCATCAATTTACCTTACGAGTGTGTCCTAACGGTCCTTCCATTACACATCTTAAAGACTAAACTTATATAAAAAAAAAATGACGTGTTGATATACTAAAAAAAATGATGTCAAAGTCTTGACATAAATGATACGAAACACGACCCAAATATGCTAAACTTCAAACATACCAAACATAAGAGTCTTCTAACATGACAGATAAACAGAGTGTGAAACTTAACAAAATCCAAATTCGCACGAAATCAAACCTAAATAAACTGAAATACGGGGTACTAAAACGAAAACAAATACGGATAATCAAAACGGTTCATGGCTTCAATTTCCCCAGAACTAATCTTTTTGCGCAGGTCTAGCGTTTTCTCCATTATTAGCTCTAGGGTCCCGCTGAGGGTAGTCTCTGATCATGTGTCCTGCATCTCCGCATCTAAAACAACGACCTTCAGCTCGACGACAAGCACCTCCATGACGTTTCCCACACGTGCCACACAGAGGAGTATTTCGGTTTTGTTGATTAAGTGGTTGAGCTCTGGTGGGGTTATGATGTTGTTGCATATTATTCTGTGCGGTCCTATGATTCTGATTTTGATTTCCCCCATTTCGTGGCTGATTGTTGAAATTCCCATCAGTGCGCTGTCTACGGTCTCGGGGTACAAGGGACTGTTCGGTTCCAACCTGAGCAGAAGATTGACCCTGATTATTTTCTCTTGGCCGCTTACGGCTTTCATCAAAAGACTTCTGGCGGTGTTTCTTATCATTATCAAGGTTCTTAACCGCATCAACTATCTCATTTATGTCATTAAAACGGAGGTTCAAGATAAACTTCCTATCTCGGTCACAAATGGCCCACTTGAAATGGTTGGTCTGTTGTTCTTGCGTGCCTACAGTTGGGCCAAGAAAACTAACCAATCGACTGAAACGATTTTTAAACTCAACGATGGGCTCATCATTAGCCTGAATAATTGAAGAATATTCTCTCAAATATTCACTGCGATCAGCATCAGTGAAATACTGTTGGTAAAACAAAGTACGGAATTCATTCCAAGGAAGTGTAGCAGCATAATTGTCTCCACCACGTGCAGCTTTCAGTGTCTTCCACCATCTGTGAGCGTCATCTTCGAGCTTGTAAGTAGCTAACCGAACCTTAAACACATCTTCAACACCCAGCACTTCAAACAGTTTCTCGATGTGCGCGATCCAGTTTTCAGCTTCTACTGGAGAACTAGCAGTACTAAAGGATTTTGGCTTTTGCTTTTAAAAACGCTCAAGCCAGACATGAATACCAACAGGGGGATTGTTGCCTCCAGCGTTGTTGCCACCGGCGTTGTTCCCACCGGCATTGTTGCCACCGGCATTATTTTGCTGCAACTGTTGTATGATGTTAGGGACTATTTCCGCAATAGCTGCATTGACGGCGTTAGTAACAAGGGTCGCAAGAGGAGGGTCGTTTCTAGCATCATTCTCGTTTTGGCGATTCACACGTCTTCTAGGAGGCATCTGGAAGTAAGGTAGCGTATGAGCTGAAAGATAAAGATTTACGGAATACGCGGAGAACGAAAAGAGGAATCCTAACCCGACGTCTACCCATTAACTCACATGATTAATTATTTATTGTATAAGTTTTCTACAGGAAAGAGCCTGAGCTCTGATACCATAACTGTAACACCCCAACCCGGAACAGGCTAACGTGTTACTATTACAGACATCAAATCAACGCCACAATCCAAATACAACAAAAATTAATGCAACCTACGTCATATTATTAAACAAAATGAATTAACTTTAAGAAGCTTGAACTTCATTTTTTTATCTCTCATCACTAAATTCCCAGAATCCCGGATTACCTGAAAACAAAATAAGAAAAACAAAACAAGAAAACACGGCTGAGCCAAAAATTGCCCAGTAATGGAAAGAACAATAGTATAGGTAAGGACAGACGTAAGAGAATAAATATACGAACTTCAATTCAAACTCGAAACCAACCCTTTATACCTAAACATATACTTAATAAAATTCGGATGTATGATCCGACACTTGGCCAGAACATGGTCAAACGCATGCGGAAATATATCAGAACTATAACAAAAACACCCAGAGCCAGAAACATATAACTTGTAACATATAATGTGTGACGTGTAACATATAACGTGTAACATTTAACTGAACTATAATTAAATGCGAAACATAATCCGATACACGATCGGGACGTAATCTGAATATACTCAAATTTAACCAAATGCGTATACACATATCAAAACGGACCAGAAATATAGCGAAACAAAATATAATTACTAAAATACACGACGATGATGTTAAAATAAATAGGTCGTGTAATACGGAAGCACCCAGAGCCTAAACAGAGGGGTACACAGCTAGCTAGTCCATGCACCAAAGAGACGGTGTGGGTGGCGTGCACACATTGTTCCATCTCAAACAGAAGTCAGGAGTCAGGAGTCAGGAGTCGGAGCTAAGATCGATCTATACGCCTCTAAGTGGCCAAGGTACTACATGAGTACTTTCAGAGACGCCGTGAACTTTGATTACGCACTGTCACGATAAGTGCCATGTCAGGAGTCAGGAGTCAGGAGTCGGATCTAAGATCGATCTATACGCCTCTAAGTGGCCAAGGTACTACATGAGTACTTTCAGAGACGCCGTGAACTTTGATTACGCACTGTCACGATAAGTGCCATGTCGTTGACGCCCCAACGACAAGTCAGAAATGCTCGGGTAACAGAGTACTGAACTAAAGTCGTATAACTAAAATATATTATATAAAATAACTGAACTCAAAATATAACCGACGCGTAGCGAAAATCCGTACTACAAAGTAACGGAATAGAGTCAATACTAAAAGTGAACAAAAACAGAAACCGTACTACAAAGTTACAAAATAAAATTTATACTATGAGTGACAGAAACCAGAATCCGTACTACGAAGTAACGGAATGTATATATAATACTAAGAGTAAACGATAACAGATTCCGTACTACAGAGCCACGAAATATAATTAATACTTCAAGTGAAAAAAAACAGAATCCATACTACGAAGTAACGGAATATAAGTAATACTATGAGTGAAAGAAACCAAAAACCGTACCTTATCAGCGAATAGCAAAAACTGTAAGAAGACTTAAACTTGATTAAATGTCGTGTGATCCTACAATAATGTTATAATTTAGAGTTTTCTTTGGTATTCATGATTATGTTTTGGTATTGATGCACTATTTAAATTAATTATTTTACCAATTATTAACAGCTTATATTATACAATGATTTAATTTATTATTTGAACAACCTTCTGATCGAGTTTCAAAGTTTATGCTAATAATACCAATATAGAGTTTTATCCAATCTATAAATAAATTAACAACAAAAGCTTATGTTCAGAACGTTGAGAATAATAACATGTTTGATATAAAGTTTAACTATTTAATATAAAACTTTTATTTTCGATGATCAGGCTGTAGGAACAATTTTATAGAAATTAGCTACAGTGGACTAAACTCCATTTGTTTGTTTTGTTTTGAAAACATCACACGAACTCCCTAAAAACATAAACTATTTGTTTCCGTTTATTGGATCAGTTGTTCAAACAGAAACAAAACTTCAAGCATGCATCGATCTTGGGTTACCTTCAATGGTGGCTACGGCGGCGGCGTGACAACAGTTAATGGAATATGAACAAAAGACGGAACGGCGAGGAGTCCTCGATTCCGGCAGCAGTATCGCTTAATCAGAGAGCTTCGGCGGCTAGCTTCGGCTTCGGCGAATAGGGCGGCTTTCTTCAAACAACCAACCGCGCTGGTGGTGGTTTCCGGCAACAAAGATAGCAGTGGCAGCGGTTGTCGGCTACTAGTAGCGTCGGCGCGAACTCGCGTAGCGGTGGCTGCGGTGCCAGCGGTTTCTCCGGCGAGTTGCAGGGCGGCGGCGGTGGTGTATACGGCAAAGAGATACAGAGATTTAAGGTTTTGTTATGTTGGAGTCTTATCGCGTTTGTGTATATATATATTAAACGAGTTATAAGCGTGATCAAATTCCTAAATAAGTTAGTTGTTTGTTGCTCAAGTTTTCGCTGGAATGTTACAAGATGTAAACTTGCTCAAACTCAAATTCTTAAATTTCATATTTTATTCAAAACACTCATCCGTTGATGTTATTATTATTATTATTAATTATACATTTACAGTTTAAAATAATATTTATATTAAAATTATGGTTATTAGTTTGTTATCTAATACAAAAGTTTGGGTTATTATAATTATACTCCCCTAAAAAAAAATTTCGTCCTCGAAATTGTAAGACGGTGACACATACTTTCGGATATCACGGAAACGAAACAAACTTAAAACTTTCATAAATTCAGACATGACAATTGCAAAGTCTTGGAAACAAATATTAGGACATATAAAACAGAATTCATATGAAATCAAAACCATCCAAACTGAAATAGCTGACTCGTTGCCATGATGATATTGAACGAAACTATGGGTAACCTAAAACTTGTATCGGATAATACTAGTTCTTACAATCGGAAATCAAAAATTTCATTTGAACACAGAATTACATATAACATAGTGGATAACTAATAACTACAATAAATAAATTTTGATGAGCTAAAGCCTATGACTAAATTGTGTAACTAATAACCAAAACGAAAGACAGATAACTGAAACATGTGACTTACAAGTGGAAATAAAAAGTGATAACTAATGGAATACTAAAAAAAAAAATCAAGACTTAAAACGTAAATTTTCAAAAACATATTTTGAATATTAACATGCATTTCTACACTGATATAAAAATAAATAAATATATAATAAAAGACACGTAACACTAGCAGATAATAGCGAAAACTTAAGACAATGTCGTATCTAAATATTAGAGGAACATTAAGCTGCAAAATGGATTTTAGTAGCACACATACATACCTGTAAATTCATGGTTACGTTCGCGACCATAATCATCAATTTACCTTACGAGTGTGTCCTAACGGTCCTTCCATTACACATCTTAAAGACTAAACTTATATAAAAAAAAAATGACGTGTTGATATACTAAAAAAAATGATGTCAAAGTCTTGACATAAATGATACGAAACACGACCCAAATATGCTAAACTTCAAACATACCAAACATAAGAGTCTTCTAACATGACAGATAAACAGAGTGTGAAACTTAACAAAATCCAAATTCGCACGAAATCAAACCCAAATAAACTGAAATACGGGGTAATAAAACGAAAACAAATACGGATAATCAAAAATTTAGCCCTATATTTGGGGTTGTCACACCATAGCTATTCTACACCTGATAGGTTCACTTGCCTGTTGCTAGTGGTTTGGTTTAGGGTACTAGGTTTTTATTACTCGTTGTGCTAGGTTATTAATTGCAATATTTTTATATACCACTTTTAGCGCATCATCACGCTACTCTTCTTGTTCTACATACTTCCTTTTATGATCACACTCGTGCAAGATTCTGCATCTTACTTGCATCAATTATACAAACATACTGTAAACATTCAGATAATCTTATCTCTAGTAGTTAAGCTAGCATTCACAACAGTTCAGTTCAAACATACATTCTAACACATGAATTTAATCATGTACTTTAACACATACTTTCGTTCATACTATAGCATACATATGATCATAATAATCAATCACATATTTTACTACTCACAAGCTTGCTTGAGTGGCACACAACTATCCGTACTGACTTTCTACTTCGGTCCCATTTTCTGTTTGAATCTAAGCATGTAAGAATGCTTAATTCATGCAACGTTATGACTACAAACTATAAAGTGTTATCTGTGCTTTGATAGTAGAAACCGCGAGTGAACTTTGGTTGGGTCGATTGACTTAAAAATCCACTATTGGTCATGTAATTGTTTTTTTTACATCTCGGCTATTTGAATAAAAAAATCAATTTGATATGTGCGATGCAACTTTGACTTCAAAAAATTTTCTTGAATTGCAAATTAACAACTCTTAATCCATATATGCCCCTAAACATGCAAGTTGTGATTCTTATTTCTAAAATTGACCATGAAATAATTGGTTTTGAATTCCAAAATACCTATTTTGATACCACTAATCCAGATTACCTTTTGACTTTTGTCATAGATACTAAAAATAACATTCGAATTAGTCGAAGTATAATATTCTAAAAACACCCGGTATAGTTTTGTAACACACCCATACGCATTATATATTCGTACCAAAAGCGTTCAATATAATATAAAACATATGCATTACATACAATGACGGATCTTGAGCATCTAGGATGGATGGGCCCGAAAGTCACACCATTTTTTTCCTACTTCTAAGTCTCGGGTCGGAAATCCGATTCGGTTCGGGTCAAACAATAATTCTAAACCATAACCTACCAAATTTGAAGAAATACAAAATGGTGAAACGTGAATTGCCGAACCTAGTCTTTACTTGCTTCTGTTGACTGTTTAGATTATCGATTTTACTCCCACACGAGTCAATTCCGAACCTCAAGCGTTAGTAGACAACGGCGGTGCCCAATCAATCGGTTAGTCGATTTCACACCCAAACGATTTAACATGCTTGCTTCTCAACTTCTGTTTCGACTTTTTTGCCAAATCTCACAAGTTAGTAAGTCACACAGTGGGCAGAGCATAATGAAAACTCCGTTTGTTGTTAACGTCGACTAGATGATAAGGCTGGATTTTGGACTTAATATTTTTTTTGTTTAAAATGTATTTGGGTTTGGGCTTGGGCTTATTGAGTTTTATTTCTTAGCCTTTCTTTATCGTTACGTTTATTTCATAAACGATGTCTCGTTCTTTGGCTAGAAACAAACTTTGTTTTTTAAAAAATTAAAGGCCGACTTGGACTCAAATAATATGGGTGGGCCGGACTCAAACAACTTGACAGGGCCGGAGTCTATATGTGTGTGTATATATATATATATATATATATATATATATATATATATATATATATTTTTTGGGGGAAAAACACTACCGAGCAAAAAACATAGTGGGCCCACTTTGGCCCAAAGAAAGATTCACCAATGATTGCATAATCAAGAGCTTCCAACATAGTACAAAATAAATACACTATTGCAAATAGAGGTGGACCAAAAACACGGTTAACTGAACCCCGTTTGAAATCAATTATATAAAAACCTATTTGAAAGTGATTGTATGTTTAGAACAGGTTTGTAATTCTATCTGCCACCGGTTTTAACCCGAACCGGTTGAGGATTTAGGCTCTTTTGGTAATGTAGCGTGGATAAAAAAATAATAAAATTATAAAAACACAATAATAATAATAATAATAATATAGAAAAGTCGGTGGTTAGTTTGAGGAAATATAATTAGTGAAACTTAAAAGGGCTCCCGCTCGACGGAAACCCCAACGGTTATTATACCCACCCCGCTTTCCAAATACTCCAATAATAGTCGCTTTCCAACCACGCAATTAACTCTCAGCTTCTGGAAACTCAAATGATTCGGTTTTCGTTCGTCAGTGCGATTGATTGACGGTTCATCGTCATCATCATCGTCAAAATCCGGTAACAATTGTATTACTTAGGGTTGCACTTGTATTTATTTACTGTTTTAAGTTAATTAGTTTCTAGGGTTACAGTTAACAGTTTGGAGACTACCGGTAACACCTTTTAAGTGTAATTTTAAGTGCTTAATCATAATGATAGATCATACGATAATATGATTTAGTGTTCTTTTATGTTATGTTAGTTGTTGAGGTTCATTTAACAACGATTTGTAAAAATATACATTCTGTTCAGTTCCTCTGCCATTACTTACTTAGGGATATGGTTGCAGGTAGACGTAAAATATGATATTAAGAATGATAGCTTTTGAAGTGATTAATGATTGATAGACGTAAGTAAGTACCGGCTAGCCATCGATGGTAATAGCTTTTGTGTTTTGCCTGAAAACTGAATACTATAAGCTACTTGAATGTTGTATATATATATGACGAGGTTCATTATACAACAATGAGTTTATGCGAGAACGAAAAAGCAAACTAAATCGTTTAATTTTTTTAATTTGTGATTTGTATTTTTTCAAAGATTTTACTGCTTCATACATGCATATGCGTATGTTATATATATTTTCAATCATTAAACTGATTTGTTTCATTTCACAATTTTTTGCAAGTTGGTTTAGTGATTTTTTTATGTATATAACATATATGTTTGCATCTAAGATGTGTAAATTCAAAAAATAATATGAAACATTAATAAAAAAAAATAAACTGTTTAGATTTCTTTTTGTTCTCGCTGTAACTTGGTGTTCTATAGTTGCCACTTGTTATATAATGATAAGTTATTCATTTTTCAATGCAAAATAATGATAAGGGATTTATGGTAGCAGTTAGGCTTAACTACGGACAGGTGATTAATAGCTTTTAAGTGGTTAATGATAGATCATACAATAAGAGTATATATGATTCGGTAATAATGTGGAATAAAGGATAGGTTAATAACAGATAAGTGCCTCCTAGCTACTGATTTTGTATCTATATTGCCTTGTGATTATCTGCTTGAAACTATATGCTTGTGATCAATGGCTGAATTTTTAGTTAGGCTTAAGTAAAACAATGGATGTTACTGTGTGTATATAAAAAAATTAACTAGATCGTTTAGTTTTTAATTAGTGCTTTATATTTTTTTTCAAGTTTTTTACTTCATACATGCAAATATGTATGTTATATACATTTATAATCATTAAACTGATTTGTTTCATTTAACAATTTTTTGCAAGTTGGTTTAGTGATTTTTCTTATGTATATAACGTATCGGTTTGTATGTATGATGTATAAAATCAAAAAAGAAAATAAATCGTTAATAAAAAATTATACAATTTAGATTTTTTTTGGTTCTCGTCATAACTTAGTATTCTATCGTAAACCTCTTATTTTATATATGCTATAACATCCATTGTTCTACTTTAATAATTTATTTTTTTCATTTTTATTATTATAATTTTTATACAGTTTAGTAAAATCTATATTTATGCAAAAGTTTATTTTGAAATTAAATTTGTGTTTATTCTAACATAACATAAAACAAAACTAATCTAAGTTTGAAAAAACCAATATAAAACAAGTAAGTTTGAAAAAATAGTATCTAATAGTTTACTTGCTAAAATAAAATAAAAAATTAGCATAATTATTGTATTGATACAATACTAATCTAGTTTCATTGGTTTCATTTTTGGGTGTGACAAATCGGGGAGATGGAGGTGCTAAACATCATACTACAGTGGATCTATGTGCTGCTAATGAAATGTTTCCCTCTCTATTAAGGTTTGTTGCTTTAAAATAATCAGTTTTTTCGTGGATTGTGTCTTTAAGAATTTATTTGACTTTTTCAGTACTTGAGGGCAGGTCGTTTTATGACAGAAGCAATTATTATACCGGTGATTCAGCTTCAACCTCTGTTCAGGTACATAATAACTTTAATTTGAGTTGACTTTTATGAGGGGGTTTTACGGGTCATCAGATGTGTAAATAGCCAGAAATAGCTTGACTTAAACAGAATGTCCTTTGACCCATAACAAACTTGTTAAATAAACTGACCTTACATCCCAAATGCCTTACGATATTGGGCTAGGAACTATATACTTGTGATCGATGGCCAACAGATAAAAAAAGTTTGTGTTTTGCCTGAAAATTGAATGTTATAAACTACTTAAATATATTATATATATATGGTGAGGTTCATTATAGAACACCGAGTTTATGCGAGAACGAAAAAGCAAACTAGATCATTTAATTTTAAATTAGTGGTTTATATTCTTTTTAAAGTTTTTTTACTTCATACATGCAAATGCGTATGTTATATATATTTATAGTCATTAAACTGATTTGTTTCATTTCACAATTTTTTGCAAGTTAGTTTGATGATTTTTTTTGATGTATATAACATATGTGTTTGTATATAAGATGTATAAACTCAAAAGAAAAATATGAATTATTAATGAAAAATTAAACAATTTAGAAGTTTTTTGTTCTCGTCATAGCTTAGTGTTCTATAGTAAACCTCTTGTTTTATATATGCTATATAACATCCATTGTTCTACTTTAATAAAAAAAATTCATTTTTATTATTATAATTTTAAATAATTTTTTTTCATTCTTATTATTATAATTTTTATATACAATTTAGTAAAATCTATATTTAAGCAAAAGTTTATTATGAAATTAAATTTATGTTTATTCTAACATAACATAACTAGTCTAAGTTTGAAAAAGCAATATAAAACAAGTAAGTTTGAGAAAACTAAGAATAATTATTTTGGTTAATGTATTGCATTAATGCGTTATTAATCCAGTTTAATTGGTTTCATATTTGGGGTGTGACACACTGACACAACGGAGATGGAGGTGCTAAACATCATAGCTGATGCCGAGTCATACTACTGTGGATTTATGCTTTGCTGCTGTATATCTTTGATATATCTCCTGCTCGGTTAAGGTTTGTCCTCTTTTGGAACTTTCATTATTTGCTCTTTTGTGTTTGTTTAAACTGAATGAATGTTAATTATGACAAACTTTCAAACTTTCCCATGCCCTGTTTTTCCAAAAAGACCATATTACCCTTGTAGTCCAAAATCTTTAGATTAATTATGAATTTGCTGGAATCCATCCCATACATCAAATTGACAAATGATTGTTTGGGTCTCTATTAAACTAGTTTCAACCCGATGCAAATCATGAATAAACTTGACTGCAGCAAATAAATGATATGGCTCTCTTGGGCTGCTTGCACTACCATAGTTCTTATTGCTAACAGAAGATGTAGTTAAAAATTCTTGTTACAACTACCTTTATATGTGGTTTTAATATATTTATATATGTAATCATATCAGTTTTCCCATTCTTGCAGGTTCGGGGTAATGCATTACCGCTCTATGTGAAACACCTTCTGATGACACCGATCAAACAGAACCACTCGGTTCGTCATCTCTGATTCGCCCGATCAGGTAACTAAATCGAACAACACTTTAGTACGCTTTTGTTCTATGTGAGAGTACCAATAAATTACACACTAGATACATCAAATCCAGTTCAGTTTGTTCTCAAACCTGTTATAAACTGGCGGCTCGGTTTGATACTGAACCGGTTTCTGGATTGGATCGGATCGGTTTCGGTTTATTCGGATCTTTAACCGGTTTTAATATGCACCCATCAGCAAGAACCTAACTGCTCTTAGCCCTAGAAACAATTATAAATTGGGGGTAATATTAACTTATATAATTAGGATTTCTATGATATTTTAACAAATAATTGTTTAATAATATTTGAAAATAAAATATTTACTTTGTTCTGATTTAATTCGAGAACTATTTTAGTTAAGAGTAAATTATACGGATGGTCCTTGTTATTTGGTCCAAATTTTGGACTTCGTCCCTAAAGTTTAAAAGTTACTAGTTTGCTTTTGAAAATGGGTCGGGTCGATCTGTCAAAACTTTTTTAGTCTGTTTTTATAAATTCTTTTAAATGTTGAATACCTTAATTTTGATCACAGATACAACCTGTTTGACTTATAAATGGGTCAATTTTTTTATTTCTAAGTTAACTGATGTCATTTTTAATTGATATATATTGGGTTATTTTGGGCTTCATTTCAATGCTAATGTGTAATGCAAATTTTGGAAAAAAGGTAAATGGTTTAAGAGGTTGAAATTCATCCATGATATAGTCATGTGTTTACAATCTCCTAATTTGCGTTATCTAGAAACATTGAATTATTATCTTAGCGAGTGTCTGCCCTAAAATTCAAGAACTTTAGTCGAACGTTTTTAAGTTTGTTTATAAAAATTACAGTTATTATATTCTGTCAATAACTATATATTTTTGAATAAAAATAGTTACTCTGGTAATCTTTTAATTTTTTGAACTTGGTTTGATAGTAATTTAAAATTTCTTTAAGAAACTTTTCAGAATGATAGAGTGCTTATACTATATTATATACTTGAAAATATCTGTATTACTTAGTCTCAAAAGTGTATATTGTGCAATAAGATAAATAAAGTTTGGTTACCAAACATCTTTTACTCTTTTTACTAGCGAGTCAAAATGGGTTTTTTGGGTTTAAAAGGGTTCAAGTTGTCATGCTATAATGTTGGAAGTCTTCTTTATAAAAAGAACAAGCTTACATGGTTATATATACAACATTGTTCGTTGTATGTTGTTATGCTTACAGTTTCTTTCGTTTGTCAATTTTTTCTCTTTTTTTTCTTTTTTGTGATATATTCTCATTTTTTTTTAAAACTGCCCATCCTGCTTTTGGAAGCTCAACCATTTTTTAAACGGCCATCTTGATCCCAACCAAAATAATCATTCTTAAACCTGTCAGTTCTGACACGAACGTTTTGACCGTCACCCTGCCCAACCTGACTTGTCCATTTTTCCAGATATACAAAAATTTAAGTAGTATTTTTACCCAATCATTGAGTCGTTACTCAACCCGCTCATTTTTTTACTAGTTCAATATATATTTCATCCTGTTACCTCATTCGTTTTTTTACAATCGATTTATAGCATTATTAGTAAATTCATTACTGGTTATTTTTATTTTTTATAGATTTGTCTCTGCAAATCTCTTTGTTATTTTCTTGTTTTCTAATTTGCTGAGAGATTACATTGTTGCAGGTTCGGGACAATGCATTACTGTCTTGCCTTACGGGCGTGCTGCTAATCCTCCATTCTAGATAAACCTAGACTGGCAGCTTCAACACACACAGGAAGCTGGCTATTTCTCTTTTGGGCCGTGATTGCAAGGCCAGAAGAAGTTTTGGGTTTTTGCCTCGTGTGGTGTTTTGTGTTACCAGATTTATAAACCCGTTGCCTGGTGGTGTTTCAGCTTGGTACAGTTTCTACAAACCCGTAAGGTACAAATTTCTTACTTTTCTATGGTTGTGTATCCAAGTTTTACTGTATTCGCATCTGAACCACAGAAGGTCAAGAATGGTTTGTACACAAGATTTCCAAGGTAGTTAATTTAAAAACCTGCGTACGAATCCCAACGGTGGTATTGTAGCCACTTTTGCGAATCTTTAAAACGACCATCGGTTTAACCGAATAAAGCAGTTAAATACTTTGCCAAAACTTTTATTCGGCAAAGGTTGCTACCTTTACATTTTTAATGAGTTACTCGGTTGGTTGCAAATCAAGCCCTAGACCTGTGGTTGTGTTTATTTTTATGGTGGTTTGCATTTTTTTGGTTTTATGGTTGTGTTTTTTTGCTGTTTTATGATCGTGTTGTAATAGTTAGGTTATCTTTCAATTTATGATCATTGTAATTATAATCAAACCAAGACAAGTACAAGATTTAAGATGGAAACGCGAAGATCAAGAACCAGGTGGACAAAGAACGAGATGGGCATCTTGAAGCAAATGCGAGCGGATTCAAGAATGTGGTTATTTAAATTTTGTCCCATTCACCTGTTTGATGTTGCTAAATGGCTCTAGCAATATCAAACATTATATTGCTTGATTTGCAACCTTTGGTTGTTTAGACTTAGGGTTTAAAATATACAAGTATAGTAAAACGATCAAAATATTTTAAAATGGTTTAAGAACTAAACGACAAGAGTTTTTGAAAGAAAAATTTAAATGATACTTTAATTTATTTAAAATTCATGAATAAGTAAAAGAGTTTACTTAATAGATAAATTGGTTCCCGATAAATCACACTAGTTAAGTTTAGGGTATTAAAATAAAGCGTCCTAAGATAAATACTATGGCTTTACTTAAACTGGTAAAATACTAAACAAAATGATATGTATATGCCAATATGCCGTCGTAGTTTTAGGACATTTGAATTGATACAAATGTTTCTCAAAACAAAGCGGGACTATGAAACTTGAGAGTCAGAGTGCGCAAGTTAGGCAGTTTGACCAAATCCTGGAATTATATATTTAGTCAACTTTCAATCCACCATTAGAAATATGAGTTGCATAACCCACCGTTGAGCTTTTCCCGGACATCAATTTCCTATCTGACAAAGCTATGCTGAGCTATCTTTGTTGCTATATGTGATCTAAAAGTTATCTCAAAATAAAACTATTTATGCCACCCAGTTTAACCAAAAAGTAAAGTTGACATCTTGAACCTTCAAATTATATAAATTTTATATTTTCCATACCGTACCGTATTCACCAAGTGGCTTTTGCGCCATCCGATTCATTCAAAATCCATGTATCCGTCACATCTAACAACATCATCTCGTCATTAAAACTAAATTCATACAGCCATGCAAGTCTAAACTTTGCTATACCGAACAAGGGACTTTTTTTCCACCTCCAAAGCCATGTCACTTATACTGCATTCTCGGGTTTATAGTATAAAGAAAAGAAATGATAAAAATGGATAGAGGAAGAAAGGAAAAAAAATTATATATTTAAAAAACATTCTTGAGTTAAAATAAAAGAATAGAAAAGAAAGTGTTAATTGCAATATTGAGTTAGATAGGAAGGAAAAAATAGGAAAAAAATTGTATCTTTACAATTATGTTCTTATTATTGAGTTAGATTGGAAGGAAAAGATAGAGTAAATTAGTAATACTATATATGACTATAAACTTTCTTTTCGAACCTGGTCATATTTGGCTAGAACGTTTTAAAGGAAAAAAAAAAACCCTAACTTTTCTTTCCATTATCTTTCTTTTCTTTTAATGAAAATACTCAAGAATGAAAAAAAAAATTCTTATCTTTTCTTTTTCAAATCCTTAAATAAAAAACTCAAAAATACAGTGTTAGTCATTCACTTTCAATAACACTCTTACTGTAACATATTTCTTGCTCCCATGACGAATAGCGGCGGGTTTTGCTTGATTTCAATGGTTGTGAAAAGCCCGTGTACTAGCCAAACCAAGGTTTTGTCTCCTAACCCCATTTGTAACTTTAACATGTCCCATCAACTTAGATCCCGAGCTCGTTTCCACCGTGTTGTTTCCAAATACAACATCGTGATTTCTTAATTGGAATCCTTTCCCACATGTGCGAACCCATGTGAACATTCTTATAACAGGACCACCATTTATTGGGTAGAGATGTTAGTTAGCCGTGAAGTCCCCACATTCTTATAACAGGACCACCATTTATTTTGTCAAGAACTATCTTTCTCGATGTGAGCCACCTAATTTTATCTTTTTCCTTGTTTCCGCCTCTTCAGCACCAAAATCCAACTTTCTTCTTTAAACTCGCTCGTTCGGTTTCATGCTTCTCTTGTTACTAATCTTCATGAACTAATTAAGTAGATTATTTCTTGTACTTCCAACCTTTTTTACTTTACTTGTATCATCATCTAAATCCAATATAAAACACGATAACTCAATCTTACATTAATCAAAATGGGCCAAAACTACTAAACAATCATTATGACTCGTCTAACATTCTGTTTTATTTAATAATAAACATTACAAATGAAACATAATCATTAACAATACTTTCAAATCCTACCATGGTGTCTACAAATCTCTAAAAGAAATAACTCAAATATTGGGCCATCTTAATTTAATCACAACTTCAAGCAACACGTTTTACAATCTATATTTCATCCATTAAATCCCTTTATTATATGGATTATTAAAAAAAATAACCCAAACATGTTAAGCATACAACGATCACAAATAACTAGAGATATGCATAAGGTGTAAGAATCACTTACTAAACTGGAGTACACACACGAGATACTCACGCTTCAACTACAAAGCTATATTGAAAGCTAATACACAACATTAAGCTCAACAAAGTTCATGAGCTTGTTATTTATATTCACCACATAATAAATAGTAAATCATACAAATATCTAACTTTTCTTTTTAAATCTATACCCACAAATCTCAATTCAAGTTAAATGCTAATCTTGATTAAGCATGCTAAGATCATTAATTAGAATCCAATTTTTACTAGCGTTAATCCCTTGAATTTCACCAATTTATTTCATAGAAGCATTTCATCCAACACCTTGCGTGCATGAATTTAAGTTTTTTTATATTTTATTGTTGTGAACACAATTTCATCCTTCAACTCAATTTCTTCAATTCAAGTAAATCAAAATCAAAATTTTACATAAAGGCAGCAACTTTTAATCACATATCATCAATATCATAAGAAGCGCATTTTAGCTCAGAACCTCCTAAAAGTTAAAACCCCATTTTGCTAGATCCCTAAATGATGTTAGATAGATGCTCTTTATCCTAATAAACATGTAGAACATAATACTATTAAAAGATAATCAATTTTGTAGAGTTGAACTATACTTGAATCTATGGTGTAATCCTCTCAATTTTATAGAAATCTTCTCCTTGCTATTGATTTCTCTCTTTCACCAAGAACACAAGCACAAACATACTTAACACATACCAACTTACGTATGTTAAGAATCTTGATCTTTCTATGTAGTATCTAGATTTTCACCTTAGGTCCCTCGAGTCTTACAATGTTACATTATAACCATAAACTTATTGAAATAAACAATTCTCATGTACATTGATTTATTTTATCAAAATAATTGAAATATCAAGTAATAAAATCATAGAGTATAATATATATACAAATCTGGGATGTTACAAATCTACCCTCCTTAAAGAGGGTTACGTCCTCGAAACCAAATCGTGTGTATGCCATAAATAAGAATTCAAGTGTATAACAATATTCTCCCTTCCAGGTAGTAAGTTAAGTAACTTAAAACTTTAAAGACAAATCATTTAATCAAAGCTTTAAAGATAAATCATATTATTAGTAATTCTTTAATTCTCATTGATATCAACATCAATGGTTAAGGTTATAAAACACATATACCTTTTATGGACACGAGGATATCTTCCCTTTCTTTTGAAAACCTTTCTCATGTTAATGTTTGATTCCTCTAATATTAGAAGAATAAATCGTTAACAACAATCTTGATTTAAATCAACAAGCCATTAGAGTTAGCCAAGTACTTTAGTTTTAAGGCCATATCCAACTGTTCAAACTTACAACTTACAATGGCTATTGGCCTCCCAAGCATATATACATCCATTAGAGTTAGCCAAGTACTTTAGTTTTAAAGCACTTGGACGTTAGATTTGCATCTTAATTTACATAAATAGCCTTAAGTACTTACTGACATTACTCTGCCTTCATTCGATCATTGTTCATACAAATCATCCTTGTAATGTGCAACAAACTATATAATCATTATTATATTCAATATTATATAATCTAGTAAAATACATTTATTGCAACTTCACAACTAAATCCACCAAATACGCACATCTATAGTGTAAATAGTATCATTAAGGTCCCAGTATATTAGGGTAAGTTAATCCCATTTACAAGGTAAGTTGATTTTATATTAACATCATAGTTGTGAAACCTCAAATAATCATAACTAAGAAATATTCCATCATGATATCTAGTTGAATCATTATCCATTAATCAACTATGTGTTCACTTTATCCCTAAGAAGTTTACCAGCGTATTCATTTAGAATCTAAATATATAAGAATGCATTAGTATGTATTAAGCCTCATGATGTCAAATCCTACATATAAAAAATAAAAATAGTATCCAAACCAACACAAAACATTCCGAACATAACAAACTTTAAATCATTTACATGATCAACTTAAATTGAGTCATCCAAATCATCTGTGAGTCCCTCAATTCTCTAAAATCTTATTTCTAATATGTTATAGTTAATAGTCATCTCACTTTGGTCATCAATTAACTTCCAAACATTCTATAATCATGACTTTAATCGAAATTGGTCATAAATCAAACTTTTAACACCATTTGGGTTAATTTATTACCATCATGTAATACTAGATTAAATCCCGTGTTATACACGGAGAGAAAATATATAAAACTTCATATATGTGTGTGTGTGTGTGTGAACGTGTGCGCGTGTGTGTTATACACATTTTAATGAATTATAAACGACAGATAATATAGCCTTTTTTATTATTATAAGATGTCACATTGTTACTTTAATTAAAAAACCCAACATACAAAAGAAAAATAAAAAAACAACAATTTAAAACATAATTATAAGTTATGTCACATATTTCTAACTTATACCATGAAACAAAAAGACATATTAATTAAAACTTTATCATCTACTGAAGTCATATATTATAAACTATGAAGCGTAAACATGGAGATGCTATAACATAAGCTGTGTGTTATAAAAGTATTTTTATTGAAATTATAAACATTTAAGTCCACAACATATAAAATGCTAAAAATATGAATGTAACAATGAGATATAATTATAATTTTTATTAAACCGCGCGTTCAATAAAGCAACAATATAATCCAAACCTCGTGACTTAAACCATCATTTCAATCCAAACATTCATACATCCGGTCGAAAAGCTTATAAATAATTTCTCAAAACCCAAAAAAAAATAATAATAATAAAATAGCAAAGTCTCAAAATTTAAAAAAATAACAATAAAAACAATTAATTGTCTTTATCACTTAATAAATGATGATTATAACATTTATTTTGAAACTTTCTTCAACTTATGAGTTGATGTTTAAAATTAATATTCAAATTAAAGTATGAAAATTATTTAGATGGAAAATTGATGAGTTGGAAATCTATGTGAACATGCTATTTGAATACCATGTGGAAATCTTGTTTTGCTTTAATAGTATAGTAAGATTCATTATTCTATTTAGCGCAATCTTATATAATGACTTATTAAAACCAATTAGTTATGAATCATAAGCAATTCTTTGACATCACTCACAAGCAACAAATTTTCGATACTAATCCATATTTAATCAGCAATAAGCGTTTAACATTTTGTTGTTGTAACGAGTAAGTAATAAATCTTTGTCATTGGTTTCTATCCAATCTAGTTAATCGTGTCTGATTTTAATGCTTTTTTACTACAAATATAATTAGAATTCTAGTCATAAAATCCTAATAATATAATCAAGCATTCTAATATAATCTTATCATATATGTAACAAATCTTTATGAGCATTGGACCGACTCAAAACCATTACAATCCCTTGATAATATATATACATATAATCCAGATGGGTCTTGCTTACTTGTGTACTCCTTGTAACTATTATCAAGAATCACATTCAAATCTTTTGATTTTCTTTAATTCATTTTTTGCATAGAAATGCTATGTTTATTATCAAATTCGTCGTTACATCTGATCTTTTAAACAACTCTTAAATAATGTCATTCAGTATTCTTATGAGTTCTATATTCACCTTTGTCACTTACAACCATCTACATTTATTGATGGTTAATATTGTTTTTAAGTCCTCCAATTTAACAAGTGATTTAAACATTTAGAATCCCTAACTTTAACAAATTGTTAACCATTAAGAATCCTCCACCTTGTCAAGCGGTTTAATTGTTTAGATCCCTCCACTTTATAAAGCGGTTTAATCGTTTGGAATCCTCCACTTTATCAAGCGGTTTAATCGTTTGGAATCATCCACTTTAACAAGTGGTTTAATATTTCAATTTGGGTCACCTACAACTTTGTGGCATTTGTAATATTTGGGACACGTCATATAAATCTTCTATTCATTTAACGAGTTCAAACGTATCATAAGTCTATAACACATATTTGCCATAACTATCTTACCAACATATATACTACAACAAATTATGATTCATATTCCACATGGCTTCAACAAAATCATGTCCCCCCCCCCCCCTTATGGTGTGTAAAATCATTATACTACATTTATCTTCATAATAATCTCATAATCACTTTAGCAAACAAGTAAATATGACACATATATTGTCATAGATGAATCTAAAAGCACATACTCGTGATCTCATAAATGTTCAACCTTTGTCTTATTGCCTCGACATAGACTTCACATCAAGTTTAATGCAAATCATGTTCACTAAATCTTATTCATATCAATTAGTATCTTAAAATATTGCCTCATACTTTTGCATATGCCATGTATGTACAAACACATTAAAAATGTTATAAATCAATTTCAAATCTCGTGAATATAACCAAAAATGCGCATTCTTTGCAAATTCATAAGCATTTAGCTTGTAGCATACTATCTTGTATATTGTCATAGATGAATCTAAAAGCACATACTCTGATCTCATAAATGTTCAACCTTTGTCTTATTGCCTCGACATAGACTTCAAATCAAGTTTAATGCAAATCATGTTCACTAAATCTTATTCATATCAATTAGTATCTTAAAATATTGCCTCATACTTTTGCGTATGCCATGTATATACAAACACATTAAAAATGTTATAAATCAATTTCAAATCTCGTGAATATAACCAAAAATGCACATTCTTTGCAAATTCATAAGCATTTAGCTTGTAGCATACTACCTTCTTTAAGACTTCCAATAAAGTTCACTAAAAATCATGCTCGGTAAATCTTAATCGTATCAATAAATACCCAATAATCTTCAATGATATTTCCACATATGCTAATTTTACACACAATCCATCACTTAAAAAATCCAAGTCAAATCCACATACGTGATATGTATATACATATACATGTTATAAGTGATGTGATGGGTTTTAATCACATAGGGGGTCACTCAAGTTCATTAAATCTTTTAAGATCATACAACGTTTTTCTACAATTTGAAAATCACATATCTACAATTTTCAATATGTTTTCAATCTAGACAGTCATTAATACAAATTTCATGACTTGGGATTCACATATTAAAATCCTTGACACCAGTTACACTTGATGGGTCTTTAAAGACGTATGACTCTCATGCAACTAAGTATTCACTAGTAGTTTGAAATCCTTTATTAAAAATCCACAATTAATCCTTATGTTTTTATTAAATCCCTTGTCACAAAACACCTTACAACTTACAATCTCACCAACTAGTCAATATTCAATAATCCACATGATCACTCTTAAATTCTTGTGATTTATGTTTCCAATGCGAGTCACATGCAAGATTGTCATTCATGTTTAAATTCTTGTCACTTACAATTTTGTGACCCTTAGTTTCAAAAGCTGTATAACATTTTGTTGTTGTAACGAGTAAATAATAAATCTTTTTCATTGGTTCGTAACTTAGTTCATAAGATACTTGACATTTCTATCAACACAATCATGAATCTTATTGTAACTTAGGTTTCCTTCCAATCCAGTTAATCGCACGACGTGTGATTTTAATGCTTTTTACTACAAATATAGTTAGAATTCTTGTCATAAAATTCTAATAATATGATCAAGCGTTCTAATATAATCTTATCATATATGTAACAAATCTTTTTGAGCAATGGACCGACTCAAAACCATTACAATCTCGTGATATAATATACATATAATCCAGATGGGTCTTGCTTACTTGTGTACTCCTTGTAACTATTATCAAGAATCACTTTCAAATCTTATGATTTTCTTTACTTCATTTTTCGCATAGACATCCTATGTTTATTATCAAATTCGACGTTACATATGATCTTCCAAACAACTCTTAATAATATGTCATTCAATATTCTGATGAGTTCTATATTCACCTTTGTCACTTAATAAAATTGTATTGCATAAAATCATCAACTTCTGCAAGTGATTTTATCGTTTAGAATCATCTACATTTACCGGTGGTTAAAACCATAAAGGAAACATAGCATAAAGTCATGCATCAAAACAAAATCAAAATACTACAAAACATGCTAAAGAAATATGACTGTCTGTAAGGTATGCCCTGCTGGCCGTAAGGTATGCCCATCAGCATCTTGGCAGAACATTTTGGGCGTAGGCTACACCCCTAGGGGCGTAGGTACGGCCCATGCAGCACCAAAATCCAATTTTCTTCTTTAAACTCGGTCCTTCGATTTTATGCTTTTCTTACTTGTTACTAATCATCATGAACCAATCAAGTAGATTATTTCTCATACTTCCAACCTCTTTCACCTTACTTATATCTTCAAAATTCTGTATAAAACACGATAATTCAATCTTAGATTAATCAAAGCAGGCCAAAACTATTAAACATTTGTTATACTACTAATGGCTCGCCTATTCACATTATTATACCCATTCTTACCCAAGTTTTCTTTTGTAATCTTATTATACCAATTAATCATTAACAAGCTAACATTGTATTTTATTTAATAACAAATATTACAAATAAAACTTAATCACTAACAATACTTTCAAATCCTACCATGGTGTCTACAAATCTATAAAAGAATTAACTCGTATATATGGCCATCTTGATTTAATCACAACTTCAAGCAACATGTTTTACAATCTATTTTTCATCAATTAAATCCCTTTATCATATGGATTGTTAATAAATTGACACCAACATGTTAAGCATACCATGATCACATATAATTAGAGATATGCATAATGTGTAAGAATAACTTACTAAACTGGAGTACACGAGATCCTCACCTTCACTCGTAGGATGAACTAAATCATGAAGTTTCTCTCCGACCGGTTTGCTTCCACGCTTCAACTGCAAAGCTATATTGAAAGCTGATGTGCTAAAAGTAGTCTAATAAAAACACACTAATCTAGACTCTAAGTAATAAATTCTAGACTCTTAACTTAACTAAAACTACTAACCGGTAAGTGAACCGATCGACTCTAGTACAGCTAAGTAAGTCTGGATATTAAACCCACAGGACTCTTTAAATTACGTCAACTAGCTAATTAGACTCAACTAATACTGACACGACTATTTGTTTGTTTAAAGGATGGGCTTTTACTTAAAATACTAATTGAAGACTAATTAAAGAAAACAAGTAAAATAAACGAAAACACAAATTTGAGTAAATAAGATGATGATGATGATGAGATAACTACCTAGGCTAGAATTCCCTAAATTTCAGTTATGAATTATCCAGGAAAATATTAAGCTATGGACTGGGATCGTAAAATAGACACTTAAAAGAAAATCCGAACATGACCCCTGACCCTTCTCAAGCACCTATGAGTTTCTAATAAGTTTTAGTGCACACCAGTATTACAAATCAAGTTTCCTTACGATCACCTAATTATTTATGACTTAGTTTCTTTATATGAAATCCTACCTTACAGCGCGGAAATCAAAGACAGCTTAATATATTTAATTGATTCAATAGACAATAATTAAATAATTAAATCTAGACGGACTCCTTACGAAGAATTAAATCTAGCAGGATCAGATAATAAAGATATATTAATAACCTAGCACCTTACAGATTTAGGTTAGCAGTACACTTAGGTTTAATTAATTAATAATTATCATTCGTATGATCTTAATGCATATCAATCATAGAATAGTCAAAAACACAAAGTAGATAACCTAATAGCAACCTATCATAATGACAAACAATAGTCTAGGCAACTATCTTACCAACATGTATACTCCAACAAATTATTATCCTTATTTCACATGGCTTAATCAAAATCACGTCCCCCACTATGGTGTGTAAAATCCTTATACTGCATTTATCTTCATAATAATCTCATAATCACTTTAGCAAGCAAGTAAATAAGACTTACATATTGTCATAGATGAATCTAAAGCACATACTCGTGATCTCATAAACGTTCAACCTTTGTTTTATCTCCTCGACATAGACTTCAAATCAAGTTTAATGCAAATCATGTTCACTAAATCTTATTCATATCAATTAGTATCTTAAAAATATTGCCGCATACTTTTGTGTATGCCATATATATACAAACACATTAAAAATGTTATAAATCAATTTCAAATCTCATGAATATAACCAAAAATACACATTCTTTGCAAATTCACAAGCATTTAGCTTGTAGCATACTACCTTTTTTATGACTTCCAATAAAATTCATTAAAAATCATGCTCGGTAAATCTTAGTTATATCAATAAATACCCAATAATTTTCAATGATATTTCCAGTTATGCTAATTTTACACACACAATCCATCACTTCAAAAATCCAAGTCAAATCCTCACGCATGATATGTACATACATGTTATACGTGATGTGATGGCTTTTAATCACAGAGGGAGTCATTCAAGTTCAATAAATCTTTTAAGATCACACTACGTTTTTCTACAATTTGAAAACCACATATCTATAATCTTCAATCCGTTTTCAATCTAAACAATCATTAATACAAATTTCATGACTTGGGATTCACATATCAAAATCCTTGACACCAGTCACACTTTATGGGTCTCTAAAGAGGTGTGACGCTCATGCAACTAAGTATTCACTAGGAGTTTGAAATCCCTTATTAAAAATCCACAATCTCACCTTACGACTTACAGTCACAGAACACTTTACAACTTACAATCTCACCATCAAGTCAATATTCAATAATCCACATGATCACTCTTAAACCCTTGTGATTTTTGTTTCCAATGCGAGTTACATGCAACATTGTCATTCATGTTTAAATTCTTGTCAGTTACAATTTTGTGACCCTTAGTCTTCAAAAAAAAAAAAAAAGCTTTTTAATCAAAACCATGTTATGTTTTGTTTTTACATTTAATCACATAAGTATCATAATCAATTCAGAAATTCAAATCACACATATTTAACTTACATTTTCACTTATGTGAATCATAATCAATATCAAATCCATAGTTAAGCTATGCTTATGAATTGAGCTATCGTGCACTTAACCTTTTATGCATATCTTTGATTCATGCACCATTGGTGTAAAAGGCTTCTACATATAATCGTACCATACTCACATATTCTTCGTCACCTTGGACATAGCAATGACAATCCTAGGAATTGACTAGTACTTATGTTTACTACCACACTGGGCTAAGTGCTATAGTTCAAACGCTATACACAATGTATTCCTATGAATACAATATCATATCCTAAGCAAACAAATTTAAGTTCACATATCATGTTATCACACATTAATCACATGCTAAAAAAATCAACATTAGACTACTATGCAATGTATGTGAAACCAAAACCAATATTCAAAACGACTTGATACAACATTTATAAATCAAGCAGAAATTTGTTCCCAAAAGTTTCCTTTGTTTGAAGGACCATAACTTGGTTAAATCCAATAAGTACAATGAAAAATAATATATACAAAACACAATTATTTACTTTTAAAGCAAATTTTAACTTTTGAATCTTTAAATAATCTTCCAGATCATGACTTAATCTTCATGAGGTGTGTTCGCATATCGTCTTGAGCGCTTGATCATTATTCTTGACCATGAACGTTACCTAGGGAAAAACAACCCCCTTAAATTAGCATTATACCATAAAGAAAACATAGCATAAAGTCATGCTCAAAACAAAATCAAAATACTACAAAACATGCTAAAGAAATCTGACTGTCTGTAAGGTATGCCCTGCTGGCCGTAGGGTATGCCCATCAGCATCTTGGCAGAACATTTTGGGCGTAGGCTACACCCCTAGGGGCGTAGGTACGGCCTATGCAGCACCAAAATCCAATTTTCTTCTTTAAACTCGGTCCTTCGATTTTATGCTTCTCTTACTTGTTACTAATCATCATGAACCAATCAAGTAGATTATTTCTCATACTTCCAACCTCTTTCACTTTACTTATATCTTCAAAATTCAGTATAAAACATGATAATTCAATCTTAGATTAATCAAAGCAGGCCAAAACTATTAAACATTTGTTATACTACTAATGGCTCGCCTATTCACATTATTATACCCATTCTTACCCAAGTTTTCTTTTGTAATCTTATTATACCAATTAATCATTAACAAGCTAACATTGTATTTTATTTAATAACAAATATTACAAATAAAACTTAATCACTAACAATACTTTCAAATCCTACCATGGTGTCTACAAATCTATAAAAGAATTAACTCGTATATATGGCCATCTTGATTTAATCACAACTTCAAGCAACATGTTTTACAATCTATTTTTCATCAATTAAATCCCTTTATCATATGGATTGTTAATAAATTGACACCAACATGTTAAGCATACCATGATCACATATTATTAGAGATATGCATAATGTGTAAGAATAACTTACTAAACTGGAGTACACGAGATACTACCTTAGCTCGTAGGATGAACTAAATCATGAAGTTTCTCTCCGACCGGTTAGCTTCCATGCTTCAACTGCAAAGCTATATTGAAAGTTGATGTGCTAAAAGTAGTCTAATAAAAACACACTAATCTAGACACTAAGTAATAAATTCTAGACTCTTAACTTAACTAAAACCACTAACCGGTAAGTGAACCGATCGATTCTAGTACAGCTAGGTAAGTTCGGATATTGAACCCACAGGACTCTTTAAATTACGTCAACTAGCTAATTAGACTCAACTAATACTGACACGACTATTTGTTTGTTTAAAGGATGGGTTTTTATTTAAAATATTAATTTAAGACTATTTAAAGAAAACAAGTAAAATAAACAAAAACACAAATTTGAGTAAATAAGATGATGATGATGAGATAACTACCTAGACTAGTATCCCCTAAATTTCAGTTATGAATTATCCGGGAAAATATTAAGGTATGGACTGGGATCGTAAAATAGACACTTAAGAGAAAACCCGAACATGACCCGTGACCCTTCTCAAGCACCTATGAGTTTCTAATAAGTTTTAGCGCACACCAGTATTACAAATCAAGTTTCTTTAAGATCACCTAATTATTTATGACTTAGTTTCTTTATATGAAATCCTATCTTACAGCGCGGAAATCAAAGGCAGCTTAATATATTTAATTGATTCAATAGACAATAATTAAATAATCAAACCTAGCCAATCAAAGATTTGGTAACTTCGACTACGAAGTCTTTAATAAGAATAATAACTCAGTTGTGTTATTCCTTCTATGCGGCTTACTATATTGGCACCTACTCTAACATGAAAGAGAGGGTACCTGTATTATGCACATGGTGCGATTTGCAATTTTAGAATTGCAGATTGTCCAATAACCTAATGCATACATTCCCTTGAAATGTATTTTTAAAGAATTCAACTCAACACGAACCCTCGTGTCTGTTCTTAAATGCAAACGATTGCTATGGATTCTCTCTTCATAAGCATATCTTTCTCCTAGTTAATGTTAATACCCTTCCCAAGGTCTTCTAATGACTCAAATCAAATCTCGACATCAACTTAATTCGGGACGAAATTCATGTGAAAACCCGCAATATCCATGAAAATCATTAACGATAATTAAACATTATTAATCATAAACACCTCATATGCGTTACACTCACAAATGCCTGACACATGGTAAGTAAACAATCCGATTCTCCTTATTACATACATACTAAGTAAACAATGAAATAACCAACTATATACACCACTAACTTTTTTTTCACTCAATACATAATAATTAGAACATTGAATCTCTAACTTTTTTTTACATTGAAAATAAACATAATACTTAATACTTCCTATTGATTAGTACTAAAACAATTACATGAACAATGCTTAGACACGATTAGACACGATTACATGAACAACTTGCTGTTTCTTACTCATGATTTGCCTCCATGTTTGCTGTTTCTTTAACTAATTTTCTTCGCTACCCGATCCCGAGCTATTTCTTAGGTAATCGTCGTACGCGGCTTCTTCATCGGTCATTGGTTGAGTGTGTCCTTCATTGACCTCGTCTTCATACAAGCCCGCTACATACTCCATTTCCCCCTCGAGTGAGCGTTGATGTTGTGCCCTATCTAAAGAGTCCAAGTAATCCTTGTAGCAAATCGACATCTCTATAGCTGGTGCAGTGAGTCGAGTCCTCCTAATCGATATAACCCTGCCAGAAACAGAAAAAACAGACTCCGAAGCTACCGTGGAAACTTGGACCGTTAGTAAATCTTTGGCCATGGCGGCGAGGATCGGAAACTCATCCTCCTTACCTCTCCACCAAGCCATAAAACTTCAAACAATGTTTGCATCGAGCTTTTTGGCTACCGTTAGACATTTCGCATAGGTCGAAATGTTGCCAAACATCATGGTTTCGTTTCGTGGGGATGACCCGAACGACCGTTTCTCCCGTGTTCGAGGCACCCATGTTGGCGGATGAAGCAGCACTTTGGGAGGCCATGATAATCGACTACGAAATAAGAGTGGTATACTCGAGTATGAAATAAACGACTACGAAATAAGAGCGTATGGAGTGGTAATGTGGTATAATTGAGCGTGAGATAACAAAATAATCGCGTATGAAATAAACGTTTAGAGCGTTTGGAGTTGTATAATCGAGTGTGATCTAACCAATACCCAACCTAAACTATATATAGATGTTTGTGAGGGTAAAATGGTAAAAAAAAAACGGTCCAAAAACAAAAAAAACGGGCATATAGCCGTTATACAACGTTCAAAAACCGGTTTTTAACCGGTTAACCAGTTATGGAGAAACCGGTTAACCGGTTTTTCCACAACGGTCAAAAACCGGTTTTTTTATAAACCGGTTAACCGGTTTTTCCATAACCGGTTAATAAAAAAACCGGTTTTTCCATTAACCGGTTCGTTAACCGGTTTTGGATCTAGAACTTGTAACCGAAAGACGAACCGGCGGTTTGTAAACCGGTCAAACTGGTTTTTAAAAAACCGGTTTTCGTAAAAACCGGTTTCCGGTTTAAACCGGTAAACCGGTTCCCCAACCGGTTTTTTTGGCCATCTCTACACATGGATAATGGTGATACTATGCTTTAAATATGAATAGGAT
Source organism: Bidens hawaiensis (assembly GCF_021521415.1). NCBI lineage: Eukaryota > Viridiplantae > Streptophyta > Magnoliopsida > Asterales > Asteraceae > Bidens > Bidens hawaiensis. The sequence continues at coordinate 601,138 of NW_027491434.1, forward strand.
ACTTTTATATTTATATTTATTGAAAGAACAATGCACTATATTTTTTCTTTATATATATATATATAAAAAAGTATATAACTCGATACTTTGAACCGTGCCCGAAGCATAATGGTACTTTGTATTTAGTAAACAAGCTAGCATAAATAAACACATATTACGACTAAATAACGAGTAAATCTAAAGTTAAATATAGTAGTCTCTTAATAATTTTATTACACGAATACAAATGTCGTAAACACACCTTTAAGCCTTAACGACACTACATTATAATTAATTAAGATTATGATCTAAACTATTTATGAAACTGATATAAAAAGTCTAAAATTATCCTAACACCACTTTAGCTTCAAAAATGGTCAAAGAAATGGGGTTCACCTATGAGCCCCAATTATCATGCTTTAGTCAACTAACATTTCCATGTTTACATATTTTGGTGAATTAAATAGTAAACTTGTTTCTAGGATGAAAAATACTCACGTAAATAGATTTACCATTAAATAGTGAACTTGTTTCTAAGACGAAACACCTGGTAGAAAGCTCATTCACCCTATACCTAACCTGCTACTTTTCTCCTTCCTTTTCTCTTCAACAATAGCATCACAACGAGTAAGTTCCAAGACAACTCTTATCATCCGAGGGTTTAGAATTGATGTTCGAGCAAAAAATGCTCTATTCAATTTTGGCTCGTTTCGTTTTTCGCTCGGTTCGAATTTAAGCCATTCGGTTCGGTTGTAAACGAGCCAAGTAACGAGCAAACCTTCGCTCAGTTCGGCTCGGCTCGTGAACAGCCCTATTCACATATCATCAATTTCATGAAAAGCCCATTTTAGCTCAAGAACAGCCTAAAAGTTAAAACCCCGTTGTGCTAGATCCCTAAAACATGTAGAACACAATACTAATGAAAGTAAATAATCAATTTCCTTGCTATTTATTTCTCTCTTTTCACCAAGAACACACCCACAAACACACAGCAACATATGTATGTTAAGAATCTCGATCTTTCTATGTAGTATCTAGATTTTCCCTCAAGTCTTACAATGTTACATTATAATCATAAACTTATTGATTAAACAATTCTCATTTACATTGATTTATTTTATCAAAACAATTGAAATATCAAATATCAACTTATAGAGTATGTTTGGTTGGAGGTAATGGAATAAAGGGGGAATGAAATGAGAGAAGGAATGGAATGGACAGGAGAATGAAACGGATCATTACCATTCATATGTCTTGTTTGGTTAACTTGTGGGAATGAAATGAATTATTAATTTATATTATTTGGTATCCAAGATAAAAATTGTAGGAATGAAATAGAAATAATAAAAACACTACTATCTCAAAATAATTTTTGTTTTACCAAAATAAAAAAAAAGTTGCATTGACGACGGTGGTGGTAGCTCCGGTGACGAAAATGGTGGTGGCAGTGGCAACTGTGGTGGTGGTGGTGATGGCGGTAAGGCGGCAGGGGCGATGGTGATGGTGGGGGTGGGGTGGTAGCATTGGTAGTGATAGCGATGGTAGGGTGGCGATCAGGTGGTGGTGGTCAGGCAGCGACAGTGGTGGTGGCGGTAATGGCCAAGCGGAAGCGATGACAATGGTTGTGGTGGTTATTGCAACGATGATGGCGGCGGCGACGGCGGTAACGCTGGTTGTAAGGTGGTGTTGGTGGCAATGGTGGCGTCAACGGTGGTAGCGTTGGTGGTAAGTAGGTGGTGGCGGCGGTGTTGGTGCTGGCAGTCAGGTGGGTGGTGGTGGCGATGATGGTAGTGGTGATGGTTGTTGTTAAGTGGTGGTGTTGTTGAGAAAGTATGGTGAATGAGGAATGGAATGAAAAAAAAAGGAGGTGGGAAGGAATTATTTTGATGATGGAACGGGATTCCATGTATAATGGATGATTTCATTCAATTGAGCAACCAAACATCACTTTTTTCATTCACACGCAATAAATCATTCCATTCCCCCTGTCATTGCTGCATACCAAACGCTACCATAGGCCTTTAACTTAATTGCCAAACAAACATACATCAAGACAACCCATGAAATAACCCCTTTCCAAAGCCAATTTATATACTCTTTCAAGGTCTTTACTTCTTGATCATGAGTTAAGGAATCTAAATGGGCAAGGACTGTGTTTTAGATCAACACAACTAAGAAGCAAAGGACGATGATCCGAGTGCATTTTAAGAAGATACATGAGGGTCGCTGTAGTTAAAGATTGGTGAAGTCTTAAGTAACCAACAACCGGTCTATTTTACTAATATTGTCACCGATATCTGAAGCATATGTAAACTTGTTGTCACTCGTATTATACTCAACAAACCCGCATTGACAATAAACTAATTCAAATCCCTGGCACTAGAAATGCAAATCTCTAGGTTTCTCCTTTTATTCTGGTTCCGGGTACACAGTTAAAATCACCTAAGAGTATCCAAATACCTTCGTTTTCACGTTTCCATTCTGCTAGTTCTTCCCATTTTCTAATTTGTATCTTGTGGGGCGCAAACATTAATCATAAATAAATATCTTACCCTCTACCCCTTTTGATTTCCCTTTTTATCAAAATATAGTGTCTATTACAATAAGCATGTCTCATATATATTAATCACAAATATCTTACCTCTACCCCATTGATCCCCCTAATCATCCCATGGAACCTTCGTTAAGAAAATCAAAGTCTGAATAATCCCACAAGTTATTCACTTGGATTTTATTTTGGATTAGGGTTGTCCAAACCGCTCGTTGCTTGCTTGGAATTTGCTCGGAAAACGATCACTCGTTTTTTCACTCGATTGTAAGCGAGCCGCTCTGCTCGGTTCGGTTTGTAAACGAGCCAAGCAGCGAGCAAAGGTCTGCTCGGTTTGGTCCGGCTCGAATGTTTTTAATTTATTTTTTATACATATATGTGTGTGTGTATTATATATTAATTTATATGAACAAATATATAAATAAATAGACACCAAACATAATATATAAGCATACAATTTTTAAACCCTTTTAATTTTGCCTATACCGTCAATTTTACAGTTTCGTTAGTTCAATTCAAGTTTTCGGAATACTAGGAGTTTATTTTATGTTTGTTATATCTCACTTCAAACTTCTTTCTCCTAAAAATGTACAACTTATTGCACGTTTGTTTAAAAACCACTAATTTGTTTACAAAATATATTATTTACAGCATTCAAACTTGTTTCTTATTGAAAATTTTTGAGTGAAAAAGAAATAAAAAAATGCTCGAAAATCGCTCAATTTTCTATTTGAATTTGGCTCATTTCGATTTTCGCTCAGTTCGAATTTTAGTCATTCGTTTTCTTTGTAAACGAGCCAAACAACGAGAAATCCTTCGCTTGGTTCGGCTTGACTCGTGAACTAATTTGGGTCCTCCATTTTAGTTTCTTGAATGGTGGCTAAAATGGATGCTATTACAAAAGGAATGAAAAAGTTAATGTTTGGTAGGCTATGGGAATGGAATCATTTAGTACCTTGTCCATTCCACTTCCTCTAAACACTCTAAATTCCTTTCATTCACTCCCTTTGATTTTTTTTCATTCCAATTCATATTTCACCCTACATCGTCTCCATCCTCCCACCACTAGCACCGACCATCATCATCACCATCGTTACCCACAACCGCTAAAACCTACCATCGCCACAACCCCTGCCCTTTTAATTATCGCCCACCACCATCTGTCATCGACATCCTCGTCATCAACCGCCTTCAACCCCCGCCAACCACCATCATCGACCGTCTCCCACATCCTGCCACCACCAGCACTCATCACGGCTTGTCACCCACCACCATCACTACTACAGTCAATCACCATCACCGACCGTCACTGCCACCATCACCCACCATTACCCTACCCACTACCACCATCACCGCTCACCTCTAATTTTTTTTTAATTCTTTCGTCTTTCCTGCTTACCTAACAACATAAAGTAATAATCTATTCTATTCATAGTTACTACATGGCAATCAAACAACACAATAGAATAGTAATGATACATTCATTCCCTCATCCATTCTATTTTCTTGTCCGTTCTATTACCACATGCCAAATTGACCCTAAAGGTTGTATATGGCATCTCCACAACGTTGGACATCTCAACACCCCCCCCCCCCCCCATCTCATCAAATATATTCTCCTTTTCCTAGGAAGCATCCATGATATTTTTTTTAAATTGCCAAATCCTTCATACATTGTATTTTTATTCATTCCATATTGTCATTACTAATCCCTCAATCTTTCTCACCTGGTTCGTTAATAAGAAAACACGATCTCTAGGAAAAATAGTATCCCTCCGAGAAGCTTCTGATCTATCCACCACCTTCCCTAACCCGATGCCATTCTGGCTTATAAACAAAGCATTCCATAGGCATATAGGTATACCTTGAAATCGTAGCCAGATAGTCTTTATTGTTTTCGTATCCGACCCTCCCTAACATGTTTTTGGCTTGTTGTCTTTACCGTGCACCAACATATACTATCAGATTTTCCACGCCATAAGTTTGTCAAACTTTTTACCGTTCATTTAGTATGTTATGTGACTTACGGTATATGAGACTTTTGATTAGCAATTCAACAAATAATACCCTAGGTCTTTATATATTTCTTGTAATTTGATATTAACGAACAAAACGAGCTAGAATTCTTCTTAAATCTTGGATCCGAAAATATGAAGATATCAAATAGAGTATGCGTATTTTTAGGTGTGTAATTGGAGGTGATAGAAATAAGGGTTAAAGGAATATCTTATGGGTTTTATACCTTCCTTTACGAGCCTCAAGCCCATCTTATTTACTAACTCCCCATCGTAAGTCCAAAAGCCAAACACTATAATTAACTAATTAAATAATTAATATCAACAAAATTATAATAAATCTTTTATTTTTATTCAAAATTTTAGGATATTACATGTCTACCTTCATTAAAAGAGGTATCGCCCCTAAAACCTAACTAGAATTAAACGTCGGATAAAACTTTCTCATCTTGTCTTTGGTTTTCCAAGCAGCGTACAATTCTTTGCGGTGTTTCCATTTTACCTTAACCGAAGGATTGGTCTTGTGTTGAGGTTGGTTCAATTGTTCGTCCGATTCAATGTCTTCTAATGACACAAGAGACGTGTCATCAGCAAGACATTTTCTTGAATGAGAAACGTGAAAAGTGGAGTTGACTCCATCCAACTCAGCAGGCAACCCAAGCTTATAAGCTACCTCGCCTATGAGCTCTATAATCTTAAACGGTCCATTGTATCTTTGGACTTAACTTTCCTCTCTTTCTAAAACGAATAATTCATTTCGAAAGCGAGACCTTAAGCATCACGTTGTCACCAACGTCAAACTCGATCGGTCGTCGCTGCTTATCAGCATAAGACTTATGACAGTCTTGCACAACTTTCATTCTCGCTTTGATTAAATAAAAATTTGAAGAGGTTTCTTGGACAACTTCCAAGCTTCCAAGTTCTTTCTGACTGATTTCTCCCTAACAAACGTGAAATCTACAACACCTATCGTATAGCATCTCGAACAGCGGCATAATGATACTTGAATAATAACTATTATTGTATGAAAACTCTGCTAAGGGCAAGTGATCTTCCCAATTACCTCCAAAGTCTAACACACAAGTACGTATCATATCCTCAAGGGTTTGGATAATGATTTTAGACTGTCCGTCTATTTTAGGATGATACAAAGTAATGATGTTTAGTCTCATCCAATAGCATCATGGAACTTCTTCCAGAACCTTGAAGTAAAATGAGTCTCTCTGTCTTACACGATTGACAACGGCACTCCATACTTTGCCACAATCTCATTGGTGAACACCTTAGTGCATTTATGACGAGATAGCTTCACGTATCGGCAGAAAGTGAGCACCTTTTGTTAAACGGTCCATAATTACCCAAATGGTATCATGATTCTTAGCTGTATGCGGTAGCTTAGTTATGAAATCCATAGTGATGTGTTTCCACTTCCATTCTGGTTTCTCTATATGACTGAATTTTCCTGTATGGTTTTTGATATCCCGTCTTAACTTGCCTTAACTTACAAGCAAATTAAGACATCTTCCAACATACAAAATCACCTCGTGCTTCATAGTAGGCCCCCAATAGTCTTTCTTCAAGTTTTGATACATCTTGGTGGAGCTTGGATGAATCATGTAACATGATTTGTGTGTTTTGTCCATAATTCTACCTCGAATATCCCCATGACTAGGAATCCACACACGACCAAAACCTAGTCTTTACGCCATGAGTGTTATCCACCATCTCATTTTGCTGCCCAAACACACTTTATTCCTTCATTAAATACTCATTTTTAAGGATTTCTAATTGAGCTTTGTTGATCTCTCCAAAGAAGTCGGAGTTGACAACTAACTTATAAGACTTTATTGTCGCAGTAACTCCTTCACCCTTACAGCTTAGTGCGCCAGTGATCACATTCGCCTTACGAGGAGAGTATTTAATCTTACAATCATAATCGTTGATCAGCTCTAACCATCTTCTTTGTCTCATATTTAGTTCTTTCTGGTCGAAGAAATACTTCCAACTTTTATGATCTGTATAGTGGTACACGTAGTACCATATAGATACTGTCTCCAAATCTTAAGAGCATGAATTACTGCTGCTAGCTCCAAGCCATGAGTTAGGTGCGTGCTTTCATGAATTTTAAACTATCTGGATGCATAAGTAATACTTTACCATGCTACATTAACACACAACATATACCTCGATGCGAAGCATCATTTTAAACTACCAAATCTTCATTATCATCAGGTAAAGCAAGAGTCGGAGCTTGCGTGAGTTTCTTCTTTAATTGTTTGAAGGCCTCCTCCTGATACTTACCACAATTGAATAATATAGTCTTTGGAGTCATACCAGTCAATGGTGTGGCTATTTTGGAGAAATTCTGTATGAATCTTCGGTAGTAGTCGGCCAACCCTAAGAAGTTGCATATCTTAGTTGGGTTTTGAGTAGTCTTCCAATTTCTTATTTAAATGAAAATATGTTTACCATAACCTAGTTTATAGTTAAAGAAATTAGTGGCCATGATGCACTTAGGGCTGTAAATGAACCGGACGTCTGTTCGGCAAGAAGTTCGTTTATGTTCGTCTGTTTTAATAAACGAACCCGCGTGAACAAAAAACTTTCGTGCTAAGCCTAACGAACGAACATGGATCAAGACCGCTCTCATTCAATAGTGTTTGTGAACGTCCGGTAACGTCCGTTCGGAATGATTATAGTTTTTGAAATTAATATGTAATCGTTTATGTTCGTGTGTTCATTAGGCTTGTTTATTTATGTTTGTCCATTAATGTTCATTAGTGTTTGTTAGCGTTCATTTGTCCATCACCCGAGTGAATATTCAAAATTTGTCCTACATTCATTCGCGAAGGTAATCCCAATGGATTGAAGACCATATCAACATGTCTTCCATCTTGCAAATAAGGCGTTAGACCGTCTGTAGCACTCATAGCTACGACTCCAACTCGATTGTTTCCTAATAATTGTTGTACCTCACAAGTCACATTAATTGGTTGACCAACAGTATCTCGACCCTAACTACCAGAGCATTTAGGTTTATTCTGTAAAATGAAATTTCATCAATAAGAACTAATAATTAAATAGTTTTATCTTTTCTACCGCCTTCAGAAGAATAAAACATAGACATTTCGCCTATCATTAGAATTTTCTGAAAGGTAACTATCTCAGTTAATTCCATATGAATTTTCCTACGAAAAGTAATGAGGAAAGGTTGGTTTGTTTATCCACAACTAGAAAAAGATCAATCGGGCCCATTGAAATGAAATGTGTCTTTGCTTTCCCAATGAATGGGCTTATAGGAATGATTGTCTCTTGATGTAGCAATCAGTCAGTTAAAACAATAACGAGGAAAATCAAATAAAAAAAGATACAATTTTTTGTATTCGAATATTTATTCGTTTTTTTTAATTGTTTGAATTTCCATTAATGTTTGTGTGTTCATTTATCCATTAGGGTTCGTTAGTGTTCGTTTGTCCGTTTACAATATTAGCGGACGGACACGAACAAACCCAATTCCTTAATCGACGGACACGAATACGAATTTCCATTCAGAAAAATGTTCGTGAACCGTCCGTTTGAGAAAAGGTTAACGGACAAACACGGACAAGGTCTTGTCCGGTTCAATCCGGTCCATTTACAGCCTTAGATACACTAAGATAATAAACGGATAATACAAAGGACCGAAAGGTATTTTAGTAAGATAGAAAAATGTATATACACACGTCACATGATAACCTCATGGCACATCGTCAAAATCGTACATATGATTTTCTTAGTGACATACAAAAGATACAGTCAACTAATACTTAGAAATTTTCAAATCCATTCATTTCCTTTTTGGCCACCAATTTAGATTTTTATAGCATAAAAATCAATAAAAGTAAAAAAAAATAAATAAATAAGGTATAATTTTCATATTTAATTAAAAATTAAAAAATATTTTCAAATAAATAGGTTGTGGCTCGAATTTCGCATCAAACTCATTCGAAGGGCTTGTTTGTTCTCGGCTCGTGCTTCAGTTTTTGTTAATGGCAACTATATAGCAGAATTTAAGTTGGAACGAGGTCTAAGGTATAGTGATCCTATGGCTTTATGCTTTCGTTTGGGATATGGAGTGTCCTCTAGTTACCATAGAAAACATTAGAGATGTGGGGTCAATTCAAAGTGCGCTGTGGGGGATTTATCTATCTCTCGTATTTTCAATGTAGATGATGTCTTTTTTACTTTATGAATGGTCGAATTTCAAACTTAAGAAAACAGTTAGCATTCTCGATTGCTTCTACTAGACTTTAGGTTTGATGATCAATCTTCGTAAGTTTAGCCTTTTGGAGTTGGGGTCGGTTTTTCTCAGGTGGAGACTCTTGCTCTATATTATGGTTGTAAGCCGGAAAGGAATCCTTACGTTTAATTTATTCAGTATCTCGGTGGATTTTAATATGGCCCAAGACGATTAATTGGAATCAGGTGATTACTAGTTTCCAAAAATGATTTTCTTTTCATCGGAAGGTTAAAAAGGCTTTCAATTGGGGGTTAGGTCTAGTCTTATATTTTTAGTTCTAGAGTCTATTGGTATCTATTATATTTCTCTTCTTCTTATGCCAGTTAAATAACCCTAGCTAAGCTTGGGTTTCGTTCAACTCATTTGCACCCGCAATACTTTATTATTTAAACTAGACAGGTGCCCGCGCGATGCAACGGTGTACGCGCAAACGTAACCGGTGTTAGTACGTTTGTAACCTTGCAACTGTGCGTACGTAGCCCGACGATTGTATGAATTTAACATGGCATCGGGCGTGTAGCCAGTGCAGTAAGCGCACCACATAACGCTTATACGCGAGCAATCTGGTATGTATGAACAACATCATCCACGTAAATGTTGCTTGAACGCGCGCAACCGGTGGCGAAAATCAAGAAGCAAAGATGAAATGTAAAGTAATTTCAAATAAACTACTTTTTAACCTAATCCGTTTTGACGGACGCGTTCCGACCCGAAAACGTTTCAACCCGAAGCCCATTTTGACATGACTCGTTTTGATCTAAACACATCCCGACATGAACTAAATTAACCCTTTTTTTGTATTAACTTGTTTCAAACCTAACTCGTTTCGACACCATTAGCCAAACATGCCCGACCTGTTGCCGGTAATAACTATAATCACGTAGCATGCTAGTTTTTTTAAAAATTAATAAACTACAGCAATACCATACTTAAATTAAAGAGAATAAAGTTTTCGTTTTTATGGTGTAATTTTTTAGAAAAAATATTAACGTGTGAAAAAATTATGACCGTTAAAAAGTCATAGGGATGGTTTATAACGAGAGGAAAATGTGTAACTATTTAATAAATTAACAAAACTTGATTGAAGTTAAAGGACTATTATTGTAAATTATTTTTTAGTGTGCAAAGACTATATTATCTTCACGTTCTTAAAATTTTATGCATTGTTACTTGTATAATATGCAACAAGAGTGGTACCTATTAAAATTTAAGAGGCCCCTCACTTCTATACTAGTTTGAGACCCATGTATTACAAGAGGAATTAATGAAAATTACAATATTTAAATGTTAAACAAAATACGATCAATAACACAATTATCATATATTGTTAATACAATGACAACTTTCATTAAAATTACAGGAATTACAAAACAAACATTACACAAGTCGTCTACAAATAAGAAAAAATTTCCTTGTACACTACATTTGTGGTTGTATTTGTCAGATTACCTTGTTTTTATTACTACCGCGATAAATATGGCGAAATGTCCATGCATTGTCATGTAAATCTCGGGCCACAAGCTCTTGTGCGGGCGGTTGTATGGAAAAATCCTATTAAAAAATGTTTGTTATCACATAAAACACAAATTTTTCAACTTTACGATGGGTTGATTCAGGTTAAGGTTTTTCTCTAACAGGTCAAACCGGTAGAATTAACAAAATTAGAAGGAAATGGGCCAAATGAGTTGACCGAGTCAAAAGTCAACAAACGTCTACTGAAAAGAAGTTGAACTCACAAGAGGCGGAAAGATTTTTTCGGCTGCTCGACGAGGAACAGAAAAGCCTCCATGAGTGCTAGTATCACTTGTTGTCAAAGTTTTGCAAAAAAAACTCAATGTGTGGCTTATGTGCTTTCATTGAAAAATCTAACCTCAATAGTGCTTCTCTATCAAACTGCTAATGATAAACAATTATGAATTATAGTCAATAACCTAAATCTAGTCTTATTTATTTAGTTCTCAAGTCTATTGGTATCTACTATATTTCTCTTTTTCTTATGCCAGGTAAATAACCCTAGCTAAGCTTGGGTTTGGCTCGGCTCATTTGCACCCGTAATACTTTATTATTTAAATATTCATATAATAAGACAATTGATTTTATAAGTGTCAAACTATCAACTCTTATCTTGTCGTTTAAAACTAAGAAGGGGACGCACGTCTCTACAATAATCATTTTTATTTAAGAAAGTTTTACATTCATTTCAATATCATATATATATTTATTGGTCAAATACAAAACCCGTGTAAATTTGTTATGATGTGAGGTTGGGAAATAATAAGTGGCATATTATAACTGTGTTTAAAACGTTAGAATTACCAATTAATATATAGTACTAGTCATGTTTTAGTACACAATAAACTTGACATGACTAGTACAGTCACACTTGTAAAATAGTGTTTTATATTTGACCCAATTATGTCAAGTAATCGTTAAATATTTGGTATATTCTTAGTTTGTTATTAATTAAGCACTCGCTTTTGATTTCCAAATACATTTTTCCGTTACCTATTTTTATATATTTAAATGTTTTCAACACTACTAACAAAATAAAATACGATAACTTACAAGCATACATCCTCATAATAGAATGTTTGAAATATTTAAATATGTAACTTTCATGATGATTTAAATCGTAAAAAATAAGTACATACTATATAACATAAAAATTTTAAACTAATTATCTAATATATATCACAAAAGAAAAGTTTATTCTTAGCATAATAAACATTAGGCAACGACAAGATAAAATAAAAAGGGAAAATTACTGTTTGCGTCCCTGTGGTTTTAGGACGGAGGCACAATGAGTCCTGTAAATTTTTTTTGAACTAGATGAGGACGGTTTCAGAAACGAACAATTTGAGTCCACATGGTTTCAGAAACGAACAATTTGAGTCCCTGTGGTTTCAGTAAGATGAAAGTTTACCCTGAAAGTTAAGTAAAGGCAGAGACTCAAATGGTTCATTTTTGAAACCACAAAAACTCAATCAGTTCAAAAAAATTTTCAGAGACTCATTGTGTCTCCGCCTTAAAACCACATGAACGCAAACAGTGATTTTCACCTATACGATTTGGGTGGATAATCACGTTGGACATCACCTAAATCATATACCTACCAGTATTCAAACCCAAGAAGAGGGTTATTTTTTTGTTTTTTGTTTTTTTTATTAATCTCATACTGACCGAAATAACCGTCCTTGATATTTTTAACCAGTATTCTCGTTGATGCACGTTTATTTTCTAATCCCTATTTATTTTCCCATGTTTGTCTTTAGGAGTTTAGGTCGGTATAACCTTGTGAATTAAGAAATCAAACTTATGTAAACCACATGAATTATAAAGTAATTAAAATACAAGACAAGCCACTAATTTCTATAAGTTGATGATCACAATTTGGAATCATACAAAATAGTGAAAATGACATAACTTGTCTTTATTAATGTTACACACTTTTTTGTTACCAACCAATGACTTTTAGATTTTATATATGACCCGTTTCTTTACGTGTGTATATATATATATATGATCTATAAACACACAAAGTTTCATAATCTTCATCTTCATTTTCATCAATGGCCATTGTTTCCATATTAGCTTTCATCGCGGATTGGTCCACACCCACGGTTTTGTTTTGTGTTCTTAACCTCATGATCGCCACCATCTTCATTGCTTCAAACTACAAGGCTCCTAATCATCATCATGATACACCGAGTCAACTCGCTCGATCTCCGTCTTTGTTGGAACGAGTCAAGTCAGTGAATTTATCATCCTTTAGCTTCTACACAACCCCAGATCAATCTAAAACAACCGAGTCAAACTCAACCGAGTCACACTCAGTGAGTCAACTCGGTCGTCGCCCGTCTCTTTTGCAACGAGTTAAGTCAATTGATTTCTCTTTCTCTTCTTTCCACAACTCGGTGCCCAACGAGTCAGAGCAACTCGGTAACTCACCGACTGAAAGAACTCGAACTTTTTCGTTGATTGACCGAGTCAAGTCGTTCAAACTCACCACCCCTTTCAACTCGGATCAACACTCGGACAACACAGAATCTAGCAAAGACGAACATTTGGACATCGAACCACATCAGGATTCAGTTGAAGATAATAATAGTAATAATGTCACAAGTGTCAAGTCTCCCCACAACGAATCACTAAATTGTAAGTGTTTTCTTTTTATATAGCATTCTATATAGGATTCTGTTAAACAAATGAGTATCACCATCAGAATATTATTTGACAAATATTTATCATTACTGACGAATACCACAGAATTTCCTAACAAATTTTTTTTATAAAATACGCCGTTAAGTTACAGTCAAATTACAGATGAAATAAAAAACATTAATGTCACAAGCAGCAAGTTACCCCACAACAAATAAGCTAATTGTAAGTATTATCTTTATATATTTACCCTATTAAACAAATTAGTATACGAACAAAAACATTATTTAAAATTCATCGGATAAATTACATAAATTTAGAAAGATAATAATTAAGAAAAACCTTTTCTTGGATAACCGTATGTAATAGTGCGTTGGTAATGAAAGATTTGAACTAGACCTCCAAGATTGTCAATTCAAACCTTTAGCCCACTCGGGTTTTTCATTCCATCGTGTGTTACGCTAGAGAGTTCTGCTCTTGTGGTAGCACAACTACCGTCAACTGTCAAGTGGCAGCCGGCAGTATGGTTTCCTGGGGAACGCCCTCTGAAGCCAGCGTGGGCCCGATTAAAACAACATAGTCTGGTTTGAGTGAGGCAGCAGAGTCATCCGTCACTTATAAGTTATATTTATTTGTTTTGGATAAATTACAGTCAGATTACCGACAGAATCCATAAATTTAAAAAAGTTAATAATTAGGCAAAACTTTTTCGAGGATAATTGTGTGTCATAGCATGTTGGTAATTTGTCGAAAATAGATTACGAACGACCATATGTCACGTAACTAAGTTCAACGACGAATTTCCCATGGAGTCATCCTCAGGATAGGACCTAGGGGGTGTCCCACAACTTTCACAGCGAAGTGCAAAATTAGTTCAAACTTTTTTTGCTTCTCCGTTTATGTAACTGGATGCCTTGAACAAATGTTGTGATATCCGTAGGTCCAAAATAATTTTTAGGATACCCCTAAATTCTCCTTCTAAATCTGCCATTGGTCTACTTAATGTTTATGAGCCACGTCTACTTGATTATTAAAGCTATATTTATTTTTATGAGCCACGTCTACTTAATTATTGCTTGTAGCATTTGTATAGCATGTTCACATGGGTGGCTCGTGGGACAGCAAAAACAAGCTAGGGCTTTAGGCCCACGCTTAATTAAGGCAATCAAGTCCAAAAAAACATTATCTACCTATATCATTAAAGCAACGCATTCTTTCCACATGTCATTCAACTAGCCAACTAGTGCAAAAAAAATTTTGATCGTACATTACCGGAAATCTTTTTACCCGTTTCGCGCGTATTGGTAGTCGGTTTCGCATTTTGCGCGTATGGGGGGCCGGCAACGCATTTCACACTTCCCCAGCATGGTTATCCGCTGCATGTACAGGTGTTAAATTACCTGTTTCGTGTCTACTGGCACCCAACTACCAGTCTCGGGGGTTTGGTAATGCATTTCGAGTGTACCGGTGCCTGGTAACGCATTTCGCTCATACAACCACCTTGTTATGCGTTTCACGCATCTCGGGACTAGTTTAGCAGTACGCGCGTCTCCACGCCCGGTCACCTGTTTAGCGCATGCGGACGCCTGGTTGCGTGTTTCGTACCGGCGCACGGTAACCCGTTTCATGCCTACCTTCACCCGATTATTTAAGTTAGGCTTTTCAGTTTTAATTAAATGGTAGGCTTTTAATCATCTTGCGCTTTTAAAACTTTAAAAGGTAAAGTTTTGGGTTTTCAAAATTTTTGAGGGGTAGCTTAATATAATTTTTAGGGGTAACGTAGTGTATAGAACGTAAAAGTTTTCACCTCACCGGAAAAGTTAAGGGGTAGCGGGTACTACCCCTCCTTATAAGCTAGGTCCGCCTCTGGTGCCAAGTGTATAACTTTCCGTTTTTATAATTTTCATTTAATGAATGATAAAATGAAAAATATAATGTTGATTGGAATTGAACTCACTACCTTAGTTTTAAAATATTTGTGACTTACCACCTCAACTAGGATGAATTAATGTTAACCTTCTTTTTTTCTTAATTTTTATAGATTCACAACCTTATATTTGGATTTCTTTAAAAATATAAATTCAAAATATTCTTACTAATATATATTCTATGTATTTTAGAAAAAAAATTATTTATATCTTATAAATCCATAAGGTATGTTATTATGTATATTACTAACTTTAACTTTTTTGTTTATTTTTTAATCACCCGTGTATCACACGGGCTATATCCTAGTATATAAATATATTATAATGGGTAAAGTATACTTAAGGTAATGTATTGGTATTGTGGTAGACTTGGTTGCTACTAAAATATAGGTTATGAGTCCAAAACTTTTAATAAACAATTTTTTTTTTAACAATTGTCATAAAAAGGCCCCAAAATCTTGTTTCGATTTAGGCCTCCATATTCGTTGAGCCGGCCCTGCATGTTCGTATAACATATTTACTGTCTGCTTAATTATTGATTATTAAAGCTTGTAGCATTTGTATAACATGATTTACTATAGTGTCGGAAAAGTCTACCGTGACTCCCGTGAAGAGGTTACCTAGCCGGCTATCGAAATCAAGTAGCGAGGTGGCGTCATCAGAGGACGATGAAGTAGATGACGAACGAAAGCCGCAAGCAACAAGGAAAGCCGCAGTTCGGGTGCATGATGAAAGTGTAGATGCAAAAGCTGATGACTTTATTAAAAGGTTTAAACAACAATTGAAGTTACAAAGGCTTGATTCTCTTCAAAGGTTAAGAGAAATGCTTAATAGAGGAACATGAATATGTATGTTTGAAATTATAGAATTTGTTGACGTAAATGCCCTTGATTATTGAGTTATTTGCATCTTGTTTACTAATTAAATATATGGGTAATTTGGTCATTTCATTGTTTTGTTCTAGTAACATGGCCGGCTCATGAAGTGATTAGGCCCACACCTAATTAAGGTCTCAAAATAAATAAAAACATTATATATAGATATATATTATAATGGGTAAAATAAACTCAAAATTATTTATTGATATGGTGGTAAACTTAGTTGTTGCTAAACTCCAGGTCACAAGCTTGAGGCCTCTAATAAGCTGTTTTACTTATCTATTTTTTTCTTCACAATTGTTATGAAATGGTCACAGAATTGCATTTCAATTTAGGTCTCTAAAATCATCGTTAAGCCGGCTCTGCCTACTACCTAGGTAATGTTGCCGGCCGGAGTGAAGTAATGATAGAAATTAAACGTTGGATTAGATTGTTTCATATGATGTTCTATTCGGTGGTCGTTTCCTTTGAGTCTTACACTAGCCGTCTTTCTATATTTTATAGGATTTGTTTTAAATTATTGTTGTATATTTATTATATATCTTTTATTGGACTTGGTTTATATACTGTTGGCATGAAAAAAAAAATAGGTTTTGTGTAGACTAACAAGATTACACTAGCCGTTTAAAAAAATAGGTTGGGTTCGGGTTGATCCGTTTAAAAAACAAGTCAAGTTTGGGTTGGTACATAATTAGTTTAAAGTGATGGGTAAAGTGCTACAAAAATGAGTTTAAAGAAGTTGACATGTTCCAAAAATTTACAAATCGAGTTTATTATTCCTGAAATGAAAAAGAGGTACTCGTGTGAAAAAAATTCGAAGTTACATTGTAGTAAGCCAAGTTACATCAAATGTTCCAAACGTTGGTTGATGTACATGTTGATGTACATATTCAATACAATCAAAAGTTTTCAAGATAATCTCAATGCATCAAATTATATGGCCTCTTTCACTACTCTTGTGTTCGTAGGCAGCATCAGCACCAACTAAGTACCTAATTCGCCATGAATAGCACTGAAGTGTTACTATTTCCTAAAAGGAAGAAAGTGATATTTGTATATAACAAGTCACATGGCTCACATGTTTGACATAAAGTCTTAAAAGGTATTAGGCATACCCTTCTAGATATACTAATCACAAGAATGGACTAAGGTTTGAATTAAACAAAATGACACGTTATTATGACACACTTGTGCCTTTCAAACACGACCCATTTAACATAACACAAAATGTTTTGTTAGCTTTATCAGTTGCTTGCATATACCATGGAAGCTAAATTTCATGATGAAAGTTTACAAGGTACAACCCATGCTCACATGGGTAAAACCAATGGTAGTGAGTGTTTATCTTGTTTGATTTTTACCTTTGAATTACAAGTTATAACAATCCTAAAATCATACCATACTTTATAATATTAAAACTTGAAGCCAATTTACGATTATTAAAGATATTGATGCGACCAAATCACTTGCCGCTCTTACTGTTGCTTTGATGAGATCATGTGAGGAGCCGGTGATGCAAAGACAAACATTGCAGTGGACTGGGGCTAGATCCCAGATCATGACATCCAACAATTAAGATGGGATGAATCGCTCACAACAAAGGTTTTGTTGAGTTAAAACATATGTTAATTAAACATAGATCAATAAGATAGCATAAAAAGTGGATAATGACCTATGACCAATATAGTAACCTTCATGGTAGAGGTTACCATTGACAGGAAGATGATAAAAAAAAAAATAAAAACTATTGGCACATGATAAATAAGTGAGATTTCTTTTTGTGCAAGTGAGAGGACAATACTATATAAGAACTCACTCGTGACTCAACAACATATTATTTTTATCATAAAGGGAGGAGTTTGTTTTAACTTTTTTCAAACTTTATACTTTTAGGTAGTCTTTATATATGCCTTCAAGCAAAGTAAGGTGGTGTTTGTTTTTGCTTAAAACATCTGCAGGAGCCTTATGTCTGCGGGCGCGCAGACATAAACTTCTGAAGACTGTTTGTTTTTTTTTAAATAAGATCTGCAAACTGTTTTTATGGTCTTAAAAAAGAAGCTATTGTTTAACTTCTTCACACATCTTCACATTTCTTAACATCCTACCAACACTTAATGTCCAACGCCACCACCACCCATCGTGTGCCGCCACCACCACCACCACCCACCGTCTGCCACCACCACCACCCACCACCACCATCTATCACCGCCACCACCCACCGTCCGCCACCACCCACCGTCCATTACCACCACAACCCACCACCACCACCACCATCCACCACCCACCACCACCGTCCACCACCACCACCACCCACCCGTCGGCCACAACCATCGTGTCCACTACCACCACCCACCATCCGCCACCACCACCACCGTCCATCACCACCACCACCATCCATCACCACCACCACCCACCCGTCGGCCATAACCATCGTCCACTACCACCACCCACCGTTCGCCACCACCCACCACCAACACCGTCCACCACCCACCACCATCACCGTCCATCACCACCACTACCCACCGTTCGCCACCACCGTCCATCGCCCACCACCAACTATTTTACTAGTCTACAGACGTTGAATGACTTCTATCTACTGTGATATGTATGATAGGTAACTAATTTTCAGCTTATGCAGACGATACCCAGTTTATAAAACAAACAGTATTATATTTTCAGATTACAAACCTTCAGACCACATCTTCAGTTGCAAACATGAAATCAGATTGCAGACAGTTTTTGTCTTCAAAAACAAACAACACCTAAGTCTGCCTTGAAATGATATTATAAGTATATGATCATTATAATATAGATAAAATGAAGTAATGCTTGATATAAATTTTATATATATATAGGGGTGGGTTAAAATAAAAAGAGGTAGTTTTCTAGAAAGACTAAGAATAAATCATAGCCATTGGATCATGTTAATCAATGGTTGAGATTTAAAATTACCAAAAACCGACATAGTTTCCTAGAATTACTCTTTCACCGTTATAACCGATACAGTTTTCTAAAAATATTCTTTTACCATTGGTTTTAATGCAAAATGTCAAAAATCTACTGGTTCCTACTATTCCTAGGAAACTTTTTATTCTTATTTGAATACTTTTCTATATATATATAGGATGGTTTCTTTAAGAACTCAATTTTTTCTAAAAAATTTAAGAACTAATCACAACCAATCATATAATTTATTTTGAATTTTCTTTTATTTTTAATACAAAGGGTAGTTTTGTAAAATGGATAGTCAACAAAATCTTACTAATTATCATAATTTCCTTGATTATCTCCTGATGTCGTTAATTTTATTTGACCACGATGATTTTATATTAATAGTTCCAGTTACTTAATTCGAATGAATGTTGAGTTGTTATAGAATATGGAACATGTGTATATGTCATTTAAAAGAATCTATAATGGGTACTCGTGCATATACTCTCATATTAAATTATACTGTTTTTAACCTCAAGTAAATACATATATGTAATATATATGTAAATACATATATGTAATTTATCAACTGTATATGTTTTTTCTGAATGTATATATATGTAATTGGTCGAAAGGTTGTATACACATATGAAGGTAACTTGTTTTATGTATATGTAACTTAACTAATTACATATATACAAAATCTCTAAATTTTCCGTTTAAAAAACATATACGTAAATTCTAACACGTGTATTATACATGTAATTATATCCTCATATACAATTACCATTGTATATATTTTTTCTAATTTTTTTTAATTCAAAATAAATAGATATTAAAACTAATTATTTAAGTTTTTTATTACATCGAAACAGAAGGCATGCGGGCAACAATCTGCGCTGCTACCTCTTTTTGAATTGCAAACCAATCTTTTAAAAACTACATTTTTCTAAATGTACATATATGTAATTGGTCGTATACACATATGAAGGTAACTTGTTTTACGTATATGTAACTTAACTAATTACTTATATGCAAAATCTCTAAATTTCCTGTTTAAAAAAAACATATATGTAAATTCTAACACGTGTAACAAACCAATCATATATGTAATTATATCCTCATATACAATGACCAATAAAACAAAATATTAATATCATTAACCAAGGAATCGAATGAAATTAATTACCATGAACCGCCAACAATAGTTTCAAATATTAGGGGTAGGAGGTTTGTAAATCATATGTAAATGTTTAACTGTATTGGTTTTGTTTGATCTATGTTGACTACTTAGTCTCATGTGGTTTGTGGTAACAAAAAATGAGTGTTCAAAAAATAGTACAAAACAACGGAATTAAATATCCAAATTAATCACATGAAATATGCCAACTAATGAAATAATAGAATTAGTTCTCCATGTACATTCTTCTATTATTTCCCATCTGGTGTTAAAATATATGCACAGAACATAAATAAAATAATATTCACAAAATCTTCGTTTGAATTTTTGTCATTAAAGAGAGAGACTAATTCAATTAATTTTTAAATGACTTATTTATTTTTAATAATATTTAAGAGAGAGAGAGAGAAAAAGAGAGTTTTTATAGGAAATATTTAAGAAATAGAATAAATTTAATACCTATAATACCCTTTTGTTGTTTAATTATTGTCCATAGTCTTTTATCTAATTACTCAAATGTCACTACTCTTTTGAACCACTGACCTGATGAGTTCTCAAAGTTTTTAACATATGTAGAGGTTCTTAAATAAACCCTCCCATATATATATATATATATAATATATATAAAACATTACTTGTCATGTGCATTTGTTTGATATAAATTAACTGTTTGTATTAAATAATTATTTATAGTAAGAAATGATATTAAAAATCTTAAAACGAATATGCATAGCGTTCTTAATTTATTCACTATCATTTGTAAATATTATATAAAGTTGAATGTGCATTTCATTTGAAACATTATTTTAAGACTAGTTAATTAAAACTATTATACTTGCTTTACTACTTTAAAAGATACCGAAACTAAACAAAACCAAAGCCTAAAAAATAAAAAGAAACTTAATGATCATATGCATTTGTTTGATATAAATTAATAAGCTTTTATCATGTTAAGTGATTCATATTATTTTATTTATAGATTTAGTACAAAATACGGTTAGAATAAAAACTTGATGGTATTTAATTAATTACAATATTTTGTTCGTACGTGTATCTAAACCTTTTTATGCCTGAATTAAAATGTTATTGATGTATAAATGCATAGCTAGTCACATTTGTAGGTATAAGTTACGTAACTAAATAATATTAAATCATATTAAGTGTATCAACAAAGTGCGACCTCACATCTTAAATTTTCGGTATAATATAGCGAGAGTATTTTATTTTATAAAGTATTAATAAATCATGACTAACATGGCAAATTTTTTTTTATAAAATATTGATAAATCATGGCATACAATGTCATACATCATGGCAATTAGCTCTTATCTTCTTTTTATTTTTATTTTTTAGGCTTTGTATTTGGTTAGTTTCGGTATCTTTTAAACTTATAAAGCAAATATAATAGTTTTAATTAACTAGTCTTAAAATAATGCTTAAAATGAAATGCGCATTCAACTATATAATAATCACAATAACGATAATGCATTAAATAAGAACGCTATACATATCCGTTTTAAGATTTTTATATCATTTCTTACTATAAATAATTATTTAACACAAACAGTTAAATTTACATACACAAAACGATTAAATTCAAACATCTACACCGAGGCTAAAAACAGAATCACAAGAGCGAGAGACAACAAATGGAGTAACAGTAACAAACATTGTATTGTTCAAGTTCATCTATGACATGCTTTTGATCAACATGTTGTTCGTAGTGTGTCTGTTCGTCCATATACTTTCATGAGTGTTTTGTTCGTATCACGTGGGTTCGTCTGGGACACGTTCATGGGTTGTTCGTGTGGCAGTATGGATGAACTGTGTTGGTTCATTTCAAATCAGTGCATATGTATTTGATCAGAAAATTAACAAACCCAAAAGAAGCTAATGCAAGTTAATAGTAAGAAAAACCATAAAATCATGATAATAGAAGCATAAAGCAGGGAATTTAGAATATATGTATTGTAATATGAACAACTTGTCTGGGTGGTGTAGTTGGTTATCACGCTAGTCTCACACACTAGAGGTCCCCGGTTCGAACCCGGGCTCAGACATAAAACTTTTGCAATTATGGTATCAATAAATTAAAGTTCAGTACTTTTTTTATTCTATAAAAAAGAATTAAGAAAAAATTGTTTGGTTGATTTATTGATTTTATGGGTGCGCGTGTGTGGTTCAAACCAAAATTACGATTTCTGAATTTTTGAAAGCGTTCGGTTTCAGTTTTTTTTTGTTTTCGCTTTAGTTTCTGTCCGTTTTGGTTTTTCCTGTTTTTTTTTCATTTAAGCTTGAAAATTTTAGGCCGAAAAAATGTTGGGGAAAATAATGAATATAAGTATAAATTGTTTTGTTAATTGTTAGCTAGTTGATCATTATATACTTGGTCAAAAATATTTGAGTTACATATTTATTAAATTCTTTAATTATTTAAAACAAAAAATATAAATATAAATACTTAGAAATTCGGTTCGGTTTTTTCGGCTTTTATTTCATGCAAAACCAAAATCGAACCGTAAGTTCGATTTTTACAAAGACATAAAACCAAACCGACGGTTTTTGTTTCAGTTCAGTTTTTTTGGTTTGGATTCTTCAAAATTTCGGTTTTGAATCGGTTTTTTCGGTTTCTTGCACACCCTAATTGATTGTGTTGTGTTTATCTTAACTGTTTGTCCCTAATCATTTATGTTTCCTAAGTACATTAGAATAAAGTTTAGTAAGGTTTCTTTTTAATAAACAAATTAAGGATAAATTTTTTGGTTGATTGATTTAACTGTGGTGTGCTATAGCTCATTTGTATATAGTTTTGTGCTTGTGTTTGTATATAGTTTGTCTCTCATTTGTATAAAGTTTAGTACGGGTTGTTTCTACAAAATTATTGGCGTCGTTGGCCTCGTTACAAAAAGGTTTGAGGTTTTCTATAACCACTCTCCGTTGTAAGAATCAGTATGGTAAGTTATGTGTTTATGTGAGTAATGAGGAGTATGAATGAGAGTTGAGAGATCAGAGTCCTTTACCTGTTGGAGGTGTTTCTCTATTTATAGCCAAAGAGATGGAATGTTATTGAGTCAGATGTCGTTGTCAGGATATTCTTTTGGTCCCCTTTTCGACCAGTGTAATGGAGGTCGTGGAGGCCGATTTGGCGGACCAACTATGCAGTTGGGTTGTCCCCCCTGCACAGTTGCTTGGGTCTGCCGCAATGGTCCCCGTGTGGGCTATTGCGAGTGTGTGCTTGTGGGCTTGTCCTTTTGTGTTTTCCGTCTAATGGTGTAGGTATTTCTTGCCCCAAATGATGTCTTCGACCTCGATGCACGTCCATCTCTCTTCAATTTCAAAAGTAAAATCCTTATTCATGTATTGACAAACTAGGGATCATATGTTAAACTTGCTTACTATTAAACTTGCTTACTATTGATACATCTTTTAAGCGGGCTAAACTTTAACAAAATGATAACTTAAAGAAAAGGTAAAGAAGAGATTATAGAGCGTATTAATTAACTTCCAGTTAAATCCTTAGTGGTGTAGAGTGGCAAAGCATGTAAGGGGTGAGCAATAACCGAATTAAAAAATCGATTAAACAAAATCAAAATTAATCAAAAACCGAAATCTGTATATCGTTTATTTAGTACCCTTGG
This sequence comes from Bidens hawaiensis, assembly GCF_021521415.1. Classification (NCBI taxonomy): domain Eukaryota; kingdom Viridiplantae; phylum Streptophyta; class Magnoliopsida; order Asterales; family Asteraceae; genus Bidens; species Bidens hawaiensis. The sequence goes on from NW_027491434.1 coordinate 624,672, forward strand.
TTAACCGAAATTAACCGAGCAAACCAGATCATTCATATTCTCGTATATTTCTAGCTTTTGTACATCTATTTAATTTCTTTTTCATATTTATATGTTTATACCTTCATTTTATGTATATATAAGGAAAAAAATTTAGCCAAAGTTTGGTTATTAACCAAACTGAAACCGACATACTAACTGAATTAACCGAACTGATTTCTGTGGATGGCTTTGTAAACACTGAATTTCGGTTTCGGTGGAGCGGAATAACGGAACTGAACGGAGCCAAATAGTGACTTGCCGAGCTGGGCTGATGAACTGATGGGCCACCTGCTGGGCTAAGTTTAATTTAGTTGTATCACTAGTTGATGTATCTAAATTGATTATTATAATTTATATTGCATTCCTTTTAAGCTCATTCCTATTGAAAGAACAAGTAAAATAGTCTTAATAGACTACGGGTTGAAAGAGATTCAGATTCACCACTCAAAGTTTTTAAAAGCTCGGTTTTCAGGTGATGCCAATAGGTGCGCTTCTGGTTCATAGACCGTCGCTTTTGAAGTTGACACCTCTGTTGTTACTGATGACCATTGAACATTTACTAGTTATTACTTTTTGAACTTTTGATTTTCATTTTGAACATTTTGGTAGTTTACCTTAAACGTTATCCAAGTTATGGAATTACTTTTAAATCCTGACTCTTTTAGAACTTTTGGTACTAACTAGATGATATTAAATGTTATATAATAGCTTTTGTTTATTTTATAGTAGTATTTTTCTAGTAATATATTCTAACTTCTTTTTTATTTAGGCCTTCACTTTTTGTTTGCGACTTGCGGCTAGGCCCAAGGCCTTGAGTGTGTGTAGCGACTTTGATAACTATGTTACCAGTTGATCAAATTGTAGGGTTGTACTAACTCAACCCTATTTTAACTAAATGAACTGACACGGTTTGTTAAACACACCGACTTTGAATGCGTCTAGTGACTTTGATAACACACCGATTCGTTTCCACACCATTAAACAAAGTGTTAAACATATAGACACAAGTTAATAGGCTCCGGCCCATAATGAAACATAACATACCCAATAGTAATTATTTTGGACTTGACCCAACATAAGCATTAAGCATAATAACATAAAACTAAACCGGCCCAAATTCGTTTACCGACCCTAATATATATATATATATATATATATATATTCAGTAAGTTTGTTTAGTTATTTATAAAACTAAAAGAAGGGACATAAAAATGTTACTAGGGCTGCAAACGAACCAAACGAACACAAATAAAGCTTTGTTCATGTTTGTTCGTTAAGAAAATAATGTGTTCACGAACGGTTCACGAACACTTACCGAACGAGATTTTCTGTTCGTGTTCGTTCATTAAAGAAAATAATGTGTTCACGAACACAAATAAAATCAGCAAAGCTTAGAGATTGAGACCGATGTATTCATCAGCGTGAATAATGAAAGCCTGTAAAGAATAGAGTGAACACGAACAAGGGCGTGTTCGTGTTCGTTCATTTAATTTAAAAGAACACGGACACTTAATCGAGCAAATATTTATGTTCATGTTCGTTTATTTAAAAATGGATATTTGTGTTTGTTTGTTTGTTTGTTTATAATCTAAACGAACATAACTGAACAAAGATAAACGAACATGTATGAACAAATGCAAATGAACATAAATGAAAACACTTAAATAAACACAAATTAACAAATATAAAACCTTTAAGCAGATGACCTATCTGTATAATATTTTATTATTTTCTATTAATACATAAATGAACGAACGGAACATGTGTTCATGTTCGCTCATTTAATTAAACGAACACAAATTTTTTGTTCATATTCGTTCGTTTATTAAATAAACGAACATAAACGAACTTGCCGCCGAACGGTTCACGAATAGTTCACAGAACGTTCGGTTCGTTTACAGGCCTAAATGTTACATAAAAGTACACTGATTAAACATTTAATATTATTTATGACATTATAGTAATTAATATGTATATGAGTCAAAGTGTAGTATTGTAATTATGCAAGGATCATGGTATCTTGATTTCTCAATTTTCTTGAATTATACAAATTAATTCCAGATAAAGATTCATGGTATTTAGTGGCTTGCATATACTTTTTTATAAATAAATTTATGTATTTTAATAATTGTAATTTCTTATATGTATATGTGTATATGTGTATCTTCTTAAGGTTCAACTGAGAAAGATCAAATTGTACAAGGAGATATAGCAAAGGGATTATGACAAGTTTACCCTTGTGACGATATAAGTTGTTTTCAATAAGCTAATTATTGTCTTTTGTTTTATAAGCGTAAAAGATAAGTTGTTTAAATAAGCAATCCCAAACATAGTTTTAACCCATTTGGCTTGTTTTCTTAACCGACTATTTTAACCATGCTCGTTTAACCCGTGGGTGATTATAGAAAAAATGACATGCTTTAATTAAACGGGTAAATAATGTCACCAGTGTAAATAACAAAAACCTTTCGAAGAGTTAAATTTTAGTACAAAACATGTATTTCAGGTTTCAGAAAACGCGATATATTTCACTAAAGATGGAAAAAAATGTGACTTCTAGAAAACGAATCAAAATTAATATTTGTGACATCATTTGGTCTACGAATCAAGTTTTTGATTTGAGAGTTGAAATTATTAAGATTTTAAAGTGTTGAGATCTTCTGAGAATCATATCCATTGGTCCTGCTTTTTAAGGTGAGACATCCATAGTTGACATGAGTTTTTGGTCTTTCTCCCTTCGCTATATTTGTGGCCCATGGCCCATAAAATATTTGAAAGATCTTATAGATTGTTAATAACTATGATTAGTTTGGTTCGGTACAGTTAACTATGACCGATTGGTTTCAGTAGCCAGATGCTTTAGTTTTCCTCGCCAGTTCGGTTTAATTTCGGTTGATAAGTCGTTTTAGTTAATTAACCTAGTTATGTTTTGTTTTGGACATAATAGTAAAAAAAAAAAAACTACAAAGCTTGATAGTTTATAAGAAAGACTGACAGAGTTAAGCTCATGAGGGAGTGGTATGTTATTTCTTTTTACGTGCCGTACAAAGTTTCTAGCATAATATGTTTTACTTATCTATACCTTCTAATACAAAGTAGGGCCATCGGTCCATCACCATTTTAGGCTGGTGGTTATGGAGAACAAGGTTCTAGACAGGATTAAAAGTGTTGGTTATTTGAAAGATAAAAAAAGGTACATGGGTCTCACCCTAGTAATATAACAAGGTAATATAGGTTGGGTTTAACCGAGATTCGGTTCAATTATTTCAACTTCCTACACGATTGTTAGTGAACCATAAAACTCGTTTATAGAAAAACATAACTTAGATTGAATTTAAGTTAGTTAGGTTATCTTGGCCTAGTCTTTTCTGTTCACCTATTATATCACCAACCTTACATTTTGACAATGATTTGATGGCATCAACACAAGAACATGTAATCCTATCTTAAACTTTTGAAATCCATATAATCTTTAAGAATCTTGTTATAATCACTATCTATCTTTATCATCTTGATTGTATAAATATAATTGCATGGAATAAACGGAAAATGCATGCCAAAATTAAAAAAGATAAATTTTCCAAATATGCAAAGACTTAAATCTCTAGTCACATGTTCATGTATCTTCCATAGATTCTCATATAATGAAAGCTAAGAAAAAATTAGACTTTTGACTTTTAACCCATGTGTAATTATAGTCCATTGGTCTTTAAATTTTGCTTTAGAATTAGCTAATTGACAAATTACACAAGATTTATGATGTTTTCATTATAAAACAAATTAAAAATGGTAACATTATAGCTTCTAGGTTTGATAATTCAATTAGGGTCTATTGAACATTTAGTAAAAGGTTATGAATTGTTCCAGGCAAATGTATTATTTTCAAAGGGTTTATCTAGCATTTAGTATAAAGTTATGTTATTGTAGTACAACTTTGTAGGATACAATTTTTTTATATGAATGTTGATTTTGCCTATCATAAGATATATAAGATATATAAGATATATAAAGTCATGCATTCTATTTTTCGCAATTATTAGTACTATGTGCGTGATCGACAATTTTTATAATATTCATCTTTCTGATAAATCATGAAAGATACCCATCACAGAAAAGCCATCAAGATTTTCCTTCGATCTCGTTGTCGTTTCTTTTTTACTCCCACGATTAACAAGCCTTGATTACGTGCGAGTCGGGTGAGAATATCAAGTTAACTGATTTTGTTTTCTCAAGAATAGAAAATCTCATCTATACAAGAGCAAACTATTAACCTATACGTAACAATGTATTAAACTTGTGTTGTTTAGGTAGAGATAAGAATGTGTGAATGCCCTAAAAAGTCCCCACTTGTAAACTATAGAGCATGCAAAACATTGTTTATTGAAGGGCAATGCGGGGAAAGAGTGAAAGATATGTTTCTTCTTAAACCATACAAAGGGGCCCCTATTTTTCTCCCAAAGTTTTTGCCTATTTTTGCAGAAATCATTCAAAGAGAAACTCTTAAAAGTTTTAAAAACTACAGTGAATCTTGTTTGCTTTTTTTGTACTTTTGTCCCCAACTTATGATCTATCATGGTCATGCATAAAAGTAATATGATATAAACATACATACATATGTAAGAGCATTCCCAACAGGTATCTATATTTTTGTGAGTTCTCTATGTTATATAGAGTAGTCGTAAGTGGATGTGAGTGGATGAGGTATAAAAGCTTTTGTTCATGAGTAAATTCAGAAACACACTTTTCATTATCTATAATTTTTTAATGTTTTTTTGAAAGTGGTTATGAGTGGAGGAGAGAGAAAAAGTAATGATAAAAGTATAAAAAATATTATTTAATCAAAAAAAAGAAAGAAAATATAATATTTTTTAATGTAATTATAGAAATGAAGATATTAATGTTGCTGGGAATGCTCTAAGACCCAAATGCTGGCCCCAACCCAAGAATCACATAGCAGATGAAAAGAATTTATAACAGAACAAGCAATCAACACAACAAAAAAAAAAAGTTTATTAATCAGAAATTGCATACATATGGCATTATGACCACACCATACCCTATCTATAACCTAACAAAATTAATTATATCGGGACTCAAATAACTTAACTTGAAAACTAGATAAATATACCGAATAATTCTTAATATTTAAACTAATCCATGCCTTACTAAATAAATCAATAAATTTGTTAAAGTTTAAACCCGCATCTTTAGTTCTCTAGCTTTCTTTCAAACTTGTTTCAGAATTAACTTCCAATAGCAAACACATGTATATATAAATCGATTTATGATGCATGCACAATGAAACACTTGTCTAACATGTTCATTCTACTATTTCATGATCAAATGCATTATCTAATCTAACTAATATATTAAAGTAACACAATTTTGTCCACATGTCCTTCACCTAAATTATCCACATAGGCTTCTATGTCATCAACCTTCCATAAATCTATTTTCCACATAATCATAATAAAATTTTAATCAATGATATTGACTTTTATATTTTTGTAACTTATTAATGTAATTATGATATTAATTATCTAATCTAACTAATATATTAAAACAACACAATTTTGTCCACATGTCCTTCACCTAGGTTGTCTACATAGGCTTCTATGTCATCAACCTTCTATAAATCTATTTTTCACATATTCACAATAAAATTTTAATCAACGATATTGACTTTTATTTTTTTGTAATTTATTAATGTAATTATAATATTAATTATTCTAATTATTGTTAGAATTATATTTACTGAATTATTTATTTATAAAGTATTTTCTTTTTATGTTATAGACATAGTTTAACATCTTTTGTAATATTTGCTGGTAAAAAACTTATGTCAAATATTTGTGTTGATTGAATATGTTTTTTACATTTTATATTGTTTCTTGATATGTTTTCCACCCGTGTGTAACACGGGTAATTACACACGGGTAATTATCCTAGTTGTGAATAAATCAAGAGCCTTTAGTTATGGGTTAGACTAAACATACCCCCTCTTTTACTTGTCATACCCTCTCTCTTATACCTTCACTTCCTAATTTAAGTTGACATATTATCCCTTCTAACATTTTTTTAATACAAAATAAAAAATATAAAATATTCATTTTTATTTAAAAAAATAAAAAAAATTTTACAGCTAAATAAAAAAATTAATTATAAGAAAACTTAAAAATACTTTTTTTAATTTAAAATTCATTTTAATTATATTTTTCTAGCTAGTTTCTTTATTTTTTTTTATAAATTATATTTAAAGAATAATGGTATAATGTCTTTGACAAAATGATACAAAATGTATTGTATATTTTGTCTTATCATATGTATTTTCCCACATAAAAAAAATAAAAACAAGTTGTATTTTTTAAACTAAAGATAGTAAAAGATAATAAAATGGCAAAAAGTAGAAAAAAAGTTTAAATTGTATTAATGTGAAAGTTAAAGAAGAAGTGAAGAGGTAGGTCCCAGCAGAGGTGGTTAGGACCCGCAAGACTCCCTTAAAAGGAGACGTCTGCGCAGTTGAACACGCAAGACTCCTTAAACGGACGTCTGCGCAGTTGAACACGCAGACTTCACAATAGGGACGTCTGCGCCGCGACCTACCAAACCCGCAGGACCCACCACGCTCAGAGTTGTGACGACCTCACATGCGGTACGCAAGCTGGTCCCGCAGGAAATGCCTCCCTATGGTTTCCAAGTAACCCGCCTGTTCCCGCAGGCGTGGGTACCCGCCATTAGGGACTGGCCACCCGCGCAGCATGGCTACACGCATAAGGCTCAAACTCGTAATAATTCAGTAGTCACCTGACGAAGGAATGAGCAAAGCCGGGAACATTCCCGCATAAAGGCGGGAGGGGGAAAACTCCCGCCTAAATGAGCCAGTCCGTATAATAATGGAGGATCTTTTGTGTGATACCTGACGAGGTATGGACAAAAGATCTGACCAACGATACGACAGCTCACTGACAGCAGCATGGCAGACAACACGCCACAGCACTGTGACCAATAGCCGCCGCCTGCTCACCAACTCCTGCCATACCACGTGCCTAGCCTGTAGTTGGTGGAAAAGGAAAAGTGAACAGCACGCCTGGTCACTGTCAGCCGCTGCCTATCCACCAATTACCAGCAGAGCACGTGTGTAGGCCACAGTTGGCAGAGTAGTAGGCCGGCTAAACCTCCTTGGAAACCCACCTTCGGCTATAAAAGACATCAAATGGTATTATCATTTCATCATCTAATATCTTGTATAATTTACCTGATAACTGCTCTAGTATTCTTAATATACTTATATATTCAAAGAGTAATATAGACTGATTCTCACGCCGGAGGGTGGTCATAAGGAGGAACTCCCCCCCCCCCCTTTCTTAGTGACGAGCTCACGGTGTCTGTTTTGCAGGTTATCGGAAGAACCATCTTGCCGGAATTAACCCCTCGTGGGAAACGTCTATCTAACCCTCAGGTTACTCGTAATCTGTCGGGGTTCGACTGGTGTTTCTTCATTGGCGCCATCCGTGCATAAAGCTAGAACTTTATTTTTCTCCAGTTTTTTCAAAACTTCTGGAAAGATGGTTAAGGATACTCCGGTCCCGAAACCGAGTAACCAAGAGACTCCGGTTATCACAACCCCAGCTACTGGGGGAGATACCGAGTACACAAACTTTACGAACACTACCCCAGCTACCCAAGCCGGGACAAGTGGAGTAAATAATCGTTCACTGGGATTCACTGATACCCAGATAGAGAAACAACGAACGAGGCTCCCCTACCAAACTCTTGATGAAGTTAAGGCGTGGGCGGAGGCACGTCAGAAAAAATTCCAAGCCGAGCTGCACGAACACCCCCCTGGGTATCTTATCTTTCCCCGTCACTCTTACGAATGGGAACCGCTCACGCACAGAAGATGTGGATTTCGTTGTCATGAGAAAGCCACATCACACATATGACATCCTCTTCGGAAGAGATGGGATGGCAAGGTTCAATGCCGTTGTATCTTCGGTCCATGGCATGATGGGATGGCCAACAGCGGCAGGTGTAGCAATGATCACCGGCGTTCCCCAGGTATGTATCGCATCTGTTTCTTCCAACCCAAAACCAAAAATGGCCAAACGCACATTCACCGAACCAGAAGAATGGGCTTTCAATGGCAAATACCCCGATCAGGCGGTCACCATTGGCCCAACAATCACTGACCCCGCACGCACCTTACTCAAGCGCTTACTACAGAAGAACGCTGATATCTTCGCATGGAAACCAGCAGATATGACTGGTGTACCTCGAGATAAAGCGGAGCATAAGCTCAAATGTGACCCGGCTTTTACGCCGGTCATACAAAAGCGTAGAGTAATGGGGGCAGAGCAAGCTAACGCGTGTAGAACCCAAGTCAAGGAACTCCTTGACGCAGGCATCGTGCGCGTTAGCAGATATCAAACTTGGGTTGCAAATCCCGTTATGGTACCGAAGGCTAACAAACAATGGCGCATGTGTATAGATTTCAAAGATCTGAACAAAGCATGCCCCAAAGATTGTTACCCGTTACCCGAAATTGATCTCAAGGTAGATTCGTTAGCACCGTTTCGCCTTAAATGCTTCCTTGATGCGTATAAAGGATACCATCAAATCCACATGGCCGTTGACGATCAAGATAAGACCGCATTTCGGACGCCCGATGGCACATTCTGTTATCAAATGATGCCATTCGGACTTAAGAATGCCGGGTCCACATATCAACGCTTAATGGACAAAGAGTTTCACGCCCAAATCGGAAGGAACCTGGAAGTATACATGGATGATCTGGTCATCAAAAGTCTTGACCCGGAAGCGATGTTGAAAGACATCGAAGAAACATTCAACACTCTTAGGGGGATAAACATGAAGCTTAACCCGAGCAAATGTTCTTTCGGGATGGAAGAAGGGAAGTTCTTAGGAGTCATCGTTACAAAAGATGGCTTCAGAGCGAACCCTGAAAAGGTCGAGGCCATTGTCAAAATGGAATCACCTACTACCATCAAGCAAGCTCAGACACTGAACGGACGCCTAGTTGCGCTTAACCGCTTCTTGGCAAATCATGCGGAAAGGGCGTTCCCGTTCATGTCGACCCTGAGAAACTGTTTAAAGAAAACGCACTTCCGCTGGACACCAGAAGCGGAAGCAGCTTTTCAGGAAATTCGGTCACGCTTGATCGAACTTCCAACGCTCACAGCACCGGAAGCGGGAGAGGAGTTAATCCTATACCTCTCCGCAACAGACAGAGCGACCGGGGCCGTCCTGTTAGTCGAGCGAAAAGGCATCCAGATGCCAATCTACTATGTTAGCTGCCTCCTAACGGACGCTGAAACTCGGTATTCTACCCTGGAGAAATTAGTCTTAGCGCTGGTGCAGGCTTCACGCAGGCTAAGACAATATTTCCAAGGTCACCCAATTACTATTCTCACAAACTATAAACTTGCAAACGTTTTGGGCAAACCCGAACTGTCGGGACGCCTAGCCAAGTGGGCAATAGAATTGGGGGAATATGCAATAAAATACAAGCCACGACCAGCCATAAAAGGCCAGGTCTTGGCAGACTTTATTGCCGAGGTCCCCGCATCGCGAGAGAATGAGTGCCAGGACGAGGCTCAGCCCTCTCCAGCACAAGACATTGACGAGGTCTGGCGACTTTACACTGATGGAGCGTCCAGCAGCGAGGGCTCAGGCGCAGGGTTAAAGCTGACCAACTCAACAGGCCAAGAGTACACTTATGCTATTCGGCTAGACTTCCCAAGCACGAATAACGAAGCTGAATATGAAGCATTTTTGGCCGGGTTAAGGATTGCGCGTAAGATGGGAGTGAAAAACTTGGAAGCCCATGTAGATTCCATGCTAGTCGCCAATCAGATTAACGGGACGTACACGGCAGTGAACGACACAATGGCCCTGTACCTCGCTCAAGCAAAAACCCTCATGCGCGATTTTAACAGTTGTAAAGTCATACACGTCAAGCGTAGCGAAAACAAGTCTGCGGACGCGTTAAGTAAGCTCGCGTCACTGGCTTTCACCCATCTGGGAAAAGATATCCGCATCGAACTCCTTGGCGCACCATCAGTCCCGCACAAAGAGGTATGTGTCATCCAAACCGGCACAGAAACATGGATGACACCAATAATAAATTACCTTGCGGCGGGTATACTGCCAGAGTCAAAAGCACAGGCGAGAAAACTACGCTGTAAAGCACTGAATTATCAACTCATCGATGACATACTTTACAGACGTAACTTTCTTGGCCCCCTCCTAAGATGCGTTGACGATCAAGATGCTAACTACCTCCTAAGGGAGGTACACGAAGGCATCTGCGGGATACATGCAGGTCCACGCGCAGTTGTAGCCAAACTGAACAACGCGGGATACTTTTGGCCGGGGATGCATACGGATGCGCTGGCATACATCAGAAGGTGCAGATCTTGTCAGCTCTACGCACCTAACACGCATCGCCCGAAGAATGATCTTGTTCCAGTCACCTCTTCATGGCCATTTCAGAAGTGGGCCATCGATGTGACAGGCCCATTCCCTACAGCAGCAGGAAACGTTCAATTCCTAGTGGTGGCCATCGATTACTTCACCAAGTGGATAGAGGCAAAACCCTTAGCCCAAACGACGGCGAAACATATCAAAAAATTTATTTGGGAGTTTATCATCTGTCGTTTCGGGCTTCCACAAAACTTGGTGAGCGATAACGGCACCAACTTTGCTGACAAGAACCTACAACGGTGGCTTAAAGAACTTCAAATCACCCATACCTTTACCTCAGTGGCACACCCGCAGGGTAATGGTGAGGTGGAAAGAGCAAATAGGAGCATCGTTGATGGCATAAAGAGAAGGTTGCTGGAACACAGATCTGGCTGGGTGGACGAAGTTCCACATGTACTGTGGGCTCATAGAACAATGAAAAAGACAAGTACAGGAGAAACACCGTTCAGCCTCACTTATGGCACCGAAGCCATGGTCCCGGTCGAAATTGGTCTACCTTCACCAAGGGTCATGATGAAACCAGAGGACAACGACGCGGAGAGACGGTTAGACCTTATGCTGACCGAGGAGCGCAGAGACTTAGCTGCAGCGCGTGAAGAGAACTACAAACGACAAATGCAAAAGTACTACAACACGCGGGTGAAGCTATGCAACTTCAATGTAGGAGACTACATATTGCGTAACAACGAGGCTTCAAACCAAGAACGCCCAGGAAAACTGGCACCTGTCTGGGAAGGGCCGTACATTATCAAAGAAGTTCTGGGAAAGGGCGCATACCGGCTTGAAAGGCTCGATGGCACTCCCGTCCCACGAACATGGAACGGAGCTCAATTACGCAAATGTTACATGTAGATCAATTCCAAGTTTGTACCGGCCAAGAGCCGCTTTTAATGGAAATGATTCTCCTTAAAACATCGACGTTAATGGTTTTGCATTCATATATAAACTGTTCACACGGATATGTTGGTCTTCACCGCGTACATAAGTGCAAAAGTCGTTGAATGGGGAAAGCGGTAAAACCCGCATAAACCCAACAATTGGTAAACCTTCACGCAGACTCGCTGCATGGGGAAAGCGGCAAAACCCGCATTAACCCAAAGAATAGAAAACCTTCACGCAGGTCAGTCATAGTTATATGTCGGTCACCCTACTGAATGAAAATGCAGGTCTTAACCGTATAAATCATGAAAGGTACCTAGATCTATTGACAACCACGCGATGAACGGTTGACCTATCTAGAATATGAGGAAAAGCGCTAGAATAAATTTAAATATGCATGCGCAAATCCCAAAGATTCGAAAAGTAAGCGGGAAAAACCCCTTACCCCGGCTATCCAGTTCACCGTAAGACGGCTGCGGGTACAGTGTTAAGGCAAAACCCTTCACATACCTAGCACCCGCAGGGAACAGAAGCCAAGAATACCCAACTATGAAATCGGGTGCGGGTACAGTGTTAAGGCAAAACCCTTCACATACCTAGCACCCGCAGGGCACGGAAACCGGAAAAACCCAATTATGAAGCCGGGTGCGGGTACAGTGTAAAGGCAAAACCCTTCACATACCTAGCACCCGCAGGGAACGAAAACCGGAAAAACCCAATTATGAAGCCGGGTGCGGGTACAGTGTAAAGGCAAAACCCTTCACATACCTAGCACCCGCAGGGAACGAAAACCGGAAAAACCCAACTATGAAGTCGGGTGCGGGTACAGTGTTAAGGCAAAACCCTTCACATACCTAGCACCTGCAGGGAACGGAAACCGGAAAAAACCCGACTATAAAGCCGGGTGCGGGTACAGTGTTAAGGCAAAACCCTTCACATACCTAGCACCCACAGGGAAGTGAAGCCGAGAATATCTTGGCATTCCACCCAACTACAAAACGGGCACAGGTACAGTGTTAAGACAAAACCCTTAACGTACCTAACACCCGTAAAAAGTCATACCTCGGCACCCAATTGTAAGTCGGGCGCGGGTACAGTGTTAAGGCAAAACCCTTCACATACCTAGCGCCCGCAGGGGATTAAACGCCAGGAACACCTCGACAACCATAAGTCAGGCGCGGGTACAGTGTCAATGCAAAACCCTTCACGCACCTAGCCCTGCAGGGATTTAACGCCAGGGATACCTTGGGAGTAAAGTAACTAATAAGACGAAGTGCGGGTACAGCGTCAAGGCAAAACCCTTCGCATACCGAGCACTCCATGGGAATTGAAACCAAGAAGGATCTTCTGGGCCATGCTTGCAGAAACGGGAATAACATCCCCGCATAGCGGGAACGTCAAGAACCAGATTGTTTGAAACTTCAGGATGGAATTGGTGGTTATAACATGATTGATCACTATGTTCAAAACCACCAAGACCTCATGGAGAATCTACACAAAAGGTTCTAAACGCTCCTGACTTGCGGAGAGGTTACAGACCTATCCGCATCATCCCAGAGATCAAGCAGAACATTGGGAAATTCTGCGTGACATTGGGAAACCCGTGGGTAAGACTTCCCGCGGAAAACCCATAAAACTAAACCCTTTTCAAAAACCCCTTGCTTAAGTCCAAAAGTTCACCTCACTTTATTAAACATTCATGAGAAGAACATTGGACTGGGGGGACTTGAAGAGGTAGGTCCCAGCAGAGGTGGTTAGGACCCGCAAGACTCCCTTAAAAGGAGACGTCTGCGCAGTTGAACAAGCAAGACTCCTTAAACGGACGTCTGCGCAGTTGAACACGCAGACTTCACCATAGGGACGTCTGCGCCGCGACCTACCAAACCCGCAGGACCCACCACGCTCAGAGTTGTGACGACCTCACATGCGGTACGCAAGCTGGTCCCGCAGGAAATGCCTCCCTATGGTTTCCAAGTAACCCGCCTGTTCCCGCAGGCGTGGGTACCCGCCATTAGGGACTGGCCACCCGCGCAGCATGGCTACACGCATAAGGCTCAAACTCGTAATAATTCAGTAGTCACCTGACGAAGGAATGAGCAAAGCCGGGAACATTCCCGCATAAAGGCGGGAGGGGGAAAACTCCCGCCTAAATGAGCCAGTCCGTATAATAATGGAGGATCTTTTGTGTGATACCTGACGAGGTATGGACAAAAGATCTGACCAACGATACGACAGCTCACTGACAGCAGCATGGCAGACAACACGCCACAGCACTGTGACCAATAGCCGCCGCCTGCTCACCAACTCCTGCCATACCACGTGCCTAGCCTGTAGTTGGTGGAAAAGGAAAAGTGAACAGCACGCCTGGTCACTGTCAGCCGCTGCCTATCCACCAATTACTAGCAGAGCACGTGTGTAGGCCACAGTTGGCAGAGTAGTAGGCCGGCTAAACCTCCTTGGAAACCCACCTTCGGCTATAAAAGACATCAAATGGTATTATCATTTCATCATCTAATATCTTGTATAATTTACCTGATAACTGCTCTAGTATTCTTAATATACTTATATATTCAAAGAGTAATATAGACTGATTCTCACGCCGGAGGGTGGTCATAAGGAGGAACCCCCCCCCCCTTTCTTAGTGACGAGCTCACGGTGTCTGTTTTGCAGGTTATCGGAAGAACCATATTGCCGGAATTAACCCCTCGTGGGAAACGTCTATCTAACCCTCAGGTTACTCGTAATCTGTCGGGGTTCGACTGGTGTTTCTTCAAGAAGGTATGTTTAGTAAAAGTAGAGGGAGGGGGTATGCTTAGCAACACCCGTTATGAGCAGTAATTATGAGTAGTAAAAATAAATATTTTATGTTTTTTATATTTTTTTATTTTATATTCCTTAGTTATTCGGTTTGTTATACTATGAGTAGTAATTATTATTAGAGTTAAAATACACATCTAAAGTACACATAGGTAGTAAACTAAGGTGGTTTTCAAGAGTCACTTCCAACAATATTACACGTATAATTTTTTATTTTAGAAGCTACAATGGTTACTTCGCAATATATATTAATGTTGGAAATGTGTTACAATCTAATGATGAAATAGTGTAATTTAATTAGATTAACATAAACTGTTTGGTTTCATATATGATCGAATATATATTAAAGGTGTTGTGTGTCGTGCAAAGGGAAACACATGTAATGATGAAATCTAGGCATTACACGTGTGTTCATACTAGGTGCTTAAAGAATTGTTGCCTAGTTGTGAAGATAAATTGCCTTTCTTTTTACTATTATTTTCTTTTTTTTTTATACACGTAAATTAAAATAAATTTCAAAATAGTAAATGCAGTTTAAAAATCTAGAAAAATAAAAAATTTCCTTTTGTTCGTTAGATTTTGTATAGATGTCACGTGTTGCCCGAAAACAGTGGGACTCCCTTTTATTAAAAAAAAACAACATTTTTTTAATGACTAACGATATTATTTATTAAACACAAACAAAACGCTAGAAATACCAACTATACAAACACCAAACACAAACAAATATGACCAAAACAAAAGGCAATAAAAACAAGCCTAACAAAAGACAATAAAAACAAGCCACAAACTATAACCCCACCCAAAGCCCTTTTACAATATAAACGAACATCAATTCTTTTAAGAGAGGTTTCGTATTCTTCCTTTATTTTTATTTAAAGGAAGCCTAGCACCTTTATATCCTTCATTAAACTCGTAATATATATCAAGGACCTGGAGTTAATTAGATCATTCCTTTCTTTCAACAAACACCACCTCGCAATTAAACAAATTGCTTAGAACATTTTGCATTTTTCCTCGGTAATGTAGACAACTTATGAAGTTCAAACACGCCTAGGAGGCTAAACATACACACGACCGGTAACTTACACCGTTGAGCGATCGCACTCCACATGGTTTGGGCAAGGTCACACACAGCAAAAATGTGTTCAATCGACTCCTCAACCTCCCCAGAAATCGGGCGGAAGGTCGGGTTGACCGAAACCATACTTCAAATCAAGGCATCAAAGGTTGGATGGTGACCTAGGAAGGCCAGCCACGCTACAAACCCGGCCTTCTTGAGAACCAATCTATTTGTCTAAGAAATAATGCAAGGCCAGTGTTAAAATTAACCAAGAATCGGTCGTTCACATTCCATACCATGAAATCACCCGACCCACCAAAATCACTTGAAACCACGTCATTTCCCGGCTATAAACGGGCCCCTTCACAGATCGACACTAGTTGACTCTTTACCACGCTTCAATGTCCATAAATCCAACCATGATCGGTTACCAACCAAACACCCCTTATCCTTCTCAAGACCAATAAGTTTAAGGAACTATACACTGGAGAAACTGGTCTAACCCAACCATCTAACTAGAACTAAGTCTTTTTCGTACCTTTAACCTCATGCCGGAAACATCTTTCTAAATCAGCCCTAACCTCATTAGTTGGTCCATGTTTTGTAAATACATCATAGTTACGTTATTTTAGCGGAAGTCTTTGAATTACATATTATTATATTTAAACTTGGGAATAAATACCATAATTCAACTACATGTCTTTTTAAAATATGATTCTTTATGACATTCTGAAAGAAAATATCTGAGCCACCAGATAACATCTAATGACTATATATCCAATCTTCAAGTCTGTTTTAACATCTAATGACTATATATTCTGAAAGAAAATTTCAGAGGCGTATAGATGATTTGCATGGCCACCATGTATGAATGAATCCAAACACATGTATACTTTTAATCAAAATGACTGTTTCTTATTATTACAACAACAAGGTTTTAAGGGGTCATAGATCCTATGCAAACATTTTGATTCTTAAAGAGCTTATAAAAGTTTAGGTCATATTCACCTTTTTGTTTATGATCAGTTTCTATTACTAATTTCTGCATTGTTACCATTCGGACCTATGGTATGGGAATAACCTTTGTATAAATATCTATATCAACGATCTAGCTTCAGACTTTTAATCTATTTTGTATAGCTTTAACCCTTGATAATAATTTGTTTGTATAAAACATTTAGGCCTTTAGTCCTTTTGTTTATTTACCAATTATATAACGTCTATACAGAGTTTCTTCTTCAAGAAGAAACATTAATTCAACTATACACTTTGTATATAAAATTCTAGATTTCTTAATCATAAAGAAACATTATTTTTACTTTAACCTTTGTATATGAAAAGTTATATTATACTTAAATGTGATCAAGGTTCGGGTTATACCCTCGACTATGGTCGAAGCCATTATAATATAATAATACTCAAGCGGAACCCCTACTTTACACGAGTATTTTGGAGTTGCACGCCTAAGATTGATCAAGTAGCACTTTTACTCTATATCGCGTACTGGGCTTAAACCGTCGGAATTTCGGAGCTTGGCACGTACTTCGAGACTCAGCATGAAAAGTGACACAAGTAGAATTGAAAGCCTTCATACCACTAGGCCACAAGTGAACTGCCTCTTAAGGTTGTATGATAAGTTTGTTGTTTTTTATATTTCGCTTAATTATTAAATATTGTTTTTTCTATCAATTACCCGTGTAGTATACGGGTCTCAAACTAGTATAATATAATATGTGGGTGTATATTGGGTTCTTGATTATACAGACTATACCCCTCACCTGAACTACACGTGTCACATTCAATGACTTTGTACACTTCGCATAAAAAATCAATTTCTTACTAAAATACCTATATTTTAGTAAGAAATTGATTTGGTTCGAAAGAAAACTGCTTATATTCGTGAACGACAAAGAATTAATTAATTCACTAATTACTAAGCGCGGTAAGAGATGAAAAGTGTATTCAAAGGTACTAGACAAACTTCAGTATTTAGAATGTTTGTTGTGGTATAACATCACAGGCACCCCTTCCACTTCGAAAGTCAATGCCATGTCTGCATTCCACCCCTTACTTCATTAACACGTTACTGCCCAAACTAATGTTGGCCAATAACGCCAGCACAACACGGCGCTTAACGTCGGCCAACCTGTAAAATTGTTGACGCGTTGGATGTTAACACCAGTGAGGTTAAAATCACAACGAACAACCTTAGTATTACTAGCATTATTATTATTTGATTCAACAAATAATTTATTCCAAGTAAATAAAATGTTCATTTCAATCAATATATCTCTCTCTCTCCGTATATGCGTACTCCTTTATTCGTACTAGGATTGATTGATTGGATTGATTGTTTCTTTTTATTAACAATCTTCACGCACAATTGAGCATTTGTTACACACTTTTGATCCATCAAAATAACATGCTATTTCAATTTCTAAATGTGCAAATCTATCCTCATCTAAGAATGGGAAAATTAATCAACCCAAAGATTTTATTTTTTATCGACTATATGTAGTGGAGGGCTATACAATAGAAGCGATTTTTGATACGTGGTGCCACCTCAACAGAGAGATGATTTTCATTTTAGGGGTACGGTGGTGTTGTAGCGTCATCACATCATATACATATATGATGTGGCACCAAGTGTCGAAAATCGCCCCCATTTTGTAGCCCTCTGTTACACATAGCCTTAGAATAGCTTGTGTTTATTTTTTCCAGCCTTCGTAATAATATTTCTATGTATTTGCTTATTTTTCAATTTTATATACCCTTTTTATTCTTAACACATAGTTATAAATTTTTATTTTAAAAAAATAAGCATCTAAAAATTATTATTATTTATTATGTATTTGTATGCTATGGGGATTTTACGTATTTGTTTTAACGGTGATAAAGAAAGATGTTACAAAACCAAGAATAATAGAAAATTGCATTGCCATTAGTTAGATACTATAACACTCTGACTTTAAGTGGAATACATCCGGGTGTAACGTACAGATCACTCATAAACTCGTAACATTATTAATAGTGACAGTAAAATTATTTTATTTTATAATTTCGCAAGTACACAAATAGTTTGATAAAAAGACAACTACCATTACATCGTAATAAAAACAAATATTATTCTTTATTTAAATATCCTAAGGTCGACTAATGATCTTCGTCCTTAGCACATCATTAAATTCAACCTGCAACACATTTAAAATAATATGTTTTTGTCAACAACAGATGTTGGTGAGCTTTCATAAGTTTTGTGTGTGCATATATATATATGTGTGTGTGTGTGTAAAACATTTGTCGATTTATCTGCCATGAATGTAATATATTCAAGCATAAAGTAAATGGGGAAAGCAACCACAAATAGCGCCCCAACCTAGGAAAATGGTAATGATACCACCGTTCTCGACAACCGAAGTTGAAGGATAGGTAGCGCATGTATGTCTTGTCAGACCCTCCCACTTTGATGTACCAACCATAAAGCAATTAACAAATTGCACATTATACGCGTATAGTCATCATAAACAATATGAAAGAATGTTATTAACATGTATGACATAATTGCGAATCGGTTTGTAAACGATGATCTTAAAATAACGAGAAGCATGGTAACGTGTTACACCCCAAAAATGTTAAAAGTGAAAAAGGGGTTATAAAAAAAAACTCCCCCTGAAAATGAGGACGATAGTATGAACGAGCCGAACAAAAGAGACGAAGAATCACGGTAGATTATCTTAAACAAGTAAATGCGTATGCTAGATTTTAACGAGTCTAAATGGAAAGGAAACTATGACAAACTAGAACTTAGGGATTTTTGATTTAAAATGAGTTTAACTAAAATGAATTAAACTTTATATAAATCATTTCATATTTATTAGTTGAAGAATGATTTATAAATGAATAACTATAACTTATAAATATAAGCTTAAGTAAGATTAAAATCAATTTATGATTAAACATTTCTTTTTTTGAGTAACATAATAAATTAATTTACTAATTAATTATTTTGAAGGTTTTTACATGAATCATTTTAAAGAAATTATACATATTAGTTTATGTTGAACAAAAATAAACAATAAATAATTTACTCAATTAATTATTTAGAGATATCATGAAATATTTAAATAAAACAATTTTTTTTATAAATCATCTTATTTAAAAGAAAGTTCATAAGTTTATGATGATTAATGGATCATAAGAATTAGCTAAATATTTATGCGTGTTCTTGCAAAATAACTAGGTTTGATCTAGAAAATCAAAGTGTTTATCTTAAATATTCATGATCATGAAGAACAACTTATGAACAAGCATGGACATTCAAGGTAAAATCAAAACAAGCTATAAAATGCATGAAATCGTAAAACTTACTTGTTATTGTTGAGTTGTTATATTTATAAAATTTATGGAATTTAATCATGTTTAATATAATTAAAAACAAAAATTAAAATGATTTAAGAGGTTTTCAAAGTGTTTAACCCTTTCAATAAATTTTATTTAATTAATATATTCATTGGTTTTTTTATTAGTTAAATACAACATATGCAAAGATGATGATGATAATAATAATAATAATAATAATAATAATAATAATAATAATAATAATAAATATCCAAGAATATTTCTAGTGATTTACATAAGAAAAATTCCTGAATAAATAATCATGATTATGAATTTTTAAATGTAATTGTATAAAAATGATCACGGGATTACAAAGGCAACATACAATAAATAAAAGACAAATTTCATTAAACCTCAAAACGGATCGGGTTTCAAAAACGGATTTTGAAAATTAACGAATGTTAAAGATACTACTGAGTATGATTAACTGCATCTGTTTAGTGGTACGGTTGAATTACATCTCATCTTCTCCAGACCCTACTAATGCCTTTGCTATTCATGGATACTACCAGGTATGATTGTTGGTTGGAAGAGGATGCATCCGACATCGTCAGTTAGAGTATAGCGCAAAACCCTTACTGTAGAGGGGAGGAGGAGTGGAGACAGAGTACAGACCCAAACTAAGTTTTTGGATACACTTCTTTGAGAACATGATCTAAGATAGAAGTTTTTGGATACGTATAATTAAAGTGAAAGATTATTAGAGGAAGCGCATAGTTATATTTTTAGTTTTGTTTAGGGGTTTAGATTTTTGTACAGTTTAGGTTATCATGCGTGTTACTACTTACCTATTTTTATGTGTATGTATGTTATATATGTTTTTTTACCCCTTTACATTTGCTTCAAATAATGATAGCTTTACATTTTCTATATATTTAGTTTTGTTTGTTTGTCTTGGTGTGGAGTCCAGGGTCTCTCTAAAACAATCTCTTTATTATTAGAGATAGATGTAAGGTTTATTTGAGTTCCACTATCCCCACACTTTATCAATAAATTTCTTATAAATGAAATTCATCGAGTATGATTGTTGTATTTTTTTATAAGATGTGGTATATCAACTAATAAAAACACCTAAGACAGAAATTTACTTGTCTAATTTTATAATATTTCCTTTTAATTTATGTCTTCCCTTTATAGTGCCTTTGTATAACGTCTAACTTCATCCAAAAGATTGATATATTTTTTTTGTTTCAACATGCCCACGTGTTTGATATGTGGTGGCGGTCTTGAGGAAGGTGATTTATGTGAGGACTAACAATGGTTTAATTCACTAATTTGTGATGGCATCGACATATCATCTAATGATATGTGGTTAAGGCTTAACTTAGCATGGCGATTTATCAACCTGTTTAGTAATTAATTAAACAAATGTTTGTTCAACACTTCAACCTGTTTAAACTTTACACTTTACAATTAGATCACAACCTATTTATAATTTGTCAACCCGTTTGAACTAATCCTTTTAATGAGTTGTGGTCATGTTACACGAGTTATGGTTGATTTTTTTGTCACTAATAAATAATGAAGTAGTGTTTGCGGTTTCGTATTTAATAATAAAAACTATAATGCCGTCAAGAGTGGTGAATCTATAAGTAATTTTTTTTCTTTTCCTTTTTACTAATGTCAGAATATATGTTCCGATATCTGTGTTTCCAAGAAATATATATATATATATATATATGGGGTTATGTTAGAATAAAAATCCACTTGAGTTGCTTTAGAAACTCATTCTCAATTACATGTTTTTAATTAAAGATTAAATCTTGTGGTTCACAATTAAAGTTAATAAAAAAATGTTAAAGTTTTCTTACATTTTCTCTCTCCTGAAAATATATATATAAATTACTAAAAAAATATAAAAAAAATAACAAAACATTTTTTTTATGTTTTCGATGTTTTGTATTAAATGTAACAACATATATTACATGTTACAAAAAAAAAAACAATGTTACATAGTGTTTTCACGGGTTTTCTCAACTCAAGAGGGTTTTCAAAATATACTTCTATATATATATGACATTATATATATATATATATATATATATATATATATATATATATATGTCATATCGACCACCAAAATTTTAATAATGTTATTTATGTTAAAAGTATGATACAACTTCAAATTCCTACAAATCATCTATAAATAAGTCGGATTACGTCATCAGTTATATCAATAGCAATTATGTGCTACGTTAGTTTTTAATTTCTAGTCACAAAGACTTAATTCTTAATTTTGGATATTCATTATTGTACATTTGACTTAATAAATATCTAAACATTTTAAATTCTCAATAGTTAAGAGTTTTCTTATTTATAATCGCTACTTTAATTAATATAAAAAGTTATTAATTTATACTTCAGTCACTATTAATCCGGCATGGGCTACAATAATAAAACTACAATATAATATCTATAAAATTGTGTGTACTTAAAGCATATTTATTAAACCTATTTATAAAAGTTATATATCTAATGGTCTGATTAGACCCAGTAGAAAAAAAGATACTATGAAACATGATATAAACAAATATGAAAAAGAGCTCATTTTTTATTCGATAATCAATTTTTTATTTTTATGAATTATTACTAGAAACAAAAATGTTAGAATTTTTAAACCGGGTGGTTTCTAAACCCTCTTCTTTTCATATAATTTTGATTTTGTGATGTTTGATTAGCTTTTTTCTAACAATAATTTTTTAATATTATATTAGCCATTCAAAAAAATAATAATAAATAAATTAAAAAAACAAATAACTAAGGGCAATCTTTGTGTAAATTGTGCTAGCAGCCAATTTTCTTATAAATACAACTGTCGAAAATATACGAAGACACATGAGTTTTAATCATAAAAAAATCATGAATCATTCAGCAAATTAAAATCTTTTACCAGTATCACATGACACCAACGCTAACAAGCTAGGTCCGCCCATAAGTCATGAACCATTCAGCAAATAACACGTGAATTTGATTGCACAGTATCCATCTAGTCAGTAGAATACTACATATGCAACTTACTAACAATTTGTATTTATTTTAGTTTTGTAAACATCATCGATCCTACATAAATTATATGGGTATATAATAGAAAATAAAGTCGGTGCTACTCACAAAAAAATATTTTTTGTTCGATTTATAAACAAGTTCTGAAGCATGTTGTACACTTCTCTGTATACAAAATGATTGCATACAAAAGAATTATCACTACAAGGTACCAAAAATGAGCTAAATATGAACTTTTCCACTTAACACGTTAAGAGAGAGAGAGAGAGAGGGGGGGGGGGGGGGACACGACATATTTAGTGGATGGAGAGGTTTTGCAATATTTGTTTTAGTTTGATTAATTATGATAGTTGAATATGAAATCACCAAACAAAGCTGTGCTTGGACTTTCTTACTATCCATGAAGTTTAATTTATATAGTAAGAAACTTGGTAATTACTAAGAAATAAAAGTGTTTATGGTGTATGATATCTTGATGTTATTATTAATGGAAAGCTAACCTCCACAATTACAAAGTAAATACAATAACATTACCAACAACTATGTGAAAACCAATTCCACTATTAACAACTAGACTATCAACACTAACCTAGGGATCAACATTTTTTATTTAAATGTTTGAAAAAGAAAAGATAGAAAAATTTTTCTTGTTTCATTCTTGAGTTTTTTTGTTAAAAGAAAAGAAAGAGAATGGAAAGAAAAATTAGGCATTTTTTCCTTCAAAACTTTCCTGCCAAATATGGCCGGATTGTGAAGGAAAGTTTATATATTACTAATTTACCCATATTTTCCTTCCTATCAAACTCAAGAATGAGGGCATAATTGTAAAGTTACAATTTTTTTTCCCATCTTATCCTTCCTATCTAACTCAAGAATGTAATTAACACTTTTTTTTCTTTTCTTTTATTTTAACTCGAGAATGTCTTTTAAGCAATGTTGTAAAACTCCCGAGTAGGCGGCCGAGTACTCCCCGATTACTCCCCGCCTCGGCCGAGTACCCCGTAGGTATTTTCCGAGTAATCCCCGACTACACCCGAGTACTCGCGACTCCCTAGTCGACCGCCTAAGACCGCCTAACGACTTTTACAACCATGCTTTTAAGTATATAATTTCTTTTCCTTTCTTCCCTTATCCAATCTTATCATTTCTTTTCCTTGTATTTTAAACTCGAGAATGCAGTATAAGTGTTGCAATTACTAAAAACAATTGCGCTACCGCTGACAGAGTTTCTGTTAACTGAATTAATATGATGATGATTAAATGCGATGCAGAAAGACAAATCAGGCAATCGCAAACTACGAAACCTTCATCACTTATTAGACATATTTTATATTTTAGAAAGTTGTCTTTGAGATGCAAACTAAAAAAAAGTTCATGTGATTCTTAGTACTTGGTCTGTGTTTTATCGTCTTCATGAGTTCACAGGTTGACGATGAACCAAAACACTAGACGAAGCCATAAATTGTGACACAAGCACGACTCTCTTAAAATGAAATATTTTATGTTATTTTATTTTTGCATATTGGCACTACTAAACAGCATACATACCACGAAAATACGTATAAAATAATAAGGCAAATTGGATTTAATAATCTCAACTTAATACAGTTGGCCGATAATAATCCTAAATTAAAAAGTAGCCGTCACCGGTCCCAACTTTCACACCTATTTGTTTTCATTGGACCTCCGTTAAAAAAAAAGTTAACGGCGCTAAGTTTTTTTCAAATTTCAAATTGATATTTTAGGGCTTTTGATTGGAATGAGGATACGAATACGAATACGAATCGATTAATGTAAAACTTAACTCGAAACGATGCTCCAAACAGCTTGATTTTTGTTAATTAAAAGTGTAAACATCGGAATTGAAGCATCATTTAGTCGTTTATACCACTGTTTTGAGCTAAGTTTTACATCAATCAACCCGTATCCTTATTCCGATTAAAAGCCCTAAAATATCAGTTTGAAATTTGAAAAAAAAAATTTAAGGTAGTTAAATTTTTTTTAACGGACGTCCAATGAAAACTAATAGTCATGTGAAATTTGGGGTCGGTGACAGCCTGACAGCGACTTTTTAAGTTGTGATTATTATCGGTCAACTGTATTAAGTTGAGATTATTAAAATCCAATTTGACTAATAATAATGTTTATGCAATAGAGCTAATGCTCATTTTTTTTTCTCTTTTAAATTGATATAAAACACATATTGCTATGATATAAAACACATATTTTTTATAGATAAAAGATAAAATGGTTATATGGGTTAACATGCGAGCTTGTTAAGTTGATCCGAGCATGATCTATTTAGCAAAACATGTTTGCATGTTAGACCTCGAATTATTTAGTCAAAACCCACATACATGAATATCATTTTTGGTTCATATCGTGTCAGAAATATACACTATAACTTTATTAAACCTGTTACAATAAGTTAGTCATTGTGAAAATAAAAAAGGTGACACAAAACCTTTTGAAGACAATATTTAGGGATATCTAAGCAAGTGAAACACATGGGTCCCAAGTAATGGGATCAAATTATCAAACCGTGGGGGTGATCATCATCATCACTCATCAATGGTGTGCTTTTGTGTCATCTAAAGTGTGGACGCCCATTAAACCGACCTATATATGAACGCATCAATTAACTAGCTCATCATGGTGTTCTTATAATAGCTCATCACACGAGTGTATATAGACTACAATCTTCGATCAAGTTAATTGATGCATGTATCATGATGTGGTTTGCTTATTAAGATGATCATACGAAGTTTCCGACTTAATTATAAAGAAACTTTACTTTTTTTTAACGACTAATATATATTCTAGAGGGACTGAACCATTCACCTCATGTTTTAAACCTTAACCACCTTATCATCCAATTAAAGTGGGGATGACTAAAAAGAAACTTTACTTATGTTGTTAAAAAATTAGAATGTGATGAATGGAAATTAATTTATTGAAATTATTTATGTTAAAATATCCTTATGATTAGGCTCTTAAAGTTTTTTTTTTAAAATGACGACTTTCTTGTATTTAGGCTACCGCATCCTCCAAATTTGGAGAGTCCCGATATCCCACTCTAGCCAGACTATGTTGTCTTAATCGGGCCCACGCTGGCTTCAGAGTTTGGCTTGGGCATTCCCTCGGGAAACCATACCGCCGATTGCCACTTGACAGCCATTGTGCCACCACAAGAGCAGAACTCTCTGGCGTAACACACGGTGAGATGAAAAGACAGTACTTGATTGGTTTTTATCAGATTATTAAGTCTTTAATTAAGCAAGACATTTTATTTACCCGTAACCCTTGAATGTTTAGTAGGCTATATGCCTAATTTGAAAGAGACTATAAAAGATTGGATTTTGTAGGGGATATCAACGTAGCTTGTCACTCGCTTGTCTTCTGTTTCGATTTAATCACTACCTTGCTTATTTATTTATTTTATATTAAATATTTTAATCACACTGTTCTGTAACCTGTATATATAATATAGCACTAGAAAAACATGAGTAGAAAATACATGAAAAGTTTTTGGAGAAGTAAGAACACCGAAAGACCTTTATATTGAGAAATTATATGGAGTACTCTCTACTCGATTTCTCCTCCTTTGGCTCCGCCTCATTTTCAAGAACATCGATATACCTAGTGGCTAGTGCAATCTAGGGTGAGAAAGTTATCTTCGGCAGTACACATATTGTTCTAGTTGTTGTATCCTAGGAGATAGACCCGTTCGTCTAAGAAGAAACACCAAATCTGTTTTAAGGAAAGCATATTAAACGCGTACTTCAACCAATGCTTAAGTTGTAGTTCATCCATTGTTCTAGTTAACAAAGTTGTGTTCAAATAACAAAATACATTAAAATGAAAAAAAAAAGCTACACTTAATTTAAAAAAAAAATACATTAAGTTAGAAAAAAAAACACTAAGTAAAAAACTACATTAAAACAAAAAAATTACTAAGAAAAAAACATAAAACTATTTAAAAAAAATAAAAAATTACTAATGTTCTATTTTAAAACTTTCATTTCTTATGAACTCGGCTAGACGCTGGATTTTCGAGCCTGTTTCGTGGAGCTATCTCCTTAAAATTTTGAGATATGAGTCAATTTGCCTTGCTTTAAGGCCACCGGCGACTTCCTTATGGACTTGAAGACGTTCATACCTAATGTCTACCTTAGAGTCGACGGTCCATTTCCTCAAATTAATTTGTCATGTCAATGCCCCTACCCACCAACGCCGACGACCCCGCCCCTTTCCCCTTTCCCTTTTTTCTTCTACCTCCCGGTTGAGGCATCTCCAAAACGTCCTCATCGGCATGCTCTAATTCATAATCATTTAAGTTGATGTTTCGAGCATCAAATGTTAGCGTTTTTGGATCAACTGAAGACGAGTTTTTGCACTTTTTGATAGCCTATAACTTCTGGGTTGAACGTTGGTTACGAGGCCCCACTTAGGGTGATCCTTCATACGATTCCAATAGTTCATGTAAAGGAAGTTCCCCTTGATGGTTTGAAACTCTAGCATCTTTTCAATGACCTCAGCATCAGTAATGCCGCTAATCCACGTCTTTTTATTTCGAGAGTAATTCGTTTGAAAAAGTTGGCATTTGGTGCTTATGTCGGTCCATTTATGTTGTCATTTTCCACTACATATATACTATTTAATAGGCAAAGACAATCGAATTTCACTGCATTCTTTCATCGGTTTGATTGACTTGAAGTGGAAGCAAAAAACGGATTTGTAGTCGAGTTGCCTCAAATAATAAGCTGAATTATGATAAAGGTTAAAATAAATAAATTCAAAGCAAAGCTAACTTCGCAAAAATCCTAGTTAGACCATGTGTAGTAATTGGAAAAAACATAGACAGTATTGAATCATTTTCCCGGTACTCCCCTTGACCACAAAGTTATGAAAGACTTTCACAATGTTGGTCCAAAATATGTCGCCATTTGATAGTTTGCTAAAAAAAAATTTCAATTACTAAGAATTTAATATTATTATTAAAACTTGAAAAAAAAAAGAATAAGAATAATATTAAACACTTACAACATTTGGGATTTTCCAATATCGAGAGCCACGCCCAAGCAGTAACTCATACTCGTCTGGTGTCCACGATAAAGTGGTCTTTTTAGTCCTCAGTTCGTCGGGGATTTCTTTGTGTGTTTTCTCCCGTGTCCGCCTCTTCCACATTGGCTCGGCCCGGCTGATCGGCTTGTGTCTCTGACACCATCTCATCTTCCTTGAGTTGAGAACTGGTTTGAAAGACCGACCATCATGCTTGGGTTATGAACACCGGCACCTAAAATGTGCATGTATGCCATCATAGTTGTGTCAAAATTTATACCAAGCGAGTATAGGTATTGGGGGTCGGTTGCATCGGTTGGATGGTGTTCGGCTCTGGATTATTTGAGTCGGTTTGTCGGGATGAGAATTGGCCAAAACCGAAGCTTGAAGGGTTGAATGGGTGCATATTGGTTGGGTATTTTGATAAATTTTTGTAGAGAATGGAAAAAGATTTGTTGTGTTGTGAAGAGGATGGATTTAGTTTATATATAATAATATGATTTTAAGTTTAAAAAAAACTTAGCCGCTCAAAGACTCTTTCTTGAACCTCGAGCTGGAAACAAACGTTGTTTATGAAACATGGGCCGCCAAAACGCAGTCCAAAATGCCTGTGGTCTTTGTACCCAGCCAAAACGCTTGGCCACAACGTTGCACTATGCATTGTCTCACGACAGATCCTCTATATTTATGTGTGTGGGTCTTTATATTATATGGAGTAATGTAAGTGGTTATGAGATGATGAGAGAGAAAATGTTACGTTTTTTATGAGTAAAATTTATCAACCAAACATTTAATAAATGAAACTCAGATGGAGAAACGTTGCTCATTTTTTTTTATAAAGTTTTAATGTTTTTTGAAAGCGATTTTGAGTATATGTGAGAGAAAATATAATAATAAAAACATAAAAATATATTATTCAATTAAAAATAAAAGAGAAAAAGTAGTAATTTTAGTGTAATTATATAAAAGAATATAGAGAAGCGACCAGGAATGCTCTAAACAATTTACTATAAACTCTTACTAGCTCGCTTGTATAGGTACATGTCACTTGTATGAGAAGTTCCAATTTAACTTAGGTAAATGGGTATTTTAGATTTATTGGTAGAAAATCGAGAATGAGTTATATTTGCCGTTAAAATAAACTAAAAAAATGTAATTTTTTAAACCATAGTTTTGTATTTTTTTAATTTAAAAATGCTATTAACTATTTTTTTTATTTTAGATTTTGGTGTGTTGCTGATTAAAATGATACGTATTAAACTATTATAGTTGTGCGTTTAAGACAATGTTTAATTTAACAGACCTACTCTCCTCTAAAATGTACTTGGTTTCATGCGGAAAAAATAATTTATACATGTAACCGAGTCGAACCAGTGTGGATTCGAGCTCGTGCTCGAAATTAAATGAGACATCTCGGCTCAGCTGAGCTCGAGGTCAAAGTTAAACAAGCCTATGAGCGAGCCAACGAGCCGTGCCAAGCTTAGTTCGTTTTAAAAAATGAATCGGCTCGGCTTAGATTGTTTTAAATCAAAGTTTTTAGCTAGCTTTATTCGAGCTAGCTACGAGCCGCGAGCCATTTAATCGCCTATTGCTTATACCAAATCAGAGTTCATATTTATATATAAGAAAATCCAGAATATAACTTTTAGGATCTAATGTATTCACATATACCAACAAAGAAGATCTTACAACACAAAGACCAAAATCTGGTTGATGTTTCTATCAAATTTACCTTTTGTTTTTTACATTTGAAATTTCTAATCAAATCTCCGTACTATATTTTTCAAAGATCCTTGTGCATACCAACTAATATTCATTCCCAATATGGAAAACAACAAAACTTCACTGTATTTTTTTAATTTTACATTTTCTAAACAAATCCAAATTCATTATTCGCAAATTGGAAATGAATATAATCCAATTTTTGTGTATTGGCCAATTATAATTTCAATTTTAAAAAGTATTATCAGCGGCTCTAACTTTCAACTATTTTTGTCTCAATAGACCTCTGTTAAAATACATTTAACGTCGTTATGTTTTCTTCGGAGTTTCAAACCAATGTTTTGGGCTTTTGATCTAAAGAACGATACGAGTCGACCGATGTAAAACTTATCTTGAAACGGTGATCCAATTGACGAAATAATGTTTCAATTCGGGTGTTTGAATTTTCAATTAACAAAAATTAAGTAATTTGAATCACTGTTTCAAGATAAGTTTTACATCAATTGAATCGTATCGTTCTGATCAAAGAGTCCTAAAATATCGGTTTGAAACTCGGAAAAAAACTTAACGGCGTTAAGTGTTTTTTAATGAAGGTCCATTGAGACAAAACTAGGTGAAAGTTGGGACCGCTGATAGTAATTTTTAAAATTAAAATTATTATCGATCAATACACAAAATTTAAGATTATTAATTTTCAATTTTCCTTCATTATTCTATTCTGTAAAAGTTTATTGATTTTAGTTTTCTTTACCTTTTATTCTTTCCCAATAACACACTGAGTCTACCTTTTGTAAGAGGTATGGCCCCCATACTATATTCCCACTTTGTGAAAAGTAAGAATCTAGGTACGGTGGCTTCTTGTTGTATAGATAACGAAATTTTTGTGGTCGATATTGTGAAGTAGTTTCTTAAACATGTGGCTCGTTTAGTTTTTAGTAAATTCAATCTTATCCACGGTAGACTCTAGATCATAGACAGGGATCACTCGAGATCGATGGCTATGCACTCGCCCGAATGCTAACATTGGCTTTATTTTTTTTTGAAAGAGCCGTTGACTAAATAGAAACTAAGAAAAGAAGCATTGAGAGGGGTAGTTTGGCCAACGATCTGGTTTTTTGCTATTGGCACAAGCAGGTCCCTACCATCTAAGAACACTAGCAATGAGATCTCATCTCTCTGACTTAGGTTTTGAAGCTTGTCGCAATAAAGAGAGGGAAAGAGTGGAAATGTGGGTTCCTTATTGTTCTCTTATAAGCAAGTAGCTTTGATTTGGGAATAAGCTGAAAATCAAGTAGTATGAGTTGTAGTGAAGGGCGCTAGTAAGTAACAACTAGTAAGTAATAACAAGTAGAGTGGAACACTGTTGGATGAACAAAAGACGTATGACTTGAGAAAGTAAGATCTTCGATCTGTTGTCAGGAAAAGGGACCTAGCTAGACTCTCAAGCCACCCGCAACGGCCTTAGTCCTCCCAGCTTCTCAATTCCCTTTGGGACGATTTCTATGATTTACAACATAATGCGCGCGTATGCGAAAACAAAAAGGTTTTGTATCGCTTAAGAACACTTCACAAAACTATAATGTAAATTTTAAGGATTCTATGTGAACTTCTATACCATTCTTTAGAGTGTTACAAATAAGAGTGTTCTTTGATATTTTAAAGATAGAAAGGGCGAGTTAGAAGAGAGAGAGAAGTGATGTGAAGAAGATGGGAGATAGATGGTTTGTAATGATTGGATAAAATAGGGTTGTGAGGGTGTGCCCGTGTGATGGAAGTGACATGGTTTATGTGACGCCATGGTACCGGTGGAAACACTGCCCACCCACCCACCCACCCACATGGTTTTGCCTAATGACAAGCTTATTTGGTTGTGCACACCGAATTTCATACTAAATGTCATGACCAACCCACCCACGTGATTCGTACGACTCTATGCATAAGAAAAAAACAAAACGTTTCTTATGAGACGACATAAGCAATAGTTAATAAAATCACTTGAAATGGATTATCTTACATACTATGGACGTCATCCAATTACAAAAATAATGTAGGACACCCTAAATGGAGTCAAACAATTACAAGAGTTTATTTGATACACAATTTCGTGCCCAAGTTAATAAAGAAGATGAAGGTGTAGTATTGAAAAGCTGGAAAAAAACCGTGATGGACACCTAAGACACCGGCATCATCATCAACATGATAGGGAATGAAGTTGTAGGCGCAAAAAATGGTCAAGCAAAGCTAGAGTAGATCAAGTTGGTGAAGTTACACATCATGGAGAAGCACTTGGAAAGAAAACGATAAAACTCTATATTATGCCTCACGAACATTTGACAGAACGCAACTTAATCGATACTACAATGCAAAATAGAAATAGCACGACTTTGAGGTTGGGAGTGACGTGTAATGCTTCAGTGTTGTAATTTTTTTGTTAATAGAAAATTAAGATGTTGAAAGATTATTTGGAGATAAAAAGAAGAAAAAAAGGAAAAGATAATGTAACACTCATGTGAAAAAAACGATATTAAAAGATGGGAGGAAGTTGAAAGATAACACCTCTGTTCCAAGAAAGACAATTGAGACACATTACATAAGGGTGCCATGTCACACCCATTTTTTGGGGTATCATGTTAGGCATGCTTTAAGAGCATATACATGGGTCCATGACCCATGTCATGTTCGTCGCCCAAGAAGATGACTCGTAAACTCCTAGGGATCATGAACCAAAAACTTTTTTTCGTATGTACAACTTTTTAATCCACAACTTTCAACAATGACATAGTTGGTCTATGTGGTTCGATATAGTTCACTCAGATGCTTTATATATTCAACGCTAAAGATGGAGTACCCGGCTGCTAATTTATATCAAACTATCTGGATCGCCTATGTCATTTTTAAAAGATGGCTAATAAACCATAAATATAGGTAAACCACATGAAACACTCAACCAATTAACTTGTCATTATATAAAACTGTGTGCAGATAGATGTAAATTAGAGTTTAGAACATTGAGATTAGACAAGAAAAAAAGGTTACAAAAGTCGGTATTTCTATTTCTTATTATTTAATACTACAACATACTCATATTTATTTGAACATGACTTAACAAAATATGACTTCCGGGTCCCCCTGTAAGAAAACAAATGTTTTGAATAAATAAATATTATTTCAAGTTTTTATTCTTGTTTGGATGTGACTAGCTCACTAGCATATGCATGGAGACCCCCCACTTAAATGAGATGTTTTCACATTATACAACTTGATAGTGTTGTCTATATATAGACTCAAAATCTTGCCAATCTTTACAATCAACACAACCTCTCTCTCTCATGGCTAAGGCTCAAAACATTCTTCTTCGTGCATACATCATCATACTACACATAATAAATAACTTGGTTTCTATAATAAGAACCAAAATATTAACACCATGGAACAACAATAACACTTCACTTTTATATCAAACCCTACCTCTTGAAATATCAACTAAACTTTCAATTGATACCACTTCCATCAAAACAGCCTCTTCTGATTTCGGTAAACTTGTTCACGACCCCCCCGCCTTTGTTTTCCATCCCACCACGGTTTCTGACATCGTTCACCTTGTTAAATCATCCTACACAGCGTGTCCTCCATTCAAGATCGCGGCAAGAGGCCACAGTCACTCGATTGGAGGACAGGCAACGGTGAAAGATGGGGTGGTGGTGGAAATGAGCTCTTTGGTTGATGGTGGGATTAAAGTTTGTTGGAGTGAGAGTTTAGGGTTTTATTGTGATGTGGGTGGTGGGCAGCTTTGGATCGATGTTTTGAGGACGACGATGGAGCATGGATTAGCGCCGGTTTCGTGGACAGATTACCTGTATCTTAGTGTTGGTGGTACGCTTTCGAATGCGGGCATTAGCGGGCAAGCTTTCCTTCATGGACCTCAAATCAGTAATGTGCTTGAAATGAATGTCATTACCGGTACGTACTACACGTATATATATACGCGTATCATGCATGCATGCATGATACGCGTACCTATTGAGGATCATTTAATTTTTAAATCAATGATTCGTATTTATTAATTTTTGTTCTTATATATACACATTAAATGCAATATAAAAACTCGTTTTTTTAATTTAATTGTTTTGTCTATACATGTGTAGATTACGTGTATGTAATTAATACAAGCTAAACATGACTTACATATTCGTTGGTTACATGAACGAATTTCATTAGTATTTTCCTTTTTAAATTTAAGAATAGATGAATAAATATTGCATCTCGACTATGCTTTAAACTTCTCAAAGATTTAAAGAATAATTTTGTTTTGAGTGTTCTTAAAATATGGTTTTTCAGCAAGCATACACGCACACACTCACACTACATATATATCACACACATACATGTGTGTAAGAACTAATATAAGGAAGGTATATGCAATCTAGATCAAATTTATTCATATTATTTTATGAACTTTATCCTACTTAGAATCTGTTTCTTGGATGGTTGTAGGAAAAGGAGATTTCATAACTTGCTCCAAAAACATGAACTCTGATCTCTTCTATGGTGTTCTTGGAGGTCTTGGCCAATTTGGGATCATAACTAGGGCAAGAATTGTTCTACAAAAGGCACCAACAAGAGTAAGATCTTTAAGTACATATGCAATCATGCATCAACCTTAAACTATATGTCATGATTGTAATATGTTCTTGAATTGCGTAGGTGAAGTGGATTCGAATGATTTACGAAGACTTTGTAACATTCACAAAGGATCAAGAACACTTGATTTCACTTAATCATGGACCTAATTATGTTGAAGGTTATCTTATTATGAAGAAAAGTCCTGCAAACAATTGGAGATCTTCGTTTTTCTCGGTTGATGATGAAGCAAAAGTTAATGCATTAGCATCTGAATATGGCGTCGTTTATAGCTTAGAAGTAGTCAAATATTATGACAACTTCGATATACCAAAAACAGATGAGGTATGAATTCATCAATATTCAATCACTTTGCATCATTTTGGTCCATATTAATTTTTTAAATTTATTTGTAATTTCAGGAACTCAATGAGATGTTCAAAGGGTTAAACTTCAAAACCGGATATATATTCAAGAAAGATGCAACGTTTATTGATTTTCTGAATCGAGTGAGAACCGAAGAGCTAAAGCTTCAATCTAAAGGATTATGGGACATTCATCATCCATGGTTAAATTTCTTCATTCCAAAATCATGCATTTTGGAATTTAATCAACGCGTCTTCATTGATATAATTCAAAGAGAAAACAAGAGCGCGGGTCCTTTTCTCGTATACCCGATGAACCGCAAAAAGTAATTAACCATTTCCTATCATTTAGCTATTTGAATTATAGCTGAATTTGTTTATATTTTATGTTGAAATGGTTTAGAAAAAGTTAATTTAGTTTTTCATAATTCTAGGAATAATATAATTTCATTCAAAAAGTGAAACAATTGATGACTTCGCCCTAGTTTGTAACTTAATTTGCTAGAAGACAAAACATCCATTATGTTCCTAAAAGTGCATGCATTATTAGGGAAATAATATCTTTTTTAAATAAACGTCTATGCAAATAGTGCATTAATTAATTGTTATATAAATAAATGTTTTTCCAGTTTTCTTATTTAAATATTTTAGAAGATAAAAAGTTTTAACATTATGTGATATGTAGGTAAAAATAAGAAGTTATTTTTACTTATTAACATTTGCTTTTACTTGTAGTTAACAATTTTAATTATTAAAAAAAAATTCATAAATAAAAATTAAAGCTCTTATTTTGTCAACTACTTCATATTCTTTTTAATTAAACTATTATTAAAAAATTAATCAACCTTTGATAACTTGTGAGTCTTAAAAAGAAAACTTATGGGTTTAGTGGCATCAAATGTTTATCCCTATAAAATAAATAGATGGATTTTAATTTTTAGGAGTAGAATAATTTAGGTGTGTGTGTTGACTATTTAAAAGAATGATTATTCTTAGAAATATTCTCTTGTTAAATTGCAGGTGGGACTATAGGATGTCGTCGGTCATTTCAGACGAAGATGAAGGCGAAGATGTATTTTATACCGTAGGTTTATTGCCATCCGCAAGAAATGGTGAAGACTTGACAACAATCGAAAATCAAAACAAAAGAATTTTAAAGTTATGTGACGAAATCGGAATTAACATCAAGCAATATCTTCCAAGGTATTATGAAACAAAAGAAGAATGGATGATGCATTTTGGTGTACAATGGGGTTTGTTTGAGGAGAGGAAAGCCAAGTATGATCCAAAAATGATATTGTCACCTGGACAAAAGATTTTCAATTTTAGTTATTAATTATCATATGCTTATATTATGGTACGTATATTTATAATAGATATGCTATGTTGGATTAATGTACTAAATTTCGGGTTTGTGTATTTAGTACATGTAGTTTATAATCAATGTGGGGTATTGGTTCTTGATGGTTGATTAGCTCAAGTTAATAATGAATTTTAAGAAATTTCCAATGATGGATTATTTTTTTTTCTTATTTTATAAAGAAAGAACATTGGTTAGTATTAACTAAAAGAATTAAAAAAAATACAAATAAAAAGTTTCAACCAATTATACTTTATTTACTTTTATAATATTTTTATTATTAAATAAACGAGAAAATTTGGTTAGTATTTATCTAAAAAAAATACAATAAAATCTTTAAGTTCCAATAAATTATACTTTAGTTATTTTAACTGTATTTTTATTAAAAAAAAGAAAAAAAGAGGATATTTGGTTAGCTTTTAACTAAAAAATACAAATAAAATCTTCAAGATTTGGTAAATTATATTTCTATTATTTTTTTGTATTTTTATTTTCAAAAAAGGGAAATTGGTTAGTTTATAATTAAAAAAACACAAATAAAATCTTTAGATTTGGGAAACTTTGATTTTATTATAACCATAAATAATTATATTAGCCAATGCTATTAAGATCCTTTAAATGGGATCATGGTAGTGAGTTTAATTATATACAGCCCAGCCCAAATATTAAGCAATAGAGCTTCATGACTGTGCGGCCCATTATAAGTTTATCAACTTCAGTTTTTTAATGGTTTGGTTCTGATTTGGATTATCAAAAACTAGTTTTTTGTTGTCTAGCTCACAGTTCTAAATAATTAGAGATGATGGTCAACAGTCAATTAACCAGTTAGAACAGTTAATCGGGTTGGGTACTAACCGGTTTTCAAGCACAAAAACCGTAACCAGTATAACTAGTTTCGAGTATAACCGAACCGATTAACAGAAAAATAACCGAAAAAATAACCAGTTCCAAAGAAAAATATTTAAAAAAACCTAAAACTGGTTTGTAGGCCAAAATGTATAACCGATTACTAACCGCCGGTTTTTTCTGTATAGAAACCGGTTAGAGAAAGACCAGTTACTAACTGGTTGGAGAATCGATTAACCAGTTATAGTGCACCTCTATACCAGTGGTCTGTATATAGTAGAGGCGCAAATCCAAGCCCGATCAGGATCCTAAAGACCGAAACCATATCCGATACAACAGGCCCAATCCAACTTAGGGCCTTTTGCTCACTTCACAGTTCTAGTAAATTAGTAAATTACTAGTTAGGCTGTGTGTACTTGCTGGCAATTCCTGGCGATTTTGGACGATATTCAAAAGAAACACCGCCCAAGCAATAAGAGGGGCAATGTAATTTTGTCGTCGTTTCATGTTTGAAAACAATATTAATTTAATTCTTTTGTGTGCATATATACACACGCCCCTAAAACAAAAATTCCCCTTTACTGACTGGGCAGCACATGACACTTAACCCCCCCCCCCCCCAACAAAAAAAAAGAAAAAAATTTGTAGCCCCCACTGAACATAGCCTTGTATCACACGCATCATTAAACACATGAATACAAGTTACAAGTACACAAAAACATGTCAGTGGATAAACCCTCAACAGAAACAACAGTTAATGTTCCAAGTAAGCAAATTATAAAATAAAAGGTATACTACCAAACAGTTTGTTACAAAATTAATACCACACTAGTTTAAGCGCGTCTTTTACTCAACCACCACGAGTTGGGGTTCATGGTACCTGTCATAAAGTGGCTCGATCCGCTCTTGCCGCTTACGCTTACTCATCTTTGTGGGGTCGGACACTTTGAAGAACCTAGGCGCCAGCTCAACCAGCCATTTGGGGTCGATTACAGTGACCTCGCGCATATACTCTTTTGTTGTCATAACCAACTCGTGATAATGACCCAATCGGGCTGCCTTTGGAAAAGAGCACTGCTCGGGTGTATATAAACGGGCTGGTTCTCGACTATGGTTCGGTATCCTTCTTGTGGGTCCTTCCTTGCAGCATGAAAGAAGAAACCGGCGGTTATTGCCTTCCTTATTTTGGTGAAATTCCTTCCAGCACTTACGACGTCCAGTTTGTACCTGATCGAATAAAGGGCAATTTAGTAAATTGCACTAGAAACATACACAATCTAGGTTTATCACAAGCTAAGCAGTTAATGCGGAAAATATCAGATATTGGTCAACGACCGATATTTGAGATATCAGTTATCGTAGTGAGATATCGGTAATTTTAACTTCATGTAACATACATATATATAGCAATTTAACACTAATAATTCGGTATACTTTCCTACCATTAGCAAATTAACCTTTTGCAACTTGCAAAACACTAACAATAGTAGCAAGTAGAAACTGATTAAGACTTAAAACACTAACATTGAACATCAAAACTTGATAATTAAGACTTAAAACGGGAATATCGGTGATATATCAGTCAAATATCGGTCAATAAAGCCGACATTATCGGTACCGATATTTTACCAAGGGACCGATAACCGATATATTTCGGTGATATCGACTGCATAGATCACAAGTTGACTTTTTACATTGTTGACTATGACTATAAGACAGTTTTAAGTTTCTATGTACCAAACTACCAATAAGAAAAAATGACGGAGTCTAGCCTGCTAATTGCAATTATTTAAGAAAAAAAAATTAGATACCGCACTTTTTTTATAACAGTTCTTGTCGTGTCTTATACAGCCAAACAGGTACCCAATTGCCAGCCCTACTGACCCGTTTACTTAATCGGTCACAAAATCCAACCGTAAATCAGACATCATTCACCAATACTAACTTAACCCAAAGCTAAAAAAAATTATAAAGCATTAGGTGGTTGTGAACTAATGGATAAATAACAGGCATATGTTTTTTATTAATAATCTGACATTCTAATTATCTAAAACAAAATATTATCAGGGATATGAAGGCAATTCGCCGCATCTATACGTATCAAGATTTACAGTCACTTATAACAGTTATGTATCCTAACCATGAGTCCATATTTTTAAAACAAAAGATCAATTAATGAAACTTAAATTGCAGTCTTCATTTTTTTTTTTTACAAAAAAGCAAACACCAGCAGTCAGACATGATGCATTATTAAAAAGTTTACATTAAACAATAATATGATTTATAATCCAGATCAAGATCTTAAAGATAATAAACACATCTACATAACAAAACAAATATAAACATTATTAATCAACCGAAACTTACTTGTCCATGATAGAAAGAAGCTGCTTTCGAACATCCTGGGCCCGCCTAAGCGACCGTGACTGAACAAAATTCTCAAAGCACCATGGGCCCGAAAAGTTCTTAGCTTTCCAAGCCTCATAAACCGCCAGCAAAGTGAGTTGATCACCTTCCGCTTGAAAAAACTTAGCCCGTTTTTGATCCGCTTGCGCTTGTTTCTCCCGAGGTCGATAAAAGATATTTCCCGTTTGAATCATCGCAATAATAGTCAAAATCTCATCACTACAACCCAAATCCACACTGGCAAGAAGCATCTTCGATAAAGGCGGTTCGAGAGGGAACTCCGCCATTTTCCGACCTAGTTTCGTTAAAAGCCCTTCTTCATCCAACGCTCCGAGACTGTATAACTGTTCCATTGCGGATATAAGCGCTTGAGGCGACGGCGGGTCCATAAAATCAAACGCAAGTCATTAATCCCCATAGCCTTCAAAGTCAACGTAGTCAAACCAAGATTAATCCTCTGAATCTCCGGAATAGAAGTCGGCGACATCTCGTTATTAAACGCACCTTCGGTATAAAGCCTGTAACACTTTCCCGGACCCGTTCGTCCGGTCCGGCCCGACCCGCTCGTTGCTTAGCCGACGCTTGTGAAATCGGAGTAATAACAAGAGAATCGAGCCCTTGTTTAGGGTTGTAAACATTCTGCTTCGCAAAACCGGGATCAATGACATAAAATATACCATCGATGGTCAATGACGCTTCGGCGATATTAGTTGCGACAACTACTTTTCGTTTACCGGGAGGTGCGGGCTCGAAAATCCTGGATTGCATTTCACTCGGGAGCGCACTGTAAACCGGTAAAATAATAAGTTCGGGCACGTTTTTACCTAACCCTTTCATTCTCTCGTACAGACACTGACACGCGTGATCGATTTCTTCTTGGCCCGTTAAGAAAACGAGTATGTCGCCTTCAGGTTCGGTTAAATGGATTTGCATAACAGTAATAAGTGCAGCATCAAGGTAATCGCTTTCGGGTTGTTTCGTATAAAGTATCTCAACAGGAAAGGTTCTACCGGGAATCGTGAAAATATTGCAGCTAAAGAAATAACCTGAAAACTTTTCTGCATCGAGTGTGGCCGAAGTGACGATTAACCGAAGATCGCTTCGTCTTTTGATAAGCTGTTTTAATAACCCGAAAAGGACGTCGGTGTGGATCGTTCGTTCGTGAGCTTCATCAAGCATGATTACCCAGTACTGCGATAAGTTTTCATCGATTAAAATTTCTCTTAAAAGCATACCATCAGTCATGTACTTGATAACGGTTTCCGGGCCCGTACAATCTTCAAACCGAATAGCATAACCGACTTCTTCACCTAACCGACAACCAAACTCCTCTGCAACACGTTTCGCTACAGACATTGCAGCCACCCGACGAGGCTGCGTGCACCCTATCTTCCCGTTCGTGGTGTAACCAGCTTCGGCTAGATACGGAGTCACCTGAGTCGTTTTACCCGAACCCGTCTCACCGATCACAACCAAAACCTGATTATCGTGCACCGCTTGAACGAGCTCCTTCTTTAACTTGTAAATCGGTAAGCTTTGCCTCTGTTCTTGAAGCGAAAGCTTCGATCTTTGACCAAAAGTCAACGCTTTACCAAACGCATCTTTTTTCCATTCGGGCATGTCGTAAGCCGATAACCCAACTCCTCGAAGCTCTTGTGCCAGGTGCCGTTCGCCAGTTTCCGGCATCGGATCTTCCCATGGCCGATTCAAATCTTTCGGAATCGAATCAAGCATCGTTCGCTGCTGCTGTTCTCTAACTTCCCGTCTTTCTTTAATAA
Source organism: Bidens hawaiensis (assembly GCF_021521415.1). Taxonomy (NCBI): domain Eukaryota; kingdom Viridiplantae; phylum Streptophyta; class Magnoliopsida; order Asterales; family Asteraceae; genus Bidens; species Bidens hawaiensis. The sequence continues at coordinate 665,514 of NW_027491434.1, forward strand.
GCGCAGACTGTAAAGCCGCTGCTCAGCTCAACGAACCTTCGGGGTTTTTAAATATTTTCACCGGCGACATGTCCATCGAATACCGCGTCTGCCCTTGCAGAAACGCGGGCTCGTCTTCGTTCAACTCCACTTCGAGCTCCTCTTCCGCACCTTCTTCTTGATAAAGCATACCGTCGGTTTCGTCATCATACATCGGGTACTCTTTCACACTCAAAACCCCCGAAGCAATCAACTGCTTCGCCTCCCACCGTTCCGGAGAACTCATCCTCTTCAACGGCCTGCGCGACGGCACACCGACATCCTCGTCCGTTATCCGTATCCCCGACAGCCCCGTCCTCGTCCCAGACCCGTTATTCCCATTATTCCCATTACTCGACGGATTCATCCTCGTCCTCAAACCGTCATCCTCTCCACTCTTCTTCAACGGCAACAAATCCCTACCCGTATTCTGATCCACATCACGCATCGACAACGACAGCTTCTGACCCGACACCGATATCACCTTCACGAAAACCTCTTGGTCCCGCTTCACCACGTCTTTCGCATTCGCTATCCTCCTCGTCGCCATCTGCGAGACGTGTACCAAACCTTCTTTTCCCCTAATATCGTGTAGCTGCACGAAACATCCGCTATCCATCACTCGCGTCACCCGACCTTTATACACTCGATACAACTCCGGTTCATCCAATCTATTATTACGCCCGTAACCATCATCTCGTTCATCCCGATCCCTCCCTCGACGACTACCATCATATCTATTATTATTATTGTTATTATTATTATCGTTTTCGCTCTCTCTTCGTCTATCCCTATCTCGTTCCCGATCATTCCTTCCCCCGTCTCGGTTTCTTCGTTCCCTCGCTACTCCACCGTCTCTAAACCCATCCGCGTCTTGATTTCTTCGTTCCCTCGCCTCTCCACCGTCTCTAAACCCGCCACCGTCTCGATTTCTTCGTTCTTTCGATTCTCCACCGTCTCGAACCCCGCCACCGTCTCGATTCCTTCGTTCCCTGGCCTCATTCTCAATCTCCCTCTCCAATTCCTTAACTCTATCTTTACTATCCCCAATTTCCAAACCCGGGAAGCTCGATTTCGGTCCGACATCTCCACCGGCTAGTTTTGGGGTTTTCGAGTCGGGTTTCGGGGGCAAGATGGCGTGGATAATCGTGAGCAACGTACGGACAAAGTAATCAGGCAATTCAGCACCGTTTTCTTTCAATTTAGCGTCAAATTGATCCACAGATTCGCATTTTCGACCCAATTCGGTGATGAATTCGGCTAAGACTTTGTCGCCAAAGCCTAAGTGGGATTCGAGTTCAGTGCATACCTTTGATACGAGGGATAAGTACTCTAGTTTCTTCAAGCTTGGTGCTTTAGATCGAGAAGCCATAAGAATATGATGATGAAGGTTGGTTGGTTGGTTGGTTGGTTGGTTGGTTTTAGGGTTTGCGAGATTGATTTTTATGTATGTATGATTATTGTTATTTTAGTATGTTATTATGTCGGTTTTATTTGGTGTTATTAAAAAAAATTAAAATAATTATATCTAGTTATTCTAAAATAAATATGGACATTTATCATGTTTTGGTTAAAACTAATTTACCCTAATATATATAATAAATTAATAATTATTCACTTTTATTTTACACTATATTCATATAATATCTATATATTTTTATAAATATAAATATTAACATATTATTTTACTATGAATTTAAAAAATTAACAACAAATCATGTTTTCTTAAATGAAAATTGTTTCGGGTTTTTTTTATGGAACTTAAATTTGATATTATGGCTCAAAAGTTGGTTAATAAATTATTTGTTACAAATTAACTACATTTAGGTCAAAATTTGTTATGGGTCAAAAATGAGTGTTTTTAAAAGTTTGAGAATGCAAAATAGATTTATCGTCAAATTTGTTATGGGTTCAAAATATTGACTTTGAAATGTCAAAAGTATGAAAGTAAGATTTTAAACATGATTCGGGTTTCAAATTTACTTTTAATGGCATTTTTTAAATAATCAAAAGGTTTGGGATTTGGCAAACTGACTATTTTTCCCTCAACTATTAAAATGTAAGAATAGATTGCGAACACTTTCGACATACCACCCCCATGCCTATTAATACTTGTAACTTTTATCAATTTTGAAATATTTATGTTAATATTAATTTTTCCTTCAATGGTGATCAGAACGTTATATGGGAAGCATGTCATGGAAAACTATGCTTAAATGAAACAAAATATTCACAAAGTAGGATGGGTTAACATGTTATTTTTTATGTTATCATTATGACAAAGTCAAGCCTTCTGAAACTTATCAAAATTTTTTTCATGGTGTAGCTCAGAAAAACATAGCTCTTGAAGAACATCCATTATTACAATTTAATGTTCTACTTTCATTTAATGAGTGGTAAATTGATAAATATATCAATAAAGGTAACGCTCATTTTGTATTTTGACTGAGTGGTTAAACTACTATCGTATGAGAAGCTTTATTTCCGAAATTGGTTCATAACCAAAAGTCTTTCAGTTATACACATATGGCACCGAGAATGAATTTTTCAATAGAAAGAAATATTCTCGTGTACGTTTTTGCTCGAGCATTTTTTTATTAAGTTCATTTAAAAAAATCATTTTATGATATAAATAAAATCAATTTAAGTACACATTGTATAGATACAAGCATAGATGTAATACATTTTTTTTATATACGTTATGTAATGATTTGTTTTATTTATAATTTTATAATTTGAATTATCCCGTGTGTGACACGGGCTCTAAAACTAGTTATATATATATATATATATATATATATATATATATATATATATATATATATATATATATTAAAAACCAAAAGGTTGTTATCTCACACATTTTACTATTCATGAAAACAACCAATTAGTTTTGTACACATGTGTATAGTATCTCTATTTCATCATGGGTAGTTACAACAAATTCACATTTAATTTTGATTTTGATATCATTTTGTGCGTGCATAATCATATTATTTCTAAGAGTTTTGCCAATATATTTTGATAAATATACATTTTTAGTCCTTAACTTTAAGTTCGCATACATATCTTTTTAGCCTTTAAAATTTAAGTTTCACACACACACACAGACATATATATGTATATATATATATGGATATGGCTACTAAACTTTGGTAACAAAACTTTTGCCACATAACTTTTGCCATCACAATTTAAACCGATACCGACTGACTTCCTGGGTGCCACGTGCTAATCGCAACGCACGATAGCTATTGAATTACCACACAAGTTTTACACGTCTATTTGGCCCATCAACGTTTGTTTTACATATTTACCTTTTCTCTCATGTCGAGTACTCGATACAATGCACGCTAGCTTTTCGAACATGTAATGCATTTAACCCGCTCCGCTGCAACGCGCGGATACAATTACTTGTTTATCTTTAATGTTTAAACTTATAACTTATTAACTTTTTAAAAAGTAATAAGGTGTTTGGGATTGCTTATATTGTGAAAGAAAAAGTTTCATAAGTTACAATGTTGTAGCTTATTAACTTAATGAAAAGTTATAAGGAGGTAAAAAAGGAATCCCAAACATCCCCTAACAAATTGGGTTTTTCTAATACACGGTTTCGGGTATTGACCATACTCGGGTCGGATTCGAGTCCGAGTATATATTCTGTGCACCGGGTTCGGGTAGGGTGTAGAACTGGAATTCTAAAATTATTTGAATAGCGTATTTCCGGTATTGAAAAAAACCTTATTTTCGAGAGGCTTTTTTTAGGTTTATTTTTTTTATTTTTGGAATTTTTTGGGTGTAGGTTGAGTTTTTTAAGGGGCTGTATTTTTTTTTGGGGGTATTTGAAGGGTAAATTTCAGATACTTATCAGGTAATTACGGATATAGATCTGGTATTTGCAAACCTGGTTCCGAGTGTGGAACCGGTTTTGGTTTTCGGGTATTATGGGTACAAATCGGGTATGATTCTGTGTATGGCTTTTTGGTACTGAAAAACCTAGGTATGAAAAAACTCAATTTCGGTTTTTTTTTCGAGTCTAGTTCTGGGTTCAGGGTTTTTGTGCACCTTTACTTATAAGTAGGGTCATGCATCGGGTTAGACCTAGAAGACCCGTAGACATGTTTAGTTGAAATGATACGATCTCGGGAATAGAAGATGGTGGGCCAGTGCTGTCTATAATCTCCTGTGTATGGGGTCGCCTTTTTTCCATTAGGTTACCCCGGGAAGCTTGACTTTATTCGTTGGCCATTGAAAAAATATCTTATAATCTATAAGATCATAACTTATTTTGTTATAACAAAATAACTTATGAACTTATAAGTAGTGTTGTGCATCGGGTCAGACTTGGTAGACTTGTTTAATTGAAATGATAGGAACGGAAAAGTGGCCCGTGAAATTATAATAGGATCGGGTATGTTAAGTGTCTTGTAGGTCGGGTTTCTTCATTACACTTGTTTTAAGGTTTTACCTATATAACGTGATATGAGCTAGATTCTTTTTGTTACGGGGCAGATGATATTTGTTATGGGCTAGATGTTATTTCTTTGGGTTATATGTGGAGGGGAAAGTTAGCATACTAACTAAAAAATTGTACTAAACATGCGAATCAAATAGTGTGATTATATATACAAGTAGTGTAATTATGTAACTATATTGTAGTGTAATTACACTATGTTGTATATATAATTACACTACTTGATTCTTACAATTAGCACAATTTAATTTGTATTTAATCCAAACCCATACATGGATTCCTGTTCTTTTTGAAAGAATATAATCGGACATAATAATGAACATTATTTATGAGTGTTAATTATATTTAACCTTTCAATATTTTTTTAAAAAACATAAACAAGTCAGCATAAAAGTACAAACAAGTCTCATGGGTCTTTTAGCAAACCCATTATTAGCACCGGATGGGACTTGATAGCCGATTACACCTTTATGATATACCCGTAAACCAACCCTATTTAACAATAAATGGGTTTCACATGTTTGAATGTGACGGATCTCACGAGTCTCGTTTATTAATCACAATAAACTTATCAAACTAAACTTTATTAGGTAGTTCACTATGGAGGGGGACTTAAAGCCCTTCACAGTGTCACATCACTGCCACATCATCGCCACATAAGTTTGTTACCCCTCTCTATGACGCCCTGTTGTGGTTTGTTGCCCCTTTGTTCCTCATTATATATATATATATATATGTGTATGTGTGTGTGTGTGTGTGAGAGAGAGAGAGAGAGAGAGAGAGAGAGAGAGAAAATTTGGATGGTCCCACATGTCACACCCCAACCTAAGGGCGGAAATGTCAGGGTGTGAGCATGATTGTTCACAGCTCGAAGATACTATTATGAATATAAATAACGATATCTATTTAATTATTTTATTTCAAAGAGTACACATAATTTTACAAATATGACAAAACAATTCAAATAAGTAAATATAATCCATGATAAACTTAAATAATGATTATCTTCATTAAATCCTAAGGTATTGTCTAGGTGTCCTTTTCACGTCAAACTTCAATTCAAAAGCAACCTGTATATGCGTAGAAAATAACAGAGTTTGTCAACAACACATGTTGAGTGAGATGATCACCAATTTTGACACTAACGATAATATATATATATATATATATATATATAAATATATATATATATATATATATTATATATATATATATAATATGATAAATGTTAAATGCGCAAACAAACATATGTGAGTAGTAATCAATCAAAACCATAACAAACCATAGACAACCTAGTGTGCCATTAAACTGTTGCCATGCGAGCGGGCATTGGTTATGATAACTGACTGAGGTTGTCGGTTTACCATCGCCAAGCGAACCGGGCTCATGTTACTAAGACGGGGTATGATCATATTGACATGCTAGACTTCTGATGGACCTCTCCGAAACATAATAGAATTTTAACACATAAGCAAATAGCAAATAACATTTAATTGATATACACAATTATGTTTGCGAGTTTGTGTACATATATGATAGAAAATATGAATAGGTACGCATATGTCCCCAAAACGTTTAAAAACAGTAAAATAAAGGGGAATGATCAAACTCGTCTTAAACCGAAGGCAAGTGTATAATGATAACGATAAACGAGTTAATAATTAAGAGAGTTGTCCACTAATGCGTCGAACAAAACAAACTAAATAAGCCTGAAAATTTGAGATGTGAAAATATAAGTAAAAACGAACTTGTTGCCGCTGGAATCGTTCCAAACGGATATTTAGAACTCCGGTTATGTTAAATTAAACGTTTAAGCGAGTTGGTATTGACCAGAACCCGAGCAACGAGTCAGAAGTCGGGTTTTGGTCAGTAGCCTTAAAATTTCTTTATGAGAATAAAAGTCTTCTGGACCGAACGTTGGTTTTAACCAGAAGTATGAGAAAACGTAAAGTCAAACTTGTTGACTGTTTTGCCCTTTAACGGGTTTTAATGAAATTAACCAGTCAACACCCTTCAATCTCATAAATCAATTGAAGTTTATTGACTAGGGAATATGTATGAAAAATTACCTAGTTTACAACTTACCTGAAAAGTGGAAGAATCAACCAAAACGAAGAGTCAAAGGTTGAGTAATAAACAAAGTCAAACGTTTATGCTTGTATCTTCAACAATAATGTGAAAACCGAAAGGGTATTATGAGTGACAAAGAGGATGACGGCTGGATATGCTCTCTTAGGGTTTGGGTAAAGTTTGTGGCAGGTTAGAATGAGATGTTTATATAGGATTTACTAAAACGAACCAATTATGGTTAATTCACTCGTTTAAGCAACCGAATATGAAATTAATGACTAAATCAATATAATATCAGTAAAAGTTCATGCTTGATCAAGGGGCTATGAATATGGACATGTAATTTAGTTAAATTCCTTTATTGGACCTTAATTTAGTCGATTTATGCAAAAAATAAGTGATTTGCATGCTAAAAACGAACTAGGAAAGAATATCAAGCATGTAATATGATCAGGTGGGTAATGGCGCCGCGTGGCCACCCCATGGTAGTGCCATCACGCAGCGCCTCGGGTCTAGGGGGTCTGAGTTTGATTTTTGTCATATATGGTTCTTGTAGTTTGAGAATTGGTTAAATATTCAACCTTTTATGCTTAAAACAAGAAATAAACAACATGGAAAATGTAAAGGATATAAAGTGAATATGAGAAAGTTTAATACTTATAAATATTTTATTTTGATTAATAATAAAGATCTAAAAATGTTCCCGGGTCAGGTTAAATGTAAACGAATACGAGTTTGAAAAATCCGAGATGTTACACCACACTCTCCTCAAAGTTTCCCGGTCTTCACAACCCCCCCCCCCTTTTGCTGCCCGTCCTTTACCTCCCTCGGCGGTGTTCCCCATACGCCGCCCCCCACACCGCCCCGTAGTGAGCAGCCTTATAATGTAAAGTCATTCTTGTTAACATGTTTTGAATAGCTTTATGTGAGTTTAATAAAGGTTTAGTTATGCCCTAAATAAACCATATTTTAAAATTCCACCTGATCCGCATCCTCTTTGATGGTGGTAAAAAACCGTATTGTCTTCATCGACCACCGCTCGCTTCTACATTGTCGTACAACCTTCCGCCCATCTACTTTATTTCCAAATTTATATCACAATTAAATTCCTTATCAAATGGTAAAATGGTCATAATCATCTTCTGATGTGACATGAATAGTAATGGGTCAGGAGATAGACAGACACGAAATCGAAATGATGGATTTTCTAAAGAACGTGCTTGAGTGAGCCACACCTTTTATACAATGGGTGTTAACTTTGCTTGCTAGAAAAGGGAAAGTCTTTTGCAGCCGAGAAGTTTCCACTATTAAACAATGTCTTGGGCATCCCAGGTATTCCAGTATGATTCTTACACTCTAACTTGTACTATATACTCTCTTATTCTATGTTCATCTCTCTCGAAGAGCAACTTACTTACTCTCACACCGGAGGGTGATCGTAGAAGGCCCCGTCTAATAGTGAGCTCGTAATTTGTTTTCTCTTAGCAGGTATGTTCAAGATTTCAAGCCAGGGAGTTATCACAACCATCCTTAACCCTTGTTAGTTGTAGAAAAAAGTTAGCGTCAATTAAGGGGGGGGGGGGCTGCACTACTTAGAATAAAATATATCTTGTGGTCAAAATCCTGTTCTCAAATTCTTCCTTCATATCAGGGGACAACGCTCCTCCTAGGTTGCTTCTTGTAATATCCTAGATTTTTCGTATTTGTATTCGTTTATGTTTAAACCGATTAGAGAATGTTATTCGGATCTTTCAAACTATTTAAAACCTATATTTATTGGTATTTAAATTGTTTTAACTTATTTTATAATTTGATAACTTTCAATCATGCCAAATAGCCCTTAGAAACTCTTAAAATTACTTAACATGGCTAAAAAATGCATTTTCGAAACTTTAGGGACTAAAATTGACAAAAAGGAAAAGAACAGAATTTTTCCACGCCGCATAGCGCGACCAAGAACACCATAGATGGTCGCGAGGCTCGGTCAGACCATCAAATAAGCAAGATTTGCTATTTTAAGTCCTAACTCGTATTTTAATGCTAAATCGCTTATTTTTGGACCAAACCGCGTGTTTTAAGCTCCAAGAAAACCTACTAGACTTGGTACATGTCCATATACACTAGCCTCTTTCCTCAAGAATGAATTTTGATTAGTTTTCAGTTGATTGAGTCATTAAACAAGATCTTGTTGCTTAAACGAGTTATTTGATTAAAATTAGCCTTTGTTTACTAATTCTATATAAACAAGACAATTATAATCTGCAAACCTCTTCCCTAAACCCTAATATCTACTGTAGCAGCCGTCACCCTCAAGAAACACACTTTTTCCTCTTCTATTTTATTCAAGATTGTTCGTATTCGAGTTGACTTTGTTATTTTCTCGGTGTTTGACTCTGTTTTCTCATCAATCTAAGCACTTTCTGGGTAAGTTGTATTCTGTAGAGTTGTTCCTTATTATTCAATGATAAATAACCCTCTATAAATTTCTGAGGTTGAGGGGAATTGATGGGTTAATTGGATTCCAACCCGTATAAGGGCATATTGGTCAACAAAGTTGACCAATTGATTTCTTTCACTTCTGGTCGGAACTGACTTTCGGCCCAGAAGACTTTTATTTTTATCTAGAGATTTTAAGTGTGCTAGACAAAACCTGAATTTCGACTCGCTCTTCAGATTCTGGTCAGTACCAGCTCGCTTATTTACTGAAAATCTCATAACCGGAGTTCTATACATCCGTTTGGATTGATTCCAACGGCTATGTTCTCGGATTTAACTCTATTTTATTTTGTATAAGTTTTAGGTCTGTTTTGATTTGAACACTTGTCATGTTAACTTTGCTCGTTTATTCTATCTCTCGGTTTATTCGCTTAATCATAAAGGTGAGAAGTCATTCCCCATTTATTTTACAGCTTTTAAATGTTTTGGGGTCACTTGCGTACTTATCAGTATTTAGATATTATATATTATTCACACTAGGAAACTGTGAGTGTTGTGTGTTATCAATTAAATGCTAATTGCTTAATTGTTTAGTTGTTTACTTATTGCATTCGGAGAGGTCCATCATAATCACATTAAAGTATGATCATACGTCGTCTTAGTAGCCAAAGCCCAATTCTCTAGGCGATGGTCAACCGACGCCCTTATTTGCATTTGCTTTTCATAGTAGCCAAAGCCCGATTCGCTAGGCAATGGTCAACTGACACAACTATTTGCACATGGTTTGATTGATTTATACTCACAATAGCTGTTTTACTCATTTTACTTATACATTATTATTAGTGTCAAAACTGGTGACTTTTTCTCACTCAACCTCGTGTTGAAAAATCTATATTATTTTGTACGCATTTGAAGGTTATCATTTGATTGAAGCTAAGATGAAAAAACACTTAGAGAGACCTTATTTAATAACATAAAGATATTTGTGTTCTATTTTTATTTTGATAACTTATTAAACTTTGTGTACTTGATTGAAATTTTGTAATAAATAAATAATTAGATATTGTCATATTTAAACTGTATGATAGTATTTCTGAGCTGTGAACCAACGGTTTGCACCCCGACATTTCCGCCTTAGGTTAGGGTGCGACAGATTGTTATTAGAGCCGAAGGTTATAAGATAGGTCGTTAGAAATGTCCTAGTAATATGCTTAGGACCTTATATATGCTTACTTGATTGCCTTATGTGCTTATTTTATGTGTTTACAGCTTATTTAAATTATTTATTTTATTATTTTAATTTTGTGTATACACAAACTCCAAGGCTATGCTTCACTCTCAAAATATTTTTTAACTATTTTATTTAGTAAATTTAGTAGATTATTTTTATTTTGAGAAATTTCTTAAGAATTCCCTAGTTTTGTTTTTACTCCTGCGCCTTAAAGCATGGGAGTATGACATGTTCTCGTAGTAACTGGAAGGGGGGGGGGGACTGTTAGTCGGGCCTTGGCAAAACGGTTCCAAGAACCAAAGGTAAGAAGATATTCCTTACCTGGAGGATAACCTGACCACATTACTCGATCTTATACACCAAAGCGGAACAAATGTCATACGACCGGAACTTTAAGTGGTTAGCGTGACCGGTTAAACAGTTACATTCCTTATACAAAAACCGAATTCAAGGTGATTTCGTAGCTAAATTCGCGAAAATTTCCAATATTTATATTATTACTATTATTATTATTATTATTATTATTATTTTTTTTTAAGTGTTTAGCTGGATGAAAAATCCATGTCAACCCATGGTCACTCCAACTATTCATTTCTCAACCCGTTTGAATTGATGTTTTGTTGGAATGTATCGGTCGTGGTGGTTCATGAGATACTCCAACTACTCATATTTGAATCCGTTAATTCGTTATTTAGCTGGGGTCAGTTAAAATGCCATGTAACGCTCATGGGCTGACCAACTCAATTGTTTTGATAATTCGTTAATTTGTTGGGCCATTTAAAATGCCATGGAACGCTCACGGGAGGCCTAACTCACAAATTGATGTTATGTTATTTAGCCGGGCCAATAAAATGCCATGGAAAGCACAATTATCATTTTGTTATGTTATTTAAATTATCTTCTCTCAATTATTTCATTTTATCATATTCTCAAAATATCAAACACGTTAAAATCCTTACCCTCAGCCTTAACTATTAACATTTTAATACTTCTTGTTTTCATAAATCTCGTGTTACTTCTTATTTTTCACAGCTTACCTTCCATCTTAGAATTCTTTATTATTAAAATTCAATTTTTGTAATTTTATTATTAAATTGAGTTTTTCATTATTGAAATTTAATTTCCACTATTAAATTAAATCTTAAATTGACTTTTCCTTTTGATTGAATTTCAATGAAGATCCATGTATAACTCAATCACCCATTTCATTTATTGGCATTTTCGCGATTGCTGTTGAAAACTTGTGGTGGTTCGTCGATATCTCAATGATCTATTTGTATATTTATTAAATTTCGTTATTTAATTGAAATTATACGGTGGTTCGTATTTCAACTCCCTACTTCGATTTTTGATACATCTTGAGAATTTTGATATTTTCGGTGATGACTTTGTTAGTTGCTAGAATACTCATGGTGATTCATGCATTTCTAACCCCGCGTTTATCTTATTTTATTATATTATTTCACATCTTATTTTTATTATCACTATTAATTTAATATTCGTTATTTACTTAAATTTCTATGATAAATAATGAATAATTCAATTTACTTATTTCATATTATTTGTAACAATTTTGTAGAAATACGAAGATTCCTCGTAATTCGTGGATACTCTAATGACACACCTTATATTATATGTAATTTTGAAGATTTATTTGGAATATGACTATTTCGGTGATTTGGGAATATCCGCTTCCCAATTTAATCTATTAACGATTTGTTTGAATACGTAAATTTTCGCATTTCCATTAATGTTTCAATTATTATTTATCATTTATTATAATACTTTAATCTTGTAATTTGAATTTATCTTATCTGAAATTCACCACTTGCAATGCTATAATTTCATATCAATTTTTTTTCTCTTTAAATTTCACAAGCTTCTCATTTAACTAAACTAGATTCATCAAAATCTTCGTTAACCTTGTTCAAATTTATACTCTCGATCTTAAGAATTTCATTCCTAATGTTTGCAATATTTAAAGGTTTCACATGTAATTACTCATTTTAAGATTTGTTGTTAATTAAACTATTTATTAATCCTTCACTTAATTTTTGTTGTTGATATTTTTTTTCTACATTTATTAAAAAATCTTGTTTTCTATTTTCTGTTATTTGTAAAGTTCACGAAAGTTCGTTGGTTATCTTATATTCCTATCCTCATTTATCACTCTCATCGTCTAGGATTTAATTTCCTTTCAATTTTTTGATTTATACATTCATATCAAAAGTTATTTAAAAAAAATGTTCAATGTTTTCATTAAACAAACTCGAAAGTTTACCTCATTGTTTTAATTCAAATATTTCATACATTTAAGATCTTTTAATTTTACCTTTGAGATTAATTAAAAACTTGTACTTTCTCACAACATTATGTTTTTAAAATGTTTTGTAATCCATGCGATGGGACGAAGTATGTGGACCATCTGATGATTAAAGTAATTATGGTCTGGAACATAATTATCCAAGTACTCGCATTGAAATCATAATATGTACAGCTGTGTGTCGTAATCTAGAACCGAAAGTAGTTTTGGGTAACGGTACAAATGTAAAGATGATAAGGACATGGTGGATACGCCGCTGGTACATCCTATATATGAGTGCTCTTATCGGTTTCATTTGGAGCATTGCTCCGACTATTAGAAGTTCCATGTTATGGTAAATTTTAAATTTTATTTAAAAATATTTTCTTTAAAAGTTTAATTGTTTATAACACGATTATGTTTTAGTTTTCCTTAATTTCGGGACGAAATTCCCTAAAGTACGGGAGACTGTAACATCTTCGATTTTCGTATTTGCATTCGTTTATATTTAAACCGATTCGAGAATGTAATTCGGATCTTTCAAACTATTAAAAACATGTATTTATTGGTGACTCTTTGTCACTCGACCTCGTGTTAACAAATCTATATTATTTTGTACGCATTTGAAGGTTATCATTTGATTGAAGCTAAGATGAAGAAACACTTAGAGAGACCTTAGTTAATGAAATAAAAGATATTTGTGTTCTATTTTTACTTTGATAATTTGTTAAACTTTGTGTACTTGATTGAAATCTTGTAATAAAGAAATAATTAGATATTGTCATATTTAAAATGCATGATAGTACCTTGTGAGCTATGAACCAACGGTTCGCACCCCGGCATTTCCGCCTTAGGTTGGGGTGTGACACTTCTATACATCAACCACAAAGATCACAAACCGGGCCAAACCAAGTCTCACCAGTTGGTTTGGGGAACCACTCTCCAAGGGTAGACGGACCTTCGGTTGAACCATCTTTTCAAGCATACTCTCCATTCAAAACTCAATCTCTTTTTTGTGTAAGAAATCCTTCACCATGATCTGGCACTTTATTGCCTGTGGAACGGATATATATCTAACTCCTAAAGAAGTAAAAAACAGTTTTCTAGAGCTCCGGAGCTGCTTAACAACTACGTACATTAAGAATGTTTGAATGGAATCGAGGTCAGGCTCCTGTATAACGAAGAGCCTGAAATGAACTTCTCACCTCTACCTTCACCGTTGGTATCCAGTTCAGTTCTCAAATCTCTGAGGTGTGTAGCCAGGCCTAGTTCCTCTTCCTACATTCAAACTATGGGAAGGACCAACCCTCAAGGACGAGCCAACTGATTTCACCTATCATTACCTAGGTGACTTAAGAATACACAACAGAGCTTCTGGGAAAACAATGTTTTAAATATTAATTAATCTTATTAGTTTTGATAATGATAATTAAAACACATGTGACTTAAAACATTACAAGTTTGATTAAGACATAGAAGAATATGCTTAAGAAATAGTTGAAGAATGATTCTAGAAGGCTTAAGGAGCTACAACATAAACATGTCTTCCATCTTAATCTACTTAGAAGACTTAATATTAACATAAATGGTTAAGTCAAACAAAAATGATATGAACAGTAATTTTGAATAACATATATTACATAACCCACTTTGGTGAAATACCTTAATAGTAAACTTCAAAGTCAAATTTTATGTATGGAGACAAGTTGGAGGGCTAAAAGCATATGCATATGTGATAGCTAAAGGTGGCAAAGACATTTCACAACGTTCATAACATAAAACATAAAAATTGTGGTCGGTCGTCCATGATCGATGGAACCGACCATGCCATCAACCACCGTGTGGTCTATTTGGTTTATCATGGTGTTTATGTTTGGACTATAAATAGTTGTATTATGTAGTCATTATACTCGCATCTTTTTCTATAACAAAAACACACTTAACATTAAAATATCTCCTTGGATTTTGAATATCAATCAAGCATCAATGAAAGAAGAAGAGATCAAGATCATCAAAGAGAGAAAAAAAGAGCAAGTGCTACAACATTATTCAATAATTTTTGTATTATTAAGGGGACATCACTAAAGGTTTTGTCACACCCCGACTTAGGGCCTAGAAGTGTGACCAACAGTTGGTAACTGTTTTGTAAATATATCAGAGTTGCAGGTTGTATTAGAGGAAGACTTTATTTAAAATAAAATATTAATTTACTTTGAAAATTTCTTGGATAGTAAATATCCGAGTGTTTGATTTAAAACTCAAGTTTAATCTGTTTATTATAATTAAATGATAAAAAACCAAGACATTTTCTTGTAGCGAGCATATAACTCCTTGAGTGACTCTAATTCCTTGTTAACTGTGCTAAATCTGTTTCTCTAAAATGTGGGGAAAATATGTCAATGATATATCGGTGAATTGTTGACTCTAAAAGCATTTCAACAACAATTATAACACAAATATAGTTTTCTTGACATTGCTTAGCAGAAATATTTCTATTTCCGGTATTTGTAATACTGCCCTACACACACAAGTTTCTCCGAGCCACGTAGCCCATACCGGAGAACTAGTTATGACTGTTAACCCGCGGCCATGTAGCCTTTGATTGTTTAGGCTAACAGTTATGTTTGGATCCATACACATGTGTAATCGGTCTGAGTTGCTTTTATTCTCTAATTTTTATTATAACGTTTTAGAGATCACATAATCTCATGTAAAAGTTTGACTAACTCTTTAAGACAAACAACCATTTATCTTATGAAGTATAAATCTGGGTTGACTAATTGTAAAGGTTTAACATATTCACCTGTGATTGTCTGTCTGAATAATATGCTGATCTCGTTTGAAAAGCTTTATGAATGATTGATGATTGACATATAATTAAATAGGTTTATATAAATATCTGGATCATTTCTTGATCCAGCTATAAACCTTTAGTCTGGTTTTCATAACTTTAAACCTTGATTGATAATTGTTTGAATAAAATATGTGATCTTTCTATTTGCTTACCAATCCTGTGCTAAGTTTCTTCTTCATGAAGAAACATCTATGATAGATTTCTTCTTCAAGAAAAAAAACATCAATTTGATTATAACCCTTGCATGTAAAATCTAGTGTTTCTTAGTCATGAAGAAACATTACTTTGACTATTTCTCTTGTGTATGAAGCTTTATGTTTCTTAATCGTGAAGAAACTATATTTTGAACATATCCTTATGTATGCAAGATTTGGTGTTACTTAATGTTGAAGAAACAATATTTCAGCTATAACCTTTGTATGTGAATATTATGTTTCTTAATCATAAAGAAATATTATTTTAACTATATCCTTTGTATGTGAATGCTTACGTATCTTAACCATGAAGAAACAATGTTTTAACCATAACTTCTGCTTATGAAAAGTTATATTATGCTTAAATGTGATCAAGGTTCAGGCTATACCCATAATTATGATCTAAGCCATATAATATAATAATGAAATGATAAATTAAGCGGAACCCCTTCCTTACACGGGTATTTGGAGTTTATACGCCTAAGCTTGTATGAGCAGCACTTCTACTCTCTATCGCGTATTGAGGCTTAAACTGTTAGAACCTTGAGGCTTGGCACGAACTACGATACTTGGCACACTTCCCAAGGCTAAACATGTATGTAAACTATGTTTCGGTGTGAGATGGGAAGTGCCATGAACTCTCCTATATATAGTTGATTTTGGGTTCCTTCGCGTAGCGCGAAGGACAAACACTATCGTAGTTTGCGTGGCACGAACCGTTTTATTATTTTCCGAGTCATCAGTGGTTGTGCCACGTGCTGCCACGTGTCCACACATGTCACACATGCAAGATTGTTGGTTCGCTTAGCGCGAAGAACGAATGGATGAGCTCTTCGCGTAGCGCGAAGTTGTTCAGTTTTGGTTTATGTATTTTGTCTTTCGCATAGCGTGAAGAGTTTATACCTGATCCGTTCGCGTAGCGCGAAGGAACAATATTCAAAATTTTATTTTCAAACCTTTTAGTTTGATAGTTCATCACGTCTCGATCTAACTTCCATCGTTCAAAAATACTAAGGAGGCGATGCGAGTGCGCGAAGTGCAAAGTGCGCCATCAAAGAGCCACATTGCGCCCATCGCCCATCGCCCGTGCTCTTGCCCGAGTCTATGCCCGTGTGCGTTGGTTGCTTCTCACCCTGCGCTAGGACTACTGGGTGCATCTTGGCATATAATAATATTAATACGGAAACTCTCTTCCTTATCAAGAGCTTCCAAGTTTTATAATTTTCCAATGTGGGATGAAAATTCTCTTTTTTATTTATACCCGTGTGGAATGCTTCCATTTTCTTCTTTCCATGTGGGATGGATTTTCTTATTTCCTTAACATAAGATGCTTTTATTTTTCTTATCTCATTTTTTCTATTACTTGTCTTGAGAATATTTTTAACCCTTCATCTTTCAAAGTTGGAATTTTTTGTTTGCCAAAATAAATATTGGATTTTCCGGGGTGTTACAGTTTTTCTAGTGATTTTCTAGAAGATTACTCATCATTATTGATAATTTGAGAAGGGGGGGGGGACCTATCTTGATATATTGTTACAATTGTTGTCATGATACACTATCTTGACATAGTGTTCGAGAGAATTCACTATCTTAACATAGTGAAAATTTTAATGCTTGTAAAGATATACTATCTTGTCTTGACATAGTGTTTGAGGGAATTCTCAGTCGTTTAAGGAAACAACTACTAAAGAAAACTCTTGATCGGATGATCGTGGGAGGACAGGAGTGGATTAGTCAAAATCCACTTGAACCTTTATAAATAAGTTGTTTCATCTCTATCCCATAAATTCTTTAGTTATCACATTTACTATTATTGTGTTGAGGAAAGAGTTTAACATAGTCATTGGCATTCTTAAACAAGTTAAAGTAAAAAAAAAAACTATTAACCTCTTCCCCTGGTTTCTACAAATGAAACTGTTGTAACTCTCAAAATCAATAATTTTACCACTTTCTCCCCTTTCATGGGAACAAGCAATGGCTTCTTTGCCTTTGGAAGGAAGCATGGCCACAAGATCACCCATAGCGATAACCTCTTAACATCTCACTAAACTTGGTAGTAATCACCAATACCTTCTCACTAATCTTGGTAATGATCACCATTTCATCTCGCTAATCTTTTTAGTGATCAACATAACATCTCTCTAATAACATAGAGATCACCTATACTTCTGTCTTATTACAAGTTGGAATGGACCGTTAATAATCATCAAAACTAATCTAGGAAGTGATCACCTTTACACTAGTCAGTCGTTGGGTACTAATTACCATTTACAAGTTACATATATAAAGTCTGTAATATATGTTTATAATAAAGGATCATGCCAACTACTGTTGAAATTATTGATCATTATCTCTATTCTTGTAGGTCCCTAGCCGATCTTGATGAGATTGATTTGTATCATCAGAGGTACGGTATGGAATCTCTCTAATTAACAATAACGAGTACAAGAACGAGTAGAACAACAACACGCACGATAACTTTTAATCTCTTATTCTATGGATTAAAGCCAATATTACAATCAAAATTGTACTCCAAAACCCAAAGAAAATTTGTTCGGTTTACACAGAAACAGACGGAATGACCAACCCTAAACCCTACACGAATACATATATTTATACTCACATAATTTCGGGGCTTGGGCTTTGAATGTAAGTTCGTTCCAAGGCTTACACAAACTTAACAAGTTCGTCAACTTCTAATTTTGCTTAATAAACAAGTTCGCTCACACTAACAATTACATGTTAAAAAAAACACGACTTATTAATTAGGTTGTTGTCACACATAATATCCACAACAATTTTGCGCTTCTCTCAATCAAGTTTGGATTTTGAATTAAAGATCTCTTGAAGGAAATACTATACTTTTAAGCTCTTTAGACTTTGAGTTAAAAGCATCTACCTATTTACCTTTACCTAAACTATTAAAGCAGGATAACTTTTTCAAATGACTTCATTCTAGGGTCTCTATATAGGATGCCACATAGATGTCATGTGAGTAGTTTCTATTTTATCATTTCTTCTTCTAAACACAATATAGGAAACAGACTGGTTTAGTTGTGTTATAACCCATGGATCGATTTTCATGCTAGAATAATGACCCGGTTTCTCATCAAATGCATCCATTTTCATATGCTGTAATGCTTTGTAAAATTTTGAAAAACACATTATTGTGTGATACAAGTCTTGAACCCAAGACTTCATATTTTAAACTAAAGATGTTACCAACTCCACTTAAGTGCTAATTGTGTTGGATTTCTTGATTTATAAATGATATATTGTTAAATTCCTTTATAATTAATACTAGCAAATATTAAACACTTAAGTCATATTCCAATGTTGTATTCAAAGAGGTTTTTAGAGATTTATGAATTGCAAAATTTTGTTTATCATTATTTATATCGTATGAATGCATAAAGTGTGTTATCATGCATATTATTAAATTTAACTTTTTTTAATTGTTTTTTAACCACCTATGTATCACACGGACTCTATCATAGTTGAAAATATATTCAAGTATCCAAAAAAAGTGAGAGTGTGAAATATCAAAAGCAGGTGAATACTCAAAAAGTTAACTACACGATTGATCCATGCACCGATCATGGATCCGCCGATCCGCTTTTTCTCTAAATATATATATATATATATTGATAAGACCATAAATGATTTAAGTTTTCTTTTTTTTTTATCAAGGGTCTTGCTGGGGACACCCCAGACTAGGGGTGTGTTTTTTAACTGTACCCGAATAACAAACCTGAACCGAAGCGACCCGAGACCCAAATAACCCGAATTCACCCGAACCGATTAAAATCCTAACCCGAACCCGAGATAAGATATTCGGGTCGGTATTTGGGTTGAAATACCCAGATTCTGGTTGACCCGAATAACCGGAAGTATAATACATCGATGCATGTATCCCTAATTTTATAGGGTGATTTAGCGGTGAAGTAGCACAGTGACCTTATGCATTCTTGTTCGGTTGTTCTCAAGACTCCAATTAATATTGGATCTATCATATCCCAATGTATTAATGACCATAAAGCATGCGAAGAATGTATCTTCAATTCAAAAACTTAAATAGTATAGTATTTAAACCAATATTTATTGAGCATGTTTCTTCAATCCATACAAGTATTAATCCACATGCTACAACACTCCTTCATCTCGTCTAATGCATTTTTGTGTATGATAAATTTCATGTTTTGCTAAATAATATATGCTATTGTTGAATATGGCTGTATATTATGGTTTTATAACGGCTTGGAATATTGTGTTTTAATTTATGATATTGTTAAAGGTGGAATTTTTTTTTAATTTGTTAAACCCGAATTTACCCGAACCGTATAACCCGAAACCCGAACAACCCGACCTAAACAACCCGAAACCCGAAGAACACCCCTACCCCAGACATCCCTTAATACGTGGTGTATAGCACTATACGCCGCATATAGGAGGTTGTTTGTTTTTCTGTCGTACATGATACGCCCCTTGTAGTGTTATATGGGGCGTATATGGTACAGACAACCTACGACAACATGCGACAGTGTTGTCGGTTGACATGTCATACCCTATACGTCCCATATAGCATTATACGGGGCGGGCGTATAGGGCGAATGTGAATTATTGAGCTCACCAGCTCCCCATCCATTCTCTTTATTTTATATTCACATGCACATACATGCCTTTCACACACATATGCGAAGTTAATGTTCACTACCCGAGAAGAAAAAAAAGTCCCGCTGTTAAGTGCCACTTTTACCGTAGTGTCACACCCCAACCTAAGGTGGAAATGCCGGGGTGCGAACCGTGGTTCATAGCTCATAAGGTACTATCATACAATATAAAATATGACAGTATCTGATTAATTTATTTATTTCAAAATTAAAATAATGTGCAGAAGTTTCAAAATATGTCAATAACATTTCCAAACAAATAACATTTAAATATTGTTTATTTCATTTTCTAAGGTCTTTCTATGCGTTCTTCACTTAGCTTCAAATCGATTGATAACCTGCATAGGCGTAGAAAATAAACAGAGATTTGTCAACAACACATTTTGAGTGAGATGATCATCAGTTTTCATGATACAATAATAATAAATATATAAAAAATAATAAATGATAAATGATAACTGCGTAAACAAAATAATGTGAGTAATAATCAATCAAACCGTGAGCAAATAGTGTGTCAGTTGACCATGCCTCACGAACACGGGCTATGGCTACTAAGACGGCGTATGATCATACTATAATGTGATTATGATGGACCTCTCCGAATATGATAGAATGCAAGCACATAAGCAAGTAACAAATAACATTTGATTGAATACACACTATCATTCGTTTGATAGTTTTGTGTATGTATGTAATATAAAAGTAAGTATTAGTACGCATATGTCCCCAAAACATTTGAAAACAGTAAAATAAAAAGGGGAATGATATCTCACCTTGGCGATTAAGCGAATAAACCGAGAGATAGAATAAACGAGCAAAGTTAACATGACAAGTTTTCTGATCCAAACGGACATGAGACTTATACAAAATAAAAAAAGTCAAAACCGAGAACATAGTTGCTGGAATCAACCCAAACGGATGTATAGAACTCCGGTTATGAGGTTTCAGTAAATAAGCGAGCTGGGACTGACCAAAATCCGACCAGCGAGTCGGGTTTTAGTTAGTACACTCAAAATCTTGAGATAAAACTAAAAGTCTTTTGGATTGAAAGCTAATTTCGATAAGAAGATATAGTAATTGAAAAGTCATTAAAATTGACTTTTATGCCCCTAAACGGGTCGGAAAGCAATTGACCGACAAAACCACATCAATCAGTAAAATTGATTTAAGGGATTTTGTTCTACAGATAAAAACCTACAATTATGAACGAGACAACTTACCCTAGATATGAATAGAAGAATGAGAAAATCATGGTCAAAGAAGCCTTGAATACCAAAGTCAACTAGTCTTGAAAAACTTGAAGAAATTGAAGAAACCGACAATGGGGGAAGGGACTTTCGAGATTACAAAGATGGTGGCTGATATTTAAATAATAATTTAGGGTTTTATGATATGCCTTGTTTAAATATTAAGGGTTAAGGCTTGTTTATTAGGAAATAGTTTGTTTAGGGAACCGAATAATCAGTTAATGACAAAATCGAAGCAATTAACAATAAAATTCGTTTTTAATATTTAAGGAAGAAAATGAACATGTTATGATATTATATAACTTATCTTGGGGCATAAGTTTCAGGATTTGGGTCAAAAGTAGTCCCTGTATTTCTATAAATGTGATTTTTAGCCGTTTTAAGCTATTTTAAAGGGTTTCTATGGACTATTTGGCATGACTGAAAGTTATAAAATTATAAAATAAGTTAAATTCCAGTAAATTCAAGTTTTAAATAGTTTGAAAGATCCTAATTACATTCCCGGATCGGTTTAAACATAAACGAATACAAATATGAAAAATCTGAGATGTTACACGTAGAACCAAAAAAATGTCATGGTTCAACAATTTATTTCCAGAGTCGAACGAGGAGTAGCCGGGAAAAGCGCATAACAATCAGTCTAGCACATCAGGGGTACTAAATTTGAACCATGTTTCGCTATATATTTATTTATTATAAGGTCGTTAGTTGCTTTTTAACTAAGATATGTTACCATTACGTTTGTCAGGAGTATTCGGGTATGATAGCCCGCCTGAACAGTTTTGGGGTATTAAATTTGAACCAAGTTTCGTTGTATATTTATTTAATACAAACTCGTTAGTTGCTTTTTAACTAAGATATGTTACCATTACGTTTGTTAGGAGTATTCGGGTATGATAGCCAACCTGAACAGTCTTAAGGTCAGCCCTCGTATCAGTTACCAGGTGAAGGGTCGTATTCCAGAACTCAACCTTCTTCTTCGCACCACTTACCAGTAGGAGAGGCACCATATTACAGAAGTCAGTCTTCCTGGTACAGTTACCAGTAGGAGAGGCACCGTATTACGGAACCCAGTCTTGGCCTGATGTACCAATACAAGTGCCACCGTATTACAGAACCCAGTCTTCGTACCATTCACCAATAGAGGTGCTACTGTATTATGATGGAAATGAACATGATAATGATATTATGATGTTGTTTACATACGCGAGCCGACGGTTTCATATAAAATATGTTAGGGCACGGATTTTCAGTATCCTCAGCAAAGATTATATTCAGGACGAATCCAGGATGCGGTATGCTCTAAGGTAACTGGTATCCTAATTACATTATATAACTAACACGATATTTGCTACTTTCCATGTTTACCAGGTCAAAGGCCGTTGTTTGATCTCCTAAGAACTCGCACTTATTGTTATTGGAGCGTGGCGGCTAAGGAAACATGCTATCTAGCAGAATTAACGGCTAATTGATTTAGTCTAAGAGTTTCCTTAAAAATAGGACTTCTTGTTAGTTTTATTTTTGTATAAATAGAGCTCAAAACCGGATCAAAACACACACTCTAGCACTCGAGAACTTACTAGTACTCGCATTCTCTGTAATCACGATCAAGTTTGAGCTCCACAATTGTAATCACCTTTATTATTAATAAACCGGTGGTGATAGTTTTCACCGCCCGGGGTTTTTTGCTTGTTATCCTAAGGATAACGGGTTTTTTCCTCGCAATAAATCCGCGTGTTCTAACACTTTTACGTTCATTTCATACAAGCACCAAGTCCCGATTACTAATTTGGTTACGAAATCACTGTTGTTAATTTTTGACCAAAACAATTTGGCGCCCACCGTGAGGCTAACGGTGCTTTAATCCATTAAATCCGTTTATTTCATTCACCTTCATTCTCTTTACAATGGCCTCACAACCAAAAACCAGTTCAGCCTTTGCTCCAGTAGTCACCATTACTTCTCAACCAAGGTCCTCCACCACTGCCGAAGAAAAATTCTCAGATCAGAGGAGAACTTCCATCATTCGCGGGATCTTCTACACGAGTAGACCCGGTTATTTCTAACAATGATATTTTCGCTTGATGAAACAGGTCAAAACGCACATGGAACAGCAAGAGAAGACCAACTCAAGGCTATTCAAAGAGATTGAAGGAATCAAGAAAAAACCAGGGCAGGAGGCCACTCCAATCATACCCAGGGTCCTTGACTTTGATTCTACAGGATCTTCCATCCTTCCGAATCCCGGATCCTTGGGGACACAATCAGCAAGGATTCCATCGCAGCAGCAATCAGGATACTGGGTAGCCTTTCCTTCGGTATCCTCGGAGTTACCCGGACCAACAAGGCCAGGGTCCATCAATATGCAGCCTCGCTCAACCGTGCCTGCCGACATATTCTCATCAGGATCCCCTATGGTATCCTCGGAAGTGCATGTTGGAGATGACATCCCTATGCAGGCACCGCCTTATCCTGGGGATATCATCAATGGAGGAATTAACCACCCAAGCTCAGGATACCAGAGACCTAACCAAGATCCTGGTAACAGTTTACTTAATTCTAATTTATATACTAACCGTGGATCTGTGCAGGACAAGGGGATATCCCCCGATATAGCCAGGGAATTACAGAAGATGAAAGATATTATTTCTAGTATTCCCGGGATAATCCGTCCCATAGCTGAAGTTTCGACGGGCAGTCACAAACTTTCCAGGTTCACTTGGCCCATATGCGACGTAGAGATCCCCAGGAAATTCCAGACGCCCAACATGAAACTTTATGACGGCACTACGGATCCTGAGGAGCATGTAGCTAAATACAGAGAAAGGATGGAGGTCAACCCTATCCCCGCAGAAATCAAAGAAGCCTGTCTATGTAAAGGGTTTGGTTCAACACTAACAAGGCCGGCCCTTAAATGGTTATTAAGTATTCCTTCCAATACTATCACTTCCTTTGCTCATTTAATTAACTTGTTTAATAATCAATTCTCTTGTAGTAGATATTTTGAGAAAATGACAGGTGATTTATATAGAATTGTTCAGCATAACAATGAATCTCTAAGGGATTACATAATTAGATTTAGCAGGGAAGCTTTGGAAATCCCCAACCTTGACATGGCAGCTGCTGTTGAAGCCTTCAAGATGGGACTTAGGAAGGATTCTCCTTTCTACGACGACCTCGTCATGACTCCATGCAGGAATCTAGATGAAGTCAGAAACAGGGCATTAAGATACATTCGACTGGAGGATGACAAGAAGGCTCATGGAAGCTTGGTTATCCCTAAATATGAGTCCACCAACAGGAAGTCCGACTCTCCACAAAAGTTCTTTAGGCCGAAGCCTTACTCCAAGCAGGATAATCCCAAGATCAACGATGCGGAAGAAGACGAAGACGACGAAGAATATCGTAAAATATCCGAATATTTCATTAACTTTGATATTGGTGGTGTGATTTGTGCCATGCAAGATTTAGGTGACAAGGCTAGATGGCCTAAAAATAATGAGAAGCCCGGATCAAACAAAGACAAGTCAAAATGGTGTGCGTTCCATGAAAACTTTGGCCATCGCACTGACGATTGTATAGCACTTTGGAAGGAAATAGGATACCTTCTCAGCAAAGGACACCTAAAAGAACTATTTGGAAGAAATAAGAACAAGAGTCAGGATCCTGTCAAGATACCTGAAAGGGCACCTTCTCCACCACCCGGGGCCAAGGTGGTATCCTTTATCTCGGGAGGATCTGACATCTGTGGGACCTCGTATTCAGCAGCCAAGAAACGTTCTAGAGAGACGAAGATGGACAACGGAGAAAGACCTCTCCGTACTTCCACATTGACAACTCAAAGAATCATATCCTTCGATGAGGAGGATAGATGTGACCTTGTGGATCCTAACCACGACGGTTTGGTAATCACTTTATGTTTAGCTAACTGTTTTGTGCGCAGGATACTCGTTGATGGAGGAAGCTCTGTAAACATTATCCAGATGGATGTATTGAAGAAAATGGATATCCCGGAAACAGAGATTATCCGAAAATCCTCAGTTCTTGTCAGATTCAGTGGCAAAAGCAAGAACACCTTGGGAGAAATCAAACTTCCGATATATATTGAGGGAACTAACTCCCTACAAAAGTTTTGCGTTATTGACTCTTTATCTTGTTGTAATGTGATTTTAGGCAGGCCCTGGATCCACAACATGAAGGAAGTACCCTCAACCTACCATCAGTGTGTGAAAATCCGAAGTCCTTGGAGAGTCATCAAATTGTGAGTGATCAACAAGATGCCAAGGAATGTTATGCTTCATCAATGAAGTGGGCTACAAAGCATACTCAAGCATAGCAATTACAGCAACAACCTGGGAAGGTCCTGCAAGCAAGAGAGCAGGATGTAAAGGAAGTATCTTTGGATCCTCAGGATACTGAAGTCAAAGTATTGTTAGGATCAAGTATTCCTGAAGATATTGAGATGGAATTGATATCCTTTCTAAAGAAAAGAGCTTCTACCTTCGCCTGGAAACATGAAGATATGACAGGTATATCTAAATCTATAATCACTCATAAACTTGGTATAGACAAATCTTTCAGGCCAGTACATCAAAAGCGACGGAAGTTTGCTCCTGAGAGAAACGCTATCATACAAAAAGAGGTGCAGAAGCTGCTCAAAACCAAGAAGATAAGAGAAGTCCAATATCCTAGATGGTTGGCCAATCTAGTTGTTGTCCAGAAGAAAAATGGGAAATGGAGAGTGTGTGTGGACTTCACAGACCTAAATAAGGCCTGTCCAAAAGACCCATTCCCACTCCCGCACATTGACTTAATGGTGGATGCAACTGCTGGTCACGAGCTGCTAACATTCATGGACGCATCCTCATGATTTCAACAAATTCAAATGGAACTTTCATATCAAGAAGACACGGCCTTCATGACTCCCACAGGTATATACTGTTACACTGCAATGCCTTTTGGAGTTATAAATGCAGGTGCGACATACCAAAGGCTCGTCAACATGATGTTCAAAGACCAACCGGGGGACACGATGGAAGTCTACATAAACGACATGGTGGTGAAGTCAAAGAAGGTTGAGGATCATCTCAAAAACTTGGCAACAACATTTAATATCCTGGATGAATACAACATGAAGCTGAATCCGGCCAAGTGTCACTTTGGGGTCAAGGCAGGAAAATTCCTGGGATACATGGTCACCAAAAGAGGAATAGAAGCAAGCCCAGAGCAGATCAAGGCTATCCTGGATATCAAATCACCAAGGAATGTCAAAGATGTCCAAAGGTTGACCGAAAGAATAGCTGCTCTTAAAAGATTCATCTCAAGATCTTCAGAGAAGTGTAAAGACTTCTATGATATCATGAGGAAGAATAAAAAGTTCGAATGGGGAGAAAAGCAAGAAAGGGCATTGGTATCCCTGAAGGAATACTTATCCTCAGCCCCACTCCTAATGAAACCAGTCGATGGTGAGCCTCTATCCCTATACTTAGCCGTTTTTGGGAATGCAATCAGTGCCGTCTTGGTCAAGGATCATGAAGGTCAACAACATCCAATATATTATGTAAGTAAAAGTCTACTAGATGCTGAATCCATGTATTCTTATCTTGAAAAGTTAATTTTTGCACTTATAATGGCTTCAACTAAACTAAGACATTACTTTGAAACTCATGCTATACATGTAAAAACTAACTATCCTATTAAAGCTGTTTTGAGAAAACCAGAAATGTCAGGTAGGATGGCAAAATGGGCTGTGAAACTTAGTGCATACGATATCTTGTATGAGCCAAGAACAGCCATCAAATCTCAGGCACTTGCTGACTTTGTGACTGATTTTAGCCAGGATATACTTGAAGAAGTTGAAAAGGAAGTTCAACAATTGAACGTCAAGGAAAGTTGGACTTTGCATACCGATGGTGCCTCCAACATAAGAGGAACATGTCTAGGTATCCTACTAAAATTGCCACAGGGGGACATAATACCTCTATGTATATCTTGTGAATTTCAGGCTACTAATAATGAGGCTGAATATGAGGCCTTAATAGCTGGTTTGCAATTAGCTAAGGATATGAAGGTCAGGTACCTTCAAGTTTACATTGATTCTTTGTTATTAGCTAACCATTTCAATGGCTCTTATGCTGCGAATGCAGAAAACTTAGCGAAATATTTAGAAATAGTTAAGCAATTAGCTATGTGTTTCGAAACATTTGACATAGTGCAGGTACCAAGAGAAGAGAACACTGAAGCAGATGCCTTAGCAAACTTGGCATCAGCTCTCAAGATACCAGATGATATAAAGATACCCATCGTACATATCTTGACTCCAGCAACAAAGGAGAACCTCGAAATCTTAGAAACTTCAAATTCTAAGGGTAACCTAGCATTTTGGACCAATCCATAATACGGTATCTTCAAGTTAACGAGATCCCAGAAGGAGAAAATCCCAGAGCATTCCGAATGAAGATAACCCAGTATATTATCCTAAATAATGTATTATATAGAAAATCACTTGCAGGTTCATACTTGAGATGCTTTGAATATCAAGAAGCACGAGAAGTTCTCAAGGATATACATGAAGGTGATTGTGGAAACCACACTGGGGGCAGGGCCTTAGTATCCAAGATACTGAGGACATGTTACTTCTGGCCAACAATGAAGAGAGATGCAATGGATTTTTCCAAGAAATGTGATGCTTTCCAAACATATAGCAACATATTGCATCAACCAGCTAAACCATTATATCCTATCATATCCCCATGGCCATTTATGAAATGGGGATTGGATATTATGGGAAAGCTGCCCAAGGCTCCTGGTGGAAAAGTCTTTATGTTGGCCATGACAGATTACTTCTCCAAGTGGATCGAAGCAGAGGCATTCGTTCAAGTTAAAGAAAAGGATGTGATCTCGTTCATCAAACGCAATATCCTGACAAGATTTGGTATCCCGGCGGAGATTGTTTGTGATAATGGCTCACAGTTCATCGATAGTAGAACAACCAACTTTTGTGAAAGTTGGGGAATCAAGATGGTGACTTCAACTCCAGTACATACTCAAGCTAACGGTTAAGCAGAATCCAGTAACAAGATCAACATCAACAATCTGAAGAAAAAATTGGGATCCAAGACAGGAAAATGGGCAGAAGAATTACCATTTGTCCTTTGGGCTGATAGAACCACTTCGAAAAATGCAACGGGACAAACACCTTTCTCCTTGGTGTTTTGGGCCAAAGCTGTTATCCCTACAGAGATGGTGATCCCCACAGCAAGAACCAGCATCCAGGATACTGAGTCCAAAAAAAAAAATCTTACCGAAGACCTGGATACCATTGATGAACTCAAAGATCTCACTAGGATCAGGATGCCGGCATACCAACAAAGAATTGCCAAGTCCTACAACAAGAATATCATAATTCGAAGATACCAAGTAGGAGACATGGTATTAAGAAAGGCATTTCAGAATACCACTAACCCAGCAGATGGAAAGCTAGCTCCAAAGTGGGAAGGTCCTTACCTGATAGATTCGGAGGCAGGAAAAGGGGCCTACAGGTTAATCACTATGGAAGGTGTTCCTATACCAAGATCTTGGAATGCTATCCATCTCAAGGCGTATTTTTGTTAGTACACTTAACTATCACGTTGACAAACTTCTCCAGGTAAGCAAACAGGTCCCGCGGTTGATTGGGATTTGTACGAATTGCTTTCCTTAGGCAAGAAGAGTCTACTAATGATACCCCCCTTCCAGTTACTACATGCCCGTCAAAATAATAGTTTTGATAACATTACTTCACATGGAAGCAACGTCTTTTACTTTATAAAACATTACTTGGAAAATATTAACATTTTAACGACTATACTCTTAACTAAGTTATAACTAGGTATTTAAAGTAACTAGTAAAGTATCTTAACCCTATTCCTACCTTAATCGGCTTGACGGAACTTAAGAACTTAAGAAATCAGTAGCAATTCAGCTTGTACTTCGTTACAAGATCAGCAGCTCGTTAAACAGTGTAATGACACCTCGGTTCTTCACGAAAATGGCCCTCGACACCCTAGAACACCCTTGTTATGGAGTAAAAAGGTAACAAAGGGGTTATGAAAACTCACCTTTGATATGGAGTAAAAAGGTAAGTAAAAGCCAAAAAGCGTCAAGTGAATCGAGTCGGTTGAACCTCACAAGCTATAAGTAAAATAGAACGAGTGTTTAACGACGATTTAATGGAATTAATAAGGTGATTATTGTATAAATTTATTGGGAATTAATTATTATTTTATTATATTTTTATTATTTTTAAAGTCTTTGATTACTTTAATAATATTTTATGTTTTATTAAAATTTTAATATTATTTTAATAATTTAACGTAACTACGAGGATTATGATGAACTATAAGTCTTGGTTTTAATGATTACAAGTTTAAATGATTCTTCTAACGATATTTAAAGAATTTAATAGTTACCATTAACGAGTTAATACTAACGAATCAAATTTTTATTAACGGTTAACGAGTTTAGAAAATGGTTTTTGTATGGGAAATGGTGAGTTTTAATTTAACTTATTTTATAAATATTTAATTTAATTTAAAATGATTTTATTTAATTTATTATGATTTTCAATTTGATTTATTAAAATTTAACTTTACATAATAAAATAAAGATTGAAAAATATATCAAAAAAATAACCATATGAGCTGACCCGGATCCCTCATATACAACACACCAAGCTTAACCAGTTGCTCTAGCCTTTCATTTGTTATAAACATGAAACTAATTATATATATATATACTAATCCTGGTTCATCTCTTTCCTTAGAAACCCTAGGCATCAAATTCCTTACGTTGGTTCCATGTTTGATTAAACTGTGTTAGGGCTTTTGATTTTCGGCCAAAAATGAACACGAAACATATTTTAGTTACCTGGATTTGTTCTTGTTGAGGGTGAATGGATACTCGCCGGAAAAGTTTCTTGGCCAGAGAAATTGAAGGATTTAGAGAGTGTTTTAGCTAATATGATTTGTATGAGCGAGTTTAGATTAGCTTGGGGAGTCTATTTATAGTCGTAATTAGACCATTGGATGTTAATTGATGTTAATGTGTGTTAATAAATTTCCGGCCGTTCAACGGATTGATACGGTATTTATACATTGTTGTTACATGTTATAAACGTTGATTAATAATTTACGTTGATGGAGAAAGGCATTATGATCATTAAATTTGGTTAAAACACATTTTGGTGGCGTTATATAGCTCGCCGGAAAACGGAGCTCACAGCCGGCGAGTCTGTCGGAAAACCGAGGGGGAAAAGGGGGGCTGGGTCTTGATATTATTATTATATTATTATTTTAAAAGCATATTTACATAATTGGCCCCTTTAGTTTAGTTTGTTTTTAATTCCAAATAAAAGTTACATATACCTTTCTAACCCTTAAACTTTGTAATGTTAATATAGATGGATTAAATGCTAATGAATGAACTTTGAAATGTTATGTAATATTTATATGTTTACGAAATAAGCCCGTGAAGTTCGAGAATCGAAGATAAATTGTCGGAGTCTCGTTAATAATTTGAAAATAACAGAAAATAAACAAATAGTATACTTGAATCATCGAGATTTTAACTTTATTAATGACTGATAAAAGAGATACATCGAAACGACCCAACGGGTCGGGTTAACGAATATTACGTATACAAAATAAAAATAATGAATGTCACGTAAAACACAAGAAACGCAACTTGAGATATCATTATAATATATATATATATATAAACAAAACCGAAAATTTAAAATGGGTCGGGTTTTCGGGTTTGAAAAGTAACGAATGTTACATGGTCCCTCGAGAAACTTAAGAAATGCTCGAGAATTGTATGGAGCCACACACGATAGTGACCAACAAGGACCTAGCCTTGACGAAGTCGTGCGACGCAGTCTTCCCTAACGCCAACAAAAAATTTATGTAGGTAGCACATCTCCGAGAACATTAAGAAAAAGTTTAAGAGTCTTTATAAAACAAATATCGAGGAGGAATTCACGTACTGGTGGAAGGTTCTTTACAGGCCTCCAACGACCCATGACTTCGACTATAATTTCCGTAAGATTTAACGTAACTTAACTAAACACAAGAGACACTTTAAGTCTTTCATGCGTATAAAGTTACTAATAGTTACTAACAGTCTAGATAGACATTTCATTAACATTTTTTGTTTTGTCAAAGGCATGGCTTTGTATTCGTGACACCTGGTTTGAGCCACTAAACAAAAGTTTGTAGCTTGCTGGATTGACGACCGCTGAAACTATGACGAGTACACAATAAACCGAGTTAAGAGCCAGCACGCCAACTTGAAATGGTACCTCAAAGGAACCAACATTACGCTGGACACCATTGCGGCGAAAGTCCTTCGGTTCAACATTTGAAGAGTCCCGTTCTAAGGTCATTGATGACCATCGACTACACAACTAGTTAAAAAAGTTACTTAAAAGGGCATCGATTACGACTCTTAAACTAATTGTAAACAAGTATGATTTGCTAGAAATGATGCGTGGTAGTGGAGCTTCGTGCGGCCACCATTTGTTTACGTCTATGGGGTTGCCATGTGCTTGTCAGCTGGAGGGATACATAACTAACAATAGATGTATTCCATTAAAGGATGTAGACCCATTCTGGAGGAGGCCTAATTTTGATCAAGCGTATCCACAGAACGAAGAACAAGACAATGGAGCAGGAGCAAAGGATATAAAAAAATCACTTTCGTTAATAAACGATCGGAATCAAAAGAAAAGTATGCTCTCGAAGCTGATGTCTATTTTTCCAGGCACATATATTAAGAAAGAGCCTGAGAAATGGAGGACCCTAGGGGGCATCCCAAAAAACCGGATTCCCCGAGACACAGATCCTACACGCCTTCCTCATTATGGGTGCCCACACATGAAACCCCCACCCCTTCGCTGTCTCGTTCGATGTCCTAGTCTCAGTCCCTGTTTAAAATTTCGAGCATGCTTCCTAAGACATCGAAATATTATTCTGTTGACCAAATGTCGGGAGATCACTTCAGGTTTCCTCTAATGGATAATCCAACACTCGTCCCATTGATAGAAAGGTTTAAGAGTGTTATTCCCAGGTGGTCACACCCGTTCATCTCAAACATCAAAGATATAAACCCAGACGGTAATTGCGGATTTCGAGCAGTCGTTGTGGGTTTAGGGAAAATCAGAAACACTGGGATGATGTTAGGGAAAATATGATGAAGGAGATGGACACAAACGAAGCATGGTGGAGGTTCTTGTTCGATAAAGAGAAGGAAGATTTTTATAATACGGTTTGTACCAAACTAGACTAATTCAGTATGGTTAGAACGACACTAGAGAGTCGTTGGTTCCACGTACCCTCTCGTGGACACCTGGTTGCTCAGGCATATGGGTGTGTTCTAGTCAATCTACTTGACAGTAACGGTCAATCTTATTTCCTAATGAGACAGGATCCTAACCAGCTGTCTAGATTCCGGTTGTAGCTGTCGTTAATTATGAAGGTAATCACTGGATCAATGTATAATTGGAAGGGGATTTCCCAATGTCGTGGCCAGTAAGTAACTGGGCGAGATACGCATAACCAGCGACACAAGAGTGGGAAAAATATTACGAAGACCGCATAAGCGAATATAAGAAAATAAGCGAAACTTGGCAAGCGCCTTTTGGTTTTGTTTATTTAGGATGACATATTCGTATGTTAAAAGTTGTAAATGCAATAACATTATTTGTACTGTATTTGGTTCGGCCATTCTTTATATAATATAATAACATCATTTGTAACAATGTTCGGGTTTTCATATAATAATAATAATATAGTAATAATAATAGAAGGGGTCCTGCTGACCAGAAGGGGTGTTAAAAGAAGGTATATACACCGTTTGTAGAGCTATATGAGGCATATATACCTCCTTTTAACCCCTCGTCTCCACATAAGCATCATAAACAGACACACGAAAACACACACCCCTTCTCCAAGCTGACCCGTCAAACTCCGAATCTTGCTTCGACATAGGAAAGAGGTATCTCGACATCAAAGCTTCCGACAACCGACACGAGGTACGTTTAGATCACAGTTTTATAGATCAGTTTTATATTTCGGTTTTAGATCTCGAATTTAGATCTCGGTTTTAGGGTAATAGAGTAGGGGTTGGGGAATGTGATGTTGAATAGAGTTAAGGTATATAATTCTAGCCAGACGTTTGGAAGGGAAGAGCCAAATGGGGCGTACAGTGCCGCCGCATCTGGGCCTTATTTTTTTACCTTAATAGTATTATATAATATTATGTTATGTTTTGTTGTGTTATAACAGATGGAGAGAGAGGATGTGGAGCAGGAGTACCACCTGATAGAGGGTGACAACACTTTAGTTGATTACCTGCATGTGCAGTTTTAGGTCGGTACCAACTATTCTGACCGGTATTCGTGCCTCCAATATATGACCCTACGCTATAACACAGTTATTTGTTGGCAGTTTATAGACGATTGTAACGTCCGGGGTTTGGCGATCGAGTACATCGGCGAGGGTACGCCCTGGAGTCGATGTTTTACTATTGCACATGCCGCACACCAGGAGCTCACACTAGAGTTTTACTCTATGTTACGTGTCAGCTATCATTTGCTTTTTAGTTAACTTACCTAATACGTTTTAAAAAATGTACTTGTTAATATTGTTTACGGGCATATGCAGCGGGAACGCATGGGATTCCGATGACGCTTCCAGGTGCAGATATTCATCGGGCGGAGGTTGCTTTCTGCATGCTCGGGGATGACCGTTACCTTTTTATGAAGGAGTTCGTCGTGACGACGGTCTATACACGGAGGCGGAGGTTCGGATTCCGATTTACATGGAGAGCATACACCGGTTATTGGACTATGACTTGCAGATCTGGTGGAGCACGATTAGTGATGCTGATTTCGGGTCTAAGGCCACAAAAGTGAAGGTCTCCGCCATCAGGGACCATTGCACAGGTAAGTTAACATACTATACTATACTATACTATACTATACCTTCATAGGCTAATTGCCACGTCTGTCACGGGGCGTAGTCAAAAAGCGGAACACTGCAGTCTCTGTAGCCTATTTTTTTGCAATGCCTACTGACCGGCACGTCCTGCAATATCTCTCGGGGATTTGCAGACTACTTTTCCGGGTATTTTCGACGACAGTCGTGAGGGTCATTGCCGGGTGGCCCACACCGACCCAGATTGCGATTTCCTTGGGGTGCGGACCGCATGTAGATAATTTACGTATCCCATGGATCCCTTTGTGCCCGGTGGACCACAGCCGTTGCTCGAGCATACACATTGTTCAGGGATTTCAAGGGCCCAACGGCTCGTACAACCGTCTCGTGACGGGGGTTGGGGCACGCACCCGTTACGTCCTGGTGACTTTAGTCCAGCCTCCCCCACTCGTGGCAGCGGAGGGTAGACTGTCGACGAACCAGTAGACGAAGGTGCAGGGGGGATGCGGATGCTGGTGGGGACGGGGTTGTTGATCTGGACGCATATAAGGTATCTTTATTATATTATCATTAAGTTACTTTAAAAGCGTCTAATTATTAAACGTTTTATTATTGTTTTGATATCAGCCACCGTTGCAACACGTTCCCCGTACATATCGCGCAGTCGTTTGGAAACGGTACTGACGCATGGTTATAGGTCATAGAGCGAGGGATGTTACAGATGCAGCGTCAGCTGACCTGGGTCGTTGAGTACTTGGCCGCCACTCAGCGTGGTGAGATGCACACACGACCCCATAGTTTTGACCATAAGCCGAGCACATCAGCGTCAGACAAGGACGAGGCAACGACGTGGACGACATCGGTCAGGGATCTGGCGTCAGACAACGGGGCGACGACGACGATGTTCATGATGCGGCGTTTAGATAGATTTTTTTATGTTTTATTTCTACAAACTCGTTTTTTTGTATGAACTACTTGTTTTGGTGATATATGTGTTTATTGTTTTGAATGAACTCCTAGAAATTAAGCCGATTGTTAGTAACAACTATTTAAAATATATTTATAATACATCAAAAACAAAAAACAGTAAAAACTATTTAAAAAAATAATTATATAAAAAGAAGAAAAAATAAAAAGGAAAATAATAATAGTAATAATAATAATAAGAATAATAATAATAATAATACAAAAAATGGGACTGTTAATAAAAAAACCCATATATAACGTATAGCTCTATACGCCGTATATAGAAGGGTTTTTTTTTTAGCAAAAGCCCCTGGCATCTTTAGAAAATATATTAATCTAATCTTAAACAAAAACAAATTCAATTGTAATTAAGGGAAGTCAATGCAGAAATAGGAATTATGCTTTATTTTTCTAAGTCAAAATCGGTTCAAATTGACCGACTTGATCTGATTCTGGCTGAGGTTGACCACCTTTGATCGATTAGTAAGTAGACGGAGTAAAAGAAAGTCGTCTCGGCACATACCTTGTAACGATATCTCGGGGAGTACTCGGCATTCTAGACCTACTTTTACAATGTTGATTTTAATAATCATAACTTTGACATATTGGTAGGCTGTTGGACCAACTCAATATGTACTTTCTTACGGTCTCCACTTTCAACCTATTTTCCATCAATAATCTCAAGCTAACGGAAGGCTAACATCCTTAGTTTTTTTGCTATTTGAACCGCCTATGTAGCTACTTACATGATACATATATAAATAGACGCACACACCCTTTATGTACCGGCGGCCGACACCACTAATTTCCACCACCTCCGACTAGGAGTATTCGGAATTCGATTCAAGTTTGAAAAATTAGAAATTCGATTAGATTATTAGGATTCGAATGCGGTTTTAAAAGATCTGAGTTCGAATTCGAGTTTGGTAATCAAATATTAATCGAATACGAATTCACGATTTTCAATTTGATTCCATTCAAAATTCGAATTCTTATATGTATCGGTTCAAAAAATTTGTTTCAATATCCTTCCATCAATCACCTACCTAAAAATTCAGGAGATGGAGAAACTTAATTTTGAAAAAAATGGTGTTCTTAGATTCCCCCATATAAGCAGTCCATGTCAATGTTTTTGACACCTAAACGGTCTAGATCAGCAAAAACTAACGGCCTTCCGTTTGCTTGGTAGTGTTGGAGGAAAATATGTTAAATGTTAGAACTATCGGAAAATATTTAATAAGTTGGCTTTAACATCGCACAGTAGGTCAAAGTTAGGATTACAAAAATCCAATATTCCAAAACAATAACAGGTTTATAAAAACCTTGACTTGTTTTATAAAAAAAATTAAAAGTCTTTGTAGGTCCCGTGGACCCGATTTGATTGAATATGATGAAGAAATAAATAGAACATAAAGACGAATACATGATGAACAATGAAAAACCCATTAAGTAATTTGCATTTGATTTTTAAATTTTAAGCCCCCAAATTACAAAGTTTTTATGTTCCCTAAAACTCTTTCTATTATAGTTTACTGACAAATTAGACTAATTACAATCAAGCCCATTGAGTTAAATTAACTATGCAACTAATAAATATACTTCGTAGAATACAAAGTGCATTTAATCAATCGGAGTGTCACACCTTGAACTTCATAAATTGAATCTTCGTTCGTATAAGTGTTGACTTTCTCGAAATTACTTCCACGTTTGACTTTCTTAGTTGACTTTGACTTCTGGACCGGGATGACTAAGATTAAGACGCGTTGACATAAATATATAGATAACATTAGGCTACAAAATATATAAAACAAACTAGGGATGAGCGAATTCGGTACTGGTATTGGTATTGAAATCGGTACCGATTTGGTACCGACAATACCAAATCAGTGCCAAAGTTTTGAGTTTCGGTATCGGTATCGGTACCGGTATTTTTCGAATTTTTTTCCTTTGCTACCGGTACCGCTACCGAACCGAAGATTTCGGTACTAGTACCAAAAATTTGCGATTTTCGGAGCCGGTACCGATCTCATCCCTAAATCAAACAGTCTTAGTTTTGTAATATAAACAATTTGGACTTGATTATAAAATACAAAGTTTAAATATATTTGGTAAACATTTTGTTTTACAAAACTTCATTTTAATTTACTAAGACTTTATTCAGTTAACATCTTATTTTATAAACTTTATTTGAAATTCATAGAACTTTCTAAAAAAACCTCGTCATTTACTAGGTGTCATTTGTTAATCTTGTATTTCATCATTCAAAATCTTGGGTTTTTTAATTACTAACTAGGTTATTGACCCGTGTACGACGCAGGTGGAAATATAGAAATCTTCTAACAAACACATATAATTTTAATTAACAAGATAATTTGTAGTATATTTTTTCGGACGACAACACGATATTTATTACATACGTAATTTAAATACACAAATAAATGTAATGTAAAATCATAGAAACATGAAAAAATCTATAAAAACATATATATTTCACAAATAAATGTGGTAATAAATATTACAAGCACATAATATAGACCTTAAGAACTTAACATAAGAAATTTTATTATCAAAAAGATAACTGAAACTTATCATGTCGATCGTCCTTAGAAATTATCATGCCAAAAAAATACACACATGTTATATAAAAATTACAATATAATTGGATTTAGACGAATTGGCTGAGTATTTATAATTGACCAAAAACATATTGTCTATTATACTAAGGAAAGTAAACTAATGTAGAGTTAATATCTTTATATAAAAATATTTTTCTAAAAATTCAAAACTTCAATAGGAATATTTAAACAATATACTTTAAAATTTTAATTATAGTTACTATTTATCACATTTACTTAAAATAAACAGAATAATTTAATTGTATTTAGGTTGGTGATATTATTATATCTTAGGTTACACTTTTATTTATTACAAGCTAACTAAAACAACCAAAGTTGAATTTCGACATTAAGTGTTAAATGTATTAAACATATGTTGTCAATCAACATTTAAAAGGATGGTTACATCGTATTCCATTATATTAGTTTACTTATTTTTGACTAATTATGTATGTTACATTTTGTATAATTGATAGTACATAAAAAATCAATTGTTATTTGACTATGACTAGTTGACTAATGAATGCAGAAGTTGCATTGGTTAATATATAAATATTTTAGGTGGTTTGAAGTTTTTAAAAAGAAAATACGTTTGTTAATAGAAGACCATACTGTTTTTGTGACATAATTGTATGCTTTTGATATACAATATAGAATAGTAAGGACACGACAAATTGCATTAAGTAATTATTTGAATATCTAACTCATTAACGTTAACACAAGCTATCAAGCACAACTAACAATTTACGACAACCGTTACTATAAAAGTGTCTAAACCACCAATATTGTGTATTGAATAAGAATATTGTCTCATGAATATGAATGAATAAAAATGTGTTGCTAAATAGTGTTAGCCTCTTAATAATCAAATTAGGAAACACCGAAATTAGTTTATTTGAATTGGTTTTTATATGGACTTTACTAAATCGTGATATTATAATGGAAGGTAGTTTGTATTTATTAACAATGGAAATGAGTGTATTAGTATAATTGGATACATATTTTGTGTCTTATTTTTATATAGACAATACCCAATTGACTAATGAATCCAAAAATTGAATTTATTAAGTATTTTAATATTTAAGGTTGTTTGAATTTTTTTAATAACGGAAATAGGTTTCTCTCTCTAATTCGATACAATGTTTGTGCCTTAAATTTTGATACACAATAATCAATGTGATTGACTAACAACTTCATTAGTCTGAAGTTACCATTTTATTGAATATCAAAATAACACCCCACCCACGCTAGGGCTGACGTGCCACTTTTATAGTAGGTTAGAATTAAATGTTACATTATCATTAATGATAAAACATTAGATTTTTACAATAAATACAAAAATGAGTACAAGACGTCATTTATTTCTCTAAAACTCTTGATCTTTAATATTTTCCCAAGCCTCTGATCGATTCTTTGTGGATAATCTTGAATACCTAACGTGCAAGAAAACAACAATACAAAATCACGTCTGAGCGAAACGCTCAGTGAGCGGATAACAAAATCATAGACATTATAAATTATAAAGTTTCAACATATAATACATTCTATTAATTTTGCACTTATAGCATATCAATTCGTAACTTTGATCAATCTCATAAACAATAATTCCATATCAAATTTCTCAACCAATGAATAAAAATATAAAATCCATAGCATTGTCATAAGGTTTCGTGAGGACATGGTTAAGATGATATTTTCTCTCACATGATTGATACAATAATTCAATAATTCAATATTCTTATGACCAATCCGTAAACATTCAGTAGTTAGACGATGTATTGTTCCCGTTATCTATCTATACGCCTTAACTCACTCACGTTTATCATGAGAAAAACAATGAAAATGATAAACGCAAAACATGTCAAAACATGTTATGAAATTCAATATCAAAACAATTATTCGCATGTGAACCCAAAAACGTATCATAACAATTCGATTATAATCAAAATCAAGTTCGTAATCGCTGGTTCATAATAAACGATTTGTAATCAATGGTTCTCATAAATCAATAACTAATTCATGCTACAAATTTAGCATATAAATCGAAAGGTGTCAAAAAACACACGATGGAATCCAATATCAAAAAAATTCTTCGCACCAGGGTCAAAAAACATATCATAACAATTCAAAAGAAATCAAAATCAAATTCGAAATCGGTAGTTTATATCAATAAATAAACGATTCGTAATCAATAATTCATATCAGTCAATAAACAATCCATATAAATTAACGATACGATAAGAAAAACAAAATTAATAGGCTAATCATACCTTAATCGTTGTACCACACTTGAGTATAACTCTAATAATAAGAACTTGATTGAAAAATTAAACAGGAGTAGTTTTGTTCATGGAGAGGATAATGTGAAAAGAATATGATGGTATTGTTTATAGTGTCGAGTACCCCATGCATATTTGGTATTGAAAAAAAAAACTTGGATTTCATTCTAAAATATAATTATAAATAAGGGAAAAAGAAATAAGGAAATAAATAATTTGACAATAGAAACATAATTGGCATTGCCTGCTTCCATTTTAAATTTTAAAGTCATTTAAAATATTTGATGATTTTACTTAATCATAACATTTATTGTAATTATAATAATATAAAAGATATCAAAATTTTCAATAACTAAAATATAGCATAACCTCCATTAAATATTTAAAAGATTTGACCAACATTAAAATTATTTGAGTGTTACAATCATAATTATTAACATTAATATATGAGTTGAATTGTTTACTTTTAAATAATATTATTTACTTTTGAATTATTTAATTGCCAAGAAAATTTGAGAAGTCTTAGTATCTTTGGAAACTATAGTAATGGACTAATAGATAGATGCTATGTGTTCAAAAAGCCTATTATTTTAATAGTATAGGTAGATTTTCTCGAAACATTCACAAACGGTCCATGCTTAAACCATACATGGTTTAACCACGGCATCAACTGTGAAGGCACTGTTTAATATTTGTTGATGATATATTTTGATGCCATTTGCTTATGACATTACTCGGATCAGGGTCTTCTTCGAGTATTTAAATATCTCGGCCGAGCCGAAAAAATAAAGGCCCGTAAATCCGAACGAGTAACGGGATATATAGGCTAATTTTTGTAAATACCGATTAACATTATAACAATAAATAGTGCAAAAATATAGTATTACCTTAATAGCTAATGGCTAACGGTTAATTCTTGAAGTTCTCCTAGTACTCTAGCAAAATTCTAGTTTTCTGTTTTTCCTTTTTTGAGCACCGGACGATTGTTTAGAAGAAAATATTGTTTGCTAAAAATCAAATAAACAATTACCAAAATCATGGCATAATGAGTTTATCAATCATCATGACAATAATAACGACCAAGCTAGAAGTTTAAGAGAATATGGTCAAAACAAATAAAATAGTCAATATTCTCTAATATTGCTACATTTAGTTTTTTTTTAGTTCTCTCAATCAACCAATTAACATATTGCGAGCCTAAAAATTGTGAAATAACACCACCATTTTCGGTAAAAATAAATAACATATATAACTAAATTCTAAATGACATAAAATAATAACTAATTAAACTGCAAGTGAAAAAAAAGAAATTCTACATACTTTAATTCAAATAAAATAGTAAAAGTAACTTAAAATTATATAGCCACACATTTCAAGGCATGTTGGGTTTATGTTTCTGGTTAATATAAAACGTTTAAAAATAACACTAAAATTAATATTTACATAAAACAGAAAGTATAAGTTAAAGAGGTAAATATTATGCCATAGTCTTTTAACTTTTGGCTAAACTTTTGTTGTTTTACGTAAATGCCCCTATTTTCTTCTCCATATCATTCTCTTTTCACAGTTACGGTTACCACCTTGGACCAAAAAATGAATCACAACACTTTCTCAGCTCTTCCTTTCTATATACTAAAACGGGGTCAGAACTACAAAAGAAATCAGGTAAAAAGAAATATATATACATAATATCAAAAAATTTTAAACAGGTAAAAAGAAATATATATACATAATATCAAAAAATTTTAAATTTTTTTGTGTTCGCATGTAACATTTATATCACATGTTCGTATTTCTATTTAAAAGATAAAATATATATTCATAATTATAAGCCATGTATGCACTATGGAAAAGTTAAAATACGTATGGATATAAAAATAGATGTGTGAGAAGAATTTTTGACTATATAAAAAACCCTTAAAAATAAAAAATTCATAACTCAAAACATAAATAAAAAACAAAAAAAAATTAAAAAACTAAAATGTTTCTCCCACCATTCCCGTTAAAAAGCGACAAAAAACACAATGCCAAAAAAAAAAAAAAAAACACAATGACGAAAATAAACAAAAAACACAATGATACTAAAAAAAGATATAATAGATTGCAAAATATAAGACAATGTCGAACAAAATATAGCACAATGCTGAGTAATATAACATTATATCAAAAAAAAATAGACACGGTGGCAAGGCAAAAAGACACAATCAATGACTAAAATAAACACAAAACACAATTATAAACAAAGAGACACAATGATCTTTTTTTCCTTAACATTGCGTCCTGTTCTTAACGAGGAAGACGGTGAAACCATGTTTGTTTTTTTTACTTTTTTTCTTTTTTATTAAATTTATGATTTCTTAATTAATTTTTTATGAGATTTTGTGTGACTATAAATAATTCTCATCCTTCTCATTTTTGTACTTATTTGTAGAATAACTTTGGCATGTATTACTGATATATCAATTTGCTTTTAATCCTTGTCTAATTAACTAGGCTATTTGAATCTTTTGAAATATCTTGGAAAGTATAAAAAGAAGATATATTCATAATTATAAACAATGTGCTAATATAGCAATTTGCTTATTATCAATGTTTTAAAAACCGGTACGTACTGGTCGGTTGAACCAGTTATACTGAATTTTCGTAGGGTAACCGGTATTTAGAGGCTGGTACTTTTGGGCGGTTCACTAGAACATCGCACCGCCGGTTTTTTTTTAAAACCGGTTTAAACCGACAAATCGGTTTTAAATCCAAGTGCATTTTTGATACTTTTTGCGGCCTATAATTTTAAAAATGACTTTTAACATAGCGGATAAAATTAAAATGAGTAAACAGGGTAAACGACTATTTGTTAAACAACCAATTTTGTATCATGCAAATTCAATGTTAGTTTATATACACATTTTATAATTGACTAATTTCGTTTACAAAGTAAAAATTTCTATCTCACTCGACCATTTTTCATGTATGATATTTAGTTCATGTATGATGTATATTAATGTACTTTTAGGTTGCTTTTTTATCTTGAAACGGTATTTATATGGAATTACAAGGTAAACTATTCAACCCGGTTGAACCTCCCGATACATTCTGGTTCAACCAGTTCAATGTTAGTTTATATACATATTTCATAATTGACTAATTTCGTTTACAAAGTAAAAATTTCTATCTCACCCGACCATTTTTCATGTATGATATTTAGGTCATGTGTGATGCATATTAATGTACTTTTAAGTTGCTTTTTATCTTGAAACGGTATTTATATAGAATTACAAGGTAAACTATTCAACCTGGTTGAACCTCCCGATACATTCCGATTCAACCAGTTGTACCATTTTTGAACTAAATCCTGTACGAGTATAATACTGGTTTTTAAAACATTGCTTATTACTCTTGTGTCATTTACCAGGTCATCTTAATATTTTGAAATGCATCTTGAAAAGTGAAAGTTTAAAAATCTAAATATGTTTGTTTTTGGTTTGTTTTTCGATTCCAACTCATCGTGTAAGAGCATTTCCAGTTCATTCCTTATCATATATCTATGTATATTATATAGTTACACTAAAATTTACTGTATATCCTCTTTTCTGTTCAATTAAATAATACTTTTTATATCTTTGTCACTATATTTTTCTCTCCTATACGCACAACCACTTAAAAAAATTATACGGTATCTACAGTGAAACCCAAAATTTATTTTTCTTATATAACATTTTCTCTCTCATCTACTTATAACCACTCAACCACTCACAACCATACCATATAATTTACAAATCTAGCTCACATATTTTTAAAGAATGGATTAAGAATGCTCTAA
Source organism: Bidens hawaiensis (assembly GCF_021521415.1). Lineage (NCBI taxonomy): Eukaryota > Viridiplantae > Streptophyta > Magnoliopsida > Asterales > Asteraceae > Bidens > Bidens hawaiensis. Next base: position 709,661 of record NW_027491434.1, read on the forward strand.
AAGACAATTTTTTCTTTTAGAAAGGCATAAATATTATATATAAATATAAACCTAGTAAGACGTGAGGACAAAAAGAAAACTGCATGTATAATAATGAGCTCTTAAACCATTTGATTTTAGAAATTTTACATCTTCGATTTCTACTACTATACCAATGAAAAATGTAAAATATCATCAAAGATCGTTCATTTTATTTGAAGGTTCTTCTTGAATACAAGGTCATTTCTGAATCTCCACAAAACCCAACAAGTGACAAATATAATCAAATCTATCAATATATATTTCTTATGACTTTAAACTTTCTTAGCTTCCAACCACGTCATCACATTGCCCGGTTTAGTAGACATCACCAACGGAAGGCCAAGCCAGGAAACAGTGCCAAATCTAGTTAGCAACTGAACACGTACCAAAAACATGATCATTAGATTCTTTGTATTCGTTACACACTGGACATAAAACGTTTGGAATAGCTATACCTTTTCTTTTTGAATTTGCTCTAGTAGGAAGCCTATTGATCAAAAGCCGCGAAACACTAACTTTTCTAGGTAGATATTTAAACCAAATGGTCTTTCGAATTCCTATAAGAAGAATATAATCATCAATAACCTTTTAATGCCTTTAACCAAAAATTTCACCGTGTTACCAAGCTCCCAAACCCATTTATCTCGATCTCCACTCAAACTAGCTTGTCTCATGGACTCTTTCAAACTAGAAAGACAATTAAAAGGAGGTCATTATGCTTTGTTTCGATTTGAAGCATTATGGACTTAGGATTTGCTTGTTTTTGCTTAAAAGATCTGCAATTGGTTTGTGTCTGTGGACGCGTAGACATAATCCTCTGAAGACAGTTTTTTTTAAAGATATGAAAAATGTCTTTATGATTTTAATAGATAAACTAATAACCAACTTCTTCAAATTTCTTTACACCCTACCAATACCCACTGTCCACCACCACCACCCATCGTCCGCCACCACCACCATCCATCACCATGGCCAATCACCACCACCACTCACAATTGGCCACTACCACTGTCCACTACCACCACCACCACCACCCACCATTCACCACCTACCACCAATCGTCCACCACCACCGTCCACCATCGTCTACCACTACCGTACACTAACACTATCACCGTCCATCACCACCAACCACTACCACAGTTCGTACACCACCACCAATTGTTTTAGTTGTTTAAAGACGTTAAAAAACAAACGATCTTCTTCTTGCAGATTACATAAGTTTGATTAACATCTTCTTCTACAGATGTCTGCAGATTTGATCCGTAGACTGTAGACATTTTATATCTGAAAAATAAAAAGCACCTTAAACCACTAGAAGTTCAATATTAGACTAAAAAGAGGTCATTAAATTAAAGTATGATTAATTATGACTAAATTACATAATAAATCATTACTATAATATAACATTTGAATGTCTCAAGACTCGGAGACGAAGTGGTAGTCAACCCCTTTGACAAAGAATCCATCATCCAGAAGGTGTTAATAGACGACGAATTAAAACTTATCATAAATCAATATCATAACATAAAGCATGCCCCCCAAATTATTGACAACACCTTAGTAAGTGATTTGTGCCTCGGGGTGTTCGTGATCCGATTTTTATGGTTTTTAGGTCAAATCGTGAACCAAATCGTTAGTAATGACTTTTTTATTTTTGTAAACATAAACCAAATCATAGAAATCTTAAACCGAACCAACCCAAAGCGTTCTGGTTTAGTTTCACGGTTTAAGCTTGTTGGACTTTAATACAAGATGTACAAATATAATGTATGATATATATAAAGTAAAGTGAGAATTTGTGAAATTTAACAAATTGTCAAAAACAAAATTTGTTGAAAATGTAGCAATGCTGTCCAGTTTTAAGCAAAATACAAACCGCCCAAATTTTGAAAAAAAAAGGAAGAAATGAACAAATTGTACAGCATTAACAAATAGTCTAAACAAGTTGATTCTTACTCGGTCATTGGCTTGGTTTTACGGTTTACAAATGTAACATTTATCTTGGATTCTTGGTAACATTAATCTTGGTAAATCATGATAAAAGAATTTAAAGTAGAAAATGTAATACACTATTGATGCTGATTTTTTTTACAAAATTCATCTAACGTTTTTTTATATAAAATAATACAATATTATAAGACAATTATTAAGGATCTAACAAATTAGCATGTTAAAAAAAGCTATAAGATTTTTAAAACCTTATAACTATATGGAAAACTATATAGGGTGCAATCCTATAAAATGGTGTTAACCACAAGGGTGTTTTGTTGCACTTAACTCAAAAATAACTTAAAATTATTAAGCTTGGATTTTCAACTAAATTGACAACTTGTTAACGAAAATTCAAACAGAAAATGGAATGTGAAAAGGGACTAACGGTTGTAGTTTAAGGATTATTAATTGGTAATAAACGATGGTGATAGCTTATGATGATATAAAATGTTTATTCAAAATAAGGAGAAAAAATATATATAATTTGCTACCCACCCCCCTTGACTCCCTTTGGAAAATCTTGATATGTTGACTTTTCACCAAATACTTTTCTAATCTTGGCTGGCTGCCCACCAGTTGCACATCTCTCTCAACACAACCCTACCCCCACCCAAAACACCACACTACCTTTATACTTTTCAAGAGATGCAGCCCTCAGTCCCTTCCAAAAGGTTGTTATCATACACGAGGCAATTAGCAAAACCAGATGATGCAACAACGTGATTTAATTGGTATCGGTTAAGTTCATAACGGTAAAAACAATAACTCAAAAAGTAGACGTTCAAAATAGTATTGACACTCATATAATCTATGATAAAAAAACACATATTAAAACGACGAGTACACGGTAGGTAAAACCCGTTCCGTGCAGTTATGAGTTGACATTAATTTGGTCGGTATCGGGTTACGACACCGAAACTAACCAACAGATAAATTCGTCGACACCCAATACAACAAATTAGCGTATTAAAAAAAACAAAACTAACATAGCTTATTTTTTTTTTAAGAATGAAGACTTTCTTTTTGTGTTTAGACCACCGCACTCTCCAATTTGGAGAGCCCCGTTGCCCCACACTGGCCAGACTATGTTGTCTTAACTGGGCCAATGCTGGCTCAGAGTTTAGTGTGGACGTTCCCCCAGGAAACCATACCGTTGGCTGCCACTTGACAGTCGTAATGCCACCACAAGAGCAGAGCTATATGGCGTAACACACGATGGGATAAAAACCTAGGTGGGCTCGAGATTCGAACTCACAACCTCGCAATGCCTAGCTCAAATCCTTCATTGCATTGTCCACTATAAGTGACACAAATGGGAATTGAATTTGGGTCTCAACGGGAGAATTCAAGCTTTCCTACCACCAGACCAAAAGTGAGGATAAAAAACTAACATAGCTAATTAAAAGAAAATCAAAACTCGTGGTGACCAACATAAAGAATCAAAATTTATATGTTGCAACGATACAAATTCGATCAGTAACGACGTTATACACATTAAGGGTCAAGTTAAAGTAATAAATATGATATTTGTAGGAAGGATAAAAAGCAATCTAGTCAATTGATTTTGGATTTAAAATGTTAAGATTAGTTTGGGAGAAAATTAAAGATAAAATAAGGGGAATGACATAAAAGGAATAACAAATATTGTTGACTTTCTCTCTCCACATTCAAAACACATGCCAATTATCTCTATCATTTTAAAACACTCATAACTTCTTTATACGGCTTTTTTTGGAAAAAAAATCACCATAATAACGAGCATTTTTTTATCTTTAAGATGAGTATCATATTGCTATACAATTTTTTTTAAATAGTGGATTTTATACATTGTGTTTTTTCTTTATTGTGTTTTACAAATTATGTTTTTTTATTGTTATTGTGTTTTTTCTTCATTGTGTTTTACTGTACTGTGTTTTACCAAATTATACTTTAACATCGTGTTTTTTTTTTCATTGTGTTATTTTATAATGTTTTTTCATTGACGTGTAATATCATTGTCATTTGTTTTTTTTGTTCATTGTGTTTTTAACAAAAGAACCAAGCACAGCAACAACCACCAGTCCCTTGCCGAAATCTCCGTGTCATCATCAGAAAAATCTTGATACAACAATTGATAACGTGTGATTGTGTTTTATAAGATATTGATTGTGTTTTACATGTGGTCCAAAAATTCCAACCCCAAAGCTCCATTGTCACCAGCGTCGTCTCGCGCACGGTCAATAATCAACATCTATCTCTCTTTGGCATTGGGGACGGAAACCGGCGACATTATACATTCAATTTCATCATCTTCTCTAGGCAAATCTCCAGCGGTGGTGCAAGGTACCAGGTTAATCTATGGCTTAATCGTTTTTTCGGTACAAACATAAGAACTCCGATGGCTAGATTTTCTACATTTCCGATAGCGTGGATGTGAGCAGACTAACCGCAATGGTTGGTTCGTATCCGGCGTCCGATCTGTTTGAGGTTTTGCTGCTGGAGGTGGGTGACAGTGGTGGAGGAGAGGATGGTGGTGGCTGGTTGAATGGTGGTGAAATGGTGGTTGAAGTGTTGGTGGGTTTTTTCTAGATCAAGGGCTTCTATGGTTTTTGAAAATGGAGGTGAGTGAAGATGATAAAAAAAATTGGGTTTTTTATGTGATGATGAACCAAAATACATTCTTTCCTATCCTTCCTAGGAAAATTAAACTTCTTATTTAAACCTCACCTTGCCCATCAAAAACATAATTTAGTAAGCCCCAAACAATGCTTAAAAAAATTATTCAAATACAACAAACAATTCAAATAAATGAATGTAAGCCCAAATAATGATTATCTTGTTTATATCCTAAAATCTTGTCTAAGTGTCCAACTTCAATCTTCAATACAAAGCATCCTGCATATGCATAGAAAATGGAGTTTGTCAACATAAAGTTGAGTGATATGGTCACCAATTTTGACACAACAAATAATTATATAATAAATAAATAATAAATGATAAATATTAAATACGCAAACAACCCATGTGATAGTAATCAATCAAATAATAACAAAGCATATATCAACCATAAACGTACTAGTGTGCCATTAAATCGTTGACAAGCGAATCGGGCATTGATTACAATGACTGAGATTTTTGGTTTACCTTCGCCAAGCGAATCGGGCTTGGGTTACTACGACGGTCGTATGATCATGCTAATGAGCACCCTATACAAGGGAATACGTTGGACCTCTCCGACAATGATAGAATATATATATATATAAGCAAATAGCATTTAATTGATATACACAATGATTATGTTTGCGAGTTTGTGTATATATATATATGATAGAAAATATGAATAATTACGCATATGTCCCCAAAACATTTGAAAACAGTAGATAAAAAGGGGAATGATCAAACTCACCTGATCGAATAAGCCAAACGGGAATGATTACGACAAGAAAGTGGAAATCACACTCTTCGAGAATTATCAATAAGAATCCTAGTTAAATGATATTATGAGTGAATTATAATGATATAATATGTATAACTAATTTAGGATTTCGATGTGGATTGAGTTATATTTATGATTGGGTACGTTATGAATTGAACGATTGATCCTACGGATGATTATTATTGCAAAAACAATATTATTAGTTACCATTATAATAATCATTGTTTTTCATAAAATCGAATTTAAGAATAATCAACTTAAATAGATACGAGTTAAGATGTTTTATAATGATAAACGTTTAATTAAATATTTTTCATAAAATTTATATTCTTGTAACTTTTTAACGAAGATCTAATGATATGAATATAGTTAACACGTTTATTACATTTTGTTATACTCATATATATATATATATAATAAGTAAATAAATAAATTTAAGAAAACGTTCAATGACAAGAAACATCAATATTGGCGTTAGATTTTAATAAAATAATTGTTGGTTTATTATTAATAAGATATATATATACACACACACACACACACGAAAGCTTGTAACGAGATTTTTTGACACGAAACGTTAACTTATGATGTCGGTTTTAATAAAATATCGTTTATTTAATATTTAATATTAATTATAATATATTAGAAATCATTAAAAACAATTTAAAACAACAAAATAAAAGTAATTCAAAAAGTTTGGCCGACCGGGACTCGAACTCGGGCAGAAGGCCGACTCTAAGGAGTTAACACACACACCCTAGACAACTGTGCTAGATGTCAGTTGATTTTCGTAAACAGTTTAATATATACAGCAATTAAGTAAACCCAAATTTGATTATAAACCCAAGATTATCAATTGTTCAATCCGTCATACGTTTGTTGAATTAAGGTTAGGGTTATTGTTAAACATAACAAGACGAACTCAAGGATGCAATTAATTACCTAGTTAGTTAATTAAACACGGGTTTAATTGAATCAGTAGTGCCGGCCAAGAAATACGACGAGCAAGCTATAAAAGGCCGATGATAATTCAATTAACCATGGGGCTTCAGTAGGCGCCGGTATGAGAGAGGTGCAGATGCGAGGAATTGAATTATGATTAAGCCTAAGTTATATAATAGATTTTAAGTTTAGTCGGTTTAATTTAATATAACAATGCGGTTTATTATTAATCTTGTTTCCTAATTCCTTGAGTCGTTTAGGCCGAAAATAGTAATAGAAATCACAAACACGATTTGATTCTAAGTTTAGATCGACAATTGTGGCTCAAGATAACTAAACGGGTCATGGTTCATGGTTAAACGAGTATGGATCATGGGTTACGGGTCAGGGACCAAAAGTGATAAATTAAATTTGCAGGTTTAGTCCATGGAGATTCAAGATAGGAACAATAAGAGGTTAAAATTTAGTTTTGGATTAAAAATGAATATTTTCTAAAGTTAAACATATATTATTTAAATATAATAAACAAATATAAGTTTTATAAAAATTTCTCGATAACCGCGCTTACTTTTCATTGTTAAAATTTCCTGAACATAAATCAGGTCGGGTAATAGGTATAAAGTTGTACGTGGATAAACCCGAGTTGTTACAGCAATAACGAACATTGATTTGAATCAGTTATTTGGAATTTAAAACTCTGATCAGTTGAGTTAACAAAGCATGCAAACAATGGAACAGTTAAGCCAATTGAATCCTATAAATCACATGAAATCATTAGAACAATTAAAGAAAGTGAGTCTTGTTAATGGAGAGATGTCAATAGCTTAAAGAAATAGACATATTGTGAGTAAACATATATAACTAGAGTAATTGTGTTTTATAAGTAAACTTATTGTGTTTCAATAACTACTATAGTTATAAATCAACTATGATGATAATCATGCGACAAAATAATTGAATAATTGAACATATAACTAGAGTAAGGGGCTGTTTGACAATCTTGTACTAAACAATTAAGACACCTAACCAACTAAGAGGTTCAATCAGCATGCTTTTAAAGTTTACCTATTATAAGACTCAATGAATCATTAAGATGCGTCTTTCAAACGAACCAAGCACACCATATCTCTAAATGATTTAGAGGTAGTCCTTTAATGGAATAATTACGAGGCTACCAAAAAAACCCTAATTGTGTTTTAATAACTAATATAGTTATACAACATGATTACGCTACTTATAAAACAACCATAATAGCTAAAACAATTATTCTGTTTATGCATGATAATTACTCTAGTTATACAAGATAGATAATTACTATACATATAAACAATTATTCTAATTAAGTAGAATAATTTTGTGTATAACTAGAATCATTAATTTGTAATGTGCAATCAATTGCTTATTTTTTGTAGCGTAATTATTATTAAAACTAGAATAAATTAATTTTATAAATAGCGTAATTATTTTTATAAATAGAGGAATATAAGTTGAGATATTTACCAAAATGACACTATTCATTTTTTGTTATTTCATTTGATTCACGCACTTTGCACGCTTAAAATTTTATATAATAACCGTCCCAATCACAATCACACACACAAATGTGTATAAATTATTTGTTTTTTTTCGTTATATAATTTTTTAAATAATTTTTTAAAATATTTTTTTGAAGGGTTTTTTAGTGGTACAAGTGGTTCTTATATAGGGTGAGTATAATAAGAGAACCTTTTGAAATTGAAAACTTTAAGAACTATTTTGGATTATAAAAACCCCTTAAAAATATTTAAAAAAAAAATATAAAAACAAATTACGAAATGAAAAAAACAAAAATTTTAAAAAAGTAAAAAAATCAAAACGTTTATCTGGCATCCTGGTTTAAAAAAAAACCTTACTTTTACATATATTGGAAGACCTCGAATCCCGGGAATCCTACAGTTGGTAATCACCTCCCCAAATACACAAAAATTTAAAACCAATCGATTCGTTTTATTTAAAACAAGTTCAGAGTAAATAACAACGGAAAAGTTTAAGTATTAAAAATCCCAAACACGGGTGCAAGTGTGCAAAAATCAAATGTAAATAAAATATTCGTTTTATTTGAAATCTTCATCTCATTAAAATCGTTTCAGAGTAGTAAACAGCGGAATAGATAACATCAAAATTCCCAAAACCAGGGAAGTGACCAAAATTAAAATTTAAATACTTATGGTAATAATTTAAAAGAAATAGTTTGCGTTATTAATTCTTCGACTAGATGTGCCTTCAACCGTCCGAGTAGTCTCTAGCACGTCCAAGCGGAAATCTCTAATCCTCAACCTGAAAGTCAATCTAACATACACACAAAGTCAGCTTGAGTTGAGTGAGTTCAAGTTTTCATAAACAATAATTCATACTTTATTTCAAATCTATAGTTATAAACAATAGAGAAGGTATAAATAAAATAAATTATATATAATTCACCAAGTAATACAATCATCGTCGAACACACGTACACGGGCCTCTCCACCACGAGTCAAGACTCGAGTAATATATTTGACCCGGACGCGGTAAGACCTAAGCATGTGACACGAGCCTCTCCACCACGAGTCAAACCCGAGTAATATATTTGACTCGGTCACAGCTTATACATCCGAGCACGAGATACGGGCCTCTCCACCACGGGTACAACCCGAGTAATATATTTGACCCGATCTCGGCTCATACATCCAAGCACGAGGTACGGGCCTCTTCACCACGGGTGCAACCCGAGTAATATATTTGACCCGATCCCGGCTCATACATCCAAGCACGTAATACAGGCCTCTTCACCACGGGTACAACCCGAGTAATATATTTGACCCGATCACGGCTCAACATCCAACGGGCCTCTTCACCACGGGATTTTAAAACCCGAGTAATATATTTGACCCGCCAAAATGATGATCACGTCACACGGGCCTCTTCACCACGGGTACAACCCGAGTAATATATTTGACCCGGCTGTGAATCACCATGCACACACACAACAATAAGCCTACATACATCATTCTTAGTCACGAGAAACTAAATATCATTACACAATCGTAGGCTATAAGGTACACATCCTCATACGTACATACATACCTCCATATATACATACATATATATATATATATATATATATATATATATATATATATATATATATATATATATATATCATCCCATACGGGAACTAAGTAGATAGGTCTACTCATATTCAATTACTACCAAGTCTGCTAACGTCATCGAGTCTAGACCATCAATAGTGTATGTAACTGTCACACCCCGACTAGCACAATGCGGAAGCGTAAAACGGGAATGTAACAGACACCTCTGGTATCAACAACATTGTTTATAAAGAAACATTACAACTAATTTACATTATATTACATTGGTCTATCTTTTATTACAAACTAGGTGTTACACCAAGATATACTCATAAGCTACTCTAGCCATACTGGTAGCCTTGCCTCTATTCACACTGCATCGATCACATTTAGTAACAGGTAGCACACAATCACGGATTTTCCAACTTCGGTAACCCTGAAAAGCAGTTTAAAACGGGTCAACTACTGGAGTTGGTGAGTTTCACGAGTTTCGAGAAAACAGTAATGAGTATTCGCAAGTCAACACTTGTAATCATGAAATAAGTATGTATGTATGTAAATGATGTATGTGATGTAATTATGCTAAGCTACGGTGAAGCCTGGACTGTTCGTGCTGCGTTCCTCCATTTCCCACGCTCAATCAACCACTGTGGCCCCCTTCCGCCCACAACATGCCCCGGTAGCTATGTCTAACACTACATAGCGGGTTCGTAAAAATATGGATATGTGCAAACGGGATAATGTCTCAGCAACCGTGCTGGCCCCTCCTGGGTTTGTCAAACCAATAGTACTATTCACAAGCCACCGGCTCGAAGTTAATCACTGTGTTAGTGGGGACTTTCATGTGTTAGCGCTTAGATAATTCACATCATCACATGTTTCAGGTATGTATATAGATATAAGCAAACATGCTTTTCACCCCAAAAGTTCGTAAAACAGTTTAAAAGTGGGGTCATGAAACTCACGGTTTTGTAGATATTCCGTACTGTATCAACTCGTGGTTTGTTCAGTCCGCTATCAGTAGTTCCTATAGTTAATATTATAATAATATTAATATTTTAATATTATTATAATCTCAATACTAAACTGGGCTGTATAACTAATCTGGGTGTAGCTGGAACGCCCAGAAAGTTGCAATAGGCTTAGGTTGTGATGTTGTTCAATGTCTAATACTTAAAACTGAACTTGGCTCAGATTCCCGTTTTCCCAGCTGGGCCAAGTTGTTCGTTTACGCGTTCAGAATACAGTTATGGGAAAATAAGCTTGGGTAAATGTATTGATTAATAAAATGATTAAGTTATAAAGAAAGATCACATACTGGGGTCCCGGATTAGCCACGGGGCCCGTTTCCGTTTATTCAGTTTGATTTGAGAAGAAATGCGCACAATCCACCCGGATTGTCCAGGTTTCTCATAGAAAAGTTCATTTTCACTTAACTAGTCCAAAAATATGATTTTTGATCACTCTTGGTGTTTTGATTTTCCCGCAGGTTCACTAGTCGCGAACTTGCCGGTTGTTATAAAAACTGAATTTGTTTAATATTCAGATTAGCATAATTAATTAACCGTTAATCATTAAATTATGAAAATTTAACCACTTGTCAACTAAAATATGTAGATTTTTATAAAAATATTTCTGGAATTTATTTACTGATTTATTAATTTATAAAAAATCATTTTATCAGCTATATTTCGCCTGAAAATCGTCCGTTTACCCAAAAAAATTTCCAAAATTTCACCAAAAATTCCTGAATACTCAATTCATGCCCCAAAACAACTTGTATCAATTCCAGAATGTAAAAAGCTCGTGCGATATTCTTTTCGGCCCAAATTCGGCTACAAAAATTCACACGAACGCAAATAAACAAAACAACTTTAAACTTCTTCAAATGATCCCAAAATTCATATGTGATCAAAATAAATCAAATTTGAGTTCCCAGAAAAATTTCATAATTTTTGAAGCATTTTAGCTATTTTTCCCAAATAAACGTCCCAATTCGGTAATAAATTCTCCAAATATTCTCGGATGGTAGAAAAATTACCAAATTTAAACAGGGACTCACTGACATGATCCCTGATGTCCCTACAAAATTTCAAGTCCTAACAATATGCACATCACAACCTTAACCTAAATAGCCCGTAAGCGAGTGTTTCGGCATTACCTCAGCGGATTTGGCTCGTTTCCGACCTTTTAATCAAGTTTTCAGGTTCTTGTGCTTCTAAGCAAGCTAGGTACAAGTCCTATATCACAAACCAAGCAATATTTCATCAACATAACACTCCTTAAGTTAGGGTTTCGGCTAGTGTACAAAAACGAACTTTTGAACCGTAAAAACGTCGTTTCAACCCTTTAATCCGTGTTTATGGCCAAAAAAATTATCAAAACAGGTTCCTTACCATATGTATGATCAAAACATGTTTATGGACCATTTTTAGGATTTTTACACGGTTAGGAATGATTTTTAGTAACCAAGACATGTTTTTATGGTATTAAACAAGTAAAAAGCTACTTATTTAAGCTCCTTACCTTAGGTTTTCTTGCTGTTTTTGGCTGGAGCAGAGTTGTATCCAGAGTTTTCAAGAAATTATGTGGAAAAATGGCTTGGATCTAGTTTATATGTGAAAAGGAAATGAAGGGGGGTGGGGTGGCGGCTGCGGCCGGAATCCATGGGCCCATTTTTGGGCCCATTTTGGCCCAAGTTTCTGATTTCTCAAGCCCAAATACGAAAAGCCCGGTCCAAATTTAGTTCGGGTTCGGTTTTTGGCGCAAAAAACTTATCGGGTGCGACAAACAGCGCGAAAACGAGTGTTTTTCGGCTAGTTTTGTGTAAAATTATAAAAAACATACTATATGTTTGTAAAATTCAAAAATATTTTCACAGATCGCTTAAAACATTTCAAATAAGTGTTTGGTAAGTCTTTTTCGGCTTAACGGATGATACAATGCTTGGTTTGTAACTATCTTTCGCGTTTAAATCTATAGCGGGTGGTTAAACGAGCATGTTTTCGTTTAACTTGTTTGCTATCAAACTAAGGCCATATTTCTAATATTTTAGCTTGTATAGATCGTATATCACTTATAAATGGCCCCCCGAGATATCTGGGTCATAACCCGACCCGTTCGGTTAATCGTTCGTTTGTTACTCAAAAGGCGTTTATTTACTTAAACGGTAAATACGAGCTGAGGTGTACCTCGTTTTGGCTCAAATGTCACAGTAACCTTAAGGACACAAGACCATGAACGAGTCTAAAATATCCTAAGGCATATAAAATAATTCAAATATAGCTTTCAAAATGCACCATCACGAGTGAGACCATGTAAAACTATTCAAATCATTGTAACGAGTAAAATCGTTTAAAATTGTATTTCGGTGTGTATGCTAGCCCAAAACGTAAAAGAGTAAAAAGGGCATCATGAACTCACCTGAATCAACCGAACACCTGCAATGAGCTAGGAAATCCCTAAGAACACAATCACAAGCAAGGACCTGTAAATTATACACAACGCGTTACTAAACTAGACTGTAACAACACTAGCCTAATGGGTTATTCAGGCCCAACACTCCGGCCCAAGACCCAACAACTGGGCCCAAGGCCCAATACTTTGGCCCAAGGCCCAACAACTTGGCCCAAGGCCCAACACTTGGCCCTAGGCCCACCACTTGGCCCAAGGCCCAACACTTGGCCCAAAGCCCAACCACTTGGCCCGAGGCCCAACCACTTGGCCCGAGGCCCAACCACTTGGCCCGAGGCCCAACACTTGGCCCGAGGCCCCTAAAACCTTTCAACTAACTAAAACCACCGGTTAAGCCTAAAACGAACTTGTTGATTAATAACGAGTAAAACGTGCAGATTTTAGCATGCGAAGATGCATTTAATTACATAGGATAACATTTGAATTAAATTATTAAATTTTTACCAGACTTTAATAAATGTCTTAGGTTTATAAAAATATTTTTATTATATTTTTCTATTCGACAAAAAAATCATAAAAATTCTTCCAACACAGAAAGGTATGTGCAGCTATTTCAGCGCGCAACAAAATGGTTTTATTTTTATAAAATTCATTACCGAACCAAATTAAACGATTCCAATTGGGTTTGGTTCCTAACTCAAAATATTAACTTCCAGAAGTGGAACAAACCAATTTAGACTTGTCGAAAAAAGGTTATGATGTCAGGAAGACATACCAGAATCCGTCATCCAGCATCAGCTTTGACACTCGATTTTATAAATTCATAAAAACTATTAAAATCTCGTCCAAAAATTACGTATTATACCTTTCTGGAAACTAGACTCAAAGTAGAACATCATGGAATCAAGAATCGATCAAAAAAACAGTGGATTAACATCGCGTTACAGACCCTACAATAAACGTATACGAATCTGTCAGCAAGCTGTTATCATCAAAACTCAATCTTAACGACCAATAAGCGCGTTAATATGATCAATTAAGGTGTAAAAGACATGGGGAATCATAAAACCGACCTTGAATTGAAGTTTTCACGGCTGAAACTTGGCTGGGCAGAAGAAAAACGAGCAGGGGGGGTCCAGGTCCGACGGCTGCAAATAGGTTTAGGGTTTGAGTTTTCTTTTGTTTTATGATATAAAATAGTTACATCCAAGTCCCTCCAAATTGAAGTATGTAGCAACTTGGGTGGAAAGTTAAGTGAGAACGTTTACGAGGTTTGCAAGGAGCTCCCGAGAGAATGCCGGGTCAAGCCCGAAAGGTGTACATAACACTACAAGATTAAACCTTTTGTCGGAAATTAACGGGCGTTACATATATGCATATAATCATTTAATATCTAGTTACATAATATACACATATGTATATTATCATTTATTTTAATTGTATATATGTGTATAAATAATGACATGTATGCACATATATATGTACATATATGTACATACGTGTATAAAATCAAAAAGTAAGTATTATATATATGTGTATAAATTTGTTCAATCGAGAAATTTTTTATTTTTTATATCATTTTTTTAAACCAGGATGCTAGATAAACATTTTGGTTTTTTTTTTTACTTTTGCGTTTTTTGGGATTTTTATATATTTTTTAATTTTTATTTTAGTATTAGACATGTATGTATAAATTAGCTAACTTGAGATTTTTTTGAAACCGACATGCTAGATAAATGTTTTGTTTTTTTTGCTTTTTATATTTTTGCGTTTTGTTGGATTTATAAATTGTTTATTTTATTTTTTCTTAGAGGTTTTTTTATGGTCCAAAGTTGTTCTCAAAGTTATCAATTTTCAACTGGTATACGATTCCAATCATATAAATAGAGTAATTATATTTACAAGCAGTGTAATTATGTAATTACATCATAGTGTAATTACACACTATGCTGTAATTGCATTACATTATAATTACACTATGTTGTATATATAATTACATTACTTGATTCTCACAGTTAGTACGTTAATTTAATTATTTTATCCAAACCCTATATTTAGGGAGATGATCAAGAGAAAACTCTTATTTAGAGAGAAAACTTAAAAACTTTAAAGAATTATTATTAATTAAAAATAAAAAATATTTTCAAATTTCAATTTTTACCATTATTCTTATATTTTGTTGCCATTCACTCGAAAAAAATAAAAAATAAAAAAAAACGTTGTAATGCACATACGCATTACCGTGCAATACCGTTGTATTACACATATGTATTACTATGTATTTTTGTGTTCAATAGTGTTTAATTGCATATATTCAATATTGGTGTATTGTGTGTGTAGTAGTGTTGTATTATATACAAAAAAAGAATAATAAACTAAAAGTCGAAGTAGTGTACATGTGCGTTAATGTTGTATTACACATACGTACTAATATGTATTCGATGTGCGTGTTAGTCTTATATTGCATATATACAACAGTGTGTATCAAATATGTGCAATAGTTTTTATATTCTATGCAATACAACACTTTTGCATACACCACTATTTCACACATGCAATGTACACTATTACACAAGTGTGTTACACCGACGAGGTTACCGACAAGTTTTTTTTTTGGAACAATAACAACATATAAGAATAATGAAAAAAAAAGAAAATACAAAAGAAATTAAAAAATAATTCTTTAGGAGTTTTTAAGTTTTCTTTCTAAGAGGAGTTTTCATTTGATCTCACCCCCTATATATATATATATATATATATAGCTGATTTCTTTTGAGAACCACTTTGAGTTTTAAAAACTCGAAAGAACTTAACGTAACCTTTTTTTTGAATTTTTTTATATATATGTAATACCGTAGGTTACATGTACGTAGAAAAATTATAACATTTTTTTACGTACCGAATCGACTTTTTACATAGGTGTAACGGCCGTTTAAATTAGTGTGATCGCTGTACATTTTATTCTCTCTCCTACTTAATTTTTTAATCAGATTTAATCTCAACCACATAACCTAACCTATTTAATTAAATGTGCGATTAAGAATGATTTTCTTAAAGTTTTTAAAACTCAACCATCGAGGTTTTCAATTTTTTGCCAATTACGTTCAAATCACTAACTCCGTTAACTTTTTAACGTTAAGTTGAGGGTAAAACCATCATTTTAATTTTTTTTTCAAATTTCAATTACTTTATAACAACACTATTTATCTTATTTGTCTCTCACATCTTCTTCTATCACGTAAAATACAACCACCATCACCATTAATCCAATCATCACCACAATTAATAATCTAGCCACCACCATCGTCCCACCTAATTCATAAAACCTTCAAATATAAGGTCACCCCACGATCTTAAGCGAGTGCACCGCTGCTTGAAGGTTCACTTGAAAAATGAAGAAGACAATCGGAGTTGTAAGGGTTACTGGAATTAGCGGCAAAAGCTGCTGTCACGCTCCGTTTTCTTCTCCGGCCACTGCTACCGCGGCAAGTTCATGTAGTGGCACCGGAAAAACGATTAAAGATCACCATCGCCGTAAAAACCAATGTAGATCTGAACCCCATCCCCATGTTCTGAACCCATCTCCACTCGAAACTTGCCAGAAAAATGATTAATAGCTGCGTAGGCCATCGCGATCTACTCAAACAATCAATTTTAAATACTTAAATACCTATAATAAGTACGGGTAAGTAAAGTTCGTCTCCACACGAACTCAAGAATAAGATTACTAAATTAATTATTAAACTAAGACGGACAGACAATGTCAAGCGGTTTTAGAAAAAATTTAATTAAAACTTAATGATTACTTAAAAAGATTTGTGAACAATAATAATTAAAGGTATTCATTCGAGGTTCGGGTAATGTGATAATAAACTTAATTCCAGATTCATTTGTCTTGATTGCGCAGTAATTAGTAGACGTAGTAGTTTGATTGTGATGACAAACGATACCCTAACCGAATTGTTGACACAATTGAACTCGATCTACACAATTACTAACTTATGCTTTATGAAAACTAGTTAAGTAACAATGGTTGATGATTAATAGTTCAATGACACAAGAGCCTAACCCTAAATGTTGATGAACAATACCAAACAAGTGATGTACTAATCAATAATCTCAAACACAAATTGTTTAAACAACCAAGCAATCAATTGAACAAGATAAAAGCAATAAACTAAATCAAGTTTATAAACATTAGGCAGATGAAACTGGTCTTAAGGAGAATTACACAAAACCCTAGCCTAAAACGAACACTAGAGTTTAGCCGAACATCGACATATTATGCAAAATACTTATCTTTGATGAACATGCAAACCAGGAACTAATCGGAAGCCTTGGAATGATGAAGAATCGCCCTAAGCAGCCTCTTTCGCCTCTGGAAGTCAAGATATCCCGAATGGTGAGGTTAATGGGTTTATATAAGGCAAAACCTAGATTTTTTCGGTTTTATGCAACTTCGTGTCGCACGAAGTTGCATGTATAGCATCTTCGCGTCACGCAATGGTGCGAACTGACTTCATATTCAGATTCCTCTCGTTGAGAAACATAAAATTCATATATTATGTATTCCGTAACTCATTTTCTAGGCCGAGATATGCCCGTTTTACTAAAAGACACTTTCCTGGTAACCCATCTTGTTCAGTTTTCACTTCGGCTTCAGGTTTCTCATCCAATCCTTTCCCGAATCCTTCTTAACCATCCATATATGTTTCCCCATGCTTCCATCTTCTTGAGGTCTTGCTTAATCTTCACCTGGATGTTTCTGAATTAGCTCGTTTAAGCTCCTTAACTTCCAATGTCTTGAAAACACATAACAATACTTGAAGTAGCAATGTTCATTCATTTCTTTACCTAAATATAACCAATTAATATATAATAATAACAACTAACTTTTACCCAACCATCACATCCCCACACTTATCCTTTTTCGTCCCGAAAAAGACTTTGCAATGGAATCAGAGATTATTTTTACAAAATGCTTTTTAGGTTACTTAATTAAGCACAAGGAACACAAAAACCGCGATTGCCGATATTGTTGTCCACTTAAACCCATGCCTCAATACTTTCCGGGAAAAATAAGGCGTGAAAGTTTTAGTAGTTCATATGATTAAAATGGAACCCACACCTTAAAGCCCTGAAGCCGGCTTACCATGCTTCATTATAGTTTTATCGAACCAGACCACCCCAACTTGACTTAAACATTAAAATTAGACGATCAAAATTTTGCACATGTGTACAACTTTTAAGCCCATATGTAACAGTTAAGACAATCTTGGATATTTTATCGAAACCAAAACCCTAAACTTAAGCATCAAAGTCTACCAGAATGACCATTAGATATGATTAAGGTGCAATTAAGTAACCAACTAGCAAATAGCCCCCACTACATGACATACCCCCGTTATCAAGCAACACCCCAAAGTCCATCACCATAGGTGAGTAGGCACGAATTCATCTATAGGGCTTACATATGACGTGTCCCATGTGGTTCGTTTCTTAATGGTAATGAGTGCGAGCACGGGGACCCCATATGATTAACAGCATGGATGATCAAGTCAGTAATGAATTTGTACTTTTAAAGCACTTTTTGTGATCATGTTTAATGACTTATGAATTGGCAGATAAACTGTGGGTTTTCTCTTTTTAAGCATTTTAATATACCTAATTCCACTTAGGAATTATGCATACCTAGATGATAAACTGCATATAGACCCATGGTCACCGAACTCCGGAGCATCCCATCAATACAGGATTTAAGGTTATAAAACCATACGCCTATGAAGTGTTAACCACTTAACTAGCAGTATTTTCATTTATGTTTATATCACAAGCCATCTAGCATACTCCAACGTTAAACCTATCCAAGCATTGTACAATAACTATTCATATTTTAAAATTTCTTTTTGGTGATCAAATCTAACAAAAGGCTTGAGTATGGCTTAGTCTTTCATTCCAGTCCTTACACAGGCTTAGCTAAACAAACAAAACCCTGAAGGCGTTTCCCACTAAAAATCAAGCATTTTAAAGGTTCAATTAAGTCTACAACCAAATTATCCTTTCATTCTCAAGGCTGAGCCTACCGACACATCCCAAATTAAGTGTGTTCCCGTTTTTATTATCTCATATTATATAATAATTTTGAAAAATAACCCCCTATTTTTCTATCATTTTCCATTTATTTTGCAAAAAATCTCAATTCAAGGAACATTAATCAATTAATTTTTCAATTTCCCCCATCCCCACACTTGAGGCAAACATTGCCCTCAATGTTTAAAAATGTAACAACTAAAATTGGGACGAGGTTAAAATTCACTTTGACAAATTTTAAAAACCGGGCCTAATGTGATGGTGGTAAATTATACATAAATACAATTACACTTTTAACACAGAACTAATAAAACAAAGAAGGTTATGAAACGAGATCACCTGATAGAAAAGAAAACTCTCATGTGCAACTATCGTGCCCTCAGTGATGCTCTCGGCGAACTTACCCCTTCAACTCTCAAAATAAAATCTGCAAACTTTCAAACATGTAGAAGTATGCTTCTCACAAGTGTTAAAAATATAGGTCTTTTACACCGTTTGCAAAAACCATTCATTTTAAATTACCAACCAATATTAATTAAATTCATAACCAAATTTGTTAAACTAGTAAAAATGCTAAAAGACCTAACTCACTTTCGTAGGAATCACGATTGCATTTAGCTTATGCAACAAGCCCTTTAAACCCCCCGGTAGCCCGGGTGGACGAGTATGGTCTCATGAGGGTTTATAGTGAACTACACCCACAAAGTTCAAATACAAAATATACACGTACCTGAATACAAGGCCGGGTTGCCTCCAGGTTAGTGCTAAGTTTTTGTTAAGGTCTTCAGCCGGACCATTACATGATTTGGCAGTTATGGTGGTATAATGAAACATTTACCTACCGAATTTCCCACATACGCTCGGTAGTTTGGGTCCCAATGCTTTGCTTCCTCCTTCAAGATTAGCATGTACGATAAACCAAAACGAGTCTGTGTGAATGCATATTTACCTTCAGAATTTCCAACATATGCTCGGTAGCGAACACGTCGAGCCCACACACTCTTTCTTATCTTCGAAACATTAAATATTGATCAGGGCCGAACCGAGCATTTTCTGACCGAGTTTCCCGTGTATGCTCGATATTTAAGGTGTTGTGTCCACAGCTTCTTCTTTCTGGTTGAAACGTCTATAGAACCAATATAGCCCCATTTCTTAATACCATGCCCACTATACTTCACCTCTACCTTCCTCTTCTTCGAGTTCAAACCAACATACCCGACTTTATCTGTTTGAGGAATATGCAACTGGGGATAATCAGAATAACTTGGGACTATTTCAGTGTCTGATATCTTGAAAGTTACTTTGTCTTCAACTGGGTCCACACATTCAACATCGTCATCAGTAACCACAACCGACGCATTCATTGGCTGTTTGGTAACTAGAGGAATTAGCGTGGTATTATTCTCCACAACCACCTCCTCAAATTCATTCTTCGAAAGATCAAGAGCCTCTACTTCCAGTTCATCTTCTTTATCACTGGCCACCATTTCACGATCTCGTTTAATTTGGGACAAATCATCAATGAGTTGTCTCATCAATTCATCTTGAGAAACATTAACCTTTTCATGAACTTCCATCCTCAAACTGAGGTCCTTAAGTAGTGCCAACACCTTAGAATCTTGATTATTATATAGAGGAATTTCTTCGTACGTTGGCTGAAGGTGCTCATTAGAATAGTAGTCATACTCATTCTCTTGATAACTTACAAACGTTGGTGTCTCGGGCCCATCACTATCATACTCATCTGACTCATAATATTCCTGATTATTAGGTGGAGGCGGTGAATAATTTTGGCACTGCCTATTGCAACCATGCTGGTTGAAGTTCCCTTGTCTATAACTATATGACTCGTGATAAGTTTGAGGGTTTGGTGAAGGTTGTTCATGAAATGAACGTGGATAGTTTGAATCATCATCGTCCACAACCTTATATCCTTCATGTGGGTCATAAACCCAACTCCAAGTCATCTTGAGTTACCTACAAACATGAGACACACGAATACCCCGTGTAAAATCAAACGAATAAATATAAAAAAACTGAAACTAACTTACTAAACTAAACTATCACTTTGCGCGTTGAGTCCTCGGCAACGGCGCCATTTTGACGTAGGCTGTCGCGGTCTACTCAAACAATCAATTTTAAATACTTAAATACCTATAATAAGTACGGGTAAGTAAGGTCGTCTCCACAGGAACTCATGGAAAGTGCTAATTTAAGATTACTAAATTAATTATTAAACAAAGGCGGACAGGCGATGTCAAGCGGTTTTTAGAAAAAGATTTAATTAAAACTTAATGATTACTTAAAATGATTTGTGAACAATATTAATTAAAGGTATTCATTCGAGGTTCGGGTAATGTGATAATCAACTTAATTCCAGATTCACTTGTCTTGATTGCGTAGTAATTACTAGATGTAGTAGTTTGATTGTGATGACAAACGATACCCTAACCGAATTGTTGACATAATTGAACTCGATCTACACAATTACCAACTTATGCTTTATGAAAACTAGTTAAGTAACAATGGTTGGTGATTAATAGTTCAATGACACAAGAGCCTAACTCTAAATGTTGATGAACAATACCAAACAAGTGATGTACTAATCAATAATCTCAAACACAAATTGTTTAAACAACCAAGCAATCAATTGAACAAGATAAAAGCAATAAACTAAATCAAATTCATAAAAATTAAGCACATGATCTGGTCTTAAGGATAATTACACAAAACCCTAGCCTAAAACGAACACTAGAGTTTAGCCGAACATCGACATATTATGCAAAATACTTATCTTTGATGAAAACGCAAACCAGGAACTAATCGGAAGCCTTGGAATGATGGAGAATCACCCTAAGCAGCCTCTTTTGCCTCTGGAAGTCATGATATCCCGAATGGTGAGGTTAATGGGTTTATATAAGGCAAAACCTAGATTTTTTCGGTTTTATGCAACTTTGTGTCACACGAAGTTGCATGTATAGCATCTTCACGTCGCGCAATGGTGCAAACTGACTTCATATTCAGATTCCTCTCATTGAGAAACATAAAATTCATATATTATGGATTCCGTAACTCATTTTCTAGGCCGAGATATGCCCGTTTTACTAAAAGACACTTTCCTGGTAACCCATCTTGTTCAGTTTTCACTTCGGCTTCAGGTTTCTCATCCAATCCTTTCCCGAATCCTTCTTAACCATCCATATATGTTTCCCCATGCTTCCATCTTCTCGAGTCTTGCTTAATCTTCACCTGGATGTTTCTGAATTAGCTCGTTTAAGCTCTTTAACTTCCAATGTCCTGAAAACACATAACAATACTTGAAGTACCAATGTTCATTCATTTATTTACCTAAATATAACTAGTTAATATATAATAATAACTAAGTTTTACCCAACCATCAATAGTAGGTTGGTAAAGTTTGTTGCAAGTTGCCACCACCTCAATCTACTCTCTCTTGAACCATCTTCAGTCAGCTGACCATGGAACCTCTACTGGCCACTACCTCGATTGCCACACAACCAGCTCCGGCCACCTCCGTCTCCACCATTGACGACAACGTCTGTCTCCACCATTGCCACCTAGCCATAATCTACACCTTATGTGTGAAGATTTCTCCTTAAGCATGCCCAGTTATATGTGAAAATGCTCCAATTTCCATTCACCACTTTGAGATTATCATACTTATTGCTCATGAATGCAAGAAAAAAGGGTAATTAGGGTTTATAGATAGTGAATGTGGTTTGAGATAAAAGGGGTTGGTACAAGAAAGGTAAGAAAAGAGATAAAATAATAAATAAGTTATAAAAAGACAAATATACCCCTGAGTTAACATTGGAATTTAACGGAGTTAGTGATTTGGACTTAATTGACAAGAGATGGTAAACCTCGATAGTCCAGTTGTACAAAATAATTTTTTTAAACGAATATCACATAATTAACTAAACCTCAAGAACGATTTTGACACTCTACTCCTGCTTTAATGTTGAAATCCTTATATTAAATTGCTTGTAAAATATCTATGTTTCATAATGTACTTCTTCCCCACGCAAACACTTGATCCCGTACACACATGCATTATATACACGTCCCAAATTAAAATAATAATAATAATAAAATGATAAATAAATAAAATACTTAAAAAGGAAACTTAAAATGAGTGAATGGGACCCTTGTACACACTACACAGAGAAAATTATGTTTACTTTTATTTTTCTGAAAAGCAAACCATTCAATTATATCATGTTCATCTTCCACAAATACAGCCATCTCTCTCTCACAAACAATCCCCCCCTCCCCTCTTTCTCTCTAGTGTGTATACGTATGTATTTGCTAAGTCAAATAGATGAATTAACTACCAGTGTGTTCACATATGGACAATCCATGGAAGAACAATTCCTTAAAGGCAGAAGCTCCATAGATGAATTCCCAATTTCGCATCACTGATCATTTATATATATCACCACTTGAGCATTTAATTCCATCTTTTCTAACACACACATGCACTTCTAGAAAGTACAATAGGGTTTCTGTAAACAAACTTCTATTCTTTGAAAATGGTCTCCATTTTCCATCTTGAAGAATCCAAAAGATCCAGTTTGCTTCAACAATTCATCGAATCGTTCGGTTTTGCTTACATTTGCCTTTGGTCTAACTTTCCTCATCATTCAAAGTACATATTTCATGCTAGTTTAAATACTATTAATATACATACATCTATGTTTATATAATTATATGCAAACTTTTTCTTCAATCCTTCTTATATCCATACAAATATGACAGTTGCTTGATCTTCATTGATGGAGTATACAAAGAAGGAAACAATCAAGCAAGTTCATCATCTGGGAGTCATGCCATGAGGTCTTTTCTTGACTACCAGAAGTCAATGTTCTTGATTGATAATTACAGCGGGTAGAACAAGAAAAATGGAATTTGTACTCTTAGGTTATTAATAACCTTTTTTTTTTATAAATAATATTCACGAACCATCTTTATCATTTTTATCTCTGTAGAAGAGTTCCGGGATCTGCATTCATGCACAATCGAACATATATGGAGTGTAAAGGATTAGAGCTTTTAAATCTGGCATCAAATGCAGCACAACTACAATTTTATCAAGTAAGTACAAATCTAAAATAAAGTAACTTGTATAAAAATTATGATTTAATTTCTTGATTCTTGCATGCAAGATTTTGAGCTAATAAGTAACCCTATTTTATTTTATTTTATTTTTGTACTTGTAGGAAGCAGGGATTAAGGTATGCCAAATGTGTACAATGATGATAATAATAAACTTATCAATTTGTTGTCTTTAATATTTGTTTACGCGCACATACGATGATATATAAACTTTAATTACAGACTGCAATTTTTATGGGGTGTGAAAATGGAGAGATTGAGCTTGGCATGTCTAATGACTCTTCACAAGTAATGATTAGAAATTTAATTAGTTACTTTATTTCTTAACATTTTGCTTGTTCTTAAACTGCTTTTTATAACTTATGTGGTTTTGTAAATAGATTAACTTTGAAGTTGAGTTAAAGAAGTTGTTTCCTGGTGATTTCCCACAAGTGGTTACACAACCACTTGATCAAACTCGACCAGCTTCATCTTCTTCATCATCTTTACAATCATTATCGATGGAAAACAGCGTGGATTACCCACCTTTTTTCTTTAACATGCTTCAAACTACTCATATGCCAGAAATATATGGTTTCAAAGAACCATATATGGACCCACAAGCACCAAATCAACAAACACCATCTTCTTCAACAATGAGATCACAAGATTCTATTCAACAAACTCTAGTTCAAATTAGAACCAATCAATTAATACCTTCAAGAGAACAAGAAGAAGCTGAAATGACTAGAGCAATACTTGCAGCTATTTCTTCTTCTCCTTCTTCGTCCTCCTCGCGTAGGCAACAAGCTCCAGGAGTTGCTAGTGCTTTTAAGAGATATAGACCGTATTTAGGACCTACAAAACGTGTTCAAAATCGGCAAACTCTTTACCGAAGATCACTTTCATTCTTTAGAAACTTGAACGAGGCTCGCGCCCAACAAGAATATCATATGGTCCAAACAACGCGGCCAACAAGCAATCAACTTCATCACATGATGTCAGAGAGAAAAAGAAGAGAAAAACTTAATGAAAGCTTTCAAGCTTTGAGATCAGTTCTTCCTCCTGGTTCCAAGGTACGTACATGATTTGTTTGTATCACTTTTCTTATTGTAAATGTGATCTTTATTTCATTACATGTGAGTAATAAACAAAATCACACACACACATATAACTTTAAGAGCCTAATTCTTAACCACACATTTAAATAAATAGGTTAGATTATGTGGTTTGAATTGAATTTGATTAAATAATTAAGAACTTTAAGAACCTCATTCTTAATCACACATTTAATTAAATAGGTTAGATTATGTGATTGAGATTAAATCTGATTAAAAATTAAGTATGAGAGAAAATAAAGATGTACAGTGATTACAATAATTTAAACGTCCGTTACACCTGTGTAAAAAGTCGATTCTGTGCGTAAAAATGTTATAATTTTTCTACATACATGTAACCTACGTATATTACATATATGTAAAAAAATTCAAAAAAAAAATTGTTACCATGGGTTCTTTCGAGTTCTTAAAACTCAAAGTGGTTCTCAAAAGAAATCAGCCCTATATACATATATCCATATCCACTTTGAGAAAGTTAACCTGGTTTTTATTTACAATTTTTTTTAACGGCTATTTGAATCACTGATGGACAACTGACCTATCCGATCATCTCCACTCCACTCTCGGGAGGAAACCTACCGTTGGTGAGAAAACCCTCTGACCCAACATAGAATCCCCTACTTTTTATCACAAGTGGGACTTAAATAGAAAACCTCCTCAATATAATATTGATTTGAGAGATCTAATCCGATATAATATAATTTGCATTTAGCTTTTAAGATGTTCATCTTGCTTTTAGAGGATGATTATTCTATTGTATTTCTATGGCTTCTTATTGTAGAAGGATAAGGCATCGGTGTTATCAAACATAAAGGACTATATAGGTTCTTTAAAGTCTCAGGTTGATGAGCTTAATAAAAGAAACAAGATTTTGGAGGCAGAGCATTTAAGGAAAGAAATACCTCATCAAGATTCTAGTGGCTTTTCCGGCGATCAGAGACTGGCCATCGGTATCATGGATGCCGAAGAATCAACTTCGGAATCACAAGTTGTTGACATGGAAGTGAATGTAAGAGGGGATTCAGTACTCGAAGATTTGGTCATTCGGATATTGGAGTTCATGAAACAAGTCGAGAATGTAACTATAATGTCGATAGATGCTCGGACACAACCATTAGAGACTCAAACTACCACAAATCTAGTCATTTTGAGATTGCGAATTCAGGTACATTTTCCTATAATCTTCATCTAAAATTAACACATGTTTCTATGAAAAATCACATAATATGCTACTTTACAACATCACTTTCAAAAAATTGAAGGTGAAAAATATTATCTTTTTATTAAAAAGTAGTGTTTATATTGATACAGAAGATAACCTACTAATAAGTTCTGCCACTAGCCTTTTTAAGTAGCAAAACTAAGTCGTTTGTATGAAATGATCTAGGTCGCTGCACCCTTGGTAGAGGCACTTTTTAGGGGCCAAAAATTTTGTATATATTCTTATATAAACCTTATATAATATAATTGGATAATCTTAAAATTCTCGGACTAAAAACTATTTATAATCTATTTGGTAAAGTTTATGTTATTTTGCCCTAACCAAAATCCATTCACTACAAGAAAAACGCATATTAGCGGCGCCTAAAATCGCCGCTAATAGTCACAAATATCGCCGCTATACTATAGCGGTGATATGTCGCTGCTGACTGGTCGCCGCTAAAGACTCGTCGCTAATGACCAAATATCGTCGTTGATAGTTGCCAATTGCCCGCTAATAAGTTGTCGTCGCTAATACGCGTTTTTGTTGTAGTGATTTGGCGAAACAATGTTAGGAGAGGTTCACGAATTTTTGGCTAGCCATTAGCTATTAATGTATTTGATTTTATTACTAAATTTTTTGCTATATTTATTGTTATAATGTTAGTGTTGTTTAAAAAAATAGCATATATATTTCATTACTTACGAACCTTTTTATTTTAGCTCGACCGAGATATATAAATTCTCGTACATAACCCTAAAATATTGAATTATTGACTATCCAACACCTGTGACTTTTACTTAAACTTATCAAACACTAAGAAAAGCTTCTTAGTACAAATATACAATACATATAGTAAAAGATAAATAATACTAAATATTATAAATAATTTAATAGAACTTAATTAACTAGCTATATATTATTTTTAATATGGTTTGTATCAAATACAAATTAAATTGTTAATTATAAGAATCAAATAGTGTAAATAAAAATATACTATATAATAATTATAGTGTAATTATACTACGATATAATTATATAATTAATTGTATATATAATTATACTACTTTATTTTTACAGTTTGCACGCTAATTTAATTTATACGTTAACTTTCCTTATTATTAATATTATTGCTTTAGAAGACTGGAAGCAAAAGAAAATATTAGAACTTTATTGATACGAGTTTCTGCTTGTAATTATTATTTTTTATTAGAAAAAAACATGATTAAATAATATCAAATCAAATGAGATGATATTAATATTTTAAGCAGCCAATTGGTTAAATGGTATGAGGATAATAGTTAAGGCTTACGATCTTAAGATTTCAAGTTTGAAACCCGACTTAAGAGGGTTATCGATAGTGATGGTTTTCCTCTTTGATGACGCTCGTGAGTGACTCAAGTTTGAAACGTCAAAACCAGTATGAACGTTAGACATCTTGTTTTAGAAATGCTCACCCGAATATTAAGAATGTTTTCAAACACTATTACAAAAATACCCATCAGCTAGAGCATATTAACCTTTTAAACACCTGAACTTTGTTAGTGGTTTCTTGGAACACCTCTTCGTCAACTTTTTTTGACCAAACAAAAGCATTATCAATTCAAGTTTTAAGTGTATTGGGTTGGTAGTTTAATAATTAATTTGAAACATCCCATATGTTTATCAACTTATAGAAAGGAAAAAAATAATATATTTTAAAATAATATAAAAACATATGCTCTTATTATCTGTTCTTATTTGAAATCAATTAAATCGGTCTCGGTTTGATTTTATGATTAGTTTTTTCCTTTAACTTTTCGGTGTGCTTATTTTTAAAATTTTATTACACACAAATAAATTTTTATTACATATCGTATATTACACAATTTTTTTTATACATTTGCTTTGCTGGCCTCGAAAGCTATGAATTTTCTAACCAGATCCAACTGGTCGTACATAATACTTTTTCATCCCACTAAGTTTTAAAACTTCGTTTTTAGCAGAATTAGGTTTGCTATTTAAAATGGGGTTGCGCCCGCAGCCTGTCGTCTATTTAACTCCACTTTATTGTAATGTAATTGATTGTGGTCAATGAAAGCCATATCAATTAACTCTTAAAAAATTATGTTAATTTTCACGACAATTTGAAATGACGACTGTCAAGTGGCAGCCGACGGTATGGTTTTCTGGAGTAACACCCAAACCAATTTTGAAGCCAACGTGGACCCGTTTAATACAACATAGTTTAACAAGAGTGGGACAACGACTCTCTTCAAATTTAGAAAGTGCGGTAGTTTAAATATATGAAACTCGTCGTTCTAAAGAAAATAAAAAAAAATATTTAAATTATTATTAACTATATTTCCCAATGCTTTCCTTTGTGCAGGGAAGTGAATGGGACAGATCAAACTTCCAAGAAGCAATGACGAGGGTCCTTGATGACCTGGCCCGATGACATGTTGCCATAGATTTTTGCTACGTGTTGTGGACAACTTTAGAAAACCCAACCAAAAATATGTTTTACTTTTCAGCTTTATGTATGCATATCGAGTGCGGTACGTTTTTTATTCAAAGAAATTAAAATTTTAGTAATTCATTGGCTTGTAATTGCTATCAAGTCTAGTGACGGTTGTAACTTTAACTTTTGTTATCAAGGGTGATTCCTGTAACTTTCTTTTATTTTTATTATGGTGTTAAAAACTATGTACAAAACTCTTATTTATAAGGGTGGGCATAAACCGTGTTAAATTTATGAGACCCGTCCCACCCAAACGAGTGAAACGCGCTTATAGTTTTATAGAACATATGGAGTTAATCGGGTCCCGGGTCGGGTCGGGTCCGGGTCCAACAATGGGTTTGAAGGAAGACCCGTAAACCTGTTTGTATTTGAAATCAATTATGCAACTTAGTTGATTTATTGTTGATTTTGTTATTTTCTTTATGACTCGATTTGTTTTACTAATTTGAATTTAGTTTTTTTAAGACAAGTTTTTTTGTATAATTATCATTTGTGGCATACTGTTGTATACATATATTGAAAAGAAGCTTTGGTTTACAAAGAACATATATATGTTGGTTGTTACTTATTAGTAAGTGTTATAATTCTTATGTTAGTTATGCTTGCGTTATTGTTTTCTATAAATTACAGTGCAAACCTAGTAATTTTTTTTTTTTGGTTTTTAATTCTCGAAGATTCATTAAATTCAAAACAATTACAATAAAGTGGCAGACAAATGGGCAACAAGCTGCGCCGCAACCTAGTAATTGCCAATTAAAAATATCACATATCAAACAAATGGGTCAAATACTAACAATTGGTTCTACGACCTGATAAACCTGCCTAGGACCCGGACCGTTTATTAACACTAGGATCGGTTCTCGGGTCTTGTTATCACTATTAATTAGGTCCAGGGTTTGATTACCCCACTTGATTTAAATATAAATCAACAAACTGTTCACTAGAGAAATGATTCTATTTTTTTTTTCATTTGAGATTACCGTTGGTAACAAAAATGATTGTTGAGTATTTCAGTGGTCAGATTGCTAGTATGGATTACTATCGATCATTGGTCAACTTAGATTATTGCATTTTTAATAGTTTTCTCATGTTTTAAGAACAACAAATAATAATTGTTTGTTATTGATCTATGAACATTGAAGTGTGATATTATTGTGCATTTAGTCGTTTTAGGTTTATTTCGATAAAAATGATTAGTTTGCCAATTGCTGTGATACGTGTTTATAGGGTTGTATTGATTAGTTTGAATGTGATAAAACATACAATTGCCCTTAGTTGAGTCACACTGGCAGGTACCATTTGATAACCAGTGCCTTATGTTACTGATTGTTGATGTCTAAGGTTTAACTAGTTAACCAACCTGATTCGATTATTGACAATTAATTTGTTAAATGACTTGAGATTGCTGTTTGTTATATACTTGAACCCCAGGTGTGATTTGCTTTCGTTAATTGTTTGAACTTTGAATTAATTGTTTGCTTAATATTAAAACCAAATTATTGCTAGTGTGATCAGCACTCATATTTGCCTACTTGCCCTAACTAGTTTAAAGTGATCAGGACACTTGTTTAATATTGTTGTTGACTAGATCATGATAGTCTAGCATCAAGATGACACTGTTGCCGGGAGAGTTAGTGCACTTAGTGTTTTGTGTGATTTGATTTCTTTGTTTTATTTTAGTACTAGGTTAGGTACCCGTGTAGAACACGTGTTAAAATAAATAAATTTATTTAAATAATAACAAAATGTGAAATATAAAAAATATGTTCAACATATATAAAGATATAATATATGTTAGAATAAATTACACAATACTAATTTTATTTGTAACCTTATCCTCCATATTAAAATTAGTAATTTCACTTTGTTTTTTGTTTCAACTTTAGATAATGAAACACATAACTGACTATGTGTTAAAACAGGTTGTCTTAAAAACAAACAAACCATCTAAAGCGACTGGCCTTAGCTTTATTAATCTTCATTGCAAAACAAATATAAAGTGAAAATTTCATTTTTTGAACTTTGAAATTAATTATTTTATCAAAATCCATGAAAATTTGTTACTTATAAAAACTTAATATTAATAACTTATACAGTATATTTATATAAAACAATATATATATATATATATATATATGTTGGTATTAAATTTTTTAAACCAGAAAGTAATTATTAAAAGGAGAATATAATAGATTAAAAAGAAAAAAGAATAAAATATAAAACTATTATTAAGAAAAAGAAATATATGTTTAATATTAGAGAGAGATGGGAAATTTTTATTAGGATCACTCATATGTGATTATGGCATTAAGAAATCCGTGTAGAACACGGGTTAGAATAAATAAATTTATTTAAACAATAACACAATATGAAATACAAAAAATATGTTCAAAATATATAAATATATAGTATATGGTAGAATAAATTACACATTACAAATATGAAAATAAAAAGTTATTGAAAATTCGTAAATCTCTCAATATTTTTTTATACAATATTTGTAATTTTAACCTCCATATCAAAATTAGTAGTTTCACTTTATTTTTGTTTTAAACTTTAGATAATGAAACACGTAACTTACCATGCGTTAAAACAGGTTGTCTAAAAAACAAATCAACCATCTATAGTGATTGGTCTTAGATTTTATTAATCTTAATTGGAAAACAAACATAAATTCGAATTTCCTTTTTTGAAATTAATTATTTTATCTAAATCATTGTGAAAAATCGTTATTTATGAAAGCTTAATATTAATAACTAATAAAATATATTTATACAAAAATAAATAGTATATTTATGTTGGTATTAAAATTTTTAAATCAAAAAGTAATTATTAAAAAGAGAAAATAATAGATTAAAAAGAAAAAAAAGTTAAATATAAATCAATTAAGAAAGAGAAATGTATTTAATAAGAGAAAGATGTGAGAAAAATTTGTAAGAATCTATCTTGTGTAATACCTTGTGGATTTGAGAAACCTTTATTTATTATATAGTATAGATTAGTTTTAGTTTTATTTTTATTTTTATTTTCCTATTTTATGTGGGGTGTGTTATTTGTACAGGTAACAGGTTTATGCACACCCACCATTCAGGAAGATATCTCCGGTTATCTTCGAGCCAAAAATTGAGAGATTAGCCCGGCAAAACCGAGCTCTGTAAAGAGTATCAGAAATGGAAAATAAAAACCAAAACCCGAACCAAAACCTTTTACCCGAAGACAACATCTTTCACCCTAACCACAATAATATCCAAAACTAACCCAAAATATCCCAAATCCACCCTTTAATACCAACCAACAACAAAACCCGAACAACTCAGCTCATCAATCCAGAAACCGTAACAACCACCAACCCGGACCATCAGCTCCAAACAACACCCCCATCACAGACGTCAGGTTTACCAAGATGAAGACTATGTCAATATTCAAACCGAAAATAAAGAAGGTGAAGGGGAGTGGAATGATCAAGATCAGAGGCAAGATGGTAATAATGGGGCCGATTGGTGGATTAGACAGAATAATGAATTTGAGCCGGTTAATGAGTTTGATGATGAATGGGACGAAAAAGGTACCAGTGAATCAATAGGGTGCCGGGTTTGTGAACAGAAACCAGGGCAGAAACGGTGTTGGGAGAAATAGGGTTGACATAAGTCACGGGGTTTAGGTTAACAGAGGTGGTCTGTTTAACAGAGAGGGGCGAAGAAGAAACATTGTAGCCCAGTTCAAGGAGTAAACAGTCGGTTCAGACTGACTTTTTCTGATGGTGCCTCATCGATAGTCCCACATTTTCGCATACCAGGACGACGGGCATTCAGCTCTCGTCCGCCTTATATTAACTGTTTACCCACTTTTCACGGTATGCCCTCATAAGACCCTCATTCTTATGTGTTAGATTTTGGGTCGATTTGTGGGTCTCATCGATAGTCCCACCTGTTTGTGTACTGGGATGATGAACATTCAGCTCTTGTTCACCTTATATTAACTGTTTACCCACTTTTCACGGTATGGCCTCAAAAGACCTGCATTCTTAAATGTCAGATTTTGGGGCGATTTGTGGGTCGATTGGTGATGGAACTTGTGATCAGGATGAAGTTCGGCTGCGATTATTTCAGTTCTCGTTAAAAGACAAGGCTAAACATTGGTTTATCTCGTTACCGATGTATAGTATTCAGAACTGGGCCAAGATGCAGTTGTGGATGAGTATTATTCATAGGCCAAGACGGATAAAGCGAGAATTGAAATCCATCATTTTCAGCAGCTGACGGGTGAGTTGTTTCATGAGGCTTTCACCCAGTTTAAGGAGCTTATCAGAAAATGCCCACACCATCAGATTGTGTTGTGGGAATTAGTGGAATGTTTTGTAGACGGGCTGACATACGAAGACAAAAGGCACTTAAAGGCCTCGAATAATAGTAAATTGTTAAGCCATCGCAAGAAAATTGGGAGTTTTTTGAATTTATGTGTCAAGATTTCAAAGCCGAGGCCTCTGCTGAAAGAAGAAGAAAATACTCGACTACCAGATCAATAAAATCAGCATAGAGTGAATCTGAACGGAAAGCAAAGTTAGAACGAAAACTGGCCTTGATGAAGAAAGATAAGAGTAAAAGAGAGGTTGGTAAAGTTAAGGTGAAGTTCCCAGCTTGTGAAGATTGTAGGGAACTTGGGCATACAATAGAAAGTTGCCCCGATTATGAAGACGAGGAGGAGACCGAAGAGATGAATTATTCGTATGGGGATTCCAAAGGTCAGGGTTCAATTCAAACACATATCACCCCGGCTTGAGGGACCACCCGAACTTCAGATACAGGAATGTGCGAGTCAATCAAACTTGAACTTTCAGGATTCCAGTCAAAACCAACAGAACCTTGGTTATCTGTAGAACTCGTATAATCAGATAAGTCGGGGGTATAACAGAGACAATTACTAGGGTAATGGTTCGCCAGGTGGTCAGATTGTTAACCAACAGAAGGGGTCCTCTGGTAATTCAGATGAGTCCGTGTACTCAAAGTTGGATGCATTGTTGAAGGTTGTTATAGATGTGCAAAAAGATACTCAGAAACAGTTTGAGTTGAGAGATAAATCTTCAGCAGCTATGGAGAAACAAATAGGGCGATTAGTCTCTAATGTGGCGAAATTATAGAAAAATGTGGGTCAACTTCCAAGTGACACCACAATAAACCTGCAACATTTCAGCTCAAGCTCGAAGAAGGGAAACAATGCGCAGATCAATGCGGTAAGTCTTTTACCTAATTTTGAAATTTCTAGTGTTGAAATTGATTCATCACCACAGTTTGTTGAGGGGGTGGTGGAAGATGTTAGTGATGAGGGTGATTATGTGGCCAAAATGACATAATTTTCCAAAATAAATCCGAATTATCTAATATATATAAAACACAAGTTTGGTGCCGCTAAGCCATCATTAGGCCACTTGGCGGCACCATACTTGTCCATAACATTTTTTTTCGTTTTGATATCGTAACGAACATAACGGAAGCTGACCAAATGACAATTCTGCCTTTTCTTTTGTTTGTTTTAATTCCGATATAAACCGACTGAATTCACATAGACTCAACGTCTCAACTCCCAGGACCAACAACGCTCGGTTACCAAAGCTCGAGTTTACCGACCGACAGCACTCCATTGGTCCACTCAATTTTCATATTTTTTTTTCTCTTTTTTAGCTCCAGTACCATGACAAACGTAGCCTAGCCGGAACCAACTGAATTTGTGTTAAGTCACCACCTTAATACCTAGCACCGATAACGATTGGGTTTTACCACCGTCCAAGCTTACCGGCCAAACAAACGTCATTTTAAAGAATTTATTTTTTTATATGTTAATTTGACGAATTTACTTTTTATATGTTAATGGCGTCTATACCATAAAGAACGTAAACAATACTAATTGAATTCGTGTCAACTCACTGATGTAAACCTCGGGTTCTACCAACACCCAGATTTAAACGTTGAGGTTTTACCAATTGCCCCGGCGCAACGCGCCGGGTGAAAATCTAGTTAAAGATAAATGAAATATCTTTTTGTGAAAATTGTTCTTCTGATAAATGTTTAAATGGAAAATTAACTTACACAAGGGATGGATGGGTGGAGAATAATACCACCCAAGTAAACTCCAAGACCCCGGGAGTGCCGCTTTTATCAATTCAAATTGGGGAATTTAAAACTGATCGGCCACTTTTAGATCTTGGAGCTTGTGTTAGTATCATGCTCGGTAATTTGTACGATCAGTACGAATTTGGCCCATTAGAAAAGGCAAAAACCATCGTGGCATTTGCAAACCAAACTTATACACTTCCTGGGGTCATGGTATTTAATATAATGGTCCATGTGGAGGAATTTTGCTACTCAGTTGACTTTCTTGTACCTGATTATGCTAAACGTGTGAATAATGCAAAACCTACAGTCTTACTGGATAGACCATTCCTTGTCGCAGCACATGCGGTGATTACTTGTGCTAAGGGGACATTGGGAAATAAGTGTAGGAACCTTGATAAACGGTTTTTATTGTTTGAAAATGCTACTGACCTTCTTGTTGACAGGAAAAGCCTGAAGGAGGATTTTGTTAACAAGTGTGTATCCTTGAACAAGGAACACACCAAAGAAGAATGTTCTGTGATTGACAGGTCAATTCAAAAGAAAGAAGTTGAGAAACAATGAGTGAGAAAGTGGCAGAGAAAGGGAGTCGACCAAGGAAGAGGAAGGTGAGACATCCACCCAACCAAAATGATCTAGAGTGGAGATTGGGGATGTTCAGGCTAGATCCTGGCCTGTTGGAAGACTTGAAGCAATGGCTTCAAGAAGAGCATGCTTATAACGAGAAGGCTGCATGGGAGCGAGACAACCACCTACCTTGAATGTCATAAAAGTTTCAAAAGGGTAGTAATTGTACATTTTGTATACTTTTAGTAGCCGACCAAGGAAGAGGAAGTTGAGACATCCACCTAACCAAAATGATCTAGAGCGGAGATTGGGGATGTTCGGGCCAGATCTTGGTCTGTCAGAAGACTAGAAGCAATGGCTTGAAGAAGAGCATGCTTATAATGAGAAGGCTGCACGGGAGCGGGACAGCCGCCCACGTTGAATGTCATATAAGTTTCAAAAGGGTGGTAATTGTACATTTTGTATACTTTTAGTAGCCAACCAAGGAAGAGAAAGGTGAGACATCCACCCAACCAAAATGATCTAGTGTGGAGATTGGGGATGTTCGGGCCAGATTCTGGCATGTCAGAAGACTGCCAGCATAGGCTTGAAGAAAAACATGCTTATAACGAGAATGCTGCACTGGAACGGGACATCCGCCCACCTTGAATGCTATAAAAGTTTCAAAAGAGTGTAATTGTACATTTTGTATACTTTTAGTTTGCATTTTGTTTTAGTTTGTATATTACTAATCGTGTTTCAAGTGTACCATCATAGCAAAAGCTAAGTGTGGGGATACTACACGGGAAAAGTTGGGATTTTGATGTGTTCGGTAAAGTCAGAAAATGAGGTTTTAGTTAAGCTACCTAGAGTGCTTTATTGTTTTTTGTTGTTGTGGTTAATCTAAGTACGTGTATATTTTGTTGTATTTGGAACTTTGTAGGTGTAGTTCACTACAAACCCTTGCGAGACCTTACTCGTTCACCTGGGCAACCGGAGAGTTTAAAGGGCTTGTTGCATACGCTAAATGCAACCGTGAATGCTACTTAAGTGAGTTAGATCTTTTAACATTTTAACTCGTTTAACAAAATTTATTACGAAACTAAATAATTCGGCTCGAAAATTGATTTTAAAATAAATGAATTAGAAATTATTTTTGCAAAAATTCTTAAAAGACCTATGTCTTACACATGGTGAGAAGCTCACTTCTACAAGATATAAGATTTTGCAGATTCAGTTGTAGTCTTTAGAGAAGATGAGTCGTTCACGAGCCGTGTTTAGCACCGTATAGTTATCTATAGCAGGTGATTTCGGTTTCATAATTTATTTTGTTATTTTAGTTTAATTCTTAAAAGTGTGTAATTGTAGATTTAATTGTTAGATCCATTATATTAGAGCCCAGCTTTTAAACTGAAAAGTCAATTTTAATCCCATCCTCTGAATATTCTTTAAACGCTTTAAATTTTTAATGTTGAGGACAATGTCAACCTCAAGTGTGGGGTTGGGGGAAAATTGAAAATTTTTATCGCCCGATTGTACCTCGAGGGTGTTCAAAAACCAAAGTCATTAACTGTTAATTGCTGTTATTAATGCCAAGTTAGAGGTCATTGTTCATTGTTGGTTTTTGAGCTTCTTAATAGTTTTTCTAACAAATGTTTGTCAAAAGGGAATTAAAATGGTTTCATTTACATGGGATAATTAGTCAAGGAGATGAGTATACATGTATCATATCGGCAACCCAAATATCCATCCATATTGTGAGATATAGCCCATATACGTAACACACACACATATTCAAACATGCTTGAATATGATTTGAGTTTAGCTGGTATGTGTCACAGAATTAGAACTTGCTTGTCATACACATGTCGAGATCTTAATACCCCACCGGTATAGAGATTAGGACTATAGAAAATAAGTAGATATATGCCCTTGCTAAATAAAATTCCTTGCCCTACATTATCCCTTAGGAGCACGTTTGAGCCTTATTCCTTTTCATTTACTAAACCTTACATTAAAAGCCATGTCAGACTTAACCTGTTTATTTTAACCATGTGTGATGAAATCCAGTTCGTTATAGTTGTATACATAGTCAGTTATAGAACATAGTACACAATATACATATGTCTTAGTCATAGTTGTATATATTGTATTCATTGATGATTATCAGTTATTGGTAAACATAAAAAATCAAGAAATCCAAAAAGCGTTGTCAGTTAATGCTACAGTTGTCAGTAAATAGAAGTTGTTTGTATCTGAGTTTGTTTGCTAGTTTGTTTAAATAAACTGGGTTTCATCCACCTTAGTCACTAAATGTGCCTATTCCGCACCCGAACCTAAGCCTCAGCAAAATCCGTTAGTTTGAGTCTTTATGCAATCGATGGTTAATGGGTGGAGATATGACTGACTTGCAAGCATATTAAGTTGTGACTCATATTTGGCCTTTGAGGGTAGGGATATATACTAGCACATCTGTATCTAGTCCAGATATTAAACCGAGAGGAGTGTATATAGTGTGAGGGGTATGAACATGTATGCCTTAACAAGAAACAAAGTAGACTCGTTTGGGCGGCTCTAATATTTTTATAGTATCATCAAAATATATTTGTTGGGTTATCAATATAAAAAGTGTCAGTTTTTGGAATCATGTATGACCTTAAATTTTACTGGTATTAATGTTGGTAATTGGCATACCTATGATAGAGGTTGATGTGTGCATTAGAGTTTGCTTGAGCGCTAGGAAAAGATAAGTTTGGGGATGTGATGGTTGGGTATAAATCATGTGTTTGTATATATGTGTGTGTGTGTGTGTGTGTTATTTCATGTATTTTAATAGTTTAGATATGGCGAACACGACTACTTTTGAGTTCTGTTATGATCATAGGTGTTTGATGCTTAAACGAGCTAATCCAGAGCCATTAGGACGATTATTAAACAAGCTCCGAGATATAGGAAGCAAGATGGATGTTATATAAAATGAATTGGGAAGAGTTTGGATGAGAAATCTGAAGCCGATGCTAAAGCTGAACAAGATGGGTTGACAAAAAGCGTCCAAGAAGTAAAACAAGCATAACTTGGGTTAGAAAATGAGTTATGTGGCCCATAATATAAGAATTTTGGGTTTCTCGACAAGTGGAATCCAAAAATGAAATCTTCTTTGGTCGTGTATCGCGACATAATGAGGCTATGCCCATCGCGATATGCGATCGATTTAAGAAACGGGTTTTCACCTATATCTTCTATTTTACGAACCCTAAACCACACACTTATCTTTTGCTAGCCCTCAAGCA
Source organism: Bidens hawaiensis (assembly GCF_021521415.1). NCBI lineage: Eukaryota > Viridiplantae > Streptophyta > Magnoliopsida > Asterales > Asteraceae > Bidens > Bidens hawaiensis. Next base: position 748,521 of record NW_027491434.1, read on the forward strand.
AACTCTAATGCACGCATGAACCTTTATCATAGATATGCCAATTTTGGGTGAATTCCAGGGCTACCAATCATCTCTTGATCAATCATAATGGCTTTCCTCATCATAATTGAAGACCTATTGATAGTGATGCTCGGCTAGTCTTCTCGAGTCATACCCAGGATGTAGATTATTGTATTTTTAACCATTTTTCTTATGTTTTAAGAACCACTAATTGTAATTTTTTGTTATTAATCTATAAGCGTTGATGTTTAGTATTATTGTGCATTCAGTCGGTTTAGGTTTAATTCGATCAGAAGGATTAGTTTGCCAGTTGCTGTGATACGTGTTCATAGGGTTGTATTGATTAGTTTGAATGTAATAAAGCATACAATTGCCCTTAGTTGAGTCATATTGGCAGGGACTGTTTGATAATCAGTGTCATGTGTTAGTGATTGTTGGCGCCTAAGGTTTAACTAGTTAACCAACCTGATTCGATTGTTGACAATGAATCTATTAAATGAATTGCGATTGCTGTTTGTTACATACTAGAACCTCGGGTGTGATTGCTTTTGTTAATTGTTTGAACTTTGAATTAACTGTTTGCTTAATATTAAAACCAAATCATTGCTAGTGTGATCAGCACTCATATTTGCCTACTTCATAATTTTAGGAATTATTACACATTGTATTGATCACATACTATCGTGGTTCGACACCCTACTTACCCTAACTAGTTTAAGGTGATTAAAACGCTTATTTAATATTGTTTTTGACTAGATCACGACAGTCTAGCATCAGACATGTGTTAGAAGATGGAGGTGTTGGCCGTTAGAAGCATCTGATGGCTCAGTTTTTTTCTATTAACTAAATGGATGTAAATCAACATTTTTCCCGCTTAACTTTTGTAAGAAAATTTCAGGCATTTAATTCCCGAAATTATTAATAATAGTATTTTAAAAGATTTCCACTGCGTAGCACAAACTTTGATATATTTATAAAATAGGTACCAATTATGGTCACACGCCTAGGCCCATGGAGCCGGGCGTGATAATGAAGTCCCACAATCTCCGCCTCCACCTCTTGTTATTCATCTTACGATCGAATCTCAAATAATTAATGTCACCATGAGTTTTTACCAGGAGTTAATGCCCGATGACGCAAAAACAATGTATTTGTGGTGAAGCAGTAAAAAGGGCCAAGTTTCGAGCAACAAGGTTCATGTTCAACACATAGGAGTAAATCCAAATAAATAAACATGGGTCATGAAGAGGGCCACACTAGTCTATGGAACGAATATTTTTATGATTATCCAGTGTTCCCAGATAGCTATTTTAGACGTTGGTTCAGGATGCACCATACATTAATCATGAGAATTGTGAATGATTTGTCAGTAAACTATCAATACTATCAACAAAGAGTAGATGTTGTTGGAATGCTTTTCCCCAATCCAGAATGCACATGTGTCATCCGTTAGTTGGCGTACGACACGGTAGGCCAGTAGCTGACTATACCAATGAAAACATATGGATCGGTGAATTTACTACCAATGAAATTTTTTGCAGGTATATTATCGAATTATGTCTTAGAAGGCCTAATGAAAATGATATCCAAGAATTACGGGAAGTACATTCAACCCGACATAGGTTTCCCGACATGTTAGGAAACATTGATTCTATGTGATGTGCTTGGAAAGACTGCCTGATTGCTAAGAAATGGCAATACACATAAGGTGACAAAGGATTTCCACCATAATTCTTGAGGAGGTTACCTCGCATGACCTTTGGATTTGGCATGCTTATTTTGGAGTTGCGTGATCAAAAAATGGCATCAATGTCATAATCACTCACCAAAGGTAATGCATGGTTGTGCATTTGTACTACTAATGGAAAAGTGTACAAGGAGCCTATCTAGCAGATGACATCTATCTTGAATCAGCCACACTTGTAAAAAAATTTTCGTTTCCACAAGAGTTGGAGAAGTAAGAATTCAAAGGACGTCACTAGTCGGAAAGAAAGGATGTTGAGAGAGCGTTTGGTGTCCTCCAAGCTCGATGGCACATCATACCAGGGCCAACAAGATTGTGGAGCCTTAAAATAATAACCAATATCATGTGCGCTTGTATTATATTGCACAACATGATTGTAGAAGACGAAGGAAATGTCGTTATCGAGTGGTCGGATGATGACGAGGAAGAAATAGAACCAACAAATCATTGAGCGCCACTAGATTTCGAACAACGGTTACAAAGGTTCAGGGATTTACGCAGCAAAAGTGCAAAACACTTTGTAACACACTTTAAATGATTTTGTTGGACATTTAGACAGAATTACAAATTTTGTCCTTTAAAAAAAGCCAAATTATGGTTCGTGTCCTTTTCTAAGTTTCCTTGCAGGCGGTGTACTTTAAACTTTTTTTTTCTACACGTTATGTCCTTTACGCTAACTGGGTTAGAAAAACTCAGTTAAATGCCCTCACGTGAGGCGCATGTGAGGGCATTTTTGTCTTTTCGTCTCTACCTGCAACCAGTCACCTACATCACCACCGCCGTCCGTCCGGTAACATCACCACTGTTGTCCCCTTCATCACCACCGTCCGTCCGGTAACATCACCACTGTTGGAAAGTCTCCTCACCAAGTCAACTTCTTCTTCTTCTTCTTTTCCCGCTCCGACCGATACCACCATTAATATAATACATACCTCCCATTTCCTTCAATTTCTCACACAACTAGTAAAACAATCATGGGGCTTCCTTATATCCCCACCGTAATCATCCTCCCTAGGGTTAAACAACCATCGCCCCCCCCCCCCCCCCCCCCCCGCCATCAGCACACCCCTAGGGTTTTCCAGATCGACACCATTCCAATAGCCTCTACACAACCAACCTTGCACCACAACAAAACCCTAAATCAGGTTGTGTAAAGCCGATGGTGGGAGATGCGGCCGTCATCCGAGGATTTCGCAGATCTGGCTGGAATGCGATGTTGCAGATCTGGCCGGAATGCGATGTTGCAGATCTGGCCGGAAAAACGTACCTTTTAACGATGTGGGTGGTGAAGAACGGTGACGGCGGTGGTGTAACCTGGCGACGACGATGGTGATTAACGGTGAGGAAGGTGACGGACGGCGGTGGTCATGTAGGGGACGGACGAAGGTGGTGATGAAGGGGACAACAGTGGTGATGTTACCGGACGGACGGCGGTGGTGATGTAGGTGACTGGTTGCAGGTAGAGACGAAAAGACAAAAATGCCCTCACATGCGCCTCACGTGAGGGCATTTAACTGAGTTTTTCTAACCCAGTTAGCGTAAAGGACATAACGTGTAGAAAAAAAAAGTTTAAAGTACACCGCCTGCAAGGAAACTTAGAAAAGGACACGAACCGTAATTTGGCTTTTTTTAAAGGACAAAATTTGTAATTCTGTCGGACATTTATGGTCTATCAAAGTAAGTTTAAAATATTTTTTTATTCCAAGTTTAATGTATTTTTTTTATTTCAAGTTTAAGTTTAATGTACTTTTTTTATTTTAAGTTTAATGTATTTTTTATTTTTAAATTTATATTTCTCTTTATTTTAAATACGTATCTTAATATTTAAATTTATACTATATATGAAAGATAAATATGTTATGGAAGTTATTTGATTAAATTAATTATTGGGGTAGGTGATTATGTGGTAGTTTGTGAAGGCTTTTGAATATTGAGTTTTATTGAAGAAAGTGAGAATTTTAAGGAAAAAAATGTGATTTTTTGATTTAACCGTTTATAAAGGTCCAACGTTATAGATGCTCTAGCTCTATGTAATTCACTTCTCCACTTCTCTTTCACTTCTGGCCAAACTCCCTAACTATCAAAGTGAAGTCCTTTCATTGTTCTTGATTTATTAAGAAACGAATTCTTAAATTACAAAATTCTTTTTTTTATTGTCTCATTTCAAAGTAATTGGGTGTCTTGCTATAGTAGTGACAAATGTTTAATGTATAATCTTCGAATTTCAAGCGTTGATTTTAACAGTTTTTCTAAAAAAGAGACCGTCCCTTCTAAAGCCCAGCATGCATTGGCGAGCACTCTTTTTAGTAAAATTGTTCACGACATGGAGTCACACTTTAACATGACAAGCAGACAAAAAGCCATTTTTGAGTGTCTACAAGCACCATGCTCAAGATTTTCTTCTTGCTATCCCTATAGATGGGTTAGGCCAGCATATGTCTCCAGTGGAGTATCGTAGTATCCTTAAGTATCGCTTTATGATTCCTCTATTTTCGGTTGATGAGATATGTCCTGTTTGTCGTAAGGCGTGTTTAGACTCATATGGGGAGCACGCAGTGCACTGTAAAGAGCTCCCGGGGTTCAAGTACCGACACGATCTGGTTAGGGATGTGCTCTTTGATATATTCAGGCGAGCTGGAATTTCTGTTAAGAAAGAAGTACCTGTGAATTTCCTGACTGACCCCTCGGAGGGAAGATCATCTCTTCGACTGGCTGACATTTTGGTGTTTGGATGGATAGGAGGAAAACACGTGTGTGTGGATTTAACAGGGGTTTCTCCTTTGGTGGGCTTAGGGAGTAGTGGTTTCGCGGTCGGTCAAGCCGCATTAAAAGCTGTTTCAGGTAAGGTGGCAAAACATGAAAAGGCGTGTCTTGACAACCAACATGTATTTATTCCTTTTGCTTTTGACACTTTTGGTTTCCTCGCGCCTGAAGCTGTGTAGCTACTTACCGTGTTCAGCGGGTCATGCATAGTAATGTTATGACTCCAAGATCAGCAAATATAGTTTTTAAAAAATTGGGTTTTGCGATTCAAAAAGGGGTAACGGCGCAGCTTGTTGCCCGCTTGCCTTCTGTTTCGATGTAATCCAAAAGACATGATTTATGATCGTTTAAAAAAAAGTTATAAAAATAAGTAGAAAAATATAGAAGTTCATTTGAGTTTGACCTATACTCCGTTAAAGATCTTGTCGTTTCTTGCTCTTGAAATACCTCATACTTTGGTGTATTTGGAGAGCAAGGAAAGACAAGATTTTTAATAGAGTAAGCACTCCCTACTCAAATTATGAAAAACATAAAAATACAAAGTTACTTTTGGGAGGTTTTAAGATCAAAGAAAAATGTTGATTGGAAGTGTTAGTGTAAATTTGATATGCTAAATATGTAAGCCTTCTATTTTTGTTATTGGGGACTAATATAGCTAGTTCGCCTTTGTTAATACAATGTCGCCATTCAAAGAAAAAGTTTGGTATGTAAATACATGCTTGTACGAATCTTAATGAATAAAATTGAAGGGCCTTTTTGCCTTTAAAACATTCAATATTGAACCAAAGTTGAATGTTGTGGTCCAGATATCATTGTTCATCTTTGTTGACTAATCACTATCTCGACAACACGATGGTAACTTAATTAGTTTGTATATATATGTGATTTTGAATTTTTATTGTTGAACCGCTACAGGTTTTTTTTCTACACCCATTTTATTTAATGTCTTAAGTGAGACTATAAGCCATAATCATTTAGTTGTATGGTGCACACTTGCCACTAGACCACGTTGCGTCGATGCAATGACATGATTTCGGTTGATATCTGTTAGGTTCGTAACAAAAGTAAACGCACGTACAGTCTTACATGCGATAACTACCAACCAAGCACGCTGGCACCACAACTAAACCAAAAAATAAATTTGTCAATGTCAATACACTAAATTAGCATATTTAAAATAAAAAAAAGGCCCACCCTTGATGCGGTGGTGAAACGTTACGAATTCGGTTGGTATCGACTTAGGCAATGAAACTAAACTAAAAAATAAATTCGTCAACGCCCATATACAACAAATTAACATATTTAAAAAAAAAAAAAAAAACTCAAGCTAAACCAAAAAAACAAACTCAGCAATACGACGTCTAACCGACATGAATTTAGTTGGTATCAGCTTTAGATCGTAAACATAAATAATTAACAATAAAGTAACATAAAAAAATAAATAAAAAAAACTCAATCTAAAAATAAATTCATCAGGTCCAAATATAAAAAAAAAATAAACAACTCTGAATATATATAAAAAAAAAAGAAGACGTGACACACTAACAAAAAAACCCAACACAAAACAACGTTAATTCAATTGGTATCAACATTAAGTCGTAATCATAAATTAGTAAATAAAAAAAGGAATCATATTTAAAAAATGGGTGACGTTACCCCACTGCCACGTGAACCTTGTGACACCACACATGCATATTTATCTTATATGTTATCATGTCCCTAATATATTTAACATATAAAAGTTATGGTAAAACTTTTACTGTCACATACGTATAAAAATCATGTATTACAATTTACACATAATTATTTAAAGCACATAGTTTTTTTTACACAAACACCTACCCTTTTTTCTCCATCAACCATCTTCATCATCTACCCCACTGATACTGAAGAAACACTAAGCGACCCCGGCAGATTACGGATAATCTTAGGGTCAAGTAGATGTTTCCCACGAGGGTTAGGTCAGGCAAAAATGGTTATTCTTCTGATGACCTGCAAAACAGACACCGTGAGCTCGTCACTAAGAAGGGGGGGTACCTCCTTGTGACCACCCTCCGGCTTGAGAATCAGACTAGATTGCTCTGAATATAAATGTATGTTAAGAGAAATAGCTAGAGCAGATAAGATATGTGATGGTATATGATCGTATATGATAAGATAATGATACCGTTCCAAGATGTTGGAGTATTTATAGCCGAAGGTAGGTTTCCAAGCAGGTACAGCCAACTGTTTAATATTCCTTTTCTACCAACTGTGGGCTACGCACGTGCCATGCTGGTGGTTGGTGGGTAGGCAGCGGCTGATAGTGACATGGCCGGCTGTGTACTATTCCTTTTCCACCAACTGCAGGCTATGTACGTGCCACGATGAGGGTTGGTGAGTAGGCAGCGGCTGATAATGACATTAAGTACTAAAGCGTGCTGCTCGTCGTACTGTTGTCAGTGAGCTGTCACCCTGTGATTGGTTCATGGGCTGCTTTGGTCAGATCTTGTCTATTTTGTCCATACCTTGGCAGGTATAGTACAAAAGATCCTCCAGAAGCGTACGGACTGGCTCATTTAGGCGGGAGTATTCCCGCCTTGCTCATTCCTTCTTCAGGTGACATTACTGAATTATTGAGAGTTAGTGCCTTGTGCGTGTAGCCTTGCTATTAGTGCGGGTAGCCTTCCCTGATGGCTTGTATCTGCAGCTGCGGGAACAGGCGGGGTACATCACCATTGGGAGGCTTTTCCTGCGGGAACAGCTGGCGTACTGCGCGTAAGGTCTTCATCTCTCTGAGCATGGTGGGTCCTGCGGAACCAGTTGGTCTTTGCGCAGACGTCCCTCTTCAAGGTGAGTCTTGCGGGTCCAACTGGGCCCTGCTGGGACCTACCTCTTCAAGTCCCCCCAGTCCAATGTTCTTCTCATGAATTGTTAATAAGTGAGGTGAACTTTTGGACTTAAGCAAAGGGTTTTGAAAAGGGTTTTTTGTTTTAAGGTTTTCCGTGGGGATTCTTCCCGCGGTTATCCTAATGTCACGTGTAGAAATTCCCGACTTTTCTGCTTGATCTTTGGGTATGATGCGGGTAGGTGTGTAACCTCCTCGCAAGTAAGGAGCGTTGAGTTTCACTTGTAGATTCTCCACGACATTTTGGTAGTTTTAGACATAGTGATCAATTATGTTAAACAACCAATTCCATCTTGGAGCTTCAAACAATCTAGTTCTCAACGTTCCCGCTATGCGGGGGTGTTATTTCCCTTTCCACAAGCATGGCCCAGAAGATCCTTCTTGTTTTTAATTCCCTGCAAGTGCTAAGTATGTGAAGGGTTTCGCCTTGACACTGTACCCGCACTCGTCTTATAATTACTTGACTTCCAAGGTATTCTTGGCTTCAATTCCCTGCAGGTGCTAAGTATGTGAAGGGTTTCACCTTGACACTGTACCCGCACTTGTCTTACAGTTTCTTGGTTACCAATGTATTCTTGGCTTCAATTCCCTGCAGGTGCTAAGTATGTGAAGGGTTTCGCCTTAACACTGTACCCGCACTTGTCTTACGGTTTCTTGGTTACCAAGGTATTCTTGGCTTCAATTCCCTGCAGGTGCTAAGTATGTGAAGGGTTTCGCCTTGACACTGTACCCGCACTTGTCTTACGGTTTCTTGGTTACCAAGGTAAGGGGGTATATTCCCTCTTATTTTTGAATCTTTGAATCTTTTTGAATCTTTTTGAAATTCGAAGAGTTGGTGAAAGGATAAGAACAGTCCAAACTGTTGAAGGGACGTTAGCGTCGTCTGACAGTTTCTTCTGACAGTTTCAGGACGTGCAGGCAGTTATGGCGACGTGACAGTATATGGTCATTCTAGACGCTTTTTCAGGCGCGTGGGCGCGAGTTTTCGAGCGCGTGGGCGCGAATTTTACGGCACGCGTCCTGTCGACAGCTGTTGCCAGCTTGCTTTCCACGTGTCGTTGTCTCATTGTGCCTGCGCTTTTCCCTCTCCCCCGCATTAAATTCATCACATTCATTGCGATGGGTATATAAAGGGGGAAGAGGATGCATCTCAACTTACACCTTCACTTCACTCTTCTTCTTTTAAACGATTTCTGGCGAATACTCTAACTTTTCCGCCGAGCATTCTCCTGAAATCGTTCTCTTTCATACCTCCAAAATGTCTTCTACTCATGATCCTGAGGTTACTGCCGAAGAGTCCGACGTATACCCTGAGAACCCGATGTCCGCGTCTGACAAGGACGATAAGAGTACTGCTGGCGAGTGCCAGTGTGCTCTTTCTGTCGATCTATACAGCTATATCGTCAAGAAGTTCATGCTCGATCCTTACGAGCCTGAGTTTCCGGAGCCTCACCAGACGGTGTACGATGCCCCCAAGGGTAAGATAGGGGTTTATGCCTCATCCTTCCTATATGGGAATCTCAGATTCCCATTAACGAAGTTCGTATACCGTGTTCTGGAGAAACACGGTGTACATTTGACGGAGGTGCACCAGATGGCGATCGCAAAGGTTCGCCACTTTGAATGGGTGTGCCGCATTCTGGGCGTTGAGCCCCGCGTCGACCGCCTGATGACCTTCTATTCCTGGAGGTGCATCCAGGGCTGGTATACCTTGGTCACTTGGATCAAGGGTTTGAAGATCTGTGCTACCGAGCGTAGTCTTCGGTCTTGGAAGCGGGAGTTTTTCTATATCTCCGCTCGCGTCGTCCCCAAAGCGATGACGTTCAAGAACGGGAGAGCACTCCCCAACCTTCACGCCTCCAACTACCAGGAGACTGAATGGTTTACCAAGATCTCCCGGATCCAGACTCCGGTTTACCGCTTTGCGGAGTCTGGGATGGTGATGCTCGGGATGAGCCGGGTATGGAAGGATGCCGGTTCTGGGACGCCGCAAGTACCTATCATCCTTGAATACGGTTCGAATTCTATTCCCTACGGTATGCTCCATCTCTTTTTGCTGATTTAGGGTTTTTCTTCTAACTGTTTTTCTGTTTATTTTCAGAGGGAAACAACTTGCAATCTCTTCTGCAACCGCGTGAGAACGGTGGTCCCGCTCGGCTGGGTACTCGTGCTCTTGATGAGAACGAGTTGCCCATCCTGGAGCAAACGGCGGATAGGTTCGTGGAGGTCTACCCGCCGGGCCACGAGATTTTGAGCGCCACGCGGCCAGGTAAGGGATTCTTTAACCCTCGCCCTCTTCATGCTCAAACCTCTGCTGGAGTTTCCCTAATTTTATCATCTTCTGATGAGGGATCCGCAGATGGGCCTTTCTTCGTGAGGAAGAAGAAAGCTGCTGGTGTGAAGGGCAAGGCGAAGGTCGCCTCTACCGCCGATCAGGGAAATCGGTCCGACTCGGAGACCGAAAGCGAGGAGGCAGTGGGGAACCCTGGTGATGGTGAGACCACTGTTCCGGAGGTTGAGACAGCTGTCACATCCGGGCAGCCCAGTACGACGATGGTGACCGGCGTGAAGAGGCCGGCTCCATCGGGTTCGTCCCCGCCTGTCAGAACCTTCAAGCTCAAGAAAACCCGTAAGTATATATTAATCTTACCCGCAATTCTTTCCGCCATTGTTTTTAATATGTTGTCTTCATGCAGGCGTGGATGCAACCGCATTCCAGAGTGGAGCGGGAAGGAGCATCTCTGGACCCATGACGGTAGGTTTGGTCAATCTACCCGAGGCGATGACCCAGGCGGCTGCGCCTGTTTGCAGTGTTGTATCAGTTGCTCATCCCGTTGAGGCAACTTTTCCAATTGTGACGTCATCTCCGCCGGCTGTCAGTGCCATCTTTACTGCATCCTTCACTGAGCCGGCGGTGATTTTTTCTGCGGGCTCCTCCGCAGCGGCGGCCTCGGTTGTGAGTTCACCTCCGATGGTCTCTACCGCGGCGGCTTCAACCGTGCCTCCGGCACCGGCGACTACCTCGTCCCCGGTCGGTTCATCAGGTATGTTCAGGGTTGGGGCTTCTAGCCAATCTCTGCCTCCTTCCCATCTGCCTGACCTCTTGGATGGATATCCCTTAGGTTCAGGTGATGGGATTGGCGGCTACCGGCCTGTTGTCGACCCTACAGGTGCGTAGGGTTATTTTGGCCTATTATCTTTTTTTTTTAATCATTTTTTCCTAACCGCCTTTTGTTTTTGCAGTTTCGGATTCCAATGAGGTGTATGTTCCACGGTGGAACATCCGCCGGGGAACAACCCTTCGAACGGTTGTGGACTGCGTCGAGTGGGAGCGTCACGCAGCCCCAAGTGGTGCGTTGGGGGAAGCCATGTCTAGCTACCAGGAGGGTAGGCTGACGAATGAGCTTCGGATTCTCCTTGCCCGGATGCAGCCGCGCGTCGAGTTGCTTTGTCATGAAAACGACAAGTTAAAGGCGGCGCGTAGCCAGGAAGTGGCTCAGGCGCGGGCTATCCGGGAGGAGAACAGGAGACTTGCCGCCATTGCTGCGGAGAAGGAAAAGGCCTTCAAGGCCCTCGAGGTTGAAGTTCAGGCCCGGCTCGAGGCCCGTTCCAAGGCTACCCAAGCTGTTAACGAACAGCTTAGGTTGGCTAAGGAAACTGCGCGGAACGCGACCGAGAGGGCCACCAGAGCTGAAGCCATTGCTGAGCCTTTGCGCGCTGAGAATGAGGAGCTTAAAGCCAAACTAGAGAGGCTTCAGCAGGCTCATGATGCTTTGGCTTTAGAAGATGCCAAAAAGCTCCAAGAGATCTTGGACCAGAGGGGTATGCTTGACCACACTGAGCGTAAGCTGAAGGGCGTTGAAGAGGCTGCTGCTAAGGAAGTGTTGCTTGCCAACCTTAACAAAAATGAAGCCGAACGCGCCCGTGACCAAGCTCAAGCTGCCCTCCAGGAAGCTCTGATCACCAAGGAATGGCTTCTACGAGAAGCGTTGTCGCAGGTATGCGTAGCTTCATAATATCTTTACGCTTTTCTTTATACTTAGAAAAGTTGATACATATATATATATATTTTTGTAGGTTGTGCATCGGATCTTCACGAACACATCTTATGACGATGCCATGAGCGCAGCCCTCAACGCTTCCCATGAGGATGGGGAAAAGGTTGGTTTCTTGCTTGGTCTGGGGTTTGTTGAGAAGGGCATCCCGCCTTCCAACTTCCCTCTTTATGATGTGGACATTGAAGCTACTTACGGCCAAGCAGTGAACCAGTATGCTGCCTTCCCGCATCCGGTGGTGGAGAAGGTGAACGAAATTGCTGCTGCTGATGATGGGCTAACTATTCTCAAGGCTTTCCTTGAACCGCCACAGCCAACTGATGGTGCGGGTTCGAGTGGGTTTGGAGGGAGTGGTCCTGAAGTTTGAACCTTGAGATCCCTTCCCACCGTTAGGATAGATTTACATTACTGTAGGCGGGTAGATACCTGGCCATTCTTGTAATGTTTGAATTTTTTGAAATATAAATGTTTGTGCGGGTAGGACCGTCACTTTCACTTAATGACTTGCTTTATAAACGTTATATGACTTGCTCATGCATATTATAGTTTAATTTGGCACTTGTTTTGCCTCAAAAACAATATATGATTCGCTCGTGCATACTTTAGTTTAACTTAGCAATTTTCCAAGTGTTTTGGATAAGTTAACCTTTCGACGCGTGGTTGTCAATAGGTTAGTATTCAGTTTCCTCTATCATGATTGTGCGGGTAGGACCGTCACTTTCATTTAGTGGGATGACCAATCTTCACCTATAACTGACCTGCGTGAAGGTTTTCCTCATCTTTTCCTTAGAAATTTTTGCCGTTTTGTGTTTATGCGGGTTTTGCCGCCTTCCACACGCAACGACTTACTTCCCCACTTATTTATGCGGTGAATACCGGCATCAGTGTTTTGAATAAGTTAACATTTCGACGCGCGGTTGTCAATAGGTTAATGTTCAGTTTCCTCTATCATGGTTGTGCGGGTAGGACCGTCACTTTCATTTAGTGGGATGACCAAACTTCACCTATAAATGACCTGCGTGAAGGTTTTCCTCATCTTTTCCTTAGAAATTTTTGCCGTTTTGTGTTTATGCGGGTTTTGCCGCCTTCCACACGCAACGACTTACTTCCCCACTTATTTATGCGGTGAATACCGGCATATCAGTGTGGTCAGATCATAAGTATAAATGTAAGACCATCAGCGTCAATGTGATAAGGAGAATCATTTCCATTAGAAGTGGCTCTAGGCCTTTTCTTTACAAGTTTGGAATTGATCTACATGCAGCATGTGTAATTGAGCTCCCTTCCATGTTCTTGGGATGGGGGTGTCATCGAGCCTTTCGAGCCGATATGCACCTGGTTCGGAATCTAGTTGTTTACGCAGTATGTAGTCTCCAACATTGAAGCTGCAGTTTCATCCGTGTTTTCCCCAACTGGGGTTCTACACGCATTAGCCTGCTTAGCGTCCATTACGCCACGAGGTGAGTGAGTTTCCCATTTCTGACGAATGCTTCGACGACGTCCTTCAAGGATACGCATTCCTCCGTGGTATGGCCTTTTGTCCTGTGGAAGTCACAGGATTTGCTCTGATCAGCGTTGTGACGCTGTCGGATTATTGGAGCCTTTGGCCATGGGAGCCTCTCGGTGGCATATATTTCGGTGACACTTTTGGTGAGTGGCGTCCATCTGGAGTTCCGGTTCGACGACTGCATGTTATCCCTTCCGCCTAACCGAGGGTGCGAGCCGGATGAGGTGTCAAAGTTTACCCTTGACTGCCAAATACCAAGCTTCCTCTTTTTGTTTTGTCGGGCGGTAAGGACGTTGTTTTCTCTTGTTTTTTGAGTGTAGAGGTTTGTGCTCTGGGGAAGATCTCTACCCAGTTGCTTTTCCGTTTCCGCGAAGCGTTTAGCTGCTGTCATGATGGCATCCCACGTGGATGGCATGCCATCTTTACCCGTTAAGGTGCGGATGAGCTCTGGGTCTTCCGCGCCCTGGATGAAAGCAGCGCGAACAAGATCTTCGCTAATAGTACCCAGACTTAGCTTTTTTGAATTGAAGCACGTGATGAAGTTTAGTAAAGACTCATCTTCCTCTCGGATGCAGTTGAGGATCGTCCATTGCTCTTCAGTATACTTTCTTTGTTGACTGAAGTGTTGGCTGAACTTCTGCTGGAAGTCTGCCCAATCGTAGATGTGATGGACCGGTAGACGGTCGAACCACGCTCTGGCTGCCCCAACAAGCGTCATTTGGAACATGTAACACCACGTGGGTTCCCTCCAATTGCTGACGGTTGCCCCCGCTATGAATCTGTTCAAATGATCGTCTGGGTCAGATATACCATCATATGTGCCTATGTTGGACATTTGTTTGGCACTTTTCGGGGCAATTGCTTCCGCAATGTCCCTTGCAAATTTGGACGTTCCCGCATTTGCAACAGTTGGTCTGAAGGTTTTAGAGAAGTCACGTGGGTTTCCACCCGCGTTTTTTGGTTTAAAGGTTTCTCCAAAATTTCTTCTGTGGAAATCTGCTTGTTTACGCTTCCCTTTCGCCCTATGGCGCGGGTTTGCGTCACTGTCAGATTCTTCCCAATCTTTATCATACTCGCACTGATTACTCATGTTGAGCTGTTGTCGAGTGCTTCCGATTTCGTCAGCCTGTTGGAGTGAACGTAAGCGTAAAGGCGAAGAATACTTACAACTTAATCAGACACTACGGGTTGAAGTCAATTCGGGGTGACTTGGGGAAAGCCAAATACGCTTTGAGAATAGATAGGAGGCATCATAATCTCTGAGTTGTTGCCCACTTAATTTTTGAGCTTAATTGAACTTAACTCTTATCACAGAAACGATGAAAACCATCTTAAGTTATTTACCTGCTTACAACCTGTTTCTTTATGTCATAATACAGCTAAACACGGATCTATGTGACAGTCACGTAGTTAGTATGATTCCTGTTCGGATCTTTTCTAAAACGTAGTAGTCCCTGTCGAGACTGAAATTTGATCCCTTGTACTTTAATTTTTAAAAGTTTTTCGTACTTAGGTAGTTTATGATTTTATAACTGGTTACTTGGACTTGATCGTGTCATTTAATTCTTAAAGGGAAGTTTTTAAAACTTAATTGCAAAATGTTCAAACTATAGGGGTTTATTTTGTAAAATCGGCGAACTTGTGAATAACTTCGCCCTAGGCGACGTTATCCACAATTTCGCCTGTGTAACTCCGCCCCTATATAAAGAATACTTAAGGTCAAACAGTTCATTATTTTCTGAAATTCGGCGAACTTATTCTCTCGATTAATCCAGCGAACTTGTCCGTTTTCCAGCGAACTTATCGTTTTTTTTTCGATCCTTGTGCTTATTTTTCCAGTTTCCGTTTCGATTTCAAGGTGTGTGTTGTCATTATATCGTATAATCCTTGTTCTCCGATGTTAATCAGTGGTCGTTTCGACCCGGTTATGGACCTCGGACCGTCGGACCGTTCAATCGGATTTTTCAAAAATTGTTTTACGTGGTTCTAATCAGTTTGATCGTCTAAATAACCTTAAAATCATGTGTTTCGGACCCCTCAATCGTCAAACTAACCATGAAACATCAGATTTCCGAGTTTGAATCTGCTTACTGTCGCCGATTCATATTCAGGCGAACTTATAGGTTAAGCGAAGTTATCCGTAACTTCGCCTAAGGTTTAACTTCGCCTGATAATGAATTATGCAACAGTATATGAGGCGATGTTGTGGTTAGGCGAAGTTATCATTAACTTCGCCTGGACCTTTTACTTAAAAGTTAATAGACGAAGTTACAGTTGAAGCGAAGTTGTTTACCAACTTCGCCCCACCTTTAACTTCGCCTATACAGAATAATCACAACTTCGCTCATGGTAACAGGCGAACTTGTGGTTTGCCTTGACGGTCATCTAACTTGATCTGTTTGTTGCAGATATGGCTGCAGTAGCAGGTGCTGGAGGAGATGATGGAGGAGATAATGAGAGACAATTCTTTCCGGGTCATAACATGTATATCACACTTGACCCAGACGCGAGTGGAGTAGATGATTTCCGCGAAATCATCACATTCCTGCTACGCTCGCGGATATTCCACGCCATTACGACAACTCTGCCGATTTCCTTGCCCAACATTGAGGATTTCCGGCAGACGGTGGAATATGACTGCCGCGTCGACCCCCCGGTGATGCGTGCAACGGTAAATGGTCAGGATGTTCAGTTCTCGTCTGAACAAATCCGGGTGGCTTTGCAATTCGGAGAGGAGACGAGGGACGACCCGACAGAGTTTGTTGCTCTGTTCCGTGATGGAGCATTTCTACGAATGGGATATTCTGGTCCCTTGGGGGATACACAAAGAAGGAAAGGTTTCTTGCTCGATCAGTGGCGCTTCCTCATGCACGTAATGATTGTCTGCATGTCAGGGAGGAAGGCGGGCACTGACGGGATGGGCGCGACCTTGCAGTCGGCGATGACTGCTCTGACTTATAACAAGCGTTACAGCTTGAGTCAGATGGTCTTCTATGAGATTGATCGACAGCGAAGGGCGATGGGGCGTGAGAGATTCATCATGTATCCAAGATTTCTCAAAATGATCTTGAATCATGTTGCTCCCACGTTGCCTCAACGTCGCCCTATCAGATACGTTGAGAGTGTGAACAAGCGTATCTTTGCTCAATGTAGAACTTCGAGTGCTAGAAGCAAGCCTGAACTGCGTCCTATGCATACTCCACTGTTTGGGTATTTAATCAACCCGGAGTATGTTCCTGCTAATGGGGACGAGTTTAGAGATCCTCAAACACAACAGGCGGGAGCACCTCAAGATGTACCTGCTGCGCCTGTTGTGACAGCTGAAGAAGAGGTAGACCTTGACGCTGCTTTTGGCGGCCAAGGATTTTTTGACATGGACCGTGTTGACTTCAAGAAAATATACAGGTCTCGGTTCCACAGAGTACGGGAGTAAATGTTACTAGAGCAGCTACGACGGTGGATGACTCAGATTTTGATGATGTAATGGATGAGGCAAGACGTATGATGGTGACTCAAGAGAGGACGTATGGGAAGAGAAAGAGGACAGATTACAACAGTGAGTCAGAAGAAGAAGACATTCATAAGTTGATCAGACGTTCAAGAAGGGACAGGACAGGTGCAGGTAGGGGAGCTGGTGAGAGCTCTAGAGTCATACGTTTCGCTCCGCCCGCACTGTCCGGTATGTCAATTGTCCCTACACCATTACAGGTCACAAGGCCAAGCGCCACGGACGTTCCCGTGGTGGCTACATCATCATCTGTTGGCCTCCCATCCATCACACTCCAGCTGACGACTCCAGATATTGTATCGTTGCCGCCTCCAACGCTTACTCCGTCGGAGGTTGTTGCACAGGTTATTGAGTCGACAGTGGTTCACACTGCAGGGTTGTCGGTCACGATACCACCTGCGGTTACGTCCACAGCTACTTCTGATGTCCCGGTTTCATTCGAAATCCCTCCTCTGTATACTCTAGACATATCTCACATGAGGTTCGATTTCGATGCAACCCTATCAGACTCGGAAAGAATAGCTGCACTAGAGCGGGTCGTGGCAGAGCAATCTAGGATATATCTTATCCAGACCCAGGCTATTCAGCACCTAGTAGCAGAAAATCAACTACAGTCGTCCCTCCAGGTTGAACATGGAAAAATTATAGATGCTATGAAGGAGTTCTTGGCATCTCAGGGGTAGACGAGCTGTAAAGGCGACGAGCTCAGGACAAAGGAGAAGGAATGATAGAGAAGATGATCCCAATGCGTCGAAAGATGCAGGTGGTGAGCTACCAAGAACTACTCAAGCTCTTGGAACTTCCACAACTCAGGGGGAGTCGACATCTGCAGCTGGTGATGATGTGGTGGTGGTGGACGTAGAGGAGATGGTTGATGACTTGGTTGGTGATGATGATATTCTACCAAGTGATGTGATAGAGAAGATTGGAGAAGATATTGTGATTGATACAGAGATAGAAGAGGGAGAGATAGTAGAAGAGAATGTGGAGCATGAGATACCAGATGTTGAGAAAGCAGGTTTGAGTGAACAGATTGGAAGCGATGAGTCTGAATGGGAAGAGCAGCCTAGATGGAAGGAAGGCTATGCTCAGTGGTTCGTCAAAACGAAGAAACCGGCGGTCCCTACAATGTTTAAGAAGAGTTACAACATTAAAGGCTATGCTGAAGCGAAGAAAGGGATTATTTGCTGGATCTATGATGAGCAGTTGAGGCTCTTCGTGATTAAAAGGTATGACGGTGTTCAGTATTTTAAAAGACTGTTAAGATCATTTAATACACTGCCGGAATGTGAAGTGAAAGACTTAGCCAGATTGGGGTTAATCAATCGAAGTGACGATAATATGGCTAGAGTTATTGGGAAGATAGTATGGAAAGAAAGTATTAAAGAGAAAAAGTTTGAGTTGTTAAAACCACAGAAAGGGAAATTAGTTGAAGATACTGAAAGAGGAATGAGAGCAGATGGCAAACCTTGGATGGTGATGAAATATAAGCCGATTCGGTGTTTGAAAGAGGTTCCAATGAAGACTATGTCTCAAGATGTGCTGAAAGATCTGAAATGGTGGTATGTGGATTGCCAGACTGCTGAAGCCGTGATGGAAGACGAAGACGAACAAGAAGTGCTAAGAGTGTATGATCCGATGCATCTTGTTAATTTATCTAAAGCTGATCTGCAGGTGTTAAACGAGAAGAAGATATTCTATATTCCTGCTTGGAAAGGCGAAGCGAGGAAATATCAGCGAGTAGTCACGGTCTGTGTAAGAGAGGGAGTGCATGCATGAAGATTACAAGACAAGTGCTTAAAGATAAAGATATGAAGCTACTGCCAAGGGGGAGTCTGTTGGTGCATAATGTCAGTAGTTCATAGTCTAGTGTCTGTAATCCAGTCTGTAATGTTAATTGTGTTTTGTTTATGTTTAAGCGAAGTTACTGACAAGTTCGCTTATCAGGCGAACTTGTTAGTCAAGCGAAGTTAGCAACAACTTCGCCTGAACATATCAGGCGAAGTTGTCGTGTATTTATACGCTAGGTCACGGCTTGTTTAGTGTTTTTTGAAGGTAATCGTATACAGACGTGTGTGAGTCGAGAGACGTGAGAACCAGAGAGTATTGAGTCTGTATTCAGTGATTATATCACGTGTTTCGGTTATAATATAACGTGTGTTCGTTTATTCGTATCGTGTGTTTGTTTGATTCGTGTTCTACGCTCGTAACAACCTACGCAGGGATTCCGCACCTGTGTAGATCGAGATATCCCGTGCAGATCCATCCAGGGAACCTACAAAGCGTTCATCCAACTCAGCTTGGAATTCCTTCTGACGTGCTTCCGCCCACGCTTTAACTTGATCAAGTGTTTGGCGGGGGAGCCTCGTCTGTTGTCTCTCCAACTGGGTATCGGTGAATCCCAGGGGAGGATTATTTACCGCACTTGCCCCGGGTTGGGTAACCGGGGTAGTGTTCGTAAATATTGTGTACCCGCCGGTGTTCCCCCCAGTAGCTGGGGTTTTGGTTACCGGAGTTTCTTGGTCACTCGCTGGCCTTGGCACCGGAGTAACCTTAACCATCTTTCCTGAGGTTTTGAAAAAACTGAAAATTAGTTCTAGCTTTTATGCACGGATGGCGCCAATGAAGAAACACTAAGCGACCCCGGCAGATTACGGATAATCTTAGGGTCAAGTAGATGTTTCCCACGAGGGTTAGGTCCGGCAAAGATGGTTATTCTTCTGATGACCTGCAAAACAGACACCGTGAGCTCGTCACTGAGAAGGGGGGGTACCTCCTTGTGACCACCCTCCGGCGTGAGAATCAGACTAGATTGCTCTGAATAAAAATGTATATTAAGAGAAACAGCTAGAGCAGATAAGATATGTGATGGTATATGATCGTATATGATAAGATAATGATACCGTTCCAAGATGTTGGAGTATTTATAGCCGAAGGTAGGTTTCCAAGCAGGTACAGCCAGCTGTATAATATTCCTTTTCTACCAACTGTGGGCTACGCACGTGCCATGCTGGTGGTTGGTGGGTAGGCAGTGGCTGATAGTGACATGGCCGGCTGTGTACTATTCCTTTTCCACCAACTGCAGGCTATGTACGTGCCACGATGAGGGTTGGTGAGTAGGCAGCGGCTGATAGTGACATTAAGTACTAGAGCGTGCTGCTCGTCGTACTGTTGTCAGTGAGCTGTCACCCTGTGATTGGTTCATGGGCTGCTTTGGTTAGATCTTGTCTATTTTGTCCATACCTTGGCAGGTGTAGTACAAAAGATCCTCCAGAAGCGTACGGACTGGCTAATTTGGGCGGGAGTATTCCCGCCTTGCTCATTCCTTCTTCAGGTGACATTACTGAATTATTGAGAGTTAGTGCCTTGTGCGTGTAGCCTTGCTATTAGTGCGTGTAGCCTTCTCTGATGGCTTGTATCCGCAGCTGCGGGAACAGGCGGGGTACTTCACCATTGGGAGGCTTTTCCTGCGGGAACAGCTGGCGTACTGCGCGTAAGGTCTTCATCTCTCTGAGCATGGTGGGTCCTGCGGAACCAATTGGTCTTTGCGCAGACGTCCCTCTTCAAGGTGAGTCTTGCGGGTCCAACTGGGCCTTGCTGGGACCTACCTCTTCAGATACCGACCGACCACCACTCCGGCGATCATTATACTACATATAATAGCAAAACCAATTGTATGTATGTATGGATACATGCATGTATGTGTGTGTATGTTTTTCTATGTATCTATGTATTACGTGCTTATGTTTTTATGTAAGTAGTTTATATATGATTTTTTGTGTACACGAATGATTTAAATATATGATCTTAAGCGTGATTCCAACTTTAAGGCATCTTAAACTCTGGTGTGGCCTAATAATTTTAGGGACCTAAAGCAAAAATCCGGGCCCTACCGATAATTAAAGGGATGAAATTAAAAAGGTTATAACTTTATAAGTTTTTTATTTTTGTAATTTATATTAGGTATATTGATTTTTATTAATCTTAACTATCGTCTTTTGGTCGTTGTCGGTCCCAACTAACGAATTGACTGCTGATGGTCCCGACTTTTAACGTATTTGTTCCCAACGGTCCGCGACTAACAGAATCCTAATGCCGTTATTTGCAGGTCGTCGGAAAAACGTTTTTGGCCGGAAAACTCAACATTTTTGTCCCAACATCTTTGTAACTTTGTATCAGATCTTTATGAAACTTTTTCTAGTAAAAGCCACAATTATTGAGGTCGCCGGAACTATAGAACCCTCGTCGGAATTGGTTGGTGGTGCTCAAGTGGTAGTGGTGAGTCAATTGATGCTGGTGGCGGTGTTTGGGTGGTGTTTTCTGGAAAAAAAGGTGACTTTTCCGACAAACACGTTTTTCCGGTGACCTGCAACTAACGGTGTTAGGATTTCATTAGTCGCAGACTGTTGATACAAATACGTTAAAATTTGGGGCCGTCAACAGCCAATTCGTTAGTTGGGACCGATAGCGAACAAAAGAAGATAGTTGGGATTAATAAAAATCAATATGCCTTTATATTATAATACTAAATTTTATCCCCCGTATTACGGAGGTTGTTTTACATTATTCGTTTTTAATATATATATATATATATAGGTAGAGGATCAAGAGAAAACTCACATTTAGAGAGAAAACTAAAAAACTCTTAAAGAATTATTTTTAATTAAAAATAAAAAAATATTTTCAAAATTTTGTTTTAGCCATTATTCTTATATTTTTTTTATATTTCACTCGAAAAATATAAAAAAAATAAAAATAAATAAAAAAAAAACCGCTGTAATGCACATACGTATTACTGTGCGATACCGTTATATTACACATGTGTATTACTATGTATTTTTGAGTTTAATAGTGTTTTATTGCATATATTCAATAATTGTGTATTGTATATGTGTAGTAGTGTTGTATTATATGGAAAAAAAATAATAATAAAATAAAAGTCGATGTGGTGCACATGTGCGTTAATGTTGTATTACACATGCGTACTAATGTGTATTCGATGTGTGTATTAATCTTATATTGCATATATATAATAGTGTGTATCAAATATGTGCAATAGTGTTATATTCTATGCAATACAAACAATTTTTTTTTGAACCATTAACAATATATAAGAATAATGGAAAAAAAAAGAAACTTAAAAAAAAAATTTAAAAATAGTTTTTTAGAAGTTTTTAGAATTTTTTAAGTTTTCTCTTTAAGAGGAGTTTTCACTAGAACCCACCCCTATATATATATATATATATATGGATTTTAATTTTATTTATTGTAAGAAGTTAATAATTAATATGCTTGAGGTTTGATGATAAAATGGTTTCACAAATAAATGATATGTTATAATCCGGTTTAAAAGCCATCTGGGTTTTGTGATACCTATTACTGTTTATTTTCTTTAGGAAAATTGGTTTTAAATAATCCCAACTATCACCTATTGGCAAATAACAGGCCCAACTTTGCACTTGGCTGGTGGCGGTCCTAACTAAAGGTGTATTTGTTCTTAACGGGCCGCGACTAACGGATGTTAACCCCGTTAGTGATTTGCTGAAGTTGACTTTCTTCTCCGGCCTGAAACCTGCAACTCTCCTCCATTCTCCCTAATATCGTTACACCGTCTCTCTCTCTATCTTTCCCCTCATACGAAACCTAACCGACGTGTCGCCATCGTTGTCTCCGGTGAAGTCCACCCTCGTCAATCATGCATCATTCAAGGTAATTGACACTTCTTTCGACTTGTTTTGACCCCCTTAACAAAAGACCTATGCTTATTTTGTAGATCGTGTAACATTGATTTTGAATTTTGAAAATAAGATCGGGTTTGGTATCTAGGGATTGGCCATGGAAGAAGATGTAATGTACTTAATTTTCAAATTTCTGATGTGTTTTGAAGAGGGAGGGAGACGGTGTGATGATATTAGGGAGAATGGAGGCGAGTTGCAGGTTTCCGGCAGGTTTTCGACCGGAGAAGAAGGTCAACGTCAGCAAATCACTAACGGGGTTAAGATCCGTTAGTCGCGGCCCGTTAAGAACAAATACCCCTTTAGTTAGAACCGCCACCAGCCAAGTGCAAAGTTGGGCCTGCTATTTGCCAATATGTGATAGTTGGGATTATTTGAAATCAATTTTCCTTTTCTTTATTATAAAATTGTTTCTTAATTATCAATAATATCTTTTTTTAAATAAAATAGGATATTAATTTTTAGTATATCCCTATTTTATAGGATTTTCATATCAAATATTTGATGAGATTAATTTTAAATATAATGAGATGTTATAACCCGTTTAAGAGCTATATGAATTTAGTGAGACCTTTACCCATGAATTCGGGTCAAATGCATGAGAAGTCTACATCTACAAATAAAGCAATCTGATGGCTTGAGAGAATGGTTGTTTTACATTTTTCGTTTTTCAATATTTATTTTTTGGATTTTAATTTTCTTTACTGTGAGAAAGTTAATAATATACTTAGGGTTCGATGATGAAAGGGTTTCATAAATAAATGATATGTTATAACCCGTTTAAAAGCTATCTGGATTTGGTGACCCATGAACGCTTATTTTTTTCATTGTTTTAAAACTCCCGAGTAGGCAGCCGAGTACTCCCTGATTACTCCCCGCCTTATCAAGTACTCCACGCCTCGGCCGAGTACTCCGTAGGTATTTTCCGAGTAATCCCCGACTACTCCCGAGTACTCGCAACTCCCTAGTCGACCGCCTAGGACCACCTAACGACTTTTACAACCTTGATTTTTTTACTATAAAATTGTTTATTAATTATAAATAATATATATTTCTTTTTAAATTAGATATTAAATTTTAGTATATCCCTATTTTATATGATTTTCTTATCAAATAATTGGTAAGATTAATTTTTAATTTAATGAGATGTTATAACCCGTTTAAAAGCTATCTAGTTTTGGTAAGATCCATACCCATGAATTTAAGTTAAATCAATGAGAGACCTCCATTTAAAAATCAAGCAATCTGGTGGCTTCCAAACAGGGGGGAGCCACCACATCGCGACACGTAGGATTTTAGGGTTTTCATTTATATATATTATAGATATACCTTTATATTATCACTAGATTTTATCCCCTGTATTACAGGGTTTTTTTTACATTATTCGTTTTTAATATATATATATATATATATATAGATTTTAATTTTATTTATTGTAAGAAAGTTAATAATTAATATACTTGAGGTTTAAAGATAAAATTGTTTCACAAATAAATGATATGTTATAATACGGTTTAAAAGCTATCTAGGTTTGGTGATACCCATTACTCGTTTATTTTCTTTATTATAAAATTGTTTCTTAATTATAAATAATATCTTTTTCTAAATAAAATAGGATATTAATTTTTAGTATATCCCTATTTTATTGGATTTTCATATCAAATATTTGATAAGATTAATTTTTAATATAATGAGATGTTATAACCGCTTAAGAGAGCTATCTGAGTCTGGTGAAACCTTTACCCATGAATTTGGGTCAAATGCGTGAGAAACCTTTATTTACAAATAAAGCAATCTGATGGCTTGAGAGAATGGTTGTTTTACATTTTTCGTTTTTTAATATTTATTTTTTGGATTTTAATTTTCTTTATTTTAAGAAAATTAATAGTATACTTAGGGTTTGATGATGAAAGAGTTTCATAAATAAATGATATGCTATAGCTCGTTTAAAAGCTATTTTGTTTTGGTGACCAATGACCCGCTTATGTTTTTTACTATAAAATTGTTTATTAATTATAAATAGTATCTTTTTCTTTTTAAATTGGATATTAAATTTTAGTATATCCCTATTTTATAGGATTTTTATATCAAATAATTGGTAAGATTAATTTTTAATTTAATGAGATGTTATAACCCGTTTAAGAGCTATCTAGTTTTGGTAAGACCCATACCCATTATTTGGGTTAAATCAATGAGAGGCCTCCATTTAAAAATCAATAAATCTGGTGACTTCCATAAAAAGGGGGAGCGACCACATCGCGACACGTAAAATTTTAAGGTTTTCGTTTATATATATTATAGATATGTTACAAAATTGTACCATATGCAACAAAATTTGTCATGCATCTTAAACTATGAGGTAAATTATAACTTTACCCACAAGAGATCTATTAAAATCTATAAATGGAGATTTATGTATGGCTGAACAAAATTGCAATCTTTAAAAAGCAAAATGTCATAGTATTTGAAAGTCATAGTTTTGTTTTGATATAGGAAAGATACAAGAAGGTACCGAGGAGGAGGTGAGATCATTGGTTACAACATCATTCATGTATTAATGCTTGCATCAAACTATCAAAGGAAGCATGTTGGGGACTATTCAAATTCCAAAATTCTGAGAGAAAATTATTAAAAGAATCACAAAAGTCAAAAGACATGTATATGCTCATTGCAAAAAATGGATCTATATTCAGTGGGTTGAAATGTCTTCAAATGGAAATGAATTAAAACGACATTCAAATCTTTCAACATCTTTAAATAATTGTAAACATTTGAAAATAAAAATAAAAATGAAAGTGCAATAATTCATACGAGTTCTAACTTCTAATCAATGTTTTCAGATCCGGCCCAGACGTCGACCCGGAAATCATACCGGGTTAAAGGTCGGACCAGTGTTTGACTCAAATGACGTCATAAATAATATATATATATATATATATATATATATATATATATATATATATATATATATATAAAATGGTTCAAATAAAAATAAAGAGTTTCCTAGGAATGGTAAGAACCAATAGATTTTTGACATTTGGCATTAAAATTTATGGTAATAGAATAATTATAGGAAACTATGTCGGTTATAATGGTGAAAGAGTAATTCTAGGAAACTATGTCAGTTTTTGGTAATTTTAAATCTCAACCATTGATTAACATGATCCAATTACTATAATTTATTCCTAGTCTTCCTAAAAAACCATCTCTTTTTATTTTAACCAATCCCTATATATCAATATCTATACTTATACTTACTATATAATAAATATAGCTTTCTAAATACCACATGGTATCACCAAAGTGTTTCTTACAAAATTTTTCCTCATCTCTCTCATATTAAATGCATTCTTTCTTATTAATAGTTTTGCATTTATTTTTTTTTCTTTTTAATAATTCTTTCCTGACTTAAAAAATTAAATACCAACATAAATATGGTATTTTGTTTATCTAAATATATTGTATTAGTTATTAATATTAATATTAGGTTTTATAAGTAATCAATTTTCACATTGATTGTGAAATTGTAAAAATTAAGGTTTTAAATATATTATATTAGTTAATTAATATTAAGGTTTTATTTTTATAAGAAATGATATTATTGAATGAAGAGGCAAGATTAACTTAAATTTAAAATTTTAATAAACTTTTACTTATTAAATATATGTGATATTAACTAAATTATAAGTTTTTTTCTTTTAAACCCTTAAAAGACAAATTCGCTATTGATATATTCTCAGTTGTTTATGTTTATTTAAACGAGCGAGTTTCTTTAACGTACAAACATGGTTCAGATTAAAACAGTTTATAATTAGAATAAGTTTTGGCCTACTGGTTGGTTTAAAAAAGTAGCAATTTACAAATTCTTTTTTTAGTTGACCATTTAGAGTATGTTTGGGATTGAGTTTGAAAAATACTTATTGGCTTATTAATGTTTTCAAAAAGCCAATAAGCTAAAATATGTTTGGCAATCACTAAAATCTTTTTTATTCTAGTTTTTTGAAAGGGCTAAAAAGCAGTTTTCTAAATGCTCAAAATCCTAGCTTTTCAAAATGGCTTTTTGAAAAAACAAATAAGTCAATAAGCATTTTTCGAACTCAATCCCAAACATGCTCTTAATCAACCTATCATTTATGTTAAGTTTATCATTTTAAAAATCCACAAAAAAATATAAATACTAGACTACATGTTTTTTAACACAAATGTTAGACATTAGCATGATGTTAATCAGATGACAAATTAACTTTGTATCCTTTTATTATTGAATATTTTAAAAATATATATTTGTTTAGTGAATGAGTTGTCCTTGCATAAAAAAATGAGGTCGTTCAAGAAATTAACAAAAGTCTGCTATTCATGTTTTCAAGAGATGAAAAATATTACTATTCTTCATATAGGATCTATCAAACATAAAATGATGGGTTACAAGAAAGTATTAGTTTCCAGATGTTTTAAATGCCCTCAAAATCTAAGGTTTTCAAGTAATAGATTAGTTATAAAAGGCGATGATGAAGTGATGTTGCTTAAAACATTAACTAGAAAATTGGTCTATGCAATGAAGCTAAACTGCATATGAAAATACCTTATGATAATCGTGCTATAGAAGCCGAAATCATATCCAAAAATAATATTGGAACATACACCTTTATTCTAAAAAAAAAGTTCTACACTTTTAGATAAAATAACTAATTTCAAAGAATGAAATTTTCACTTTATTTTTGTTTCGCAATAAATATTAATAAAAGCCAAGGCCAATCGATATATATATGGTTGGTTTGTTTTTAGACAATTTATGTTAGCTCATGGTCAGTTATATGTTGCATCATCTAGAGTTAAAAGCAAAAACAATGTGAAACTATTAAGTTTTGGTATAGAAAGTAAAGTTGCAAATAAAACTACAAATATTGTGTATAAAGAAATATTTAGAGATTTATGAATTTTCTAACAACTTTTTATTTCTATATTGTGTAATGTATAATTTATTAAACTATATAATATATCTTTATATTTGTTGAACATATTTTTTGTATTATACATTGTGTTATTATTTAAATAAATTTATTTATTCTAACCCGTGTACTACGCGGGTAGCTAACCTAGTATATGTAGATATATATACATATAAAAAATAATAATAACAAAAACTCATAATAATAACAAACTTTAATATTTATTTATGTTTTATACATTACTTTTTAAACTTTAATATAAAAAATGATATAACAATTAATGCATTTATTACTATTTAATATTTAGAAATTGTTATACCTTACTAAATTATATTTGGCATTATGGATTTTTTTAAATAATTATAATTGTTTCATATGCTTGATTTCACTTATAACTTGTATCAAATATGTAAATATTTTTTTATTGACATTATATCATTTTTCAGCCTGTGTAATACACGGGTTATTAACCTAGTTATGAATATTGTATTAAAGGTATTCAACTGATGTATTATTCTCATTGATGTGAATAGTATTATGTAAAAATTACATGCCAATAATAGATGATTTACAACTGAAAATAACAATCTACAATAAATGTAAAATATAAACCATAAATAAGAAAGTAATTCGAAACTCAAAATGTGTGTTATCCTTTTGGAGGGAAACTCGATTTGTTACTAATATTCCACCGCAAAATGGACGCTCGAGAGATTAGGCCGATCTTAGACACAAGGTTGCGAAACCTTGGTTTCAACAGTGGTTTGTTTAGGGCGTCAGCGAGTTGAACATCTCTGGCAATGTGTGTGACCCGTATTGTACCTGCTTGTACTTTTTCACGTACGAAAAGAAAGTCAAGTGCAAGATGCTTCATATGTGAGTGGAAAACTGGGTTGGCTGAGTAATATATGACACTCAAATTGTCACAGAAAATGTTGGGCGTGATAGTAGGCTGATAACCTAGTTCGGATAAGAGAGAAATGGTCCATTGCACTTCAGTAGTGGTAGATGCAATAGCCCAAAACTCAGCTTCGGTAGAGAAACGAGCTAGAGTTGGTTGCCTTTTTGAGCTCCATGCTATCATGTTTGCACCCAAGTGAACAATGTAGCCCGTAGTGCTATGATAAGTGGATTTGTCAGCGCCCAATCCGCATCAGTGAAGGCATGAAGGTGTAAAGGTGAGTGTCATTTTAAAAGAAGGCCATGATGCATGGTACCATGCAAACATTGTAATAATTGCTTAGGGGCGGCCCAATGCAAATTAGTTGGAGAGTGCATAAATTGTGAGAACTTATTAATTGCAAATGCCACATCGGGTCGGGTTAAGGATAAGTATTAAAGGACTCCTACAAATGCGAGGTAATCAGTAGGCGATGGGAGGGGGTGTGCCATCAATTTTGGTGAGATGTTTCGAGGAGGACATTGGGGTGGATGCCGACTTGCAATCACTCATGTTGGCTTGTTTTAACAGATCAAGAATGTATTTAGATTGTGATAGGAATAAGCCTTTGGTGTGAGGGATGACTTCAATACCAAGGAAATAAGAGAGAAATCCGAGATCCTTTAGAGAAAAACGGGTAGCAAGAGTAGCGATAAAAGAGTTGATTAGAGAAGAGTTTGGTCCGGTAATAATTATATCATCGACATATACGAGAAGAAAGATTGGTGTGTGTATAGAGTGGTTAAAAAAGAGAGATGGATCAGAGATATTGGGTTTGAAGCCAACGGATAGAAGGTAGGACTTGATCTCATCGTACCAAGCTCGTGAGGCTTGACGAAGTTCATAATGGCTTTATTGAGTTTGCACACATGATTGGGCAAGGAAGGGTATGCAAAATCAGGAGGTTGGGACATAAAAACGGCTTCGGTTAATCTTCCTTGTAGAAAGGCGTTATTTATGTCGAGTTGACGTAGACACCAATTTTGCCATGTGGCTAGGAAGAGAATAAGACGGAGAGTGGCGGGTTTAATGACTAGACTAAACGTTTCAACATAGTCTAGATCGGGGCATTGGTGGAAACCTTTGGCGGCAAGTCGGGCTTTGAGTTGGTCGACTGTTGGCTTTGAATTTAGTTCGGAAAACCCGTTTGCAACCAACAAGGTTAGGTGCGGATCCGAAAGGAACTAAGGACCAAGTGTTGTTACGTAGTAAAACATCGGATTATTCTTGCATTGCCTTGCGCCAATGAGGATGCTTCAGAGCTTGTGTGACAGTGGAAGGCTCAAGAGGTTGTTGAAGAGTGACATTATAAAGAACAAAATCATTATTATTATATTTAGGATTTGGTTTACTGATGGGACGAGTATTAGGTCTAGAATTAGTGGGCGGTGAAGGGTTTGGTTCTGAATTGGTTAAGGAAGTTGTATTGTTAGAATGTGTAATGGGTGGTGGAGGGTTGGGTTGGTAGTCGGTAGTGGGGTGAAGTAGAGCTCAAAGGATCAGAAAGGGTGGAATTGCTATTTGGTGGAGATAAATTTGGATTTTGTGAAGGCGATAAGTTATCAGGTGGTGGGGAGGAAAGGATATGGACTATGAGAGGGAGCCAAGAATCCAGGTGAGGAGATGATGGTGTAGGTTGAGTGGATAAAATTTCATATGGAAAGGTAGTTTCCACAAAATGAATGTGACGTGATGTATAGATTTTGTTGGTTTGAGGGTCAAGAAGGTGATAAGCTCTTTTAGTGGCGGAGTAACCAACAAATACACACGGTTTGGATTTGGGTTGAAGCTTGTGAGTGGAATATGGGCGGAGCCAAGGGTAAGAAAGACAACCAAAATTTTGAAGTTTATTATAATTAGGTTGTGTTTGGAAAAGAGGAAAAAAGGGGCAATCGTTTTGAAGTGTTGCCGTGGGTAAATAGTTGATCAAATAAGTAGCGGTGGTGAATGCAAGTGGCCAAAATTTTAAAGGCATTTTCGCGTGAGAAAGGAGTCTGAGACCCGCTTCAACTATCTGACGATGACGTCGCTCGGCATAGCCATTATGTTCAAGTGTGTGTGGTGGGGAGGTGAGATGAGAAATACCACATGAAGCTAGAGTGGGGGGGGGGGGGGGGGGAGTTTTGAGGTATTCGCCACCATTGTTGGAAAATAGTTGTTTAATTTTGGAGTGAAAGAAATTTTCAGCTAGTTTTTGGAATTTTATAAATGCAGCAAGTGAGTTTGATTTTTGTTTGAGTGGGTATATCCAAGTGTATTTTATGAAATGGTCTACAAAAATTATATAATATTTGTAGCCATCAAAAGATGTAATGGGAAAAGACCAAACATCCAAAAACAATAATTGTAATGGTGCATTACACATAATAGATGAAACATGAAAGGGAAGTTTATGGCTATTGTTGATGCAAACAGAATTACATGAATCATAAAAACTTGAAATAGACGGAATAAAAAAAGATAAATGTTTCCACACTTGTGTATGCGGGTGTTCGAGACGGTGATGCCACAAGGATGATTTATTGGTCTTCAAAGTGAAAGCAACGGGTGGTGAGATGGGTCGGAGTTCATAGATCCCATGACTAGCAGTCCTCTAATTATAAGAAAAAAACTATATTTGTACATTGTTTATCAGTGCATAAACGAGAAATGGATATAATGTTACAAGATATAGAAGGGACACATAAAACATTGTGTAAAGTGAAGGAAATGTTGTCAAAAGAGAGTGTTAAAGAGCCAACGTGAGTGGTATTAAGGGACGAACCATCACCATTGACGAGTTCCTCGGTGCCATCGTATGGGGCATGAAGTGACAAGGCATTTAAGTCATTTGTGATGTGGTGAGAAGCACCACTATCCATAAGCCAAGGAGGGTTTGTATTGTTATTTGTACCTGCAATAGTCATCATATTAGCTGGTGGATTACCTTTTGGCAAAGGTGGCAAATTAATTTGTGGGTGCATCTTTTTGAAGGCATAACAGGAGGTGAGTGAATGCCCTTTGGTGAAACAAAATTGGCATCTTCCTAGATATGGACGGGTATTGGCAGTGGACTGTTGGGGGTGGACAAAATTCCAAATTATTTGGTATTGGATCGGTTGTTCCATGGTTTATGGGCAGTTCGTGTGTTTGTTGCGAAGGCGGTTACGGGATGAAGGAGATTGGAGGTGGGCGATTGTTGTTGGGCCAATTGTAACTCGTGATTGATAAGTTTTTCATGAAGTTCGTGAAATGAAATAGGATTATCTCTTGCATGAACGCGCGCGATCACCGGTTTGTAGGATGTGGGATCCAAACAATCCAAGATAAGGTCAGTAACATCCTCTGTTTCCATATCTTTACCGAGGATGCAAAGTTCATCCACAATTGCCTTGATCAATTGCATAAAATCGGTTAAGGATTGATCGGGTTTCTTCGACGATTGTTTGAGGCGGTGTTGGAGTTGTTTGATGTGACCGCGAGACGAGGAAGCATAGGTGGAAAATAGAATGTTCCATGCTTCAAGGGATGAAGTGGCCTTTGTGATTAACAGTACAAGGGAGGGGAAAGACTCCCGACTATGGCACCGAACAAAAGTCGGCCTTCGGGAAACCAAGCTGAAAAATTGATATGTGGAGTGGTGGTACCAGCGGGAACGATGAAGGGTGGTGGGGCAGGGTGGGATCCATCAATGTACTTGTACATATCTAATCCATGTAGTAGGGCTTCAATTTGAGTTTCTAACTTAAATAGTTGGTATCATTTAGCTTGAGAGAGGCTGGAAAAGTAATGAGCGTGAGGGAGGATTTGGTGTTGAGAGGTAGAGATGAAACAATGGAGGATTCAAGGGAGCTTTCTGTTTAGATGGTGATGGGATGGACAAAGAATGTGGCTGGAAAAAAATCAGAGTGGGAGGCTACAGTGTGAGTGTTTAGGGTTGACCGAAATGAAGCGTTTGAAGGTGGCTAAAAATTAGAAGATGGCTTGGCTCGATACCATATTAAAGGTATTCAACTGATGTATTTTTCTCATGGATGTGAATTGCATTTTACATGCCAATAATATATGATTTACAACTGGAAATAGCAATCTACAATAAATTTACAATATAAACCATAAATAAGAAAGTAATTCGAAATTCAAAATGTGTGTTATCCTTTTGGAGAGAAACTCGATTTGTTACTAATATATTGCATGGGCAGGTACAAGTCATGAATATGTTAATGTGCTTTTGATAAATTTTTGATATTCGTGACTCACCAGCATAAGCTGACGTGCATTTTAAGCGAGTGTCACAGGTAATCAAACTTGAGGGCTAGTTACCACAGACTATAAACCTATGTAGCCAGAAGAACCGTTGGACCCAAATCGGTAGTGTTTGGGGAAATTTTGTATCTCAAGTTAAGAATAGTTTGCTCAAGTTTTGTACTTTCAGGTTTCAACCTTACAGTTTATGTACAGAAAATAAGTGTGTTACATTTTAAGTTGGTATCAGTTGTGTACTTTTCATCCTTATCTGGGTGAGGTGAAACAGTTTGTATTAGAGCCATAGGTTTTAGCGAATTAGGTATTTGGTAGGAATGCCTAGGCTTCAACCTTTTTAGATTAGATTGTAAGTCTTTAACATATAAGGATGTAGGAGCTGGTAAGAGACCTGATTTTATCAATACGTATACCCCTGCCAACTATGAGGATCGAATTATTGATGAGGATGAATATAAATTATCTTTTAGCTTTCATTCCATTCCGCTTGGCTGTAACAATACTTTTTCCATATGAGGCTTCTATAAGAGAAAAGTCGTAGTCCTTGATCAGTTTGTGTGTTTCATGACTACATGTATAAGTGTGTAAAAGTGTTGGAGTATGTGTACAATAATGATGCAACTGCTCATTCTAAATAAATAAAGTTGAAGTAGTGTTTTCATTTAATTAGACAATGTCGACTGGAAAACCTAGCCACCCACAATAATCCAATGCACCAAATAACTCGACTCGACGTGCTGAGTCTGTCCCCTTAGATGATAACGCAATTGACCGAATTGCAATTCGTGTCACACAAATACTCGCTGTTGCATAAGAAAATGAATGACAAAAAACTAAGATTCGTGTACCACCTGAAGGAAGCTCTACGTCACATAGTATAACATAAACTCCAAGAAAGGAAAAATCAAAGAAAGAAAACTCTATTCTGCCCAAACCTAAAGACACAGAAGTGTATAAAGACTACAAGACATTTTTTCTTGTAACCCTCCACCTTTCGATAGAAAGAAAGGTGCTGTAGAAGCACATGAGTTGCTAAGTTCAGTGGATGTGATTCTAGACATTAGTGACTGTCTAGAAAAGAATAAAGTTTTTTTGGTAGTGCATATGTTTAAGTCATGAGCGTTTATCACACCCCAACCTACGACGAAAATACCAGGGTGTGAATCGTTGGTTCACAGCTCACAAGGTACTATCATACAATAATAAAGTATGACAATATCTATTAATTTATCTATTTAAATTTCAAATTCAAACACACCAATTCCAAACATGACAAATATAATCAAAGATAAACAACTAAATCCAAAACAAAATAATAATTTAAATAGTCTTTATTTTATTGTCTAAGGTCCTTCTAGGCGTTCTTCATATTAACTTCAAGTCAACTAGTAACCTGCATATGCGTAGAAAATAACATAGAATTTTTTCAACACTAGGTTGAGTGAGATAATCACTAGTTTTCATGATATAATAAATATATGTAAATAAGCAAAACGAAATAAATGCGGGTAATAATCAATCAAAGCGTCAGCAAATAATGTGTCAGTTGACTATTGCCATGCGAAACGGTCATTGGCTACTGTGATAATCGTATGATCATACTATAATGTAATTATGATGGACCTCTCTAAACGCGATAAAATAAGCACTTAAGCAAGTAACAAATAACTTTTGATCGAACACACACAATTTATACGTTTGCTAGTTTGTATACGTACGTAATATAAAAGTAAATATGAGTACACATATGTCCCCGAAACGTTTGAAAACAGTAAAATGAAGAGGAATGACATATCTCACTTTATTTATTAGGCGAGTGAACAAAAATAAGAATAAAAGATGAGAAAATAAGCGAATCATCCTTTAACGCGTCATCTGAGATGAACTAAACAGTCCTAAAACTTTGAGACAAATACTATTAAAACCGAGAACATTGTTGCTGGACTTGTTTCAAACAGATGTCTAGAACTCCGGTTATGAGAAAATTAACGTTTAAGCGAGCTGGTACTTACCAAAACCCGGACAACGAGTCAAATAAGTGGAAAGGAACATATAGGTATATGCCGACAATTGGTATGTAGAAACTGTAAGAAACCAGGACACCTAGTTCAAGAATGTAAAAAACCTCGTAAGTGTTTAGAATGTGGTGAGTCAGGTCACTATATGAGTAATTGTCCTAAGAAGAAGAGAGCTGAAGAACCCATTAAAGCTAGAGGATGGACCTTTATGTTAACCGCAGAAGAAGCTTGTAGAAATTATGATGTTATTAGTGCTACGCTTCTTATCAACAACTTTTATGCCAAAATCTTGTTTGACACTGGTGCTATAAAAGTTTTGTGTCGGAGCCTTTTAAGATATTAATTAATCAAACCTCCACTAAGTTAGACAAACCATTCATAGTTGAATTAGCAGATAGACGTGAAGAAGAAATTAATGATGTGATTAAAGACTGTACCATCCAGATTTGTAATTTTTCCATACCCTTAGAGTTATTACCATTGAAACTTAGGGAATTTGATGTAGTAATAAGCATGGATTGGTTGCCTAATCATTAGGCATGAATACTCTGTGATAAGAAATAATTTCTGATTAAGGACCCTAAGGGAAGATTGTTAACCATATATAGGGAGAACCTAAGTAAGCCAGTAAGCTTTTTCACTATGATGAAAGCTACAAATTATAAAAAATGCAATTAGCTTATCTAGTGTGCGCAATAGAAACCACAGAAGAAAAGAGGTTAGAAGATGTACCAGTAGCATCTGAATTCCCTAAGGTTTTCCCGAACGATCTTTTCGGATTACCACCTAACTATCATATTGAGTTTAGGATCGACTTAATCCCTCGAACCACCCCGATTGCCAAAGCCCTATACCGTCTCGCTCCGACCGAAATGAAGGAGGTGAAGGATCAACTCCATGATTTATTGGAAAAGGATTTATACGTCCAAGCACGTCACTGTGGGGAGCACCCATCCTCTTTGTTAAAAAGAAAAACAGCTCAAAGAGGATAGCACCGATTATAGGGATCTGAATAAGATCACTATAAAGAACCGGCATCAATTACCACGAATTGATGACCTTTTTGATCAAGTACAAGGTGCAAGTTACTTTTGAAAGATTGATCTTAGATCTGGGTATCACCAATTAAAGGAGGAGAAAGAGTGCCTTCAGGACAAGGTATGGTCATTATGAATTCATGGTGATGCCATTTGGTCTCGCTAATGAGCCGGCCGCATTTATGGACTTGATCAACCAAGTCCCTAAGCCATATTTAGGCCAATTCGTGATTGTTTTCATAGATGATAGACTCGTTTATTCTAAAAGTAAAGAGCACATGAAGGACATCTCCATGCCATTCTTAAGTTGCTAAAAGAAGAGCAACTTTATGCTAAGTTCAGAAAATGTGAGTTCTAGACTAGGGAAGTTCAATTCTTAGGGCACATTGTCAACGAAAAAGGGATATAAATAGACCCTACCAAATTTGAAGTAATAAAGAATTGGGAGACACCCAAGAATACTAAGATACGAAGTTTCTTGGTATTAGCATGGTATTACTTAAGATTTATTCAGAAATTTTCAAAAATAGTTATGCCCCTAACCACATTAACACAAAAGAAGACTCCGTTTGTTTGGGATAAAACAAGAAAAAGCCTTCAACCTTCTAAAGACTAAATTGTCTAGTGCTCTAGTGCTTGCACTACCTGAGGGAACTGAAGACTTTGTAGTCCATTGTGATGCTCACGCTATAGGCTTGGGTGTGTGTTGATGCAGAGAGGCAAGGTCATAGCCTATGCATCACGATAATTAAAGACTCGTGAGAAAAATTACATCATCCATGATCTAGAACTCGGAGCTGTAGTATTCGCTCTTAAGATATTGAGGCATTACCTATATGGAACTAAGTGTGTAATTTACACGGACCACCAAAGCCTTAAATACATATTTGAACAGAAGATGTTAAATATGAGACAACAACAATAGATGGAATTACTTAATGATTACGACTGTGAAATAAGATACTATCCAGGAATAGCCAATGTAGTGGCTGATGCCCTTAGCTGGAAAGACATAGTCAAACCTATAAGAATACGTGCTTCTAGAATTGAAGTAAAAATAGTTTTAATGGAACAAATTAAGGACGCACAAGCACAAGCTCTAACCGCTGAACATATTTACAAAGAAAGAATGGTGGAAAAACAGGAACTTCTCACCAAAGGAAAAGATGAAATTTTAGTACTTCACAATAGGATCTGGATTCCTATTGTGAGAGATCTAAGAGATAAAATTTTGGAAGAAGCACATCAGTCCAAATACACTATGCATCCTGGTAGAACCAAGATGTATAGAAACATTTGGGCCAGCTATGAAACAACTCATCAATGAATATGTGGACAAATGCATGACGTGTTCACAGGTCAAAACCGAACATCAAAAGCCAGCGGGTTTCTTAATTCAGCCCGATATCCCCAACTGGAAATGGGATATGATCATGATGATTTCATAACCAAACTTCCACGAACTAAGAATAGGCACGATACTATTTGGGTTATATTAGATCGTTTAATTAAGTCAACCCATTTATTACCAATAAGAGAAGATTATAAGATGGAAAAACTGGCAAGAATTTATGTTAAAGAAATCATAAGTCGTCATGGGGTACCCATCTCTATCATTTTGGATCGTGATAGCAGACTTACATCTAGATTCTGGCAGAGTTTCTAGAAGGAGCTAGGAAGTAAGGTAAATTTAAGTACTGGTTATCACCCACAGACAGATGGCCAAAGTGAAAGGACCATGCAAACAGCGGAAGACATGCTCAGGTGATATAATGCAAAATATATATAAATCCCTTGTATATTTAATATAATATTTTATTAGTATCCGTTCGGTTTTTAATAGAATTTATATATTACTAACATATTTGAATAATGTAGGTTTCGAGACTTGTTCAGGGTTAAAAAGGGCGAAAAAAGAGCTAAAATAAGCCAAACCGACGAACCGGAGCATCAGAATTTAACCGGACCGCATCAGGAAACGAACCGGACCGGTCAGCCCCCCGTATCCGGAGCGCCGCGCGACCGGGAGGCCAAATCCCGCCGCGCGACGCCCCGGGCATCCCGTTTCGCGTATTTTCTTCGGTTTTTATCAGTTTTGGGCTCAGGAAACCTATTTAAACACCCCTAATCTTAATCCTGAGCATACCCTGCAAACCAGAGCCGAATTTGGAGTTTCCTGGAGCTTAGGATTGCAATATTTGGTGGGTTTGAAGGCTAGGAATCAGCCGGCGAAGTGCTTATCATCCAAGAACGAAGACCACGGGTTTTATCGCCTTTAATCTTCCGTTTTTATTTATTTTCGTCATGATTTCGTCTATTATTGCTTTGTTTGATTTTAAGATGCTAGGCTAAACATTATAGACTGCCTAGGCTTATGATGAACCTTTTTTGACGTTTGATTTTGACTTGGGATTTATTTATCATTATGGTTTTTATGAACTAGTTAAAAGGTTTAATTATATTAAATTAATGCATATGGATATTTAGGATTGTTTGATTAATTATTATTATTCTATAGTTGCCTTGATTATTGTTTGTCATTATGATATGTCGCTATTAGGTCAATTACTTTGTGTTCTTGATTATTTTATGATTGATATGCATTAAGATCATAGGAATAATATTAGTAAATCAAATAAACCTAAGTGTGCTGCTAACCTAAATAGCTGTAAGGTGCTAGGTTATTGATAGGTCTTTGTTGATCAAGATTGCTAGATTTAGTTCTTTGTAAGGAGTCAGTCTAGGTTTGATCGGTTAACTTTGTCTATCGAGTCACTTGAATATATTAGACTGCCTTTGATTTCCGCGCTGTAAGGTAGGATTTCGTATAAAGGAACTAGTTTGTAATCAATTAGGTGACCGTAAGGAAACTTGATTTTTAATACTGGTGTGCGTTAAAACTTATTAGAAATCCATAGGTGTCTCTTGAGAAGGGTCAGGGTCCTGTTCGGGTTTTCTCTCATGCGTCTATTTTATGATCCCAATTCCATAACTAAGTGTTATCCCAGGTTAATTGATAACTGAAATTTAGGGGATTCTAGCCTAGGTAGTTATCTTGTCATCATTTGAATTAAGTCCAGGGTTAAGTCGTTTTTAAGTTTTTAGTTTTATTAATTATTTTAATTTTTGTTTTTAAGTAAAACCCCCTAATAATAATAGATAAATAGTCGTGTCTGTAGTTAAGTCTAAATTTAGCTAGTTAATGTAATTTAAAGAGTCCTGTGGGTTCGATATCCGGACTTACTTAGCTGTACTAGAGTCAACCAGTTCACTTGCCGGTTAGTAGTTTTAGTTAAGTTAAGAGTCTAGAATTTATTACTTAGTGTCTAGATTAGCGTGTTTTTATATAACTACTTTCAGCACATCAAGTTTTTGGCGCCGTTGCCGGGGACTCTTGGCGATTGCGTTATTAGCTTTGATTAGACTTACTTGCTATATACGTGCTATTTATATTTTGTTTCGTTTTTTTAGTCGTAGGAGTCTAAGTAGTTTTTAATTTATTTTATTTTATTTTTCTTTTTGTTTTTTCAGAGTCTTTTTGAGTCGTAGGAGTTAGGTTAATATAGTTTAGTTTAATTGCTTTAAATTAGTTTAGTTTTTTTCTTTAATATATTGTTTATTACTATTCTCTAGTGCTCGTGATCCTTTTCTGTTTAAGTTTATCTTTGCGGTAATCTTCATGGAGTGTTACTATGAGCATAAATTTTGCCCGATATACGATAGGATGGGGAATGTTGTTGGTTGTAAGGACTCATCTGGTGCAATGATGGATTACATACCACATCCAGAAGAGATATTATTGGATTTCATGCGTGTCGTTCGTAGCATTAATCCAAGTACACCGCTTTGGGAAATTACGGATGCGTTTCAGTCAGGTTTAAAAAGTCGAATACAACTTAGTGAGCCGGTGATCGAGTTCGAGGTTGTTGGTTTGCGGAATCAGATAAAGGAGAGTATTCCCTCATAGGAGGACGGGTTTCGAGATGAATTTGGAGAAGAGTTATTGGGTTAGCTGATATTGATGAGAGAGATTTTAACCCTGAAAGAGATATTAAAGAGCTTGAAGTATTGTTATTTGGGGAGCCGGTTGAGAAGCTAATTGCCAAAGAGGAATCACATGAGATATCCGAAGGGTTGAAGAATAAAGAACTGCATCTCATTGTGAAACATCATCCGCGTGTGCACGGTAAAACTGGCAGGTTTTTAGAGATACTCGTTCGTGGATCACCACGTAAATCAAGAACCCCAAGAAGGAGGATATCTGGAGTTAGAAATCAAAGTGTGCCAAAATTTTCAAATCCTTAGAATTTCAATAATTGGTGGATCAAGCTGAATGCTTATTTTTGTGGTCACATGAGTTTGGAAACTAATTTATTCCCAACTAGTTGCAAAAGGAGAGTGTTGAAGAGCACTGATGGGAAGAGAATTAAGGAGAAACCTCCTGATTGAGGTTTCATGAACGAGTCTGGCTGAAGACTTTTTTATAAACTTAGCACTTCACGGGAGGCAACCCGGTAATATGTTTTCATTTTATGTTTATTTTTATTTTGGTTTTGCTTCTTTGCTCTGTCGGGTGTTGCTTCTGTTACTTGCAGGTGGTTCCAAGATTGCTTATAAGAGGGTTGCTGAGATACGGTTTTATTTAAGTGTAGGGATGGAGCAGCCGACCTATATACTTTTTATTATTTGCTGCTGTTATTCATGTTTTATTCATTGGTTGGGTTGGTCGGTCTGGAGATACTGGTTGCTGAGCATGATCGGAGTTGGAGTGTAGTTTTGGAAGAAGACTTTAGCGTCAATTTTCATGCGCATATTACCAGCTAAGTCTTTTCCATTATCTATCTTGCTTGTTTATTTTTATTTTTTTTTGTTTTTGGTTTTTAGGTTTTTGGTTTTTTGTATTCCGATTTTATTTTTATTTTTCGTCCTTATCCTTGCATTGAGGACAATGAAAAATTTAAGTGTGGGGATAGGACATTTGAGTCATAGTAAAAAAAAATTGAAAAAAGATTTTTGAAAAATGTCCCTCGATTTTGTTTCTTTTTGCACTTAAATGGGAGATGAGGATACTTATCGGGAATCGGTTTTTCAAACTACTAATAATATGAGATAATATTAAAGAAGGCGTACTAAGCTTGGGATGTGTCGGTAGGCCTAACTAGTCTTGAAATGTTTCCCATTGCATATTCTTAATAAACCTAATTAATCTTAAATTTTGTGGGTTCTCATCCTAAGGGGGGATAGTGAAGCTGAAATTCGATAAGGTATTGAGAGTATTACTATAAGCTGATTACCCTAAGATGGTGAGAATTGAATGCACTTTAAATTAGCACGCCACTCTGTTTTATGAAAATAAATAAAGAGTGGTGGCGCCAGCAAATGTCTAATTTTTATACGAGCTTAGAATTTAGTTATATATTTTTAGATAAAAGATGCCTAAGTGCACAATAAAAAATTAAAAATAAGTATTCCTAACGTTGATCTGAAAAAGAAAAAAATGAGAAAAGTTATGTAATGAAAAATGCCAAAGAGAAGCATTCTCAAAATAGAAAAAGAGGCCAAAGGGCACATACTAGACGAGACTGAGAGTTTACGTGTTACCAAAGGGATGACGACTCTGAGGATACACTATTGGGACTCGAAGTTTTTAGTCAATAAATATTTTCTTAGGGCATATATAGGACAAAGTCCAATAATATTTAGGGCATGCTCGTACGACCTCACTTGACCTATCATCCTTAATTCTATCTAAGTGTATTTTCTTCTTACCATTAAGGGGTTGTTATCTTACGGTGATATGTTGAACCAGTTTGCTTCAACTCGATTATTTTTAATTGTCTTTACTATGCTTGAGATGGGGTATGTGGATCTTAACTCCAAAGGTGTGAGACCCATAGGTTTTTGATATCACATGAACTTAAATGCTTAATGTGCGTGAGGGCTTGATAGGCTGGTGGCTGGGTTTAAGTGGACAACAATATCGACAATTGTTGTTTTTACGTTTATCTGAGCTTTAAGATAACCTTATATATTTTTAAGACTGTATTTCTCCGATGCTGATCCCATTGCAATAAGACTTTTTCAGGGACGAAAAAAGATAAGTGTGAGGATATTTGATATAATGCTAAATATATATAAATCCCTTGTATATTTAATATAATATTTTATTAATTTCCGTTCGTTTTTTAATAGAATTTGTATATTACTAACATATTTGAATAATGTAGGTTTCGAGACTTGTTCATGGTTAAAAAGGGCGAAAAAAGAGCTAAAACAAGCCAAACCGGTGAACCGGAGCATCAGAATTGAACCGGAGCATCAGAATGGACCCGAACCGCATCAGATTTGAACCGGACCGCATCAGGAAACGAACCGGACCGGTCAGCCCCCGCCCTCATCCTGAGCGCCGCGCGACCGGGAGGCCAAATCGTGCCGCGCGGCGCGCCGGGCATCTCGTTTCGCGTATTTTCTTCGTTTTTTATCAGTTTTGGGCCCAGGAAACCTATTTAAACACCCCTAATCTTAATACTGAGCATACCCTGCGAACCAGAGCCGAATTTGGAGTATCCTGGAGCTTAGGATTGCAATATTTGGTGGGTTTGATAGCTAGGAATCAGCCGGCGAAGTGCTTATCATCCAAGAACGAAGACCACGGGTTTTATCGCCTTAAATCTTCCGTTCTTATTTATTTTCGTCATGATTTCGTCTATTATAGTTTTGTTTAATTTTAAGATGCTAGGCTAAAACATAATAGACTGTCTAAGCTTATGATGAACCTTTGTTGACGTTTGATTTTGACTTGGGATTTATTTATCGTTATGGTTTTTATGAACTAGTTAAAATGTTTAATTATATTAAATTGATGCATATGGATATTTAGGATTGTTTTATTGTAGGTCCCGAAACCGGATCCGACAACAAACGGCTTTGTTCTTGATAAACGCTCGAGACGGGTGCAGTGAAATCATACGACCGAACATAATATAAAGATAATATAAAGTATAGGAACGATCTCTTAATCGGTTGAAAGATTATAATATTAAACGAACGAACCGACCCCACCCAAGGTAAGCTCCCCTTGGGTGGGTGAAAACACCATAAAAAACACACATAAAAGCAAACAAATGTTCCCTATTTATAGCTAAACACAAATCTTCTAGAAGCTTTCTCTCCGTTGAAGCTAAACGCGTGCCCGAAGTTCTCGTCTCGTGTCCGGATTTCACGCCCACTTTATTTTCTTGACCATAATATATAACCGGTTTCGTACTTTGATATCGCAAGTCACATTTTGGCCTTACAATCACCCCCTTGACTTGTGATATCAAAACTTTGTCAAACCGTGTCTCGCATCTTCACAAGTCACCCGATAAATCGAAGCCTCTTCGTTTCAATTCACCCCCTCAAGGTATGACCCACCTATATTTAATGTTGAAGTAGTTCTCGCTTGTATATAGGCATGAGATGAGCTCGAATTTCCACAAATGAATCTCGAATTACCGGCTTCATCGATCAAATGAACACAACTTATTATTTCGTTCGAAGTTCACCTTTCGGATCCAACTTCTCGAACGCCTTAGAAATAACAAGCTTTGAACACGGTTAAACAAGACGAAACCCGAAAAAATTTGACTTTCTTCAGTTTGGTCAAACCCCAAACAATTATTTCTTGGCCCGAAAACATCTTGCAAGCATGTGGCTCGGTTTATCATTTCATGTAGTCGAGTTACTTTTGTATAAGCAGGCCCAATTTAAAATTCAATTCAAGCAGCCCATATTGTAAAGCAGTGGGCTGGTCTGTTCTTGATCAGTTGGGCAGCCCATATTAC
Organism: Bidens hawaiensis; assembly: GCF_021521415.1. Lineage (NCBI taxonomy): Eukaryota > Viridiplantae > Streptophyta > Magnoliopsida > Asterales > Asteraceae > Bidens > Bidens hawaiensis. The sequence continues at coordinate 791,732 of NW_027491434.1, forward strand.
AATTAGTAGCCCAACACATTAAAAAAAAAACAAAACAGCCCAAACCCAATTCCTTTCAAATCCATATTAGGGCACAACACAAAATAATACGAAACCTTAATAGCATTAGCATGCATGCAGCCGCATGTTTCCAGCCGCCACCATGTTCGGTCGGCCGAAAAATCTCCCAGAGTTTCGGAGGTCAGCCGTCACGCCTACATAACTACCGGAGTTCACCGCCGCCACCGGAAGTCATGTCAGTAGCTCACCGTCTCAGTTAACCTATGCCGGAAAACCGTTTCTGGTAACCTTGCAACACACAACCACCAGAAAACCCGCCGGAGCTCGCACCCACCGGAAATCCAACTAACGTCACCACATAACCACCTGTGACGACTCCCACCAATAGCCGCCGCCGCTGTAGTTCAGTTTTATTTTTGGTTTTATTCCTCACCGAAATACCCACCTCCTTTGAACAAACAGAGATAACCGACACTCATGTCGGAGTTTGATATACATCTTCAATATCTAGAATCATCGCCGGAGAAGAACCCGGCTCGCCGGAATTTCGGCGTACGACAGAACGGTTCCGAAACGCCCAGATATGGCACTTGTAGGTCCCAAAGATCCCGATCTACAACGAGAAGCTTCAAACACGCTTATTTCCCACTTTATTTCCAACTTTATTTTCAAACTCTTCAAAGGAATTAACGTCTCGGTTAGGGTAATAGCGAAATAGAACCCGAATATCAAGAACAAAGTTGAATCATAAGATTCGACCCGCTCTGATACCAGTTGTAGGTCTCGAAACCGGATCCGACAACGAACGGCTTTGTTCTTGATAAACGCTCGAGACGGGTGCAGTGAAATCATACGACCGAACATAATATAAAGATAATATAAAGTATAGGAACGATCTCTTAATCGGTTGAAAGATTATAATATTAAACGAACGAACCGACCCCACCCAAGGTAAGCTCCCCTTGGGTGGGTGAAAACACCATCAAAAACACACACATAAAAGCAAACAAATGTTCCCTATTTATAGCTAAACACAAATCTTCTAGAAGCTTTCTCTCCGTTGAAGCTAAACGCGTGCCCGAAGTTCTCGTCTCGTGTCCGGATTTCACGCCCACTTTATTTTCTTGACCATAATATATAACCGGTTTCGTACTTTGATATCGCAAGTCACATTTTGGCCTTACAATCACCCCCTTGACTTGTGATATCAAAACTTTGTCAAACCATGTCTCGCATCTTCACAAGTCACCCGATAAATCGAAGCCTCTTCGTTTCAATTCACCCCCTCAAGGTATGACCCACCTATATTTAATGTTGAAGTAGTTCTCGCTTGTATATAGGCATGAGATGAGCTCGAATTTCCACAAATGAATCTCGAATTACCGGCTTCATCGATCAAATGAACACAACTTATTATTTCGTTCGAAGTTCACCTTTCGGATCCAACTTCTCGAACGCCTTAGAAATAACAAGCTTTGAACACGGTTAAACAAGACGAAACCCGAAAAAATTTGACTTTCTTCAGTTTGGTCAAACCCCAAACAATTATTTCTTGGCCCGAAAACATCTTGCAAGCATGTGGCTCGGTTTATCATTTCATGTAGTCGAGTTACTTTTGTATAAGCAGGCCCAATTTAAAATTCAATTCCAGCAGCCCATATTGTAAAGCAGTGGGCTGGTCTGTTCTTGATCAGTTGGGCAGCCCATATTACAATTAGTAGTCCAACACATTAAAAAAAAACAAAACAGCCCAAGCCCAATTCCTTTCAAATCTATATTAGGGCACAACACAAAATAATACAAAATCTTAATAGCATTAGCATGCATGCAGCCGCATGTTGCCAGCCGCCACCATGTTCGGTCGGTTGAAAGATTATAATATTAAACGAACAAACCGACCCCACAAAGGTAAGCTCCCCTTGGGTGGGTGAAAACACCATAAAAAACACACACATAAAAGCAAACAAATATTCCCTATTTATAGCTAAACACAAATCTTCTAGAAGCTTTCTCTCCGTTGAAGCTAAACGCGTGCCCGAAGTTCTCGTCTCGTGGCCGGATTTCACGCCCACTTTATTTTCTTGACCATAATATATAACCGGTTTCGTACTTTGATATCGCAAGTCACATTTTGGCCTTACAATCACCCCCTTGACTTGTGATATCAAAACTCTGTCAAACCGTGTCTCGCATCTTCACAAGTCACCCGATAAATCGAAGCCTCTTCGTTTCAATTCACCCCCTCAGGGGTCCTGTTTGGGTTTTCTCTTAAGCGTCTATTTTACGATCTCAGTTCCATAACTAAGTATTATCCCAGGTTAATTGATAGCTGAAATTTAGGGGATTCTAGCCTAGGTAGTTATCTTGTCATCATTTGAATTAAGTCTAGGGTTAAGTCGTTTTTAAGTCTTTAGTTTTATTAATTAGTTTAATTTTAGTTTTTAAGTAAAACCCCCTAATAATAATAGATAAATAGTCGTGTCTGTAGTTAAGTCTAAATTTAGCTAGTTAACGTAATTTAAAGAGTCCTGTGGGTTCGATATCCGGACTTACATAGCTATACTAGAGTCGACCAGTTCACTTGCCGGTTAGTAGTTTTAGTTAAGTTAAGAGTCTAGAATTTATTACTTAGTGTCTAGTGATGTGGTCTAAAATATATATATTATTATATAAGTATTTCCTACATTTTTAAATACTTTTGGGCCAGATTCTTAATGAATATTATTCTTAGTTGGTTCATATGTGGGTTTAAGGTTATTAGAGACAATGAACTAAAATTAAGTATTTTTACTAAACTTAAGATCGACCGGTATTTGAATTGATCTTATATGCTATGATTATTAATATTTTTGTTATCCACACTCTTTAATTTAAAGTATATTATTTAGTTATATGATTTATTTATTATTAATGATGGATCACGTTTTTGTCTACAGTAACATGTAAAAGAAACATGTTGACTAATTCAATGGGGCTATTCAATGTTTAAGTTCATGCCACGAGTTCAGATCAAAGATCATCCAAGTAGTGTTGTGGGTTTTTACTAAAATAATTTGGGCCAGCGAAGAAGCAAATGATTAACATGATGGAGTTAGTGGGCTGAAGTTTAAATTAATATGAACTCTAATTTTTGGTCGGTGAGGAATGAATATAAAAGAAAAAGAAAAAGAAATAGCCGTGAGAAAAGGGGGGTTCCTCTTGGGGTTCGACAGCAGAGAAAAGAACCTGCTCACACAAAAGGAGTTTTTAAGGGGAGAACAAGTCATTGGTTCGAGCAGAGAGCATCCGGGTTTAACACCTACTCATCCAAGCATCATTATTATTTGGTTTGATTTTATTGTTTTCTTCATGAATTCATTATTTAAACTTATTTATTTTCTTTTGTTCTTGAGTATGGTTGTTGGCTAAACCCTTAGACCACCTAGGTTTATGATGAACTTTTGTTGACGTTGGATTTTAGTTTGGACTTTGCTTTTGTTATGGTTTATGATTAAGTAAGAGGTTTCTTGTTATTTATTCGATGCATATGTGTGCTTAGGATTGTTTGACGAGTTTTATTGTTTCACAGTTTCTTTGGTGATTGTCTGTCATATGATAGAATTCTGTTAGGTCATCTACTGTGTGTTTTTGACTAGTTTATGGTTGATTTGCAATAAAGCCATAGGAACAATATTAATAAATCAAATAGACGTAAGTGTGCTGCTAATCTAAATAGCTGAGAGGTGATAGATTATATGATAAGTCTTGGTTGTTTAAGATTGCTAGATTTAGTTCTTCGTAAGGAGTCCGTCTAGGTTTGATTTTTCAGCCTTGTTTATCTAGTCGAGCGAATACTTTAAACTACCTTTGATTTCCGCGCTGTAAGGTAGGATTTCGTTTGGAGGTACTTGTCATAAAATAAGTTAGCGACCGTAAGGGAGTCTAATTAAACTGGTATTTTTAAGAACTTAAGAGAAATCCATGGGTGTCATCTTGAGAAGGGTCAGGGGTTCTGTGCAGGTTTTCTTTAAGTGATGATTTTATGATCCCAGTTTCATAACATGCATTTTCCAACTAATTGACAATTGATACATTAGGGATTCTAGCCTAGGTGGTTGCTCATCATCATCTGAATTAAGCCCAAGTTCTAAGTTTAGTCAGCTTTAGTTTTTTTAATTAGTTTATTAGTAAAACCCCCTCAAAATAATAATAAATAAATAGTCGTGTTTGTAGTTAAGTCTAATTTAGCTAGTTAACGTAATTAAAAGAGTCTCATGATATCTGGACTTACTTAGCTGTACTAGAGTTGACCGCTTCACTTGCCGGTTAGTAGTTTAGTTAAGTTTAAGAGTCTAGAATTTATTATTTAGTGTCTAGATTAGCGTGTTTTTATATAACTACTTTTAGCACATCATCTAGATTAGCGTGTTTTTATATAACTACTTTTAGCACATCATCAGGGCAAGTGTTATCGACTTTGGATGACTATTTGTCCTTGATAGAATTTGCTTATAACAATAGTTGTCATTCAAGTATCAAGGTTGTTCCTTTTGAAGCATTATATGGAAGAAAATGCCGATCATCAGTTTGTTGGTCAGAAATTGGTAGAAACCCCTTAACTGGCTCCGAGATTATAGAAGAGACTACAAATAAGATTAAACAAATCCAAGAACGAATGAAGACTGCTAGAGACAGATAGAAAAGTTACACCGACAGACGAAGGAGACCTTTAGAGTTTCGAGTTGGCTAAAAAGTATTACTTAAGATCTCCCCTTGAAAAGGCATCATTCGTTTTGGGAATTAAGGAAAATTGAGCCCACGGTATATTGGGCCGTTTGAAATAATCGAAAGAATCGGCCCAGTAGCATATAGGCTAAAACTACCAGAAGAGTTACAAGGAATTCATGGCACATTCCACGTGTCTAATCTAAGAAAATGTTTGGCTAGCGAATCACTTCAAATGTCATGGCAAGAGGTTCCGATAAATGATAAAATTTAACTTTGTAGAACGTCCCGTTCAAATAATAGATCTTCGAATAAAGAAATTAAGGAACTGGAGTTTCCTCTAGTACGGGTTAAACGAGATGCAAGAAGAGGGCATGAAGAAACATCAGAAAAAGAAGATGAAATGAAAAAAAAATACCCGTATCTCTTTCTAAGGTGGGAAGAGTTGTAACACCCCATTTTGTGGACAAAACTAAATTATATGAAACTTGTATTATAAATACTATTGGATAATTAAGTAAAGAATACAATAGGCATTAGAGCCATGAAGCATCTACGCGAGCAATCTGACGATCACATCATTTAAGTATATATAACAAAGTATATTATATTATGACCTTGTTGCGTTATTAGTGAAACTTAGGCAGAAACGTAGAAAAAAATGAGCTTGTCCCAAATGGCATATTCATAATTTTATAAAACGTTACATTTGAAACGGTATTAGAGAAAAAACATGATTTAGCTAAATTAACTACAATAACATAATATTAAAATATTTTCGTACGCATAAAGTAACGAGTTCAATTAATGATAACTAATAGGAGAGCCCGCGCGTTGCGGCGGGAACGCAACGAGGATTCAGTTGGTAGGGGTTTAGTACGATATGGTACCGGCATTTGGTATAGCCAAATTTGTAGTTGGTCTAGTCTATGATTACAAAAAATAAGGGTATGCAAGAAATTTGATATTAAAAACAAAGGTTGTAAAACAAAATAAACTCTTCAACCCATTTGGCAGTTGGTAATTATTAAGAATTAATTATTAACAAGTTGGTTATTCTTCAACCCATAATAAGTATCTTGAGTCCATTTGATAGCTCTTGTGCATGTGATTGTTATCTCTCCCTCCTTTTATTAGGGGGGGGATTGGAATTAGTAACATGTCACACTCCCGACTAGGGGGCTAGACGTAACGATTGAATACCAATCAAAACACAGCAGAAATAAGGTAACAAATGTATATTAAGACACTAGGCCAATGTTACAATCAAATGTCAAATACAATTACAAGCTAGAAATTCAACTACCATATAACTAGGGGATAGGTTCTCCTATACACCATGGCTTCTTCGGTTTAATCTCTATGGTTTGATGTAGGTCTTCTAAAAAGGTTCTTCTATCTCCAAACTAGCTCATGTCTAAATCTCTATATTTCCACATCTTGAGAAGAGGTAACTACATACATGCTTAAAATAATTTGGTCAACTAAAAAGTTGATGAGTTCATGAGTTTAATTTGTAAAATCATAAATAAAAATGATTTAAATAGTATGATGCACATTAAGCAAGTTCACAATCAAACTTGTGTCCACGGCCTGTGAACATCTAAACTATATAAACCCCTTACCCATACTCCTTATTGTTATGGGTCAAATTTACTTATGTCTGCCAACATAAGATACAAAACTGCGCCGATACATGTCACAAGATAACCATTATATTATTCAGTAAGAGGTTGTCCATGATATAGGCCCACTGTGTGCGGGGGTCTTCCCCATATAGTACTACCCATATATCCCGTGGCTCCTAATGGAGATAATGATTGTGCTACAAATTCGGGGATTGTTTGTGGTAGCAAAATTAGTCATGGTTAATAATACACCAACAATTTTAAAATATATAGAAGCATGTATCCACCCAAAAATTTAAGAAAAAGGGTGTGCATGAACTCACCTTAGAATATGCGTATGTGTGGGGATAAAAACGCTAAAAAATCTTGTATGCTACGGAAAGGGATGCACGAACATTGCCTTCTCTCTCTTTTATTTTTTTCTTTTTGTTTCTTTAAACATTTTGAAAGTCCTACGATTTGCAATCTAGCTTATAGATTATTCGATAAAGATAAGTTTTAATATATATTAAACAGCAAAGTCATAGTACTAAGAGTGATGTTAGCAATGGAAAAGATAATTTTTTTTTTAATGAAAACGATTATAACGGTCATGGCCATTGTATAAAGATAGCCATGATAAAAAAAATCATAGTTGTAACGTTTTAAAACTAAGTTGATTAGAAAAGTAATACTTATCTAAGCTGGAGATTAATTAAATTTTGTTGATAAAAAATATAATAATAATAATACTTCAAATGGGATTAATAATAATAATAATAACAATAATAATACAATTATCAAAACTACTACAAAACCACTATTGTTAAAAAAAATGGTAACATTAATAATAACATTTATTGTTTTAATATCTATAATAAATATTATGTCGATAATAATATCCAAAATAATGTGTAGTAATGGTAATAATATTAGTAATAAACCTTGTATTGATAATAATAATAATAATAATAATAATAATAATAATAATAATAATTTATTGTTTTTCAAAATATTAATTTGATCATAAAAATATGTATAAGTACTATTATTATTATTTTTTTTATGTAACCATGTGCAAAGTACATGAATTATCTAGTTAGTGTGATGGGAATTCGTGAGGGAAACGTATGAGCAATTTGGGGCGCTTTATGAAAGAAAATGAAAGAAAGATGTAAGCTTGGCTTAAGTTGACCATTAGCTTTCAAGGTTATCTCAAAATCTTTGATGCTAAATGAAAACAAAGAAGGGGGTTTTCAATTCTTGTAGAGAGTTAAGGAACATGTTGCACCAGGCTTAACTTAATGAAATATGGTCATGATGGACATGACAGGCGTGATAAGTCTTCGTTGCTCCATGTTGACTCATGGTTGTAAGGGCTTTTTCCAAATCTCTTCAAGGTCATCAAAACGGTAGGGCTTAATAAGTTCAACTAGTAGGGTAATGATGTTGGAATATGATTTGTGCTTCATAGTGAGTCGATACACTATTATCTCACCGAAACAATTATGAAGGCGTCAATTCCAAGATGATACAATAAGAATTAAGCTAGTGGGAAAATATATTTTGTCAAGGATAATGGTTAGTTATTAGGAATTTTATGTTAATGTTGGTTTTTGATAACTGTTGTTATAACTTAAACATATGGCGACCCAATAGGATTTCCAAGAATGCTCAGGTGCCTGTAAAGTCACAATTACGTTCGCGACCGTAATTGCTAGTTCACCTCACAAAGCATTCTAGTAATCTCCCATTGTAGTCCTATTATGTGGGTTCTTTGTGTTTATGGTTTTATTTTGAACCAAAATTGTTACGTGATGGAACTAACTGTGTGTGCAACAAGCTATAGTATACACGCAGTCTTATCAACTAATACTGTCACATAACAATCATAGAAATCAAGGCTTAAGAATATTAGTTTTTCTTAAAATACTAAAGGAAGTCAAAGCCTAAGCAATGTGGATGTGTTAATAGTCTGGTCCCTAAGGTTTTGTCGGTCAAAACCTAGGAATCACTAAAGAAACCTAATTTGCTAAAACCGCATGCTCTGATACCAATCTTTCACACCATCGACTAGGGGACTAGATGTGATGATTGAATACCAATCAAAACACAGTGGAAATAAGGTAACAAATGTATATTAAGACACTAGGCCAATGTTTCAATCAAATGTCAAATACAATTACAAGCTAGAAATTCAACTACCATCTAATTAGGGGATAGGTTCTACTATTCACCATGGCTTCTTCGATTTAATCTCTATGGCTTGATGTAGGTCTTCTAAAAAGGTTCTTCTATCACCAAACAAGCTCATGTCTAAATCTCTATATTTCCACATCTTGAGAAGAGGTAACTAAACACATGCTTAAAATAATTTGGTCAACTAAAAAGTTGGTGAGTTCATGAGTTTAATTTGTAAAAACATATATAAAAATGATCTAAATAGTATGGTGCACATTAAGCAAGTTCAAAATCAAACCTGTGTCCACGACCTGTGAACATCTAAAATATATAAACCCCTTACCCTTATCCCTTATTGTTATGGGTCAAATTTACTTATATCTGCCAACATAAGATACAAAACTGGGACGATATATGTCACAAGATAACCATTATATCATTTAGTGGGAGGTCGTCCATGATATAGGCCCACTGTGTGCGGGGGTCTTCCCCAGATAGTATTATCCATATATCCCGTGGCTCCTAATAGAGTTAATGATTGTGCTACAAAGTCGGGGATTGTTTATGGCAGCAAAATCGTTCTTGGTTAATACTACACCAACAATTTTAAAATATACAGAAGCATGTATCCACCCAAAAATTTAAGAAAAAGGGTGTGCATGAACTCACCTTGTTCTATGTGTATGCGTGAGGATAAAAACGCTAAAGAATCTTGTATGCTACACGGGAAACAGCTCCAACTCACAGACATTCCTAAATTCGTGTAATGTGTCACTAAAAGTAATGTGTGTCATATTATATGTGCCCGTGACCTAAGTTGGTTATGGTTGTTCATATTCTTATGTTATTTGAGATTATGGTTGCATATTTGACTTGGGTCGTAACAAAGTTTCCTAATATAAAAAGTTGTGGGATTTATCTTGCAAAATTATTCAAATAAAATAAAATATGGTTTATAGTAAAATAAGGTTTTCTATAGAATGATTTATTTAAAAATAATTAGGTTTATGTTAGTCCCGAATATACAATTTTGTTATTTTGGCAAATTTTAATCCTCGATTTGATATGTAATATACCTTAATAGTCTTTAAAATTAAACTTTTGATTTTTTTGTAACTTAATATATATGTATGTATTCTCATATTCTATAAAAAGCATATATTTTAGGTATAAATAATATGCAGTGCTTAGAAGTGTGTCTCAATGCCGCAAGGTTCTATAAATGTTGGCGTTTTAAGAACAAGTTAAAGATTATATTTCTCAAAATTTATCTTTCAAATATCCTTTTTATATGCTAGATAATCTGCAAAAATATTAATTCTTAAATTTTTACATTTTGGTTTCGGTTATACATGTATTTGATATTTAATGCATTTGGACAAACTATAATAAATAATATATAACAACTTAAATGGCTTGTATAATTACAATTTGGTTATAAATTATGAAAATAAGTCATATAAAATTATGGGTATGAAAAATACACGGTTTAGGTCGGTTTCAGGTTAAATCATGTGAACGTTCGGTTTGATCGCATGATTAACTCGTAAGTTAAATGAAGGTGATTTCTCTTCCGAGTATCTTAAATATACATATTTTAACTATAAATAAGTTGGTTTTAATATTGGTAGTAAAAATCACGTGGTTTTCGGTTAGGTGACATCATTAACGTGTAACTTAACAGTTCTTGTAATTTTAATCTTGTGTGCATGTGTTTAAAGCACAACTTATTTTAAACAGGTTATATAGGTATTATGAACTGAAGGTAACTTTTATTAAAATATTTTATATGCATGATATCGCGGGTGCCTATAGTGTGTATAAAATCATGAATATAAGCAAAACAAACAAGTAGACGTGTTAGGAAATGATACCTACTTTCTGAGCTAATTCAAGAGGTTTACAAGAGGCTTCAAACAGGTCCAAAGGTTCTGTAAAAACATGGTTAGGATATGGTTAAGGGTTTGAAGCATCCATGTGAAAAACTAACATTTAAAACGTGAGGATGAAGATTTTGATGACGGTTTAGGTGTACCTTGATTTTGTTGACCATGAGTTTGATTTGCGGCTGTATATGGTGTCCACAGTAGGGATTTTTCACTGTCAAGATGATGATGGAAAGATTAGAAGCAATATCAAAGGAAGAGAATTCCATAACTTACAAGATTAGACAACGGTTTTCACTACCGAAAAGTGATGTGATTGAAGATTAATATGAGGCTTCTCTCTTGATTGATTCCAGCCAATCGTAAGGGTTCAAGGGTATGTTTTGTTTGTTAATGGAGTGCTTTGAATTTTGCAAGAGTTAAGAAAAGTTTCGTGAACATAAAGGCTTTTGAACTCACAAAAGAACAAGAGTGCAAACTAGCCTATGATGCCTCTAGAACTCGTGACTCGTTTGGATAGATTTCTGGTCGTTTCTGGGCATGAAATGCACCCAGATATTCAACCAACATAAACATTATTGAAATCCTTGGAAGTAGGAAAAAGAATCAACTAAATTGGAGTTCGTTTGATACCTTAAACAGGATGACAAAGTAAAAGTATCACTGCAGTTTCGGTTCTTGCGCAGTATTGACATTAAGTCGATTTGGAGGTCGAAATCTTGATAAAATGAAGTGAGGCTGGTGTGAATCTTTCAGGAGGAGATTGAAGGTTTTTATAGAAGAAGAATGGAGTCATTTCTGGAAGAATCTGAATAGAGATAGTGAAAGATTTGGTAGATCATGTAGATCTTGGAGTGGAGTGTAAGGATATTCAAGATCTTGAAGAGTCCAAGAAGTTGACTTCTAGATATCTTTGCAAGATTTTAAATACCTTTGCTTAAGTCAACTATCATCTAGAAGGTAAATAGATAAAGAAAAAGAAACGTAGGAAGGAAATGAAGAACTTTTTTTTGGGGGGTTTTGTAACTTTAAAATTTTGTGACTAGATACTTTGAATTGCTAGAAGATATGTTATTTTGTAGAGAATCCAAGGGGTTATAGAAGAGTTGGAATATAGCTCAAGAGTTGAATTTTAAATTTTGCAAAAAAAATATATGACTTGTATGTGTGTGCATATCTTGACATATTAAGGAAAAAAAAGAAGCATGTGTATTGTGTTTTAATATATCTATCATTATCTCATACAAATATGATTTAATTTTGTTAGCTTTTAAAAATATATTAATTTTACTAGGTTATACATGCACTTAAATATTTAAGTAGTTTATTTCAATAGCTATGAAATTATTAACTATGCCACTAACTTAATAATAATTATATAAATTAGGTAGGCAAATGCACATAATTATTAATATATTATTATTGTATGTAGAATAACGATCTCATTTTTCTTAGTATGTATGTGGATTAAAGAGTAATTTGGAGTCGTAGACAATTATACAAATTGCTAGTGTTACAGTTTTATAAACGTGTACCTATGTTGTGCTACTGCTAGGAATTAATTAGACAGGGAGTCATATATATTTATGATGGGTCTATGTAGTCTTTATGTATTGGTGTCACGCTTATATAATTTTCTTGGGTCTTATTGTACGGGCATGCTACTTTATATATGGTATCATGTTTGGTTAATTCATTAGATTATTTGTTTTGTGGTTTCGGCAACTGTGTGGCCTTTTCCAACAGTGTGATATGGTATGTAACAGGTACTAAATTGTATTCCATATTATTCTGGGTTGCATTCAAGCTAATAGTTACACATAAATCAAATACTAAATAGATAATGGAAAAGAAAAAAAAATAGGCCCTAAAATCATGGTTGTTACATTCTCCCATTGTTAAAGAAATTTCGTCATCGAAATTTAATATGGATTATTTATTTAAAATATGGTTAGAGATTCTGAACACTATGAAAGTTTCTAGGCACTTGGTAGAAAATTGATGTTTTCAAACTGGATTTTTAAAAGCAAAGGTTGACAATCAAGAATAAATGCTTGCTTATTCGACTATGAAAGAAACAAAGAAAGGCAGTTTGAGTAGGTATTAGATGGGAATAGATGGTTATTTATTTATTTATTTTTGTGTGTGAATTTTGTATATTGATCAGGAGCTTATTGATACCTTTGTTAAGATGAGCAACCTTAATGAAGCGACACAAATCCTGAAATGGCACTTGTCTTCATAACTTTCATAACGTCGATCAAATGCCTTCGTGGAAGTTGACAGCGGTTGTCTAGTTAGTGGGGTAGACAGCTATGATATGGAAAATCATTTTGTTAAAACAAAGTCCCACACGATTGATGCATGTCATTTTTCAATCTGTTTAGGGCTAGTCCTTCATGAAGTAGATATCGAACGTTCAACAGAGAGATAATGAAGCTTCAAGATGTTGCCAAACAGAGGACTTTTGGGCTTTCTGAGTTCAAAGCATAGGAATTTTTAAATGGAGCATGAGGGTGAAACTGAATATTAAAGGAGACATATTTGTTGGATGTCTAATGATTAGTCGGTTCCACCACAAATCGCGAGTTCGTGACTCTACAGTCAAGCCTCTACGAGGCAGGGGTCTTAGAGAGTTCCAAATCCGTCATAAGGGTCGCCATAAAGGCTTTAAACATTGGAGCTTTAGGAACACACATATTTGGTGTAGAAGGGCACTAATTGTCGATTTCGAATTTATGTAAGAAAATATTTCTTAAACTAAGTATTACATTAACAGAAATTCGATGTCGAGATGGGAAATGACGTTCACATTGTGAAGAGTAGGAGATGGTTTATTTAACTCCATATATGTCAATATTTAATTCAAGACATTATGGAAACTATGGTCTATGCTAAATTGGAAAAGTTGTGATTGTTGATGGACTAGTGATAAAATTAACATCATTTCGGGCTTGCCTTCGTGGATAGTTGGTTGTAGAAAGTAACTTGCCACATATTGGTCAGGAAACGAACATGGAATGGAGAAGTCAATATGGTTGTATGTAGAAAAGATAAACATCCGGGCATAGTTTTTTTGGTCTCGAATATGCCGGAAAGGGATGCACGAACGTTGTCTTCTCCCTCTTTTATTTTTTTCTTTTTGTTTTTTTTAAACATTTTGAAAGTCCTACGAATTGCAATATAGCTTATAGATTATTCGATAAAGATAATTTTTAATATATATTAAATAGCAAAGTCATAGTACTAAGAGTGATATTAGCAATGGAAAAGATAAAAATTTTTTTAATGAAAACGATTATAACGGTCATGGCCATTGTATAAAGATAGCCATGATGAAAAAAAAATCATAGTTGTAACGTTTTAAAACTAAGTTGATTAGAAAAGTTATACTTATCTAAGTTGTAGATTAATTAAATTTTGTTGATAAAAAATATAATAATAATAATACTTCAAATGGGATTAATAATAATAATAATACAATTATCAAAACTACTACAAAACTACTATTGTTAAAAAAAATGGTAACATTAATAATAACATTTATTGTTTTAATATCTATAATAAATATTATGTCGATAATAATATCCAAAATAATGTGTATTAATGGTAATAATATTAGTAATAAACCTTGTATTGATAATAATAATAATAATAATAATTTAATGTTTTTCAAAATATTAATTTGATCATAAAAATATGTATAAGTACTATTATTATTATTTTTTTATGTAACCATGTGCAAAGTACATGAATTATCTAATTAGTGTGATGGGAATTCGTGAGGGAGACGTAGGAGCAATTTGGGGAGCTTTATGAAAGAAAGATGTAAGCTTGGCTTAAGTGGACCATTAGCTTTCAAGGTTATCTCAAAATCTTTGATGCTAAATGAAAACAAAGAAGGGGGTTTTCAATTCTTGTAGAGAGTTAAGGAACATGTTGCACCAGGCTTAACTTAATGAAATATGGTCATGATGTACATGACAGGCGTGATAAGTCTTCGTTGCTCCATGTTGACTCATGGTTGTAAGGGCGTTTTCCAAATCTCTTCAGGGTCATCAAAACGGTAGGGCTTAAGAAGTTCAACTAGTGGGGTAATGATGTTGGAATATGATTTGTGCTTCATAGATACACTATTGTCACCGAAACAGTGACGAAGGCGTCAAATTCCTAGATGATACAATAAGAATTAAGCTAGTGGAAAAACACATGCTGATATACAATATTAAGAGCCACCATTCTGAAATTTATGCAAAGAAAAGCCAGTTATCCAGACCAACAACAATTGGATCAAAGAAAAATGCCTTATATTAAAACAGATATTAAAACACATACTGTTTTTAAGGAACAAATTATGAAATGCAAACTAATGACAAGAGCTACTGATTATAATAATCCACTAATACATCACATCACTCCAAACAAAAGTGTCCAATCGGGTTGTGTTTGCATGGTGATCGAGTGATGAAGACGATGAAGAAGAAGTCGTCATTCTTGCAGGCAAAGAGAAGCTCCTTTTGTAGTTATTATGGTCCACTTTCCCGACAGTTTGATCCAAGTTTGTATTATCCAAACTCAAGAAATCATTTGGGTTATCGAGCCGGGGGGCTCACCGGAAGCAGCCTCTCTATTCCTTCGGGGTAGAGGTAAGGCTGTCTACATCTTACCCTCTTCAAACCCTACCATAGCCTTTGCTATCGGTGGGATTTACTGAGTACGATGATGATGATGATTTCCGGGCCTAGGTTCCACTCCTTGGCCTTGTTCCTGACCCCTTCTGTGTTAAAAAGTAGCTTGGAATCATCACTGTTTCCTGTGAGCGCGCTAAAGAAACTCAGTCCATTGGGCTACTTGATGTCGTTTTGGACATGGTCTGGGCCCGGGGCCATCATGTGTTGCATCTGGGGGTCGGAGGAGTGAGGGAGGAGGAGCATGTGGGTCTTGTCTTTTGATGGGTAGCCAAGGTGGGCCGGGTTGTGGAAGTTGGGCGATGGTGACATTGTTCTTGGTGGGCCCAAATTAAGAGGGGTGGCGGGTCGGGAGGCTTTAGTGGGAGTGTGGCAGTGGAAGGTGATGAAATGTTGCCCTTAGTTGATGCAAATAGTTGAGAAAGTTAGACACCGGATTGAAAGCCGAGTGACTCAAACGTATGCCTCATTCTAAGCACAAAATGAAGGTCTTCCGGTATCTGACTATATACCAAAACATCAAATTAGTAACAAAAAAGGAAATTTGTTTATCAACGGGTCCGTCCCGTCCCATTTGTACGTATACACTATACATGCAAAACATGATACATGAAGTGGAATAGATTAAGACTTACAATCTTGCATGAACCAAGTTGCAATAGTCCATGGCCAGCTTGAATGACAGCTATAGTCTGTATGACGAAAGTAAAGTACAAAACAAAAGAAACCAGCAGCAAGTAATATCAAAAAGCCTTTTATGAGATCAAAATAGAAAATAAAAAAACCAGTCAATAACATTCACATTGACAAATGTGTAGTCACAATTGTAAGAGGCGATTATCGGATGATCAGACTATCAAAGACAGAAGAAATCTATCACTTCAAATTCAAATCCTTATCAATAAATCGGATAACCGAAAAAACCGATTTCAAACAAATCCAATATTCAAAAATCAAATTCAGAAATCGGATACAATTAAGTAATCTATTGAAATCCGAATTCGCAGTTTGGATCAGGTTCAATACAGTTCGTTTATCAGAGTTTTTCAGTTCAGTTCTTTTGCACACCCCCTACGTATAGTACATTTAAGAAATGCATCATGTAATCAACATCAATATAAAAAAAAACAAATACAGATAGCAAAGGAAATTAATGATGAAGAATGCATACCTCTAAAATACAGGAAATGGCAATGAAGGACATCTTCGTTCCACCGCCTAATTGCAGGTAAGAGTGTCGCCCTAGAGAAAGTTGTTTGTGTTTGACACTTGTTTTCTTGGATGGAAGTTTTTCGTCGGTTAGTTACAGTTTTGCATATGGATCAGAAGCACCCAAAAGATCTTTCTTTTGAAGCTTCATCGCCTTTATCACTTTGACAGTCAATATTCCAACAGGTCGTTTCATTTCTTTGCCATTTCAAAATGCATAAAATTATGCATCTCATTACACAAACGAACTCATATAGTGGCAGATCATACTTACTTTGCTGGATCCAATATCCGTGCATGGAGTAACACGGTGAGTCTACTTGGTTTCGCATACCGAAGCAAATCGGTCGCGGTATGTCTATGACCACTTGCATAAAAAGTTGTGCCACCGATCTTCGTAACATATAAATGATCATACGTGAACCCATTATACGGGCGTACTCCCACCTCAACCAACCCGTCCCTCACCGCACTCTGCCATTGCTTCAACGGCGGCTGAAATGCCACCACTTTTTCCACCCACTCGTACGACTCGTTGACCAATCTAGCATCCCAACCCACAAGCCGAACATAATCAGGACCCGCAAAGGTGTAAAACTCCGCATTCAAGCAACTTCCACCACCCAAAACACGGGCCCGGGCACTTACATCTCCATCCTTCGAGATAAAACAC
This sequence comes from Bidens hawaiensis, assembly GCF_021521415.1. NCBI lineage: Eukaryota > Viridiplantae > Streptophyta > Magnoliopsida > Asterales > Asteraceae > Bidens > Bidens hawaiensis. The sequence continues at coordinate 808,680 of NW_027491434.1, forward strand.
TGCGAAGGGGACGTTGGAGAGAGGTCCGAGAGGGCGGCTCCAAAGGCGGCTAACTCAGTGATATTGTCATTACCGTAGGGGGAACCGCCACGCTCGAGAAGGAGCATCGAAGCATTCTGAGAAAGAGAGTAGCAGCTAACGAGCAGCCCGTGGTGCCACCACCAATGATTATGTAATCATAGTACGAGACTGTAGGAGCTGTTGTTACTTGTGTAATCATAGTACGAGACTGTAGGAGCTGTTGTTACTTGGTGCATGAATGTGTACCTTGGATCTGTTATAGAAATTGAATACATTATAGCAAGTGTTTCACAATTACACATAGTAATTGATTTTCATGGGACAAAAGACAAAAAAGGGTCAAAACGAGCCGAGCCGCTCGAAACCTACTCGAGTTCGGAATGATCATGGAGTGGTGTTTTTGATGTTCCTAAAAGTAAGAATGGGTGAAAAACTAAAAAACCTGCACAAATCCATACAAGCCAGGAATCAACATGTGATCCGCCCCGCCTAATTTTAATCCAAAATCAACATGAGGCTGGAAAAACATGTAAAGCAACTAATTAAGGCTTTTCCAGTTTCAAATTGCAACTATAGACCAAATAAACTTATCCTCTAATTCAATTAAACAAATGATTCTGGTAGTCTAGATTGCGATCCTTTAATGTTGACCTAACATCAAATAATCACCAAATCTTCTTAATAGATATGAGGCAATTGCAATAATCACAATATACAACTAAATAATTAAAACTAACCGCGATAATGAGCCGGAGATCGATAGGAAAACGATGGAGTGTAAGCGAAGATGAAAGAAAAACCGGAGAATCAATGGAGCAAATGCATATATAATCACTGCAATTGAAGCCGGATGCGCTCCGCTTCAATCACTGGTCTCTCTCTCTGGTTTCATTCAACCTAAATAACCCTTGATTTTGTCGATACATATTCAGTAGCGGAAGCAAGCTGAATTGAAGACGCATTCAAGCTGCCGGATCAATGAAACGGCTGAGGATGAACAGGAACGTTGCTGCCGGACGCATTCAAAATGTTTTAATAATAATAATAATAATAATAATAATAATAAAATTTGCAATTGAAAACCGACATGGATCGAGTCGGCTAAGAGACTTATATTTATGATAGCAGGGAATAAAGTTCTGGTTGAATATTAGAAAACATCCATAAAACTAAGGTGAGTTTTATGAAATGTGAGCATGCTTGTCTAATTATAAACATGTCAACTCATGATTGGATGTACGCATGTGATATATCATGGATAACTCCTAGGCATGCATACACATGTATAAATAGGTGCAGCTACGACGGGACTGATTGGCGAGCCCACTAGTACGGTGTGGTGGAATCTTATTGTATGTGGGGCCAAACACCAATGATCCGGAAGAGATCTGCGGGGTAGGGAAATATTATGAATATTGCATGGACAGGTACAAGTCATGAACGTGTTAATGTGCTTTTGATAAATTTTTGATCTTCGTGAACCAGCATAAGCTGATGTGCATTTTAAGCATGTGTCATAGGTAATGAAGCTTAAGGGCTAGTTACCATAGACTACGAACCTATGTAGCCAGAAGAACCGTTGGACCCAAATCAGTAGTGTTTGGGGAAATTTTGTATCTCAAGTTAGAAATAATTTGATTAAGTTTTGTACTTTCAAGTCTCAACCTTATAGTTTATGTAAATAAAATAAGCGTGTTACACTTTAAGGGGTTATTTGGTAGCCTCTTAATAGCCATTAAGAGGCTACCTCTTAATGGTTAAGAGGTAGTCTTAACTCTGAATGATTAAGAGATGGTTAAGAGACTGGTTACCTCTTAATCATTCAAACTTAAGGCTACTTCTTAACCAATAAGAAGTTATGAACCATTAAGAGGTAGTCTCTTAATGACCATTAAGAGGCTACCATTGTTAATAGTTTCCAGGTATTCTATATGATTAGTTGTAGCATCTTCCAGTTTGATAATTTTGCTAATGAGATTCTAACATATCCTTACTTTATTTGCAGCAAGAAACGGAGCTTGTCCAAGCAGTTCTCTTATATATTCCGCTGATAACATGTCAACTGACGGATCACAATACGCACACTGTACTCACACACCAACACCAAACGGATATACTTCATTCTGTGAAGAAGGCTGCGTTGGGGTTACGGATAATGATAATAAAGTGAGGGAGTTTTGGAGAAGATGCTGGAGGGTTTTATGGTATATAGTAATCTCAAGGCTTTGGATATGGTGACTAAGTTGGATAGAGTTGTTGGCCTATAATTTGTTTAATCCATGTGTGTCAAAGTTAAGGGATCGTGTTGTAATTGTGTCAAACTATGTTTATTTTGTATTTAGAATGTCCATGTAAGTGTAAGTATAATTAGGTCTAGAATGTCCATGTAAGTATAATTAGGTCTAGAAATATATCAAAGCGTTCAATATAAATGTAAAACCCCGATCATTCCATAAGGTCAAAGTTCTTCTGATGTGATAATGGTTGATGAACCTTGGTCAAGTTTATTCAAGCGCCTTTCGAATATAACGCAACAAACTCTAATAATGTCCTTCCGATTGGCGCAGGGAGTTGTGTTAGAATTAAACGCAACAAATGTAAAACAAAAAAAAAACCCGCGTATTTAAAAGCTTGTTCACTAATTACGAATATCTCAAACAAACAACATAAATCGAACTAAAAACATAAGGTGCCATTAGATATTCGCCTATGGCGAGTCATGCACCTCTGTTGTTATAACCGACTCCGTAAGAAAGGAGTCGTACGACTGACTACGTGCTTTACACCTTGAAAGTGTTTTACAGTGCCACGGAAGTTGACGTGTCTCTACCGAGGTGCTAGGGACGTACGTAGTTGAATCACCCAATTCCTTTTGGAAATCCTTTATTCGTGTATGTCCCTCAAGCATGCTAAGGGCTTGAGACATAGTTGGCCTCAGACGGTGAGACCCTTCAATGCATAAAACGGCCACGCTAAGAACTCTCATTGCTTCTTTGACCGAATATTGGGAGGCCAAGTCTTTGTCTATAAGGTTTATTAACTTTCCTTGTTTGTTCAAAGTAACCGCCTGTAAAACAAATAGACAAAAAAAAAATTGTTAGCATTTGACCCTTTTCAACAAAAAATGTTGGTTTCGAATCAATATGTACAATGGTTTAGTGATGCAAAGTTAAATTCATGACCAAAAAGAAATATAAACAAGTTTATTTTTTGCATTCTAATTTTAAAGGAATTAAAAAAAAGTATATGTGTAGCTCAAGCGAAAGTACATATACATATATGTAGCTCATAATTTAGTAATTTACATATATTTATATCGTATGAGATACATATACATAGCGCGAGACATATACATACCTGCGCAAAACTACATATTTTTTATGACAAGTGGTTTTTACAAGTCGTCAAGTTAAAAGTTGTTTTCGTTAAGTACACTTTTGTGCTAAACTTAGATTATTTTAGAATGCAGTAGATAAAAAGACCAAAAGAAGCACTTTTTAGAAAAAATAAAATAAAATAAAATAAAAAGTATAAATAATAATAATATTAATAATAATAATAATACAAGATTTTTTTAACCCAAATTAGGTTAAAATAAATCAAAATTTGTAGATTTTGCTCACCAGGTCTGATAAAAAGACTTGTTCTCTCATGTCCAAGCATGTGTTTGTGCTAATTCCACTGACAATTTCTAATGCCAGAATTCGAAAACTATAAACATCTGTCTTGGGAGTCAAGTGACCACGAGCGGCATATTCGGGTGCCATATAACCTCTTAAGAGTAAGAATAGGTTAATTAAAATAATAGAAAAACAGAGGAGATATTAGTAATCCTAGTCTATATACGATTTAAGTTGCGTTTTATGGTAAAATTGAATACATGACCTAAAAGATATGGCAATAGGACGTGTGATGGTTCGAGTAAATGGATTAGAGAACATAACGTGTCCCCGCAATATGTACGGTTACATGTGACTGTTGATAATCTTTTAGCATCACGAAACCAAAATCAGCAATTTTGCCCTTATATTCTTTATCTAACAGAACATTGTCAGCCTTGATATCTCTGTGTATGATAGCCATTTTTAAACTGCTATACTTGCTTTGTAAATACTCTAAGCCTCGGGCTATACCAAGGCATAGCTCGAACCTTACTGGCCATGTAAGTTTCGATTTAGTAGGTCCTGCAGAATAGAATCACAACCACTGAGCATTCAACTCTTTGGGTTTTATAGCAGGCATGCAATAAAAAAAAAGTATTAAATAGCTAGCTCACCAAAAAGGGTATGTGATAAGCTGTTACTTTCCATGTACTCATAAATCAGTAATGTTTGCCCATGATCGGTGCAACTCCCATAAAGTCTAACAAGGTTAGGATGTTCCAGAGTTGAAACTATCCCTACCTCATTCAGAAATTCTTGTACTCGTTGTGCAGACTTTGCTGAAGGTTTTTTTACCGCGATTATTGTTCCGTCTGTTAATACACCCTACATAACATATGGTTTATTAGTAGCACAAGGTAGAATAAAGTTATTTGGTAACTTGTTATATAACGCTACCTTGAACACACTCCCAAAGCCCCCTTGTCCAAGCTTAGTTGATGGATGGAAGTCCCTTGTGGCAGCCTTTATCTGCTTGAGGGTGTATGCATTTGTTTTTAGTAGATCTAGACCGGTAAGCTCTGTTAAGCAAAAGATTACAAAACCATATAGTTGCTTAATTATAAAATGAAAAAAAGGTCTTTAATGTACGAAAAAAACGATTATGAGAAGATTTACGTGTATCTTCAGTTTTCCCATTCATAATGTAGCCTTTTCTCCACAACGTAAGAATGACTAGAAGCAGAAGAAACAGCAGTCCGACAACCGACCCTGCTATTATAGGACCTTGAGTCTTTTTCCCAAAATTTGGTGGCTTAAAATCTGTACAAAATAAGGTAATGTTATACTCCCTTCAGATTCAACTAAACACATTAATTTTGAGAATAACACATTTTGGTGAGAGCTGTTCAATTGCCTGTTTTTGTAAGAATAAGAAAAGATAAACGAAGAATATATATATCTTACTCGGGTCAACTGATATAGCTGATATAAGCAGACCATAACTTCCTCTAGTAGGAATGCAAGTAGTGCCTTTTCCAGCCCAGTAAAGTTGAATCTTTAGGGTGTTATTCTTCACATCAACTACAAATCTCTTTGTAACTGCCCTACCGGTACCTCCAGCCTCTTTTACTATATCAAAATCCTTCAGCATTAATACCCCCTGCAATAAAATTAACTTTGTTACAGTGAACTTTAACCAGACCAAAACTGGTATGCTGATCATCTTATTTATAAGTTGCATTACTTGCACATAAACATCGAATACACGCTTCCCAAGGCTGTTAAACGAGTTATCTTCGGTGAAAACAATCTCAGCAAAGTGGAGTGTGACGTTATAGTTCCCGTTCAAAAGACACAATCCATAATAAGTAAGAGAGATAGCAGTCGTTCGTGCAGTTTTATATAAATGGGTGTCCAATGTTGATATATTATGGAGACTAGACATGCTGGAAAGAATATAGGCATCAGAATCATGGCCATCGTCTAAGAAGTTTCCTGTGCTGCTAAGGGCCCAATATCCATCCTCATTAGCGTAATAATGTATGGTACCTTTTCTCTGTGCATCATGTTCATATATGCTTCCGTTGATATTTACTTCGTCGCCCCCGCAGTTGATGTGCAGAGAATGGATTTCTGTTGCAAAAGATGAAAATTTAGTTAAGACAATAAAAAAACGAGGTTAATTAATGTGTAAAAACTTTTCTTACGTTGTTTCTTCGACTTAGTACATGGGAAATCTTTCCATAGACATGGAAGGAAATTTCTACATAAGAAATGAAAGATACACGAGAAGATCAATATCTAGTTTTGATACTTACACGACACTGAATGTTGTCCAAGCGTAAAGCGCCTTCCCCATAGGCTAGTACATAAACATTTATGATGCCATATTTTTTGAATGCCACGGTATCTTTTCCTATGAGTTAAATTGTGTTGGGGATTTCAATATAGCAACCTGGATTATTTAGAGAGTCGTGTGATAACTTTCAGATTAAAAGTTATTTTGGTGGTTCTCCAAAACACATTAATCGGATAAAACTCTAAATTTGAGACAAGAATTTCGTATGGAATTTTTGTGAGGAAGATGAACCAGAGCGTCTGTCGATCAATCCAATAACGTATATATCACCAGGGCAGTTGTATTCAGGATAACTACTTCAAGCAGTTATCTATTCAAAATTTAAAATTTATTAATAAATAACTTCAAATAATACTTATGATTATTTGTAACATAATCATAAAATTCATTTTTCTAATGAATTTTTAATGAAGCGTTATTAACTAAATTAAAATTTTTCCAAGCTGACAGGCGCTGCCCCTTGGACCCTGCTAGGGGCTGCCGCCCCTAGAACCCCCCAACCGGGGGCGCTGCCCCCGGTCCCCCATTCGTTAGGGGCTTCGCCCCTAACATCACAGTAAACTAAAGCAACTCCACACATCCCCGAACTTGTTTAATGTTTATTATGATTAAATTGATCAACCAGTTAATCCAATTACACTAAAATACTAACAAATTGTTTTTACGTATAAATCTATGCTTGATAAAACTAATTTGAGGTATATATAAACTAATACGTATATTTATTCTTCTTGTTAAACTTTGTTTGCAAATATGGAAAAACTGGCAATCCAAATGAATGAAGATCGCTTTAGAACATCATGTTAGGGAGTTTTGATGCGTGCACAACACTCGGTGTGGTTGGCCGTTGGTGTGACCCCTAACTGAAGTGAGGGTGATGCGCCTTACCGTTCATTTTCCGGTGATGAATAGCTTTCCACCGTGTTTCTGAGTAAGTCATGAAACGTTTGTTTGTATTAATCGATCATAAACAACAAGCATATAACCAAACCCAATGTAGCATACTTACATTAACGATTGAGAACACGTGTACTTACGGGAAGCATCCCATGTAAAATCATTATAAGCAACGTCCCTGTAAAAGACAACCCACAACTAAAGATTTACTAAACTGTTATTATCCAGATTTCATTGTTGTAAGAAACTGCACTTGCTTGGAAACAAGTTATCTAGCCAGCCTGTTAAGCCGGAGACAATGTACCAGGAAATGATAAATGCAGGTTCATTTCTTTGAGTTGTAATTCATGTAGTTGAGTGACAAATATAGGGAAAGAGTATCCTTACACATCCTTGGTGCTTGTCCAGACCCATTCAGGCATACTTCCAGTAAGATTATTTTCTGTCAAGTAACTATAAAAACAGCGACTCTTATACACATAACATAAACTAATTGGTATATATTTTCGAAGGTAGTTCACATACATGTACTTGGCCTTTTCTAAATTCTCAAAAGACTGTGGGATTTGACCGCTTAAATTGTTGAAACTAAGGTCTCTGCGTAAATAAAATTATGAACGTTTAAGTTCCAAGACGTTGCAAAATTTAATAAATACCAATCATGTGCCCAAAGATAATCTTTTTGAGCATTTTAATCAAGATCGAAGACTGAAACAATAAAATAAAAAATTATATATGCTTATTTAATAGTCTTCACGAACTTTTTGTGTTCTAGTTTTCAAAAGTGCAAATTTCAAACCACTTGGTACTACCTGTTAAATTACTTACAGAGCTTGGAGTATCATATCCCCTATATGCAGGAATTGTCCCATGAATCAAACAGTTTCTAAGTATTCTACAAAAAATCCAAATTATTCTAATTAATTATGTTTACTTATATATGAAAAGGCGGTAATCGATGTACAAAAATCAAAAGCTCACAATTTTTTCAGATTTGTCATCTTCTCCAGCGGCGGGAACCTAGAAGCTCCACCTTTCAAGTCAGTGATTCTCCTGATCAAAAGATAAACATAGTGGGAAAGAAAAAAAAGACATGAGTTAATCAATTGTGAATTTATCCACCTCATTCGAACAAATTACCGTCAAAAACTAAAAAAGGAAATCGTAGCGTAAATAGACATACAAATCTGTTAGTTAGGTTAAGGCTGAGATGCTAGAAGGAAATGGCCCCTCAAGAGAACAACCTTGTATGTACCTTCATCATTAACCAAACGTTGACATGTTTTAGATTAATGCATCCTTAGAAAGCAATGGAAATTTCCATCTACATGAAATTGCATATATATATATATATATATATATATATATATATATAGAGAGAGAGAGAGAGAGAGAGAGAGAGAGAGATATGAATTTCCATTTAAAGCCAACATGGTCAAACATAACCACATCAAATTACCTTAACAGGAACTTTGGTTAAACATAAATCCACAAAAACTAAAACTAGATTAGCTTTCGATGTAATTTTCCTTATAAGGTTCTTACAATTTCTCTACTTTTGTCCAATTGCCGATGAAGTTTGGTAACGTTCCAGTGAAATTGTTGTCACTTATTCTCCTACAAAAGTAATAAACTCACAAAAAATAGGGAAAAAAAATGATAAACCTTTATGGCCGGATGACAGATGATTTGTACACAACCAAATAATATTGGTTTTAACCACTTTTCCATAATACATTGGTCAGGGAAGCAAAAAGAGTTAAAACAATGTAAAGAGAAAAAATAGTCAAAACAAAAAAAAAGTATGGTGTACATAATCACCTACCATAATATTGGCATTTATAATCCAAGTTTACAAGATTTATACTCACACATCAGTCAAGTTGGTAAGTTTTGCAAGTTCATCAGGCAGCTCTCCAGCAAAATTATTTGAGGATATAACAATGAGAAAGCAAAGTCTTGATAAATATGGTAACCCATGTCAGGCAAACATCAAGAAAACTCTCAACTTTGATCTTTTAATTTTCATTGACAGCTTGGTTTTTAAATTTGATCCCAAAAGCCAAAGTGCGTGCTGTATGCGAGGCATTCGTTATTTAAAATAAACACTAAAAAAGACAGGGATAACATTTAATAAATCACGTATGTGAGACGTTCTTTATTCAAAAAATCAAGAAAATTCTCAACTTTGCTCTTTTTATTTTCATTGACAGCTTGGTTTTTAAATTAGTGTGGGAATTTTGATCCCAGAAGCCAAAGCGCGTGCATCAGTATGCGAGGCATTCGTTATTAAAAATAAAAACTTAAAAAGACATCGATAACATTTAAAAAAAATCACGAATGTGTAACGTTCATGATTAAAAAATTTTTTAAAAAAACACTCGTATATAATCATTTTCATCATTTGTCTTCAGATTTGAAACCAAGCTTGTCAGGTTGTTGAAAGCATGTATACATAGACACACGCACACTAAAAAGGTAAAAAGAAACAAACAGTACAGCTTGTTTAGGTTTATTAAATTTGCAATCTCTTTGGGTATGAGTCCGGAAAAGCGATTTCCTTCAATGCTCCTACAAAATATTGAAGTACGGATACATCATATATTTAATCGGACATGCAATGAAGTGGGGATGCGACTTACAAATCTAGAAGGGTGGTTATTTTAGTTAAAACAGTTGGAAACGGCCCAGACAACCTGTTTCCCATGAGTGAGCTGCAATATGCATACATAATCAGAAGTACTATATATAATGATAAATGGTTAGAAAATTTGCGATTGGAGACGTACAGGTTGCTCAAGCGCATATTAGCCCATTCAGATGGTATAGTTCCATTGAGGTAGTTACGACTAAGATCCCTGCATTATATAATCATTACATAACTAATTTAAAAAAGGTGCTGACTACTGTTTTATGGATAACAGAGATTTCATTACAAGGATTGAAGGTACGGAAGCATGGTGAATTCTTTAAGAAGAGCACTTGAGCAATTTTGATTTTTTATATTCCTGGATTAAAACAGCCTAATCAGAAGAGCACTTGAGCATAAAGTCTACAAACCAAATACTAGTTATGTGATATTACTAAGTTATGTTATAGATAGAAGAACAATGTTGATCTGGAGCTGAAATTGCAAATTTGTTACGGAAACAACATGACTTACAACGTAGTAACATGGCAGATGGTATTATTGCAATGGCAGCCCACTGAAATTCCAGGGCCTTTTATATCCTCATTGACTTTTATATCCTCTTTGACGCATCTTCGTCCCTTCGTCCCGGCTATCCCGAACTCCTTCCAAATTTTTTTCAGTGCCTCATCTGCATGTATCAGTTCACAGAATGAATGAATGAATGAATGAATAAACAATAACGAGCCCTTTGTTCCTGAATCAAACAGAAACGCATATATATACCTTCTTTCGTATCAAGCTTAGTCGATAATATTATGAAAGCCAAACTTGAGTACAAAATCAACCAGATAAGAAGGTTTTTCATGGTTAAAGAAGTTGAAATAAAGTATATGATCAAAGAATGAAATAAAGGTTTTGGATGTACGTGTTGAAAACTGGAAATTAAAAGTCTACTTATAAGGAAGGAAGAGAAAACCCGCCTGCAATAACAAACGAAACGCGGCTGCAATCAAAGTTTGCATGTGCTGCCTACAAATTAGGCACCGGCAGGACATTAGTTTTCACGCGTTTCCGGCGGATCCAGTATCATTGTGAAATTCACAAACAAGCTTTCATGCAATCTTCTGTCATTAATAAAGACTGACTTTCTACAAGGTGGGCCAAGTTAGGCTTAGAAAGAAATTAGGTTGTATAAGAGCATTCTTATCCAACCCCTCATTTAATGTGAGGAGTGTTTTTATAATTTAGAGAGTGATTCAAGATGTTGTGAGTGAAAGAGTTTTTATATTTTAGAAAAAATAGTGATTTTTCTGTATATTTGAAAAGTTACTGTTCATCCCCTATAATTTTAATATATTTTGAGAGTGGTTGTGAGTGAAGGAAAGAGAGAAGGTAATGATAAAAGGTATAAAAAGTATTATTTAATTGAAATAGAGAGAGAAAATGTAGTAAGTTTTAGTGTAATTTTTGGTTTATGGATAGAGGTGGGATAAGAATGCTCTAAGGCTTCAAACTACTATTTTTACCCTTAAACTTTGTAGACAGAAAGATGTTATTCATTTATTTATATGCTAAGCAATAAATCATAAATAAAGCTTAATAACTTATGTAAGATTAGTATAAAAATTATTACAAATCTATTTAAACTATTTTGTATGCGATACGATGTAAAAGGCTATATGGTACACCGTACGTTCCCAATGACCCCCCCCCTCATAATGAATTTTTGAAATGTACGAACCGCGTACCAATTTCCGTACCTCATACTAGATCGTACTATGATTCATGTGACTGTGGCCTGAATATTTTTATAATTGTCTTGGAGTTCCCTTTCCTTTTATTTCAGTCGTTATCTGTGGCTTGTTTGTTAACCGCGTATGCTCCTTATCTCATAAAAGTGAAGAGGACCCTTTGTTGGTTGCTGTATTCTAATGTAAAAAACTCATACTAGTAGTTGTTAGGTATTAATCCGGGCCGGTATGCAGCAGAAACACAAACACACATGCATAAACGAAAAAAATAAATAAGAGACACGAGATTTTACGTGGTTTGGTCAATGCGACCTACGTCCACAGGCTGCAACTAGGGTATTTTATTAAGCACGGTACAAAGATCACAATACATGAATATGATATATAGAGAACAATTATGTTCAATGACTTAGGGACCAAGAAAACCTCAATGGGCCTCGTCCCGTCCCTTTTGTCTTCTAATTGTCAACCGACGAACCCAGCCCAAAGGCCTTAACTAATCCTAACAATCTCCCACTTGAAGGCCTTATGTTAAACTCCAGCCCACAATTCAAGTACAAAGCAATCTAACCATTAGTAATGTCAGCAATCTTTATTAACAAGTTTTCCAAGCTTCCAGTTCCCATAAACAAGCTAAGACTTATCCCCTAATTGCAGCAACCCCTTCAACATCAAGTACTAGAAGGGCAGTTGCAGCTCCACCGAGCTCCAACTCATAAGCTAAAACTAATTTGCCCTCATCTCAAGTGATAGGCACGATCCACCAGTTCTAGATATAACCCGAGAACCATTTCCACTCCCCTATTTTAGCAAGAGTTCTACGGGAGAGATTTTATCAATCGGAATAACGGTCTTCAAAACCCAACATTGTTTTGTAATTGTTCCCGGAACACAATTCGCGCTCCCACTGTCACCAAACCCCTTACCTGTTTTAGACTTCCGACCCCGCTCAGCTTGAATCACCTTGGCATCAGGCTCCACTCTTGCAAATTGAACCTTATTTTTCCCCTTCGACTCAGCAAACCCGACTTTGTTTTGAGGGACGGTCATACTTCCCTCAATAGACTTAGTTACCTTCCATTTACCTCCACCGAACTTTACTTCCACGCATGCTTCATCCAGTTGACTAACATAGATAAGCCTTCTCTTCAACGATGGAATAACCCTAGCATTCTTCAAGTTCCAAACGGTTCCCAATAGAGTTACTAAAATAGCATCCCTATGCCCGTAACATTAAGAACATCACCATTAGCAATACGTAACTTCACTAAGTTACCAACCTTTAGATTCACCATCATCTCCTTGTTGTGCGTAGCGTGAAACGAAGATCCGGAATCCATGACCCAAGAGTCCACCATACTATCAACCCAAAAAAATAATGCCTCGTCATCACTATGCCTTCGTTAACTTGTTCAGCCGTGTTCACTTTAGCAGCCTTTCCCTGTAATATATTTGGACACTTACTCTTAACGTGTCTAACTTCATTACACCTCCAGCAATTCACATTTTTCCAAGTTCTAGACGAACTCCTCCCTTAACTCCCACTGCTTATGTTATTTTCCCTTCTCCCACCAGCATAAAACATATCAGAAGATGATCCACCATTCGTTCTTTTCCATCGAACATCTTCACCCAACACAATGTCTCGGACCCCCTCAAATGTCAATCCATCATTCCCCGTAGAACTAGTAATGGCCGTTACAGTTTGAGACCAACTCTCAAGCAGAGAAGATAACAATATAACAGCTTGAGTCTCATTATCCAACTTCATACCTACACAAGCTAACTTGGACATGATCATGTTGAAATCATTAACGTGACCCATGACTAAACATCCCTAATAATCCTCGTCATAAACAATTCCCTCATCAAGAACACCTTATTGGCTGCAGACGGGTTTTCATACATATTTGACAGAGCTGTCATCATACCATGAGCCGTGGTTTCTTTCATGATATTAAAAGCAATGCTCCACGTCAAAGCCAATGTAATTTACCTCTAGCCTTCTTGTCCTTCTTGTCCTTTGAGTTTGATGACCGTCATTTTAGTCATTCAAAAACCTAATTAAAGTATATAGATAAAGAAGAGTATCGTATCCATGAGGAGCATGTGGTCAGCATTACGTTTTTTTATTATATATTATAATATTTAATCTAAGTGGACAAACGATGTCAAGCGAAACTTAGAAGATTGATTTTAAAAACAATTAAAAAAAATGCAACCTCCTCCGGTTTCAGGTACTAGGTTTCACACAAAACTCGTTTGATTAATTGGACACCACATAAACATGGTGCTGGAAAGTAGTTAAAGTAGCTATTGAGATAGGCTTTTGTCATCAAACCTAATACAATTCAATTACCCAGTTGATGCTAGACTGTCACCATCTAGTAAAAAACAATTAAATTAGTGTCCTAATCACCTTAAGCTAGTCAGGGTAAGTAGGGTGTCGAACCACGAGGAGTATGTGGTTAGTGTAATGTGAAACTAATTCCTAACATTATGAAGTAGCTATTAAGAGTGTTGATCACACTAGCAATGATTTAGTTTTTAATGTCAAACAAACAATTATTTTAAAGTTCAAACAATTCACAAAAGCAAATCACACCCGGGATTCAAGCATGTAACAAACAACAATCTCATGTCATTTAACAGATTAAATATTAATAATCGAATCTGGTTAATCAACTAGTTAAACCTTAGGCATCAACAATCGCTAACACACGGCACTAGTTATCAAACGGTCCCTGCCAGTGTGACTCAACTAAGGGCAATTGTATGCTTTATCACATCCAAACTAATTAATATAACCCTATGAACACGTATCACAGCAACTGGCAAACTAATCGTTCTGATCGAAATAAACCTAAACCGACTGAGTGCACAATAATACCAAACATCAATGTTTATAGATCGACAATTAATAATTACAAATATTTAGTTATTAAAACATGAGAAAAACTGAACAAGTACAATATTTTACATCCCGGGTATGACTTGAAGAGACTAGCCGCTCATGGTGATGATTTGGTCTTCACTGCATGTTTGATAGGCCATCAATATCGATTGGAAGTTTAATAAAAATCAATATGAATATGCTTTTCCCTTTTCTCCTTTTGCCTCCAACTGCCGTCAATCCTAGTAAACTGCCGTTTTAAAAATTATATGCATATGACCTTTTTTTTCCAAACTCACTAACTGACACCAAAGAGCCCATTCATACTTGATTGCATCTCATTCCAATTTTAATCATCAGCCCACCTAACATACACTCCAGCCCATACGCTAATTAACTCAAGGCCCATATATATCTCATGTTATGTTCCCTCAAATTAAACGGATATAAAGAAATTCATTCTTATATTTTGATTGAGTGCTCCATATTCTATGCATTTCAATAATTACTTTATTTCGTAACAGTAGCTTATTAATATTATACGAGCTTCAATGATTAAGTTAGGTTATATATTCATTATTTATTATTATTATTATTATTATTATTATTATTATTATTATTATTATTATTATTATTATTATTATTATTATTATCATTTGAAGTTTGTTTTCTCAATAACCAACCTAATGTAATTGCATTCTGACAAATACTTAATTAAAAATGCAATATTATTAACAATTAGTCACAACCAAACACTCTCTCATCACATCCCCATACTTATCTTTTGCTTGCCCTCAAGCAAAACTATAAAGCAAACATCAACCTCCCTCATAGGTTCATCAATTATCATCATTAATACTAGCAAGGTTTAAGGTCATATCCAGTTTTCCAGACTGAACTTTCTAGATTGACAACCTACAAATACAGTTAATGCTACAATAAAACTATAGAACCGCCCAGACAAGTGTACTTTGTTTCCGGTTAAGGCATACATGTTCATACCCCTCGCACTATCAACACTCCACTCGGTTTAATATCTGAACTAGCAAAAGATGTGCTAGTACATGTCTCTGCCCTCAAAATACCTAATATGAGTTACAACTTAATATGCTTGCAAGTTAGTCTTATCTCCACCCATTAACCACCGGTTGCATAAAGACTCGGACTAAGGGTTTTGCTGAGGCTTAGGTTTGGTGCGGATTAGGCTTATTAAGTGACTTAGGTTGATTAAACCCAGTTAAACAACCCAATATACAGACTCACGAATACAAATAAACTATTTACATACTCATCTGCTATTTACAACTGAAATATTAAACTGATAACTTCTTTTTGTCTATTTTTTTTTTGACTTTTCATATATTTTTTTGACATCAATAACTGATAATTACAACTCTGAACTTCACAACTTTACAACTCGTCTGACTAAGTACAACTCGATATATATACGACTCGACAGCGAACTGGATTTCATCACACGGCTTAAAATAAAATAAAGGCCAAGGCCGCAATGGTATGTAATGTTCAGTTTAGCAAATGAAAAAGGAATATGGTCCAAATGGGCTCCTAAGGGATAATGTCGGGTAAAGAATTTATTTAGTAGGGAATTATGTACGGATAGGGTTTTTTAATGTCCTAATCTCCATACAGGTGGTGGTATTAAGATCTCGATAAACATGTGACAAGCAAGTTCTAATTCGGTAAAACATACCGGTTTCCCTCAATAAATGACAAGACATGTTTTATATCTATTATATAATATGTGTATTAAGTATAGGGGCTAATCTCACAATATGTCTGGAAATAAAGGCTGCCGATATGAAACATGTATACCCGTCCCCTTGACTCGTTATCCCTGCCTAAATGATTCTATTTTCAAATTCTCATTTTAAAAGCATTTGTCGGGAAAACAATCGAGAAGCTGAAAAACCAACCATGACTAAAACCCTCTAACTTGGCATTAATAGCAATAAGTAACAGTTAATAACTTAGGTTTCTGAATATAGTTCGAGTTACTATTGGGCAAAAATTTTCAATTTTCCCCCATCCCCACACTTGAGGTTGACATTGTCCTCAATGTTAAAATTTAAAACAATTAACGAACATTTGAGGGACGGGGTTGAAATTGAATGTTTAACAATTTAAAACTTGGGAACTAATGTGATGGGCCTAGTAAGAATTATACAATAATCAAAATGCTCAATGAAGCGCTCAAGAGACCCTACATCCTTATTGAGCAGGGCTAGTCAGCGCCTTCCCTTAATGAAAGACGTATTACACTTCTAACATTCAAACTGAAAATAACAAAGTAAATTATGAAACTGAAAGCACCTTATATAAATGACAATGCAATGCTAACGTGGCCCGTAAACTCTCAGCAACACTCGTGCACACTTGTCTCCGCCAAATACCAAAACCGACTAACCGAATCTGCAAAATCTCTAGACGTGTAGAAGCAAGCTTCTCACAAGTGTAAGACATTGGTCTTTTAAGAGTTATAAAAATTGAGTTTTTTTTAAGAAAAACTATCACCGAGCCAAATTATGTAGTTTCATAATAATTTTTTGTTAAACGAGTTAAAATGATAAAAGACCTAACTCACTTTCGTAGGAATCACGGTTGCATTTAGCGTATGCAACAAGCCCTTTAAACCCCCAGGTAGCCCGGGTGGACGAGTGGGGTCTCGTGAGGGTTTATAGTGAACTACACCCACAAAGTTCCAAATACAACAAAATATACACGAACCTGGGAACACGTGAAATTGACCATCAAGTGTCTTCATAAACCGGTGAGGTTACAATGAAACTCACTGACTCCTTACCCATGTTATGAATATCTTCCATCTCAAGGTATGGCTTCAACCTATAGCCATTCACCACTTGCCTCACATGGTCGTCAAAGTCCTCAATCTCAAACTGCCCGTGGTTACCAACTCCAACAATCACAAACGGACCCATCCACTTACTCTTCAACTTACCCGGGAAAAGCTTCATCCTAGTGTTGTATAACCATACCTTTTGACCAATCTCAAAGCTTTTCAACCGGATCTTCGCGTCATGAACCTTCTTCATTTTCGCCTTGTAAGCCGATGCACACTCGTACACTTCATCCCGCAACTCCTCGATCTTGTGAGCATCCCGAAACAGTGTTGGCCAATAAAAGCTACTAGTCAACACTTTTCTAGCGGTTTTCTGTCCGCTAAAGTGACCACCACACACAGAAGAATGCTCGTGTTCCAACATTGATCTGACATCCTCCTCGGGTATACATCGCATAATCCTCTGATCAGCTCCAATCTTGAACAGATCCGGGTCATCCCCAATATACTGTTTCGTCTGTGACATCAAATGTTTCTTTTTCCTCCTTAGCCAATGCTCGGGTAAATCACCTGCAACTTTAAAATTAACAATGTGAGCAAACCAAGGGTTTTGGAAAAATGCCAAAATCTGTTCATCGGGGAAGGACTCGTTAATGGGCCCGTCCCGGTCTCCATCTTCAATCACAATCCGGGACAAATGATCTGCAACGACATTCTCTGTTCCCTTTTTGTCCCGGATTTCCAAATCAAATTCATGCAACAGAAAAACCCATCTGATTAACCGCGGTTTCGCGTCTTTCTTATCCATGAGGTACCTGACTCAGAATGATCTGAATAAACAATTACTTTACTACCCCAAATATAAGAACGGATTTTATCCAACACATACACTATCGTGAGCAACTCCTTCTCGGTTGTGGTATAATTCAACTGAGCGTCCGAGAGGGTTTTGCTCGCATAGTATATGGCAACGGGTTTCTTTTCAACCCGTTGACCCAAAACAGCCCCGACCGCGTAATCACTCGCGTCACACATAATTTCAAAAGGCAATTTCCAATCGGGTGATTGCAAAATCGGGGCTTCCACTAATTTCTGTTTCAGAATGTCAAAGGCCTTAGCACATTCGTCATTAAAGTTAAACAGGGCATCCTTTAACAATAGGTTACATAAGGGTTTGGTAATGTCACTAAAACCCTTAATAAACCTCCTATAAAACCCGGCATGCCCCATAAATGATCTAATGCCCTTGACATTCGTGGGATGAGGTAGAGTGGAAATAACTTGAACCTTAGCTCGGTCCACCTCGATCCCATGACTCGACACAACATGGCCCAATACAATTCCTTCCTGGACCATAAAATGGCTCTTCTCCCAACTAAGAACCAAGTTCGTTTCAACACATCTTTCCAAAACTCTTTCGCGCTGATTTAAACAAGACTCAAAAGATGTGCCAAAAATTGAGAAGTTATCCATGAAGATTTCCAAAGATTCCCCCACCATATCTGAAAAGATACTCATCATACACCTTTGGAAGGTGGCGGGGGCGTTACACAGCCTGAATGGCATTCGCCTAAACGCGAAAGTACCGTACGGGCAAGTGAACGTGGTCTTTTTCTGATCCTCAGGATGAATAGCTATCTGGTTATAACCCGAATAACCGTTTAAAAAACAATAAAATTTCTGACCTGATAGCTTTTCAACAATCTGATCGATAAACGGAAGCAGAAAGTGATCTTTCGATGTTGCCGCGTTCAGTTTTCTATAATCAATGCAAATACGCCACTCGGTTACCGGCCGGGTGGCAACCTCGTTACCTGAGTCGTCCTTGACGACTTGGATGCCCGCCTTCTTCGGAACTGTCTGAGTTGGGCTCACCCATGTGCTGTCAGAAATGGCGAAAATAATCCCAGCATCGAGCCACTTCAGCACCTCCTTCTTCACAACTTCCCGCATGTTTGGGTTCAACCGTCTCTGTGCATCATGCGCGGGTTTCACATCCGGATCTGTCAAAATTTTGTGCATAACAATCGAGGGACTAATCCCTTTTAGATCCGCGATGGTACACCAGATCGCTTCCTTATTCGCAACCAGCACCTTCAGCAAAGCCGATTCCTGTTCCAAGGACAAGTTAGAAGCTATAATGACAGGCAATGTATCATTCTTACCCAAAAATGCGTATTTCAGATGCCTCGGCAGCTCCTTCAGCTCGACTTTCGGTGCTTCCTGTATCGACGTTTTGAGCCCGGAATCGATTTTCTCGGGAAGCAGTTCCACCTGAACCGACTACGGGGGTCGACCCCCCGTAAAGCTGCAACCTCCATCTTCTTCTGCTCCTCTTCCAGGTGCTTGTCAGTCTCCACCTGTAACCTGTCAAACATAAAGCACGTCTCCGTTGTGCCATCCGAGTCCAGGATCGAGTCGTATAACGGAATGCACTGGTCAATAATGTCCGCCATAAGGCATTCATCATCAACCGGAGAATTGTTTACATGTGTGAAAACATTAAGTCTAAGCTTATGGTTACCAGATGCCAAGTCTACAGTACCGGTTCGACAATCGATTTTGGCGTTTGCGGTGGCCAAGAATGGCCTACCGAGGATAACCGTGGGCTATTTGGTTCTTTCACCCGAAACATAATCGAGAACCAAAAAGTCAACTGGATAGTAAAAATATTCCACCTTAACGATCACGTCATGTAACATTCCCCGGGGAATTTTCGGTGTCTGGTCCGCGAGAACAACCGTAGTCGTGGCTGCCTGAAGCGGACCGAAGTCATACTTATCGTACAGACTTCTCAGGAGGATGCTAATGCTAGCTCCAAGATATAGGAGTGCCACGTGTCATTTTAAAATCACCCACCTGAATGGATATAATGGGCATTCCCGGATCTTGTAGCTTAGGTGGAAGAGCACCCGAAAGAACTGCACTCACATTATCTGTTTAATCAATCTGTTTAGGGATCTTTCGGGTCTGTTTATGTGTGCAAAAATCTTTCAAGTACTTCGCATAGGCGGGAACTTGTTTTATGGCATCTAAAAGAGGAATGTTAATTTTAACCTATCTAAAAGTTTCCCATATTTCTTCCTGCTGTGGGCCTCGTTTAGATGCCATCTTCGCCTTCGATGGCGACCACAAGGCATCGGGATATGGGACGGTTTTAGCCTTCCCCTTGTCCTTAGGATTGTTGTTACCATCCTTCAGAACCGGTTCGTTTATTTTAATTTCACTGTTATTGTTTTCAATTAAAACCAGTTCTAGTTCGTCATCACTGACGACCGTTTCATCAATATCTTCCACCACCCCATCAACCCGAGATGGTGGACCCCAACCTTATTATCATACTTTTTTACCATTTCTTAAAATACTTACCTTATTGATGTGCTTCTTCGAACTCGAACTCGAACTGAAATGCTGTGGGTTCACTGTGGTATCACTCGGTAACTGACCCGCGGTTTTCTGCAACTTTGCCATTCTGCAACTTTGCCATGTCTGCTGCGAGCTGACCAATCTGTTTTGACATTACTTCTGCTGATTTGTCTCTCAACTCGAACTGTCTCTTGTTTCCTTCTGATTATCAGTCACAACCTTCAACAACGCGTCTAACTTTGAATGTATTGACTCATCTGAATTTCCCGAACTACCCTTCTACTGATCCTGATTCTAATTACCTGATGAACTGTTACCCCGGTAACCATCTCTGTTACATCCTCGACTGTAACTCTTATTGTTCGAACCACCCTGACGGTAGCTATTCTGCTGCCGGTTCTGACTAGACCCTTGAAAGTTCGGGTTTGACTGATTCGACGTGTTTCCGTATTTGAAATTCGGGTGATTCCTCAGGCCCGGGTGATAAGTATTCGAATTAAACCCTTGGCCCTTAGAATCCCCGTACGCATAACTGACTTCCTCCTCGTCAGTATACTCGTCATCATCAACCCCGGGGCAATCTTCAACTTTATGCCCCAACTTGCCACAATCTGAACAAACCGGGAATTTCACCCCAACTTTACGAACCTCTTTCTTCTTCTCTTTTTGATAACCCGCGAGTTCCTGTTCTAACTCAGCAATTATGTCTGACTCGCTCGAGGCTGATTTAACTGTTCGGGTGACCCCGAATTTTCGTCTTCGATCTGCAGCTGCCTCTGCCTTGGAATCTTCACTTATAAACTCCAAAAATTCCCAGTCATCTTCCTCGGGTTGATTCAACAATTGACTATTACAAGAAGCTTTCAAATACTTCTGTCTTCATAAGTCAACCCATCAACAAAACACTTAACCAACTCTGACAACTCGATCTGATGGTGCGGGCACTTTCTAATCATTTCCTTATAACGTGCAATGGCTTCATGAAATAACTCACCCGGTGACTGTGAAAAATGTTGAATTTCCATTTGGGCCTCAATGGTCTTTGACTGCGAGAAATACTTGTTAAGGAAAACCTGCTGCATCTCACCCCAGTTCTCAATACTGTGCATCGGTAACGAGTTGAACCGATGTTTGGCTTTGTCTTTCAGTGAAAACTGGAACAACCGCAACCGAACCTCATCCTGATCGTAACTACCATCACCGATAGACCCGCAAATAGCTGAAAAATCTGACAAGTGTGAATACGGGTCTTCCAATCCCAGTCCGTGAAAATGGGGAACTATGTTGATGTAGGACGGACGGGATTTAAATGTCGGTTGTCCCTGAATGTGAACCTGTGGGACAATTGGTGAGGCACCATATGAAATAGCCGGTCTGAACCGACTGTTAACTCCCTAAGCCAGCAACCCATAATTCCTTCGTCTAGCCAGCGGCTCCTCAAAACCACCTCGGTTAACCTGAATTGGCTGTCTACGTTCCTCCCGATACCTTCCTATACCACCTCGATCAAGATTTCTGTTCCTCCACCTGTTACCTCTCACCCTAACCGGTTCCTCAACCTCATCAACCTCTTCAACATGCAAACCCGCATCCACATTTATCTGATAAAAATCCATCATTCCTTGGTTCATGTTCCTCCTCATCTCCCTCTTCTTCATCTTCAATATGGATACTGACATGTTCAAAGTCTCGAATAATCGGCTGTCGATGACGAGGGGTATTGTTCGGGGCTGATGGTCCGGGTTTGTCATGGTTTTGGTTTCGGTTTCTGGATTGTCGGGCTGAATTTTGTGGTTGTTGATCGATGTTTATTGGTGGTGGTAGGTCATTATTGGGTGGATTTTGGGTATTTTGTGGATTCTGTTCGGGTTGGAAAACGTTGTTCTCGGGTGGTGGGTTTTGGTTTTGATTCTGGTTCTAACCTTCCATGTCTGGCTGTCTGATCTGAGCTCGGTTTTGCCGAGCTAAACATTCAATCTCTGGCTCATAAATCAATGGAGAACCTCTTCCGGAATAGCGGGTGTGCATAAACCTATTACCTACACAAACAACACACCCCGCGTAAATTCGAAAAATAAAACTAAACTAAAAATAAAAATAACAACTAAATTAAACTAAATTAACTAAGAAATTAATTAATCACAAAAAAACACTAAGCGCACTAACTCCCCAGCAACGGCGCCATTTTGATGCTAAACTGTCGCTATCTAGTAAAAAACAATTAAATCAGTGTCCTAATCACCTTAAGCTAGTCATGGTAAGTAAGGTGTCGAACCACGAGGAGAATGTGGTCAGTGTAATGTGAAACTAATTCCTAACATTATGAAGTAGCTATTAAGTGTGCTGATCACACTAGCAATGATTTAGTTTTTAATGTGAAACAAACAATTAATATAAAGTTCAAACATTCACAAAATCAAATCACACTCGGGGTTCAAGCATGTAACAAACAGCAATCTCATGTCATTTAACTGATTAAATATTAATAATCAAATATGGTTAATCAACTAGTTAAACCTTAGGCATCAACAATCGCTAACACACGGCACTGGTTATCAAACGGTCCCTGCCAGTGTGACTCAACTAAGGGCAATTGTATGCTTTATCACATCCAAACTAATTAATATAACCTTATGAACACGTATCACATCAACCGGCAAACTAATCGTTCTGATCGAAATAAACCTAAACCGACTGAGTGCACAATAATACCAAACATCAATGTTCAAAGATCGACAATTAATAATTACAAATATTTAGTTATTAAAACATGAGAAAAACTGAACAAGTACAATATTTTACATCCCGGGTATGACTCGTAGAGACTAGCCGCTCATGGTGATGATTTGGTCTTCACTGCATGTTTGATAGGCCATCAATATCGATTGGAAGTTTAATAAAAATCAATATGAATATGCTTTTCCCTTTTCTCCTTTTGCCTCCAACTGCCGTCAATCCTAGTAAACTGCCGTTTTAAAAATTATGTGCATATGACCTTTTTTTTCCAAACTCACTAACCGACACCAAAGAGCCCATTCCTACTTGATTGCATCTCCTTCCAATTTTAATCATCAGCGCACCTAACATACACTCCAGCCCATATGCTAATTAACTCAAGGCCCATATATATCTTATGTTATGTTCCCTGCAAATTAAACGGATATAAAGAAATTCATTCTTATATTTTGGTTGAGTGCTCCATATTCTATGCATTTCAATAATTACTTTATTTCGTAACAATAGCTTATTAATATTATACGAGCTTCAATGATTAAGTTAGGTTATATATTCATTATTTATTATTATTATTATTATTATTTGAAGTTCCTTTTCTCAATAACCAACCTAATGTAAATGCATTCTGACAAATACTTAATTAAAAATGCAATATTATTAACAATTAGTCACAACCAAACACTCTCTCATCACCAATCCTCTAGTATCAAGTCAACCCCCTTTAGTGTAACATCCGTATTTTGAGAATAATAAATAAAAGAGAATTTATTATTTCGTAGTTGTCGTTAACTTGATTGTGCGTGTAAATGTTTGGATAACATTTGGATTTGGAATTGTGAGTGGGTTGTGGGGCCCATAACCCCCTATATAAACCCAACCCCTCCACCCTTTCACCATTTTCTTCCTTTCACACACACACACTAAAAAACACACACGCCTTTCTCTCTAACACCCGGATCCAAATCCGAGCTGAAAAGAAGGAAGAATCTCGTGTACAAACAACATACAACAAGAAACACCAGTAGATCTTCGGGTTGCCCAGATCCAAACCGAACCCGAAGCAAAAAGGTGAGTTTTGGTTTAAAAGGTTAAGATTTGTGGTTGAGTTCGACATGCAAACTGATTAAACGATAGATCGGGTTGTAAGATGTAAGAAAAACATAAACTTGGTGAGTTATAACCTCAAGGGTGTGTTATAGAACAAAAAGATGATGTTAGGGCCTCTTAAAACACGGGTATACAAAGTTGGTACAACCCAAAACTCATAAAAAGAGTAGAATCGGGTCCTAAGGATGAGTCTCGGAGGAAAATGGCCTTAAAATGGTAAAAATGAAATAAAAAGGGGTTTTTTGCAATAAATAGGGCTTCGCATCGCATGCCATGCGAAATCCAAGAATTTCGCATCGCACGCCATGCGAAGCGAAATAAGCATGCGAAGCGAAACATCCTATGTGAAGCGAAACCTCCCATGTGAAGCGAAACCTCCCATGCGTAGCGAAACCTCCCCATGCGAAGCGAAACCTTCCCATGCAAAGCGAAATTTCATGCGAAATTCCAAGCGAAATTCCATGCGAAATGGCCATGCAAAATTTCATGAAATTCATTTTCTGATGCATTTTTGTTAAAGGACTATTAATGAAAATAAAATTTTTCCGAGCGAAATTCCAGGTCAGCTCAACCCCAGCTAGGGGCTCTGCCCTGGACCCCCGTTAGTTGAGGGTTTCATTAACTTAGATGTAAGAAATTGTAGTAATGGATAATTGACACGCGCAATGTGTTGTACAGTTAGCCGTGCACAGATAAGAAAGGGTATCACCATTAACTCGGAGAGAAACCGACTCCAGGTTAGTTCTGGCCCCTTTATCTGTTATGTTTTCGGGGCTGTGTGCATACTCCTATGTGATAGCTAATACTTTTAGTTGAATGGTATGTGTATGATACGTGTAGAACTATGTATTGAATGTTATTGTTATATGATGATTATAGGAATGAGCATGTATATATGTATTATATACATAAGACAGGTAACGTATGCACGTATGATAAAATGTATGAATGATTGACGAGACAGGTATGCTTATATGGTTATTCGAGGCAGTAGCGACCAGACCCTTATAATATCTGTGATGTTAGGGACCAGACCATCATAATATCTGCGATGTTAAGGACCAGACCCTCATAATATTTGTGATGTTAGGGACCAGACCCTCATAATATCTGTGATGTTAGGGACCAGACCCTTATAATATCTTTGATGTTAGGGACCGGACCCTTACAATATCTGTGATGTTTAAGATAGAGTAGCTTATGGTATACCATAGGGTTTTATGAAAGAAAGTATATAAGTAAGTATGCATGTTTATAAAGTATGTATGAAAGAAGTAATAGTAAGTAAGGCATGAATACGTATCCTCGGACACGTATGAGTAAGGATATGAATGTAAGGTATGTTAATTGCTTATCTAGAACTCACTCAGCGTAGCTGACTTTTAGTATGCACGCAGTCAAATAGGTTGAGGCAGGTGGCCTGAGGAGGGACACATGGCATGAACTGAAGAGACTGACATCTACAAAGAAATGTCATGACTGTTTTAATTAATGTTTATGGAAAGACAATTTGTACATTAAGACAAGAATGAATGTTTTGTAATCTGATGTTTGAAGTTTTAAATTATTCCGCGAAAGTTTTAATTAACTTTGATTTTAGAACTGTGTTTATGAGTAAATCAAACACCAAAGTAGGGCTTCCGGGAACGGGGCCTTACATTTAGTCACCCAACCCGCTTCTAGGTTTTGTCATCAACCGAATGTGGTTGTAAAGAAAGAACTCAAAACACTAACAAACTGTTTAATTAACTAATACTTCAATTTGTTAAATGTTTGCCATCACATTAACAAATCCAATGAATAAACAAACAAAATTGAGTACTTAACCTATATGAACCCTTCACCCAGAGTAGGTCACGAATGCTTTAGCCTTGCATCTAACGAGCTTCCTTTCTAGATTCACGTTCACGGCAGCCAAAGGCTGCTGCCTTCTTTTGCCTCTACCAGACCTGCCGTTCACAAAAAAGAAACTCTCTTAACAAGCCCTTCTCCTCTCTATTCATTTCCCAGCAAACCTTTAATTTTTGTGGGTGGCCCAATACGGTTTAATGTTGAAGCCCATTAGTGTAGTCCATATACAACCGAACTCAATTTGCTTGTCGTCTGATTCTTTAGCCGTGCAATATGCATTATCCAAACAAATATGCATTATCCAAACAAAGGAAAAGAAACTAAATGCTACTATATTATTTTCTTTTAGCACATGTGAGCACTGAGCATGATGGTTTCATTTAACATTAGTAAACTCTCATCATATTTAATTTATTATATTTCTTATGTTGAATATTGAATTTAAACTCTTGTGTTTAAGATTTTAATAATCGAGCACGACTTTAAAGATTAACATAGAATAAATGTATTGTTTTAGCTCATTTACTCGATAACCAATAATAAATATAATATGACTTGATGTAAGTGTATTCTAACAAATATTTAAACTAAAAATGCAATATAATTAGCAATTAGTTACAACAAAAAAAACCACTCATCAAATCCTCATACTTATCATTTGCTTGCCCTCAAGCAAACCCTCACGCAACACATACACCTTAATCGATGGTTCATCAATTATTATCATTAATACTAGTAAGGTGTAAGGTCATACCTAATTCCCAATGCTAACACTTTCAAGATTGATAATCCACCAAAATAAATATAATGATGCTTTTTTTTTAAATAATGGAACCGCCCAAATAAGTTTACTTTGTTTCCGGTTAAGGCACACATAATCACACCCCTCACAAATATATCTCTTCTCTCGGTTTAATATATGGACCATCATAAAATGTCATCATACCACGATCCGTGGTTTCTTTCATGATATTAAAAGCAACGCTACTCGTCAAAGCCAATGTAATTACCTCTAGCCTTCTTGTCCTTTGAGTTACAAATTACTTCTTCGGCTTTATCCACATTATCCGGGTTTTCCTCCAATACCATATCCTAATCATGTTCACCAAGTAATGCCTCTATTTTGACGTAGGCTGTCTTGGTCTACTAAAAAACAATTAATTCTAGTGACTTAAATACCTATACTAGTACGGTTAAGTAAGGTTGTCTCCACAGGGACTCAAGGAAAGTGCAACTAATTTTTTATGCTAAATTAATTATTTATTTAACTAAGGCGGACAGACGATGTCAAGCGGTTTGAAAGATTAATATTAAAATGAAACGATTACTTTTAGATTTGCAAACAATACTAATGAAAAATATTCACTCTAGGTTCGGGTACTGTGACCTTCAAATTAATCACAGATTTACCTGACTTGATTGTGCAGTAATTACTAGACCTATTAGTTTCATTGTGATGACAAATGATAGTTAACCGAATTGTTGACACAACTGAACTTAGTCTACATAATTATCAGTCTATGCTATGAAAACCAATTAAGTGCAATAACCGATGATTACTAGTCCAATAACACAAGAGCCTAATCCAGAGTATTGATGAACAAAACCAAACAAGTGATGCAATAATCATTAATCAAGCATACAGACTGTTTGAAAAATCGAAGCAATAATTGAATAAGATCAAACACGAAAACCCAATCAAATTCTTAATATTTAAGCATAATGAATCTTGTCGTAAGTCAAATTACACAAACCCTAGCCTAGAATGAACATAGGATTTTAGTCGAGTATCGACATAACCTTTAAGTTACTTATCTTGAAGAACATGTGATCAAGGGCTGAGCCGGAAGCTTCGGGATGGTAGAAAATCACTTTCGGGTCCTTTTTCAGCCTCTAGAACAATTGGTATGACTAATGGGGGCTTAAATGTGTTTATATAGTGATTAGGTTTAATTTCTTTGTTTTAAAGCAGTTCGCGTCGTGCGAAAAAGTAATGGGCCTGTCCTTCGCGTAGCGCGAATGAAAAAAAGTTCATTCGTTTATTTGACTTTTACCCAACCATCATATTTGCATTTTCCACCATGCAAAATCAGCCCCGCTAAACTTGTCAATTCAAACCTTCCTGTCTTCAGACATTGCAAACGAGAAAACACTGAAAATTGAACTCTAACGAAAACCCAAAACCTTTCTTGCAAGCTGAAACTTCTGTCAATAAATACCCGTATCACACAATCAAAGTAAACCCAAAAAACAAATCAAATCTTGAACACCCAGCCTTCGAGCCAACAACAAGAAGCAGCCGGCACTACTTCTTCTTTGATTAACAGTCGTAAAACATGACTTAACACGTTGTATCTTGTTAACAATTCTGGTGACAAATGAAGACTCCAAAGGATTTTCTTAAAACCGTAATCGTATAATAAAATAGTCGGTTTGTGTTTTCTTTCTTGGTTTTGTGTCACAGGCCCACACACCAAAAACAACAGAAAACCTATTTGGTTTTATGTGATTGCTTCCCTTTTTCGTTGCATCTCACGGAAGAAAACAAACAAGAAATTGAATTCCTTTTTAACTACCAAATTAATTAACCCAAATCTTCTCTTGAATGTCGTCCCACACCAAAAGAAATTGCAAGGGCGCTACGAACAAACAAATAAGGAACCGGAGATAAACGTTATTTCGTCTCAGTGCACCCGTGTATGTAACGAACCTACTACTCTGATACCTTTTAGGTATTAATCAGGATCGGTATGCAGCGGAAATACAAACACACACACACACAAACAAAAACAATAAATAAGATACACGAGATTTTACGTGGTTCGGTCAAGGCGACCTACGTTCACGGGCTGCGACTAGGGTATTTTATTAAGCACGGTACAAAGATTACAATACATGACTATGATATACATAGAGAACGATTAGATTAAATGACTTAGGGACCAAGAAAACTTCAATGGGCCTTCCTCCGTAATTAAACGGGCTGCTCCTTTTGTCTTCTAATTGTTAACCAACGAACCCATCCCAAAGGTCTTCACTAATGCTAATAATTGTCAAAGAATGGCAGGCTATGGACGAATTGCATAGATACCCAGATTGTGAAACGAGGGTAAAGGGTAGGCATAAGCCTTGATGAACCAAGATTGAAGTACTCTACTCAAGAAAAACTCTATAGAGTATTTAGTGCAATCAACATAATTTTGCTATATATGAAAATAAACCAGAGCATGATTTTGTGAAGGGATAGGGATAAGCCAACAGAATGTGGATTCAATCGCAAAGTCGAATATGACTGTAGTTCCCGAAACCGGATCAAACAACTAATATTCTTGGATCAATATAAACTAGTGCTAGCGGATTTCACACTAGAAGAACCGAGATCTCGAATCTTGTTTGTTGTTTGTTATTTCCGAGAATAGAAGTGTAAGAGAGAAAGTGGAGAGCTGTTAAGAGGATAAAAAGTTCATGCGACAAATGTGACTCCAGACGCATGCAATGCAATCCACTCCTTAGCACATCTAGCAACCTGGGCAAGTATAAATACCCAAGAGTCAACACGAGGTTGGTGAGTTAATAAGATGTAGTAAAAAGCAATATATATATATATATATATATATATATATATATATATATATATATATAGGGGAGGGATATTTTGAGAACCATGTTGAGTTTTAAGAACTTAAGAACTCAATTCTAGGCCACACATTTAATTAAATGGATTGGAATATGTGGTTGAGATTAAATATGGCAAAAAAGTCAAAGTAGGAAAGAGAATAAATACGTAAGTGGTTACACTAACTTTTACGTCCGTTACACATGTGTAAAAAGTCGACTCGGTGCGTAAAAAATTCTGTAATTTTTTTACGTGTATGTAACTTACATATATTACGCATGTGTAAAAAAATTCAAAAAAAAAGTCGTTACACTGAGTTTTTTCGACTTCTTAAAACTCAAAGGGGTTCTTAATTGAAATCTTCCCTATATATATATAGTTTAGGTAGTATATGTAGCATAAGTAGTGCATGTAGATTTAGCACTTTTCAAATATACTAGGGTAGCTAACCCATTTACAAGCTACTAGACGTTTGAACCGAAGCTGACTGTCTGTATGCCTTCTTACCAGGTCTATCACAAAACACTAGCGATGTATGTTAGACAATTTACACCCGTCCGACCTCCAATCGAGTTATAGTAGGTGGGGTTTGTCAAACCCAGTAGTACTACTTAAATTTCCCCGCGATCCCATCCTAACGGTGCAAGGTATGTAAGGACTTTAAGTGATATGAGGGCATCTAGTATACATTTGTGATATATAATAAATACATAAATCCAAAGTAAGTCGCTGCGTTTTCATCCAGAAAACCAGTATGTAAGTATGTCCATGTTTTCAATCCAGAAAACAAGTAAGTCGCTGCGTTTTCATCCAGAAAACCAGTGTGTAAGTATGTCCATGTTTTCAATCCAGAAAACAAGTATGGAAAATACATGAACTCACATGGTGACGTGTGAAATGGACTTTTCTCAAACCAAATGTATGCACTTGAATCGTTAACTGTTACCTAGTACAAGTGCTTAAGCTATGAGAGTGTGTTCAATAACACATGACTCTAAAACTCATGTATGGACTCACACACAAACAAAAACTTGACCCGACGACTCATTGGTGATATTAAGTAATGTAAATGTACCAAAAATTCCTAACATTTATTCACACATCATTTCATGGCAAAACAACTATTATTCATCATACAACTTAACTTATGATCATTCAGTTCACGAGACAGATTTTAACATGTTCAAAATAATTTTATTCACTATGCAAAACTCAAATATAAATTATGCAAAATTTATCACAGTAGAAGATATGAGTTAGGTTTCTCAAACAATTTTTATTATATTTTTCTCATATATACAAAACTCACAATAATTTAATCATCACAGATAGGTGCAGATTATTAATCAGTTTGCGCAACAAAAAGTATTTTCATGGTTCTTGCAACTCATTTATCCAAATTATGCAAGTCCAATTGGTTTGTCGCCTAAACTCATAATAATAAGTTCCAGAAGTGCAACCAATCCATTTGGCTTTGTCAATCTCAAGTTATGATGTTGGGAAATTAGACCAGAAAATTTTTTCCCGAATAAGATTAGACATATAATCCTGTAAATTACAAAACCTATCTTCTGTATGTCCAAAAATTACAATTCATAACTTTCTGGAAACTAGACTCGAAGAACTATATACTGGTATCAAGAATTTATTAAAAACAATCGTTTATCATCAAGTTACAGTCGAAACAATAAGCGAGTACAAAGCTGTTAGCATTCTGATTTCAATAAAACTCAATCAAGAATCATGTTAACGACATACCTAGGGTTCTAATCGATCATATATCAAACACATATCATCATTCTCATGATTTATTAACCATATTTCAAAATAAATAACCTCTTGGGTTTCTATCAACAATTAAAACACAAGATAAGCAAGAAACTTGAATCGAACGAGAATTGCTTACGTATATTGTTTTACGGGTGAAAGCTATGAACCCTAGCACTTCTAATCTCCCAAGGAACACCAAAATCACCCAAGAAAGTGTGTAAAATTGTTTGGAGATGGCTGCACTTGCTTATATGTGATTTAGGGTTTGAAAACCGTTTTTGAACCAAAAATCTCGACCTGGCGATCCCCCGCACGGCGCGAGGGATTTAGCCACATCCTTCACGTGGCTTGGGGCGCGTTAGGGTGTTTTTTTTCTTTATATATATATATATAATCAAAGTATGAACACGCAAGGCAAGTAATCACATAACACGTACATGTATTCGTTTACGGGATTGACATTTATCACCAACGCGTACGGACCAACTCTTGTGTGTGATTCGTTATCGACTCGTGAAATGTTATGCAAGAATGTCTAACGTAATGAAGTATGTATTGACGGAGTTAACGTTAACATGCGGGGTGTCACATCATCCCCTTGTTGAAGGAATTTTCGTCTCAAAAATTTAGTTGATGATACCAAAAAAAAAAATTGGGTTGTCACATCATCCCCTTGTTGAAGGGATTTTCGTCCCGAAAATTAACTGGTTTCGTTGGTATTGGGTTCAAGTATGGTCAAATTAGAGTGGGCATACACTCCTTTAAGAATAGTAGGTTTCTATTCTTACTACTGCAAATAAGTTTTGTAACAACACTAAAGTGTTGGGATAGAATTGAGTAACTACTGGTGAAGGCGAAATCCACCAGTCCTCATCGGTTTCAAGTAAAAGAGTATGATAGAGTTGAAATAGTCATTTGAAAGAAATTTACCAGGAATGCAATAAAATTTGTCTTAGTTGCGCCCCCCAATCACAAAGGCTCTTCCCCTAGCACTAGTACTATTATCGTTTCCAATTTTTTCATCATTTTTATTATCACTGTTGTTCTGATTTAGCTGGGGGAAATCCATTATAAAGTGATCCTCATTACCACACTGAAAACACTTTTTTGCATCATTAGGTTGTTGTTGCGTCTGCTGCCGGTATTCTCTTGGAAATCGGCTCCTGCAATCCTTTGCAGCATGTGTTCTTTTTTGCCACAACGCTCACATTGACTCATATTACACATACCGTGAGGATGAAAGTTGCCTTTATCACACTTAGGACGATTACCCTGATATCCGCCTTGACGCTGATCTGGCGTCGGCTGTTGATTGAAGGTATGATTGTTGTTAAACCTTTTCGATTGAGCTTGAACCCTTGTTCTGACTATTGTCCGACTTGCGCTTGTTAGTCGCTGGAGTAGAATCATTTTCACCCTTCTTCGGTAGTGTACCTTGCGGAATTGCTTGCTCAGTAAGCTTGTGTGCCAATCGAATAGCCTGTTGAATTGTTTCGTGGTTTGAAGAAGTCACCATGCCTTGAATCTGTGGGGCCAAACCATTGAGGTACCTTTCTACGTGCTTGTAGGCAGGGGTTGCCATGTTAGGACATAAAGTTTACAACTCGTAAGGTCTCGATCTCCGATCCCACCATCTTGAGGTTCCAGTATTCAGCTTCCAGCTTATGAATTTCGTCTCGAAGGAAGTACTCTTCTCGCATCAAGTCTTTAAAATCATTCCAGGGCGTAGCATTTGCCACCTCCAATCCTATCATCTGAGTCTGAGAGTTCAACCATGTTCGCAGCATCTTCCAGTGTGCCGGAGGTGAATTTGACCCAATTGGCTTGGGGACAGTTACACATTGCAAAAGCAGACTCTGTCTATTTAAACCAGCGAAGGAGACTCACAGCACCATCCCTTCCATTGAACATGTGAGGTTTACAATCCATGAAAGCTTTAAAAGTACACACAGAAAGATTAGCCGGGGGGACCTCCGGGGTTTGCATCCTGAAAAGCAGCTAGGGCCTCATTCACTCGCTCGTTGATCAATGCCGTAAGTTCTTCCTGAGTCATGTTAATGCCACCACGTCCAACCATGACATCCTTCATTCACAATATACCATAATGAGAAAATATCTAAGATATAATCATCAAATATG
This sequence comes from Bidens hawaiensis, assembly GCF_021521415.1. Classification (NCBI taxonomy): domain Eukaryota; kingdom Viridiplantae; phylum Streptophyta; class Magnoliopsida; order Asterales; family Asteraceae; genus Bidens; species Bidens hawaiensis. Next base: position 842,238 of record NW_027491434.1, read on the forward strand.
CATACTTTAAGCAAATGTGTTATTCATAGACGCAGATTCACAAAATTTGAATTATAATAATTCTCATTAAATAAATTGTAATCCGATTACAAAGAATTCAAGTGAAATCATTAGAAGTCCTAAGTTTGTTGCTTGGCCAGTAACTTTATATGACAGAGTTTAGATTTTCAAGAGTTTGATTTAGAAGAGTGTTTACACAATGGAATCCCATCTCACGCCAATGTACCTATAGATTCACGATTAAGTTCCGGACCGTACTCGTCAATTTATCTTACATTGGAGCATTATGTCCTTTCCATTATGCCTTTACAAAAAGAAGTAGTTGATGTTAATGAGGTAAAGCTGAACGCAGAGGAATGGAAAACTAGCTCTTGATGAATCCAGCGCCTAATTAAGTCCGGTAATTACTGCCACTTGTTGGTATCATCTAGGCACTGGTGCGTGTTTACTCCTCACGTACCTCCTCACCTTTCACTGGTACTAGACCGGGACTCTTCAAAATTTGTGGTGGCGTCAAAGACATAATAGAAACGCGAAGCAAGACGCAAAGTAACAAGTTAAAAGATATCTTATCAACTAGGGATGATGACATGGTTAATGTGGACCAACCAGTGTCATAGTGTATGTGAATGCTATGTATGTATGTAATGCAATGCATGAGAACAATGTACTGATGGGTTGACACATTTGAAAAAATTGTTAGTGAGCTTTGAAAAGGTCATAGACCGATTTTTAAAAAACAAACCGAGTTCACTATAACCAATGGCTTTGATACCAATCTGTCACAACCCCGAATTTCGACTAACGGAGTTTTACCGCGAGGCATGTGACAAACCAGGATCTAGCTCATTCGTTATAACAAACAACCAAATTAAAATATTCAAAACATTTATTTAAGTCTCATTCAAACATGAGAACACAAAATTCAATCCAAACAATTTAAAGTTTTGTGGAAGCGTAAAAGTAAATGGTTTAAAAATAATGAACCATGTGTTCAAACATGCACAACCCATCAAATGTAAATAATGTGCGATAAAAAGTTCATGCGACAAGTGTGACTCCAGATGCATGCAATGCAATCCACTCCTTAGCACATTTAGCAACCTGTGCAATTATAAATACTTAAGGGTCAACACGAGGTTGGTGAGTTAATAAAATATAGTAAAAAGCAATATATATATATATATATATATATATATAGTCTAGGTAGTATACGTATCATAAGTAGTGTATGTAGATTTAGCACTTTTCAAATATACCAGGGTAGCTAACCCATTTACAAGCTACTAGACGTTTGAACCGAAGCTGACTGTCAGTATGCCTTCTTACCAGGTCTATCACAAAACACTGGCGATGTATGTTAGAACAATTTACACCCGTCCGACCTCCAGTTGAGTTATAGCAGGTGGGGTTTGTCAAACCAGTAGTACTACTTAAATTTCCCCGCGATCCCATCCTAACGGTTCAAGGTATGTAAGGACTTTAAGTCATAAGAGGGCATCTAGTATACACTTTTGACATATAAGAAATACATAAATCCAAAGTAAGTCGCTGGGTTTTCATCCAGAAAACCAGTATGTAAGTATGTCCATGTTTTCAATCCAGAAAACAAGTAAGGAAAATGCATGAACTCACCTGGTGACGCGTGAAATGGACTTTTCTCAAACCAAATGTATGCACTTGAATCGTTAACTATTACCTAGTCAAGTACTTAAGCTATGAGAATATGTTCAATAACACATGACTCTAAAACTCATGTATGGACTCACATGTCACACCCCGTTGAGCGATATACGGAAGCGTAAAACGGAAATGTAACATATACAACTGGTATCAAATACATTGTTTATAAAGAAACATTACTAACCAATTTACAATATATTACATCGTTCTAACATCTTTTACAAACTAAGTAATTCAATCAAACTAGTCCGTTAACTACTTCACTTCAAACTTGAATACTCATAGCATTGATCACAATCCCAACACGAAACACATAAGCAATCTATTCCACCTTTCTGATTACCTGAAAAGCATGTTTAAAAACGGTCAACTATGAATAGTTGGTGAGTTTCATAAGTTTTAACGAAATCAGTTCTGCGTACCACACAGTCATAGTTTGTATGTACGCGCGTATGTAAAAATATGTATTTACGTTTATCTATATATATATATATATATATATATGTACAGCCATATCCTTGTGTGTACATATACACACATGTAAGTTTATAATATGAGTTCAAAATAACGATAAAATCGTGACTGTTTGTTCGTATTGCGTGTTTCCATTTTTCCATGTTTAATCAACCACTGTGGCCCCCCTTCCGCCCACAATGGTTCCACATAAAATCAACCACTGTGGCCCCTCTTCCGCCCACAACAGTTCCTCGTAACATCAACCACTGTGGCCCCCCTTCTGCCCACAATGATTCCAAGTAAACTAAAACATTACACAGTGTACACACAATAATTAGTATTTTCTACACATAGTATTTCCTACACCTATTCACATAGCATGTATATAGACACACATACATATATAGTATTTATCACGTATCACCAAACACTGTGGCTCCCCATCCGCCCACAATACGCATAATCACATTATTTTCTTAACATTCATGTCATAATCAAGTTAGTTTGTTTAGTTGCCGCAGAACTTGGCTCATAGGCCATACTCAACTTTAGTTTATTAAGTTGCAATAGAACTTGGCTCATAGGCCAAACTCAACTTTAGTTTATTAAGTTACAGCAGAACTAGGCTCATAGGCCACACTCAACTTTATTTTATTAAGTTGCAGCAGAACTTGGCTCATAGGCCATACTCAACTTTAGTTTGGTACTATTGTGGCCCCCCTTCCGCCCACAATATCCCCATGGCATCACAGACCAAGTTATTTACCCATGGTCATTACACACCACGTTATTCACCCATGGCCGTTACACACCACGTTATTCACCCATGGCCGTTACAAACCACATTAGTCACTCATGGCCGTTACAGACCACGTTATTCACCCATGGGCGTTACAAACCACGTTATTCACCCGTGGCCGTTACAGACCACGTTATTCACCCATGGCCGATACAGACCACGTTATTCACCCATGGCCGTTACAGACCACGTTATTTTTAACAGTACACAGCATATTTGTATAAACGTGTTGCACGTGTAATTTTATTATGTTTTGGTATTTGTGCCATATTCACTTAATTTGTCATTCAAGACTATTCACCATTCATTCCATGTAATCAATCGTTATGTTTTTAGGGACTTTTTGTATGTAAACGTTCAGACAATTGATATCCTGAACCGTCTCCAGGTAGTTAACATATATAAATATGCTTTTTGTAAGGCCCCGAACCCCGGGAACCCCACAGTTGGTAATCAATCAAACACTCGTAAAATTTAATAAACTTAAAACCCATTTCTTCCAGTAAAACAAACGTATCAGAGTATCAATTTTGCGGAAAACATGAAAAATGAAATAAGTTCCCGAAACCCGGGAATTTTGCCCAAAATCCAAAGTAAATATAACTTTTATAAGTTTCCTTGAAATAAAATATTCATAACAATTCTTCCTTCCAGTATGCCCTTCGCCATCCAAGTAGCTCCGTGCACGTCCAAGCGATAAGGCATCCTCTTCCGAATCCTGAAACTTACACTAACATGCACACAAAGTCAGCTTGAGCTGAGTGAGTTCAAGTTTTAAGTAAAAGATATCAGTAGTAAAAATCATGATAGTTATACCAAAGGTTTTCTAAAAGTAAAAGGGTACATCCATCTAATCATCATTACCGAACTTAAACATCCTCATACATACATATACAAAATGTATATGTAAACATCCATTCAATAACATCCGTATATACATAACAGTATATATATAACATCCACGTATAACATCAGGGTTGAGCAAACATACAATCCAAACACGTAACATCAGTGCATGCAAACACAAAGTAGGCATACACAACATCAGTAGTCGAAACGACTACAACATCGCCAAATAGAGGCCAAGAAATAATGTATATACACATATATATATTTAACATCCCAAGGCTTACCATATACTAGCAAGCCTATATAAATCATTTTAAAAACATTTCATCAAGTAAGAAAACATTTAGGTGCGCATGCTAGCCCAAAAGTAAAATGAGTTAAAAAGGGGCATCATGAACTCACCTGAGATCGATCGAATACTTGCAACGAGCTAGAAAGTTCCTAAGGGAAAAATCACAAGCAAGGGACTGTAAATTATACATAATGCATTACTAAACTAGACTATAGGAACACTCTAGCCTAATGGGCCGTACAAGCCCAACACTTTGGCCGAAGGCCCAACACTTGGCCCAAGGCCCAACAACTTGGTCCAAGGCCCAACAACTTGGCCCAAGGCAAGGCCCAATACTTGGCCCAAGGCCCAACAAATTGGCCCAACAACTTGGCCCAAGGCCCAACACTTGGCCCAAGGCTCAACACTTGGCCCAAGGCCCAAAGATAGTCAAATCGGGTCGAATGCGCGTGAAATAATCCTTAAAACCATTTGTTAACCGAATCAGCCCCGAATGGACCAAATTCCATCTTAAACCTTTTCATTAATCATAATTATGTCACCCGAGTTGATAGGGTTGACGGTTCCTTTTTACAACACTTACTTTAACATTTAAACGAAAATTCACGCACCGCCGACTCGATTGACGAAGCACTAATCCTGACAGCCCCGAGCACCAAAAAAATAATTTTTCCACAGCCCTTAAACCCCCCTAGGGCTGCACGAACAGAATCGATCGGTCACCCGATCAACTAACGTATCAAACTCAACAATTTGCAATTCTACACCCGATAAACCCTAGTTTTCGAACTAAAATCGATTGACCGACCTAAACACCTCCAATGACCACGAAATTTTAATATGATGTAAATACCATACCTGGGGATCTTTCTACACCGGAAACTCTAATTTTTATCCACGGGAAGTGGGTCAATTGCACTTTAGCCAAAATCTGCGCAACGAAAAGTTTCGGCTAAATTGAGCATCAAAACGATTAGGGGTGAGCAAAAAGAGTGTAGGGGATTGTAGTACATACCTTGAACTACCTCTAGGAGCTTGGAATCGATCAAAAAGTCGAAGCACGAAAGGGAGGGGGTGGTTGGAAGTGCCGATCGCAGCTGCCGTTAGGTTTAGGGTTTTATTTAATTTTATTTTTGTTATAACATAAGATGTTACACTCTAGTCCTTCTAGATTCAAGTGTAAGGCAAAATGGAAGGAATAGATAGGTTCTTTATCATACCGGGATGAGGTGAAGGCTTCCGAGAAACGTCGGTTAAGTCCCAAGAGGTATACATACTCTACAAGCTTTAGTTCTTCAAACCGGAGTTAACGGGTGTTACACTTTTCACCCCAAAAGGTTCGTAAATAGTTTGAAAAGAGAGGTCATGAAACTCACCGTTTTGTAGGCACTCAGTGCAAGGTCAGCCCGGGGTTCGTTTCCCTTGCTATTACTAAGTCCATATAGTCAATATTATAATAATATTAATATTTTAGTATTATTATAATATTTATATACTAAGCTGGGCTGTATAGCTGGTCTGGGTGTGGCTGTAACATCCAGAAAGTGTCAATAGGCTTAGATTGTGATGTTGTTTAATGTCTAATGTTTAAAATCGAACTTGGCACAGTTTCCCCGTTTCACCAGCTGGGCCAAGTTGTTCGTTTATGCGTTCAGAAAATAGTTATGGAGATGTAAGCTTGGGTAAATGTGTTGGTCGATAAAATGATTAAGTTATAAAGACATATCACAGTTTAGAGGTCTGGATTTGCTACGGGGTCCGTTTCCGTTTATTCAGTTTGAGTTGGAGAAAAACGCGCACAATCTATCCAAATTGTCCGGATTTCTCACACAAAGTTCGTTTTTATATAATTAATCCGAAAATATGCTTCTGGATCGTTTTTGATGTTCTGATACTCCAACAGGTTCGTTAATCACGAACTTGCCGATTATCGTTAGAATTGAATTTGTTTAATTTTCAAATTAGCATAATTAGTTATCTGTTAATCATTAGATCATGAAAATTTAGACACTTATCAAATAAAATATGTATATTTTTATAAAAATATTTATGGAATTATTTACTAATTTATAAATTAATAAAAAATCATTTTATATGTTATATTTAGCCCGAAAATCATCCGTTTATACCAAATAATTTCCGAAAAATCCGCCAAAATTCTTGAGTGATCAAAACACTTCTCAAAATAACTTGTAGCAATTCCATAAGCTAACAATCTTGCCAAATACCATTTTTGAGCAAAAAACAACTATGAAAATCCGAATAAACGTAATTGCACAAAACATACCTAGGGTTTTCCAAATGACCCCAAACTTCATATGTGATCATAATACATCAAATAAGAGTTCCCCACAAAATTTCATAATTTTTCCAGCAATTTAAGTATTTTTCCCAAATAAACACCCCAAATCGATAATAAATTCACAAAATATTCTCGGATGGTCGAAGAATTACCAAATTTGGATAGGGACTCAATAATATGGTCCTTGATTTCCTTCAAAAATTTCATGACCTAAAAATATACACATCATAACCTTAACCTAAACAGCCCGTAATCGAACATTTCGGCATTACCTTTGCGGTTTTCGCCCATTTTCGCTCTCTTAATCTAATTTCCAGATTGTCGTGCTTCTATATAAGTTAAGTACAGGTCGTATATCAAAATCCAAGAATGTATCATCAACATAACAGCCTTGGAAGCTAGGGTTTTGGTTAAGGCTTTAATCCGAACTTTTAAACCGTAAAAACGTCGTTTAAACCCTTTAATCCGTGTTTTTGGCCAAAAAAGATTATGATTCTGATTCCTAACTATGTGTAGGATCAAAACATATTTTTGGACCATTTTTAGGGTTTTTTCATGGTCAGGAGTGATTTTTGATGATCAAACTATGTTTAAAGGTGATTAAGCAAGTTTAAACAAGTTAAGAATTAGTAAAAATTGAAGTTTTTACCTTGGTTCTTGTTGGGTTTCAAAGGGAAAGGACTTGGTTAGATGATGGAGAAGATATTTTGGCCTAATAATAGTTTATGCTTACTTAAACAAGAAGATTTACCATAGGGGGTGGGCTTTTCAACAATGGCGGGCCAGAAGCTTTAGGGCCCCCCTTGGGCCCCACTTTGGCCCATTTGCCTCATTTTTCATGACCAAATGTGAAATCCCAGGTCCAAATTTATTTCGGGTTTGGTTTTTAGCAAGAAAAATATATCGGGTGCGACAAACGGTGCGAAAATGAGTGTTTTTCGGTCAATTTCTTGTAAATTTAAAAAACATACTATTTTTTGTAAAAATCGAAAATATTTTCACGTATCACTTAAAACATCCCCAACAAATGTTTGGTAGATTTTTTTCGGCTTAACGGATGATACAATGCTTGTTTTGGAACTATTTTTGCGTTAAAATCCATAGCGGGTAGTTAAACGAGTATGTTTTCGTTTAACTGGTTTGCTATCGAAATAAGGCCATAATATTAATGTGTTGGCTTATATTCAATGTATTTCACTTATAGATGCTCCCCCAGGTTATACGGGTCATAACCAGACCCGTTTGGTTTCTCATTTATTCGTTACACAATAAGTGGTTAATCGCTTAATCGATTTGCGAATACTGAAGTGTATCCGGTTTTTTCATGAATGTCACATTCTCCCCCGGTTAAGAAATTTCGCCCCCGAAATTCATTTTGCATTTATTAAAGTCTAGTAAAAATTTAATAACTTACTTCAAAGGTTATCCTATGTAATTAAATGCATCTTCGCATGCTAAAATTTGCACGTTTTACTTATTATTGATCGATAAGTTCATTTTAGGCTTAACCGGTGGATGTTCAATTGTGTTCTTGTCGGGGCTGTTTGAAGTGAGTTTTTGCACCAAAATCTTCCTAGGTATGTCCCGTATATCATACTTAAGTATCGTGTTCATTGGTGTTCGTTAGATTGTCAACTAGTTATCATTTGAAAGATTGTGTTCGGTTGACTAGAATTGTAGTTGGATGCGTTTAACGCGAGGGTTGAAGTGATTAACGACCAATTCAGCTCGGGGACATTTGGTTTGATGTACGGGCTGTTGGAAAATCATTTTTATAAGTTATGGGGCTGAATTGGTTGTCGGTTACTCCAACGGGTCGGTACAACGCCCAATTTCGTTCATTGAGTAGTTGGTGCGTTGTACTTGCGAGTTACCGACCCATTTGACTCGTGTAGCGTCGTGTGGACTTGTTGGCTGTGATTTTATCATGTTGGGTCCACACGGGGCTGAGTTGAATGTTAATGGCCTAAACGACTCTTAAACGCGCGTATCGGTATCACCTAGTGCTTCCGGGGGTAATTTGGGAATTCTTTATTCCCAAGAGTGTCTAGGGGTCGTTTTGGTGAATGTGAGGCCTCGGGGGGCTGTTGTGATTTAGTTTGATGAGGTCGAGGCTTTAGGTGACCCGAACCCCGTTAGAACGTTTCGTAGGATAAACAAGTCATCTTGATGTCGTTAGTATTGATTTAATGTAAAACGGCAGGTGTTTGAATCTTGGGATTACTTAGGGATTCTCTAGCTCCTGGTAAATCCGTGTCTCGTGTCAGGTGAGTTCATGATGCCCTTTTTAACTCTTTTTAAGTTTTGGGCTAGCATGCACACCTAAGTGATTTTACTTGGTGAAATGTTTAAACTATTTTATATAGGCTTGCTAGTATATGGTAGGCCTTGGGATGTTATAGTATGTATATATATATATTATTGTATGGCCTATATTTGGAGATGTTGTAGTCGTTTCGACTACGGATGTTACGTATGCCTACTTTGTGTTTGCATACGTTGATGAGATGTTACGTATTTGGGTTGTACGTTTGCTCGACCTTGATGTTACGTGTTTGGGTTGTACGTTTGCTCGACCCTGATGTTATTACTTGGATGATATATATATAGGGATGCACTTATAAAGATGTTTATATGTAGGTTTGTATATGTATATATACATAAGGATGATTATTTTTCGAAGATGATGGCCTAACTGATGTATCCCTTTTATAGTTTAAAACCTTTGGGAATGACTATTATGATTATTATTATTATTGATGTTATTTATTAAAACTTGAACTCACTCAGCTCAAGCTGACTTTGTGTGCATGTTAGTGTGAGTTTCAGGTTAGGAAGAGGATGCCTTATCGCTTGGACGTGCACGAAGCTACTTGGACGGTGAAGGGCATACGTGGAAGGAAGATTTTATTATTGAACGTTTTATTTAAAAAGTGTTATAAAATATAATTAAATTGGTTTTGGGCAATATCCCTGGGATTTTGGGAACTTATTTTATTATTTATGTTTTCCGCTGAATTATACTGTGAATTGGTTATTTTAATGAAATGAATGGTTTTCAAGTTTAAATATTTTTATAAGTATGATGGATGAATACCAACTGTGGGATTCCTGGGATTCGGGGTCTTACACCAGGACAGTCTTTCTTGACATGCCCCATACTGCCACACTCATAGCAAGCATAACGGCTTTTTATGGGTTGGTTTTGGTGAGTTGGTTGTTGTCGGATCAGTTAGGGTCGAGGTAGTTGTGATTACTAAAGTTGGGTTGGTTGGTTTATAATATTCATAATAGTTCTACAATTACAGGCATAGTGTACAACTTTCCCGCTTTTGTGACATCCCTTTGTTCGACATTCTCTTATGTGATAATAATTACACTTCCCACACTTTGACGAAAGTTTATTGTATATTGTTCGTTCGGAATTAAAGTTTGTCGAAGTATCGGTTTAAGTTGTTGGGCACGAACGTTTAGTTGGTTGTATCTCTTGTACCCCTGTTTCACGATTGGTTCACTTTGTACTAGATGCTTCCCCGGGCATATTCAACAAACTATTTTTGACCAAATCAAAAGCTACCACACCGGCTTGTGTCATGGCATTCTCAAAGGTTTAGTGGTTAACTTGATTAACTAACGTCCTTATTTCCGGGCTACTAACCATGGTACCAGTCAAGCCAGATCGTTAACACATTTTGCGTATTCCAATTTGTCCGCACTTTTCATTCTCAATTTCTCGGGTTAATGTTCTTAATTTTTTAGGTTTCATTCCTTGGACGAAAATGTTCCGATATAAAGATTTTAAGTCTTGCCCAAGTCATGTGATTGATTACTTTTTGTTCCAGAATTCGTATAATCGTTTTTCTACCTCGTAAGGGCGTGGTCAAGAAATGTACAAGTGGCATACTCAACGGTACAATTTGATGGGCACTACTGGTTTTGATAACATGTTCCATTTCTTCGAATCATTTTACTATCCCATTTGATCTTTTAGTACCATTAAAATTTACAGGTTTGTATGACATAGATGGTTTAAACGAATATTCTCGTCGTGAAGGATCACAGTTGTTTCGACCAGTATTCATGTTCGGTAGCCGTTTCCAATGGCATTTCGTGTTCATTGGGGGAGTATTATTCATGACAATATTAGTATTTGTTGGGAGAACAACATTTGTAACTGTATTAGTATTGGGCGGCGAAATAGTATTCGCAGCCGTATTAGGGTTTGGCATTTGATTTGTATTCATTGCCGTGTTAATGCCAGCAGCGAATCGTGCTGCTATTGTCAGAGTGACTGTCTGCAGTTGCCGAGCAATCATCTCGACCACCACTGCCTCAAATAGTATGTTTGTTTTCTCCAAGGCCATTCTATAATACTAACCAATTATACCGTAACTATAATAGTTCGCTACACAACTTATCACAAAAGGAATCACATTATCACTAATCAGGTATTCAAATAGCACATATGTATTACACACCTCTGTCCATGTGTTTATATATCAAGGATAGCATATCAATTTAGCCTAACAAAGTCCATCGTCTGTATGTATATATCAAAAGTTGCCACCAAGTGACAAGAAATTTTAACCCTGTAAGGTTCAGTATTGTAACGGAAGGTCAAAGTTGTCCTCCATATCAGCATAGCACACACTATTAGGTGCTTGCATGGAGTATCGAAAAGATGCTATACACAACAATACCATACTATCCTTATCTATCCAAATACACATTATAACAATTATAAACGGTTTACAACTTGCCCGAAAACTATTCCGACACAATCCCATCTTTGGGCAATTGTTTTTGTTCAGCCTCTTCCATAAGTAGACATTTACTCATTACGAGTTTAATTTGTGTGTCATCATAAGAATGCACTCGTATATTCCACTAGACCCTTAGAGGTTGTTAAATATAACTATAGAGTATATTCCTTCGCCAGGTCATTCGGTACACGCAAGCATGTTGGGTCTACGAAAAGTGGTAGTTTACTGGTTGGGGTGGTAAGTATGTCCCATTCCAGTCAGGCACGTCATCGCTTCGTGAGCATGAGGTTTTCCTCCTATAATAACCAATTGGAATAGAAAAAATATTAGGAGAGGTTGGAGGATCTCGTTCATAAATGGTTCGAAGAGTTTGCTAGTTAGTGAGGTTCATCAGAGTTAGTTGTACTGGTGATATGTAAAGGAAATTATTATTATTAATATTTCTTTTTTTGTAATATCATTAGTACACTATATGTACTGGAAGTCACAATTGGTCATATTATAATTGAAAACTCAGCTTTGGTAATTATCATATTTATAATTTGATAAATCGGGCTCATCACTAGGTATTTCCCTTAGGGATGGTGTTTGTTTATGAACAACAGAAATGGAAGGATGGCCGGAAATAGTTTAGTTTAATGTCAAAGAAACGAGTTTATAAGATAAAGATTAAACCAAGCTGTGAAGTATTACATATATATTCTCTGGAAATTATTATCTGTAGGTCACACCTCCCACGGTTCGTTCCCGGGCCTCGCCTTAAGCCACTTTATGGTTCCGTCATATCACCAGATTCAGTTTGAACTCATTTAAGCGTTCTTGTATTCTCGTTTACAGGCAACACCGGTTCCTCATTTGTCATAAAGCTACCCGATCTCGATATCTTTCGATGCAATAGTTAATCATAAAAGAACGTTTTTCGATAACTTAGATCAGCGTAAAGGATATTATTAATTAGGGCGGAAATAAAATATTTTATTTGTTATGAATAGGTATAATATTAATTATAATAAACTATAATATAAATTTTGTATGATATAATTTTAATTACAATAGGAATTAATATTGTTTATAACCGAATATAATATTCGTTACGATAAGATTCAATATCATCTGTTGTAGTACCGTATGTACACGTATCCATATCCCTCGTTTCAGATAAACACATATGCACGTTACATATATACTCCACATCACCTTTATACACCTATGTTGCCATTTTTACCTATCGGTATGTTCCGCGACTTCTCCCTGAATTCCCTCGTACAAGCAAGTTTGTCATTACGTTCTGGACCATAATAACTCATTTGCCCTACGAGTTCATCCCGACATCCATCAGTATCTATCGTTAGTCATTATTAAGTTTCCCAGATATAATCGAGCCTACGGTTATATTATAGGTATCCGAAGGGATAACCTAATCCTTTATAACCAATGACTCTGATACCAACTTCTTTCACACCCTGTTGATCGATCTGCGGAAGCGTAAAACGGAAATGTAACAGATACAACTGGTATCAAATACATTGTTCATTAAGAAACATTACTAACAAATTTACAATATATTACATTGTTCTAACATCTTTTACAAACTAAGTGATTCAATCAAACTAGTCCGTTAACTACTTCACTTCATACTCGAATGCTCATAGCATTGATCACAATCCCAACACGAAATACATAAGCAATCTATTCCACCTTTCTGATTACTTGAAAAGCATGTTTAAAAGCGGTCAACTATGAATAGTTGGTGAGTTTCATAAGTTTTAACGAAATCAGTTCTGCGTACCACATAGTCATAGTTTGTATGTACGTGCATATGTAAAAATATGTATTTACGTTTGTATATATATGTACAGCCGTATCCTTGTGTGTACATATGCACACATGTAAGTTTATAATATGAGTTCGAAATCACGATAAAATCGTGACTGTTTGTTCGTATTGCGTGTTTCCATTTTTCCATGTTTAATCAACCACTGTGGCCCCCCTTCCGCCCACAATGGTTCCACATAAAACCAACTACTGTGGCCCTTCTTCCACCCACAACGGTTCCTCGTAACATCAGCCACTGTGGCCCCCCTTCCGCCCACAATGATTCCATGTAAACTCAAACATTACACAGTGTACACACAATAATTAGTATTTTCTACACATAGTATTTCCTACACCTATTCACATAGCATGTATATAGACACACATACATATATAGTATTTATCACGTATCACCAAACACTGTGGCTCCCCATCCGCCCACAATACGCATAATCACATTATTTTCTTGGGAGCTACCGTCTTGATTCCATGATAATCCATTCGCATGCGAATGAGATGGTAGCATGCGAATGTGCGAATGTGTGAATGTGCATGCTAATCCATGGTTTGAGTAATGAGACGGTAGCTCCCATCTCATGCGAATGAGACGCTAGCTACCGTAATGAGACGGTAGCTACTTAAAATAAAACACTGTGCGAATGAGACGGTAGCATGCGAATGTGCGAATGTGCAGTAATGAATTTTATAAAAATAAAACCATTTTGTTGCGCACTGAAATAGCTGCACGTACCTTGCTGTGTTGGAGGAATTTTTATAATTTTTGTCTCCAATAGAAAAATATAATAAAAATATTTTTATAAACCTAAGACATTTATTAAAGTCTGGTAAAAATTTAATAATTTATTTCAAAGGTTATCCTATGTAATTAAATGCATCTTCGCATGCTAAAATCTACACGTTTTACTCGTTATTAATCGATAAGTTCGTTTTAGGCTTAACCGGTGGATTTGGTTAGTTGAAAGGTTTTAGGGGCTGAGGTAAAGTAATTGGGTATGGGTTGGGCCTTGGGCCAACATGTGGAGCCTTGGGCCAAAGTGTTGGGCTTGAACGGCCCATTAGGCAAGAGTGTTCTTACGGTCTAGTTTAGTAACGCGTTGTGTACTATTTACAGGCCCTTACTTGTGAGTGTGCACTTAGGGATTTCCTAGCTCGTTGCAGGTGTTCGATCGATTCTAGGTGATTTCATGATGCCCTTTTTACTCTTTTTACGTTTTGGGCTAGCATACACACCGAAATCCAATTTTATACGATTTTACCCGTTACAACTATTTGAATGGTACTACATGGTCTCACTCGTGATGGTGCATTTTGAAAGTTATATTTGAATTATTTTATATGCTTTAGGATATTTTAGACTCGTTTATGGTCTTGTATCCTTTAAGGTTACGTACATTATTAATGGTCTAGACTCGAGGATGTTAGTAGACTTGGTAGTAATTGAATATGAGTAGACCTATTTACTTAGTTCCCGTATGGGATGATATATATATATAGATATATATATGTATGTATGTATGGAGGTATGTATGTATGTATATATGTATGTATGGGTATGTGTTACCTTATAGCCTACGGTTGTGTGATGATATTTAGTTCCTCATGACTAATAATGATGTGAGTAGGCTTATTGATGTGTGTGTGCATGGTGATTCACGGCCGGGTCAAATATATTACTCGGGTTGTACCCATGGTGGAGAGGCCCGTGTGACGTGATCATCATTTTGGCGGGTCAAATATATTACTCGGGTTTTAAAATCCAGTGGTGAAGAGGCCCGTCGGATTTTGAGCCGCGATCGGGTCAAATATATTACTCGGGTTGTACCCGTGGTGGAGAGGCTCGTATCACGTGCTTGGATGTGTGAGCCGAGATCGGGTGAAATATATTACTCGGGTTGTACCCGTGGTGGGGAGGCCCGTATCTCGTGCTTGGATGTGTAAGCTGTGACCGAGTCAAATATATTACTCGGGTTTGACCCGTGGTGGAGAGGCTCGTGTCACATGCTTAGGTCTTACCGCGTCTGGGTCAAATATATTACTCGAGTCTTGACTCATGGTGGAGAGGCCCGTGTACGTGTGTTCGATGATGAATGTATTATTTGGTGAATTATATTAATATTAGGCTTAGTATTGAATGCCTAGATTATCCATTATTTATGGATCGTATGTGGTGATATTGTTGGTTGGATGTTCAAATTAGATGTTTGTATGTGTGTATGTGAATGTGTATGTGTTGGTAAACTGTGACCGGGTCAAATATATTACTCGGGGAAGACCCGGGGTGAGGAGGCTCGTGTTACATGATTTTAATGGTTTTGTTAAACCGCGACCGAGTCAAATATATTACTTGGGGATGACCCGGGGTGAGGAGGCTCGTGTTGTGTGAATTGTTTTATTTATACTGTAACCAAGTCAAATATATTACTCGGGGAAGACCCGGGGTGAGGAGTCCCGTGCTGCATGAAAAGATGTTTAATGTTTTATTTACTTATGATTTAGTTAAGAAAAGCTATTTATGATTTTATGGACTCATGATTTTCTCCTACATTCCATACTCATGGAATTTAAATTTTTAATGAATGTCGTTTATGAAAACTTTAACTCACTCAGCTCAAGCTGACTTTGTGTGTATGTTAGATTGACTTTCAGGTTAAGAAATAGATGCTATCGCTTGGACGTGCTATAGACTACTCGGAAGTTTGAAGGCATTTTTGGTCGAGGAATTCAAATAAAACAAATATTTTATTTACATTTGATTTTGGACACCTGTACCTGTGTTTGGGATTTTTAAATACTTACACTTTTTCCGCTGTTATTTACTCTGACCTGGTTTTAAATACAAAGAATTGTTTGGTTTTTAAATTTTTGTGAAATTGTTGATGTGATTACCAACTGTAGGATTCCCGGGATTCGTAGTCTTACATTTCTGGGTTCACGCGGATCGAGACGGCGGTTCAAATGAACCGTCGGCTAGATCTGTTGATATATCTTCAAATACTTGTTGATTTTCATGATTGTAAACTGTTATTAGGCTTCTGGATCTTGTTAATCATCATTAATTTTTAGTTTTAGGTTTGTTTATTCAAAGTTTGTAGATCTAGGTTTTGTTCAAAGTTTTAAAGGTCCGATTGACCATGTAAACCAAAGGGGGTTTGGTTCAAAATCTCCAGAAACCTAATCCGGGTCCATGCGACACCCATGGAAAGAAAAGGGATCAAAAAGAGGATAAGCGAATTTTTCCCATAGAAAGGGAATTTCGCTTCAAATAACCATGCGAAGCGAAATATGTTTCTGTTTCGCTTAGCCTGGTCATGCTAAGCGAAATACATATTTGTTTCACTTCGCCTGGTCATGCGAAGCGAAATGCCTTTTTGTTTCACTTCGCCTGAACATGCGAAGCGAAATATGTTTTTGTTTCGCTTCGCCTGGTCATGCAAAGCGAAGGACATCTTTGTTTCTCTTCGCATGATCATGCGAAGCGAAATGCTTTTTTGTTTCGCTTCGCCTGAACATGCGAAGCGAGTTGACTTTATGTTTCGCTTCGCATCCTATGCGAAGCGAAATAAATGTCATGCGAAATTATGATACTTGGCAAAATTTTCAAGTTTCTGGAACAAGAGATCTATGCTACTGGACTGTTTGGACATATGAACTGATTTGGACATTCATGGACTGTGTGACACTTGGACCTCTTTGGACATTCAAACCTTATATTTTGGACAAATTAATCAAATATTTACTATTTAACTTATTAAAACAAAATTTGGTATATAATTAATTATTATTTAAGTAAAAATAACCTGTATATACTTAAGGTATTTAAGTAAATTGTATAATTAACTATGTATGATAAATTAAAATTAGTAAGTTGTACATACTTAAGGTTCTTGTATATAACTTATCTTATTTTGTTTAACTTTATCTAATGATGATTCTCATGATCTTATGGTTTGATTTCAGGGTCATAATCTTTATTGTGCCCTTGAGACACCAAAGGCCAAAGCAGACAAGGTGTTTACATCTATGGTAAAGGGGCTGAAGCAGTCACCCCTTACATATGCTATCACTGCTAACCCGACCATCTACACCAAATGGGTTACAGAGTTTTGGGCCTTTGCATCATCATCTGACGATTCTCTATCGATCATGACAAAGGTTGCTGGAAAAGAGTTGCTCATTACAGAAGGAGATATAAGACGGGTATTAATGATCAAAGACGAGCCAGACTATACGTATGAGAAGGGTGACAGGACAAAGCTGAGCGAGTTTGTGACAAATATGGGTTACGATACTGAATATAAGAGTCTGGAGAAGAAACACTTGCCACCGCATTGGAGATTTCTCTTCCACATTGTACGTCATTGCTTTGCTGACATCCGTGGTGGTTTTGACAGTATGAGGATTGACTGGGTACGGATTATGTTTGCACTGACGACTCGAGAGAAGTTCAACTATTCACGAAGGTTGTTCATATGCATGTTGGCAAATGCAAAAAAAATGAGTCAACCTGGCTCATGTATCCTAAGTTCGTGCAGTTGTTGCTAGACGACATGATTCCCGATCTGCCCAGACCACCACACAAGAAGGCTAAGGACAAGAAGTCGCTACCTGAGCCTTATCACGTTAATGAGATCAAGCAGTCGATCTTTGGGGTGTTGTTGAGCACAAAGGGCAAGGGTCGCAAGTACAAGAACCCACGAGAGATAGACCCAGCCACCGGAGAGCCACGAACAATGTGGAGATACAGGAAACCAAAAGATTGTCACGTCATTTATCACGGTGAGCCCTATATTCCTAACACTCTCTGAGGAATTCAATAACACAACAGGTGAAGCCGTCATCCACTACAAGAATATGCACGAGATTCGTGTGTTCGACGAGGACGAGCTTATGGGTTTGCATATGGAGGACGTGAAGAAGCTCTACAACTCACCCCTGGGAACCGTCGAGGATCTTGGTCGTCAAAACACCGATCGGAGAGTTGAAGCCTTCAACAAGTTTATCAGAAGACTTGTTGAACTTCCACTGACCAAGGACGAGTGTCTGGAGTACGACACCGACGAGTTCCAATACTAAAGACTAAAGGGAGATTGTTAGGTCCCGTTTTGTATTATTAGTCTTTTGTATTGGTTCGTTTATGTATTTGGGCCGTTTGGTCATTTTTGTAAGTATTGGGCCTTTGATGTTTGTTTGTATGTATTAGGCCTAAGGGAAGTTGTAAAGAAGCCCATTGGTCATTTGGAAATAATATACTACTTCTCATGCATGCTCCTCTATAAATAGAGAGCATGCCATGAGAAGAAAGAACCTTTTGCCAAAAACTCTCACACTTACTTTCTCTCTCTCACTCACTTTCTCCAACCAAAAATAACTCTCAAGATCCGAGACCTCTTAAGTGACTTACTGTGATTTCAGCTAGCACTAAGTTTGGTTGATCCAAGACACGTTGTTAGATCCACCCGCGTTGGGACCTATAGTAGCCCGTGACTAGAACAAAGACAACTGCAACTCTACCCACTCATAACATTGCATTCATCTCTACAGCTAACTCATCCAACTCATCAATCTTAGGTTCAATTCAAGATGTTGTAAAAAAGGCGGTGGAACAAGCTTTGAAAGCACATGGCATCAATCCTTCATCAATGAGTCAACCCATTTCCAGCTACTCCAACACCATCCCACTAATAAATGACTCGAACATCGCGTTAGTTAATGCGTTTCTCTCAAGTCATGAAGAGCTACTGCAAGGGAAACTCTTACCGCCATCGTTCGAACAAGGTGATTTTAATGATATTAACAAAAAGGATCTCAAAAAGATGGACATCAAGTATCAAATGGCCATGGCTGTCCACCGTGCCACTAACTTCATGAAGAAATACGGCGAGGATAGTTTCAGAGATTCGGATGCTAAGAGAATCGGGTCTGCCAAAGAGAAGCTTTACTGCTATAACTGAAATGAAATGGGTCATTTTGCTAGGGAATTGTAACAAACCCGATTTTGGGGCCTATTTTTTTTCTTCTTTTAATTATCTATTTAATATTAGATTTATGTATAACTATTAGCTTGAATGCAAACCAGGATAATATGAAATACAATTTAGTACGTGTTACACACCAAATCACACTATTAGGCAAGCCCACACAATTATTAAGCCCACTAAAAATATTTACCTTACAACATTTATTTAATTCATGTATGTACATGTAAAGCAAATACAAAACCAATCTACCTAATTTTCAAATTATGTAATCGTATCAAAATATACACGTACTTGCATAACACTTGTGCAAATAACTCATGTCACTGAGTGTGTTTATTTGGTATATATGCATACATATAGTATTATTTTCAAGATTAAATAAACTTCCAAACAACTTATAAATGTTCTTGCATACATATTATTTTATATAATCACTTAGTTTATATAAATATATGTATTAACTACACTAATTTTATAAAAATCACAAGTGTAGGAGACATGTTTTATAAAAACTCCATAATATCTTGTTAAGATTCTCTACTAACACAAGATGAACCAACCCTATAGCAAGTGACTTTCACTCTCTTGCTCTATCTCCCACTCCAAATCATATACATCACACAACTATACATATTAGTTTCAACTCAATCTCTTTATACAAGATTACACTCAAATATCACATTGGTTAACTCAATATTCCCTGCATCAAATCTCCTCATATCTTCCCATATCTTCTAAATATCAAGAAATCTCCCTATATCTCACCCAAATCTTTCACTTAGTTTCTGCCAGCATTCTAAAGTATACTTTGACTCATATCTCACTACAAACTTAACCAAAGGACTCCATTCTTCTTCTATAATAACCTTCAATCTCCTCCTGAAAGATTCACACCAACCTCACTTCAGTTTATCAAGATTTCAACCTCCGAATCGACTTAATGTCAATACTGCGCAAGAACTGAAACTGTAGTGATACTTTTACTTTGTCATCCTGTTTAAGGTATTAAATGAACTCCAATTTTGTTGATACTTTTTCCCACTTCCAAGTATTTCAATAATGTTTATACTGGTTGAATCTCCAGGTGCGTTTGATGCCCAGAAACGACCTGAAATCTGTCCAACAAGAGTCACGAGTTCTAGAGGCATCATAGGCGAGTGTGCACTCTTGTTGTTTTATGAGTTCAAAAGCCTTTATGCTCACGAAACTTTTCTTAACTCTTGAATGGTTCAAAGCACTCCATTAACAAAACATACCCTTGAACCCTTACGCTTGGCTGGAATCAATCAAGAGAGAAGCCTCATATTAATCTTCAATCACGCCAATTTTCGGTTGTGAAAACCGTTGTCCAATATTTAAAGTTCTATTCGTTTCCTTTGATGTTGCTTCTAATCTTTCAATCATCATCTTGACAGAAAAAGCCCTGCTGTTGGACACCATACACAGCCCCAAATCAAACGGGTGTTACAAGTCCACCCCCTTTACAATGGGATTCGTCCCCGAATCCCGATGCGACAGGAACAACTGTGGGTAGAGTTTCATCATCTCGTCTTCAGACTCCCAAGTAGCCTCGAAACCCCTACAGTGCCTCCACTGCACCTTCACCTGCCTAACCACCTTATTCGTCAAACTTCTCTCCTGACGGTCAAGAATAGCGACAGGTTCCTCAAGGTAGTTCAACTTGCTATCAAGTTCAATATCACCGAGAGGCACATGGGCCTCCTCATCCGCCAGACACTTCCTCAAATGTGACACGTGGAAAGTAGGATGAATCCCAGCGAGCTCATCAGGCAAATCGAGTCTATACGCTACCTCACCAACAAGAGACAAGATGCGGAACAGACTAATGAACCTCGGACTAAGCTTCCCCCTCTTACGGAAACGAATGATGCCCTTCCAAGGAGAAACTTTTAGCATAACTCGATCACTAGCCTCGAACACAATAGGTCTCCGCCTTTTATCCGCATAGGACTTTTGACGATCCTGAGCGGCCTTCATAAAAGCCTTAATCTTATTGAGCTTCTCAGTCGTAGCCTCAACCACCTCCAAACTACACAACTGTTTCTGACTAATGGAGCCCCAACAGACCGGAGTCCTAGACCTACGTCCATATAACATCTCAAACGGCGGCATCCCAATAGTGGCGTGGTAACTGTTATTATAAGAAAACTTGACTAACGGTAAGTGACGATCCCAACTACCACCAAAATCGATAACACAAGCCCGCAACATATCCTCGAGAGTCTGTATGGTCCTCTCGAATTGACCATCTGTCTACGGGTGATAAGCGGTACTAATGAGGAGTTTGGTACCCATTTCCTCATGAAACTTCTTCAAAAACCTGGAGGTAAATCGCGTATCCCTATCCAAAACAATAGATACCGGCACCCCATGCCTAGAAACGATCTCACGAATAAATACATAAGCCAACAGCTCGGAATTATAAGTTTCTTGAATTGGCAAGAAGTGAGCGCTCTTAGTCAATCTATCCATGATCACCCAAATGGTGACATAGTTACCCCTGGAGTACGAGGCAGTTTAGTCACAAAATCCATCGTAAAGATGCTCCCACTTCCACTCCGGTATTTCCAGCAGTTGATGTTTCCCGAAAGGCTTATGGTGCTCGGCCTTAACTTGTAGACACGTCAAAAACTTACTCACATACTGAGCCACCTCATACTTCATTGCAGGCCACCAATAATTCTTCTTCAGGTCTTGGTACATCTTGGTCTCGCCCGGATGAATGGAATAGCACGACTTGTGTGCTTCATCCAAAATCTTACTCCAAACTCCCTCATACCTGGGTACCCATAAACGACCGTCCTTATACTTCACCCCGTCACCGACGTCTTCCAAAAACTTTTCCTGACCCCAAATACGTTCTGAGATAATCCTTCCACCTGTAAAGCTTCATTCTGAACATTAGCTATCTGTTTCAAAATATCGGGTTTGAGATGTGCGTCGGATAACCCTCACAACTAAGCTTTAAATATAAAACGAAAATCCTAAAACCACACACAACCGGCAAGTGTACTGGTCGCAAGTAGTATAGACCTAGGAAGTCCTAATATCGAACACGAGGACACGTAAGAACGCTAATGATCACTAACCCTAGACAAGACCTACCTAAGAATAATATTTAATTGATTTTAATTTTTGTTTTTCTTTTTATAAAATAGTTTAACTGGACTAACTGGACTTACTGACACAAGTTACCAAAAATAGAAAACTTATCGGAAAACTAACTGTGTTGACTTTGGATTGAGAAAAACGTATACCTAGGTTTGACTCAAATTGTAGGTCTAACAAGCAAATGAATTGGATGATATCAAGAAACCGGTTTCTAAAGATGACATGACTAAGGATCGCTCAGGCTCACTGGATTACCTCTCGGTCTCACCCAACAAACCTTAACTACTCTTAATCGGCTAAAACGACCAAACCGGAAAACAATTAACGTGTTCTAATGTTGACTCACCTCTCGGTCTCACCAACACTCGACCCTAATGGTAATGAATACTACACAACCAAGGATAGAGGATCAATTCAACTTAAACCAAATAGATCAACTAGTCGCTCAAAACACCTAAACCGGACAAGAAACGAACTCGCTCTCGCGCAATTCTAATTCTAGCATGCAAAGGCAATGAGACAACCCTAACTTCTTATCACTTCTCGGTCACTAAGAAGGTGTCTAACCACTATAATTTAACCACAAATTCATGCAACAAAACCCTACGGTTGTACCTACCGCAAACAAACCCTAAACACAAAGTCTAGAATCAAACAAGCACCGATCAATCAATACAAAACTAATTAACCAACGCAAGAGGTTTAATCAATGAATTACCAAAATTTCCAGCCCTTAAACACAACCTATTTCATGTCTAAATCAAACTTTACAATAATAATTTAAGTCTATTAATCAAACAATCCATAAAACTCATCAAACTCAATAATCATCATTCCTAGGTAGAACCTACAAGTTTAGCCTCTAATCATATTTGGACAGCAGCTATTCATCAATAAAAACATTGTATAACTCATCTCAAACATCAATTCAATCATTCAATGATCAACAATAATCATAAACAAGTCAATATCTCAAGCAATTGCAAAACTACTAATCAATTGAACAAGAAAATCAAAGTGTTGAACAATGTTATGAAAGAAAGGATATATGATGAATATGGGCTGCTCCTTGGTTGTAAAAACTGATGGTGAACGATCCCAAGGCTTGTTCTTGACTCCTTCTTCCTTCCTTAGCCGCCAAAACTCCAAGATCTAGCTTCCACAAAACTTTTTTCTCTTCTTCTTTAGCTGCTGACTTCCGATCGGGATTAGGGGCTGCCCTTAGGGTTTTTTTTCTTTTTTGTATTATAATATTATTGTAAGACTTGGGCTTTTCCAACATGTAATCGGGCCGGGCTTTGAGTTATTTCTTGAAATTGTATGCGTAAAAGGCCTTTAAGCTCCTCGAAAAGTCTGGTTTCTTCATTCTTTAACCCTTAGCCTACAAGATAAATATTATTATGTAAAACCCATATAAAACAATTGACACAAGAGCAAGCCAAACAAATCCCAGGTGTCGTGACAGGTACAGTTCTAGTAAACGGTATTTCCGCTTCCGTATTGTTTGACTCAGGTGCGACAAGGAGTTTTGTAGCTACCTCATTTTGTAAGACAGCGAAGATAAAATATTGTCGTGCGCCTGAAACTTTTATGGTAGAGACCGCTAATGAGGCCTCAGTTAAGATTATGAGAATGGTTAAGAATTGTAAGATAGAGTTGGAAGGACACGGATTCCCTGCTACCCTGTATGTGATGACTTTAGGAGGGTTCGATGTAGTTTTGGGAATGGATTGGCTATCTGAATTTGAAGCCCAGATAGTGTGTAATAGTAGACTGATAAGACTAAAATCCTTGAATGGCGGTACAGTAACGATTTGTGGTGATAGAGAACGTTCAGGGCTTAATGTCATTTCGATGATAAAAGCCAATGGTTTGTTAAGGCAAGGGTGCAGTACCTACCTGGCGTATGTTGTCAAAGCTACAGCCGAGACAAAAGAAGTGAAAGATGTTCCTGTGGTGTGTGACTATCCTGAAGTGTTCCCTGAGGACCTTCCGAGATTGCCACCAAAACGTGAGGTAGAATTTCAGATAGAGTCAATACCAGGAGCATAGCCTGTCGCGAAAGCACCTTATTGTCTGGCGCCGTCCGAGATGAGAGAATTAATGTCCCAACTGCAAGAACTCCTTGACAAAGGTTTCATAAGGCCGAGTGTTTCCCCATGGGGCGCACCAGTGTTATTTGTAAAGAAGAAAGATGGAAGCATGAGAATGTGTATTGACCACATGGAGTTGAATAAGCTTACGGTGAAGAATAGATATCCGTTGCCACGGATTGATGATTTGTTTGATCAGCTACAAGGTGCAAGCTGGTTCACGCAAATAGATCTCAGATCAGGTTATCATCAGTTGATGGTGAAAGAGGCGGACATCCCTAAGACAGCGTTTCGGACGTGGTACGGACACTACGAGTTCCTCGTGATGTCGTTTGGTCTAACCAACGCTCCCGCAGCATTTATGGATATGATGAATAGGGTATGTCGACCGGTGTTAGACAAGACGGTTATCGTTTTCATTGACGATATATTAATTTATTCAAAGAGCGAGTCCGACCACGCGGAGCACCTAAGGGAAGTATTATAAGTTTTGAAAAAGGAGAAATTGTATGCAAAGTTCTCGAAGTGTGCATTTTGGCTGCGAGAGGTATGGTTTTTAGGTCACATAATCAACCTCGAGGGGATTACTGTGGACCCAGCTAAGATTGAAGCGATAAATAATTGGAAGACGCCACGAAACCCAACTGAGATACGCAATTTCCTAGGGTTAGCTGGCTATTATAGGAGATTCATTCTGGGCTTCTCTAAGATAAACACACCGTTGACAGGTATGACCCGAAAGACTGTGGTGTTCAATTGGGGTAGGTTCCAGGAAGCGGCGTTTGAAGAATTGAAGAAAAGACTCACACAGGCTCCAATCCTTGTTCTGCCTGATGGTGAAAAGGATTTAGTAGTTTGCACTGATGCTTCGTATTAGGGGTTAGGTTACGTGTTAATGGAACGAGGGAAGGTCATAGCTTATGCGTCTAGACAATTAAAAGTTCACGAATGTATGTACCTGACGCACGAGTTAGAGTTAGCAGCTGTGGTGCACGCTCTCAAGATTTGGAGACATTACATGTACGGTACTAATTGTACCATTTATACAGATCACAAGAGTCTGAAGTACTTCTTCGAGCAGAAAGAGTTGAATATGAGGCAGAGAAGGTGGTTAGAACTGATAAAGGATTATGATTGTGATATCAAGTATTACGCGGGAAAGGCTAATGTAGTTGCTGACGTGTTGAGCCGGAAGAACGCAGAAGTCGTCATAACAGTGAAGTCTTATAAGTAGATCATCAACTCAGAATTCTTTGAAGAAATCAGCAAGGTGCAGTCAGAAGTGTTGGTAAATGAATGGTTGATGAAGAAAGAAAGGATTTTTGGGCAGCAGAACGAGTTGATAGATAATACTCATGGTGTAAAGACCAGATTTGATCGAATGTGGATTCCTCGTTATGGGAATCTTAAAGATCGAGTCTTGGACGAGGCCCTTAAGTCTCGGTACTCGATTCATCCAGGATCTACCAAGATGTATCAAGACCTGAAGAAAGACTATTGGTGGTCGGGCATGAAGAACGAAGTAGTAGATTATGTTAGTAAGTGCTTGACTTGCTTGCAGGTCAAGGCAGAGCACCAGAAACCTTATGGAAAGATACAGCCTCTGGAGATACCGGAATGGAAATTGGAACACATCACCATGGATTTCATAACTAAGCTACCGCGTACAGCTAAGAATCATGATATTGTATGGGTGATTGTGGATCGTTTGACTAAGAGTGCTCACTTTCTGCCTATACGAGAGGCTATCTCGTCAGAGACGTTAGCGAATATGTTCGTCAAGGAAGTTGTGACGAAGAATGGGGTGCCATTGTCGACCGTGTCTGATAGAGATACCCGCTTTACTTCAAGATTTTGGAAGAAGTTCTATGAAGCCATGGGAACAAGACTGAACATCAGCACAGCGTATAATCCTCAAACAGATGGATAGTCTGAAAGGACTATCCAAACCCTTGAGGATATGCTACATGCTTGTGTGTTAGACTTTGGAGGAAGCTGGGATGATCATTTGAACTTAGCAGAATTCTTTTACAACAACAGTTATCATTCAACTATTGGCATGCCTCCTTTCAAAATGTTGTATGAAAGACGTTACAAAATTCCCGTAGGTTGGGGGGAAATTGGTCACAAAGAAATTGAAAGTTTGGAAGTGGTGCAAGAAACCTCTTCGAATTTTGATCAAATTAAGGCCAGGATGAAAGCTGCTTAAGACCGTTAGAAGTCATATGCAGATAAGCGGAAACGACCGATCGAGTTTAACGTCGGCAACAATGTGATGCTCAAGGTCTCGCCTTGAAAGGGAATTATACGTTTTAGAAAGAGGGGAAAGTTGAGTCCAAGGTACATAGGACCGTTCAAGATCGTGGCCCGTGTGGGTGAAGTGGCTTACAAGCTTGATCTACCCGATGAGCTGGAAGGAATTCACTCTACCTTTCATGTTTCTCACTTGAGAAAATGTCTAGCTGACAACACATCCCATGTGCCACTGCTGGACATCGAGGTGGACGAATAGTTGAACTACATCGAGCAACCTATTGAGATAATCGATCGCAAGGAGAAGCAGCTTGTTGGTGCATAAATGTCAGTAGTTCATATGTCTAGTGTCTGTAATCGAGTCTGTAATATTGTTTATGTATTTGTTTGTTTAAAGCGAAGTTGTTGACAAGTTCGCTTAGGCGAACTTGTTAACCAAGCGAAGTTATGGACAACTTCGCCTGAGGCGAAGTTGTCGTGTATTTATATAGGTTACGGCTTATTGTTTAAAGGTTGTTCAAGTTGTTCGTGTAAGTCAGTTATTGTTCGTGAGTCAAGTGACGTGAGGTCGAGAGTCTGTAACTGTGATTATATCACGGGTTGAGTTATTAATATAACGTGTGTTTGTTCGTATCGTATTCGTGTGTTCGTGTGTTTGTGTTCTATGTCCGTAACGATCTACACAGGGATTCCGCACCTGTGTATATCGGGATATCTCGTGTGATCCGTCCAGGGAACCTACAATTGGTATCAGAGCCTTAGGCTCTTATGCTATGGTTCGAGATCTGCGTTTTGGTGTTTCTGGCACGTTTCTGTGCGTTTCTGGCCGAACAGCGCCGTAGGCGAAGTTATTGTTCATCAGGCGAAGTTGCCGTCACTGTTCGTAGGGTTTCAGCGAAGATATAAGGTTAAGCGAAGTTATCCACAACTTCGCCTACCTCACAAGTTCGCTTATCAGTCAGGCGATGTTATGGACAGGCGAAGTTATAGCCAGGCGAAGTTATGGACTGGCGAAGTTAACTTTAGGCGAAGTTAACGAGAAAAAAAAAAGAGTATTTTGGTGTTTTCGTCTGTATGGCCAGGTGTACACGATTATTGTGAGACCGGAGATGTTGTTCCGTCAACGAGTGAAACTTGTTATCTCTAGGTCTTACGTGTGAACAAATACGTGTCAACTCTGGATATGGAGTTGAGTTTGTGAATGGGATATTGATTGAAACTGGATATTGACACATATTTGGGTGTTTGTGGGCAATGAAATTGTTGTTGTTCGAGGTTGACCAATTGAAGAAAGTCAAATTGAACTGAAGGTTTTTGTCATTACTGGATGGCGGTCAGAGCATATTATTTATGTTATTTTCAAGGCGTTCGAGAATTGGATCCTGAAACGTGATGCTTATTTATTAGAGTGAAAATTCTGGAACAAGTTGGATTTAATCGGGAACTAAAGTGTTTATGTTCTTGATCGTTATCCCTGGTGATCGAAGATGCTTCGGATTAATTAATGGTCATGTGTTAGATTCTGTCAAGGTGGTTTTGTGATGAAATTGATCACTTGATGTTGAGTAGTTGAAGATTAAACCTTATCGTATGCCGACGAGTTGGTGAAGTTGTGGAGGAAGCCCAACTTCACGTGTTGGTGAAGTCAGATGGACTCACGTGATTGGTTGAGATGATCTATTGGCACGAGGATGCATGCATTTCAAAGACCTCAATCGTTATAGTCGGAGAAGCTTACACTGAAGGGGAGATCTGATATGGAAGACGCTGGGTGATTGGTAGATTTGTGAAGCTACATGACAGTTTCAGACACGGCTGGTTGAAGGGCAAACAGAAGATCATCAGTTAAGAGGGAGTCTGTTGGTGCATGTTTTGTAACAGATGATCTTTCGTGTTTGTTAGAATTGAGAGCAACGGTCAAAGGGGAGACTGTTGGTGCATTTTGTGACCGTCGCTATGCAATTCAGACCAGCGGAGACGCCATAGGTGAAGTTAGAACAACTTCGCCTTAGGCGAAGTTAGAACAACTTCGCCAACGGAGAAGTTAGGACAACTTCACCTTAGGCGAAGTTATCACAACTTCGCCATAGGCGAAGTTGTGAACAACTTCGCCTACTGGCCCAAGCCCAAGCCCGAGAAGATGTTTTGTCTATATATATGTGTGTCTTGTTTAGGTTTTGGATCCAGAAAATAAGAGTATTGTGTTATAGTTCATTTGTCTAGAGAGTAAAAGAGAGGAAGTGTCGTGAGAGACGACCCGAGGTAGAGCTCACCTCGGGTCGGACGTGTTTCTGTTTATGTTACGGTATGTAACGTGTTTTAATTATTATTATTATAAAGAATCTGCAGATTTGTTTATCCCGTTCTTGTATTTGTTCGTGTACGTGTTTGTGTTCTTCACCTTTACACCAATAAACGAGTCTAGGAGGATTCCGCACTCCTAGACCTCGTGTAGATCTCGTATCGATCGGCGACGCCCCGGGGGGACCTACAAAGGTCTTAGACGGTTTGGCTTTGGATTTTATTATGGTTTTGGGTTTGGGTTTAGGCTTGGTATAGATAGGGATTTCGACTTGTTTGGCCTTGAGGGTGGCTAAGTTCTCGGCTAGTGTGGTGCGTGAGGCCGTGTGTGGGTCAACTTGGGTAGAAGGTTTACCTGGACCGGGAAGCTTGATAACGAGACCCATGGGCTTCTTGGAGTCCCCGATTCTCTTCAAACCCTTCAAGTGCTACACATCCTCCTCCTCTTCTGGCTTCGAAGGCCCACCAGCAGAAGGCTAGCATGTGGCCTTCCGCTTCTTGTCATGCTTTTTCTTCCTTCACCCCTTAGGTTCCTCATCACTATCTATCTCCTCAACATTCGAACCCACAGTCTCCCCACTTTCTTCCTCTGACTCATCACCAGCAACTTCAGTCTCCTCGAATAACCCAAAATTCTTCCCGGGTAACTTTTCTTGATACACATTACCCTTCCCCTTGGGGCTCAACATCGTGTTGAACACTGTCTGCTTGATCATATTGACATGGTGAGGCTCAGACGGGGGAAGCTCGTTGCCCTTCTTGTCATAAACGACAGCATTCACGGGTCTTGGTACATCCGGCATCATGTCATCCAACAACACATCATCCAGATATAGGTGTTGTCGATAGAAGCGTTGGCGATTATGCACAGGAAGACCATCCGGGAGTAATTAAACTGGACCAGGTTCGTCAATGCTGCCATCACTCCCACCCAGTCTGTCCGGAGTCTATCAAAACCTCCTCAAAGTTCAGACAAACTGTCTACAACAATATGAAACAATAACCGCCACTACGGTGGGAGGTGCCTCATCTCCAAAGTCTTCCAATCGATGCCATAACCCATCTCTTCCATAAACCCCTTTAACACTACACGATCACCTTTACTGAAGTAGTGATCCGAGGCATCTATGATGTTCAGTGCTCGTCTAATATCATCCTCCTTTATGGTAAGGCTCTTCCGGCAACTTTTATGGTGAGAGACATAGAATCCTTTGAGCCCTTAGTGTTCTTCCAAAAATCTTTAACCCAACACATGTGAACAGCCAGGTTAGCAGTAATAGCATCTTCCAGAGGAGTTTTCTTGAGCCCTTTAATCATAGAAGTGAAGATCTTGTGTTTCTTCTTCTTGGGCAACTCAAGTGGGCAATACATATAATGAAGCTGAAATTGAATACAAGAACCATTAGAATCATCATGATAACTATAAAACAAAGATAAATAACAACTATATACAATAACCTTATATAATACATAGATATTTTAGTTATCACTTATATACATTTGTTTAGTTAGTTAATAGAATTTAGGTGTTAGTTAGTTAAGTTAACTTATAATTGGTTGTTATGTCCATTTTATAGTGTCCAAGTATGTCATAGTGGGTTTAGGTCCATATGTGACATTTGAGCCAAAACAAGGTACACCTCAGTACATATTTATCGATTAAGCAAATAAACGCTTTTTACGTAACGATCGAACGATTAACTGAACGGGTCGGTTATGACCCAGATATCCCGGGGGGCCATCTATAAGTGATATACGTTTAATATAAGCTAAAATATTAGTGTTATGGTCTTAGTTCGATAGCAAACAAGTTAAACGAAAATATGCTCGTTTAACTACCCGCTATAGATTTAAACGCGAAAAATAGTTTCAAACCAAGCATTGTATCATCCGTTAAGCCGAAAAAGACTTACCAAACAATTATTTGAAATGTTTTAAGTGATCTGTGAACATATTTTCGATTTTACAAACGTATAGTATGTTTTTATATATTTACACAAAACTAGCCGAAAAACACTCGTTTTTGCACAGTTTGACGCACCCGATATATTTTTCGCGCCAAAAATAGAACCCGAAATAAATTTGGACTTGAAATTTTGTTTTGGGCCTTTAGATCTAGATTATTGGGCCAAAATGGGCCCATACACATTCCCGGTCGCAACATACCCCACCCCCCCATTTTTTTTATATAACATATAACTTAAGCTTTTCTATACATCATATTTGACAAAAATTTCAAGTCCAAGCAGCTACAAACTCATTTCTCCAGAATTCTTCCAAACCCTAAGGTAAATGACATAAATAACTTTTACACTTGTTTAATCTTGATTAATACCATATAAACCTAGTTTAATTGCCAAAAATCATTCCTAACCATGTAAAAAGACTAAAAATGGTCCATAAACATGTTTTGATCATACATATGGTAAGGAACCTGTTTTGATAGTTTTTTTGGCCATAAACACTGTAGGTTCCTGGACGGATCTTACACGAGATATCCTGATATACACAGGTGCGGAATCCCTGTGTAGATCGTTACGGACGTAGAAGGTTAGCTCACGAACACACGTACACAATACGAACAACCACACGTTATATTGATAACTCAAACCGATATGCTTACAGACTCACGTCAATAGACTCACACGTAACTGAACTCGATCAACCAAAACCTAAAATGACCAACCCCGAAACAGTAACTCGTAGGTTACTTAAATACACGACAACTTCGCCTCAGGCGAAGTTGTCAATAACTTCGCTCGTTGAACAAGTTCGCATAGGCGAACTTGTCAACAACTTCGCTTGGTTAACAAGTTCGCCTAAGCGAACTTGTCAACAACTTCGCTGTTACACAAACAATTACATAAACAATATTACAGACTCGATTACAGACTTTATACATATGAACTACTGACATCTATGCACCAACAGACTCCCCCTTGGCAGTAGCTTCATATCTTGATCTTTCAGCTCTTGTCTTGTAATCCTGTATCTTCATGCGTGCACTCCTTCTCTAACACACACCGTGACTACTCGCTGATATTTCCTTGCCTCATCCTTCCAAGCAGGAATATAGAATATCTTCTTTTCGTTCAACGCTTGCAAATCAGCTTTCGATAAGTTAACAAGATGCATCGGGTCATACACCCTCAGCACTTCTTGTTCATCTTCGTCTTCCATCACGGCTTCAGCAGTCTGGCAATCAACATACCACCATTTTAGATTCTTCAACACATCTTGAGGCATATTCTTCATTGGAACCTCCTTGATGCATCGGATCGGCTTGTACTTCATCACCATCCATGGCTTGCCATCTGCTCTCAATCCCCTCTCTGTATCCTCCACGAGCTTTCCCTTCTGTGGCTTTAATAGTTCAAACTTCTTTTCTTTTACGCCTTCTTTCCACACAATCTTCTCAATCATTCTTGCCATATTGTTGTTACTTCTGTTTATCAGGCCCAATCTGCCCAAATCTTTCACCTCGCATTCCGGCAACGTGTTGAGAGATCTCAACATTCTCTTGAAGTATTGAATGCCATCATAACGTTTTACCACAAATAACTTGATCTGTTCATCATAAATCCAACAGATGATTCCCTTCTTCGCCTCAGCATAGCCTTTAATGTTATAGCTTTTCTTGAACATGGCTGGAACAGCAGGCTTCTTGGTCTTGATAAACCAATGAGCACAGCCTTCCTTCCACCTAGGCTGCTCCTCCCACTCAGTAGTCTCATCCATCTCAGCCCTCACATCTGCTTTTTCAACCTCAGGGATCTCGTGCTCGACATTTTCTTCCACAATCTCTCCTTCCTCTATCACATCCTCAACAATAATTTCTGCACCAATATTTTCAATCTCACTGATTGGCAGAACATCTTCATCAAATAATATATCGTCGCTGAACATGTCATCATCAAGTTCCTTCAGCGCATCGATCACGTCATCATCACCACCAGCCGCTTCGGTAGACTCCCCCTCAGCTGTGGAAGCCCCAAGAGCTTGTGAGGTTCTTGGCAGCTCACCACCTGCACCTTCCGGTGCATTGGGATCATCGTCTCGGTCTTCTCTTCGCTTGGTCCTCAACTCATCTCCTCTACAGCTCATCTCCCCCTGAGATGCCAAGAACTCCTTCAAGGCATCTATTATTTTCCCGTGCTCAGCCAGGAGGGATGCCTGCAGTTGGTTTGCTTCCACTAGGCTTTGAATAGTCTTTGACTGCTCAGCTACAATCCGCTCTAGTGAAGCTATCCGTTCCGAGTCAGAACTGGGCGTGTCCGCAGGTGGTACCGTACCCGATACTCCTGCAGAAGTGGTGACTGTAGACTCAACAAATCGTGCTACTACCACCGGTGGAGTACGCGTTTGAGGTGGTAGAGACACAATTTCCGGAACCGACGTCTGGACGGCTGTGATCTGTGGAAGGTCAGCCGACGATGTAGCCACTACGGGAACAACCGTAGCGCTTGTACTCGTTACCTGCACAGAGGTAGGAACAAGGGACATACCAGACAAGGCAGGTGGAGCAAAACGTGCAAACCTTGAAGTCTCTCCGGCTCCAACACCCATACCTGTCGTTTCCCTTCTTGAGCGCTTTCGCACCAGCTGTACAGCCTCCTCTTCATCAGTTTCCTCATCATCGTCATCAACAATTCTCTTCTGCTTACCCACCGTTCGCTCATGTCTCACCATCATCTGTCTGGCCTCTTCCATCACCTCATCAAAATCTGCTTGTGGACCCGAGACTTGAATATTCTCATGTGAATCAAATCGGTCCATATCAAACAGCCCTTGCCCGCCGAACATGGCGTCAAGATCAATCTCAGAAGCTGGCACAGCAGCAGATGCAGCAGAAGATACAGCAGTAGATACAGCAGGCGCAGCGGATACAGCCTGGGGTGCTGCCGCCTGTTGTTGTCTTGGGTCCCTAAACTCGTCCCCTGCCGCAGGCACATACTCCGGGTTAATAAGATACCCAAAAAGCGGAGTATGCCTGGGACGCAGCTCAGGCTTGCTTCGTGCGCTGGAAGTGCGACACTGAGCAAAGATACGTTTCGTCACACATTCCACGTATCGAATAGGGCGTCTTTGAGGTAGCGACGGAGCCACATGATTTAAAATCATCTGTAGGAATCGTGGATACATCGTAAACCGCTCACGCGCCACAGCCCTCCTCTGACGATCGATCTCGTAAAAGATCATCTGACTAAAAGAATATCTTTTATTGTAAGTCAGGGCAGTCATAGCAGACTGCATCGTCGCACCCATTCCATCAGTGCCCGCCTTCCGTCCCGACATACAGACTATCATGACATGCATCAGGAAGCGCCACTGATCTAACAAGAATCCTTTCCTTCGCTGTGTATCCCCTAAGAGACCTGAATACCCCATCCTTAGGAACGCACCATCACGAAAAGGAGCAACAAACTCCGTGGGGTCATCTCTTGTTTCTTCTCCAAATTGCAACGCCACCCGTATGTGTTCAGAGGAAAACTGAACAACTTGACCATTAACGGTGGCTCGCATCACCGGGGGCTCAACCCGGCAATCATACTCTACCGTCTGCCAAAAGTCTTCAATATTCGGCAGTGAAATAGGCAGGGTAGTTGTGATAGCATGAAAAATTCTTGAGCGCAGGAGAAAGGTGATTATCTCCCTGTAGTCCTCCACGCCTTTTGCATCTGGATCTAGAGTGATGAACTGGTTATGAGCCGGAAAGAATAGCCTCTGATCGTCACCGTCATCACCACCAGCTCCTCCAACAGCAGCCATATCTGCACTAAACGAACTAAGTTAGATAACCGTTAAGCAACTCACAAGTTCGCTTTATACCATGAGCGAAGTTGTGATCAAACATGTATAGGCGAACTTAAAGGTGAGGCGAAGTTGGGAACAACTTCGCTTCATCTGTAAGTTCGTCTAATTAAATTTAAGGAAAATGATCAAGGCGAAGTTGATGTTAACTTCGCTTTATCACAACATCGCCTAGGCGAAGATAAGAGTTAGGCGAAATTAAGCTTCAGGCGAAGTTGTCAATAACTTCGCCTCAAGCGAAATTAAGCCCCAGGCGAAGTTGCGGATAACTTCGCCTTAAACCATAACTTCGCCTTCATCTGAATCGGCGACTGTTCAGATTCAAACGGCCAAAACTCCGATGATTTCGCACGATTTGACGATCCAGGAGAGAAGAACACAACATATTAATGTTATTAAGACGAAAAGTTCGTCCATGAACACGTAACACAAGTTTGAAAAACTCGGTTTTGAAGGTCCGACGACCCGAGGTCTCGAACCGGGTAAAAACGACCATGAAAAGAACATGTTTGTGAGGTATATCGACAACACGTACCCTCAATTGATAATAGAAACTGGAAACGAAGATCGAATTCGAAAAAGATGGTAAATTCGCCGGAGATGTTGAGGTTAAGTTCGCCGGTTTAATTGAAAATAATGATTTTTACTGTTTAAAAAAACCTTATATAGGGTCAGTGTAGTTCAGGCGAAGTTACGGATAACTTCGCCTAGGCGAAGTTAAGCACAAGTTCGCCTGATTCAACAACTTCGCCTATAATTTCAAAATCAAACCTTTAAGTTTGAACATTTTGCAATTATCATTTTAAACTTCCAAAAAGAGTTAAACAAATATGATCATGTCTAAGTAACCAGTTATAAAATAATACAACTACAAAAATAGGAAAAACTTATAAAAATTTAACAAATAAGGGATCAAATTTCAGTCTAGTCAGGGACACCACGTTTTAGAAAAGATCCTAACAGGAATCATACTAACTACGTGACTGTTACATAGATCCGTGTTTAGCTGTATTATGACATATAGAGACAGGTTGTAAGCAGGTAATATACTTAAGATGGTTTTCATCGTTTCTGTGATACGAGTTAGGTTCAATTAATCCTTAAAATTTAAGTGGGCAACAACTCAGAAATATTGATGCCTCCTATCTATCCTCAAAGCGTATTTGGCTTTCCCCAAGTCACCCGGAATTGACTTCGACCCATAGTATCTGATTAACTTGTAAGTATTCTATGTCTGGATCCCGTATTCATTCTTACTCCATGATTGAGAAGTCTCGATATCTTGAACTCTCTAATGTTACAATAACTGCATAAGTATTTTTTTTTTTTTTTTAATTCAAACATACTTATAGACTTCAGAGTAATAATTAACTGCAAGTCCCGAATCTGGATCACTGCAGTGTCTTGAAACGCTTTCTTCACGGGAATCAGAACACTTACAGGCTCGTGTATGACTGGGTAATCACTTTTCTGCCTATCATTCGGAAAGATATACATGAAGACACGCAAAACTCTTAAGGAGTTTCCACATAAAATCAAGTAAACTTTAATTTGTATCACATCTACTTTTACGCACCATAAAAAGTCACCATGACATACAATGATTGTCCTAAAGCCTTTTAAGCCTAATAACTTCACCAGTTAAGCACACAAAGCTAGTATATATATCATTTTCCAAGGTTGGATCAATTTTCTGTTAAACATAGCAAAGAACTTCTTTACGAAGTATTAGACTTGAAAAGCAATTTCATTTCCCTAAAAAAATTTTGACTTCAGTCACCCCGATCACGTCAAAGTCTTCAGGTAAACGGCAATCCCGAAGATCCAATGGATCAACTGGACCGACCACATACAAGTATGTATCCTTCTAACTATGTATGACCGACTAATTTTCAGCGACAGAAAGAAAACACATCATAACTGCCCCGGTCACTTTCAGTCATCTGGTTAATGGCGACCCTCATTCTCTAAGTAGAAACGAGGACCAAAACATATCCGAGGATATGTCCATCAAACTGAGGTAATCGACTAATTTTAAGCAATAGTGATTTTTTTTTTTTTTAATAAACACAAAAACATGGTTACTCGGGATTGATCATCCCGTTCAGCTCAATTAGGTTTTGAAATCTGGATTTATCAAACGCTTTTGTAAATAAATCAGCGAAATTTTCCAGCGTATCGACCTTTTCGATCTTGATCAGTTTCTTCTCAGCACAATCCCGTATGAAGTGATGACGAATGTCAATATGTTTAGTTTTACTATGCTTCACGGGATTGTTAATTACTGAGATGGCAGCGGTGTTATCAATTAAAATAGGAGTGAGTAAGAAATTCAGACCATAGTCGCGCAATTGTTGCTGAATCCACAAAACCTGAGAACAGCAGTTGGATGCTGCCATATATTCAGCTTCGCACGTTGAGATTGCAACTGACGTCTGTTTCTTGCACTGCCATGAAACTAATCTTCCTCCGAGAAACTGACAACCTCCTGTTGTCGACTTCCGACTCTGATTGCATCCTCCATAATCAGAATCTGTGTATGCTACCAGTTCTACGTCTCCTCCCTTCGGGTACCACAACCCTAGCTTTGGCTTGCCTTTGAGATACCGCAAAATTCTCTTCACACCCTTCATGTGAGATTCCTTTGGGTTTGCCTGAAAACGAGCACAAAGACAAACAGCAAACATTATATCAGGCCTAGAAGCAGTTAAATACATCAAAGAACCTATTATAGCCCGATACTGAGTTGGGTCCACATCTGCGTCACCGTCAATTTCAGCTCCCAACTTGTGGTTGACGCAAATTGGAGTGTCAAATGGAGAAGAGTCCTCCATCTTGAAACGCTTGAGGAGATCATGAACATATTTAGTTTGATGAATGAACATCCCATCCTTCTTTTGATCAACCTGCAATCCTAAAAAGAATGTTAGTTCACCCATAGCACTCATCTCGAATCTTTTCTTCATAACGGCCTCAAATTCCTGACACATGGAGACTCTTGATGCAGCAAATATGATGTCGTCCACGTAGACTTGAACTAGCAGGAAGTCACTTCCTTCTCTCTTCACAAACAAAGTACTGTCGATCAAACCCCTTTCAAAACCATTTTCTAGCAAGTAGTCCGATAACGTTGAATACCAAGCACGAGGTGCCTGATGTAATCCATACAGCGCCTTGCTCAACTTGTATACGTGATCAGGAAAGTCTGGGTCAGGAAAACCCGGAGGTTGCTCAACATACACAACCTCATCCACTTTCCCATTGAGGAACGCACTCTTCACGTCCAACTGAAACACTTTCATCTTCTTGAACGCAGCAAACGCCAAAAACAATCGTATCGCTTCCAACCTGGCCACCGGAGCGAACACCTCATTATAGTCTATCCCCTCTTGCTGATTAAATCCTTTAACGACCAGCCTCGCCTTGTTTCTTATAATGATCCCCTTTTCATCTCTCTTGCACTTGAACACCCATTTTGTGCCAATTGCATGCACGTTCCTTGGTTTTTCAACCAAAGTCCAAACTTCCATCTTCTCGAATTGAGCCAACTCTTCTTGCATGGCCTCGACCCACGAGCTGTCCTTTAAAGCCATTTGATAATTTTTCGGTTCAATCTGGCTTATAAAGCAGGTATACAGGCATTCATCGATTATTCATGTCTCCTTAATGCTTGTATAAACACAGGTGTGTTCATTCAAGCTGCTTCTCGTTTGTACACCTGAGGACACATCACCAATCACATTGTCCAAAGGGTGATTTTTATGAATTCTCGTGGTCGGAACAGAACCGACATGCAAATTATCTTCCAAATTAGAAGAGATCTCATCAATGGTTGTTTCATGCTGAGAGTGAAAAGGATTGATAAATTCTTCTTCAGTTGAGGCAGTAGGGGTATCAATAGTGTTTGATGAGGAAGGTTGACATTTTTCAATCAGCTGTCTTTGCAATAGATTTTCTTCCTCATCGAGCATCATCTTCGTCGCAGCTCTTTCTTCTTCTTCTTCAGAAATCTCCAAATCCGGTACGTTAAACGACTTAAAAAGCTTAACATAGTCGAAGAGCTCAGCAGGTCCATTGCTTGGTTTTGGTGGTTGGTAACTTGTGATGTCAGTGTTACATACCACCTCCACCTTGCAAGTCGAAGTATTGAAGACACGCCTGTTGGGAGTCCCAACAACATAACCGACTAAGATTCCTTCATCGGCTACTTCTCCAAATTTCGAATTTGTCTTCAAGATCGAACAAGGAGACCCGAATGGTTCAAGACCACACAAGTTGGGCTTCCTTCCATGCATAAGCTCGTAGCAAGTTTTACCAAGTCTCTTAACGGTTAACACTCTATTCAGAACATAGCAGGCTGTAGCGACTGCTTCAGCCCAGAACATCACAGGAAGCTTCGAATCTGCCAGCATAGTCCTGGCTCCTTCAATTAAAGTTCGGTTCTTCCTTTCAGCCACTCCATTCTGTTGCGGAGTATACGGAGCGCTGTATTGATGTTCAATTCCTTTCTGAAGAAAGAAGATCTCCATTTCAAAATTCTTGAATTCTGTCCCATTGTCAATTCTGATGAACTTAACTGTTTTACTCATGACGTTCTCAATTTTAGTAATCAAACTCTTCACCATTTGAGCCGTCTCATCTTTCGATTTCAGAAAATATACCCACGAGTATCGCGAGTAGTCATCAGTGATCACCAAGCAGTAAGAAGTACCTCCTAGACTTTTTACATTCACTGGACCGAAGAGATCCATGTGAAGCAGTTCTAGAGTACTGGCAATTGAGTTGACCTTCTTGGTGAGATGGGATTTCTTGTGCTACTTTCCCTTCTTGCACGCAATACATTTGTCTTCAAAGTTAAAACTTTTCAAGGGAACGCCCATCACAAGCCCATTTTTGACAATGTGGTTCATCTTCCGAAGATGAATGTGCCCCATTCTCCTGTGCCATAGTTCGGATTCTGATTCGCTTGCTTTCGTCAACAAACATGATTCTCCCAAGGCCATTTCAGTAGACCTCATATCCATCACATACGTATTTGTATCACGTGGAGCTGTCATCACTATCCACTCTTCTGGTATCTGAAAACCAGGCTTCAACACGATCGCCTCATTCTTCGTGAAGTGAACAGTATACTCCTTATCACAAATCTGCGACACACTCAGCAGATTGTGCTTCAGCTCTTCCACAAAATTCACATTCTCAAGTGTCATCTTCCCATTGGACACCGTTCCTTTCCCGGTAATTCTTCCTCCACTTGCACCAGCAAAACTAACTCTGGCTCCCTGAACAGGTTTTAAGTCGTGCAACAAGTATTTGTTGCCCGTCATGTGCCGGGAACAGCCGCTATCTACAATCCAAAGACTGTGGGCAGCCCTGTTCAACTGTTCCTGCACAATAAAGCAAATGATTAGAATCTAGGGACCCAAGACCAATTGGTCTTGGATCTATACATCCCGTTCTTCTGCTTTCCGAAGTTAGCATTTGAATAATTCCTGTCAGTCCTAGTAGGAAATCTCATTGGAGATTGAATGTGAGGCCTTCCAAACCTATGTGTATTGAAAGTATTATATCTTACGGTTTGGTTATTAGCATTGTAAAACTGAGGTTTGTTTCTGTGAAAACCTGAATTAGTTACATTTTGAAACTTTAAAGGGTTTTCATTTTTAACATTATTAAAGTTATCAGTAGACTTATGCTCAGTTTTAATAGGCCTCCCACCTCTGAATTTCGGTGTCAGAGGACAATCTGCAACAAGATGTCCTACCTTATTACACCGAAAACAACACCTATACTCCATTTTCTTTTCAAATGTTGTTTTGGATGTAGAGGCAGTGTTACCAGCCTTTCGTCTCACATAAGGTGGGACGTACGGATTGAGTGGAGTACTCTTTTTAGAAGTTTTATCTTTATCTCCACCAGTGGGTAACACTACCTTCTCTTTTGTCTTACCAGATTCGGACAACTTATCCGAATCCGATGAGACCGGACTCATAACAGAAATATTTACACTTGAAACAGGCGAACTCGTTTCGCCACTACTAACACTTGAATCTTTACTTGTAACCTTGATAGGAACTGTCTGAGGAACCTCAAAATCAGCAGATTTCTGTACACTAGGGTTAAAAGTGTAATTATGGTTATACGGTGGTGGAACCTCGTGATAACCAATTCCTCCTCTCTTTGTAGAGGTACTTTGATCACTAACAAGGTGATCAAGAATAGCTGAGGAATTTCGGAACTACTCCAGTTTTCGGTTCAGTTCCACCACTTTCACCTGGTGGTCAGCAATCTGCTTTTCACGTTCAGCAATCAGTTTAGTCTTTTCCTCTAAAACCTCATAACTAAGATCAATAACTTCAATTTTCTCAGCAAGTTTAGTTTTTAAGCTTTTAACATCTTTTTCACATGCTTTAATTTTAACTTTGTAACTGTTTTCTCTTGCTTTTGTGTAGTGATGATCTTCTTTAAGAGTTTTAAATTCAGCATCTAAACGAACATACTGATCAGTCATGGTAGCAAGTTGCTCAGACAAATTCTCACAATTAGTACAAATAGATTTAGAACTTACCTCGGAGCGTTGATCATCGTTATCTGCCATGAAAGCTTTTTCCTTACCAGCAGCTTTCTCTTCTCCGGTAGTCTTCTCACGTTCTTCATTCTCAACTTTAGCCATATTTGCCTGTTCATTATTTTCATTCAAATGCAGGTTCCAGTTGTATTCACCTGCTTCTCTGGACAGCATGGCATTGACTTCTTTAGTACTTCCAGTGTGCTGTGGGGACCGGCCCTGACCACGCTCAACTCTCTCGTTTCTGCAATCTTTGGCAAAGTGCCCGTTTTGTTGACAGTTATAGCACCTTACCTTGGACTTGTCGAACCCTGGCCTGCCACCGACAAATTTTCTCCCCGTCTTCCTCATGAAATTCTTCACTCGTCTCACTATCATGGCCATCTGCCATTATAAATCCATCTCCTCCAGATCATCAGCATCGATCTGGTCGTAGTCTTCATCTAGCATCGCCGGATCAACTACCTTTCCTTGAATATAATTTTCATAAGAAGCAATAAATGAAGCATAGAGGCCAAACTGCTCTTCAGCAGATTTGACGCTCATTGGCATCTTTGAGTAATTATTGCTTGCGGAACTTGAAGATCCACCACTCTGGCTTGCTGTCTGTTGAGTACCACTTAATCCACCCGCAACAAAGCAAACATCCCCATTTGAATTTACTGACACATGCCCCTCCTGTGAAGAATTGGCACCCAACTCACTTTTCGAGTAGTAGGCGGCAGAGTCAGTTTTAGAACTTGTATTGGAGTTCACTTTCGCACCATACATGCTTGGATCTTGAACCTGATCCATAGATGTTTCTTTCCTCACCATATTAAGCTTAAAAGTTCTGAGCTTGTTG
This sequence comes from Bidens hawaiensis, assembly GCF_021521415.1. NCBI lineage: Eukaryota > Viridiplantae > Streptophyta > Magnoliopsida > Asterales > Asteraceae > Bidens > Bidens hawaiensis. The sequence continues at coordinate 884,198 of NW_027491434.1, forward strand.
ACAGCGGTTTCAAGATCATAAGTAGAGAAGTCCTTGTCTTCTCTCATTAATACAGTATACATCTCCCATTTTGGTGGGAGAGCATCGAGAAGTTTTTCTACAATCTCTTCTTCTCGGTAGGAAATGGAGTAGTTACTCAATTCAGTCATGAGATGATAATATCGAGTGATAATATCATCAAGAGATTCGTTCTTTAAGTACTTAAAGACTGAAAATTGAGTTTTAAGCAGCTTTATCTTTGAGGCCCGAATGCCTACATTTCCTTCGAATCTGCTCTCAAGAGCTTCCCAAAGCTCTCTAGCCGATGTATACTTTCTGAATGTATGTAGGATCTCCTGCGGAAGAGCCATTGTGATTGCCGCATGAGCCTTGCTTTCGGCTTCGTACATCTTCTTCTCCTCCTCTTCCATTTTACTGTATTTCTTTATTTGGTCTCGACCCTCATACTGCATGATTGGTGGAATATATCCATCTTGGATGCATACCCACATTTTTGCATCCTGGTAATTAACATACTGTATGAACCGATCCTTCCACGCAACAAAGTCGGTTCCTTTTAGCAATCTTGGGGCCTTTGTGGCTGACCCCGCTTCAACTTCCATCTTGACAAGCTCTGAGATGTTGATTGACGACATCCTTCTTGAAGACTAAGAAACCCGAAAAACTCTGAAATGGGCGAAGTTAGAAAATTTTCTTCGAAACAGTACTGTAGGCGAAGTTAAGTATAACTTCGCTTAAGTAAAAACTTCGCTGGATCCTTTGTAAATTCGCGTAAATGGGCGAAGTTGAGAATAACTTCGCTTAGGATAAGCGAACTTAGAAAGTAAGCAAACTTGAAGAGAACTTCGCTGAACAAGGCGAACTTGAGAAGAACTTCGCTGAGTTAGGCGAAGTTGAGGAGGTAGGCGAAGTTATGAATAACTTCGCTTCTCCTTATATCTTCGCTGAAACCCTACGAATCCTGACGGCAACTTCGCCTGATGAACAGCAACTTCGCCTGACGAACTTGAACTTTCTGCAGATCTGAAAAACGGATTTTAACGACGATTTTGACGATTTGAAGGCTTAAACACACTGGTAGGAAGCTAGAATGAGCAAAAACACCACAAAATCGTCCCGGTAACAACCGAAATGAAACGAATTCTACACCCGCGTGAATATCCCGAACCACACAATCGAGCAAATGCTCTGATACCAATTGTAGGTTCCTGGACGGATCTTACACGAGATATCCCGATATACACAGGTGCGGAATCCCTGTGTAGATCGTTACGGACGTAGAAGGTTAGCTCACGAACACACGTACACACAATACGAACAACCACACGTTATATTGATAACTCAAACCGATATGCTTACAGACTCACGTCAATAGACTCACACGTAACTGAACTCGATCAACCAAAACCTAAAATGACCAACCCCGAAACAGTAACTCGTAGGTTACTTAAATACACGACAACTTCGCCTCAGGCGAAGTTGTCAATAACTTCGCTCGTTGAACAAGTTCGCCTAGGCGAACTTGTCAACAACTTCGCTTGGTTAACAAGTTCGCCTAAGCGAACTTGTCAACAACTTCGCTGTTACACAAACAATTACATAAACAATATTACAGACTCGATTACAGACTTTATACATATGAACTACTGACATCTATGCACCAACAAACACGGTTAGGGGGTTTAAACGGCATTTTTACGGTTAAAAAGTTCGGTTTTATACCCTAACCGAAACCTAAGGTTAAGGGGTTGTTTTGTTGATAAAACTTGCTTGGTTTGTGATATAGGAATTGTATCTAGCCTGCATAGAAGCACAAGAGCTTGAAAATTTTATTAGAAAGGAGGAAACGAAGCAAAACCGCTACGGTAATGCCGAATCACTCGTTTACGGGATGTTTAGGTTAAGGTTATGACGAGCATATTGTAAGGCCTTGAAATTTTGCAGGAACATCAGGGACCAGCATTGAGTCCCTATTTAAATTTGGTAATCGTTCGACCATCCGAGAATATTTGGCGAATTTACTACCGAATTAGGACGTTTATTTGGGAAAAATAGTTAAAGTGCTTGAAAAATTATGAAATTTTGTGGGGAAATCAGATTTGGTATATTTTGATCACATATGAAATTTGGAATCATTTGGAAAAGTCTAAGTGTGTTTTGTGTATATGCGTTCGTATGAGTTTTTATAGCCGAATTTGGGTCGAAAAGAATATTGAACAAGGTTGTTACATTCTGGAATTGATAAAGATGGTTTTGGTATAAAAATTGAGTATCCAGGAATTTTTGTGGAATTTTTTGAAATCGTTTGGGATAAACGAACGATTTTTAGGCTATATATAGCAGGAAAAATGAATTTTTATAAATTAATAAACCAGTAAATAATTCCAGAAATATTTTAATAAAAATATAAATATTTTAATTGATAAGTGGCTAAATTTTCATAATTTCATGATTAACGGTTAATTAATTATATTAATTTGAAAATTAAACAAATTCAATTCTGATAAAAACCGGTAAGTTCGCGATTAACGAACCTGCGGGAAAATCAGAACACCAAGAGTGATCAAAAATCATATTTTTGAATTAATTAAGTAAAAACAAAACTTTTTATGAGAAATTTGGACAATCTGGATAGATTGTGCGCGTTTCTTCTCAAATCAAACTGAATAAACGGAAATAGGCCCCATAGAGTATCCGGATCCCCAATATGTGATCTTTCTTTATAACTTAATCATTTTACCGACCAACACATTTACCCAAGCTTACTTCCCCATAACTGTTTTCTGAACGCATAAACGAACAACCTGGCCCAGCTGGGAAAACAGGGAAACTGAGCCAAGTTCGGTTTTTAATATTAGACATTGAATAACATCACAACCTAAGCCTATTGACACTTTCTGGGCATTCCAGCTATACCCAGATTAGATATATAGCCCAGTTTAGTATCGAGATTATAATAATATTATAATATTGATTATAGGAACTAGTGATAGCGAATCGAACAAACCGCGAGCTGGCACAGTGTTGATTATATACTAAACAGTGAGTTTCATGACCCCTCTCTATAAACAGTTTAACGAACTTTTGGGGTGAAAAGCATGTTTGATTACGTATACTTATCTGAAACTTGTAATGATGTGAACTATCTAAGTGCTAACACACGAAAGTCCCCACTAACACAGTGATTAACTTGGAGCCGGTGGCTTGTGAATAGTACTATTGGTTTGACAAACCCAAACGGAATCGGCCTGGTTGCCGTGTCACATAGCGCCGTTTGCACATGACCATATTTATACAAACAGGCTATATAGTGTTAGACATAGCTACCGGGGCATGTTTGGGGCGGAAGGGGAGCCACAGTGGTTGATTGAACGTGGAAAATGGATGCACGTAGCACATACAGTCAAGGCTTCACTGTAGCTTAGCATAATTACATCATTTACATACAAACATATTTATATCATAATTACAAGTGTAAACTTGTGAATATTCATAACTCTTTTCTTGAAACTCATGAAACTCACCAACTACAGTAGTTGACCCATTTTTAAACTGCTTTTCAGGATTACCAAAGTTGGAGTAAAGTGATTCCGTGCTATTAATCGTGGAACGTGGTTGATGCTATTTGAATAGACGCAAGGTTATTAGTACGAATAGAATAGTTTAACGAACATATTTTGTTGTAACACTTTGTTTGTAAGCAAAGATAGATCAATGTAATATAATGTAAATTAGTTTGTAATGTTTCTTTATAAGCAATGTTATTGATACCAGAGGTGTCTGTTACATTCCCGTTTTACGCTTCCGCAATGTGCTAGTCGGGGTGTGACAGAAGTTGGTATTAGAGCCATTGGTTTTAAAGGATTAGATTATCCCTTAGGGTACCTAAAATATAACTGTAGGCTCGATTAACTCTTGGAAAATAATTAAATAATAATTTAATATTATATACTGATGGCTGTCGGGATGAACTTGTAGGGCAAGTGAGTTATTGTGATCCGGAACATAATAACAGACTTGCTTGTACGAGGAAATTCGGGGAGAAGTCGCGGAACGTGCGGATAGGTAAAACTGGCAACATATGTGTATAAAAAGTAATACTGATTACGTATATATATATATATATATGTGTGTGTGTGTGTGTGTGTGTGTGTGTGTAAAACACATACGTGCTTATCTGAAACAAGGTGTTTGAATACGTGTAGTACGATACTGTCGATAACGGTAAACCTTATTACGAATATTATATTCATTTATATTCAATATTAATTCTATTATAATTAAAATTAAAATTTTAAAAAAACTAAAATTATAATTTAATATAATTAATAGTAAATTTGGTTTAATTAATTAACTTTCCTTACAATAGTTAACCCTAGCAATAAATATTATTCTTCTAACTAACTATTGTGCAGAGGTATGACAAGAAATAACGACTATATACCGAAAGAAGAACCGATAATATCTATTGAGGAGGAGGATCCAGAGGAGGGCCCAGAGGAGGCCCTAGAAGAAGATCCGGAGGAGGATGAGGAAGAGGTTGAAGAGGAAGTGATTTGCAGAGAGCTACCCAGAAATGAGCCTGACCTGTCCGGCTACAGATGCGATAGTTACCCACCCAGGTCACCACCCAGAGGGCAGAACGAAGTTAACAGTTAGTATCATTCACCTGCTAGAGTAGCTAGATCACCTACTCCACCTGTCCACCTGTCCCCGACAACTTCAGCTACAGCACGACTCCGACAGACTGCTCGAATTAGGGTAACCCCGATTGACCCTACCTCAGTTCCATTTAGATCTACCTACCATCGGGGAGAGTCTTCACGTCCTAGGACAGGTACTTCATCTTCCCGTTCGTTGAGTATACCTACCTCTAACCCTGACCTCCCAAACATAGAAAAAAACTCTTGGATGGCTGTACTGACTGACCGTGTGATATACCACTCGATAGCTATAGCTAACATTAACCAGGGGAGGAGAGAAGTTACCCAGTGTTTATTGACATTGCAGCGGATAGTACTGAACCTGTAGCAGTCAGATGCCTACCATCGAAGGTGTTTGTATACGATGACAGTCCGTCTGTGGAACTGTTACTGGGTGATCACGATGTTGTTGTTTTTATGTTTATGGTTTGTCCATCGTTTGTATGGATAGATGTAGGATGTTACGGATCAGTATATGTGATCTTTAGACACTCCATGTATGTATATATTGGTATGTTATTACAAGCACTGGCCCTTACAGGGTTAAGTCTAACAGTCACTTGGTGACAGGTTATGATATATACATGCAAGCAATGGCCTTTATAAGGCTAAGTCTATGTACCTTTTGTTATCAATGTACAGAGCAGTTTGTGAAATACCAGTGTGTTGTCTGATTTACTTGTACAACATTTATTGTGATTATTGTTACAATGTGTTATATACTGGAATTATTATTAATTGGCTTATATGTGATTATCATTATAGAATGGCCCCAAAGAAAGCAATCCCTATGACTGAAGCAGAAATAGCCGAGATGATTACTCGGCAAATGCAGGCAGCGATTCCACTTATTGTAACACAAGTAGCTGCCGGGGTGAATGCAAATATACAAACAAATCAGCGGCCAAACAATAATGTTCCCCCAAACAACACTGAAACTGTCACAAATAACATTACCCGCCTAATACAAACGCCCCTCCCAATGCATATAATCCCCCACCTGATACAAATAATGTCAACAACAATAATCCTCCACCGAACCCAAACAATAACAATAACAATCCTAATACTCCTTGTAGATAATACTCAATTAAGAACTTCATGGTCTGTAAACCGATCGAATTCAAAGGCATCGAAGGGCCAAATGGGTTGATTAAATGGATCGAGAAGACTGAATCTGTTCTCAATATTTGCAATTGTCCACCCGAGAGCATTGTCAAGTGTGTTGCCTCTATATTTACTGATCACGCATTGATGTGGTGGAACACTACGGTGCAAATAGTAGGTCAAGATACAGTTAATCGCATGACTTGGGCTGAACTTAAAACATTGATGCTGGAACATTTTTGCCCAAAGAATGAAATTCAAAGGTTAGAGCATGAACTCTGGAGTCTAGAAATGAAAGGAGTGGATCATCTGGGATACACAAACCGCTTCAACGAACTAGTTCGCCTGGTACCTTGGCTAGTAACTCCCGAAGACAAACGAATTGAACGTTATATTTAGGGTTTAGCCCCAGAAGTGAGGACTTTGGTGAATTATGTGGGTCACACGTCATTTGAGAATGCCGCGACTCAGGCCGGCATTTAGACTTTTGATTTAGTAAGAAGTGGTGTATTGAGAAAGGCCGGAGAATCAGTGGGTATGAAACGAACTGACTACGGGAGGAGATCACAAGGAGGACAATCAAGCAAACGTGCACGTCCAACAATAAGAAATTATGCTAAAACCGATTCAGATACGAAACAAGACAGGTACAAGGGACCCTTGCCAAAGTGCGATAAATGTAATTACCATCATGTGGGAGAATGCAGACTGCCGGTATGCCAGAAATGTGGTAGAACTAGGCATTATGCCCCAAATTGCAAAGCAGGTGCAGAAATTGTGAACCGACCAACCCAAGCAACTCAACCTCGTCGTCCACAACCACCTAAACCTCAACCTATCCGTCAACAACCTATTCAACAAACCCCATCCGCAACGACCTACCGTGCCTGACATGAATGTGGCAGTACCAAACATATTAGAAGAAACTGCCCCAAGTTGAATCCAAGAGCAATTACTAGACCGAACCAAGCATCGACTTCAACTGCGCCTAGAGGACGCGCGTTTGTAATTGGGTCAGGAGAAGCACGACAAGACCCGAATGTGGTGACAGGTACATTTATAGTCTCTGATCAATATGCTTCTGTATTATTTGACACGGGTGCCGATAGGAGCTTTGTTTCTACTAGATTTTTATCCCTGGAGAATATGCCAGTTCGTGAACTAAAATATCCCTATACTATAGAACTCGCTAACGGTAACTCTATATTTGTCAACCAAATAGTCCAAAACTGTTCCATTATTCTAAATGACCACCCATTCCTTATTGACCTACTCCCGATAGAGTTAGAAAGTTTCGATGTGATTATCGGCATGGACTGGTTAACCAAGTATAAGGCAGAGATTGTGTGTAATGATAAGATAGTTAAAATACCCCTTTCGAATGGTGAGATGATTGTGGTATAGGGAGAGAAGTCCGGTTCGATATTACCTCTCGTGTCTCATCTCAAAGTGTTGAAATGTTCACGCCAAGGGTGTATGGCATTTTTGGCAAACGTGACCATAAATAACCCTGATGAGAAACACATAGAAGATATCCCCGTTGTACGTGAATACCCCGATGTCTTTCCCGACGATTTACCTAGATTACCACCGAACCGACAGGTTGAATTCCGTATTGACCTAATCCCAGGATCAGCCCCTATTGCTAAGGCACCCTATAGATTGGCACCCTCTGAGATGCAAGATTTATCCAACCAGTTACAAGAATTGTTAGATAAGGGTTTCATTCGTCCTAGCTATTCTCCTTGGGGAGCACCGGTGTTGTTCGTAAAGAAGAAAGATGGAAGTTTTAGAATGTGCATCGATTACCGAGAATTAAACAAATTTACCATCAAAAACCGATACCCTCTTCCACTAATAGACGACTTGTTCGACCAACTCCAAGGGGCAAATTATTTCTCAAAAATCGACCTCCGATCCGGTTACCATCAAGTTAAAATCCAAGAGGAAGATATGTCTAAAATGGCGTTTCGAACTCGTTATGGTCATTATGAATTCTTAGTTATGCCTTTTGGGCTAACTAATGCACCCGCAGTTTTCATGGACCTCATGAATCGAGTTTGTAAGTCGTACCTCGACAAATTCGTTATTGTGTTTATAGATGACATTTTGATATATTCAAAAACCAAGGAGGAACACGAGCAGCATTTATGAGCTATCTTGGAGGTGTTGAGGCCGGAAAAATTATATGCCAAGTTGTCAAAATGTGAATTCGGGTTACAAGAGGTTCAATTTTAGGGCACGTTGTTAATCGGCATGGAATCCATGTAGACCCGAGCAAAATAGAAGCCATTAAAAATTGGCAAGCCCCAAAGTCACCGAAAGAGATTCGCCAATTTTTGGGATTAGCTGGGTATTACCGGCGCTTTATTTCTAACTTTTCCAGCATAGCCCAACCTCTAACCCTTTTGACCCAAAAAGATCGTGCTTATGTTTGGGGAGAAGATCAAGAAGCGGCTTTTCAATTATTGAAACAGAGTTATGCCAAGCCCCGATACTAAGTCTTCCAGAGGGAACCGATGATCTGGAAGTTTATTGTAATGCATCCCGGAAAGGTTTAGGGTGCGTACTAATGCAAGGAAACAAAGTCATAGCATACGCTTCTCGACAGTTAAAGGTACATGAGAAGAATTACACCACCCATGACTTGGAACTGGGCGCGGTTATCTTTGCACTTAAGATCTGGAGGGACTACTTATATAGCACCAAATGTACAGTATACACCGATCACAAGAGCCTACAGCACATTTTCGACCAGAAAGAACTAAACATGAGGTAGAGGAGATGGGTAGAACTGCTGAACGATTATGACTGTGAGATTCGATACCATCCGGGCAAGGCTAATATAGTAACAGATGCCTTAAGTAGAAAAGACAGAATCAAACCACTATGGGTCCGAGAACTTGGAATGATTGTCCAAACTAGCCTTACCGAACAAATCCGTATTGCTCAAAACAAAGCCCTAAAAGGAGATCACTTGGAAAGTGAAGACTTACATGGGACCGAACAAAACTTTGAAGAAAGAACCGATGGGATTTTATACTTCAAAAACAGAGTTTGGATTCCCACACTTAACAACTTGCGGAACTTGATCATGGATGAAGCCCAGAAGTCCAAGTATTCCATTCACCCAGGAATATATAAGATGTACAAAAACTTGAATGAGTATTATTGGTGGCCCGGTATGAAGAAGGATATAGCCACGTATGTCAGTAAATGTTTAACTTGTGCGAGGGTTAAGGATGAATATCAAAAACCTTCGGGAATGTTGCACCAACTGGAAATACCACAATGGAAATGGGAACAAATTACCATGGATTTTGTAACGCACCTTCCTAAACCTCATGAGGAAACGATGCAATATGGGTAATAGTTGACCGATTAACCAAATCTGCACATTTCCTTCCAATTCGTACCACTTACACAACCGAAAAACTTGCTCACATTTACATCAACGAAATCGTATCCCGACACGGCGTACCCATTTAAATCATCTCTAATCATGATAGCCATTTCACCTCTTGTTTCTGGCAAGCCGTACAAGAAGCCTTGGGAACCCGAATTGACCTAAGCACCGCCTACCATCCCTAAACCGACGGTCAATCTGAATGAACCATTCAAACCTTAGAAGATTTGCTTCGCGCTTGTGTACTAGACTTTGGTGGGAACTGGGATCAACATCTTCCACTGGTCGAATTTTCGTATAATAATAGCTATCACAGTAGCATTCAAGCGGCACCATACTAAGCATTGTACGGTCGAAAATGTAGATCACCCCTATGCTGGAATGAGGTTGGAGATACCCAAATTACCCAATCTAACTTGATTCAAGAAACCACTGACAAAATCCGTAAAATCACAAACAAATTGAAAATCGCCCGAGACCGATAGAAAAGCTACGCTGATGTTCGCAGAAAACCATTGTCTTTTGAAATAGCCGATAAAGTATTCCTCAAAGTATCCCCTTGGAAAGGCGTCATTCGATTCGGTAAAACTGGAAAATTAGCTCCGTGATACATTGGGCCGTATGAAGTGATTTCTAAGATCGGTCATGTAGCCTACCGACTAAAATTACCTTTGGAGTTAAGTTCCATACATGACGCCTTTCACGTTTCGAACCTGAAAAAGTGCCTTACCGACGAAACCGAAATAGTGCCACTAAAAGACTTGAACATAATCGAAAAACTAAACTTCGTAGAGGAACCAGTGGAGATATTAGAGGGGAATATAAAATAGTTAAGACACAACAAAATTTTTCTAGTAAAAGTTCGGTGGAATTCAGAACGGGGACCCGAATTCAGGTGGAGTGGAAGTCCGAATTTAAAAAGAAATACCCGCGCCTATTTCCAAATAAGGACAAAGTTGAATAATCAAATTTTGGGGATGAAATTTTCTAACAGGGGGGGGGGAATGTGACATTTGAGCCAAAACAAGGTACACCTCAGTACGTATTTATCGATTAAGCAAATAAACGCTTTTAACGTAACGAACGAACGATTAACCGAACGGGTCGGGTAATGACCTAGATATCCCGGGGGTCATATATAAGTGATATACGTTTAATATAAGCTAAAATATTAGTATTATGGCCTTATTTCGATAGCAAACAAGTTAAACGGAAACATGCTCGTTTAACTACCCGCTATAGATTTAAACGCGAAAGATAGTTTCAAACCAAGCATTGTATCATCCGTTAAGCCGAAAAAGACTTACCAAGAACTTATTTGAAATGTTTTAAGCGATCCATGAAAATATTTCGATTTTTACAAACGTATAGTATGTTTTTATAAATTTACACAAAACTAGCCGAAAAACACTCGTTTTTGCACAGTTTGACGCACCCGATATATTTTTCGCGCCAAAAACCGAACCCAAAATAAATTTGGACTTGGACTTTCGTGTTTGGGCCTTTAGATCCAGATTATTGGTCCAAAATGGGCCCAAAATGGGCCAATACACACTCCCGGTCGCAACATACCCCAGCCCCCATTTTTTTATATAACTTACAACTTAAGCCGGGAACCAAGCTAAGGATTCATGATTAGCACGAAAGCCTAGCGAACAAAGAAGCACAGCCCCTCCATTGACCAAGACTCCTTCAATATGCACTTTATGTACAGTGGCTTTAGGTGCATGGTCATTGCCTCAGTAGGGGAAGCTCGAGAGTATAAGCCACACTACCGATACGTTAGAGAATCTTGAATGTCTAACAAATCGAGGAGATAGTATTCCCTTCATGTTGAAATGAACCACACCTTTCCAAGGGAATACCTTTAGAAGGACATGATCACCGACGTTAAACTCGAGAGGTCGTCGTCGATTATCAGCGTAATCTTTTGACGGCTACGAGCGGCTAAGAGATTTTGTTGAATTTGAGCGATTCGATCAATAGTCTCTTAAACAAGTTCCGGGCAAGTGATTTGGGTTTCACCAATTTCAATCCAACAGATAGGGGAATGACATTTATGGTCATAAAGTGCTTCAGATTAATCCATACCGATACTCGAATGAAAACCGTTATTTATGGAAACTCAATCAAGTGAATATGAGAATCCCAGTTTCCACCGAAATCCATGACACATGACCTAAGCATGTCTTCGAACATTTGAATCATTCGCTCAAATTGCCCATCGATTTGAGGATGATAGACTATGCTAAGATCTAATCGAATTCCGAATGCGGTTTGAAGCGATGTCCAAAAATGCGAAGTAAAACGGCTATGGTGATCAAAAATGATATGCAAAGGTACACCATGACGACAAACGTTACGCTGAACATAAATCTGAGCAAACCGTTCCATCAAAAACTTTTCGTTGATCGGAATGAAATGAGCGGACTTAGTCAGCCGGTCAACTATAACCCAAATACCGTCGTGGTGGTTTCGGGTAAGCGGAAGCTTGAACACAAAATGCATAGTTACATCTTCCTATTTCCAAATAGGAATGTGCGGTTGCACGAGCAAACTGGATGGTCATTGATGCTCGGCCTTATCTTTAGCGCAAGTAAGGCAATTTGCCAAATATAACGCGATGTGTTTCTTCATAATGGGCCACCAAAAATTACACCGTAGATCGAAATACATCTTATCTGCACCGAGATGAGTGGAATATCGAGACTTATGAAATTCGTCCATGATGAATGCATGAAGATCATCACGATTAGGGACCCACAACGAATGACGAAATACAACAAACCATCGCGCTTAATTTTGAGCTGATGCTCAACACCACAGGACGTCTCATCGTACATATTACCCTTGGTGAAATAGACATGTTAAGCTTCAAATATACGAAGTTGAAGATCGATTTGTACAGTCACACTAATTTATGTGATAATAAAAAAACAAATATATAAATGAGCATTAATTTAGGGGAACTTGATGATGAGTTTTAAATTAGGGTTTGAAGATCGGTCTGTCATTTTACTTAAAATTACATTATTTTAGTGTCATGCTAATTACAAAATTGACATTCCTGATTTCTACCATTGATTACAAATGATCAATGGTTCATATTGATTTCTCACATTTCTCGCTTTAATTTTATTTCTTGCCTAAACCATACCCTATACACACATACACAAACCATTCGCACTTTGCTTAGTACACACTTGCATATATAAATAAACACCACATACACATTTCCTATATGCATTTGCACATGAATAATTATAATCATACCCACTATAAACTTGTACATGCTTTTTTCGTACACACTTGCATTTATAGATAATATAAATATTTATACAATAATATTCTAATTCACACTTTAACAACTTAGTTAAATCGACTTGACGCGCGGTAGGCACTGAGCCCCGAAAACGTAAAAGGGAAAAGGGCTAGAAACTCAAATAGATCATGTTACGTTCTGGATTAATAGTAATTCCTTTCGTTAGCTGAACATGTCTAACTATTAAATAATTAGTCATTAGTTAATGATTCTACCACTTAATTATACTTAACTAAGCTAACGGGTTCAAACTCTATTAAATTAACTATTCTTACTAACACTTACTAACTTGACTGAGCTATCTATAATGGTTAAATATTTAGAAAAGAGCATTCCCATTTGCAAGGAGCATTCCTAATTAAAAAGGGCATTCCCATTTGCAAAGAGCATTCTCATTTGCAAAGAGTACTCTCAAGATATGTTTGCAAATAGTATTCCCATTCTTTTTATGAACCGAACCTTACTCTATTAATATGAACTAGTCCATGTAGCTCGTTTATTATAAAGTTTGGCACATTAACAAGCGTTTCATCCCAATCTAGTGGCATACTAAATTTTATGTAAACCAGACTTCATTTTCCCATCCTTTATGCGTACCGAACTCTCTCGTTTAACACGTTTAGCTTAGCGTTCATGTTTGTGTCATGCCGTTGGCTTTGTTGGTTAACCGGTTAGCCTATTTGTTTTTCATTTTATTAAGTTAAATTGAGTTGCTTAATTATTTTAAAATTACTAAATAAAATAAAATTTAACAAAATATTTTATAATTAAAATATTATTTCTTCATGTTGTAGTTTTGATTAAAAAAAAGAAGTTTTTATCTAAAATAATGTTATGCAATAAAAATTAAAATAAAAAAATCAGGTTAAACGGGTTAGCTGTGTGTCAACACGTAAGTATTCATGACTTGTTCAGGTTGATGTCAAAATTTTCATGTTTATGTCACCTTGAAGTCAAATTTTCGTGTTTTTATCCACGTTGGATGGTTACGCACAAACATGTCAGATTTAACATTCTTAAAACTTTGTGACAACATTCATTTTCGATGAATGTTCTAGTGCTTCTCCCTTCAAACTTAATTATTTATATATTGTTATAAGTATTGATTTTTTATTCTATTGAATGCATCACTCATTGCAACAAACCATGAGAAAGAGCATGGCTATAAAATAAAGTATGGACAAGTTACATTAAATTACTATATAAATAGATATTAAAGCATTTATGTGATGTTTGTTACAAAACCTAATCTTCATACCTAAATGTAACTTGCGTCAACGAAAAATTAATGTAATTAGGCACATGTGTAATGATATAAGATATGCCTATAAATACACCTTTTATTTATTTGAAAAAGAGCATACTCTTTCATTACTTTCGTTATTACAATGTCTCTTGTATGGTCTTGTATGGTTCGGTGTTTATGCATTCTTATATTGTTCTTTGGTCAACGATGTAAGTTCTTGTCTTCTATCTATTTTATTATCATGCTAGTTTTACCAAGTAAATTTCTAGCAGGTACTAACAATATTTGAATCGTAGGTGTAACCGTAGAACATGATGGATCTCGAACACTAGGATTTCCAAAACCTAAACCAAAACCAAAAGTATGTAAAGCACATTGTGACGAGCATCCTGATGGCAGTGGTTTTTGTTGTTGTGGTGACTTCCAAAATAGGTGTTTAATGAATCTTGATTCGTGTCGTATAATTTGTCAAAAACCTAGTGAAATTTGTTGTAAACCTATAGAGAATTAAGATGGTTAATAAATGATAAAACAACGAAGAATATAATATAAGTTTTACCAAAAGAAATGATTGTCTCGTATGTATTTTCATAGTTAATTTATATATATAAGGGAATAAATTTTGGATAAAATGTAGCTTGAAAATTCTAGATATTCATGTTTTGGTCGTTTCCAATGTGGTATAGTAGTAAGAAGCTTGGTTTTCTCAATGGAAACCCAAGTTTAAAGCCAACTGACAACACTTCGGAGGGGACATTGGGGATTTGTTTTCTGTGTAAATTTAAACAATGGAGTAAATTTTTAGATATGACAATTACTTATCTGCTTATAGATGTAAAAACAACATCATTGTGTATAATGTGGGAAAAATGGAGGATTTAAAGCTACAATTGGGAATAATCTATAATGTTTTGATGTTTTTTGAACTAGATGAGTTAATTATTAGGAGGAAGATTTTGGTCTGGTGCTTATTATTTTGTTAACAAGAGACTCGTCCGCATTTACATATACATATACATATACATATACATATACATATTTAGAGATAGCAGCACAAAACAAGAGAATTTGGAAACCACTTGGTCATTGTTATATTGTTGATTATATATATCTTTAAACATGGATAAAAACATGGAATACTAATCATGTTTATTCAATCCATAACATAATTAAACATCAAAATATAATAAGACTTACTTATACATGAGACATGTAATCCTTGATTAAGATTATGATGAAATAAATTATAGTGTTTACGGTGAATCCATACCCGTTATGTTGTTCTTGGTTCCACTTTAGGGTGTCTCTTTAGGATGGATCAAACTTAGAGAGAATTGGTTAGAGAGATTCTTCATTCTCTTATTATAAACACCCAAAGGGGAACCTTACACATTCCTACTAATGTCGTTATTCCCATCAAATAATGACTTATAATTAATATAAGGACAATAATGTCAAATTGGTTAAACTAAATTAGATGATCAGTTAGGCCATAACTATGTAGAGGTTCGACATTCTCCTACTTAACCAAGTGATCGATTATGACAATTGTTAAGTAAGTTTGGCCATGTTTAAAACACTCATCAGGTTTCATGTTGAAACCATAGCTGATAGTTACAGTCATTTGAATTTCAATCAATTCGAGACCCCCAACAGTCATACTAAAGTCTCAATACAAAATATATAATCATGAAACCAAAATGACTAAAATAAACCCTTTATTGTACAAAATTTAATTTGCACGATTTTGCCTATAGATCATTAAGTACGCACAAATGTTATTATAGACAAAATAAAACATTTGAGGATATCATGATAAGTCATACTTACTATATACTTTTATACAAGGTGTTTACTAATGCCCATCCTTATTATAAGTTCTCGAAAATATGTAAGTGGGAGACCTTTAGTTATCGGATCCAATAGCATATCTTTAGCGTTAAAGTATTCGATACAAAGATTATTTTAATCTATCTGGTTCCCGTACAATTACGAACAAATACTAAATTTGTATCAAGATATAATTCAGCGCCACTCGAACTATTACTGACTGAGAAACTAATGCAACTGAGTTACTAAAGTATATCTTCAATTTTATACGGAGTTAACAATTAACTTATTAGATTAATTATCAACATCTCATGGCACGTTGCATTGTACACTATAACATATTAAACCATGATTATAAAGGTTGTTGTTAACTATTGCATAAGACTCCTCCATAAAATTAGTCTACCCTCTAGAATACAAAATGTTCACCAATGTTTATTTATTATCATCTTTGCGTTTAGCAAAGTTAAATCATAATACCCAAAACTATTTCCAAAATATCAATTATTATGTATGTCAATTTATATTCTTTCATTCCATAAACGATATCACAATGCTTTCTTTGTCGTCTTCTAATGATCTAGGCCAAGATTAGATTGATACAGATCTAGCATTCGAGCAACATATGTGATATCTGGAAGACTAAAGAATTGGGCACACATCAAGCTTCTTACTACAAAAGCATAAGATATCAATCTCGTTTTCTTAACCTCTATTTACAAACATTAAAACGAACTAAAAACATATCCTTAATTACTAGAGCTACTGATGGAAAGCAACATTGCATGTTATATTGTGCAAGAACACGATAACTATAGGCCTTCCGAGATATACCTAATATCCCATTTGTATAATGTTGGTGTACTTTGATACCTATTATGTATGTGGCCTCTCCCAGATCCTTCACATCAAAATAATGAGAGAATAATCTCTTTGACTCATGCAATAAATCTAAGCTATTACTTGTTAAAAAGGATACCATCCACATAAAATACAAGTATAGCAAGCTTGCTCCCACTCATTTTGAGGTAGGTGCGCTAATCCACTTGGTAAATAAGGCCTTTTTTTCTTGACGATTTCTTTGTATCTTAAGTACCATTGATGCGATGCATGTTTTAACCCAAATATGGATTTCTTTAACTTACAAACTGAATGTTCCTAACAATCAGGATTTTCCTAACAATCAGGATTTTACTATTCAGACTAAGTCATGAACAAATCCTTTTGTAAGTCATAATTAAAGAAAACGGTTTTGGCATCCATTTATTGTAGCTCTAAGTCAAAATGAGCTACTAATGCTATAAAGATCTTCAAGAAAATATTTCATGATACAGGTAAGAAGATTTCTCGATGACTAATTTCCCTTTTTAGTTTAGCGTTTAGCAGCCAATCTTTCTTTTATAGCGTTCAATGTTTCCCTTCGGTTCCAATTTGGCTATGTAACCCTTTTACAACCTATAAGTTATTCACCGTTGGGGAACTTAACCAATTCCCAAACATCATTTCCATTCATGGAGTAATGCTCAAAAATCATAGCTTGATTTCATTTAGAATATTGATCCCGCTTAATAATGGCTTCATTATAAGAGGTTGGATCAATATGTTTTCCAATTACAAATCAACTTCATTAAGGTAGGTTGTATAATCATCAATGTTAATAGGCCTTTTAGAGCTTGATGACTTCCTAAGCTGATATTTGGGTTCAACAAGTTCATTTGCAGATTTAGAAATTTAATTGGGCTTTCTCTTGTGTGTTTAATGTGTCTTCATTCTTAGGATACTATGAGCATTTATTTTTAAGAAAACATGAGGTGATGCAGTGTCAAGTACAAGAGTTGTAATAGGAGGTGAATTTGAAGAGTCTGTCCGCCCTCCTCTTGCACTTCTTGTAAATTAAAGATTTCATTTCACCTAATCTTGGAGTTTTCTAGAAGCTCAGCATGACGAGTTCCTACTGTGTGGGTAATAAAGGAAGGCAATAGAATCCAAATCCCTTTAACTGTTCGGGATACTCTAATGACGGTTCTCATGTAAATTTCCTTTGTAAAGAGTTATAAAGTATAGTTTTTGCATGACAACATCATACTTTCATATACCTTAAACTTGGCTTACTTCTTGTCCAAATCTCTAGATTGTTAGGGACAGACTTAGCAGGAATGATATTAAGTGTATGAAATGTCGTCTTTAAGGCCTTAGTGCTACTTTTCCCTTTAAAATTTGATTCATCTTAGGTGAGTTAGTGCTAATAAACTAAGCAGTTTCTTATTTGACTAGCTTCAATTGTTTATTCTCATGTACACACATTTTATCAGCTCACTCATAGAACACTTTTCTACCATAGTGTTATAATTGAAAAGGCATCAAAATGTATAGGTAGAAAAGTCATTATGAAGTACACTAGAAAACCGTTAGCTAATTTCCATCTCTAATCCCTTTAATTTATTGGCCATTTCGCTCAACATCCTTATGTAGCTCCGCACACCATCGACTTCAGATATTTTGAAGTGAGCATCTTTATAATTAGAGTATAATTTCCCTCACGACAATTGAGATGGAATTCTTGATAAACATCATAGACATTCAGTTTGACTTCCCCCATTTTTTATGTTAAATTTTCTACTTAAAAACACAAGGAGCATCACGTCTAGGTCATAATCAAGATCCAACATTTCAAGAGTTAGTTTAATTATGTCCCTCCGTGTGGCATCGTTCGCTTTGTCTGAAGTCTAATTAAAAGATTATGACATAAAGTGGATACTAGATTGATATAGATAGAAGAGTTGATATAGCTAAATTAGGAATAATTAACCGGACAGACAAAGTTAAATATATTGACGATAAAACATATTATAATACCAAAATAATAGGATAAAAGTAAAGTTCTATTTGAACAACGGCTTCGCGTTGGCTATAACCAAAATTCAAATGTTATGAACAAAACGTTCCACTTGAACCTTGGCTTCTCTTTGGCTATGACCAACGTTTAAATGTTATGAACAATTTGAAGTAAGGTACTACTTGAATTTTGGCTTCACGTTGTCTTTAACCCAAATTCAAATATTATAAACAATTTAAAGTAAAGTTCTACTTGAAAATATTGGCTTCACGTTGGCTTTAACCAAAATTTAAATATGATGGACATACGTAGTTAATAGTACTGTCTCATTGTTCCCCATTAAATTTGGCTTTGCTTTGGCTTTGCTTTGGCTTTGCTTTGGCTTAGACACAATTCATGTATTATGAACATACTTAATAAACCGGCTTAATGTTCTACATGAACTTTTTCTTCGCTTTGGCTTAGACCGAAACTCATGTATTTTGAACATAATAAAGTAAAGCGCATAAATACACCATAACACTTTTGGGCAAGAAATGAAATACTTATGTAAAGTAGGCTAGAAATTCATCGTATCTATCATCAAAACAAGCCGCCGTTGGGTTTATATTGTTTTGATAACACACATAATTACATTCAATTGCAACGCTAAACTTCCCCGTCAAACCAAATGATATCCTGCCGTTGGGTTTATATTGTTTTGATAACACACATAATTACATTCAATTGCAACGCTAAACTTCCCCGTCAAACCAAATGATATCCTGTTAGTTCAGTCATTTAGTTTTAGTTTTCATTAATATTGCCATTATAATAAAGAGTTTTATATTTCATACAGATGTTTTAATGTATGCAAAAATTCTAATTCAGATAAAAGTTATGCAAAAGATATAGTTTTATAAGAAAGTAACACTTTCGTACGAAGATAATACCATACAAAAGTTCGGCCATTCGCAAGTTATGGGCATACGAAAGTTTTAGGTCATTCACACATATAAGCCGTCTAAAAGTAATTGGCATACACAAATTAAGTTACTCGAAAGTTGTGGCATGCTAAAGTTTAGGCCATCCGTAAGGTTAAGCTATGCGAAAGCTTTGGCTATCCGAAAATTTAAGTTATACGAAAGTTCGACCGTTAGAATGTTAAGCCATACAAAAGCATTGGCTATTCGTAAGTTAGGCTATTCGAAAGTTACGCTACATGTTTCAAACATTTATATGAAAACGAAGCCTATGTGAAAGTTATAATGATAGGGAACTTGGCATGTGCCTTGCATATGGAGAGAGAAAGTCAACAAATGTGTTAATCCTTTTATGCCCTCCTCCTTCTTTCACACTTGATTTCCCCTAAACTAATCTCAACCCTCCATATTCAAAATCAATGGACAAGATTACTTCTTATCCTTTCTACAAAAACTATACTTCCTATTATTACCTAACCCTATATCTTTAAACATAAATAAAACATGGAATACTAATTATGTTTATTCAATCCATAACATAATTAAACAACAAAATATAATAAGACTTAATTGTGAGTATGTAATCCTTGATGAAGATGATGATGAAATCATAGTGTTTAAAGTGAATCCATAATTCCCGTTATACTTGCTGGGTTTATGGAGGCTTAATTGGGCCCTAGTTAGAAGACATATTTTGTGGCAGATTAATTAAATGAAGTGATTTGGTCTAAAAATATATATAATATTATATAAATATTCCTATACTTTCAAGTATTTTGAGCCAGATTTTTATTGTATACACTCATAATTGGTTCATATGTGGGTTTTTAAGGTTCTAAGAGATAATGAGCTAAATTAGAGTAATTTTTACTAAACTTGAAACTGATTATTTAAATAGTAATTTTAATAATAATAAACCCAAGTTTACATAATGCCAATAATTCATGCTTTCAAGTAATTTAAAATAAAGTATAAACAAAGAAAGAAAGAAACCTAAACTTAAGTTATTTGAATCAATACGGTTTACTTATTTTCTTATCTGGTTGGACTTGTAGATGGATGGAGCTAACATGAATTACTCTTGGGTTGTTAACTAGTTCGTGGGCCGTAGGCTTTATTGTGGGCTAGAAGAAGAAAACCCTAGAAGATTAATATTATTATTATTATAAAAAGAAAGTAAATAAAGAAAATGAGAGACATCATACGGAGGAAGGAGAGCCGCTAAAAGGAAGAACAAAGTCAACAGCTTCTGGGTTGTTGGCTTTGATTGAAATCTCACGGCAATAAAAAAAGAAAGAATAGAAGGAACGAGACAGAAGCCTTGGTTTTGTTGGTGCGGGCCCCTGTTCACCAAAAGAATTATTTTTGGAGTTGTTAAGAATTTTTTATTGGAAGAAGAATGGGTCATCAAAAGGCTCCGCCAAACCATAATTTTTTTCGGTTTGAAATTCTTATGCTCATTATGAATTTAGTTTTTCTGTCCGTTAGTTTTGTTCTTGTTTCATATTTTTTTATGAGTAGCTAAATACTTTTTACTACCTAGGTTTTGGTTGAGCACTATGTTATATTGATGGTTTGACGAATTTTTATTTGACGTTGGTTGATTTAGTGTTATGGTAAAGTTTTTAATTGGTTTGTTCACGATATATATGCGTAATTGAATCCGATTTTTGCTTTAATAATTATTCCACTTGTGTTTGATAGTCATTGGTGATTGTTAGATGCATGGTTAGGTTGTCTACTTTGTGTTTCCAACTTGTTTGTGATTTATGGTCGAAAAAATCGTAGGAGTAATTATAGAGAGCGGATTAGATTTTATTATTCTATCTCTAGAGAGGCCGGGAGACAATTTGGTGTTGTGTCATCTTTGTCTTTTGCGAGTTTGGGTACTAATTGCACGGGAGTGAGTTAGCCTAGGTCCCTTTAGATTATTGTGATACAAGTTGTGTTCAAATTAATTAAAAATACCCCCTTTATATTAATATATTGTATTCGAAGAGACCGGGAGGTGATTTGGATTTTGGGGTACCATAGTATTATTAGGTAAGATGAGACCGGGAGGTGATCCAAACCTTTAACAATTGAGCTTCACATGTTATTAGAGTTCTAGGGTATCGTTGGTGAGGCCGGGAGGCGATCTAGCGTACTTTAGTGGTCTTTAGTGTCATATTTTTTAGGTATTGTTTTTCAACTAAGTCAAGTTTGTTAACTATTAATTTAACTAGTAGGATTCCATTACCTAGGTAGTCGTTTCTCGCATTTGATTAAAACCCAATTTTTATAAAGTTTATTTTTAGTTAATTTTAATTAGTTAAGTAATATTAGTTTAATTAATATTTAAAAAAAAATCTAAAAAAATCAAAAGAGAGTCTAGATAAGTAATTAATTAGGTTTAATAATTAGAGTTTACCCATAGTGTCCTATGTTCGATATCCGTTCTTACTTGCTAGCTACATAACAACCGGTACACTTGCCGATTGTGTGGTTTTTAGGTGAATTCGGTAAAATTTGGTTATAATATTATACATACTTTTCACACATCATGAAGACTAGTTGCAGGCCTGACCCATATTATTTAATTATGGCCCATTATTAGATTTCTACGGTAGTAAGTTGTAAACCCTAGTATAATCTATATATATTCATTGTACTTGTAATATACTCATCACGAGTGAGGCAGAAAACAATAATAAAGTATCCTGGTTGCAGCCCTGTGGACGTAAGTCAACCAACCGAACCAGGTTAATATCGCATGTTCATCTTCGTTTATTATTTCTCTTGTAGTATTATTGTGTTTGTGTGTGTTTTTCAATACCCGAATCCCTAACAGGTGGTATCCCTAACAGGTTATACACGGGTGGAACAAAATCGCGAGAGAAGAGTTGGTCGATTAGGGTTAGTCATCGAAAGTCATAGTTGTTTGTGTTGAGAATAACCAGTGTTCCAATCTTGGGTTACAACTTACAACGAAAAGCCGCCGCCAAGTGGAATCAAAAGAGTCAACAAAGTTCTACAGTTATGTTGATCAATAATTCAAAAAGAAAAGAATAATAGAGATAACCTACGGCCGCCTCCACCATTGTAATCATTGATGAAAATAATAAAAAGTTGATATTGCAGTATTTCAATTTTGTTTATGAAGTCAGGCAGCCACCAAAAAGAAGCAGCAGTTAAATAAGAAAAAAAAGTGTCTTTGTTTTTTTCCGGGGATCTCACAATCAAGAAAGGTATTAATTTCCTTTTTGCACTTGTGAACAAGGAACAATTATTGCTTTCTTTGTTTAGTCATCTCTTATCAGAAAAAAACCAAGAAAAGAAACGTGTTGCGTTTCTAGTTTATTTCAGTTTCTGATTATTGATTAGATTTGGGGTTGGTTCGTGAGTTTGAAGTGGGTTTTGATTATCGGGTTTTGGCGTATTTAACGGGCAGTTTAGCCGGGTGGTTTTGTTGTGGTTATCGGCGGTTATTTTGTTTGTCCGAAGTTTTTTTGATATTGTTACCTAGATCCAAAGTTGGGAATTCTTAGTTTGAGATAATGATTGAGAACGGGAAACTTCAAATTGAGAAGTTTGATGATAAAGACTTTGGTTGGTAGAAAATGCAAATGGAAGATTTGCTGGTTCAGAAAGATTTGGACATGGTATTGGGTGAAAGACCGGAGAATATACAACAAGATGAGTGGGAAACTTTGGGTAAGAAAGCCATGACAGTTATTAGATTGTCGTTATCGAAGGATGTTGCCTTCAACATCTTGAAGGAAATCACAGCGCGTGGGATAATGAATGCATTGTCTAATATGTACGAAAAGCCTTCGGCAGCTGATAAGGTTTTCCTGATTCATGAACTGATGAACACGAAGATGAAAGTAAGAAGTTCAGTTACAGTACACATCAATAATTTAAACTCAACTTTGTCAAGACTTGGGTCAGTTAGTATCAAATTCGAGGATCAGGTTCAGGCTCTACTATTGTTATCATCATTGCTAGATAGTTGGTCAGGGACTGTTATAGCAATTACTAGTTCTACCAACGAGTTCACTTTTGATGGGATTCGAGATCTTATTCTAGGTGAAGACGTCAGACGAAGAAATTCAGGTTAATCATTGGGTGATTTAATGCATGTTAGCAGAGGGAGGAAATATAACAGAGGTAGTGGGAGCGGGAACAGGAAAAGGAAAAGGAGTCAATCTAGGACTCGGAAGGATGTGATATGTTGGAACTGTAGCGAGGCGGGACACTTTAGGAATCAGTGTCCGAATGATAAGAATGAAAATAAAGAAGTCAACACAGCATAAGAATACTCAGAAGATGTGGCTTTAGTTCTTAGTGTTGAGGGTAATGTTGATTCTTGGGTCCTGGATTCTGGTGTTTCATTTCATGCTACCCACAGCAATGAAGCAATGCAGAATTTGAAAGAAGGTGATTTGGTAAGGTTAGAGTGGCGAACAATGATGTTCTTGATGTTACGGGCATGGGTGACATAAATTTAGTTACTTCAGCCGGTTCATGGACCTTGAAGGATGTCAGAGTGATTCCAAGCTTAAAGAAAAAGTTGATTTATGTCGGGTAGTTGGATGAACAGGGGCATGAGGTTAAGTTTGGGAATGAGTGGTGGAAATATTGTTAAGGGAAATCTAGTCATAGCTCGAGGAAGAAAGACGGGTTCATTGTATATGGTCAGTTTATTGTCCGAGGGAGTGGCCGATCTGAATAAGACCAAAGTCTGGTGGGCAGAAGAAGATTTGTTTTGTAGGAGATAAATCTAGAGCCATAGGTCAGATTTGGGTTGAACGTGCTAGAAGAGGTTCAGAGAACCAGTCAGGGGTTTTCGTGGCAGTGGAAGCACTGGTAGTCAGTCAGTCAAAGCTTTAGCCAGAGTTACCAGACAGTGGGTTAATAGAACCGATATTTCAGCGATTAAAGTCTTTCCAGAAGATTACCTGCTTAATATGGAGAGTGTTGTTTGTTCTTAAGGTATTCCAGGATTCGGCAGTTCGTGTAAGTGGGAGCTGGTAGGGACAAAGAACGAGTCAGTGGCAGTTGTAGCCATGACTGATGTTTTAGAGCTCGGGGGAGCTTCAATGAACCTTAAGGAAGAGGTACAAGTGATCATATCGGAAGGCAGTTTGAAGATTATCAAGCCTCCAAGTGGGAGACTGTTGGGTTTATGGAGGCTTAATTGGGCCCGGGTTAGAAGACATATTTTGTGGCAGATTAATTAAATGAAGACTAGTGACAGCCTGGCCCATATTATTTAATTATGGCCGATTATTAGATTTCTTGGGTAGTAAACCGTAGTATGATCTCTATATCTTCATTGTACTTGTAATATCCTCATCACGAGTGTGGCATAAAGAAATAATAAAGTATCCTGGTTGCAACCCATGGACGTAGGTCAGCCGACCGAACCATGTAAATCTTGCGTGTTCATCTTCGTTTATTATTCCTCTTGTAGTATTATTGTTTTTGTGTGTTTTTTTCAATACCCGAATCCCTAACAAATATTGTTCTTGGTTCCACATTAGGGTGACGGATCAAACTTAGAAAGAATTGACTAGAGAGATATATATTATTAAGGTGTTTTATAAGACTATTCATTCTCTTATTATAGACACCCAAAGGGTCCCCTTACATAATCCTACTAATGGCATTATTCCCATCAAGTAATGACTTATAATTAACATAAGGATAATAATGTCAAATTAGTTAAACTAAATTAGATGATCAATTAGGCCATAATTATATAGAGGTCCAACATGTATAGCTAAGGAAAAGAGGGTGATTATGACTGAAACCGTGTATATGTTTAAACCATTAGGAAATAGTTTTGCTTCATTTCCAGCCATGTACTACATGGCCACAGGTGATTGTGACCGAAACAGTGTATCTGTGAACACAAATTTGATGTTAGGTTGGAGATAAAAATTAACAGATAAACTAGGTGTCTAGAACCTCATCGAGTATGGTCCACAAGTGTTTTGAATATAACAAAAAGCCCGACTTGACCTGTTATCACTTTCTTTCAGTTGTTCCTTAATTTGTTTTGTAAATTGAAAAGTTAAACGTGGTTATCAAGGAGCTCGTTAAAGCAAAGGAAGAAGAAAAAGAAATGTCAAATGGAATGCGCAAAGTTAGTGACCGAAAAGGAAAAGGATATGGTGGAGAAAGATGCCATGCACAATAAGATGGTAAACATTAAAGCTATGTTAGAAACTACGGTTAAAAAATAGGCTATAAACACATTATTTCGAATGTTTTGACGTTTGTTAATTATGTTAGGATAACTAGGATTATTGGCATTTAAATTTGTAGTTGTAAGTGAAATGTATTTACATAATTTAAAACCAGGATGAAATCTTAAATTATAAAAAAAATGAACATTACTAGAAGCCGGTTTAAAATAAAGTATTTGGTGCAATCAACATAATTGTGCTATGAAAATAAACCTAAGCATGATTTCGAGAAGGGATAGGGATAAGCCGAATAGAATGTGGATTCGATCGCAAACTCGAATATGACAGTCTACTCAATAAGATCAGATTAAACTGGAGCAACAACCATCATGCTTTTTGCCTGATCAAACCCAATATCACATCTATGCCATTTTGGTGGAATTACTAATCCATATAGTTCGTGGAAAAACGCTAAAATAATAATTTTATGAGCCTATATTTTGATGTAAGTTAATGTTAAAATCGTCCCCGGGTTGGTGGCCCAACGACAGAGAAGAGTATATTAAACACATTGTAGAGCCCATTCACGTGTTTAAGTATTTCGTATTTGTTAGCTCAGTTCACGTATGCAATATTTATGTTTCCTTTTAGTTTGTTCTTGTTTGCCCTAGGCCTTTGGGTCTTATGAAAAGAATGTAATGCACATGCTTGAGCTATAAATAGTGTAAGCGTGTCATGTACCATACCAACTCTTTCATATTTCAAAGTGCACTTTCTCTCTCTACCTTATCTCTCCATTCTTACTACTTATAGTAAATAAACACAAGCTCATAGATCCGGGTGTTGTTAGAATTTCCGCTAGCTAACAATACGGATTGATCCAAAATTAGTTGTGAGATCCCATTTAGTATGACCTACACACATAAAGGTTCGAGTCCCATGGAGTACAAAGAAATTTGTCTTTTAAAAAATACAATGTGACATCTCACCCAGATAAGGATGTAAAGTACACAATTAATACCAACTTATAGTGTAATATGCTTATTTTATTTACATAAATTGTAAGGTGGGAACTGAAAAGTACAAAACTTAATCAAACTATTCTTAGCTTAAGATACAAAATATCCCAAACACTACCGATTTGGGGTCCAACGGTTCTTCCGGCCGCATAGGCTCATAATTTATGGTAACTAGCCCTCAAGCGTCATTACCTGTAACATATGCTTAAAATACACATCAACTTATGCTGGTGAGTTATTATTCGGCAGTAGGTTGGTCACATGGCAATGCAAAAGGCAAACCACCGTATTTCTGTTTACCTGTGAAGCTGAGTATGTAGCTGCCTCCGGTTGCTGTTCTCAGATTCTTTGGATACAACAGTAGATATGCGATTACGGTTTGAATTTTTTTACCACTCCTATTTTTATAGATAACTCTGCTACTATATCTATCACTAAAAATCCGGTAAATCACTCTAAAAACTAAACATATCGAAATACGGTATCACTTCATCCATGATTGTTACGAGAAGAAGTTAATTACCGTCTATAAAATCACATCGATGACCAAATAGTCGATATTTTTACTAAAGCTTTTGATAAAAACAGATTTCTATATTTACTAAAGTTTAATTGTATTAAGAAAATGGGTGGTGGTAATGAGAGTAATCCTGAGATTATGAATTCTGACCTCTAGTTAACCTTTAATAAGAGTCAACTTTTGTTTATGTAAATATTTTTCAAATATCCTTTCTTTTATAAAATCCAAAAATATGTTTTTGATTTTAGAGGGGGGGGGGAAGAAAGTTTGAGAAAAACCAAAAACATTATAAATTTGAGAAATCCAAGAACATTCAAATACGATAAAATGTCAAAAACATTAAAATTGCTCCTCAAAAATGAGTTTTTGAAGCAAAAAGGGAAGATGTGATATAAACATAAAAC
The DNA here is from genome assembly GCF_021521415.1 of Bidens hawaiensis. Lineage (NCBI taxonomy): Eukaryota > Viridiplantae > Streptophyta > Magnoliopsida > Asterales > Asteraceae > Bidens > Bidens hawaiensis. The sequence continues at coordinate 911,726 of NW_027491434.1, forward strand.
CAGCCGATTCTAGCGGATTAACATCTTCAGCTTAGCTAATATCTGCTTTAAGAATCAAAAAAGTCTAAAAGATTGTTGTGTGTGCATGTGCTCTTTTTGCAAAGAAATTCAACTTATTTTTGTATTTCATTTTGCAAAAAAAATCAACTTAATTTTTTTTATTTTTGTTTAAGTCTTGGATCCTCTCTGCGTGTAGTAATACCGATCTGAGAGTTAAGTCCTAAGTATTCCGCTTTATTTTCTTGGTGTCTTCGTATAAAGCTTTGAACTTTCTCTGCGCGATAATGCGGTATTATAAATTTGAAAAATTCAAAAACATTCAAATATGATAAAATGTCAAAGACATTAAAATTTCTACTCAAAATGAGTTTTTGAAGCAAAAAGGGAAGATGATAGTACATTGATCATCTGGGTCCCAAGTCTGGTAAAAAGTAATCAGTGTGTTGGTAGGCCTTTAAACAAACAAGTAAGAAAAAGTATATGATACAAACATAAAATCATCAGAATCGATTCTAGTGGATTAAAATCTTGAATCTTAGTTAAGAAACAAAAAATTCTAAAAGATTGTTGTGGGTGCATGTGTTCCTTTTGCAAAGAAATTCAACTTATTTTTGTATTCCAATTTTCCAAAAATTCAGTATAATTTTTCTTTATTTTTGCTTAAGGTTTGGATCATCTCTGCGTGTAGTAATACCGATCTGAGGGTTAAAACCTAAGTATTCTGCTTTATATTTATAAAGAGTGATGGTACTCGTTCATCATTAATTAGGTAACCGTAAGGAAATCTAATATTAAAACTGGTGTGTTTAAAAACTTAATAGAAATCCATAGGTGTCTTCTTGAGAAGGGTCAGGGGTCCTGATCGAGTTTTTTTTAAGTGACTATTCTATTATCCCAATTCCATAACAGAGTATTTTCTGATTAACTGATAATTGAAACTTTGGAGATGCTAGTCTACCGACACATCCCAAGCTTAGTACGCTTTCTTATATATTATCTCTTATTATTAGTAGTTTGAAAAACCAATCTCCAATTATTCTATCATTTTCCATTTTAAATGCAAAAAAAAACGACCTATTAACTAATTTGACTCAACTACAAACACAACTTATTTATTTATATTTTTTAATGGGGTTTTTAAGTAAAATACTAAATTAAAACTATTATTAAAAACTAAGTAGTTATATAATTCCCAAATCGGTTCACTTGCCGGGAAAATATATATGAGATATACAAATTATGTTTGATAAGTGAGGTCCGCATATAATTCGTGCTTAACTGAACCAAATAAATCAAATAATTCAAGTTAATGACAATTCGTGATTGTGACCTTGAAGTCAAATTTTCATGCCTTTTTACATTGATGGTTAACCTACAAACACGTCTATTTTAACAATTTTAAAACCTTGTGACAACATTCACTTCGGTTGAATGTTGTAGCGCTTCTCCCTTCAAACATAATGATTTATGCATTCTTATAAATATTCCTTTTTTTATTCAACCTGCGCATTGCGACAAACCATGAAAAAGAGTATATCTAGAAAATAACGTATAGACAAGTAACATTAAATTATTTATATAAATATATATTAAAGCATTCACGTGATGTTAGTTACAAAACCAAATATTGATACCTATATGTAAACTTACGAACCCTTTATGCATGTCACCCCTAAACCTTATCAAATTTGAAATATTTGTGTCAACATTAACTTTTCCTTCAATGATGATTAGAACGTTGTACGGGAAAAATATCATGCAACACTATACTCAAATGAAGCAAAATATTCATAAAATTGAATGGGTTAACATGTTATTTTTTATGTTGTCATTATGACAAAGTCGAGAAGCTCCCTAAAACTTATCAAAATCTTTTTAATGGTATAGCTCAGAAAAAGCATAGTTCTTAAAGAGCATTCGTCGTTACAATTTAATGTTCTCTTTTCCTTCAATGGGTGGTAAATTAATAAATAAATCAATAAAGTTAGCACTCCTGTATTTAGGCTGAATGGTTAAAACTACTATTGTATGAGAAGTCTTATTCCGGAAATTCGTTCAAAACCAAAATTGTCAGCTATTTGTTCACATTCAAGCCTTCGTTCCCCACGTTCGAGCTAGTCGAATCAGTAATTCAGTTATACATATATGACACTAAGAATGAAATTTTCAATAGAAAGAGCGTACTCGAGTACGTTTTTGCACGTGCATTTTTTTATTGAGTTCATTTAAAAAAAATCATTTTGTGATATAAATAAAATCAATTTATGTACACATAATATAGATACAAACATAGATGTAATACATTTTTTCATATACATTATGCAATTATTTGCTTTACTTGTAATTTTATAATTTGGATCATCCTGTGTGTGACACGGGATCTAAAGCCGGTAAACCTTATATAATACAATTGGATTATTATCATCTTAAAATTATTGAGCCGAAAATTTTTTTTTATTCATAATCTATTTATTAAAGAAAGCTAGGAGAGTTAACAACTAATCGATAATAGCTAACATCTAATTATCGGTTAGTTGTTAGCTATTACCGTATTTGATTTTATTACTATGTTTATTGTTATAACATTAATGTCATTTAAAAAATTAGCTTATATATTTCGTGACTTGTTAGGGTCTACCGGTCTTTTTATTTCGACTCGACCGAAGAATATAAATTCTTGGATATGACTTTGCCTGAATAAGAACAAAATATTACTCGTTCCAGTTCGGTTCAAAGTTCAGGTTGGATCCATTGACAATTTAGACTGAGATTTGCATAGAATAGGATTAAGTTACTAATATTGTTAGTAACATGCTATTGTTCCCATGCGTAATTTGTTTATAACATGTGGCATTATTTGGTATATATTTTACTAGTTTGAGTTTATGGGATTTTATTTAAGTTTTTGTTTTTAATCATTTTGTTATTTTATATTTTGTAATGATTTGGTTTACTTTTTAACATAGTTTTGTTTTGACTTATATTAGTTTGTTACGTTTATTATATTTTTAATGTTTGGGCTCTTTCAATTATGTATTTGTGCTCTACAGGTTTAAAGGATTTAAATGGTTTTCTTTTAACTATAAATTGATAGTAACTAGTAATAATTAATATAAAAGCTCCAAGTCTTGAACCTCATATTTTCGTGTACACGGATGATAGAATTATTTTATCAAATATGATTTTGGAGATAATAAAACGGTTTGTCGCCATTTGAAAATGTTAGTGAGTAAAATATATCTTGCCAAACGTTACAATTCTTCTACGAACGTCATATGGGAATTTAAGTTTCATTAATAATTATAGGTTTTCGCATTAAGGATTCATGTTCACTTTGTTGTTCGTAAATTCAGGTTTGGACCTAATGAATGTGAACCACTGAATTTGACTAACCTACTAAATATGAACTACTAAATGTAGCTTACTGAATTTGTATAAATATTGTTTATATTAAGATATTGTATTATTGTTATAGTTGTTGTCCCACTGAGTAAATTTTACTCAGACGTGCATATTTTCTTTATATGTGCGTCAAGTAACGGGCCTATTCGGAAGAATCTGATCGAGGGTTCAAGGGAAAAACTTAAGGATCAAGGGTTTTATAAAAAAAAGAATTAAATGATATTTTGTACAAAATATTGGTATTTATTTTGAATGTTTAATGTTTTTTATTAATGAAAATAATACATTGAATTATGACCTATAGTAAAGATGATACGTCAGCCCTAGATCAGGACGGGTGTTACAACATAGGTCGTTTAACTTTTTGTTTGTTTTATTATTTTTTTAACTCAATAATCAATCCACTTTGATTTAATCAAATAAAAATAAATATACTTGGAAAAAAAAAACCAATTCATCCTTCCTAGTTTCGTCGACTTCCACCACTAAATCCATCACCATTAGGGGTGTTCATGGTTCGGTTCGAAACCGCGAAACCGCCCAAACTGGCCATCGGTTTGGTTTCGCAGTTTGCTTTTTTTCTTTACTCTCGGTCGGACTGGTTTGAAAATTTCCAAACCGTAGTGAACGGTTTGGTTTACGGTTTGAACCGAAAACCAACCGCGTAAACCGGACCGGACAGTATGATTTATTTATATGTATTTTTTTAAAATATTTCATAACATATATATATATATAAATTTATAACTAGACATATATAGTATTTTGTATTATATATGTGAATATACATATACACTACTAAATACATTAACAAATATTGATAATAAACAAAAAAAAGGTGGGCTTAGCCCAAATCATAAATGCCAAAACTTTAATTGGCCTTTTATTTTGTTAATGAGATCCTAAAATGGTAAAAATAAGTTGTTTGTTAAATTATATAAATTATTGTGATTTGTACAATATTTACATATCATGAATTATTTTGGACATATTGTATAGAGACCAAACAAGATCAAACCGTGAAACCAAACCGTTATTAACGGTTCGGTTTGGTTCGGTTTTTGAGTTCAACGGTTCGGTTTTGGTTTACTAAAATAAAAAACCGTTACTAACGGTTTGGTTCACTGTTTTGACCTAAAAACCGCGAAAACCGGACCGTAAACACCATAATCACCATCTATTCTCAACAATGGATGTAAAATTATTGAATCCCAAAAGTTGCTTTGATAGGTAAAATGGATGTTTTTCTCTTTAAAATATGAAAACTTGAGTGTCAGATCGGGTATAAATCATGTATCCATTTGTGTTATTTTATTAGTTTTAGTTAGTTTTTAGTGTGGTGTGAACAATGGTACTTCATACATGTTTATTTGTTACAGGTCATTGAGCATTAAAGATATTAATTGGTGATATTTATGAGCATGCTTTGGAGTTGAGGTGTACAAAACCGGTTTTAAATCCAAACCAAACCGGTTTGGTCAACGGCTGGTCAAAACTGGTTTGACTCAAACCGGTTCGGTTTATAAACCGGTTTAAAAGCAAGATAGGCCGGCCTGGTCACGTTGGTTCAATCCGGTTTATAAACCGGTTTTAGCCGGTTTTAAACCGGTTTTCCTCAAACCGGTTCGGTAGATCTTAAGAGGAACCGATCATGAAACTAACGGTTTGAATCGGTTTGGGAACCTGTTTGGATGAAACTGGTTTTAAACCCAAACCGGTTCAGTTCGGTTTGCCTTAAACCGGTTCCAAACCGGGTTTTTTGTACACCTCTACTTTGGAGTCTTAGGATAATCGGTATTGACATGCGCAAGATTTTAAGTTAACAATAACTAGATTTTTATAATTGTTTACCACAACAATATAATGGTGGAATAAATAACATTAATTAATTCTCACATCCATGCTCAGTTTGATTTACCACGTTCAAAAATTGAAACAAGAAAAAGGATAAATTGATGGTTCACAATTTGTGTCAGAAAGTGGCTCGAGCACACAACGAAGATAATAAAAAGAAAAAAATGTCAGATAACTGGGGCACTCGGGCTTAGCATTTAACAGCCCATTATGCAAGTGGGCCTTGGGCTGTTGTGAATTAAATAATAACAAAAAGGAGTCTGCCAGAAGAAGAGGGCTAGTACGAGATTAATATTGTGGTACGAGGTTAGGAGGATTTATTATTGGTTATTTTTTACGGTAGAAGCAGGAGGTCATGCACAGGAGTTTGGCAAGGGCAGCCGGATCCATATTCAATCACCTTCTTGTTGGGTTCGTAGGCCTTGTTGGCCCGGTTTATTATATGAAGTCAAAAGAGGAGACGGGTGTGGGCGGTCGGGCCCAAGCCCGGCCCGGTTTAGATTTCTTGCATAATAATTTACTAACCCTAGTTCAGTCTCTATATAAACAACATTATGTACTTGTAATATTGGTCACTCAATAAAGATATACCTGGTTGCCACCCGTGGACGTAGGTCAGTTTAGACCGAACCACGTTAAATCCTCGTGTTCGTTTATTGCTTTCGTGTGTGTGTTCGGTTTCGTGTGTGCATTTAATCCTAACAAGTGGTATCTAGAGCTTAGGTTCGGATCACGCGAAGAACACGTTGAACCAGTTCCGCCGCCGCCGCATCAAGAGTCGGAGCTAGGGTTCCGCTACGGTACCCAGTAGCCACCGGTCAGTTTCGTTGCGTCACTGCAAAAGGGTAATCGCCGGCTAGGGTTCTGCCATACCCAGTGCCGACGATCTGTGTAAAGGTTCTGTTCGAAAGTAGGTTCACGCATCACCACCGTACCTGTGCCGCTTTCCGCCACCGATTGCTTGGTCAACGTGTATTTGTTTCCAGTTTGTTTGGCTGTCTCTTTTGGGCCGAAATACAAAGGGTTGTAGGCCCAGTCTCTTATATTGTGTGGGCTTGGTTTGAAGATCAGTTTTTTTAATCAGCTTTCGGTTAAGCAAAGAACGAGTAAAACAGCGAATCAAGATCCTATTTTCGTTGAAGAACAGTTTCAAGTCAGAAGAAATTTAAAGAAACTTAGAACCAGTACCAACCGCGTTTGTCAGGTTTCATCGTTTCAGTTTAAAGTTTCAGTTTCTGATTTACAGTTCGTATTTCCGCTGCGGTTTAAATAGGTTGATTTTTAACAGAGTTCAGTAGAACAATCGTTAAGTTCAGGCTCGTGTTGCTGTGTCTGTCTCTCTTTTTTTTTTTATCCAGTTTTTTCGTTTTAGTCATTGTTATGGCAGAAGACGGAAAGGTTTCGATACAGAAGTTTGACGGACAGAAGTTCGGTTGGTGGAAGATGCAGTGAGGCACTACTTTGTCAGAAAGACTTGGATGTAGTGCTTGAGGATGAAAAACCAGAAAAGCTGTCAGAAGCATATTGGAAGAAGTTAGACAAGAAAGCTAGGGCTTGTATTACATTGTCGTTGTCGGAAGATGTGGCATTTAACGTCATGAAAGAAACCACAGCCCGTGGTATGATGGACGCACTATCCAACATGTATGAGAAGCCTTCGGCAGCGAATAAAGTCTATCTTATCCGAGAGCTAGTGACAACAAGAATGAAAGAGGGTGGGTCAGTTACAACTCATATCAATAATCTTAATTCGATCTTGTCCCCCTTAGTATCAGTTGACATTAAGTTTGATGATGAAGTTCAAGGCCTCTTGTTATTATCCTCTTTGCCCGACAGTTGGTCGCAAACAGTGACTGCAGTTTGTAGTTCGTCTACAAATATTACTTTCGATGGGATTCGAGATCTGATTCTGGGAGAAGATTCAAGACGCAGAAGTTCAGGTGAATCATCAGGCAATATGCTAGTCACAGAAGGTAGAGGCAGGAGAAAATAGCGAGGCAGTGGGAGCAGGAAGAGGAGTCAGTCTAAGACTCGTAAGGATATTGAATGTTGGGGTTGTAAAGAGAAAGGACACTTCAGGAATCAGTGTCCGAATGGTAAGAAAGAGGTGAACGTTACAGAAGACGACACAGATGACGGGGTCAGTAGTGATGAGGCTTTGGTTTGTAGTGTTGAGAGTAGCGTTGATGCTTGGGTGATGGATTCTGGTGCACCGTTTCATGCCACTCACTGTAGTGAAACGATGAAGAATCTTAAATTTGGGGATTTTGGAAAGGTTCGACTAGCGAATGATGATATTTTAGAGGTTACGGGTATGGGAGACGTTGATTTGATAACTTCAGCTGGTACTTCTTGGACTTTGAAAGACGTGAGGGTTATTCCAAGTTTGAAGAAACGTTTGATTTCAGTTGGGCAGTTGGATGACCAGGGGCACGATGTTAAGTTCGGGAATGAGCAGTGGAAAGTAGTCAAAGGGAATCTTGTGGTTGCTCGTGGCACGAAAATGGGTTCATTGTATATGGTCGGCATGTCACCGAAAGGAGTGGATCCAGTTTTGGTGAAAGACAAAGTCCGGTTCACAGAATCTCGTGGGCAGAAGAAGGTTCGTTTTGCAAGTAACAAACCCAGAGCCAAAGTGAAGATTCAGGATGAACGAGCTAGGAAGGTTAAATCAGTTGGGGGACATCGTGACAGTGGGAGCACAGGTCGTGTTTCAGTTACAGTTCCAGGTCGACAGTGGATTAAGAAAACCAGTATTCCAGCTGTAAAAGTCTCTCCAATGAATTACTTGCTGAATATGGAGAGTGTTTGTTCTCAGGTTATCTCAGGATCCGGTAGTTCGTTACAGTGGGAGCCGGTAGGGACAGAGAACGGGTCAGGGGCAGTTTCAACCGTGACTGACGTGTTGGAGCTCCGGAGAGCTTCAACGGGCCTTCAGGTTAATTGATGAGAAGGCGGTGGCAACTAGAAGAAGTTTAATGTTCAGATTACAGAAGTACAATCAGGAGTGCAGACGAGAGTACTCAAGGCCTCCGAGTGGGAGATTGTTGGGTTCGTAGGCCTTGTTGGCCCGGTTTATTATATGAAGTCAAAAGAGGAGACGGGTGTGGGCGGTCGGGCCCAAGCCCGGCCCGGTTTAGATTTCTTGCATAATAATTTACTAACCCTAGTTCAGTCTCTATATAAACAACATTATGTACTTGTAATATTGGTCACTCAATAAAGATATACCTAGTTGCCACCCGTGGACGTAGGTCAGTTTAGACCGAACCACGTTAAATCCTCGTGTTCGTTTATTGCTTTCGTGTGTGTGTTCGGTTTCATGTGTGCCTTTAATCCTAACACTTCTAATCCATACTCATGGCCTACCAAACAGTGAGTGAAGACCCAATCATCACCATGAGTGGCTAGTCTCCTCGAGTCATACTTAGAATGTAGAGTATTGTATTTTTTAAGTTCCAATCTCAAGGCTCGCACTCCTTTTGGCTTATCATGTTCCTTCCTACTCAAAGCATCAGCCACAACATTGGCTTTTCCTTTATGGAAGACGATCTCACAATCATAATCGTTAAGTGTTTCCATCCATCGTCTTTGTCTCATATTCGGCTACTTTTGATCAAATATATGCTTCAGGCTTTTATGATTAGTATAAATAGTAAACTTTACACCATATAAGTAATGTCACCATAACTTCAACGCAAAAATTATAGATCCTAACTCGAGATCATGCGTGGTGTAGTTTTTTTTCATGTGTCTTCAATTGCATAGAAGCATAAGCAATAACCTTCTTGTCTTGCATCAATACGCACCCCATACTTGTGTGTGAAGCATCATAGTATACGGTAAAGTTATCTTGATCTTCAAGTAAGGCTAAGATAGGTGCATTTGTCAGTTTCTACTTCAGAGTTTCAAAGGCTTCTTCCTGTTTCGGTCCCCATTCGAACTTAACGGATTTTCAAGTAAGCGAAGTTAAAGGAACGGCTATTTTTGAAAATTTCTGAATGAATCTTCGATAGTAACCAGCTAACCCTAGAAAACTTCTAACTTGTGTCGGGGTCTTTGGTGTTTCCCATTTTGTAATTGCTTCAATCTTCGCCGGATTGACTTGAATACCTTTGTCATTTACGATATGCCCGAGGAATTGGACTCGAGCAGCCATAACTCACACTTCGAGAATTTAGCATAGAGTCTTTCTTTTCTTAACGTTTCGAGTATGAAATGTTAGGAGTAAAGTAGCTTATCGAACCACGCCCACTTTTTCTCATGATATAAGAACTAAATATTTGTAATTATTGATATTGATTGTTGATCTATGAACATTGGTGTTTGGTATTATTGTGCACTCAGTCGGTTTAGGTTTATTTCAATCAGAACGATTAGTTTGCCCGTTTCTATGATACGTGTTCATAGGGTTGTATTAATTGGTTTGAATGTGATACATCATACAATTGTCCTTAGTTGAGTCACACTAGCAAGGACCGTCTGATAACCAGTGTCGTGTGTTAGCGATTGTTGATGCCTAAGGTTTAACTAGTTGTTTAACTAGATTTGATTATTGACAACTAATCTGTTAAATGACATGAGATTGTTGTTTGTTACATACTTGAACACCGGGTGTCATTTGCTTTTGAATTGTTCGAACTTTGATTAATTGCTTGATTAATATTAAAACCAAATCTTTGCTAGTGTGAACAGCACTCATAATCGCTTACTTCATAATGTTAGGAATTAGTTACACATCGCACTGAACATATACTCCTCGTGGTTCGACACCCTACTTACCCTAACTAGTTTAAGGTGATTAGGATATTTGTTTATTATTGTTTTTAACTAGATCACGACAGTCTAGCATCAAGATCTTACCTCAATCGCCGGAAAATGAACATGCGATAGTTGATCACTCCAGAACCATCAACCGCCGCTTGATCTAAACCTTAAGTTTGTCTTCGCCGCTTGTAGGACTTTGAACCATTGTCACCGCTGTCGTATCTTTCGAACTACTATTTTTCATTTGACTAATTTGTTCCCGATTTTCTGGCAACGTATTCCGGCCACCTAAACCATTTCGGCGATTCCAAAACAGGCGAAAATGTCAAAATGATTAAAAATGTTCGTATGAAGGGTAGCAACTCAAGCATTCCGACCACCTGAACTATTCCGGCAAGTTGCCAGTACCTCACCAAGCATCCATCTGAGATAGTTTTGCTACCACTCAACTTGTCTTTGAATTCCAATTAAATATCCTGGTGTCTCAAGTGTAAATTGTAATTGTCAAAAAGGAATTTTAAGCTTGAATTTGAGAATGGTTTCTAAGATGGATGTTATTCCCCGGTTGCTTGGAGAGAGAGAAAGATAGAGAGAGAGAACTTTATTCTATTTTAAAGAGCATGTACATGTAGCTTTAAATTTTGCACATCAAGTAAAAAGACCAAATTGCCCTTTGAGTTAACAGAATAAATTGATAAAGTTAACGATTTGGACGATATTGGCAATGATTGGTAAACGTCAATGGTCCAATTGTAAAATTGAAACTTTTTTTGACGAAAATCACAAATATGATCATACCTCAAGGACGATTTCGACACTTTACTCTTACTAAAGTTTGTTTTTGTATGGGTGGAGATAAGACTGACCTGCAAGCATATTAAGTTGTAACTCATAAGAGGTATTTTGAGGGCAGAGACATATACTAGCACATCTTTTGCTAGTAAAGATATTAAACCGAGTGGAGTGTTGATAGTGTGAGGGGTGTGAACATGTATGCCCTAACCGGAAACAAAGTACACTTGTCTGGGATTCTATAGTTTTATGGTAGCATTAACTTTATTTGTGGGTTGTCAATCTAGAAAGTGGCAGTCTGGGAAACTGGGTATGACCTTAAACCTTACTAGTATTAATGGTGATAATTGGTTGACCTATGATGGCGATTAATGTTTACTTTAGAGTTTTGCTTGAGGGCAAACAAAAAATAAGTGTGGGGATGTAATGTTCGGTTTATTTGTGCATATATTAACCTGTTAACTTAGTCGTTTTACTATTTTAGTTTAGGAACTTTGGTACTTCATACGTGGTTATTGTGTTTCACATCACAGGTACTTAATGCGCTTAATTTGGACCTGTACGAGCACGTAATGAAGACCCGGGATGTCCAGCACGTGAACCGAGGCACTTAAATGGACTTGCTGACTGAAGAGACCCATCGCGTAGCGCGATGGGTGTTGAAGGTGGGGCACCGCGCTACGCGATGCCCTGTAAATGAGACTGTGTTGACTTTTGGTCCATCGCGTAGCGCGATGGACCAGGAGAGGAGACCATCGCGCTACACGATGGTCCCCAGAATCGTGAAAGTTAGGGTTTTATTATATAACACATTTGGACGACCCTAGACGCTATTCTTCACCTTTCAGGCGATTTTCAGAGCAGAAAGGAGAGCCACCATCACTTCCAATCATCTCCAAGCATCATACATGTCCTACCATATCATAACCGAAGCTCGAGAGATGCCGATATGCGACTAGTTCCTTCGAGTCATACTCGGGATGTATAGTTTGTAATCTTTCAGTTATTTTCTCATGTACTAGAACGATTGATTATAATTATCTTGATGTTAACCTATGAGTATTGATGTCTAGTATTATTGTGCACAACGTCAGTTTAGGTTTATTTCGATCAGAACGATTAGTGTGCCTGTTGCTATGATAATTGCTTATAAGATTGTTTTGGCCTGTTAATTGTGAGAAAGCATACGCTTGCCCTTAGTTGAGTCACACTGGCAGGGACCGTTTGATAACCAGTGTCGTGTGTTAGCGAGCGTGGATGCCTAAGGTTTAACCGGTTAGTCAGTCTGTAGTTGACACAGGATAGTTTATCTATTATGTGCATGAGTTTGCTGTTAGTTTGCTTACTTGAATTCCCGAGTGTGATTTGCTTTGTTTGATTGATTGAATACTTGATTAATTATTCGTTTATTATAAAACACAAGCTGTTTGCTAGTGTGGGTGATAGAATTCACTTCATAATGTTAGGAATCAGTTTCATTGCACACTGACCACATACTCCTCGTGGTTCGACACCCTACTTACCCTAGCTTTCTTAGGTGATTAGGAACACTGATTTAATAGTTTTTGACTAGACAACGACAGTCTAGCATCAGATTTGCGAAAGTTTTGTGTGTCTTGATCAACCATTTAATAATTCTCAACAACCTATTGTTGATTGCTAGTATCAACCAAACGTGTATCGGCTTGTGGTTCTCGATCCTCCTTGAGTTCCACCGTTCTACTAGTACCTTCCATAAGGAACTTAGTTTTCATGAACTCGGCCTTTCGAGCAACAAATACCTTTTGCTCGGTTGGGTTGTAGAAATAATATCCCATAGAGTCCTTGGGATATCCTACAAAGATACACTTAGTGGATCAACTTTCAAGTTTGTTTTGGGTGTTGTTCTTGACATAAGCCTCACAACCCCATACCTTTAAATATGATAATGATGGAACCCATCCATTCCATATTTCATAAGGTGTTTTGTCCACTTTTTGGTTGGGGCCATATTTAGAATACCGGCCGCGGAGAGCAAAGCGAAACCCCAAAATGATAGAGGCAATGTGCTTCTAGCCATCATAGATCGAAGCATATCCAATAGAGTTCGATTCCTCCTTTCGGACACACCATTATGTTGTGGTGTTCCGGGTGGAGTAAGTTGTGAGATGATCCCACAACTCCTAAGATGATCTCGGAAAGCATCACTTAGGTATTCACCTCCTCTATCCGAACGAAGTACTTTGATGGTTTTATCGAGTTGATTTTGTACTTCATTTTGGAAGACTTTGAACATTTCAAAGGCTTCATCTTTGTGGCTTAACAAGTACACATACCCATAACGACTATAATCGTTGATAAAAGTAATGAAGTATCTTTCACCATTCCTTGTCATTGTCTTAAAAGGACCACATACATCCGAATGTATGATGCCCAATAAGTTTTTTGCCCCTTCATTTGTTCCACTAAAGGGGTCCTCGGTCATTTTCCCAAGTAAACAAGACTCACACTTATCAAATGAATCATCTTCACTTGATTCCAAAAGACCATTCTTTTGAAGTGTATGTATGCGGTCTTTGTTTATGTGACCAAGGCGACAATGCCAAAGATAGGTCTTACTCAAATCCATTTTGAGTTTCTTGGTGCTTGATTGGTACAACATGTTATCATAGGATGTGTTATCATGAACTAGTTCATAAATGCCATTAGACGACATTGCTTTAAAATAAAAGAAATCATTCATGAAAACACAAATACCATTGTCCATAAACTTAAAATCATAACCATATTGTCTTAACAAAGAAACGGAGATAATGTTCCTAGTCAAATTAGGAGCATACAAAATATCTTTCAAAATAACTTCCAAACCATTTGGAAGGTTCAATGTGTAGTCTCCTCGGGCTTCGACAACAACCTTTGCTCCGTTGCCCATGAAGAGACTAATATCTCCTTTCTTGAATCCTTCATTTCCCTTGAACCCCTGCAATGAATTGCAAATATGAGTTCCACATCCGGTATCCAATACCCATGAGTTAGAGGAAATAAGATTAAGATCAATATGAATCATGAAAGTTGTACCCGAGGATTGCCCCGCATCCCTCTTAGCTTTCAACTCTTTGAGATAGGTTGAACAATTCCTCATCCAATGCCCTATCTCCCCACATCCAAAACACGGATCCTCCGAGCTAACCTTTAGCTTCTTCGGTTTGGGTGGTTCCACTTTAGCCTTTCCCTTGACTTGTCCCTTACCTTTGGCAACCTTTGCCTTAGGTTCCGGGTGATGCCTTTTCTTATTGCCTCCCTCTTTGATCGTGAGAACGGGTAAAACCTTTTTACCCATTCCCGTCTCGGTCGTTTTAAGCATTGCATGAAGCTCACCAATGCTCTTGTCCCACCCATTCATGTTATAATTCATAACAAATGTCTCAAACCTTTTGGTTAGGCCATTTAGGATCAAATCCGTGGCTAACTCGTTTGAGACGCGACAATTAAGGTGCTCGAGACGATCAATGTGGCTTTTCATCTTAAGTACATAAGATGAAACCGATTGGGTTTCTTCCATACGACATGCATGAAGCATGTGTAAGGAACGTTTCCTTAAGTTGGGTGATCATATCGTATGCCCCATGAAGTTCAAAATCTTTTTGAATCTCGGGAATCATAGTTCCCAACATGAGGCAAGAAACTTGCACCGAATCCTCATTGTGCTTAACCCAATTGTTATGGTCTTCGGCATCGTCAATGCTAGGTTCATCGGGAATAGGATCTTCTAATACGTAGTATTTCTTTTCTTGCTTGAGAACGATTCTCAAGTTTCGATACCAATCCATAAAGTTGGTATAGTTAAGACGATCCTTGTCGAGAATAGATCTTAGTGATAGCTTGTTTACGGGTGGAATAATAACGTTAGGTGGATTGTTGATTGCAGCCATCTACAAATATATCAAAGCTCAATTTTAGTATTTTCGATATCAATTATTTTAATCGTTAATACCCTTTTTATGTCTCCAAGACAATTAATGATTAAAATTGTAAGGCCCCGAACCCCGGGAACCCCACAGTTGGTAATCATACAAACACTTATAAAAATGTTTAAACTAAAAAAAAATCAATCTTTCCATTAAGCAACCAATTTCAGAGTAAAATTTAGCAGAAAACGTAAATAATAAAATAAATTCCCAAAACCCGAGAATTTTGCCTAAAACCAACATAATTATCTGTAATAAAAATTTTTAAAAATAAATGTTTAATAATAAAATCTTCAAATCCCGTATGCCCTTCACCGTCCAAGTAGCTTCGTGCACGTCCAAGCGATAAGGCATCATCCTCCTAACCTGAAACTCATACTAACATGCACACAAAGTGAGCTTAAGCTGAGTGAGTTCAAGTTTTAAATAAGTAACAAAAGTCTTAATAATCATTCCAATGGTTTTAAAACTGTAAACGGAAATACATCAGTTAGGTCACCACATTCAATAAATAATCATCCTTACGTATGAACATCTCTATACGTTCATTCCTATATATATAAATATATATATATATAACATTCAATAATAACATTCAGGGCCGAGAAAACGTACAACCCAAACTCGTAACATTCAACGCATGCAAACACAAAGTAGGCATACCCAACATTCAGTAGTCGAGACGACTACAACATTCGCCAAATATTGGTCATTCTATAATATATATATATATATATATATATATATACATACACACATTCTTTAACATTCCAATGCCTACCAATACTAGCAAGCCTATGCAAAATAGTTTAAACATTTCATCAAGCAAAATCGCTTAGGTATGCATGCTAGCCCAAAACTTAAAAAGAGTTAAACGGGGCATCAAGAACTCACCTGGGGTCAACCAAACACCGGCAAAGGGCTAAGGACTACCTAAGTACTTACTCACAAGCAAGGGCCTGTAAATTTCACGCAACGCGTCACTAAACTGGACCGTAAGAACACACTTGCCTAATGGGCCGTTCAAGCCCAACACTTTGGCCCGAGGCCCAACAACTTGGCCCGGGGCCCAACCCATACCCAATTACTTTACCTCAGCCCCTAAAACCTTTCAAGTAACCAAATCCACCCTACGATTATGGTCAGGGTTAACCATGATGCACAACTCACCCGCCGGTAATCAAATTGAGTCGAATACGCACGTAATAAATCTTAAAAGCAAATGTCAAATGAATCAGCCCCAAATGGACCAAATTCCCATTTTAACCTTTTCATACATCATAATTATGTCACCCGAGTTGATAGGGTTGACGGTTCCTTTTTACAACTCTCAATTTAACATTTAAACGAAAATTCGCACACCGCCGACTCGATTGACCAATCACCAACCAAAACAGCCCCGAGTATCAAAAAAAATAATTTTCCCACAGCCCTTAAACTCCCCTAGGGCCAAGAAAACTGATTCGGTTGGTCATCCAATCGATTAACGCATCAAACTCAACAATTGACAATTCTACACCCGATAAACCCTAGTTTTCGAACTAAAATAGATTGACCGACCTAAACACCTCCAATGGCCACGAAATTATAATATGATGCAAATGCCATACCTAGGAATCTTTCAACACCAGAAACTCTAATTTTTATCCACGGGAAGTGGGTCAATTGCACTTTAGCTGAAATCTGTCCAACGAAAAGTATCGGTAAAATTGAGCATCAAAACGATTAGGGGTGAACGAAAAGAGTGTTGGGGATTATAGTACATACCTTGAACTACCTCTAGGAGCTAGGAATTGATCAAAAAGTCGAAGCAAGGAAGGGGGGAGGGCTGTTCTTCGGCCGATTGCTACTGGGGGGGCTAGGGTTAGGTTAATTGTTTTATGATATAAATAAAATAGTTACATCCAAGTCCCTCCAATTTGAAGTGTAAGGCAAAATGGAAAGAAAAGTTAGGTTCTTTAACATACCAGGATGACGTAAAGGCTTTCGAGAAACATCGGATAAATCCCGAGAATTATACATACTCTACAAGCTTTAATTCTTGAAACCGGAATTAACGGGCGTTACAAAAATCTAGAACCCAACGTTACATTCAAATAGTAGTTAGGTGACCTTTATCCCACTATTTAAATTAACAAGGCAGTCAACATTTGACGATTGCAACCCTTTGCAACTTCTAGTTTTATGGGATCGGTTAAGCATCTCATGCTTAGATGGCATGTTTAATCTCATCAACACCATTGTACGTCATGCTTCGGTGACCCTATTCACATGGTTTCCAATTTAAGTCGTCTTACTTACACACACGTGTGAATTTACACATACAAGTGGTTGGATGACCTTTATCCCACAAATATGGCAAACCCACCTCAACTCACAAGTTTCCTCTAATGCGGTTAGGTGACCTTTATCCCACACCGAGTTCCCAAGTGATTCGAGTGTCGTATAAAAGGATGGTGTTCAACTTATTTTTATAAAAGGGATTTTAGTTTTCTAAATTCTAGATTGGAAAACTTTTTATGTACCTTTCATTTGCATGCATTCAAATGTATGGTACTTAGTTGAAAAACCCATTTTCAAAGTTCCTATTAATAAAACCCATTTTATTATGAAATAATTAGCCTTTAATAAAACCAATTTTTATTACATAACGATTTCTAAGGAACCAATTTTATGCTAGTTGATTTTAAGTTGTTAGCAAACCACATTGCAATAACACAAACAAAAGTAAATCAACCATGCAAGCATAAAACATACACAACCACAAGTTCATAACCATAGCCTCCTAATGTTGACCACACTTGTTGACCGAAGACAAGTGTGCAAAAAGTCTCTCCTAAGGGACTCAAAAGGACACGAGCTTGTGTCGGTGAACTCCCACTTGATCCCGCATCCAAATGCTCCAAGTGTTCACCCGTGTGTTGTGGTCTCCTTCATTTTATTTGGGGCTCCTTCCTTGCATCTTCTTTTACAAAAATATATCCTAACACATTTTTCTCTAGTAAAAGAAATGCATCTAATCTACTTATTATTACAAACCAATTGAAAGAATAAATAGATTACAAACCCAAATAAATATTACAACCATATAGAATGAACAAACAATCAACACAAACATTCAACCAAACACAAGGCCATGGCTAGGTTATGAGCATCTATTACATATCCAAATATGCAATAACACAAGACCCAAAATGGTTCCCCTTGACCCTTGAAACTTTCGGCCAAAACAAACAAAAACCGAAAGTTCTGGGTTTTGTCCAAACAATACAATTAATCATCCAAATGACTTAGTTTTTCAAGATTACCACATGCATGTAAAGTATAACCTTAAAAACCATGGGGTAACCAAAACCCCCAAAATTTTCGGCCATATGGTAAAACCCCACCATAAACCCGAAAATTTTTGGGTCTAATGAAGCATGTATCCATATAAGCGGCTCTTGATGCCATTGTTGGGTTTTAACAAGATTATCAAAGTGATAAAATCCCTATTTTACCAAAAACACAGCGGAAATTAGTTTTAAATCTTGTTAATTTGATATGTATAAAACCTATTTTTCACATGCAAAACCCAAACCCGGATCCAAATACGAAATACATACTATCAAACACATGCATGACACTAAAAGTTCATGCATGTAAGACTACCTTTCAAGAGAACAAATCCGGGTGAAGAAGGAGATGATGGAAGAGCAAGAACTTCAAACGGAAGATCCTCAAGCTTGCATACCCCAAGCCTCCGACAATACACCACTTCTAGTTAGGATTTTCACTTGAAAAACTCCTCTTCCTTACCTTTGATCTTGGCCGAATCCAAGAGAGAAGAGAGGAAGAGTTGAGAGAGTTTTGTGTCTTGTGTGTAATAGTCTATTGTGTGAGAGAAAGAGAGTTGGGTAAGTTATGAAAGGCACCACCCAAGGCATCCAATCACATCTCTTGCATGCACCCACTAAGTTTGTTATAATAATAAAATAAGACAAGGAGAGGGGGGGCCTTTTCTTTCCTTTCTTGTTTTTATTATTTGCAATGTTTCCAAATATACCATTGTGTAACATAACTTGTATTGTGTCATACCTTGTATTGTGCCATACCTTGTATTGTGTCATACACAATGACACATTATAGGTAACATGCTCAACATATTGTTACTTAACCCTCTTATACAACAATATTTTCTCAAAGCATAAATCATTCATATGATTTATTTATTTCACAAGTACATTTTATTTAGGAACCCCTTTCCAAATAACTCAAGTGTTAATATTCATTTGTTATGATCATATCATATATAAACAAATATTATTGGTGTTTGTCTAGCTTGTTATTGGGTATGACCCGACTTGGATCATGATGTACTAGCCACATCAATAAAAAATATGTGTCTTGGGCATAACGAGTCTAACATATACCACCTTGATATTAATAACTACCAACCCTTTTAAAAATATAGAGTAAAGTGCTCTTTTTGTCTTTGTGGTTTGGCAAATAATGCGAATTTAGTCCAAAAAGTTTATTTTTTGCATATGGACCATCCATGTTTTTCAATTCTTGCCAATTACATTCACATCACTAACCCTATTAAATTTAATTGTTAAGTCAGGAATAGACATGTCTTTTCACTCTTTCGTTATTATAAGAGTATACTGCTAAAATTGTCCCTGAGGTTTGGTCACATTTGTGAATTTCGTCCAAAAATATTTTTTTTCGCAATTAGAGCCTCGATTTTTCCCAGCCTTTGCCAATTTCGTCCAAATTTTTAACTCGGTCTAAATTCAACGTTAACAGGGGTGTTACTGTCCTTTTACATGTTTGTTTACATTATTATTATTATTATTATTATTATTATTATTATTATTATTATTATTATTATTATTATTATTATTATTATGTGTTTGTTCGATGACATATATAACATCTCACGATTCCTATGTTTGAATCCAATATAGTATCCGTTTGTTTATTCTTCTTGATTTTTAGTCATATAAAGGGTTTAGCTCAGTGTAATAATAATAATAATAATAATAATAATAATAATAATAATAATAATAATAATAATAATAATAATAATAATAATGTAAACAAACATGTAAAAGGACAAATACACCCCTGAGATAACGTTGAATTTAGACCGAGTTAAGAATTTGGACGAAATTGGCAACGGTTAGGAAACATCGAGAGTAATGCGAAAAAAATATCTTTGGACGAAATTCGCAAATATGACCAAACCTCAGGGACGATTTTGGCGCTTTACTCTTATAATAAATAAAGAGTGAAAAGACATGTCTACCCCTGACTTAACTATTAAATTTAACAAGATTAGTGATTTGGATATAATTGACAAAAATTAGAAAAGATATATGGTCCATATGCAAAAAATAAAGTTTTTGAACTAGATCCACATTATTTGTCAAACCCCAAAACGAAAACTTTACTCAAAAATATATATTGTATGTGTAGAGTGTCTAATTTCTGGCTCTTGAATTCATGCTTACGGACCTGTCTCCCTTCAAACATTTTTTTAAGTTTTTAGCCCATCACTTGTATCCTTTTATTCATGTTTATAAATGTTAAATAAAATCCATATTTAATATTATTTATGTGTGAAAATATATAAAAAAAAATTTTAGAACATATTTCACTAGCAGAAACAAAAAGGGCCTTAATATGCTTATTTATTTATTTATGCTTATTTCGGTCATTAATGATCGAGTTATTAAATATTAAATGTTAACACTTTATAAATAACCATCTTAAAATCTAGACAGAATTACAAATTTTGTCCTTTAAAATAAGACGAAATACGGTTCGTGTCCTTTTCTAAGTTTCCTTGCAGGCGGTGTACTTTAAACTTTTTTTTCCTACAAGTTATGTCCTTTACGCTAACTGGGTTAGAAAAACTCTGTTAAATCCCATCACGTGAGAAGCATGTGAGGGTAGTTTTGTCTTTTTGCTTACCTGCAACTTCTTCTTCTTCTTCTGTTTCTCCATCTTCTTCTTCCTCTGTTAAATCCCAATTTCATCACCATACCTCCCACTCTTCTTCTCCATCTTCTTAACCATCTACTCCTCCGCCCACTTCCTCCTCTTCCGCCACTGGACCACCACCCTCCGCCCAATCGCCGCCAGCTGTCTCATCTCACTTCTCTCTCTATGTTCTACCACACCATCACCATAACCACTCCTCAAACACCATCACCACCGCCACCATAGCTCCGCCACCAGCCCCAAATTACACAAATCCACATTTCCATAATCAAATCTTAAATGCCATAAAACACATAACTTTCATATAAGATTTCGAAATCTCAAAAAAAAAACCTGAACTTGAAGATGATAAAGGGTATGTATGATGGAATGAACATAATTCAAAACCCTCACAAAACCCTGAAGAATAATAACAAAACTCACAGAGGCATTTTAACAAACACCTGGTGGACACCATAATCAGTGACCAATAAACAACACACCAATTTCACCATATAAACCAAATTCCCACCAAAATTCACCACGTCAGATCGCACCAAATTCAATTATAATAATAATAATATCATTACCCCAACACATTCCTTCAAATTCATCGATTCATCTTTATTATATCGTCGGAATCCAAATTCAACCTTCTCTTGTTTCAAATCCTCAAAACGACGACGTACAACAATAATCTTAACAATAATAATACCAATATATGAACAATTAACAGCAATAATAATAATAATAATAATAATAATAATAATAATAATGTTGTTAATTAATAATAAGAAAAACCCTCAGAAGGGCTTAAACCCCCCAGCAGTTTATACCAATTGATTGGTATTGTTTTCGTGTAATTTGGGGCTGGTGGCGGAGCTATGGTGGCGGTGGTGATGGTGTTTGAGGAGTGGTTATGGTGATGGTGTGGTAGAACATGGAGAGAGAAGTGAGATGAGGCAGCTGGCGGCGATTGGGCGGAGGGTGGTGGTCCAGTGGCATCTCTGGGGCAGCTGGTGATTTTCGTTGTCGGAGAAGAAGTGAGATGAGGCAGCTGGTGATTTTAATTGTCGGAGAAGACGGTGTCGGTGGGCTGGTGATTTTCGTTGTCGGAGAAGACGGTCCCATATGGAGAGAAGTGAGATGAGGCAGCTGGTGATTTTCGTTGTCGGAGAAGACGGTGTCGGTGGGCTTGCCAGAGATGCAGCTTGGTGGGAGGTATGGTGATGAAATTGGGATTTAACAGAGGAAGAAGAAGATGGAGAAACAGAAGAAGAAGAAGAAGAAGGGTAAGCAAAAAGACAAAACTACCCTCACATGCTTCTCACGTGATGGGATTTAACAGAGTTTTTCTAACCCAGTTAGCGTAAAGGACATAACTTGTAGGAAAAAAAAGTTTAAAGTACACCGCCTGCAAGGAAACTTAGAAAAGGACACGAACCGTAATTCGTCTTATTTAAAAGGACAAAATTTGTAATTCTGTCGATTTTAAATAATCATTTTTTTAAAACAATTAAATGGGTTAATGTGTGCACCCGTTCATTAAACATGTGCTCGGGTTATGAGGTTATCCCCTTTATTAATAATTGTGTTTGGGTTGACTTGATCATTAAAGTATTATAAACTGGTCAATTCAAAATATGTTTTTGTTATCATGTCGTGTTTCGGATTATGTCAAGAATTTTCACCCTTGTCGAAAACAAAGCTTTTACAATAAAGAAGAGTATCATATAACTATAATGTTGATGCTTGAATATTATAAAATATAAATTAATACTTGACAAACATATCTGTGTCTTGAAATTTTGTGACTACAATATATAACATATATTAATTAGTTTCCCCCTTTTGTTTTCTATATGGACTGTAGATGGATCATCATCTATAGTTTTGTAGGCCTTCAATTACCGTACAAATATCAATTCAACTCCAAGAATCTCCTTTTTCAAACTAAGATTTTGCTCCACTGTTTCATGCAAATAGAATGCCATGGCTATGGACTACTTTTCATGCACTATGTACAACCATCTTATTTCAATATTTTGTGTGCTATACATATATTGTACAACATTTTTATGTGACTTGTCATATCATATAGAAAATAAAGCAAACTTTGCAGTCAAATTATCAGTTTGACAACCCCATTTGTCTCTGTGCTCCTATCATCTATACCAAATACACTCACATACATACATATATGATATATGTTAATATGTATATGTGTATACACATCTACCTATATATACATATGTACACATAGCACCACCATTAATTCCTAACTGTCTTTGAAATGGCTAGAAGAACTTGGTTGTTCATCATTGTTTGGCATGTATTCATGAGTTGTGTATGTGCAAGAAATATGCATTTTGCACCTTCAAATAATCAAGGTTGTGTCATTATTATTATTATTATTATTATTATTATTATTATTATTATTATTGGATTTTGTAGCATACAATAAAATATAAAAAAAAACACAATAATTCTAACTTTGTCATCATTTTACAGCCCAGATTTTGCAACCTCCTAGGGCTCCTATTGACATGCAAGAGGTATGTGAAATGATCTAAGGTGGCGAAACGGGTTGAATAATGGGTCAATTAAAACTTTAGACCCTTTAGAGCATTCTCATCCAACCCCTCAGTTTATGTGAGGGGTGTTTTTATAATTTAGTGAGTGATTTTGGGTGTTGTGAGTGAAGAGTTTTTATATTTTAGAAAAAACAGTGATTTTTCTGTATATTTGAAAAGTTACTGTTCACCCTCTATTTTTTTAATATTTTTTAAAAGTGGTTGTGAATGAGAGAAAGAGAAAAGTTAATAATAAGGTATAAAAAAGTATTATTTAATTGCAATGAAGAGATAAAATATAGTGAGTTTTAGTGTAATTTTTGGTTTATGAATAAAGGGTTGGATGAGAATGCTCTTAGAGCATTCTTAACCCATTCCCTACCCTATATATATATATATATATATATATCATATAATTACAATACAAATTACTGTTTTTTCTCTCTTTTGTTTAATTAAATAATACTTGTTATACCTTTATCATTATCTTTTCTCTTTCCTCCACTCACATCTACTTTTTAAAATATTAAAAATTATAGGGTATGAATAGTGAATCCTCAAATTTAATTTTCTCATATAACATTTTCTCTCTCCTCTACTCATAACCATACCATATAATTTACAAATCCTCCTCAAATATTTTAAGGGAATGGGCTGAGAATGCTCTTAAACTAACTTTATTTGCAACACAACTCAATCTAATTTTTTAATAAACAACTAATTTTTTTCTCTTCCATCTATACAACCCAACCTAACAATACTTTTTATTTTTATTCATAACCCAACCCAAACCAATTATTTTAATTCATATATATCTTATTAGGTTTTAGTTTATTCAATAAAAGTTATTAAAACTAATAAAAATGTTAAAGAATATTATTTTAAGTATAAAAAATTATTTAAAAGGATAACATTATAATTCTATAAAAAAATCTTTGAATTTTTATAGGTATTAACAAAACAATATTTTACATATAACACTATTAAAAAATACATATATTTAAAAGTGCTCCGTTTTTAATAAATTTTATATCAAAATGTTCACAAAAAAACTAAACAAGACTGTGTTTTTATATTTTTAAAATAGCTAATAATATACATTATTAAATAAAAATCAAGTCATATAAAAAACAAATTGTTTGAAAGAAAGGAAAAAAAGAATATTTAATTAAAAAGTGGGTTGTGACCCGGGTTATGGGGTAAAAAGAAGTTAATCTCTTTCTTTATTTCTTGAATAGTGCCATGACCCCCTATAAGGTCACCAATAAAGTTAGTCTTAGTGCCGGTTGAGTCGAGTGGGTTGACCCATAAGAATTTATTTTGTCTTATTATTTGAACTCTACAAATAATTAATATGTTGGGGGGTTTTATACAAAATCTATAAAATTTTATATAGATAATCATTATTATTATAATAGTATGTGTGTAATATATATATATATATATAGAGAGAGAGAGAGAGAGAGAGTTAGGTTGAAATAAAAATCCACTTGAGTTGTGAAAATTCTAGATGTAACATCATATATTACATTTGTAAAATAAACAAAAAAAAACGATGTTACATAGAGTTTTCACAACTCAAGTGGGTTTTCATTCTATACTTCTCTCTCTCTCTCTTTCTATATATATATATATATATACAGTAGAAACTCGATAAATTAGTACTCGATTATTTAATAAACTCTCTAAGATAATATTTTTTGCCGGTCCCGACTCGGTGATAGGGTGCTAAATTAATAATTCGCTAAAATTATAAGATAATACATTTGTGATAATTTCTTTAGACCCCATATAAAATATAAATTAACAATTCCTTATATATAGCATATTACATGAATGATTTATGAAGGTTTCTTGAAAAATGACTCAATTGTCTTTTGTTTTTTGTTGAAATCAATTTCCCCTTGAATCTCGTCTCTAATTTTCCTTAGCATGGTAAGAACTTCTGGTGTTGTTTTCTCATAGCTCAACAAGAAATTGTTCAATGTAATTGCCACTTTAATAGCTTCGTTTCGCGAAGGGGGTTCCATTGTAGAACTTTCATCATCTTCTTCATCGATATCATCTTTATTAATTCCAACAACGCTTTCAATAATTTCTTCATCAGTCAAAAACTATGCAACTACATTTTCTTCTGGGTGAGTCAGAACATTCTACTATAAATTAATAAAATATTAATTAATATATAAATTAATAATTATTAATTTATCGATTAATTAATAACTCTTTTAATTAATAAATTTTGGTGGTCCCAAATGTATTATTTTATAGAGTTTCTACTGTATAGGGTTAGGTTAGAATAAAAACCCATTTGAGTTGTGAAAACTCTAGAAACTCATTCTCAACCATATGTTTTTAATTAAAGATTAAATATTATGGTCCCCAAATGTAAACACTTTCTCTCTCCTGAAAACATATATAAAAATTAGTAAAAAAATAGCAAAACATTTTTTTTTTATGTTTTTGATGTTTTGTATTAAATGTAACAATATATATTACATGTAACAAAAAAATGATGTTACATAGGGTTTTCACAAGTCAAGTGGGTTTTCATTATATACTTTTCCTATATATATATATATAAGGGTGGGATCAAGTGAAAACTCCTCTTAAAGAGAAAACTTGAAAACTCCTAAAAACACCTAAAAACTATTTTTAACTTTTTTTAAAAATATTTTTTGAAGTTTCTGTTTTTTCCATTATTCTTATATTTGTTATTAGTTCCAAAAAAAAAACAAAAAAAAAAAAACAACCCTTGTTAGAAATCTCGTCGGTGTAGTGCACATGTGTAATGGTGTGCATTGCATGTATGCAAAAGTGTTTGTATTGCATAGTATACAACACTATTGCACATATTTGATACACACTATTGTATATATGAAATATAAGACTAATACGCACATCGATTACACATTAGTACGTATGTGTAATACAACATTAACGCACATGTGCACAACATCGACTTTTATTTTATTATTATTTTTTTCCATATAATACAACACTATTACACATATACAATACACAAATATTGAATATATACAACTAAACACTATTGAACTTAAAATGCATAGTAATACAACGGTGTCGTACAGTAATACGTATGTGTATTACAGCAGCTTTTTTTTAATTTTTTTTATTTTTTATTTTTTTCGAGTGAAAGGGACCAAAATATAAGAATAATGGCAAAAACGGAAATTTGAAAATATTTTTTTATATTTAATTAAAAATAATTCTTTAGGGGTTTTTAAGTTTTCTTCCTAAAGGTAAGTTTTCTCTTGATCATCTCCCTATATATATATATATAGGGAGATGATCAAGAGAAAACTTACCTTTAGGAAGAAAACTTAAAAACCCCTAAAGAATTATTTTTAACTTTTTTTAAAAATTTTTTAAAAATAAAAAATTCCTAAAAAATAGGGGTGAGATCTATTGAAAACTCCTTTTAAAAAGAAAACTTAAAAATTCCTAAAAAATATTTTTAACTTTTTTTAAAAATTTTTTTTGAAGTTTCTTTTTCTTCCATTATTCTTATATGTTGTTATTGGTTAAAAAAAACTTGTAGGTTACCTCATCGGTATAGTGCGTATGTATAATAGTGTGCATTGCATATATACAAAAGTGTTTGTATTGCATAGAATACAACACTATTGCACATATTTGATACACGCTATTGTATATATGCAATATAAGACTAATACACACATCGAATACACATTAGTACGTATGTGTAATACAACATTAACGCACATGTGCACCACATCGACTTTTATTTTATTATTATTTTTTTCCATATAATACAACACTACTACACTTTACAATACACAAATATTGAATATATACAATAAAACACTATTAAACTCAAAAATACATAGTAATACACATGCGTTAATACAACGGTATCGCACAGTAATACGTATGTGCATTACAGCGGTGTTTTTTTATTTTTATTTTTTTTTATTTTTTTCGAGTGAAATATAAGAAAATATAAGAATAATGGCTAAAACAGAATTTTGAAAATATTTTTTTATTTTTTATTAAAAATAATTCTTTAGAAAATTTTAAGTTTTCTCTCTAAAGGTGAGTTTTCTCTTAATCCTCTCCCTATATATATATATATATATGATTTGATGGGGCTATAACACCACTAAAATGAAAATCGCCTCTTTGTTGATGTGGCGTCACATGTTAGAAATCACCCTCATTTTGTAGCTCTCAACTATAAATAGTCTTATAAACATTGTATCATAATAAATTACTATAGAACTTTGAAAATGTGTAACGTTTTTTTTATTTAAAATTAGTAATGTATTGAGCGCCTTACTGCTAAAATAATATTGTGAATATAATTTAAGATTTTGGTGACTAGAATTGTTTCTTAAACTTTATTTAATAAGTTATTCATGAAATTTATTATCTTTTAGTGGTTGTAATAAAATTGTGAAATTTAAAAAACTAGGGATTTGGTAGCAGAGCAAGAGAAGAGGAGGTGCTAAGTAGACTTGGGTCAAGACCACCAAGATGTGAGCACAAGTGTAGAGGGTGTGCACCATGTAACCCAACTCAAGTCCCTACTGTCCATTTTGGTCCACAATATGCCAACTATGAGCCTGAAGGCTGGAAATGCAAGTGTGGTTCTGGTTTTTATAGTCCTTAATTTCATAATTACCCATTTGTAATGTGCACAACTTTCTTTCTATTATTAATATGTGACAATTGTTTATTTAGTCTGTTGCACAATATTTTTAGATGCATAAATAACATACAAAAAATATTATAAAAAATATAAGATAACACCATTAAGTTGATTTTATATTAAACTTTAATTTTTAAAGTTCTTTCTCTTATGTTTTTTTCTGGTCACTAAGAGCATTCCTAACCCATTTCCTATCCTATATCCATATATATCATATAATTACACTAAATTACTGATTTTTCTTTCTTCTGTTTAATTAAATAATACTTTTTATATCTTTATCATTATCTTTTCTTTTTCCACTCACATCCACTTTTCAAAAATATTAAAAACTTATAGGGTGGGCATGAATAGTGAATCCTTAAATTTAACTTTCCCATATAACATTTGGGAAAATTCTCAAAATAGCCTCTTTTAGAGAGAGAGTCCCCAAAATAGCCTTTTTTTCTCAAAATTTTTTAGAATTTGGAGTTTACAGACGCATTGGGAAAAGATAAAAATAAAGAGGGAGCAGGCCAAATTTCAAAGGAAAGTTAGGTATGAGACGAGATTTGGGGAAATAATGAAGGTAAAGTCTAGATTTTTTTGTAATCTTTGAGCAAAAGTTCAGATTTTTCCAAAACTTTTTTTTTTTCAAAAAACCGTCTTGAGAGACTATTTTTTTACGTTTCATACCTTTCCCGTCCATATTTTCAAATTATTGGAAAAATATATATTTTACAATTATAACCCTGAAATACCACCACCACCTTGAATCACCACCATCACCGACGCCGTCGGCCCCACCAACCACGGTCCCATCCTCTTCCTCCACTTCGGGTCCCACAAGGTCCTGTTAATCTCCTCTCCCACCGTAGCCAAAGAATGCTTCACCAAAAACGACATCGTTTTCGTCCCTCGCCTTCTCGCCGACAAGATCCTCGACTACAACTACACCAGCTTTGGGTGGGCCCCGTACGGTGCCCACTGGCGTAACCTTCGCCGGATATCCACCGTCGAAATATTATATTCTCACCGCTTAAACGAGTTCCACGACATACGTGCGGATGAAGCAAGACTTTTAATCCAAAAGCTGACGTCAGCATGCGGTGAGAATGATCCAGTGATCAATATATGCAGCGGTGCAGCGGTGGTGGTGATGGGGTGGGGGTGACGGCGGCTATGGTGCAGCGGTGGTGGAGGTGGCTATGGTGGTAGTGACGATGGTGGTGATGGGGTGGGGCCGACGGTGACGGTGATGGTGGTGGTTCAAGGTGGTGGTGATGGTGGTTCAAGGTGGTGGTGGTGGTTCAAGGGTATAATTGTAAAAAATATATTTTTCCAAGAATTTGAAAATATGGATGGGAAAGATAGGAAACATAAAAAAGCAGTCTCTCAAGACGGTTTTTTGAAAAAAAAAATTTTGGAAAAATCTGAACTTTTGCTCTAAGATTACAAAAAAATTTGGACTTTACCTTCATTATTTCCCCAAATCTCGTCTCCTATCTAACTTTCCTTCGAAATTTGGCATGCTCCCTCTTTATTTTTGTATTTTCCCAATGCATCTTAATAGTCCAAATTCTAAAAATTTTGAGGAAAAAAGGGCTATTTTGGGGACTCTCTCTAAAAGGGGCTATTTTAGAAATTTTTCCTATAACATTTTCTCTCTTCTCTACTCACAACCACGTACTTTATGATTTACAAATCTCCATCAAATATATTAAGGAGATGCTCCCATTGGATGGAGCTTTTTCGGTCGGTTGGTTATAAACTAATATAAAAATAAAAACTAAATTAATTGACTCAGCCTGTTTGATGGACCGACTATTAGTCGGTTGGTGCTATGACACAACAAAATTTTGCATGCCATACTTAAAATTCTAATTGAATAATTAATTATATAATATTTTTGGATAATGCTCATCTAAAAGAACATAATCTTATCTTACTTAAAAAAAAAATAAAAAAAATACCAAAATTCATAAAAAAATTTATATGTTTATAGAGTATAATGTTAACATATTTTTATACTACTTCCATCACTTCCGATTCTCTATTTATAATCTTTTTCAATTTCTTATTTTCAATTATGGTGAGAATCACACGCATTCATTCATTTTGCTTTCGATATATTTGTGTCTCTTGCCCCGATGTTGCTACGTTTCTGAAAAGAGTTTAGCGGGTCATGCACAGCAACTCAACGACGCCGAA
This sequence comes from Bidens hawaiensis, assembly GCF_021521415.1. Lineage (NCBI taxonomy): Eukaryota > Viridiplantae > Streptophyta > Magnoliopsida > Asterales > Asteraceae > Bidens > Bidens hawaiensis. The sequence continues at coordinate 941,911 of NW_027491434.1, forward strand.
GAACGCTAACTGTCTCTATATTCAGTAGGATTGGTTTTGCTATTCAAAAGGGGGTAGCGGCGCAGCTTGTTGCCCGCTTACCTGTCTCTATATTGTAATTTGATCCTTTTATTTGCTAGCATATTAATATTTGACGTTAAAAAAAATTGTGGATTTAAATTTTTATTTCGACCTTGATAATTCGGAAGATTATTTGAATGTTCAATTTATTTTTCTATTTTTAATACAATAAAAACTGATAATGTATATTTATTCAATAAAAATTTAGTTTAGTCGGGTTATGAATGCGAGTGATCTAAAGGGCTTATTTGAAAACCAAAAAGGTGTTAGTGTTATGTTGTTCATGATCTTAAACCACAAGCCATCTGTAAGTACTTATCTTTAATCCATCTTAAGCTCTTTTTAATTGAACCTTTGACTTTTCCTTCCATTGTATAAGCCTTGTAGCTAGCAACCCTTTTCTTCCTTTTCAATTCTGGGTCACTAAAGCTCCAATCTTTTGACGTTGACCGGTTTGTTGACTTTCGGTTACATTTTGGATTGTTGTGATCCATTTGGGTTTGAGAAGATATTGCATTAGAAGCTCTATAACATCTAAACTCTTGAGGATTTGTGTTGTTGTAAGGTTGTATGTGCCTTCCTTTTTCATTGTAGGATTTGGATCTCCAATCTTCCATAGGCTTTAAAAGATTATAGTGGTTTTTAGTTACAAATAAAACGAGTTATTGTATGTAATTAAGTTATTTAATGGCCACCTAAAGAAACGGCATCTCTTTAATGACACAGTTATAGTCAGTTCAAACGGTGAAACAATCAATTTTTGTGTTCACTGTGAACAAACAAATCATTCGGCTCTGAGAAACTTATTCAAAATAAAGTTCCAGATCGGAAACAAAGTTTGCATGAGCTTCAGAGTTTTAGCATGGCATCCGTGTGCGCGAGTCAGAAGCTTACACAAGTTCAAATTTTTCTAATTCATCCAAACATTTGTACCATTATGGGAAGAGGTGGAAATGAGCTTTCCAAGCAGATCTTGACACATTATTCCTAAAAGATTTGTTCACCAACTATGTGGATAGCTTTTTCACAATATTAGTTCCTCCTTCTAAGTTCTATTTTAATTGTATTACTTAAAAGAGTATAATATCTTATACACCTTATATATCTCTATACAAGTTCTCATCACAAACTTCAAAATAATCAAATTGTGTCTCTCTAATATATTGAAATAATTGAAATTTATAAATTATTTTCTTTTTTACAAATTATCGATATTTTTATTGTTTTTATAGTTTCCTTTACTTCACTCATGTTAAATTATTTAGACGTTACCACTCAACGCTAAGGTGATACGCCACCGCGTGAAGGCCAAGCACAAAAAAGGGACCAGGGTCACTAGGCATTGCTGACATATATAGCACCAACGAGAACACCGCAACCCCCTCTTTTGGTACTGCCCCAATAGATGACCCACGGGTGATATCGGAAAAGCATAACGCATGGCTTAACATTGTTTTAACTTTTAACATCTTTAATACGCTAATTATAAGGTTGGTCTAACTATCCACATGATTATTATAATAATGTCGAGTGCATGTTTTTTGATTTCATGAAGTTAGCATTGGTATTAAAAAGTATGAGGTTTTCCATATGCGATTTATGACTTATGAGAAACATGTATATTACCTTATTACATATAAGAGAAAAAAAATCACGAAATGCTAAAATATTATTAAAGATCAACCAACGAAAGCGTCATCACTCACCAGTCTACCACTCTTCACTCCTACTAATTTTTTAGTATTAAATATTAGCAATTTTAAAGTAATTACCTAACAAAAATTTATTTTCTAACCGTTAACGTAAACGTAAAATACAATAAAAAATACCTACCTTTCATCATTGTAGGAAAGTCGAAGCACGTAATCATATTCCGTCGAAGTTACCAAGCAAAAGAAGTGTGAAAGTCACTTACGATTCCAAAAAAAATACTTTATTTTAAATAAAACTCAACTTTAAAAAGTATATATATATGAATGTTGACAAAAATAAAGTCAAAAATCAAAAGTAACTGTTAGATTTTCTTTAAAAGTTAACAAAAAAAGTCATTAGAGATATAAACGTAAAATGCATATATCCACTCTTTATCGTTGTTCAGAAGTCAAAGTGCGAAATTATATTCCGCTAAAATTACTGATCCAAGCTCATGCAAAAACCGTTTGCGATACAATATTTTTTTTTTCAATACTTCGTTTTCGGTATAATTTATTACCGAATGTTGAAAGAAAAAAATTTGAACGTATTATATTTAGAATCTTTCAAAAAGTTTATCGAACTAAATTTTTGAGAAAAATCAAAATAAATAAGAAATAAATTACTGATAAAAAATTATTTTCAAAAACTTTTACGTGAGGTTAAAAAAACTAGGAAATCTTGATTGGCCTTCATGAAGTTGTTTTTTTGTTAGTAATTCAATACAATTTTTTTTAAAGCAACTCCTAAATATTCTAGGTTAAATACACCATAACATTATTATTATTATTATTATTATTATTATTATTATTATTATTATTATTATTATTATTATTATTATTATTATTATTTCAGTTTGGTTACTTGCATGAAAATTTGTCTTAACTACTAACTCGTAATAAATTACCAAAAACATATCATCAAACAAAAGTGTACTATTATAAAATATCATTACCTGCAAAAACAATCTTTTTCTAGTTTGGAGGGATATTATTTATTTAGTGTTGACTTTTCTATTCATCAAGTCATGGTAGTAGAGTAACACAGACATGGGTTGACCAAGAATGCAAAAAAAGCACCAGAACATCATGTTTCCCACCTGAAAAAAAAAAAAAAAAAAAAAAAAAAAAAAAAAAAAACTTTATACTAAGACTATATGGTGCGAAAACGAGTCGGTCAGCTAAATTGGTTAACGGGTCAAGGTGCGTTAAGATCACAAGTTTGGTCAAATCGGGCCGGTGATCAGCTCAGTTAAGCTGACTTGTATCATGTAAAGAGTTATAATTAGCAGCTCTAGTGAATACAGTTAAGTATTTAAGAAACAAACGCGTACCATTGAATTCTGGAACTTGCGTTGCACGAAATCTGTGAGCATCACTAATGGCACCTGATCCAAGAAGAACAAGATGGGAAGGTCAAAGGGTTGGTAACGAGTCAAAAGAGTTTGGGTTGATACGCGTCATATATTACTAGCCAGGTTCATTGTCGGACCTACACTAAAGGTGTAGGTCGGCCGACCCCTATGAAAATTTATTTTAAAGGTATATATATGTTAAAATCCCAATCGACCCCTATGAAAATTTGGCACCGACCCTCTTTGGACCTTGTTACTTTTTTCCTGGGTCCGCCACTGGCTTTGTTTATATATACTTATAACATTATTATAAAAAATTTTCTTAATCTTTATATAAAACGATTTAGGAGGTTGTATGGATGTAAAAATAGACTTTGATCAACTTCAACATTGTGTGTTGTTACGGTATGCTTCTTATTTACATTATATCGACTATCGAACAAAAAACAAACAAAAAAAAAGATTGTGACCTGAAGCATGATTCCAAGAAAGGCCCAAAACTTGAAAATATGGCAGGGAACAGCAATACAAAGCTGATGCATATAATAACAATCAATTTAAAGAACTAATAAGATATTAAGATGTAATCTTTTTAACTAAAGAAAAATATATATAGTGATATACCTCATGGAACACTGCAGACATAAAGAATGCAATCAAATGGGCACCTCCCTGAATCCAAGTGCCTCAAATATTAAAACTTTATATCAAGAAATTGATATGTCAAATGATGATATAAAGCAACTTCGTTAATCGTTACCTTAGGTATCCCACTACGTAAGCATGGAAAATATATATGTCGCACGATCCATTTATGAACTGGCTGCAAAAACAATCAAACATTTATTAGCAGTGCATCGTGTATGCACTTTATATACGCCCGATTGTCCTAACCGGTTAAAGACTGGGCCATTAGGACCCGACCATATCTTTTATAAAAAATAAATACTAGTTACATTTTAGGCTTTAGCTATAAATTAGTAACTATTTATTTAACAGTTTATATCACTTCGAAGTTCTAACGATTAAAAAATATAAAAATAACCAGTTGACAAGATTACAACATTGTATAATGGCTCCTATTACCGAATAAAAACGGACTAATAAGGGACAATCGGGCCTTCTAAAATCGGCATTAGTTGGTAATGTTTGACAATAAGCTTACCATATTCCATAGTCTCCAGTACTAAAATCAGCACCAGCACAGTACATGCACAAAAAGCAACTCAGCAACCATCTTATAGCAAATAAAAATTCAAAATATATTTTCTGTTTATTTCTTTTTTTCAAAAAAAAGCCTACCTCGTCTACTGTTTGCGCATTCCACCAATCTTTATAGAACTCACGGTCACCAAAACGTAGAACTTCAGCAAGTATATTTAACCTATATCAGCAGCAGCATTGTTTGTAATATAACTAGCAAATTGCTGAACAAGAACCATAAGTAAAAACAGTGAATAAAAGAAGGCTTACCAAAGGTGAAAAAAGCAGTAAGACATACAGAGCCAAACGTATAAATTTGGAACGGAAAGCTTCAAAACACGTTCGATAGCATATAAAAAGTCCCCTTTTAATGGATGCCGCGAGTTTCTAACAATGGGGTTAATATACTGCATGCAAACTGACAATGTCAAAATAAGTTTAATACTAATGCTAATGCATATAACCACCTAAATTGTTTTAACTGAAGATTCAAATTATTGTTGTCTAGCGGTGAGCAGAAAACCGAATTAACCGAAAAAACCAAACCGGAGCATTAACCTACGGTTAATTTTTGGTTTTTTAATAAACCGAATTTTCGGTTTCGGTTCAGCTTTCCATTTTTAAAAAACCGAAATAAAAAACGAACTAAACCGATTGATGGTGATGAAGATTATGAATATGATGAAGACTGGGACTAAACTTTGAAGATGAACAAGATGACGAATGAAGATTGGGACTAAACTTTTATTATTTTTTGATTAAGAACGTTGTTGAATTTTAAACTCTACTGCTCTAGAAATTTTGTATTCGTTTGGTTCCACATAACACGTGCCTACTTTTGTTTGTAGTTTGTAGAATTCAAAATATATGTGGTACTCTAATACACTCTTACAAGCTTAAAATCATCATTTTCATTTTTAAACTTTGTTTGCAATGTCTACACATAATTGGAAAAAGAAAAAAAACCTCGACTATAACCTAACTGAAACCAAAAATATCCGAAAAACCGAACGGTTTGTATATTAAAAAACCGATGACTTCGGTTTCGGTTTCGCTTAATAACCGAACCGAACTGTGATCAGTCCTATTATTGTCACCCTAACTAATGCATTCATTAGTTATTAAAAAAAGCTATAAAATGGATAAAACATGTTAGTGAGTTCAGTCAACCCTACCATGCCTGGCCCGGCCCGTTTTGAACAAAACTAAAATGGGCCCAATACAACCCAAACCCAAATCATGCCCCATTACTTAGCAGGCCCATCATGCTCCCCTTGAAATGCATAAATACACAAGCAAAATATTAAGCATTTTCAAGAAGACTTACTTGTTCAATGATAAATCCCATAACCCCTGTAAATATTATGAATTTGATCGTCTGCCTTAACACCCAACCCTTCCGGATACATGCGGTGCGAGGATAGTTTCTCTACAATTAACAAAGGTCTATTGATTTTTTTTAAAATATTAGGATTGTATGTATGTTATAGTTAAATAAAGCTGTTATGTACCTGGTAACATAATGTAGGAGCAACCATGAAGTATGCCAAACTATTGAAGTTGACATCATAAAAGTACTCGATACTTGAAGATGCGGACTTCTCTTTCTCCTAAATAACAATTTGTAGAATTATTTGAGAAAACTTTACACGAAATATCATACGAGACGATCATGTAACATAAATATTACAGATTTAGTTACCTTATCGATTGAGTTCACGAGCAAGCGCATATCATAATTTGCATGCACAAAAGATACCAACTTTAACCAATTAACACAAGCAAACAACATCAGTGTAACCCCTGATAGAACAGCTGAATCAAACCTGCAAAACTTTAATCACATACTTAAAATTTATTCAAGCATTTCACAATATACTGAAATAAAAACAAAAAAATGGCAATTGGCAAAAGGAAAAGTTAAGATTTTGAAAAGTTAAAAGAAGATTGTTTATGCAATTATAAGCATATGGTAGCCTAACCTTAAGATCATGTAAACTGGATAGAGAATGGCGATTGTAGTTATTATAATATGGAGAGTGATAACAACCTACAAGAGCACATCAAAATCATAATTTTATGAATTGATATATCTTATACAAAAGAACACTGTTTTTAGCTTGGCAATTAAAACTAGTTACTTACAGAGTCGGATACACGTTTTGTCCATGCAAATTTCTCAACAGTGTATGCAGCGAGTGGAAAGATCGGAAGTGACAAACTACAAGAAAAAATTAAAAAAAGTTAAATAACTATTTTATATGATGGTAAACAATTAAAAAAAATGTACAGAAATGAAAGTCCTGGTAGGTAACAGCATTACCAGCACATAAGAAGAGGCCAATCTCTCAATGATCTTGAACTAAACCAAAAATTTGCATTGATCAATAAACCATACTGTAAAATTAATATAGGTTAATTGAACAGCGACGAAACAAACAAAAGTTATCAAGTTAAGATCAACGCAGGCACCTTCATAAGATTTTCAATTATGAGCCTGCTGTTTACAGCAACAAGAACCACTATGCAGAGGTTAAATAAGCCAGCATGACTCTGCAACAACTTTCTAATCAGACAATTCAGTTATAATAACTGTTCATCATAACAATAAAACAACAATAATTAATCAATATTATGTAAGTATGTGGAATCCAAATACATTTTTGCTAGAAATGTAATCACATGATAATTTCCTGATTTAATTTGAAGCAAGTAGGGTTGTAAATGAATCGAACCAAACAGAGCCTTGTTGTGTTCGTTCATTAAGCTTTTATCGGACAAGCGAACGGTTCACGAACAACTAACTGAATGAAACTTCTTGTTCGTGTTTATTCATTAAGAAAATCAATTTGCTCATTAACGGTTCATGAACACAAACAATGTTTTATTTAATTTGGCTAACTGAGAATGGTCATTATCAACGTTTCAGTCCAGCTACCAAGTTTGTGTAGGTGTTTTCTCAACATTCATATTCACATGTTAATTTACATATAAATTATTCACATAATACATTAATACTCATGTATATTTTGTTCTATAGTTAATAATTTGCTTAAATCTATATAATAAGATTAAAAAAGTCATTAGAACCTTAAATGTACAAACATTAACCAACAAACATTAACGAGCATAAACAGGCGTAAACATTCAAATTATCAAACGTTCACGAACACAATTGAAAAGTTAATCGAATGTTTGTTAAACAAACGAACATAAATGGACGTACACAAACATCACCTTTGTTCGTGTTGGTTCATTTATTTAATCGAACGAAATTCTGTGTTCATGTTCGTTCACTTATTAAACGAACGAACACATTATCAAACTTCACGAACACAATAGAACGAACATTTCCCTCAGCTCGTGCTTGCTCATTTAATGATCGAACGTTCACGAACACAAGTGAACTAACATTGCCCCTGCTCGTGTTGGTTCATTTAGTTAATCTAACGAAATTCCGTGTTCATGTTTATTCGTTTATTAACAAACGAACATAAACAGGCATAAACTAACATTGCTTTTGTTCGTGTTCGTTCACTTAGTTAATCTAACGAAATTCTGTGTTCATGTTCGTTCTTCATTTACTAAACAAACCAACACATTATCAAACATTCACGAATCATGAACACAATCGAACGAAACGTTTGCATCTCTGTTCGTGTTCCACAAACCTGGAGTATGTTTGCATGCATGTATGTATTTATTTGATCATCTCACTATCTAAAGTCGTAAACAACAATTAGAATCCAAATTAACAAATGCATTTCGATAATAATAATAATAATAATAATAATAATAATAATAATAATAATAATAATAATAATAATAAATGTAAAAGTAAAGACTATTTCGATAAACAAACGTAACAGATTTAACAGAACAGAATAATGATAATAATAATAATAAGACCTGTTTAAAAATGGCGTCAGAGCTAAGAGGAGACTCTCTGATTCTGTTATGAGCAGGAGTACACGGACGATACGCGTAATGCATCACGGTTCTTCTCCGATCGGCTTTCGGATGATCGAAATCGTGATTCGAGTTATTTCCGACGTCCGAATTTGATTTCGGCGAAAACGAAGATGAAGAAGAAGAATCGGATATTATTGCGGTTGTGATCGGACGTCTGCGTACGTCGGATGACATCAGTGTACAAGTGAAATTGATATTATTATTATTATTATTATGAACGACGGTTAATTGGTTGGTTAGTGAAGAAGCTAGCTGACGACAAAACTGTAACGGACGGACGGACACAACTTATGAATACAACTAGTAAACACAGTAAAACCCGAGCGTTATGACATGTATTTGTTACGTTTGTTACGGGATAGATATCATCGACAGGTATTTGTTACGTTTGTTACAGGATAGATATCATCGGCAACATTAGAGCGTTAAAACCCAAAAAAAGTAATTTTTCAAATTAACATATGCAAAGAGATGGTTAAGTAGTAATATAACAATTTAATACAAAAACGAAAAAAGTAAAAGCACAAAAATATTTCCACCGTCTTCCATATTTAAAAAAAAAACAACGTTGAAAGAAAAAAATCATTGTGTCTTCTATTTATCATGTTTATTTTCGTGATTGATTGTGTCTTTTTTTTCCATGATATTGTGTTTTTTTTTCTTGATATTGTGTTATATTACTTTAAATTGTGTTACATTTTGTTCGGAGTTGTGTTATATTTTGCGATTTATTATGTCTTTTTTTAGTTATAATTGTGTCTTTTGTTCATTTTCGTCATTGTGTCTTTGATCTCAGCATTGTGTCTTTTCGTCGTTTTTTTTTTTAAACGAGAATATGACGGAGGAAACATTTGAGTTTTTAAATTATTTTTCGTTTTTTATTTATATTTTGAGTTATTATTTTTTTCGAATTTTTGTTGAGTGATTTGTTTTGTGGCCACAAATCCTTTTCAATTCTGTCTTCCTTGGTATTTTAACCGTTCCTATAAAAGATTAGGGAAAATTCTCATAATAGAGAGAATCCCATAATAGCCTAAAAAAATTCAAAATCCGGAAATAACCTTTCAAATATCGTCTGGGGCGACACCTAGGTAATCGATCCGATGAGAATCAAAATATTTTTGAATCTCGTTTAACGAGAATTCTTACCGGTTTATTCATGAACTTTCTTGTGACTTTAAGAGCCTCGGGTGGCATTGTCGTAGAAAACACTCCAACTTGAACCTTTGAAGGAGTAACCGAAAGATATCAAAAACTTGATCCTTGAACGTCGTAAAAGCAATTTATCCACCTCGTCAAGAACAAACATTTTAATGGAATCAGAACGTAACGATTGTCTTCTAAGCATGTCGAATGCGCGTTCAGGTGTACCAATAACAACATGGACGCTAGCTGAGAGTGTTTTAAACGAGCTCGAAACAAGCCGAAAAATAGAGCTCGTTTGCACCCCTAGTTAAAACTAGTGATCAGTGTAACAGTCCCTGACCAGCTATCGGGCAATGATGATGATAATAATAATAATAGAGCCTGAACCTTATCCTCGAATTTGATACCAACCGACCCAAGTCTTTGACAAAATCGAATTCAAGTTGTCAATGTGCAATATAACCGAACTTCCTTCGTTCATCTTCGTGTTGACCAGTTCATGTATCAGGTTAACCTTATCAGCCATCGAAGGACTTCTCGTACATATCAGACAATGCATCCATAATCCCACGGGCGGTAGTTTCCTTGAGAATGTTGAACGCAACATCCTTCGTCAACGACAACCTAATAACCGCCTTGGCTTTCTTATCCAAAGTCTCCCACTCATCTAGTTTTATATTTTTGGGTCTTTCATCCAATACCATGTCCAAATCCTTTTCAACCAGCAAATCCTCGATTTGCAATTTCCACCAACCCAAGTCTTTTCCATCAAACTTTTCAATCTGAAGCTTCCCGCTCTCGACCATTATTTCAAACACAACAATGCGTGAACTTGACTGTCATCGATTTTGTGCCTACGATAAAAAAGTTAATTGCAAAGGGTGCATATTAGCGGAAGCCGTTATCATCGTTAACATCATTATTGAATTCGTGTTGTTCATGTTGAATGTGTGTGTAAACACAAAATGGATATTTTATTGAATATCTTGGTGAATCTAAATGGTTACACCATATTCGTATATATACAATGATGGTGGGTAACCGTTTCCTCTACCGTCACAACGGTTAATATGATAACAAACTTTATTCTATGTTACCCGACATAATACCTAATATATATAAGTCTATTAATTACAATAATACAAATAATAATATTATATAATAACAAATTTTAGCTTATGTTATCTAATAGTGCATGAAGAGGTATGTACCCGCCTCAACACCGAGGCTTGAAATCAAGACATTATGAAGGCACAAAGCCAAAACCTATGCGCATGGCGCATATAACATATGCTCACGCATATCACATATGCTCATGCATCACATGCTCAGGCATCACATATGCTCATGCATCACATATGCTCAGGCATCACATATGCTCACGCGTATCACATGCTCACGCACCATATATGCTCACGCATATCACATCTGCGCGTGGCGCATCCGCGCGTGGCGCATATCACATGCTTGTGCATATCACATCTGCGCATGAAACATCTGCGCGTGACAATAAAGAGAAGACCTCGCGCATCCTCAGGATAGGCGCGTATCACACATGCACATAATCAACCTCGCCCTTATCCAAATCAGGATTAGGGCAACCTTGATTGTGCATGTCAGACAACCTTCCAGAAGGTATCTTTTTAAGGAATAAGAATATGCTGATGTTGACAGCTGCCAATGAAAGGTGGACAACTCAGCAAAACCCATGTGCTACCACGTGATTATAATCAATGAAAAAGCACCAGGTGTCCCAAGGACACGTGGCGTAAAGCAATTGGAGGAGGCCAACAAGGCCCTAATTGGGTCTGAGCCCAATCATTGGAAACCCTAGCACTATAAATACCACATCAACTCCACAAGGAGAGGTACACCCAATTACACAGTATTCAGCTATATTAAGCAATACACTCCAATTTCCTTACTCTCATATTATTATCTTCTCCTACAAACTCTTATTCTCACACCGGAGGGTTACCCCAAAGAGGACCCCTCTGTCCCTTTCTAAGGGGTAAGTTTACGGTGCTGTTCATTTTGTAGGTGGAAGAACCCAGATCCCAGAGAACCATCGGTGAAATAGCATAATCACACCCGAGGAAAGTAGATCGTCTACCAGTGAGTCGATCCACGTTTCTTCAGTGCACAGTAGCATCATGTCAAAACCAGTGTTTTATAAACCGGTTCGTACTGGCCAGTTGAACCGGTAATACCATGTTTCGCATATCAGGCCGGTATTTCTGAGCGGTTTGCTAAAACATCGAACCAGCAGTTTTTTCTGAAATACAAGTTTAAACCGGTAAAAGCGGTTTTAAGCCCAAGAGATTTTTGATATTTTGCAGCCAATATTTTTTAAAATTACTTTTAACCTACCGCTTAACATTAAAACGAGTAAACTTTGGATTATTTTTTGAAACTCGAGTGTTTTTGTATTATTTTTTTATTATGGATTAACTTTTAGGTTGCATTTTATGATCGAAATATATACTTTCGGATTGTTTTTTGAGTTGAACTTGCATTTATATGAAATTACAATGTAAAATATTCAGCCCGGTTCAACCTCTCAGTACAACCTAGTTCAACATGTTCTGTTTTTTAGTTCAATCCGGTACGAGTTAAAAACCTGTATTTAAAACATTGATCAAAAGACTCAAAACCAGTATCATGAAAACAATAAACTTTTGTTGCTTTCGCGTTGTCACGACATGTTCAAAAGATCATTAATATTATTTTGTCTATATAATGAATTTGTTTTTTTGTTTCTCGAGTGAGATTTCCCAGAAAATCACTCATGCTGTTATTCTAATACTACTCCTATCTAAGCACCCTAGTTTTAGCAGGGTTTTTTTTTCAGTATAAATGAATTCGGGTCATAAACAAGTTAATACATTACTGGAACAATAAAACTATCGGGTGATATGCGTGACATATTTAACTTGTCCCGCCAATTCTTTTTTGAAAGGTCAAATATATATAAACCAAAACGAGAAACTCTTATTCAGTAGCTAAGAGCACAAAGAATATACAATAAGGAAACAAAGACACAAGTTAACCCGGACTATATCAACATACGCTTACAAAGGAAAGTTTATAAAATTGAGCCTATAATGTCCTACACCAATTTTCCCAATCCAAAGTGTTTCTTTTTTCTAAGTTCTTCACGCGTAAAAGGATTATTCTGTCAAAACAACATTGTGTTATAGGTTAGGGTGAATCGATTTAAGGTGAATTGTTTGGTTCACTTAAAAGGCATCTCTTAATCGCTCATATAGCTTCTTAATGAGTAAGTTTCATAAACATGCTAACTCTTTCAGAGGTCATCTCATAATCATGTCTCCAATTTGTAATAACATTGCCAAACAGCCCCTTAATAAATAACTAATTCTATTATAAGTGTAAAATATGGTCTCGTACTACTAATATTATTTATTTTCTCTGTGAGGAAACGCATGCATTTGTTTTTTGTTTCCTGAGGGATATTTTCTAGAAGATCACTCATTCTTGTACTACTCCTATCTTAACACTCTATGTCATGGGGCGTGGAGCTCTCATTTCATCCGTTGCCATTACCCTCAAAGACGAGTTGGTTACATTTGAGACAAGGCATACTTACATCCTAGCATCTCTCCAACGATGTGGAATTTGTAACACCCATTTGGTCTCATCGCTCTATTAGGTTTACCCCACTATCATAAACGGAACAAAATTAGCTCTTGTACATATGTATCATCTGTGCTCCTGTACCCTCAGTGTTGTTCGATTTGCCTACAAATAGTTCATGGATTTGCTTTTACGGATTTGCTTTTTGCTGCTTGAGTGAAAAGCTTTCCGAAAGGCATTTGACTCCAAAATGCGTCGATGATGTTTAGGCGGGATATTCTTATCATTGGTATCTCACAAGTGCGCACATATGAACAAAACGAGATAGGATTTGTTAGGGTATTATCGAAACAAAACATGGATTTTAACATTGTTAACTTGTTAGTTATGTTTTGGTGTCTATTGAGACGAGTCAATAATCGTTTTAAAAACATTATATTAAATTGCTCATATCGAATCGTGTTAAACATTTCATATAATTGACATAATTTGTGTTATTAAAGTAGTCATATTTATATCTACCTATTCTAATAAAGTAAAATACATGTGGACACTTGTCATCTTTTGATTAATTCTCACAATTTTTTCCCTCCAAAACCAATATACCCTAATATATGCAATAAATCAATAATTATTCGCTTTCCTTTTATACTATATTTATATAATATCTATATATTTTTATAAATATATATATATATATATATATATATTAACATATTATTTTACTATATATTTCAAAATACTTGGTGAATTTCAAAAATCAACAACAAATCATGTTTCTCAAATGAAAATTGTTTCAGTTTTTTGTGAAACTTAAATTTGATTTTATGGGTCAAAAGTTGGTAAATAGATTGTTTGGTACAAGTTGACTACATTTTGGTCAAAAATAAAAATTTTGAGTATTTTTAAAAGTTTAAGAATGCAAAATAGATTTATCTTCAAATTTGTTATGGGTTCAACGTGTTGACTTTAAAATGTCAAAAGTATGAAAGTTAGAATTTTAAACATGATTCGGGTTTCAAATTTATTTTTAAGGACATTTTTTTGAGATAATCAGAAGATTCGAGATTTGGCAAATTGACTATTATTCCTTCAACTATTAAAATTTAAGAAAAGATTGCGAACACTTTCGACATGCCACATCATACCTATCAATGCTTTTAACTTTTATCAAATTTGAAATATTTATGTCAACATTAGTTTTTCCTTCAATAGTGATCAGAACATCGTACGGGAAGCATGTCATGCAAAACTATGCTCAAATGATCAATATTCACAAAATTGAATAGGTTAACATGCTATTTTTTATGTTGTCATTATAACAAAGTCGAGAAGCCCTCTGAAACTTATCAAAATCTTTTTCACGATATAGCTCACAAAAACATAGTTTAGACTCGTTTAACTTCAAAATCAAACTTAAACTTAACAGAGTTGCCTCGTTTAATCTTGAGCTCAAGCTCGAGCTCGGACCCACTCTGACTCGACTCGGGAACAGCATTACAATTGTTAATTTAAAATTAAAAAACATGGGCAATATAAAAAACATAAATAATAAAGTCATAAAGATATGTATTAAAATAAAATAAAACATAAAAAAGTCCCATCTAGATAAGTGGCTTCTAAAGCATAAGGTACTTTCCTCTAATTAAGCATTAAATATAATAAACCAAAACGAAACATTAAAGTGACTCAAATCATATCAAATCAGCAACGTTTGAAGGCAGCTCCTCAACAACCACATTGTAAAACTTCTGGATATCTGTTAGCATTCTTGAGTCATCTGCTGTCACAAAATTAATGGCAACACCTTTTCTCCCAAACCGCCCGCCACGCCCGATACGGTGAAGATAATTCTCGGGTTGAGTCGGCAAATCAAAGTTGATAACAAGCGACACTTGTTGCACATCGATACCACGTGCTAAAAGATCAGTTGTGATAAGTACACGCGATGACCCGGACCGAAACTCACGCATGATGATGTCACGTGTGTTCTGGTCCATGTCACCGTGTGTGGCTGACACAGTGTGGTCACGGCTTCTCATCTTGTCGGTCAACCAGTCGACTTTCCGACGGGTGTTGACGAAGATGACACTTTGAGTGATTGCTAAGGTTTCATAAAGGTCACAAAGAGTTTCAAGCTTCCAGTCTTCTTTCTCAACATTCACATAGAATTGTTTGATACCTTCCAGCGTTAGTTCGTCACGCTTCACGAGAATGCGTACTGGTTTATTCATAAACTTTCTTGTTTGAGTGCTTCAGGTGGCATGGTTGCAGAAAACACTCCAACTTGAACCTTTGACGGGAGTAACTGAAAGATGTCATAAATCTGAAAAAGAAACAAATTACACATTAGTAGATGATAATTACACAATACATACATACATACATATATATATATAAAATTATTATCATTGCAGGTAAAAAGCAAACCTGATCTTTGAAACCTCTTGAAAGCATTTCATCAGCCTCATCAAGCACAAACAGTTTGATGAAATCAGAACGTAACGACTGTCTTCTAAGCATGTCAAACACGCGCCCAGGGGTACCAACAACAACGTGGACCCCAGAAGAGAGTATGCGCTGGTCCTCACGAACACTGGTCCCACCAACACAAGCATGTACCTTCACACCAAGGTAGTCACCAAGGGCCCGCATAACCTTTTCAATTTGTTGTGCAAGTTCACGAGTTGGAGCTAAAACTAAGGCCTGGCATTCCGCCTTGTTGTAGTCGAGTTGTTGAAGAATACCCGAGCAAAAAGTTGCGGTTTTACCGGTTCCAGATTGAGCTTGTTGAATCACATCTAGACCCTTAGTGAAGGGTACAATTCCCCTTTGCTGAATTGCAGACGGCTTCTCAAAACCTAAATTCATATAACTTAAATGTCAAAAATAAATGAAAAATTATACAGCTATACTCATGCATACTCTTTTAAACGTCCAAAGTTTCATATATAATAATATATTCAATTTTCAAAAATAGTATAGAAACCGCATTTATCCATTCACAGTATATAATTCAAAACCTTTAGAAATATATGTAACAACTAAACTCACCGTATGCATAAATGCCTCGCAAAAGGTTTTCTTGCAAGCCCATTGAATCAAAGCTTTCATAAACTTCATCATATGACGTAAAGAAGTCTTGTCCATCAGTTGAAAGCCTGTATAAAAAATCAAGGGATATTAAGCATTTAGAAGTTAAGCAACTTCTTAGACACATGCTAACACAAGTAGTTAGAACTTACAACTCATCCATTTTTGCATCAAACTGACGAGTATCGAACTGCGATCCTTCTTGTGCTATAGCTGCCATGGCTGCAGAAAGAACAGAAAACAGATGTTCTTTAGAACCAATAAAAATATCGAAACCAATAAAATTTGTATAATAAAGCTTGCAGGCTCTTTCAACAAATAAGGAGCACAAACGCTTTTATAGTTGTATGAATCTTGCTTTTAAAAGCGATTTAAGTGCACCTAACCACAAAGCGATACACGACCATAGTCGCTCGACATAAAACTCTGAGGCGCATGGCTCACTCGACAAAAGCTCGAATAAAAGTAGCTAAAAAAACTATATTTGAAACAACCTGAGCTAGTGAGCTGAACTCCTCCCAAGCTCGGCTCGGGTCATGGTTCGGCTCTTAGGCTCGTTTAACATCAAAATCAAACCCGAGCCTAGCTGAGCTGCCTCGTTTAATTTCGAGCTCAAGCCCACCCTGGCTCGACTAGTGAACAGCCCTAGGTGAATGTTGTACCACATACTTTTCAGGCTGTGTATTTGTTAATATAAACTCGTGAACAGCCCTAGGCATATGTTGTACCACATACTTTTTAGGTTGTGTATATGTTAATAATTAATTAACTAAATCCTATAAAAAGTATATCTATAGCTAAATTAAATGTTGGATAGGGGATGCTAAAACTAAGAGACATAAAAATAATTATATAAAAACCTTGCGCCTCGCTTGCTAGAATATTATCAATTCAGCCTAAAAAAACAATAAAGCTTTTGAATTAAACATCATCATATTAAAACCTAGGGTTTCATGCATCTCCGCTAATCCTCCTAATCAAGGTCAAATTACTACTCTAATAATACTGTCCAAATCTCTAAAAATTAATGGAAAACAAAACCTTCAGTTGCAAGCGCGTAAACCGAACAACTAACCGTCACTATACATCAATTCACATCACATATACAAAATCAGAACACGAACATGTATAAGTATCATACCAAAACCTATAATCAAGCTCAAATTACTACCCTAATAAACATTTAATTGAAAACAAAACCTTCAGTTGCAACCGCTTAAACAGAACAACTATACATCGATTCACATCACATATACAAAATCAGAACACAAACATGTAAAAGTATCATATCAAAACCTATGGTTTCATAATCAAGCTCAAATTACTTTAATAATACTGTCTAATTCTCCTAAACACTAATTGAAAACAAAACCTTCAGTTGCAACCACGTAAACCAAAGAACAAATAACCGTCACTATACACCGATTCACATCACATATACAAAATCAAAACACGAACATATATAAGTAATCATACCAAAACCTAGGGTTTCGTAAATCTATGCTAATCCTAATCAAACTCAAATTACTAATCTAATAATACAAAACCTTCAATTGCAAACACCTAAACCGAAGAACAACTAACCGTCACTATACATCAATTCACATCACGTATACGAAATCAGAACACGAACATATATAAGCATCATACCAAAACCTAGGGTTTCATAAATCTATGCTAATCCTAATCAAACTCAAATTACTCTAACAATACAGTCTAAAAACTAATCGATTCACATGGCATATACAAATAATCAGAATACGAACATATATAACTATATCAGTATGCTATCAAAACCTTAGGTTTCATAAATCGAGCTAAAATTACTGTAATAAGTAGTTGTAAACAATAATACCATCACAGATATAAATCAAAACACAGATTGAAGAATCGATACCTTTTAGTGACGACGAATTGAAGAATTTGTGACGAAACGAAGGTTTTTGAGACGAAAGAAGTTTTTAGGGTGGTTTTTTTTAGTTGTAGAAGACGAGATTGTTATTATTATTATTTATAATTATATAGGCGGAAACCAAATCTTTCCCTATTTTTATTTTATGTCGGCTTGACACTTTTACCCTTTTTCAATTTATTATTATTTTTATAACATTTAAGATATTTATTGAGTGAATTGCGGTTTCGTTCCTATGGTTTGTCTAAATCTGCGTTTTAGTCCAATAGTTTTATTTGCGATTTTTTACTTGCAATTAAATCCGAATTCACTAATCCCGTTAAATCTGGTCGTTAAACCCGTCAGCATGTCCTTCACATGAGGGGCAACTTTGTCCTTTTTTTTTCAAAATACACCCCAGCCTCTCACGTGAGGGGCTTGCGAATTAGGATTGAGCTTTATTTGGGGTGAAAAAGAAAAAAAATGTCCCTCACGTGAAGGATACACTGATGGGTTTAACGACCGGACTTAACGGGATTAGTGAATTCGGGTTTAATTGCATGTGAATTGAAACTACAGGGACGAAAATCGCAATTTTGAAACTATTGCACTAAAACCACATATTTGAACAAATCACATGGACGAAAACCACAATTTACTCATAATTATATTTGTCAATGAGTTTGTGAGTTTGTGGTGAAGTGGGTCAGGAAGAAACTTGATGTTTCATATGGCCCGAGTTCAATTCATACTCCCGTCATTTAATTTAGTTTCGACGGATTGATGATTGGAGACTATGTGAGTAGGTGACGTTCACTAGTTTGATCCTTAACAAGTTTTATCTTACCGCACTGTCGTGCTTTCGAGCGAGTGTTCACGGACGTTGGCCTTAGGTGAGAGCTTTCCTTGGATCAAAAGAAGAGTGTATCCTGATACTGTGAATTTAGTCAATAACCAATTTAAAGGTTTCGCTGGTCATTAAAAAAAATATTTAGTATTTACTTTATTATTTGAATATTACAATTTGTTTACTTGGAGCCCACGTTTTACTTTAGTTTTTGTCATATTTATTCTCCTTTTTAAATGGTTTTTTAATAAACAGAGAAAATGACTAATTTGTGTTTGTGACCCGACTTAACGAGAAAAACTAACTGGGTTAGAATTAAATGACAAACAATGTAGCATTTGAAAACGTAAAGTGCAAAACAGCACAATTTTAAAGATGAAGGGCAAGTGATAAGATGTCTTTCTTTTTTAGTGTGACTTCAAACAATTTTTTATTATTATTATTATATGAAAAAACATAAATGTTTGGTTCTAGCCTAAACTTATTTTGGTCAGAATTCATTTTAGTTGTATAAAAAATTATTGTTTACCCATAAGATTGTTAATATATAAATTTTATAACTGATTAGGTTTAATATACGAGTTTTATAACTAATTAGCTTTTTAACAAGTGTAAAAAGTTGAATATATTTATGATATGAATCACTTCTTTGATTATTTTTCACCATAAGCCCATGTGTTGTGAGATAACTAGCAAAGGCTAGTTATCACGCCACGTCACTTCCACATAGAATAATTAGTGTCATCCATTAATTTAAGAAGTGTGGGATAACTAGCCAGTGTCTTATTAAAATAACAATTAAACTATATATAAGAAAGACAAAAGAAAAAAAAAAGGCAAAGTGGTTGACATGGAATTTGTTTATTGGTGTGGACAATTAATTCTTTGGAATCAAAAGAGAGTTGTAAACAAAATTGCCGCCATTGGAATAACGTGAAATGGAAAAAGGCTTCATGGCGTCTGGGCATATTTTGAGTGGGATGGTATTCATAACACATGTCCTAATAATAATACTTAGTTTTTTTTTAAAATGACTTAGATGTATTGTTTTCATTATATGTAGTTTTTTAAGAAATTAATGTAAATATTTAATTATCACATGAGAAAAAATAATAACCATGTAGCTAATCATATGTATTAAAAGGAAATTAATGTAAAGACTCTTTAAAACATTAATGTAAAGATTTTATTATACCTTAAACAATAAAAGTAAATCAGTAATATTCATGTATATATTTTTTAAGGAATTTTTTAAGATTTTAGATGTAAAAATTTAATGTTCATGATCTCTTGTAACCATATTCATAACCATGTTGTTTATAAAATTAATATACTAAAAAAAAAATTTTAAAAACTTCATTGGAAATTAACCCTTTTATTAACAAACAAAATAAATATTTAACTAAAAATAATAAAAATGTATTTTGAATCTTTGATTTAATATATTCCACTTTTAAATTAAAAACTTTATTTAAAAAAATGTTTGGAAGTAATTACTATTTGATTTGATTGGTACGCGGTGATTTCTATTTATGGAGTGGAAACTTGAAAGTTGGTGTTATTTGAGTGGTCGAATATTTTTTCATCTTCATGACAACCGCTATAAATTGTAATTGCTAATGTGCATAAACCAGGAGTTTAACAATAAAAGGATAGCAAGTCTCCGGATAATAGAAACAGTGTAAAACGTAATACAAAATTAAAATATCAAAGTAAAACATCAAATATTTTGTTATTTTACCCGATTAATACATTTTAAATTTAAAGCATTATGGGATACTAGTTATTAGGACATGCGTTATGAGAGGTGTGAAATGTAAGATGTTGATATGTATAATATCAATTTGACACTTTGACGTCATATAGGCATTTTGGGTTTTTAATAGTTTATACTAGGGATGAGATCGGTACCGTACTGGTACCGACCGGTCCCGGTCCCGAAAATCACGATCCCGAAAATCACAATTTTTTTGTACTAGTACCGGTACCGAAATCTTTGGTTCGGTACCGGTACTGGGACGGTACCGGTACCAAAGGTAAAATTCGGAAAATACCGGTACCGATATCGAAACTCAAAACGGCACCGATTTGGTACCGACAATACCGATTTCGGTACAGGTACCGGTACCAACTGGTACAAGTACTTAATTTGCTCAACCCTAGTTCACACCAAGAACAAGTATTGTGGAGGGATGAGGTAAAGATAAAAGATCGGTTATATCATAATATATTATTTGACGCAACTATAAAAGTTTAGTGTTTTAGAGTTTTACACATAAGTTTCAAACATATACTTTTTGGCCTCTCAACTCTATTTATAAACTTTAGCTTATTATACATTTGCAACAAAAGTTACATATATACTTTATAACCCTTGACTCTAGTTTCATATATCTTTTAACCCTCGATTTTGTCAATAAAGCTTTTTCCCTTTCAAATTACAGTTTACTTTTGGACCCAATTTGGATATTAGAAATTTTGTCAAAAAAATTTTTCATAACGAATTCAATCGATACCAACTAACTTCCCGTCAAGATTCTACCACAACGCACGATAGCTTTCAAATATGTAATTATTTAACTAGTCCCGCCACAACGCCCAGGTAGAAATACTTGTTAATTAATAATTAAAAAATCAAATACCACCCCCCAGGGTCAACTACCAGCTTCACATATGCTTCTTTCACGCCCCAACTGCTTTGGTAGCGGGGCTTAGCCCCCTTTCACCCTTGCCTTAACACATGACCTTAATACACATGGTATATAAGTTAGTAATCCGCCGTAGAAGAAAGTGAGAGAAAAAAACACCAGCTCCACCCGTCACCCGGTTAGGCCCTTGCACACACGCCTCCAAACGAGTACGTTCGTGTCTGCAAGGGTGCCCTCGAAGTGTGTGCCCTACCGATTGCCTAAGTATAACAATTCTCTAAAATATTCACACGCAAAAAATTCTCTTTAAGTGGTTTTTTAATAAATTTGTAAACTTAAGAGAGAAAAGAAAGGATAAACTATAAAAACAAAATTTAGATGCATCATGCATTTGGTGTCCTCCAATGCCACAAAACTATTTTATTCCTTCTAACGTAAGTTCATCGTGGTTCATGTATTTCTTTAAAGTTTCAAGAGCCTCGGGTGGCATTGTAGCCGAAAAAACTCCAACTTGAATCTTTGGTTGGAGTAATTGAATATTTTAGAAATTTGAAGGGAACATTTTGACAATTAGATGATCAAACAATATAAAATAAAAAAATCACCATAATTGTCATATTGACTGGTATGACCTTAAATTTTTAAATTACAAATGAACCACGGCTTGACACGTGGGTTTTGGAGCAGCAGATTTCAAAACTGCTGCTCCAGGGGCCCCACAAATAAATAACAATTAATATAAATAAAAAAAATAGTTTTAATAAATTTAAACAATATTTAAAACTAATTTGTCTAGTTTATGCAAATACTGATGGTTTATGAAAACCTAAATTCACATTAAATGAATTACATGTCAAAAACAATTGTAAACTATATGATTATGTTCATGTATGTATACATATCATATTTACTCTTATAGAGCACTAAAAACATCATATATCCATTGCATACAAAAACAGTTACAACAAGTTACATATAATTATAAGAGTGTGTTTCACAATATATACAAATAGGTGTAAACGAACCGAACGTTCAGCGGGAAGTTCGTTTATGTTCGTTCGATTAACTACATTAACAAACACGAACAGAGGCTATGTTTATTCAATTGTGTTCGTGAACATTCGATGATGTGTACGTTTACGTCCTTTTATATATGTTAATGTTTGTTTGATTATGTTTGTTCATTAAAAGCTTTTAATAAATTCTAATGACTTTTCTAATCTTATCAAATAAATTTAAGCAAAATTGTTTACTATAAAACCAAAATATATATTAGTGGTCGTAAACGAACCGAAACGAGCCGGACAAGACCTTGTTCGTGTTCGTTAGTTAAGCGTTGTCGGATTAAAGGACGGTTCATGAACACTTTACTGAATGGAAATTTGTGTCCGTGTTCATTCATTTAGGAAATGAACTTGTTCGAGTTCTTAGTGTTCGTTTGTTAATATTGTAAACGGATGCTAATGAACCACAGGCACACGAACACTAATGGACATTAATGGACGAACGAACACTAATGGACACTAATATACAAACGTAATGGACACTAATGTACAAATGAACACATGGACATAAATGACCCCAATGGGCAAACATACATAAACGACACTAAAGAACAAAGGAACATAAACGATTACATATTAATTCAAGAATAATAATAATAATCATGAGTCCTCATAAATTCACTCACATTTCCGGAATTACACCACATGATAACCAAATAAAAATGAGGGTAGAAATATAAAATAAATAATTATTAATTATAAAATACTAATACATGGGACTTATCGGACGGACATAAACGAGCCTAACCGGGCTGACGTAAATGAGCACATTATCGAATGCTTACGAACACTATTGAATAAGCGCGGCCTCTGTTGTTGTTTGTTCGTTAAGCTTACCAAACGGAATTTTTGTTATGTCCGGTTCATTTATTAAGCGGACGAACATAAACAAACTTCCCGCCAAACGGTTCGCTGGACATTCGGTTCATTTACAGCCATTATGTGAATAATTTAGATGCAATATTAGCATATGAATATGAAGGTTTAAAAAAACAATCAGGACAAACTTCGTAGCCGGAACGAAGCATTGACACTCACCATTCTATGTTAGCTAATCTAATAAAACATTGTTTGCGCTCATTTTGTCTTTGTTCGTTTGTGTTTGTAAACCGTTTACGAACAAAATCATTTTCTTAATGAACGAACACAAACAGAGCTTAACGAACAAACATGAACAAGACCTTGTCATGTTCGGTTCAGTTTGGTTCGTTTACAGCCCTAAATAGGAAAATAATGTTCCCACTGCCAATTATATCTTTAGATAATTTTTTTTGTTTGTTTATTTAGTGAAATAGACTGATATACTTTTACCTGAGTTAGTTTTACTTACTATGAAATTTGCAAATGTAACAGTTTGAAATGGTAACTAATATCATCAAATTTAGCAGTACAAGTAGAATTACCACATGCATAAATGCCTTTGTAAGCATTTCATAAGGTAAGATTAAAATACCAACAACAATGCTACAAGAACTACGCTGAAAGGAACTGAACGTTCGGCGAACTATTTGTAAACTGTTCGACGGGAAGTTCTTTATGTTCATTCGTTTAATAAATGTTAATAAATGAAAGACATGAACAAGAAATTTCGTTTGATTAACTAAATGAACGAACACGAACAAAGATTAGGTTCGTTCAATTGTGTCCGTGAACGTTTGATAATGTGTTTGTCTTACGTCCATTTATGTTGTTAATGTGTTGTTTGTTAAAGAAAGGTTTTTAATAGTATTTCAATGACTTCTCTAATCTTATTATATAGATTTAAGCACAACTATAAACTATAAAACTTAAAAATATCTTAGTATTATGTGATTAACATAAATTTATTAAACACACACACACACAAACTTCATAGCCATAGTGAACAGTTAACACCTAATGAATCGGTAGAAATTGTCAAAAATATGATAGGGACCGTATAAACCTATAAATAGTCCGTTTAAATATCGAGTCATATTTGTCATTTTCTACGGAAAGCCTATAAAGTGGCAACCTAATACGATTTATTCGAGACAACCATCAATCTCCCAAGACACAAGAGAAGAAGAGAAAATAGACCCAAAATAATAATTCTTTCATATTCTTTTTTTTTAAAATGAGATTACAATATATAGAAAAACAAAGATAAAAATAAAAAAAAGATAAACAATAAGGAAACATAATTTGACTTTAATAAGGAAACTAAATAAAAGATACTTAAATAATAATAATATTAATAATATTAATAATAATAATAAACTTATTAATATAATACGATCGCATCGAAGTAAAGGAAGACTGGCATCGAAGAAAAGAAGAGACACGTGTTATTTATATTTTATGTTTAAGACTTGTGTTATATAAGAATGATTGACGTCATGTTCAGCGAAATGTTTTAAATAAACTCTGATTTTCGAATTATGTGAATGAGTAAATCCAACCAGCGAGAAAGTAGGGCACCCGGCCTCGAGGGCCTTACAGAGAAAAGACACCAGCTCCACCCCTCACTCGGTTAGGCCCTTGCACACAAGGCCTCCACCAAGGAACTTCATTTCCAGCCGAACGAGTACACTCATGTCGGCCAAGAGCGCCTTCGAAGTGTGTGCCCTACAGATTGCCTAAGTATAACAATTCTCTAAAATATTCACACGCAAAAATTCTCTTTAGGTGATCTTTTAATAAATTTGTAAACTTACGAGAGAAAAGAAATGATAAACTACAAAAACTGAGATGCATCATGCATTTTGGTGTCCTCCAATGCCACAAAACTATTTGATTCCTTCTAACGTAAGTTCGTCGAGGTTCACAAGGATTCGTACCGGTTTATTCATGTATTTCTTTAAAGTTTCAAGAGCCTTGGGTGTCATTGTTGCCGAAAAAACTCTAACTTGAATCTTTGGTGGGAGTAATTGAATATTTTATCTCTAAAGGGAAAATTTTGACAATTAGATGATCATACAATATAAAATGAAAAATCACCATAATAGCCATATTGACCGAGAATACTGACCAAATGGCCTTGAATTTTTAAATTACAAATAAACCACGGCTTGACACGTGTGTTTGGAGCAGCAAATTTCAAAACTGCTGCTCCAGGGGCCCCATAAATAAATAACAATTAATATAAGCGAAAAAAAAACAATTTTAATAAATTTAAACAGTATTTAAAACTAATTTGTTTAGTTTATGCAAATACTGATGGTTTATCAAAACCTAAATTCACATTAAATGAATTACATGTCAAAAACAATTGTAAACTATATGATTATATTCATGTATGTATACATATCATATTTACTCTTATAGAGCACTAAAAACATCATATATCCATTGCATACAAAAACAGTTACAACAAGTTACATATAAATATAAGTGTGTTTCACAATATATACAAACATGTGTAAACGAACCGAACGTTTAGCGGGAAGTTCATTTATGTTCGTTCGATTAACTACATTAACAAACACGAACAGAGGCTATGTTCATTCAATTGTGTTCGATGATGTGTAATTTTTTTTGGCATAAAAAATACATAGCTCATCTCCTACAATGCGTGTACATTATATTTGTTATGCTACACAACATTTGAAAGTGTGCCTACACAATATTTGTTATGTCTACACAACATTTGAAAGTGCACATACACTATATTAGTTTCGTCTGCATTACATTAGATATGTCACAACATTAGTTATGACTACACAACATTTGAAAGTGTACTTACACTACATTAGTTATGACTACATAGGTACACAACATTCGAAAATATGCTTACACTACATTAAGTAGCTATATCTACATTACATAACACCTACACAACATTAGTTTATAAAATCGAGGAAAAATAACTTTACATTGAGATCAAATAGGAAAATAATAATAATTAACCATGTTTTAGAATAAAATAATTTTAGATCAAATGTATAATAATAACAAGGTTTTCTTTTTTTTTTTACAAAATAAAGTGTATCTGAATACAATATTCAAAAAAACTTAAAAAATTGTATGTGCTACAGATTATTACACCTAAAAACATAAGATATGAATTATTTAAATATGTTAATCAAGTTGTTGCCTTTCTATTATTATTAGTATTATTATTATATAAATTTTTTGTATTTAATAATAATAATAATATTTGTTATGCCTTTCTACAGATTATTTCTATTTAATAATAATAATAATAATTTTTTGTAACTACCATTAGTTGGTAACTTATCATTAACTAAGTCATTAATGAGTATGAGTTACAAAACAAAACACTTTAAATTTTACTAGTGTACCCTTGTATTTGAATAATTAGAAATTAAAAAAAAATTATGTGATTGGTTAGAATTACTTCTCGCACTTCCCGCAATAAAAAACACTTCTAAGTTGAATCTAATCTTTTATATATATATATATATATGTGTATATATATATATATATGTATATTGTTTATTTACTGAAATAGACTGTTGTATAAGTACCTGAGTTACTTTTATTTACTATGAAATTTGCAAGTGTAACATTTTGAAATGGTAACTCATATCATCAAATTTAGTAGTAGAAGTAGAATTGCCACATGCATAAATGACTTTGTAAGCATTTCATACGGTAAGATTTAAACACCAACAGCAATACTATAGAACTAAGCTGAAACGAACTGAACGCTCGATGAACTATTCGTGAACTGTTCAGCGGGAAGTTCTTTATGTTCATTCGTTTAATAAGTGTTAATAAATGAGAGGCATGAACAAGAAATTTCGTTTGATTAACTAAATGAACGAACACGAACAAAGGTTAGGTTCGTTCAATTGTGTCCGTGAATGTTTGATAATGTGTTCGCCTTACGTCCATTTATGTTGTTAATGTGTTGTTTGTTTATGTTTGTTAAAGAAAGGTTTTTAATAGTATTTCAATGACTTCTCTAATCTTATTATATATATTTAAGCACAACTATAAACTATAAAACTTAAAAATATCTTAGTATTATGTGATATAACATAAATTTATTAAACACACACACAAACTTCATAGCCATAGTGAACAGTTAATACCTAATGAATCGGTGGAAATTGTCAAAAATATGATAGGGACCGTATAAACCTATAAATAGTCCGTTTAAATATCGAGTCATATTTGTCATTTTCTATGGAAAGCCTATAAAGTGGCAACCTGATACGATTTATTCCAGACAACCATCAATCTCTCAAGACATAAGAGAAGAAGAGAAAATAGACCCAAAATAATAATTCTTTCATATTCTTTTTTTTAAATGAGATTACAATATATAGAAAAACAAAGACATAAAAATAAAAAAAGATAAACAATAAGGAAACATAATTAGACTTTAATAAGGAAACTAAATAAAAGATACTTAAATAATAATAATAATAATAAACTTATTAATATAATAGGATCGTATCACAACCACCCATTAAGCCTTATTCCGTTCTTCGCTATAAATAACATGCCCTATGAAGGTGTTTACTTGCATCATTTTTAGCCAGAAAATACATAACTTTAATTTCTTTCTGGTTGAGGCTTTCTTTTCCTTATTAGTAAAGGGGGCCCCACGCTCAAGAAAACTGCGAATTTGGCGTCTACGAACGAGACGTTCATTTCTTAAACAAAAATCCAGAAGGAAGGCCATGTTGATGTTTTTCAAGCTCCCTAGTATATCATATCAAATTCAAATAGGAAGGCCATGATAGCATCTCTAATGTTAGTCTTCATGAGTTATAAGGTTTGATTATGTTAAGTTTTCAAAACCTATGAAAACTTATATGCTTATAAATCAAGTGAAAAAATGGTTTTAAAGCATACTAGTGTACCACCTAACAAAACTTTGTGTGAGCGATTAGATGCACCATATAAACATTTAGACTACCCTTAAAAAAACTCGCTTCACAACAAGTTATTTTAAATATTTAACATTATACTTCGTACCCATGTCGCTTTTTATATTCTTGGCATGCGTCTAGATGAACACCGCAGTCACTTGTACCACTACGTTGGTTGTTACAAAGTATTTTATGGATAGCGTTTAAGTGTTAAATTTTTAAACCTTAAGACGAAGGTACCTCAATTTGGATGAAGAATGAGTTGTTTGGACCGTAAGGATTCATGAATTTAGGTTGGACGATGAATATATGTATATTGTGAAGATTAAACGAATAATGAGATTACCTATAGAATTACAAAAAGACCATAATTGCAACGATTGTTTAGTTGGTTCGCTGATATCAACTTCTCACCGATTATTCAGTTGATATCGATTTCTTTCACCGATTATTCAGTTATATCAATTTCTCTGTCTAAACTATTCGGCTTTCGATTCACCACTTATTTGAACAACTTCCAAATCTATTATTCGTATATATAAGAAAGATATGTAGTGTACTTGTGTAACACTTTATAAGTGTCATCGTTGTCACATGCCCATATTTCCTCATTTGTACACTATATTATCAACGTCACAAAAGTGTGTGTTCAATAATCAATTTAGAATGCACATCTAACCAAATCTTAAATCTTCTATGATTAAAAAATCTCATTATTTTAAAAAATCATCACAAGAGTAGTTATTCACTTATTTGTGCAAAATGCAAATCACATTGTGATTTTATCTAACATATATTTAAGGGAGGAGCACAGCTGGTATCAGGATGTGGATATGGTATTCTAAAGAGAGAACACCGCCACGTGTTGTCTAACCACTGATTGGGGTATCACGTACCATAATCTATTATACTCAATCATCAATCATCTTTTATAAATTATTTAAGAAAGAAGGAAAGAAAAGTAGTTTTAGGGTATTTGAGAGGAGTGTTGCCTTTGATTTAAAGGGTTTTGGCTTTTGAGGTAATTTAGCGTGTAAATGATATGGCAGTGTACTATGAAACTTGGAGTACTTAAGAGTGTCGTTCCCTCCCTAAGAAACTAAATTTTAATAAACACGCAAAAAGTACTCTAAGAACGTAAAAGAAGTGAGCTGCTTGTTGGTTTCTTGTGACGAACTTGTTAAAAATCAAGTTGAGCTTAAACGAACTCGAGTTTGAGCTTCATACTAAGCTCGGCTAGGCTAGAAAGCCTAAACACACTTTTATTTATATAACTTTTTTTATTATATATAGCCGATATATTTCACAACAGTAATAGTGATTACAAATAAAATAACGAAACACTATCTATCATCTATTTTGTACAATATATATTATCTATTTTGAGTGTGTGGAACACAATGACACGCAACTTGAAGAAAACAAGAGAATATTTTTTTTTACTTTTTAGGATGGTTATACGACATTGCTTGGCGTTATGGGTTGGTTTTCAACTTAAACTGGATCAAACCCGAAAATTTCAGGTTAGGAAGCCTATCGATTTTGGCGTTTACTTGTATGTATAGGTTTTATTGATCGGCTTCCAATTTTACAAGTGGGCTTGAAATGTTTGGAAGCTGAAAAAAGGTGGCACAGAACAACAGATTTTGAGATACAACTTTTGGTCCTGTTAACCGCTTATTAATGAATTTGAGTTTGAAACTTTTGACCCAAAGTAATGAATTTAAGTGATGAATCTAATAACAAACATTCAGACAAGTTCAGTGTGGTTTGGTTCCCAGTTTCGTTTCCAAGTTTAGTTCGGTTTTGGAACAAGGTGTAACCACAACCGAATAACAATTTTCTTATTTTCTGTTAGAAAGAAAAAAAAAACATGTGTTACTTCGGTACATCCTCACTTTACATTTATTTTATGATAGTGTTTGTAATCTACTTGTGTGCAAACATGGATCATGACCAAAAAGTTATGTCTAAGAAAGTGTGCTATTTTTATACTTTCGAAACATTTATGATAATATGTAAATATGAAACACATATGGACATATGGTTGTAAAAGAATCATTTTATTTAACAAACAGTATTTCATAAATACTAAAATACATTTTAAAACGTGATTGTTATTATAACTGTGTATACAATTTACAAAGGGTGGTTGTAAATTGACATTGGTCCACGCCGCGTGTGGTAATTCGTTTCTCTTTCTTCAATCAATTTACGTTTCAAGCTAAAGATTTTAATTTCTGCTAGTAAACTTTAATAGAGTTACCATATGACCCATAAACTTTAATAAGTCTTTTTCTTTAAGGTTACTACATTTAAACTTTAATACGATCATCAGTTTGGTAATGTTTCTTCCTTCTTTTTTTAACATATATTTTCTCCTTTATCCGTTTTTTATATGTTTACCCCCCCCCCCCCCTCCTCCTTTTAGTCACTCTACTATAATTAAAGTTAAAATTTTAATTTATAAACATGCTTAATTAACAGTGAAACTTACTTATTTTAACTGTCATTTAGATTAATGTCTATATAAACCATATTACTTATCAATATATCAGACAAACACACCATCACCACGTAACATGATCTTCACACACTAATTATATAGGGATGTTATATACAAACACCACCCTCATGGTGTTTATATAGGCCTATACGAACCGTATAGACATTGCATGCCTACCATATGTATGGAGAAATCAGATTCGCAACTTTTTTCAGCATATATGACTCGTATAAGCCATGCACACTTCATATAGTTCTTTGTTGATGAACTATAGCCTCGCATAGGCCATCATGTCTCATTCTTGTTCAATTTTTATCAAAATATTCACCTTGACTCGTATGCTCATGTAGGTTTTTTCAATATCATTTGACACATCATCAATCGACTTATTTTTAACCAATCTCTCCATTATCAAGCGACTTGTTTCTAACCAACATCTCCATCTTCAAACGGCTATATTCTTCAGTTTAAAAAAATATTAAAATTTTGTGTCTATACAAGTCTTATAAACCTATACAACTTGTATAGGACTATATGAGACACCATAAACAAAAACTGCAACATGCAAATACAAACTGACATAGCTCAGATCATATATGACTCATATAAGCTTATAATGGTATTTGGATAATCAAAGTGGTGTTTGAAGAAGGCAACCCGTTATATAACATAAAAAATAGACGTATTAGTTTTAATTAATCTCAGCTATCATCTTTTTGGTCGCTGTCTATCTCAACTAACGAACTAGCTGATACCGACCCCACATTTTATCATATTTATTCCCAACGGTCCGTGGCTAACAGAATGCTAACATCGTTAGTTGCAGGTCGCTGAAAAACCCACATTTTTCTCGAAAAACTCAACATTTTCGTCCCGAACATTTTTGCTACATTAGACCGGACCTTTATGAACCTTTTTCTAGTAAAAACCTTAATTATTGAGATCGGAACCCTAGAACATTTTTCCAACAACCTCAAACTAACGACGTTAATATTTTGTTAATCGTAAACCGTTAGATAATAAATATGATGAAATGTAAGACCGCTGCGTTATAATTTGACCTCGTGATATATTTTCTTTTCAACTTTCGATGTTGGTTGGTGCCGTGAGCATTTCCATAACCAATAGCCTGTTGCCACGTCAAAAGAGTATTGAAGAAACAGACAACGTGGCATTAAACTCATCTCCTATCCATTCATTCAATTCAAACCTCTCGCGAAAGAGATAGAAGCCGAATCCGAATTCCAACATATTATTATTATTATTATTATTATTATTATTATTTTATTATCTTCAATTTCCGTTACACAATTCTTCAACAACCAGTCTCGATGACGTCGTCAGTTCAGTTGTAATCCGTTTGATTCGACTCGTAACCGTTAATGGAGTGTTTCGGAGCTGGAACTGCAACAATGGCGGCATATACGTGCCCTAGGTTAACGAATTACAGCATTAGGCGTGAGTTCTCGTTGCTGCAGCAGTGTAGGATCACTAGTTTATCGTTGTCGTTGTCGTTGAAGCGGATTAGGTGCAGTGCGAAGAGTGTAGTGGTGACGGAAGGTGTGTCGGAAGCGGAAGAGGAGGATTACGTGAAAGGCGGTGGATCGGAAGTGGTGTTTGTGCAAATGCAACAGAATAAGGCCATGGATACACAGTCTAGGCTCTCCGACAAGGTTAATCCAGTATTATTATTATTATTATTATTATTTATTATTATTTGTTGTTGTGGATTTTATGCTGTGGTTACTTGTACTTTGAGCTATGGTAGTTATTTTAATTGTTAAACCTAGATAGTCTGTTTTGTTTGTTAGTGGATGGTTAATTAATTGCTATATTTAGTAAAATTTTATAATAAGGGGATTTTGAAGGTTTATGGTGAGAATTGATGAATTAGTGATGTGTATTGACACTTTTTAAGTTTTTATGCATTATTATTATTATTATTATTATTATTATTATTATTATTATTATTTGTTGTTGTTGTGGATTTTACGCTGTGGTTATTTGTACTTTGAGCTTTGGTTGTTATCTTAATTGTTGAACCTAAGTAGTGTTTAGTTTGTTGGTGGATAGTTAATTAATTGTTATATTTAGTAAAATTTTATAGTAAGGGGATTTGGAGGTTTGTGGTGAGAATTGATGAATTAGTAATGTCTAATTGTGTATTTGACTATTTTTATGCATTTTGATAGTTTATTAAGATGTTTTCAGGTTTAAGCTTTATAACATGCACTACTATGTTCATGTGATCATTTCAATTATTAAATCTGGATAGAATTTAGTTTGTTGGTGGATAGTTAATTAATTGCTATATTCAGTAAAATCATATAGTAAGGGGATTTTGGAGGTTTATGGTGAGAATTGATGAATTATAGTGTGTATTGACTATTTTCATGCATTTTGATTGTTTGGTAAGATGTTTATTATTTCAGGATTTATATATAGTCAGGTTTTACAATTATTTTAATTATTTAACATAGATAGTGTTTAGTTTGTTAGTGGATAGTTAATTAATTGCTATATTTAGTAAAAGTTTACAGTGAGGGGAATTTGAAGGTCTATGGTGAAAAATGATGAATAGCTTATGTCTATTGGCTATTTTTAATTGTTATGCATTTTGATAGTTTGTTAGAATGTATATTACTTCAGGATTGAGATATAATCAGGTTTTTTAAACTTTGTTAGTTTAAGAATTCATGAGATAACAATTGGTTGCGGTTTTCTTTGCATACAATACACAAAGAGAAGTATAAATATTAGAAGAGTTATTTGAATAATTAGATTATTGTTTTGAATTTAACACTGTGGTTACTTGTACTTTGAGCTTTATGACATGCACTACTTGTGCTATTATTAAAATGTAGATGGCATTTTGTTTGTTAGTGGACAATTAATTAATTGCTATATTCAGTAAAATTATGTAGTAAGGGCAGTTTTGAAGGTTTATGGTGAGAAATGATGAACAATTACTGTCTATTGACTACTTTAATACATTTTGATGGTTTGTTAGGATGTTTATTTCTTCAGGATGGAGATATAATCAAGTTTTTTTGAACTTTGTTAATTTGAGAATTCGTGAGATAACAATTGGTTGCAGTTTTCTTTGTATACACGAGAACAATAGATATTAGAAAGGTTAAGAAACAAGAATATATTTGAATGATAGGATCTTATTATAAGGTAGCTGTTTGTTATCTCCTATAATAATTTACCGAATTTCTGCAGCTGCCAAGGATACCGATAGGAGATTGTATACTGGATTTGGTTGTAATCGGCTGTGGTCCTGCTGGGCTTGCTCTTGCTGCAGAATCAGCCAAGCGAGGCTTGAATGTCGGGCTTATTGGGCCTGATCTTCCTTTTACAAATAATTATGGTGTTTGGGAGGATGAATTTATAGGTATGGCTAGTCAAACATGTTCATTACAAAATCATACTAGTTTGATGTCATCATTTATATTATGTTTTTGCAGGTCTTGGACTTGAGGGTTGTATTGAACATGTTTGGCGGGATACTGTTGTATACCTTGATGACAACGATCCCATCCTCATAGGTCGTGCATATGGACGAGTTAGTCGTGATTTACTTCATGAGGAGTTGTTGAGAAGGTATTGTCTTTTTCAGTTATTTGGGAAAATGTCACAGAATAGCAACCTACTTTCACTTAACTTTTCTTTTTTTGGTTTCTTCATATATGGTCGTTAAGCTCTCAATTACATACTATTAAGGTACTTGTAGTAATTGGCTGTACCAATAAATCAATTACATGATGTTGAAGTTTCAAATTTGTTCATATATGGTCATTAAAGTTTCAACTTTGTTCATACACGGTCAACTGATTTTCTAAGTTTCAACTGATGTTTCATTTTACTTAAAAGATTTATGATGTTCTAACAAGTTAACAGATTGCAATGTGACATAACTCATAAGCACCATAATAGCAAATAAACTGAAACTTAAATTACCATTTTATGAACAAAAAGAGCCATGTACCATATCGACACTTGACGAAAGGTCTATAT
The DNA here is from genome assembly GCF_021521415.1 of Bidens hawaiensis. Classification (NCBI taxonomy): domain Eukaryota; kingdom Viridiplantae; phylum Streptophyta; class Magnoliopsida; order Asterales; family Asteraceae; genus Bidens; species Bidens hawaiensis. Next base: position 976,808 of record NW_027491434.1, read on the forward strand.
CCTTTAAAGCACCGTCAAACTATATAATTTTTAGGTGTGTGGAGTCAGGTGTTTCATATCTGAGCTCGAAAGTGGAACGGATTACTGAAGCTCCAAATGGCCAGAGTCTCATTGAGTGTGAAGGCAATATCACAATTCCATGCAGGTAAACTGTTATGTTGCCCGTTATCCGGATTCCAAAACTTAAAAAGTAGACACCTGTAGTGATACTATTAGTTTGAATTAGGCTTGCTACTGTTGCATCTGGAGCGGCTTCAGGAAAACTTTTGCAGTATGAGCTTGGTGGTCCCCGTGTTTGTGTTCAAACAGCTTATGGTGTAGAGGTTGAGGTAAGAATGTGATGTCAACTATCCCTTATAAAAAAATTCTAGTGATTTGAGTCATTTGACACCCCAAACACTTGTCATTGTCATGCATTTAACATATAATTACTACTGCAGGTTGAAAGCATACCTTATGATCCAAGCCTAATGGTTTTCATGGATTATCGAGACTACACTAAGCATAAGTCTGATTCAGTCGAAGCGCAATATCCAACATTCCTTTATGTCATGCCCATGTCTCCAACTAAAGTGTTCTTTGAGGTTTGTTCAATGCTCATTTAAACTCATGATTACCATCTTAGCCTGTATGATAGATATCAAAAAGATGATTGCAGGAAACTTGTTTGGCTTCAAAAGAGGCGATGCCTTTTGAGTTATTGAAAACAAAACTTATGTCAAGACTAAAGACAATGGGAATCCGAATAACCAAAACTTATGAAGAGGTACTCTACTACTCTCCTTAATCCAATACATGTGTTGGCTTTTGAGCTTACTAATTTGGTAGTATTTTGTTGGCTCGGAAGGAATGGTCGTATATTCCGGTAGGTGGATCCTTACCAAATACGGAGCAAAAGAACCTTGCATTTGGTGCTGCTGCTAGCATGGTGCATCCAGCAACAGGTACCAACAAATGTTCACTATGACACTATATATTTGTTATTTGTTAAAATGAGTGTCATGAAAAAATGGTCCAAGCAAAACCACCTTAAAATCTTGTGAAAAATTGACCATTTTGTTTGTAATTTGATAAATAGGATATTCGGTTGTTAGATCACTATCAGAAGCACCTAATTACGCAGCAGTAATTGCAAAGATATTAGGAGGACAAGGAAATTCAAAACAGATGCTTGATCTCGGAGGATACACACCCAATATCTCAAAGCAAGGTAAGGTATTCAAGGGGTAACATTTTCTAAGCAGGCGAAATTCGTTACTTTATATTAACTGCTTTCAAATCCATCTTAACATATATATTATGGTCATGCGTAATGGTACAGATGGTATTTTTGATTTAAGTTTAGCGGCTTAATCATGCAAATCACTTGATCATGCAAAATCAGACATATTTTAAAAAATAAAGTTTCATAGTTTTTTTTTTTCACATTCGCCTTGATTTTAATTGTCTTCCGTTAGCTTGGGAAACACTTTGGCCACTGGAAAGGAAAAGACAGAGAGCGTTCTTTCTCTTTGGATTAGCACTGATTGTCCAGATGGATATTGAGGGGACCCGTACATTCTTCCGGACTTTCTTCCGCTTGCCCACTTGGTACATACACTTTTAACTTTAATAATTTTTGTTTCAATATATAGACCTTTGTCTGCTACAAATGTTACATGCATGCCAACAATGCTCAAACACATACACGCACACGATGAAATGAAAGAAATATTGTTTGTCTATAATTATATGGGTACCTGTTAAATACACGATAAGACCTATTAAGCAAAAAAGTGCGGTATGTGATTTTTTAATTTTCTTAAATAATTGAAATTAGTAGGCTAGACTCCTCGTATTCCCTTATTGGTACATGAAACTTAAAACTGTCTTGTAGTCATGACATATAAAGAGTTAAACGAGTCGTATTCATGTTTGATACTTGTGTTCAACGCGTCGCTTCATACCTGTTATGTTAAACCTATTAAGACACGAATTGCCAGCCCTATATATGAACAAACCAAATAAAAAGCGTACGAATTTCACATGTTTAGTAAATGATGTAAGCAAGAGGTATTATCATCTTTAAGAAGCTTATTAAGGGCATTCTTATCTGTCGTTTTCTTTTCTTCTTTTTTTTTCTTTTTGTGGCCATATTTGATAAAAACCAAACTGCATACATATTGTGTGACCTGTAAAAACCACCAGTAATGTGAAAACATAATAGCACTCATAATTTGTATAATGGTGTTTGAATGCAGGATGTGGTGGGGGTTTCTTGGATCGTCGCTATCCTCAACCGACCTAATAGTATTTGCGTTTTACATGTTTATCATAGCGCCACAAAGCCTGAGAATGGGTCTGGTTAGACACTTGCTTTCCGACCCAACAGGAGCAACCATGGTAAAAGCATATCTCACACTCTAGTTGCAGTCGGTTTAGATATATTATTATAGGCACATCTTGCATATATATGTATAAACTATAAATCTTGTGTGTTGTATCCTTACATCAACACAATCATCAATTATGGTTCTTGGAGTAATGTTGATGAAGTGGTTTCTTGTATTGTAAGCAAGCACACTCATACATATGATACTATGTAAGAGTGTGCAATAGTAAATAAATGTTTTTAAATATGTTAGTCCATATACATGCACCTAATTCACTAATGAAGACAATGACTTGATATGATGTTTTAAAAGATCATTGGCGTTCTTAATCTCTTTACAGTCGAAACCCTCCAAAATCTCTTTACTAATTCAGGCGGTATCTAAACCGACAATTTAATGTAGATCTTTACACCCGGTTCATTTTGGCCTTGTTTCTTTGTCATGGTCTATATTTTAGGGGTGAATGCCATGGTAGAGGGGTAGCGTGGGCTACCCCTCAACTAGTGTAAAGCTTTTTTCCCCTTTTGTTTTATGTATGTACTACCCTTGAACAAAGTTTTTTTTTTCTCGCGCTACCCTTCAACTTTTCTTTTAGAACCACCACGGGTCTATATCATATAACTTTGTCAAGATAAACTACATAGAAACAACAATCTCTATGATTTTAAAATACAATTAACATCAACACTTGTTAACATGGATGAAGCTTATTGAGGGCCGGGGGGCCTCGACCCCCCCCCCCTCTTTTTGGTCTAAGTGAAAATTTACCCATTTTTCGCCCGAAAATTTGTATCCCTAGGTAAATTTATCCATTTTCGGCCGATTTATGAAAATTTCCATATGATTTGAGTCCGGCTCCCCCGGCGTTTTCATCCAAGCTTCGCCACTGCTTGTTAACATTTGAAAAGGGGAGTGAATAAAACTAGCACTAGTTATTTTTGAGAGAAAAACAATTAAAAGAACACAACAATACATTTATATAAATAATTCATTATTTATACATAACAATGTATTTATGATTACATTTGAGATTTGACAAGGAAAATTTTAAAGCTTTTAGAAAAACTTTGTTTGCTGTGTGTATTTTCAAAAAAATTAGAAACTCCTGAAAAGCTAAAAGATGTTAGTCAAGCTACTTTCCAAGCAACAATTGTTCTAGCAATGTGCTTCAATTTGGTAATCATATCCCATCACCTCATCAAGCCCTGCAAGTGTTTCAAAAATCTCCACTCTTCTTATATGATTTTCGTCTTCTACCCCGAACGTATGAACGACACTATCCACCTTAATCGAGCTAAACCCGAACGGTTTCTTAATATTTTTCTTCACCATTACCTTCCTAACCGCTGCAGCATCCTTCAACCGCCCTCCATCCCCATATATCTTAGCCAAAGTTACATACCGCCCACCACTATTCGGATCCAAAACAAACAACTTCTCAGCAACAACTTCCGCCAGTTCAATATTATTATGCATCCTACACACACCAAGAAGCGCACCATACACATCTTTCCCGGGCACCACAGGCATTGATTTCACAAACTCAACCGCTTCCGTAACCAAACCCGCTCTCCCGTATAGATCAACCATACACGCGTAATGCTCGTGACACCTTTCAACACCATAATCCACCATTAAGTTAAAAACCTCACGCCCCTTTTCGACCAACCCTGCGTGGCTGCACGTCGATAACAAGCACAAAAACACAACCCCGTCTGGCTGAAACCCGCCCTCCAAAAAGTTTGAGAACAAACCGAGCGCTTCGTGTGGGTTCCCGTGCATGCCGTACCCCCTCATCATCGCAGTCCATACCATAACGTTTCTTTCGTGTAGTTCATCAAATACCCGACGCGCATAGTCCAAATGCCCGGAGTTTGCATACACGGAAATCAGACCGCTCCCTACCATAGCATCGTTTGTCAACCCGGTTTTGACTGCGTAACAATGCACCCAAAACCCTAACCGAATCTCGCCTACTTGCGCACACGCAGGCAGTATGCTAACCAAAGTTGCATGGTCTGGTTTTATAGGTTTTACACAACATTCATTGTGCAAAAAGGTATGAAAAACATCAATAGCTTCGAAAACGCAATCATTATTCGCCAAACCCGAAATAACCGTATTCCAGCTAACAACATCCTTATCCGGAATCTCATCAAACACCTTCCTACAATCCTCCATCATTCGACACTTCGCATACAACGCCACAAGCGCGTTCCCGACAAACACATTATCACCAAACCCGATCTTAACAACCCGCCCATGAACACCACGCCCCGTCGTCTCATCCTTCACAACGCCACACGCTTTTATCGCAAACGTAAACGTGTACTTATCCAACGCCAAATCCTTCTCACACATCTCGTTATACACACCCAACGCCTCGTTACACAACCCCGAATTCGCGTACGCTTGAATCATCATGTTCCACAAGAAAACGTCTCGTTCGGGCATTTGGTCGAACACCTGGCGTGCATGGGTCATGTACAGCTGAGAATACATGTTGATAAGCTTAGACCCAATGTAAAGATTTTGTTCATAGCCTCCTGTGATGATCTTGGCGTGTGTTTTGCTAATGCATGGTATACTACCTTCACATTGGGATAATATTCGGTTTAATTCGTGTGAAACTTGTTTTGATTTGAATGATGTGAAGCATCTAATGGAAGCAAGATTGAATCTTGAATAAGATTTTGGTATTTTTATTAAATTGATAAGCATTCCTGTAAATCAAATTCGGTGAAACACAAGAAGATGGTCTCCGCAATGAACAAATGCAGGGTTCGGGTTTTTTCGGGTTAGCTTAACATGTTTAGTGTCCGTTTATATTTTTAATTGATTTTTTTTATATTATATTAGAGTAACTAGATTTTATATCCGGGAGCTGTTTTACATTATTCATTTTTAATATTCATATATATATATTTGGATATTAATTTTATTTATTGCAAGAAAGTTAATAATTAATATACTTGAAATTTGTTGATAAAATGGTTTCACAAATAAATGATATGCTATAATCCGGTTTAAAAGCTATCTTGATACCTATTACCCATTTATTTTCTTTATTATAAAATTGTTTCTTAATTATAATTAATATTTTTTTTCAAATAAAATAGGATATTAATTTTTAGCATGTCCCTATTTTATAGGATTTTTATATCACTATTTGTTGAGATTAATCTATAATATATATAATTGAAAACCCTAAAATCCGCGATGAGATTGGTTTTGATTTAAAATTATTAAATTCGCGGGTCATGGGTTTATGTCAAATAACCCGTTAACAATAATATTCACAACCATCATCTCTACCTTCGTTCAATATTCATTCAATAATATTATTTGTGTCGGTCTTTTTGAATCCCAACATCTCTACCTAAATCGATCCTTCATAGTGAGTTCAATCGCAGTGAAGTCTGTGTGCACAAATTCTTATACCAATCGTGAAATTCCCAAATAAATCTATTTGAAATCTGACCAATTTGATCAGATAAGCCGGTTCCTTCTAATCCATCTGTTAATTTAGATTACGACAGTATTTGTTGCTTTCAAAGTTTAGGTTTTCAATGTTCGTATTGCTTATTGATCAATTTTGAGTGTCTAGTCAGAATCAAATCGGGTTTATGATTATCTGAAGTAAGGAGTTTGGGGATTGATTATCCATTTTGCTGTTGCCGATTGTTTATTAATCGATTTTGATTGTTTTGTCCCAAGTTTATTCTCTTATTGCATAATATTCCGTTTAATAGTACATAAACACTAATTGGATTTGATTTTTAGCGTGACAGCTGTAGGGGTATGGTACTAAAACCCGGTTCTACGACCCTAAATCTATTATGTTTGGCTTATTTCATTACATGGACTAATACAATGTTATTGGGCTGAGGGGGTTTTGTGGAGGTAACCCTAACTGGGCTAGGCCCATTAGGGTACCATGATGGTGGCCATGAGACTCTATATAAGGAGGTCTCCACCTCTTTATCAGGGGTCATGCTCAATAAGAGCCACCACCACTTTTTGTGTCTGTAAACAAGAGATCCTCAGGATATCTTAGCAGTCACCTCCACACCCCCGAAACCATTGCAGGTCTCAACATTGCAGGTCACCAGGCGCAGCCGCTGAAGAAGAAGATCAAGACGTGGTTCGTTCATCTCGAAAATCCGTGGAAACATCGTCATGGATCAGGTAAGATTCATTTCGTGTTTCGACATTGGCGCCATCCGTGGGACGGCAACGAACTGCCCTTCGATCTTCATCTCGGCTGTCAGATCTCTCCCAAGAAAAACACAGATCTGGAAGTTTACAGAAAAAGGCTTCAAAGCTTGTTCTATTAAAGCTCAAAAAGATCCATAGATCTAAAAAGAGGCTTCCAGATCTGGGCAAGAAGGAAAATCCGTGATACGAATGATCAGATCTCCGAATCTGTGATGGTTTTAAATCTGCTCCGGGCTTCAGATCTGTCCAGATCTGATTTACAGATCTAGGTCTAGATTACAGACCTGGATTTTAGGTCTAAAGTTGCAGATCTGACTCTTAAATTGCAGATCCAGAAATTACCAGACTTCCGCCGCCATGTACGCACGCCCGTGGGTTCTCACTCCGCAGCCGTGCATGTGCCGCCGCGGAAACCACCATCTGGGTTTTGCGCAAGAGACCTCCGCCATGCACGCGCACTCGCGAGTCACCACTCTATCGCCGTGCATGCGCGCATCAGGCTACGCGCCAAACTTCAAGGTTGGGAATCCTCCTAATATCCCATATGGCTACGCGCCAAGGTTGGGAATCCTCATAATATCCCATATGGCTACGCGCCAAGGATGGGAATCCTCATAATATCCCATATGGCTACGCGCCAAATTCAAGGTTGGGAATCCTCATAATATCCCATATGGCTACGCGCCAAACTTAGGGGTTGGGAATCCTCATACCATATGCTCACGCATCACATATGCTCACGCATATTACACATGCTTACGCATCACATGCTCACACATGTCACAGTCTACAAGCACGCGCACGCAACATCTGCGCGTGGCGCATAACACAAAACCAAAGTCTACGCGCACGCGCATGCAACATCTGCACGTGGCGCGTGACATAAAGTAGCTCGTAAGCCGCCTCACGCGCAAGCTCCACTATTATTACAGCTCATAAGACGCCTCGCGCGCAAGCTGTTATTATTCTTACAGCCCGTAAGTCGCCTCACGCGCAGGCTTTATTATTCACACAGCTCATAAGACGCCTCGCGCGCAAGCTGTTATTATTCTTACAGCCCGTAAGTCGCCTCACGCGCAGGCTTTATTATTCACAGCTCATAAGACGCCTCGCGCGCAAGCTGTTATTATTCTTACAGCCCGTAAGTCGCCTCACGCGCAGGCTTTATTATTCACAGCTCATAAGACGCCTCGCGCGCAAGCTGTTATTATTCTTACAGCCCGTAAGTCGCCTCACGCGCAAGCTTTATTACTTTCACAGCTCGTAAGTCGCCTCACGCGCCAGCTCAATTATTATTCTCAAAGCTCATAAGACGCCTCTCGCGCGCAGGCTTTATTATTCTTAGCTCGTAAGTCGCCCCTCGCGCGCAGGCATTATTATTCTCAAAGCTCATAAGACGCCTCTCGCGCGCAGGCTTTATTATTCTTAGCTCGTAAGACGCCTCACGCGCAGGCTTTATTATGCTACAGCTCGTAAGACGCCCCTCGCGCGCAGGCTTTTTTATTCTCAGCTCGTAAGTCGCCCCGCGCGCCAGCTTAATTATTATTCTCAAAGCTCATAAGACGCCTCTCGCCCACAGGCTTTATTATTCTTAGCTCGTAAGTCGCCTCTCGCGCACAGGCATTATTATTCTCATAGCTTGTAAGCCGCCTCACGCGCAGGCTTCATTATTTTTACAGCTTGTCACCATCATGGGGAAAACCTCCCAAAACTCAGACAATAAAGACAAGGCCAAAGAAAAGGGAAAAAACCGCCTCACACCTTATAAAGTCCAGCGCTCCACCTAGACGCTTGCACGCCCAGGAGCAACACTGGACTTGGGGGGGCTTGTAGGGGTATGGTACTAAAACCCGGTTCTACGACCCTAAATCTATTATGTTTGGCTTATTTCATTACATGGACTAATACAATGTTATTGGGCTGAGGGGGTTTTGTGGAGGTAACCCTAACTGGGCTAGGCCCATTAGGGTACCATGATGGTGGCCATGAGACTCTATATAAGGAGGTCTCCACCTCCTTATCAGGGGTCATGCTCAATAAGAGTCACCACCACTTTTTGTGTCTGTGAACAAGAGATCCTCAGGATATCTTAGCAGTCACCTCCACACCCCCGAAACCATTGCAGGTCTCAACATTGCAGGTCACCAGGCGCAGCCGCTGAAGAAGAAGATCAAGACGTGGTTCGTTCATCTCGAAAATCCTTGGAAACATCGTCATAGATCAGGTAAGATTCATTTCGTGTTTCGACAACAACAATATTTAGACTGTTTAGAATTCATGCTGTGTTGTTCGATAGCTTCAATGATGTCTTCTGTCTGGTATTTGATTTCATGTATGATATAAATCCTAAATTTGTTTCAAAAACTTGCATGTGAATTAAGTACTTTGGATGACTTTAAACTGTTTTAAGCTGTGTGTTCAATTGTGATATATGATATTAGTAGTTCAGTTTTATTCATTGTTAGACTTACGGTCATCTAACATTTGAAAGGTTTTTTTAGACAGCTTTTGGTTAAAACTCACTGGGAGGTTATCAAGACTAGCACGCTTTATATGCTGTCTTTGAAATCTTAGAATTAACATTAGAGTGTGCCATTGGTCCATGCTATTTTACTAAGAAATCAAGATTTGATGTGCATTATAAGTGGATTCTTTCTTCTTTTTGAGTCCAGTAACATGGTTCTTAAATGATTTTTGATATTTTACTTTTTTCAGGTCTGGAATCATTTGGTTATTTGAGAAGGAAAGCACAAAGAAACAAGTAATGAACTCATTCTTATAAGTATAAATTTGTTCTACATTTAGTTAGTTTATATACTGATAGTTTTTAATTTTTTGCCAATTTTTCAAGAACACTTTTAGCGAGTTGTTGAATAATCTGGGAGCGCTAATGATTCTTGACAAGGGACATCGGATGGGGACATGGAGATGTCTTTTACGTACAAACTTTAAAAATGGCCGCACCTGTTTCACTATTTCTCATTATGAAGGAGAGGTAATTTGAAACTGATATAACAGTTTTGTTATTTGTGAAACTAAAAATCAATCGTTTTCTCAGTACGCCTTACCATTCCAAACCTTAAGTTCGCCTCTTCTGTCCAAACCTCTACCGATTTCAAAGGTAAATCTTGCGAATTCGTTTGTTAATTTGCGTAATTCACCGTAGTTTTAAGATCATTTTTTCAAATTTGATCGGTGTTTATGTTCCATTCATTTTACTATTTCTGTTTGCAATTGTTTAGTTACTAATAGTTGATTTTGATTGTGTCTGTTGTCCGATGATTCTGATTGATCATTGATTTTGTTAGGTTTCGTAGTTCTTAAGCTAACTATTGCAGTTATTTGTTCACATTAATCAATATCATGTGTTTTGGGGCTTTTGTTATAAAATTCTAGGGTTTTTGTATGTTGTAGTGATTTTGTTTAGAATGGTGGATTATGTGTGTATCAGTCATTTTGTGATTGATTTTTATTATTGGTACGTGTTTGCTGAGATTTTGGGGGATAATTGACCTAATTTGGCGTTTGATTGAATTTGTCAATACTTTCGTAAATGTGTAGTGATTGTTGATTGAATTTGTATTTAATTATTGCATTCATATATTTCAATTAGTTCATTTGCTCTCATCATATTTATTTTTTTATCAATGGGTACCGAATAGTATTTTAGAACTATTATTATTTGATTAAAGTGATGATAAAAATCATGATTTTTGTTGCTTCTTCGATTATAATAATGATGTAAAAATCAAGAATTTTTATGTGTGATGATGTCTTAAATTTGTAGCGTTTGATTAAAATGATGAAATACATAAAAAATCTTGATGCTATAATATTAAAATAATGAAAAGATCAAGAATTTTTAGTGGGGTATTGATCAATTGTCTTCATTTTTAGCTTTGTATTCAAATAATGAATAAAACCATGAATCTTGATTTTGTTAAAGTATTTAGTGGATTTAATTCTTAAGTTATTTTGTATTAGTCTGAAATTAAAATGCTTAAAAATCAAGAATCTTGAATTTTAAATCCAAAGTGGTTCTTAATATGATGATGTTAAAGATTGTAGTGTGTAATGGTAAGGCGAGAGATGGATTCTAACCATATATGACTAGATTATGACATCTTCATTCTCTTTGATGCAAACAGGAAAGTTGCAGGAATATTGAAATTGAAAAGGAAGATGATGAATCTCTGGTTCGGGTTAAGTCTCCATCTTCCGAAAATTCAGAAAATAATGAAAATTCGGAAAAAGATTCTCTGAATACTAATGATGATAAAGAACAAGAACCACAAGAAGGAAAGTATGAACTGACAACAGAACACAAGACAAACGATCTTGAAGGATTTTTGCAAGTTCCCAATTTTGACAACAACGATGACGTAGTCAGACTGGGTTGACTTCTTTTGCTGACTTTTTAGACCGTGTTGATGAACATTTAAACAAAGTTGAAGCTCAGGTCCGCACGACCGCACTATTGTGAAATTATCAAACTTGATTTGGGAAAGTGAAGAAAAGCCGAGAAATCAGAGGGTGAAACAACTAATGGAAATTCTTGATGTTGTTCAGAACATTAGAAGAAGGTATCGTAACAATAATGTTTTTGTAATTAGAATTTGGGTTGTATTTTGATGCTTATGGGTCAAACAGGTAAAATATGAAAAATAGCTATAAAGGAAATTGGTTGAACGAATGAAAAGTGTATATAAATTACTTACAATCTTCTGTATTGGTTTATTCACTATAATTAGATTCTTTTAATATCAGCATTTTTGCATAAATTATCGGTGCATCTTTTCATTTGTTTAGTTATAGTCATTGTACTCATGTTGGTACATCTGAATCGTTGAAAGAAGATTTTGTGTTCCACTTCAGCCATATTTTATGCCAAAAAGCACTCTAAAAATGATACTTTTTAAATAAAACTGTTCTTTTATGCATAAAAATGTTAAGTTTGTGTATAATGATGTTAATACTGTTTTTATATAATATCAAGTCTTATATAAAATGTTAAATTTACAGATCACAACATGACTGCAATTGTACACAAAGCCATCTTCTAATGACTGAGATGTAAGACAATAGTATAATGACTAAAACGAGACAAAGGAAAAAACGGTTGATATCTTAAGTAAAAATACTTGTATATTTGTAACTATAAGAATATATATTATTTTATTATTATTATTATTATTATTATTATTATTATTATTATTATTTTAAATTAAAAGGATCAAATAAAAAAAGTGTTAAGATGACTAACTTAGACTCGCAGCTAAAAGTTACTCATTTTGACCCGTTATCCAGCTGGCCAACCCTCTTGACCCACCAGTTTCCCTAGATCTTTTCATGATGGCGATTTTGATGAATGTTTGACTTGTGTATGTTCGTAGAATTGCAGTTATTATGCAACAGACAGAAGCATAGATAAAAAAATAAAGGCTGCCAATTTTTTAGTATATGATTTATAAAGCCATATTTGATTAGATTTGTTAATATTATAGTCTATTGATTTCAAAAAACCAAGTCTCACATCTTTGTTCAAACTGGTCAACGGTTGTAGCCACGAAGAAATCTATACATTTTGCGGATGCTTCTACTTTGGAACAGAGGAACAACAAGTCTTTAGTCATGTGTCCTGACTATGAGTTGTTTTTAAAATTAATGTTTATAGTTTTTAAAAATCATAACGACTTTTAAAATATTTGGTTTAGGTTATTTAGCATGTTTTTAGTGATTTTAGGCAAAGAAGTCCTTGAGCAGCAGAACGGTTGAAGGAGACATCCTATATAAACAAATCACTATTAACTCTTGGGTAGGTGTATTATATTCTTTCTCAGTCAACACTTCACTTGTACTGCTCTTGGTGATGACTAGAGTCATTTTTTACTTCAGTTAAACACATATTCCTCTAGGAGACATTGTGAACATCTGGTTTCACTGAACCCTATTATTTGTGTAAATTCGTGATATTTTGAAGATAGAACTACCTTTTTGTCTGTCCTTATTGGAGAAATTATTATCTGGTGGTTGATATCAACTACGTAGTTTTAGAAGATATCTCTGCAATAAATCTAAAACCCAACCACAAGCTCACAACAAGAAGTACATACAAACCTACTAAAAACCCGCAAACTAAACTTAAACACCAACACAACTATAAAACTACCCATCTCAATCCAAAGTGCCCAACTATAAACTTAAACTCCAACCCAAAGATAAACCTACCCATCTTAATTGAAAGTGAAACATTAAAAAATATAATTAACGTAACCAACTGATACATACATATTAAAACTAAACAAAAACTCTGTTGAAAAATAGAACAAATCATTCCAAAAAATAAAATAGCAAAATAATTAAAAGCAAAAACCTAACAAAACCCGCGTGACACGCGGGCTAAAAGCTAGTTTTTAATGTAATGAGATGTTATAAGCCGTTTAAGAGCTATCTGGGTTTGGTGAGACCTTTACCCCTAAATTTGGGTCAAATGCTTGAGAAGCCTTTATTTACAAATAAAGCAATCTGATGGCTTGAGAGAATGGTTGTTTTACATTTTTCTTTTATAATATTTATTTTTTGGATTTTAATTTTCTTTATTGTAAGAAAGTTAATAATATACTTAGGGTTTGATGATGAAAGGGTTTCATAAATAAATGATATGTTACAACCCATTTAAAAGCTATCTGGATTTTGTGACTCATGACCCTCTTATGTTTTTTTACTATAAAATTGTTTATTAATTATAAATAATATCTTTTCTTTTTAAATTGGATATTAAATTTTAGTATATCCCTATTTTATAGGATTTTCATATCAAATAATTAGTAAGATTAATTTTTAATTTAATGAGATGTTATAACCCGTTTGATATTAAATTTGAGTATATTCCTATTTTATAAGATTTTCATATCAAATAATTGGTAAGATTAATTTTTAATTTAATGGGATGTTATAACCCGTTTAAGAGCTATCTGGTTTTGGTAAGACCCATACCCATGAACTTGGGTTAAATCAACGAGAGACCTCCATTTAAAAATCAAGCAATCTGGTGATTTTCATAAAAGGGGGGAGCGATCACATCGCGACACATAGGATTTTAGGGTTTTCATTTATATATATTATAGATGTTATTTATTGATTTAAAAAAAACTATTTTCTTGCATTTAGGCTATCGCATTCTTTAATTTGGAGAGCCTCGTTGCTCTATTCTAACCAGACTATATTGTCTTAACCGGACCCTCGCTAGCTTCAGAGTTTGACTTGGACATTCCCCAGAAAATTATGTCGTCGGCTGTCACTTGATAGTCGTTGTGGCTGTGCCACCATAAAAATGGAACTATGTGGCATAACACACGTTAGGAATAAAACCCGAATGGGCTCGGTATATTCGAGCCGACAACGTTTGTACAAGACTTGACTCAAGTATTACATTGGCAGTATCCACCCAAAGTGACACAGATTATTAAGATTAAGACTTTTATCAACTTTAAACATTTAATTTTTCAATTATACGTGTTATCTATTATCTACGTGCCTTTAAATAGGTTCCTAAACATGTCATTTCGTGTTAACATGTTTTTAAACGGGTTAGTTTTTAGAATACATGACATGATTAGTTATGGTGTCGTGCTCATGTCTAGCACCATATGCAATTGTGCATTGCTGTGTCATGACTAACATGCATGCGAACCTTAATAAAAAATAAGAATAAAAACTTTTTAAAAGTATAATTAGTTAGGGTTAGGTTATAAAGGAAGTATAGTTTTTGTAGGAATGATAGGAAAATAAACTTGTTCATTGATTTTGAATATGAAGGGTTGAGATTAGTTTAGGTGGAAATCATGTGTGAAATTAAAGGGAGGGGCATAAAAGGAATAACATATTTGTTGACTTTCTCTCTCCATATAAAAGGCAAATGCCAAATTCTTCCATCGTTTTAAAACGTTCATAACTTTTTTTACTATGTTTTTATTGAAAAACAAATTCACCATAATAACGAGTATTTTTTTTATTTTTTATATGAGTACCATATTATTCTATAAAAATTAAAAAAATTAGTGGGTTTTTTACGTATTGTGTTTTACAAACTTGTGTTATACAATTGTATATATCATTGTGTTTTTTTCTTATAGTGTTTTTACATGTGCCATACAATTGTATTTTTTATTGTGTTTTTATCATTATGTTTTTTATATTATGCCATACAATTGTGTTTTTTATTGTGTTTTTTTTCATAGTGTTTTTTAACATTGGGTTTTTCATAGTGTTTTCCATTGTGTTTTTTTCGGCGGCTGTTTTCGGGTGACTTTTTTTCGGCGACTTTTCGGTGAATTTTTTGGCGATTTTTTTTGCGAAATTTCTCGGGGATTGTTTTCCGGTGACTTTTCCAGTGAACTTTTCCGGCGAGGTGGTGGCGGTGGGTGACGGTTGTGGTGGCGGTGGGCGGTGGAGTGGTGGTGGTTGTAGGAGATAAGTGAAGATGTTAGTGGGTTTTATGTAAGTGCGTTTTTTAAATTAATTTAGGTGGGTTTTGAGATTAAAGTGTTAAGACTAAAATACCCTCCTTCCTAGCCTTCTTAGGAAAATCAAACTTCTTATTTGAACATAATCCTAATTAGTTAAGTAATATTCTTTTAAACAACTTTTTTAAAAAATAAGTACAAAGTGATATTCTTTTAAACAACTTTTTAAAAAATAAGTACATCATTATGCATGATTTATAACCTTAACATTATAGTTTGGAGATGCACCACTCCACATTGGGATGAGATAATTTTCAGGATATATACGATACAGTATGTCGATTTTTGGTAATCACTTTTTTTTCAAATTCAGTATTCGATATTTTCAATATCAGCATATGCTGTGGTATTTCAATATATGGTAGTGATTGGCAACTGTAGAATCTTTTCGTACGTTTATTTCTTGTTTTTCTATAAAATTGATACGGTTTTTTTTTTTATTTTATATTTTGTAGTTTTGGTTTTGTTATTATATCATGAATGAATTTGATACGTTTTTTGGTTTATTGATTATCCATGGTTATGAATGAATTAAGATTAGGAAATATTGGATACCCGGTACCGAGTCAATACATTCAGTACAATATTCGGTACTCAACTTTATTCAAGCTCAGTATTAAATATTTTGATACAGGTATGGTACTGTTTACATCCCAACACCACATAAGCCTCCCCAAAGTTCCTTTATTAATGAAACTTAAAATTAATATAGCCCAGAATAAAGCGAATTAACTTAGTTTTAACATGTTTGATCACAATTTCAAGTACACTTTATTGCTATAACAAACTTTGTCTACTTGATAATTGAATCAAAACTATTGGAACAAATGACCATGTTAAGTTTGTTAAAAATAGTAACCATTTTTCTATCATAAATTGTATACCACGCTAACTTTGTTATAAAAAACGGCGCATAGTACCGTTTATACTTATGTTATATTCTCATGGTAGATTATAACGCGCACTATTTTAGGACGACTGGTGTTGGATAAAAAAGATAAACTTTTGAAAAGATGTACTGAACTAATTTAATGTGATTGTACTTCATGGCACATATAAATCTAGTTGTCAAATGCAGTAGATGTAAGCATGGTTGTTAACATTCTTATTTTGATCTTGCAACCATATAATTTTATGTTATTTGTTGAAACACATGGATCATGTATAGGGGGGAGATGATCTTGATCTCTAATATTGTTTACCTTGAACTTGAATGAGACCATTCGCTATGGGCGTTCAGGGAAGGGGGGGGGGGGGGGGGAGGACCTCACTTGCTCACACACATACATACATATATGTGTGTGTGTGTAATGGGCCAGTACAAGGGCTTTAAACCACAGCGGGGCGTTATGAATAAGGATTTTGAAGCTTCGTTTCCTATATGACGATGATGTGAATGGGCTTTAAAGCCCCTGAAGTAAACAGCCTGATTGGATTATAAATTGTCTGCGTCCGTATTTAGTTGATATCAATTTCTCTTTTCTTTTTAACTTAACAATAACAACCTAATGTTATTCTACAAGAAAAAAAAACATATTATTCTTTTAGCACTACATGAGCATATATATTCTGTTTTATTGTTTACAAATGACGAAGAAAATAACATGATATGGTGTATTATAGATCATTGATGTTTTTGATGGTATTTGGCATCGAGCATTATTAAGCTCTTGTTTCTTATAGAGCGAGTGTAACTCTAAAATTTTAAGAAAACAAATCTCCATGATTTAAAATGGAATTAATCTTGATATCAAGAACACTAGTAACATTTGAAAACAAGAGTGAGAGAATACATTAGTAGTAAACTTTGAGAAAAGAAGAAAAATAATTGAAGACTATGTAAATATGTAATATTTTACACAACAATGTATTTATTTATGACTACTTTGATACGGGGGGATTAGTATTATTATAGAACTCTTAAATTACTAAAGAATTTGAAGGAACTCTTAATAATTAACGTTTTTTATAAAAAAATTATATATTAATGCTATTTGATTGTAGTTTTATCACTTTTTATATCTATATTTACGATTACAATCATGAAAATTAGTTTTTACACGTATCTAAATTTTTATTTACATATGTGTAAATTTGTTGTTACATAAATTTTACGTATATGTAAACTAAACTTGTGATATATATATATATGCAATAAAATTCGTTTATATAAAATATGATAAAACTAGTCTTAAACAATGTTAATATATAAAAAAAATGTTCGGTTGTTATGAGTTCATAACTTTTTTTGAGTTATGAAATGATACTAACTCTTGAATGGAGTTCTATATATTTCCTTTTTTAAACTTGCAAAATTACATACCTCCAAATCATTAGGAAACATTATATATTATGCATAAAAGGCTGTTTCTTAAGAAAATATGTTATTTTTCAAATTTAATCTCTTACTCTTCTAATAAACAAAAATAATAATGCGTAGGTGTCTTAACCATATTTAATCATAGCCTAAATTTCTTTCCTAATTTTCTAATCTCTCACCTCATTCATCCTTGCTATTCATGGATCATGGGTAAAACCATTTTGCCAAAAGGGTTATGACTTAGAGAATTATGAGGAAAATTAGGCTATGAATATAAACCTAAATAAATTTATTTTATCATTTGCTTATTTCATCTAGCTCTATAACTTGTGTCATACACGAGATTTGTCAATGTTTAAATTAATAAAATTAATTATTTGAAACAAACAAAAAAAGATACAAAGTAAAAACATAAAATAAAAAATGTTGATTATGTTTACAGTCCTAATAATACCAAATAGCACATACTTGTGATGAAACTATAAATGTTGTATATAAAAAAATTTTCTCTTATTTATAAAATTAATATTCTAGACTTCTTATAGTTTATACTATATATTTCATTATTTTTTTTCATTTAATTTTGTGTCTTTATTTCAAATAACAAAGTTTATTAATTTTTATCATTTGACAAATCCCGTGTAATACACGGGTTCAAAACCTAGTAAAGGATATATGTAATCCCGTTTGGACATGTAAATATTTATATATAAAAAAAATAGAAACTTTGAGAAGCTAAACTATGATAGTCAAGCAAGCTTTTTTTCTTATAAAAATAGTTTCAAACACCAACTCAAAACTACTTTCATCGTTTGCGATGCGTGATAATCATCATTCCGAAGGATTCTTGCTTCCATTCCCAAGTGTTGGAGTAGGATACTTTGTAGCGCCCAAGGGAATTGGATAATATTCGAACACAAGCATTTGCATATTAGGGTGGGGGGTTTGATCCAATTAGCAAAGTCATTGAAGTTAGATGTTAGCGACTTCGTGTGGTGTTGCTTCTTTCGAGATCAAAGGTTCAGTCCCGTCAAAGACCGCCAAAAACGGATCAATGGAATTTAGCCGTTAAAAAGGTATGTGCATATAAAACATGTTTATGGTAAATACTTTTTTCTTATTAAATGCATATAAGTTGAAAAGAATATATGCATGTAGACATATTTTGACGTTTGTAATTAATTATTCTATATGGGATATAATAATATAATATAAAAGCTAAAACTTAAGTTAAGGACAAAGGTATAAATAAAGCATGGACGGAAAAATGGAATAAATATTGACGAGTGAGAGTACTTCTTTTGACTTGAGAAGATTCCTTGCGACACAAGTCTCCTCTTTCTTGTGACTTTCCAAATCTTCTATTCTTTTATTTATTTATTATTAAAAAACATTAACCTTAATTTAAACCGTTAGTTCTCTACCGCGTAAAAGCGTTATCCTTGTCAAACGGACGACTTCAACTTTTGTCTATAGTGTAAGTACAATAAAGCCCCTTTACTCTCTTAAACTTGCCACAAAACACACACACATTTTTTTTTATTTTTTTTTAAGATGATTTAGTGATGAAAAACAAAAATGAAATGTGTTGCGTTCGTTACAATTTTCTTAAAAATATCGTCAAAGTGATTTAGTTAAGTTTTGTTTGCTTTTTTGACACAATACTCTAGTAAGCTTTTTCTAGCTAAGACGTGATGTCAACCTTCCATATTGATTTTGACGCCTCAGACCTGACTCATCCAGGATTACAGAAACATCAATAAGGGCGAAACATACCATTATTTGAAAGTTCTCTTGAGTTAGGTTTCGAGCCTAACTACCTAAGACCAAAAAGATATTAAACCTCAACCATCAGTAGCCCAATACCATTGATGGCAACATGGGTACGTATCATATGTTTGTTTTGTGGAATACACAAATAATAAAAAAGAAAAAAGCTACAAACTTAAGATCTTGATAATAAAGTGGTCTTTTTTTTAGATATGTAAACTTTCTGGACAAGTGTTTTCTTTCTAAAATTGGATATATAAGGATGATGATGAAGGTCTTGGCACAATTATATTATCGTTTTAGTTAGGGGTGTGCGCAGTGCGGTTTCGAGCTAAAACCAAATCAAAAACCGAAACTTCGGTTTCAGATTTTTGAAAACATTCGGGTTTGAATTTTTCGGTTTCGGTTTTCATTTTGTCTTTGGTTTCAATTTTTTCGGTTTTTTCATTTGAGTTTGAAATTTTATTCTGAAAAAAATGTTAGCAGAAAATAATGAATTTATGTATTAATAATTTCGTTAAATATTAACTAATTGACTACTATACGCTTGGCAAAAAATATTTGAATGGCATACTTATGACATACTTATTAAATTTTAATAAACTTAAAATGAAAAAAAATAAAAATTTAGAAATTCGGTTCAGTTCCGTTTTTTGGTTTTTTTACATGCAAAACCAAAGCGAACCATAAATTCGGTTTTTATAAAAACACAAAACCAAACCGTCAATTGTTGTTTCGGTTCGTTTTTTTCGGTTTCTTTTACCCCTTATTTTAGTAATATTATCAGGGTCTGAAGAGGTAGGTCCCAGCAGAGACCAGTTGGTCCCGCAAGACTCACCTTGAACATGGACGTCTGCGCAAAGGCCATCTGCTCCCGCAGGACCCACCATGCTCATAGAATCTTACGCGCAGTACGCAAGCTGTACACGCAGGGAAAGCCTCCCAATGGTGAAGTACCCCGCCTGTTCCCGCAGCTGCGGATACAAGCCATCAGGGAAGGCTACCCGCAGACAGCAGGGCTACACGCACAAGACACTAGCTACTTCAGCAGTCACGTGAAGGCATGAGCAAGGCGGGAACAATCCCGCCCAAATGAGCCAGTCTGATTCTGAAAGATCTTCTGTACCATACCTGCCAAGGTATGGATAGGACAGACGATCTGACCAGAACAGCCCATGAGCCAATCACAGGGTGACAGCTCACCGACAACAGTGCGAGGAGGGGCACCCTCTAGTACTGTTTGTCACTATTAGCCGCTGCCTACTCACCAACCCTCATTGTGGAGCAGGCGCAGCCTACAGTTGGTGGAATAGTATTACTGTTGGCCGTAACCTATTCACCAACCAGCATGGCCTGCGTACAATCCACAGTCAGTGGGACGTGCATAGTCTACAGTTGGTGGAATAGTGCAGCCGACTTTATTACTATTGGCTGTAACCTACCCACCAACCAGTATGGCCTGTGCGTAATCCACTGTTGGTTGAACAGGAATACTATTCAGCCGGCGGTACCTTCTAGAAAACCTACCTTCGGCTATAAATACTCCAATATCTTGGAATGGTAAGATCAATCTACTATCTCGTATAACTTACTTGATAATTGCTCTAATAGTATTCATATACTTTTATATTCAAAGAGCAATATAGACTGATTCTCACGCCGGAGGGTGGTCACAAGGAGGAACCCCCCCCTTCTCAGTGACGAGCTTACGGTATCTGTTTTGCAGGTTCCCTAAAGTACAACTTACTCTGCTGGACCTAACCTTCGTGGGAAACATTACCTAGCCCCCAGATTATCCATAATCTGCCCGGGGTCACTTAGTGTTTCTTCATTGGCGCCATCCGTGCATTAAGCTAGAACTACATCTTTCTCCAGTTTTTCAAAACTTCCAAGATGACTAGAGAAATTCCGGTAACCACAACCCCAGCCACTGGGGTTAACACCGGCAACACAATGTTTACAAACACTACCCCAGCCACCCAAGCTGGGGCAAGTGAAATACATTTTACGAACACTACCCCAGTCACTCATGTAGGGGCAAGTGGAGTAAATATTCCACTGGGATTCACTGATGCCCAGCTGGAAAAACGACCTCGAGCTCCTCGCCAAACACTTGATCAAGTGAAGGCATGGGCCGAGGCACGTCAAAGAGAATTTCAGGCTGAGTTGGACGAACGCTTGCGTTCAGTCCAACAAGCTGAGGAATTCGGTAGTACTCGCCAGCACCTCAACATGAGTAGTGAGTACGAGTACTCAGACGGCGAGGGGGAAGACTCCGACACCGACGCGAACCCTCGCCATAGGGCGAAAGGGAAGCGTAAGGAAACGGATCCCCAGCCAAAAAGGAACTTTGGGGAAGCATTCCAACCAGTCACGGAAAAAAGCTCTCGCGACTTCTCCAAGGCCTTTAGACCTACTGCTACAAACGCAGGAAGGTCAAAATTTGCAAGGGACATTGCAGAAGCAATCGCCCCGAGGAGTGCCAAACAAATGTCCAACGTTGGCACATACGATGGTCTATCCGACCCAGATGACCATCTGAACAGGTTCATTGCGGGGGCAACCGTCAGTAACTGGACGGAACCCACGTGGTGCTACATGTTCCAGATGACTCTGGTAGGAGCAGCCAGAGCATGGTTCGACCGTTTACCGGTCCACCACATTTATGACTGGGCAGACTTCCAGAACAAGTTCAGTCAACAGTTTAGTCAACAGAGGAAGCACACTGAGGAGCAGTGGACGATCCTCAACTGTGTCAGAGAAGAGGATGAATCCTTACTGGACTTCATCACCCGCTTCAACTCCAAGAAGGTAAGTCTGGGCAACATCAGTGAAGACCTCGTTCGCGCCGCTTTCATTCAGGGCGCTGAATACCCAGAACTCATCCGCACTCTGACGGGTAAAGACGGTATGCCATCCACGTGGGATGCCATAATGACGGCAGCCAAGCGCTTTGCCGAAACAGAGAAACAGCTGGGAAGAGATCTCCCCCACAATACAAACCTCTACACGCAGAGGACAAGGGAGAACAATGTGAGAACCGCCCGGCTGAACAAAAAGAGGCGGCAAGGTATTTGGCAGTCAAGGA
The DNA here is from genome assembly GCF_021521415.1 of Bidens hawaiensis. Classification (NCBI taxonomy): domain Eukaryota; kingdom Viridiplantae; phylum Streptophyta; class Magnoliopsida; order Asterales; family Asteraceae; genus Bidens; species Bidens hawaiensis. Next base: position 999,101 of record NW_027491434.1, read on the forward strand.
TAAACTTTGACACCCCCTCAAGCTCTCGCCCTCTGGTTGGCGGAAGGGACAAAACGCACCATTCGAACCGGAAAAACCGTTGGACGCCACTTACCAAGAGCGTCACGGAGATATTTGCCACGGAAAAACTGCCATGGCCAAAAGCCCCAGTGATCCGACAGAAACCCAATGTGGATCAAAGCAAGTCTTGTGACTTCCATGGGACAAAGGGCCATAGCACTGAGGAGTGCACATCCTTGAGGGACATCGTCGAGACATTCGTCAAGGATGGGAGGCTCGCACACCTCGTGGCATCTATCAAGAAGGGAGGAAGGAACGACAACAGGTACAGGGGTAACGGACGGAAGCCCGTCGACATTAGCATCAACATGGTCCATGGTAAGGTCAGAGGGAGAAAGAGATCAATGACCGAACCATGCGCATGGAAGGAAGCAGAAGTGCGCTTCCCGCGAGTGCCGGGAGGCCCAAACAAAGAAGGCCCCATTGTCATTAAAAGCCAGCTGGGGCACTACATCACCTCCCGCACCCTCGTTGACAATGGCGCATCGTCGACAGTGATGTACAGGCAGTTCTTCGACAAGCTCGATGATGAAGACAAGGAGCGCCTGGAGACGGTCTACGCTTCGATGGAAGGGTTTGACGGCAGCATGAACACTCCCTTGGGCATCCTATCTTTCCCCGTCACTCTCACCGATGGGAATTATTCACGCACGGAGGATGTGGATTTTGTTGTGATGAAAAAACCACATCATACGTATGACATCCTATTCGGGAGAGACGGGATGGCAAGATTCAACGCCGTGGTATCCTCAGTCCACGGCATGATGGGATGGCCAACAGCTGAAGGCGTAGCGATGATCACGGGCATTCCCCAGGTATGCATCGCATCTGTCTCCTCTAAACCCAAACCGAAGATGGCCAAACAAACCATCACTGAACCTGAACAGTGGGCATTCAATGGGAAATATCCCGATCAGGCCGTTACCATTGGCCCGACAATTGTTGATCCAACACGCACCTTACTCAAGCGCTTACTGCAGCGAAACGCAGACATCTTCGCGTGGACACCAGCCGACATGACTGGTGTACCCCGAGGAAAGGCAGAGCATAAGCTCAAATGCGATCCGGCCGTTACGCCGATCGTACAAAAGCGCAGAGTAATGGGGCCCGAGCAAACCAACGCGTGTAGAACCCAAGTCAAGGAACTCCTTGATGCGGGCATCGTGCGCGTTAGCAAATATCAAACATGGGTTGCAAATCCCGTAATGGTACCGAAGAATAACAAACAATGGCGCATGTGCATAGATTTCAAAGATTTGAATAAAGCATGCCCCAAAGATTGTTATCCGTTGCCAGAAATTGATCTTAAGGTGGACTCGGTGGCACCATTTCGCCTTAAATGCTTCTTGGATGCGTATAAGGGGTACCATCAAATCCACATGGCTGTGGATGACCAGGACAAAACCGCCTTTCGGACGCCCGATGGCACATTTTGTTATAAAATGATGCCGTTCGGACTTAAGAACGCGGGGTCCACGTACCAACGACTAATGGACAAAGAGTTTCACGCCCAAATTGGGAGAAACTTGGAAGTCTATATGGATGATTTGGTCATCAAAAGCCCCGAGCCAGAGACGATGTTGAAAGACATTGAGGAAACTTTCAACACGCTCAGAAAGATAAACATGAAGCTCAACCCGAGCAAGTGTTCATTTGGGGTGGAAGAAGGGAAGTTCTTAGGGGTCATTATTACTAAAGATGGCTTCAGAGCGAACCCTGAAAAGGTCGAAGCCATTGTCAAAATGGAATCACCTACCACCATAAAACAGGCTCAAACACTTAATGGACGACTAGTCGCGCTTAACCGCTTTTTGGCAAACCATGCGGATAGGTCGTTCCCTTTTGTGTCAACGCTAAGAAATTGTTTAAAGAAAACGCACTTCCGCTGGACACCAGAAGCGGAAGCAGCTTTTCAGGAGATTCGATCACGACTGATCGAACTCCCAACACTCACAGCACCACAAGCGGGAGAGGAGTTAATCCTATACCTCTCCGCAACCGATAGAGCAACCGGGGCAGTCCTGCTTGTAGAACGAAAAGGCATCCAGATGCCAATCTATTATGTTAGCCGCGTGCTGGCAGACGCGGAAACCCGGTACTCTACCCTGGAAAAGCTGGTCTTGGCACTTATACACGCGTCACGCAGGTTGAGACGGTATTTCCAGGGTCACCCAATCACTATTCTCACCAACTTCAAACTCTCAAATGTTCTAGGCAAACCCGAGTTATCGGGACGTCTAGCCAAATGGGCAATTGAATTGGGAGAATATGCGATTCAATACAAGCCGAGACCAGCCATTAAAGGTCAGGTCCTGGCTGATTTTATTGCAGAAGTCCCCGCCTCACGGGAGAAAGAGTGCCAGGAGGAGGTTCAACCCTCCCCAGCACACGAAATCGATGAAGTCTGGCGACTCTATACTGATGGAGCAGCTAGTAACGAGGGTTCGGGCGCAGGGTTAAAATTAACAAATCCAGCAGGCCAGGAATATACTTATGCTATTCGGCTGGATTTTCCAAGTACGAATAACGAAGCTGAATATGAAGCATTCCTGGCCGGATTGAGGATTGCGCGAAAGATGGGTGTAAAAAATTTGGAAGCCCACGTTGATTCCATGCTAGTAGCAAACCAAATAAACGGGACGTACACGGCTGTGAACGACACAATGGCCCTGTACCTTGCCCAAGCCAAAGCCATCATGCGCGATTTTAATGATTGTAAAGTGATACACGTCAAGCGCAGCGAAAACAAATCTGCGGATGCGTTAAGCAAGCTTGCATCACTGGCCTTCACCCACTTGGGAAAGGACATCCGCGTGGAACTCCTCGAAACACCATCAGTCCCGCACAAGGAAATTTGTGTCATCCAAACCGGTACAGAAACATGGATGACCCCAATAATAAAATACCTTGAAGCAGGAACGTTACCAGAGTCGAAGTCACAGGCAAGAAAACTACGCTGTAAAGCACTAAATTATCAGCTGGTCAATGACACCCTTTACAGACGTAACTTTCTTGGCCCATTGTTAAGATGCGTGGACAACCAAGATGCTGACTACCTCCTAAGGGAGGTTCACGAAGGCATCTGTGGAGTACACGCAGGCCCCCGCGCTGTGGTAGCCAAGCTAAACAACGCGGGATACTTCTGGCCGGGGATGCATATGGACGCGTTGGCATACATCAGAAAATGCAGATCTTGCCAGCTTTACGCACCCAACACGCATCGCCCGAAAAATGAACTTGTTCCTGTCACTTCCTCGTGGCCATTTCAGAAGTGGGCCATCGACGTGACAGGCCCATTTCCAACAGCAGCTGGGAATGTTCAGTTCCTAGTGGTAGCCATTGACTACTTCACCAAATGGATAGAAGCGAAACCTTTAGCCCAAACAACCGCAAAGCATATCAAAAAATTTATTTGGGAATTTATTATTTGTCGTTTTGGACTTCCACAGAATTTGGTAAGCGACAATGGCACCAACTTTGCTGACAAGAAGCTACAGCAGTGGCTGAAAGAACTTCAAATCACCCACACCTTTACCTCAGTGGCACACCCGCAAGGTAACGGTGAGGTGGAAAGAGCAAATAAGAGCATCGTCGAAGGCATAAAGGAAAGACTCTTGGAACATAGATCCGGTTGGGTGGACGAGCTTCCACACGTCCTTTGGGCAAACAGAACGCTGAAGAAGACCAGTACGGGAGAAACCCCGTTCAGTCTCACTTATGGCACTGAAGCCATGATCCCAGTCGAAATCGGTTTACCCTCACCAAGGGTCTTAATCCAACCAGAAGACAATGATGCGGAAAGACGGTTAGACCTTATGCTAACCGAAGAGCGCAGAGACTTAGCCGCCGTGCGTGAAGAAAACTACAAACGACAAATGCAAAAATACTACAACACGCGGGTAAAACTCTGCAACTTCAACGAAGGAGACTACATACTGCGTAACAACGAGGCTTCGAACCAACAACGCCCAGGAAAGTTGGCCCCGATTTGGGAAGGGCCATACATTATCAAAGAAGTTCTGGGAAAGGGCGCGTACCGGCTCGAAAGGCTCGATGGCACTCCCATCCCTAGAACATGGAATGGAGCTCAATTACGCAAATGTTATATGTAGATCAATTCCAACTTGTAAAGAAAAGGCCTAGAGCCACTTCTAATGGAAATGATTCTCCTTTCATGATGTATTGATAGCTTGTAACCTATGAACTTCCCTTACGGGAACAAATAGTTGCGTGTGGAAGGCGGCAATACCCACATAAACACAACGCCAAAATGTTAAAAAAGTTTCTAAGGAAAACCTACACGCAGGTCAGATGTAGGTAAAGTTTAGCCATCCTTGTAAGTGCAAGTGACGGTCTTACCCGCACAATCACGAACAAGGAAGCCAAACTTAACTTACCGTCTACCACGTTAAAAGGTTAACTTATGAACACTTAAAAAAAGGACAAGAAAAACCTACACGCAGGTCAGATATAGGTCTAAAGTTAAAGCCATCCTAGTAAGTGCAAGTGACGGTTACACCCGCACAATCACGAAAGAGGGAGCGAAAACTTTAGTCCATTATCAACCACGTTCAAAGGTTTAACTTAATGCCTTAGAAATTTTGAAAAACCTACACGCAGGTCAGATAAAGGGTAAAGATTAGCCATCCTACCAAGTGCAAGTGACGGTTTTACCCGCACAATCACGAAGGAGGAGGCGAAACTTTAACCCATCATCAACCACGTTCAAAGGTTCTTATTCTAAGCACTTGGGAAATTGCTAATTTAAACTAAGTATGCAAGTCATAAGTTTATAAAGCAAAGAACCCAAGGAAATAACAATCTTATACGCAAAGAGATTAATATTTCACAATCAATTACAAGAAGGGCTGGGTAACTACCCGCCTAAAAGAAATCTATACAAGGCTAAGTCTATCCTAGCAGTGTGAAGGGATCAGGCTTCAGGGCCACCTCCGCTTGGACCAGCACCGTCAGAACGCGGCTGCCCAAGGAAAGCCTTAAGGACGCTTAGCCCATCATCAGCAGCAGCAGCTTCATTCACCTTCTCCACCACTGGATGCGGGAAGGCAGCATACTGACTCACAGCTTGGTCATAAGCAGCTTCAGTATTAACATTGAATAAAGGGAAGTTGGAGGGCGGAAAGCCTCTCTCAGCAAACCCTAGACCAAGCAGGAAGCCAGTCTTCTGCCCATCCTCATGAGAAGCGTTGAGGGCTGCGCTCATTGCATCGTCGTAAGAGGTCTCTGAAAGGACCCGACGCACAACCTACAAAAGAAAATTACAAGTTAGAACATTTTCTAATTACGAGCAGAAAGCGTAAAGAAAAAGATAAAGATACCTCAGGCAACGCTTCTTGAAGCAGCCATTGGAGGGTAGCTTGACTTTCTTTGTAAGCACGTTCAGCTCCGCTTTTATCAAGGTTGGCAAGTTGAACTTCCTTGGCGGCAGCTTCTTCGACGCTTTTGAGTTTCCTTTCAGTACGGTCAAGCATCCCCCTCTGGTCAAGGATCTCCTGCAGCTTCTTGGCATCTTCCATTGCCAAGGCGTCATGAGCATGCTGAAGAGCCTTTAATTTGCATTTAAGCTGCTCATTTTCTTCGCGTAGTGGCTCAGCAACAGCTTCAGCCTTGGCAGCCCTCTCAGTTGAGTTTCGCGCAGTCTCCTTGGCCAGCCGAAGCTGTTCATTCACAGCTTGGGCAGCCTTGGAGCGGGCCTCGAGTCGCGCCTGGACTTCAACCTCGAGGGCCTTGAAGGCCTTCTCCTTCTCGGCTGCGGCAGCGGCCAACTGCCGGTTCTCCTCCCGAAGAGCCCGCGCTTCAGATACATCTTTGGCGCGAGCCGCTTTTAACTTGTCGTTTTCACGACAAAGCAGCTCGACGCGGGGCTGCGTTCGGGCCTGGAGAACCCGAAGCTCATTGGTTAGCCTACCCTCTTGGTAGCTAGCCATGGCTTCCCCCAACGCACCATGAGGAGCAGCGTGGCGAGCCCAGTCCACACACTCCACAGGGGTGCGAAGGGTTGTTCCTCGGCGTATGTTCCATCTTGGAACATACACTTCATTGGAATCCGACACTGCAAAAGAAACAAAGGCAGTTAGGAAAAGATGACAAAAATATACAAAGCAAGAAGAACCCTACGTACCTGTAGGGTCAATAACAGGCCGATAGCCGCCAAACCCATCACCTGAACCTAAAGGAAATCCATCCAACAGGTCAGGCAGACGGGAAGGTGGCGTAGATCGGCGGGAAGCCCAGCGCGTACCTGATGGTCCGGCCGTCGGTGCCGGTGGCGCAGGTATAGTGGCAGCCGCCGTGGCAGCCATGGTTGGCGCCGTCTCCTCAGCAACAGTAACCGCCGGCTCCGTGAAAGATGCTGTAAAAATTGCACTCACGGCCGGCGGAGACACCTTCTCAGCTGGAACAGCCTCAGGAAGGCTGGAACCAGCGGAAGCAAGCGTAGACGCCTGGGTCGACGCCTCGGGAAGGCTGACCGAGCCTACCGTCATTGGCGGGGGAATACTTACTCCAACTCCACCCTGGAATGCGTCAACATCCACACCTGCACAAGCAAAAGTGTTAGAAAATTTATTTGAAACAACAAAGCTAGACAAGAATTATGGGGGTACTTACGGGGTTTCTTGAGCTTGAACGCACGGACGAGCGGGGGCGAACCCGATGGAGCCGGCCTCTTGACACCGGTAACCGTCGTCGTCGCTGCCTCCCCGGAGGTAACACCTGCAGCCTCCGGAGCGGTGGTCTCCTCACCACCGGGCTTCCCCGCCACTTCTGCATTATCTGACTCCGAGTCAGATAGGACTACAGGGTCGGCCGTAGAGGCCACCTCCTTGCCTTTCCCGACGACAGCCTTTTTCTTCCGCACCAGTGGAGGACCTTCTGCGGATTCCTCAGAAGAAGAAATGTCATGAACTCCAGCAGCAGGCACAGCATTGAGAGGTTCAGGGTAGAAGATAGGCTTACCTGGCCGTCGGTGGCTCAGGATCTCTTGGCCTGGCGGGTAAACCTCCACGAACCGACCCGCAGTCTGCTCTAGGATGGGCAACTCGTTCTCGTCCAGAGCACGAGTACCCATCCGCGCAGGACCATCTTCCTCCCGCGGATTCAGGAGCGACTGAAGATCGTTACCCTCTGAAATCAACAAGAAAGTTAGAAAAAATCGTAATCAGCAAAAAAGAAACAAGACATACCATAAGGGGTAGAGTTCGAACCATATTCAAGGACGATCGGAACCTTATCAGCATTCGCCGCCTTCCACACCCGGCTCATCCCCAGCATCACCATCGCCGACTCCGGAAAACGGAAAACCGGGGACTGGACCCGGGATATCTTCGAAAACCATTCCGCCTCCTCGTAGTTGAGGGCGGGAAGGTTCGGAAGCGCCTGGCCATTCTTAAACTTCATGGCGATGGGGACGGCGCGAGCGGATATGAAGAAGAACTCTCTTCTCCATGAGCGAAGACTCCGCTCGGTGGTACAAATCTTTAAACCCTTGATACGGGTTGTAAGAGTGTACCACCCCTGGATGCACCTCCAAGTGTAGAAGGTCATCAGACGGTCAACAAAGGGCTCAAGGCCCAATATCCGGCACACCCACTCAAAGTGCCGGACCTTGGCAATGGCCATGGGGTGCACCTCTGTCAGGTGCACACCGTGCCTCTCCAGGACACGGTACACAAACTTTGTCAACGGAAACCTAAGGTTTCCGTAGACAAAGAATGCAGCATAAACCCCGATCTTGCCACTAGGGGCATCGTACACAGTATGGTGGGGTTCAGGAAACTCAGGCTCGAGAGACTCGAGCATGAACTTCCTGACGATATACTGGTACAGATCGACAGGAAGAGAACACTGGCACTCGCCAGCAGTCTTCTGATCATCAGTATCATGAGAAGACATGGTGGAAAGAAGAAAGTGATTTCGGGAAAATGCTTGCCTGAAAAGGGGAGTATTTGCCGGAAATCACTAAGAAGAAGAAGAAAGGTGAAAGTGTGAATTACAAATAACTCTCTCCCCCTTTATATAGTAATCGCAATTAATGCGGTGAATTTAATGCGGAGGAGAGAGAAATCAAAGGTGCAATGAAACTATGACACGTGGCAAAAAGCAGGCTGGCAACAGCTGTTGAAAGGACGTGTGCCAGTAATTTCGCGGCCACGCGCCCGAAAAATCACGCCCACGCGCCTGAAAAAGCGACTGGAATGACCATGTTCTGTCACGTCACCATAACTTCCTGCACGTCCTGACACAGTCAGAAGAAACTGTCGCACGACGTTTCAGAGGTTTGGACTGTTCTTATCTTTTCACCAACTCTTCGAATTTCAAAATTCAAAATTCGAAAATATTAAAAAGTAAGCGGGAAAATACCCCTTACCCCTTGGCAAACAAGTAACCGTAAGACGGCTGCGGGTACAGTGTTAAGGCAAAACCCTTCACATACCTAGCACCCGCAGGGAATTGAAGCCAAGAAAACCTTGGTAAACAAGTAACCGTAAGACGGCTGCGGGTACAGTGTTAAGGCAGAACCCTTCACATACCTAGCACCCGCAGGGAATTGAAGCCAAGTACCTCGGCAACCAAGTAACTATAAGACGGGTGCGGGTACAGTGTAAAGGCAAAACCCTTCACATACCAAGCACCCGCAGGGAATTGACGCCAGGAATACCTTGGAAGTAAAGTAACCGTAAGACGAGCGCAGGTACAGTGTTAAGGCAAAACCCTTCACATACCTAGCGCTCCGCTGGGAATTGAAACCAAGAAGGATCTTCTGGGCAATGCTTGCGGAAACGGAAATAACATCCCCGCATAGCGGGAACGTCGAGAACTACGTTGTTTGAAGCTCCAAGATGGAATTGGTGGTCTTAACATAATTGATCACTATGTTCAAAACTACCAAAACCTCATGGAAAATACATACAACTGGGACTCAATGCTCCTGACTTGCGAGGAGGTTACAGACCTACCCGCATCATACCCAGAGACCAAGCAGGAAACTCGGGCATTTCTGCAAGTGACAAGGACTTCCCATGGAAAACCTTACAAAACCCTTTTCAAAACCCTTTGCTTAAGTCCAAAAGTTCACCTCACTTTATTAAACACGCATGAGAAGAACATTGGACTGGGGGGACTTGAAGAGGTAGGTCCCAGCAGAGACCAGTTGGTCCCGCAAGACTCACCTTGAACATGGACGTCTGCGCAAAGGCCATCTGCTCCCGCAGGACCCACCATGCTCATAGAATCTTACGCGCAGTACGCAAGCTGTACACGCAGGGAAAGCCTCCCAATGGTGAAGTACCCCGCCTGTTCCCGCAGCTGCGGATACAAGCCATCAGGGAAGGCTACCCGCAGACAGCAGGGCTACACGCACAAGACACTAGCTACTTCAGCAGTCACGTGAAGGCATGAGCAAGGCGGGAACAATCCCGCCCAAATGAGCCAGTCTGATTCTGAAAGATCTTCTGTACCATACCTGCCAAGGTATGGATAGGACAGACGATCTGACCAGAACAGCCCATGAGCCAATCACAGGGTGACAGCTCACCGACAACAGTGCGAGGAGGGGCACCCTCTAGTACTGTTTGTCACTATTAGCCGCTGCCTACTCACCAACCCTCATTGTGGAGCAGGCGCAGCCTACAGTTGGTGGAATAGTATTACTGTTGGCCGTAACCTATTCACCAACCAGCATGGCCTGCGTACAATCCACAGTCAGTGGGACGTGCATAGTCTACAGTTGGTGGAATAGTGCAGCCGACTTTATTACTATTGGCTGTAACCTACCCACCAACCAGTATGGCCTGTGCGTAATCCACTGTTGGTTGAACAGGAATACTATTCAGCCGGCGGTACCTTCTAGAAAACCTACCTTCGGCTATAAATACTCCAATATCTTGGAATGGTAAGATCAATCTACTATCTCGTATAACTTACTTGATAATTGCTCTAATAGTATTCATATACTTTTATATTCAAAGAGCAATATAGACTGATTCTCACGCCGGAGGGTGGTCACAAGGAGGAACCCCCCCCTTCTCAGTGACGAGCTTACGGTATCTGTTTTGCAGGTTCCCTAAAGTACAACTTACTCTGCTGGACCTAACCTTCGTGGGAAACATTACCTAGCCCCCAGATTATCCATAATCTGCCCGGGGTCACTTAGTGTTTCTTCAGGGTCCTAAATGTAATACTACTAATTTACAAGAGTGAGATTCATAATATTATTAGCTAGCATGACAATGAAGAACAACTCCAACCTCCGCGTTTACACGCTTCTTTACACTTCAACCTCATACGCATATATACAGACACCTTCACACTCTTCTTTACATCTTATTATTATTATTATTATCATCTCAAAACTTAACACCTTCACAACCAAATATGGATATGGAAATCACTTCAACTCCATTCATGAACCAAGAAGAATATTACTCTTATTTCTATAGTTTCCTTCAAGATCTTGAAGCCAATAGTCAAGATTCTATCAATTCCATCAACAAGAGACAAAAGATTCAAGAATTCAACACGATAGAAGTACCCGCTTCGAGTTTTGAAATACCCAATTCGGAATTTGAAAATACAGCTTTTGAAATGAAGGATTGGGATCAAGGGAGGGTGAGAAAATCAAGAATTCCGTCTCCGGTGGATGGTTATGGTGGTGGAGTGGCGGTGGAGGAGGACGGTGGAGGACAACGGAGGCGGTTGTGGGTGAAAGAGAGGTCGAAAGGGTGGTGGGAGTATTATGATAGTGATGAGTGCTCTAGCGACGAGTTTCAAAAGGCGTTTAGGATGAGTAAATTGACGTTTAATATGATTTGTGACGAGTTGGATAAAAGCGTCACGAAAAAGGATACCATGCTTCGTATGGCGATCCCTGTTCGTCAGCGGGTCGCTGTTTGTATTTATCGTTTGGCCACAGGGGACCCGCTGAGAAAGGTGTCAACTTTATTTGGTTTGGGAATATCCACGTGTCATAAACTAGTCCTTGAAGTTTGTGCCGCGATCCAGATCGTTTTAATGCCTAAATTCCTCCAGTGGCCCGATGAAGACCGGTTAAAGGAAATAAAAACCGAATTCGGATCCATCTCGGGTATCCCGTATGTCAATGGGTCAATCTATACAACCCACGTATCGATAATCGCTCCGAAAACTAACCCAGAGGCCTACTATAACATAAGACACACTAACAGAAACCAAAAACCGTCATACTCAACCACAATTCAGGGTCTGGTTGACCCGAGAGGCATCTTTACAGATATCTGCATCGGGTATCCAGGGTCAATGACAGACGAACAAATATTGGAGAAATCAGCATTGCCTCGAAGATCGAAGATGGGTTCGTTGCGATTAGTTGGTAATTCGCGTTACGCGTTAAAAGATTGGATGTTGGTACCCTACACACATAAGAATCTATCATGGAGTCAACACTCATTGAACCAAAAACTTGATGAAGTACAAAAGATTAGTAAAGATGCATTCATGAGGTTAAAAGGAAGATGGGGATGTTTGCAAAAGAGAATAGAGGTGAAACTACAAGAGTTGCCTATGTTATTAGGGGCATGTTGTGTGTTACATAACATATGTGAGATGTATGGTGAGGAAATGGATGTGGATTTGGTGTTTGATTTGTATGATGATGACATGGAAGTGGAGACTAGGGGTATATCAGTAAATTCACTTCAAGTTAGAGATAATATTGCACATAATTTGTTGCATCATATATAGTCATGGCTTGAATTTGTAAAAGTTTTGTTGTTATTTAAGGATTTTTTATCTGGTTATATTCCATATTATTATATTAATAAATTTTATTGTTTTAAAAGTTGAAAAATATAAGAATTGGTCAACTACTGCTAATACAAATAAATTAAAAACAGCAATAAGCATCTTCATGGCTATTGGCGCGAAATTATTGAGAAGCACATGACATGAGAAGACAGGACAAGTTGAGTTTGAAATCCTTAAAATGAGACTTTTTAAGGTTTATCAGAAGCTTGATGTACATGCATGTTATTCAAGAATTCATCATTACCGAATACAATATTATTTTCAATTGTTTTTTATCTATTAACGAATAAAGTCCCGGCTATTCAAGGTAATCTAATGGTAAAAGTGACCCATACGCCCGTGATCACAGGTAGCTCCAGGTAGCCCAAGTCCACAATCTCATGTTTCGAGAAAAACTGATCGCTCAAAGGCCCACTTTAATAAAACCCGGTTGGCTCATATTCGAATTTAAGACCTTGAAGTCTATTTTCAAATCTTCATTTTCTCTTCAATACAGTTGAGTTATGATTCATTGACAATATTACTTTTTATTTAATAAGTAAATCAAGTTACTTGCAGAAAAATATAAAAGATATATTTTCTTTTTAACCTCAATATTTCTTAAACATAAGAGACATATGGTATTTAGGTTAATTTATTCATATAATGTAATATTTTATATAATATATATAAGTAATATAAAATAAACTGTTGCTTATTACAAATTTTTAATCTTTGTGATACTAGATGCCTTTAACACAAATAAAATACGTGTATCTATATAAATGCACACCTTTTACACATTACTTATATATGTGCATTGCTTATGTAGACGAGTCTAAATTTGTATAGATTTGAATCTACGTATGTTGTAACAGGGGAAGGGGGCAAATTTATTCTAACAGGAGCAAAAGTAACAATATAGAACAACAAACAATTTTTTTTCTTCGAGATAACTGCATTCTAATTGAGGAGGAAAAATGAAGAAAGTAAACTTGGACAGGAAATCCTCATGTACGACTAGTCCAATACATGATATACACACCTATAAGTTTAGCCCCTAACAAAAGAATGTTGTCAATAACGCCCATTGATAATCTTAACATGTGTTTTAATCCAACCCATTTATACACACCTATAACTTGTTGAGACTAATAACTCAGTTGTCAACAACAACATGAGTTGAAATTCAAAAACGAGAACAATCCCATGAATATGATTTCTGTACCTTTTAACCTGGGTTCATCATTGAACACCCAATTCCGAAAAATGCCTTCTTTTACACAATCAAAGTAAAAATATGGATATCTACAAAGTTTTTAAAAAAACATGAAGAAAAAATTAGAAATAATAAGAATACTCGGCTCCAACCTCAACATTCCAATAACACCCTTCCGATTAGAGCCACAACTCATCTCATCAAAGGCGCAAACAAGAAGAGTCACTCGCAAGTTTTTTGATGTAAAAAAAAACATGAGTTTGTTCGAGCTTAAGCCTAAACTATAGCTCGCTTAGTTATTGAGCGTGAGCTCGGGTCTTATATAAGAAAGTTGTATGGGCTCGTCGAACCTTGTATATTTTTAAGTTTTACATCTTTTATTCCATTTATTAATTTCAAGCCGCACTGTCGAGCTCGAGCCTTATATGAAAAGCTCGTATAGGCTCATCGAGCCTTGTTTATTTTTAAATTTTACATCTTTTGAGCTTGTTATGTATAATTAATTATAGACTGTACAACTGAGCCCGAGCCAAGATTTGGCTCGTTTACGATACTAGATGAGCTCGAGCCGAGCTTAGGCTTGTTTAAGGGTTTTCTCAAAATAATTAAACACACATATAAATAATATAAATAAATTAATTAATAATAAACGAGCCTTGCCCGAGCTTGAAAAACACAACTCACAAGCTGAATTTGAGCTTCAAAAAAGGAGCTTGAGCTCTCGTAACTTAAAACGAGCTGAGCTCGAGCACGGGTTGACTCGTTTACACAACACATGGGCAAAAATAGTAAATTCAATGCATCTCCAATCAGGCAATCGTAACACTATTGTTAGGGGCTGTTTTGGATTTTGTTTATTTTCATCAACTTATAACTTATTAACTTTTTAAAAAGTAATAAAGTGTTTGGGATTGCTTATATTGTGAGAGGAAAAGTTTCATAAGTTACAATATTGTAACTTATTAACTTAATAAAAAGTTATAAGCAGATAAAATAAGGAATCCCAAACAACCCCTTATTGTATTGTTTTTCAAACTTAAAGTTCTTCATACAATAACTATAAATTATTATTATAAATAACGAAATTATGATTTTTTTAATGACCAACAACAAAGAATTACCTAGGTATTCTGAACAGGGTGACCAAACGAAAATCTAATTATCTCTGGTTTCGAGTAAAACCCACTGGTGGTAAAGCCGGACACCCTAAGAATCGAATCAAAAATCACACAGACCCCGGTTTTCCTTCAATGAACGCCACCTATTCCCTCTCCAAAATACTATAAGTGGGATCGAAACCCGAGTCTCTGTTAATAAACCCAAACTTCTAATTATTATTATTTTTGTTGTTGTTATTGTTATTATTATTATTATAATTAGAATCGTTCGTCGTCCCCAAATTGTAAGAAGAAAAGAAAACCTAATATTAAACCATTCGATGGATCGATCGATCGATCAATCAATCAATCGTATAAACCACGAACAAATTAGCTTCTTCAACTGAAGGTATATCAATCAATCTCATTGATGAATTCGCTTCATATTTCGCTTTAATTTAGCTTTAATCCTTCGATTTCAATTCCTAGGGTTTCAACTAGCACATGAATTACGCATATTCAGCTGTTTCATCATTTCGATACGTTTAATTTGCACTAGTTACCGGATTTTAATGATAATATACTGCTCGATGTTTGTTTGTATTAATAGATCATAGATTTATGGATTGTTATTGTCTGTTTAGTTGAGATCATTTGCTAGAGGATTGATTGAGTTGACATTAGCTGTGTGTTTTTGATTAAGCTAATTCTGTGTTTAGGTTTTCTGATGCGGAAACACTTATATTAACGGAAGTCGGATGCGAGTGAGGATTATTGATTAAGATGATTTCTAGGGCTTCAATTAGCACGGATTAGGCGTATTCAGCTGTTTCATCATTTTGATATGCTTAATTTGCACTAGTTACCGGATTTTTAAGGATAATATACTGCTAGATGTTTGTTTGTATTAATAGATCATAGATTTATGGATTGTTATTATCTTTTTAATTGAGATCATATGCTAGAGGATTGATTTAGTTAAGATTCAGTGGTTAGATTTTGTTGTTTTATGACCTTATAAGTTTGTGAAATGTTAGAAGATGTGATAAGGAAACAGTTATATTAGCGTAAGTTGACTTTGTTTCTGATTTCTAAGTGTTTTAGTTTCGATATGAAGCACGGTGATAGATTATGTGTGTGTGTGTTTTGGGAAATTTTTTAAGTGGGTAGTAGATAGGGTGAAGTTGGGGTACTAGATATGGTAACTTGTTACTTTTCGTTCTGTTTCTCCTTTTAGTGATCCTCTGGTTAAGATTATACGAAGTTTGTGTGCCTATAAGTTTGTTCAATGTTTGATGTGGTATGGACACATTAATATTAACCATGCTAATGACTCTTTTTGATCGTGTTTTAGTTTCGTTATGATGCGTGTGTTTTTTATTTTTTGGAAATTTCTAAGTGGGAAGTAGATAGGGCATAGTTGGTGTACTAGATATGGTAACTTGTTACTTTTTGTTTCGTCTCTCCTTTTAGTTATCCTCTGGTAAAGAATTTAGTCATGTTTCCTTCAGACACAACACAACATATTAGAGGATTGATTTAGTTAACATTAGCTGTACTTTTGATCAGGATCCAGTCAAAGATTTTGTATTTAATGCTTGGGTTTTATACTTTTATAATCTGTTCTGTGTGTCTATACGTTCATTCAATGTTATATGTGATATGGAAACATTGGCGGAAGTCGGAAGCTAACGAGGATTATTATAGAACCTGCTGTCGACTTTGTCTCTGTTTTGGAAGTGTTTTAGTTTCAATATGATGCGTTGTGATATATTACGTGGTTTTTATGGAAATATGCAAGTGGGAAGTAGATAGGGCAAAGTTGGTGTACTAGATATGGTAATTTTGTTACTTTTCCTTCTGTTACTCCTTTTACTGATGTTCCCTTCAGACTCAACAAAGAATCTTTTAAATTGACAATGATGGCCTTCTATATGTGTACTTATTAGTAGTGCGTTTAAGCGTGTGCTATTGGTCTGATGCATATGCCTTTTCTTTTTTTAGGTTTTTATTGTGGCTGTCACAAAATTTAAGCTTTGGTTTCATGTGCTGTGGCACTTCAGTACTGTCATGCACAACTGTGTTAACAAGGTTTGTTGCACAGATAAAGAATATAAATTGGTGCAATGGCATCGTCTGGTAAATTTGATCTGTCATCTAGTAGCCCAGGCAGGCCACTATATAATACTGGGAAACGTGGTTCCCATACAGTCCCTGCAATGGACAGATCAGCAAGTTTTCGTGACAACATGGAAAATCCAATTTTATCTTCCCTTCCAAGTATGTCAAGAAGTAGCGTAAATGTACGTCAAGGGGAAGTGACTAATTTTTTTCAGTGCTTGCGGTTTGACTTAAAGTCGATGGCTGCTGAATATAAGTGTAATAGACATGGAGATTTTAAAAGACTTGCAAGTGCTGCCCTTTGTACACCAGATGATTCTCCATCTGGTTTGTTTAAAGGCAAGCAACCCTTTTCTTCTCCTGAAAACTTTAAACGACTTAAGGTTGGGTTGCGAGAATCAACAATAAAAGCCAGGTAGTTTTTTATTTTTAAATTTTCTTTCTTTTCCGGCGTAAAATATCCTAACAGTCTTTCAATTATCAGGGAGAGAGTGAAGATTTTTAGCGACGTTTTATCGGTGATCAACAAGTGTTTTCCATGTATACCCTCAAGAAAGAGATCTCGACCTGATGCTTTTTCTCCTAGTGTCACTGTTGGCAAGATGGGTAGTGCTCAAAACAGTGCTCTTACAAGTGCCTTTGACTTTGAGCAACAGAAAGTTGAAGAGAGGGGTAAAAATGTCATTCCTAACAAACGAACCAGAACTTCTATGGTGGACCAAAGGGTTTGTATCTGTCAAGTTCTGTTAAAAATAGTCATACTTAGACAGTGTGCAATTATAAAAATTTTGTTTTCTTTTCTATGGTTGTTAGTTTGTTGGTTTTCTAGTTTTTATATACAAGTCTGAGTTGCGTGTTTTGAATTTGTAGGCAGATGTGCGACCAAACACTCCTGCAAGATCATCCGGATCTGTAGATAGGGTTAGAGAAGTATTAAGACTCCCAAATAGTAATACTCTTCAGGGTGTGGATAGAGCATTGCCAATTGTAGCTGATGGCTGGGAAAAAGCTAAAATGAAGAAAAAACGCACTGGAATTAAGGCTGATGTGGCACCAGGTACAAGTTCAATGTTGGCAAAACCTATTGATAGTAGCAGGATGAATCCAAGGAATCTTGCTGATGCAAGGTCAAGGTCAAATGATCCGCACGAGTTCAGGTAATATGTTTTATGATTACTGATTATATGTCAACTAGCTGGCTAACTATATTTATGCATTGCTCTACTGGAGTTCTGGTTAGCTGTTGTAAGGCAATTGGTTAAAGATTTTATAGTACAGTCGAAACTTTGTCTCATATGCCGTTTAATCTCTATAAGTGAAATTGCTAAATTGATGAATAGGATTGCGTGAAATTTCAAACTCAAATGACTGGACACAATGTAGATGCTGAATATTTGACCAATTTTAGCAGCTAACTATAATAAGCAGCAAATTAGGAGCTTTACCTTCAGCAACCAATTTACATTGCCATTTTTCTGCTGATTTTCAATAAATGCTGAGGTGGCATCTTATTTGTTGTAGGCTAGGAGCTGCTAATGGAGGTATGCGTTTTTCCATCCCAAGGCCCGAACAGGACAACACATCCCTGCTGCATGATAATAGAGATCAAACTACTAACTTGGAGCATGAAAGGACAACTGTGAAAGCTTTTAACAAGTATGAAACTCGTTCCTACCATCATTTTGATGAACCTGGTTTCATTTATACCAATTCTGAAAACAAAAATTTGATTGATAAAAAGACAAAAAATGCTCATAACAGAAATGTTAAAATTAAACATTTTTATTTAAAAGTGTGTCGTCTCTTAAAGTTTAACATTATCTTATATAATGATAACAACCAGGGCCAGTGTCCAAGAAGACTTCACTTCCGGTACACCCTCATCTACCAGTAAACTGCATGCAGCTGCTCGGGGTCCAAGATCAGGGTCAGGTGTGGTCCCTAAATTGACCCATGGCCAACGCCCAACTGTTTCCAACGGTTCGAACCCTGGTCCTATTAGCTCGACCAACCGTAAACGCAGTCTATCAACACGGTCTTCATCTCCACCTGTAGCTCAGTGGGCTGACCGCAGGCCCCAAAAGATGTCACGTACAGCAAGGCGAACCAACCTCGTCCGTGTTTTGTCCACCAATGATGAAATTCCACCTCCGGGTAAAAGTGACATAAGTGGAAAAGGGCACGGATATGTTAAAAGATTTCTCGTCAATTCTCCTAAACAATTTAAACCAAAAGGTGATTGTAGCATTCGGTCATCTACACCATCAGAGAGTGAGGAATCAGGGGCTGCTGAAATCAGATCTAGGGATAGTTTTAAGTCTGTAGAAACTGAAGTTGAAGATAAAGATGGCTCAAATGTTCAAAAGATGTCAACTTTAGTCCTCCCCACAAGAAAAACTAAGCTTATGAACGAGAAGCAACATAAAAAAGGAAGGGGTTTTACTTCTGCACGATTTGTCGGCAATGCGGGGACAGAAAAACAACTAAGAACTGGCAGAGTTGGTTTTGATAAGCCTGAAAGGTTTTACATCTTCTGTTTTTTAGATAAAATTTCATATATATTCTTTTAAATTTCACAATATCGTATTTAGCCTTTTAGAACACCATAACTGATTTTTCACACATTCTGATCTTATTTCATTTACTATGGATGTGTAGATATGATATTTATAGTATTTTGAAATTGTGAATTTGATATTATGAATATTTTACTTTCTGAAAGGATACATGTATATGGTTAATCCTTGATGTTAAAATGTTAACTAACGTTCATATTTTATGCAACATTCACAGTAAAATAGGTCGGCCTCCCACTAGGAAACTCTCAGGCCTCAAAGCTTATACTCGTCAAAAGCATTCTTCATTTACTGCTGCTACGGATTTTCTTGGTATTGTAACTGCTGACTATTCAATTACAAGTGTTAGATTTATAGGTTCTTTTGTTTTTTTCTCTAACCCTCTTTTAACCAAGATTAATTCTGTTACCTAATACTTCAGATGATGGACATGAAGAGCTTTTGGCTGCTGCAAATGCTGTTATAAATCCTGGTGCTGTTTTCTCTGCCTTTTCTTTTTCCTTCTAATTTTTTAGAGTATTGTTTTATGTGATTCTAAATGATGGAGCGGTTAATTGCAGTTTATGCATTGCCAAGCCCTTTGTGGAAGCAGACGGACCCACTTTTTGGTTTTGTATCTGATGCAGCTGTGACCTATTTAAAGCAAGAGGTGATGGTTCTTTATAGGTTTGAGGTTTATAAATCTTATATTTATTTTATACTTTAACTCAGTTTCAATTGCAGTCGAATGTGAAAATACTTATCTATTTAAAATTTTGATGTTTCTGGATGCAACTTCTTATTTTTTTCTCCTTTTACCTTTTTACAGAGAAGCATACGATCTGCTGCTGACATCACAAGCCCAATCGATAACTGTTATACAAAAAATGGAACAGAAAGTAATAGTGAATACTCCGAGAGTTTAACATCTTCTAAGGGAATTTCTCTCTGTCAGAGTCTTCTTGCTGCCCTTATTTCAGAAGAAGATAACAATGATGAATTAAACTATAATGTTAATGGATCTGCATTTGAGTCGGAAACCGACTTAATTGCTGGAAGTTTTTCAAGCGGTTACAGGATAGATTATACGTTAAGATCATGTAATGAGGTGGCACGTAGCCGGTCAGGCAATCATGTTATGTCCATGGTGGATTCAGCAATTGCTACAGGTTTTGATCATTGCTACAGTGGTCTGCTTTTGGATTCAGAAATGATAACCAGTTCTCAATATCAGTATAGTAACACGTCCATTGATGAAAGACTTCTCATGGAAATTCATAGTCTTGGACTCTACCCTGCACGTGTGGTATCTCTTTCTCTGTCTCCGTGTGTGGGTGTCTGTATATATATATGTGTGTGTATGTGTGTGTGTGAATTTGCACGCATGCTTCACTTTGTGCCCTAAAATTTATTATAGTTGTTGATATGAATTTTCTTTTCTTTGTTCAGCCGGACTTGGTACACAGTGGAGATGATGACATCATCAACGATATCAATAGGCTGGAAAAAAAGCATCATCAACAGGTATAAGTCTGTCATAAGGATGGAAACTTTAAAGTTAAGAATATAAGAATTTTTTTAGAGATATCCATTTAGCAAACAACAATTTACTATTTGAAAACCGAAGAATTGAAGTATGCTAAATGTGATATCTGTTTAATGAATATAGATACCTGTGTCCTAATATAGTTGACCAATAGGTTTCCAGGAAGAGATACCTACTCGACAAGCTTTTAAAGTCAACTGAGGAAGCAAGGGAGCAACAGGAGAAGTAAGTGCTTTTCAAAAAAAATTATTTACAGTTTTTGATCGGTTAAATAACTATACATTATAATTCTTAGTTTCTTACTTGACTATTTGCTAATTGCTTGTAGGGAATTTGAACAACTTTCTCTTGAAAAGCTCACAGAAATGGCCTATCAGAAATACATGGTAATGTTATTGGGGTGTTCTTTCTTTCCGTTCTAATTAAATTTGTTTTTCATATACCTATGTTAATCATAGAAGTACATAGGGATGAGCTCGGGGATGGTACCGGTACTGATCCCTAAAATTCCTATCCCGAAATTGAAAATATTTGGTACCGGTACTGTACCGATACCGTAAACTCAAAACTTGGTACCGTACCGAAAACGCTCATCCCTAGATGTACATACAGTGTTACATTTTTAATTATATTTTTGTGTGCTAATGAATGGCTGATTGCTCTGCAGAGCTGTTGGGGTAAGAGTGCGAGTAGCAAAATGGCTAAACAAGCTGCTTTGGATTTTGTCAAACGGACGTTAAACCGATGCCATGAATTTCAAACAACCGGCAAAAGCTGCTTTTATGAGTCCTTGTTTAAGGAAATGTTCCACTCGGGATTATCACAGTTAAATCATACAGAAGTTGACGATGTCATCAACGGAATTTCGACGGAAAATTCTTCAGGTACTCTATTCAAGTGCTTCACAATTCCAGTATTCTGCAACTCTGTAAGCTCTGTAATTAATATTTTTCTTTCAATTAAATTAGGTACGCAATTAAGCTCCATGTTGAACAACCATGACATGCATCCGTCTGAGCAAACTATTGGCAAAGATAGCGTATGGTCAAGCAGGAGTAAGAAGAAAGAGTTGTACCTTGATGATGTCACTGCTGGTACGACCTGTACATCTTCGTCAGGGGTAGGAAGAGTAATTATAAATAGTGTAAAAGGAAAGAGAAGTGAACGGGACCCCAGAAACGGAGGTCCTAAAGTCGGACGACCCGCAAAGACTAAAGCAAAACCGAAACAAAAAACAACCCAATTATCTTTGCCTGTTAATGGCAAATTTCCAGATCAACCAAGGGCAAAATCGTCTTTTGACCCAAAGCCCACTGTCGACGAAAAGGACGAGTCTATGTTAAAGGAAGAGGAACCGCTTGATTTGTCACATCTGCAGCTACCTGAAATGGTTGACTTTGGTGGTCAAGGGGAAGACATAGGCTCATGGTTAAACATCGAGGATGATGCTTTCGCGCACGACGATGATTTCATGGGACTCGAGATTCCAATGGATGATTTAACAGACTTAAATATGATGGTTTAAAATTTTGTTATGTTGTATAGGACACGTTCAGTATACTCACAAGATGGCACGCGCCATGTTCAGGTGGCATTACAGTCGGTAATTAGGCTACGATTCTTTTTCCAAGAAGAAAAACGAGTGTTTTAGATTTTGTCCGCAGTTTAAGATAGCGTGTTTAGGTTGTAAAAATCGTTTTTGCTACCTAATATAGCCAGTTTGTACATGAACATTTAGTTTCTAATAAGATTAATTGCTTCATATGAATATTGTATTTGATTTATTTTCTCATAAAGACGAAAACTGGCATGAAAACGAGTTATTACAAGATTACAACCCTAACGGAATGCTCTGTTCGTGCCTGAAAAAGTTATCCGGATCAAACTCGGTCTTTACCTTCACCAACCTCATGAAATTATCTTTGAAATACCTTCTTCCCCACGAACTCGCCTTCACGAAACTTGTATTATCGCCATTTTTGTCGTTCATTCCGAGATCAAGATCTCTGTAGTTCACATAAGCTTCTCTTGGATCCTTTGAAACATACTGACCCATGTACCTGTAAAGCTTCCTGATCCACTTATAATGTCTTTTCATTGCTTGTTTATCATTCACAGTCCAACTGTTGACATACTGAATCTTGAAAAGAACACCATTTCTATGAGGAAATGGTGTTTCTGATTCTGGAATCCTTCCCATCATTCCTCCATATGGATTCCATATCATTAATGGGATTTCTTCTTGGAAGAGAAGAATCTTTTCCAAATCCCTCTCATTCCGGATTCCGGGATCGGGGTTTTGACGAAATCCGATTTCTCTTTGAAGTAGTTCAAGAAAGCGGGTTTCCCGGTGAGGAGGAAGGTGGTCGGGACGGTTTTGGGGAAACCCGCGATGTACATGATGGATTCGATCCAACTCATTTCTAAACAATCGGGTTTCCCCAAACCCAACTCGGGAAAACTTTGGTTTGTGATCTCTAAGAGACGGTCAACTCCCCCGAGGAAGAGCGCGTTGTAAGATGTACTTATGGTTTTTCTAGTTGTGTTAGGTAGTTTAGCATTTTGGATAAAGACTCTCATGAAAAGATCGTTGTCGATGAGTGGAGCCACGTGTTGCCACTTGTAAAGAATCTCAGTGGCGCCCTGTTCCAGTGTTCTTGTCACACTGAAAACTGTGACAGTCTCAGGGACAGGGACGAGTTTTAGTTTCCACGAAACTATAACTCCGTAACTCCCTCCTCCACCGCCTCGGATGGCCCAGAACACATCTTCGCCCATGGATGCTCTATCCAAGACTTCTCCTTTGGCATTGATGATTTTAGCGTCAAGCGCGTTATCAACTCCTAGCCCGTATTTTCTCATCATGGAGCCGTATGCACCTCCCATGAAATGACCACCAGCGCCTAGGCTCGTGCAAAGCCCTCCCACAACCGCGTGTGTTTTGCTTTTCTCGGCAACTTTGTGGCACCAGCCTCGACCCAAACCGAATTATCATCAAGATCAATGTTAATGGCACGCATCTTCGACAAGTCAATAAGAATGAACGGAGGGTCCATAGCGGACGTGTAAGATATCCCTTCATAATCATGGCCTCCACTTCTAACCCGGAGTTGAATGTTGAGCTTCTTGGCACAAATAACCGCGGTTTGAATATGATTTTCGTTCAACGGGGTGAAAATAACCTCGGGTTTGGGATTGGAAGGGGTTATGCAACGAAGATTTTCCACGGTTGAGTTGAGAGTTAGTGGGTAATTAGGAGTTTGAGGGGTGAAAAATGTGTTTAGTGTTTGAATGGTAGAAAGGCATTGTTGAAAGGTGTATTGAATTTGGTTTGATGATGAAAATGGAGCAAGTGAAGATAGTAACAAAAGAAAAGTTGTAAGGAGAAAATGAGCCATTTTTATGGAAGGCTTTGTGATACCAAGTATTTGAGAAGTTGATAGATTATACATCAACTTTGGTTGACCAAAACATATCTATGCACATGTCATGCACATGTCATGCACATGTCATGCACATGATGTATTGATTAAAATAAATGTGATTAGTTAAAGAGTGATTAATTTAAGCAATTTATATTAGCCTTAAATGGCTGTATTACAAAATAACGTTATGGTGTGGTGTCTACATATAATTATAGATTGATTTGTTTGTAAGTTGGGTTTATCAAGCATGTCTAATGATTAAGATTGAGAAATTGTAAAATTATAACCAATAAAGAACAAAAAGTAGTTAAAAGGGTGAAAAAAATCACAAGTGAATGTTAAGTTCTTTTTATTTAAGTCATAACAAAGTTTTATTTTATTTAAGTATAATGATATGTTTAAAAATCAATGCTTTTAAAAGAGTTTTGATATATATTTGAAAATCACTATATTTAAAAATCAATGCTTTTAAAAGAGTATGTATTGCTATATCTAAAAATCAATTGCTTTTAAAAGAGTTTGATACATGATAAATGGTGTGTACCACCATGATATATAGGGCTGTAAGCGAATCGCGGGCGTCCGGTTGCTCGTTCAGTGGGAAGTTCATTTATGTTTGTCCGTTTAATAAATAAACCGGACATGGACAAAAAAAATTTGTTCGGTAAGCTTAACGAACGAACACGGAAAAAGACAGCGTTCTTCAATTGTGTCATGAACGTCTGGTAACGTCTGTCCGGTAATATTCATTTAATAGTGTTATGTGTGTTGAATTTCCTTAAAGAGAGAAGAATTTGAATATTGTTTCTCGTGAAACACTAAAAATTTGTAGATTTTGAAGAGCAAAACATTATTTTGATATGATTATGTGTTTGGCTGCTATGTTAAGTGTTACGTATTTTTAAATATTATATGTTGTAATATTCATTAATGTTTATGTTAAGTATTTTAATATATTTATTTTTATTTGTCCATTAACGTTTATCAGAGTCTGATAGTATTTGTTTGTTCATTACTCCATTGATGCAATTATTATCACCGCGTATATTTGTAAGTCAACATAGAAAATGTTAGCTATCTAACAACTCTTGTAGGTAGATGATTAAATACATGTACTACGCAAAGCATCAGTTGCCTTTTTATTATTTTTTAATTAATCAGTAGATGATACTAGATAAGAAAATTATAGTAATTATTTTCTAAATTTCTTTCTTATAATAATAATAATAATAAAAATAAGGTTTTAAAGTTATCTATTATTTTTGTCTATAACCATCAATTAAAAAAAAAACTTATATTCATAATATGTATGTACATGTGTAAGATATTAAGATGTACATACAATGCATCATTAAAAAGGCCAAAACTTACACATTGATATGTATATAACACTAGTACTTAAAACAGTTAAAACATAATATACACCATTGTAAAACCAAAAATGAACATTTTTTTGCCTAAAGGAAAAAACTTTGCCTAGAGGAGAGAAGCAAAATTTCCGTCAAAAAGGGGTGTAGGGTAGCGCATGTTATGACTTATGATTGTCACCATGATCCATGATTGATATTTTATCCTCGAATGAGTGTAAAAATATAACATGTGCCAGCAAGATTTAAGAAGATAAATTGGATTTTAATAATCCCAACTAAATGCTATTGACCGATAATAATATCAACTTAGTTTATTCTCACCAGTGGACCCCAATTTAAAAAAATTGTCTCTTAATGGTCGTCCGTTAAAAAAAAACCTAACATCGTTAAGTTTTTTTTTTTCCGAATTTCAAACTAATTTTTTAGGGCTTTTGATTGGAAGGAGGAAAAAACTCGATTGATTAAAAATTTAGCTCGAAACGATGCTCCAAACGGCTTGATTAGTGCTTCAAATCGGGTGTTAACTTCAACTTAACAAAAATTAAGTTGTTTGGAGTACCGTTTCGAGCTAAGTTTACACCAATCGACTCGTATCCTCCTTCTGATCAAAAACCCTAAAAAATCAACTTGAAATTCGGAAAAAGCTTAACGTCATTAGGTTTTTTTTAACGGGGGACCATTGAGATCCAATTTTTTTTTAATTTGGGACCACTGGTAGGATTAAACTAAGTCGGGATTATAATTGACCAATAACAGATAGTTAGGATTATTAAAATCCAATTTGTCTTTTAAGAAAGATATGAAGCATAACAGAATTAACCGTCTTTTTATCATTTGGTTTTAGCTGTTATCATATGTAAGAAAGACTACATATAACTTTTTAACACATTAGAAAAAAGTTTATTATACAAGACAAAAGAGTAAGAGCATTCTCATCCAACCCCTCATATTATGTGAGGGGTGTTTTTATAATTTAGAGAGTGATTTAGGGTGTTGTGAGTGAAGAGTTTTTATATTTTAGAAAAAGTAGTGATTTTTCTGTATATTTGAAAAGTTACTGTTCATCCCCTATAATTTTTTAATATATTTTGAAAATGGTTGTGAGTGAAGGAAAGAGAAAACGTAATGATAAAATGTATAAAAAGTATTATTTAATTAGAATGGAGAGAGAAAATAAATTGAGTTTTAATGTAATTTTTTATTTGGAGATAAGGGTGAGATAAGAATGTTGTAAGTTACAAAGTTGGACTTCTGACTAGGGATTAGTAACATAACATTAAATTAAATTAAATTTTGCTTTCTTTCATATGGCTTGATTCATTGGTTTTATAAACAAAACCTTTTAGTACAATAATAACTGTTAAATGGACCAATTATTCTATCAACATATTGATATTTTATATATCTTGTGTCTTTTATGGTTGAACTTCAAGTCACATGCAAGACAAAATGTATAGATATTAGGTGTATGTTAGCTTTAAAAAATGAATTCAATAGATTGAAATAATCATTTATTTATATTTTAATTAGTGTCGGTAATTTGTTTGTTTTAGACATATTGCTACACTTCAACTTGAAATATAAAACACTTATTATTGCCAAAATTAAGCAATAAACTAAGATGGTGGTTAAAACAATCAAACATTTACATGTGTTGATTTTACTTACCTAAGGTAACATTTAATTAGTAAACAATGTTTATAAAACTGTATCAATAATGGAATAACACTATGTTAACATGCTAACGGTTGTCACCAATGTCTAACGTTACAACATTCATTGAATCTTAATTGCGTAATTGGATGGTTTGTTTAACATATAACACGTAAATTATAAAACACCTCTGCATCCCACCCCTTATTATGGTTTAGTTGTAAACGTGACTCAATTGCGCTGTGTAGGATATATAATGGGTTGTCAATTGGTTCAACTATTGCACATGTTCAGTTTAGGTTGCGGTTGACACACGTGATAGTTCAGATAATTAGGAATAGTTTATGAAACTAATTAGTAGTGCCCGAGACATGTGTCATGACTAATGAACCATGTCACTATGTGTTTATTGTAATAGTTTGAAAGACGGGACTGCTCAAGAACCATCACCAATAGCCCGTATATGTTGGTAGTAGAAGAAACTTTCGTAAAATAGAAAAAAATATACCAATTTTAACGAATTACAATAAAGAAAACAAGAAAAAAAAGAAAAATAAATTATAGATAAAATCAAGTAAAATGGAAGAGCATGAGAAGAATAAGATTAATGGTGGTCGAAACTTTTGTTCGACACGAGTCCTTTAAAACATGTTGCGAGTCTGCCAAAATCGAGTAAAATGGAAGAGCGTGTGAAGAATAAGTAGGAATGATCAAAGAGATTGCAGGATGTCTTCAATATTAATTAGTTTTAATCCATTTAGTTTTTGGGCTTATTCAATCATACTTGTTTCATAGTTTGTTTACTTATTTATTGGGCCAGGACTTTATGTAATGGGTTAAACTTATGTTTATGGGCTGGGCTGGTTACAACCAAAGCCCATATCCGTGTCTAGTAATTAGGGACTAAATTACGGCGCTTGTTAAATGTCATGATTTGTTATTGCTCTATCCGACACAACATGACACGACACATCACAAACAAACACACCGTTTCACTTAGGGCTATAAACGAACCGAACGAACACGAACAAGACCTTGTTCATGTTCGTTCGTTAAGAAAATAATGTGTTCACAAACGATTCACGAACACTTACCGAACGAGATTTTATGTTCGTGTTCGTTCATTAAGGAAATTAATGTGTTCACGAACACAAACGAACATAAATAAAATCGGAAAAGCCTAGAGATTGAGACTGATGTATTCATCAATGTGAATAATGAAAGCCTGTAAACGAATCGAATAAACACGAAAAATAGCATGTTCGTGTTCTTTCATTTAACTTTAAAAGAACATAGACGCTTAATTGAACAAATATTTATGTTCATGTTCGTTTATTTAAAAAGGGATATTTGTGTTCGTTTGTTTAAAATTTAAACGAATATAACTGAACAAAGATAAACGAACATACATGAACAAATGTAATGAACACAAACAAACAAAAATGAACTTAAATATAAACACCTAAATGAAGACAAATTAACAAATATAAAACCTTTAACCAGATGACCTATCTAGATAATATTTAATTATTTTCTATTAATACATAAACAAACATAAATGAACAGACATAAATGAACATAAATAAACGAACATAAACGAACGTTCATGAACATAAATGAACGAACGGAACATGTGTTCGTGTTCGTTCGTTTAATTAAACGAACACAAGTTTTTTGTTCAAGTTCGTTCTTTTATTAAATAAACGAACATAAACGAACTTTCCGCCGAACGGTTCACGAATGTTCACCGCACCGAACGTTCGGTTCGTTAGTTTCACCACCATGTTTAAGAATCGATTAAATTAGTTCTAGACATTTTGATTTAGTACTTTGATTTGTATTGGGCTCTTGATATGATCGGCCCAATAAACTTTCCTGATTTGATAAGACTTTTTGAATTGAATGCATTCCATGATTCTCCATTTTAGGCCCCTTATGTTGGTTTAACTCTATGGCTTGACGATCTTATGACGTGGGTGTCCTGACCCAACTCGTATAACATAATATAAGAATAGATAGGGCTGTAAACGAACCGAACGAACACAAACAATGTCTTGTTCATGTTTGTTTATTAAGGAAATAATGTGTTCAAGAACACTTACTGAATGAGATTTTATGTTTGTGTTCAATCATTAAGGAAATGAATGTGCTCATGAACGGTTCACGAACACAAATAAAATCGGCAGAGCCTAGAGATTGAGACCGATGTATTTATCAGTGTGAATAATGAAAGCCTATAAATGAATCGAACGAACACGAACAAGGGCTTGTTCGTGTTCATTCATTTAACTTTAAACGAAAATGAACACTTAATCGAACAAATATTTATGTTCATGTCCGTTTAATTTAAAAAATGAACATTTGTGTTCACTTGTTTAAAATCTAAACGAAGAGAACTGATCAAAGATAAACAAACATAAATGAACATATATAAACAAATGTAAATGAACACAAACAAACATAAACGGACATAAACGAACGTTCATGAACATAAATGAACGAACGGAAGATGTGTTCATGTTCGTTTGTTTAATTAAACGAACACAATTTTTTTTGTGCATGTTCGTTCATTTATTAAATAAACGAACTTCCCGCCAAATGTTTCACGAATAGTTCACCGAATGTTGAGTTCGTTTATAGGCCTAAGAATAGAGCATTGAACCTCATAAGCTGGAAGCTGTAAGTAATGGCTTCATCAGCACGGCTTTTGAGCTCATAAACATAGTAGCATCTTGCTACAGTAACACAACTACAAATCAAAGTGTCTCTCTTGGTTTACATAGGCGTGAGACATTTCATCAAAAAAGGGTTAACCCACCTGCACAAGTTAAATCAAATAGTATACAAGTCCACTTGACCAAGGAAGCTCACGTTCCGCTTATAAAATTAATACCCCTGCACTTGTTGAGATAATCCCATCGGGTTTCAATCGCTATCTCCTCGTACATTCTCTATCTCTGATATACGTATCTATATTTATCGTATATTCTTTTATGGAATAATTAACTAATGTTAAACGCCATAAGGTGGTCCATAGATCCCGGTCTTTGGTCCCTTTCTAATGAGTTCATTCGTGTTCTCAGTTACAAGCTGGAAGGTGACGAGCTGCCCCTGGAAGTAGGGGTGTTTAAATTCATATATCTAGGCCTTTCGGATAGTGGCTTCCTCAATTTGAGTCCGAATCAGAAAGTTTGGATATCCGATCAGATAGTGAACCGGCTATCCGAAAATATGAAAATAATAATATTTATTATAAAAAAGTTTTAAATAACTACATTTATAAATATTCGGATATCCAAAATACTTGAAACATTCAGAAAATTATCCGAAAATTTATCTGAAATATCCAAAAGTTATCTGAAATTTATAAATAATATTTATAAATAATATTTATTATTTAATAATTTAAAAATATCCAAAAATATTTTATCCGAAAATTTATCTGAAACATCCAAAAGTTATCCAAAACATAAAACAAAAAAATTGAAAAAGATAAAAATTATAGGGGACAAAAGTTGAAAGTCAAAAGCGTTGATGTTGAATTGTAAAAATGTAAAACTATTGGGTTAAAACTAAATATTCAAATAAAGAAAAAAAACAAAAACAAAAGTGAGTACAAGTCATTAAAGCCTAATGTGCAAATCATAATGCATACTTACGTTGCTAATCGTATTATTAAGGCAAATTGAAAATAAATAATCTCAACTTTTGTGTATTAGACGATAATAATCCCAACTTTAAAAATCACTACTAGCGGTCTCAACTTTCAAATGACTTGATTTTAGTTAATTGGAAATTCAAACACCCGAATTGAAACATTGTTTCATCGCCTGGATCACCGTTTCTTAATAGGGTTTACATCAGTCGAATCGTATTATTCTTCCGATCAAAATCCCTAAAATATCGGTTTGAAACTAAAAAAAAGTTCAACGGCGTTAAGTGTTTTTTAACGGAGGTCTATTGAGACAAAAATAGTTGCTAGTAGTAATTTTAAAAGTTGAAATTATTATCTGACAAAGAGTAAAGTGCCAAAATTGTCCCCAACGTTTGGTCAGTTCTGCAATTTTCGTCCAAAAAACTAATTATTTGCAACTGAACCATTGAGGTTTTCCGTTTCTTGCCAATTACGTCCAAATCACTAACTCCGTCTATTTTCATAGTTAAGTCAAGGGCATTTTGTCTTTTTATCAGTTTGTTTATTTGATTATTATTACTATTATTTAAATTCTAAATAAACTAAAAAGAAAATAAAGAAATATAAGTATAATCCATCGATCACTCTTACCCTTTTAAATCCACTCTGCACTCTGCAACACTCCACCACCACCACCACCACCACCATCTTCCGGTTTGAATCAAGATCAATAAACCAAACCAGAAACCCACATCACCACCGCAGCCGCCTGAAACCTTCGTCACCGCCACCGCCTGAAACCCCGTCAACGCCGCTGCCAACAACCGCCACCACGTGATTCCGACACAAATGCTCTCCACCGTGATCGATTGCACGACTGGAGTTTCATTATCGTTCAGGAGAGAGAGGCGTCAAGTGGTGGGGGTGCAAAATCGGGAATAGATTTGCAATCTCATAACCATTTAACTACCACCGTCAGATTTGGATTTTAATTTTAGGCATTGGAGTTAGACGAAAATTGTGTAGGGGAACCGGAATTTATGGTTGGGGTCGTGAGAGCGGTGGGCGGCTGTAACATCCACAAAATTTTGGTTCAAATTTGACAAGTTTATTAACACGAGGTCGAATACTTGCATAAAAATAAACCAAATACAACTAATTAGATAGTGGTAAATGGGTGTCGAACACGAAGAGTTTGTGGAATATGTGTTACCAAGTAGTTTTATAGATTAACTAAATTTAAACTAAATGCATAAAATGAAATTTCAAAGTTTTGATTGTTTTGTTTGATTAACGAAAATTAACTAAAACAATTAACACTGTATTTTAATCAAAGACAAGAGGATATGCTTTTCTTCGGTTTCAGGTTTCAATGAATGTTAATCTAAACGTTCAATCTGAGATGAAATATGGAACATAATTCATGAATATGCAAATGATTGTGATAAATGAGGACTAAGTACTTGGATTACAATTGCAAGGTTATCACTCAAAAATCAATTAGATTATCCAACCCTGAATTCCACCCGATTAATCCCGATTGCCTATAGCACCAAGAACTGACGGTTTAGAACACGAATTAAACAGACTAACAACTTATCAATCAATACATAGACATCATAATTATGAAATTTCAATAATACTAAATTACCATCTCAGCAATTGCGTAAACATTCGATCAACAAACAAATAAAACCTTACAATCCGAGGGAAAACACAAAGGAAATTAGCCGAGCATGATTTGGGTCATCATCCCTTCGATTACAATGTGCATATGAATCAAAAACAAGTTTCCAATGTTTAAACAACTCAAAATTGAATTAGAGCTCCTCCAAATCGCCTCCCCAATGTCTCCAATTGAAAAACTATCAAAAAGATACCCAAAAGTCATCCCAAAACGGCCTTAAATGGCAGTTACAATTTTTGCGTCAGAGTCCACCGTAAGCTACGGTGGCTTTGAAAGCCACTACGCCAGCCTCAATCTGTTTACGCTAGGCCACTACGCTAGAACCCTACCGTAGCTTACGGTGGCTACCGTAAGCTACGGTAGCCTCAGCTCCAAATTCCTTGTTTCTTCTTTGACTTGTTAACTTCCATCACCAACTCTCGAGTTCTTTGCTCCTCTCCATCATAGCTCACTTGAATCGCCATTTTTAGCCCTTGTACCTACAAACGCACGACAAAGCGTAGTAATCCAAATTCGTGAATTAAACATAAACGCACACGTTTTAACGAGAAATACTACACTTAAGGGTTGTGCTACAATCCAACCGTCATTTATAAAGTAAAATGACTAAAAATATTTATGAGATAAGTAATAGGAAAAGTAATAAAGAAATAAAGACATGTTTATGTTAAGGAAATAAGCATGGAAACTCCATCCCACATAGAAAGTAGGAAAGAAATGGAAGCACTTTATAAGGAAGGAGTTTTGCTTGATAATGTTCTTGCGTATCTACGATCTAGCTTCAGACCTCATAGTCTGTTTTGTATAGCTGTAACCTTGATAATTTATTTGTTTGTATAAAACATATGGACATTTAGTCCCTTTGTTTATTTATTAATTATATATCAAGTTTCTTCTTCAGAAAGAAACATTTATGCCAGGTTTCTTCTTCAAGAAAAAACATTACTTTAACTATAACCTGTGTGAATGAATAGTATGTTTCTTAATTATTAAGAAATACTATTTTTAACTATACCCTTTGCCTGTAAATGATTACGTTTCTTAATCATGAAAAAACTATAATTAACTATAACCTTTGCTTATGAAAAGCTATATATTATATTTAACAGTGATCAAGGTTTGGGCTATAACCCCGACTATGATCTAAGCTACTATAATAATAATAATAAAATAATAATAATTTAATCAGAACCCCTACCTGGTACGGGTATTTGGAGTTTAAATGCCTACGACTGATCGAGCGGCACTTCTACTCTATATCGCGTATTACAGCTTAAACCGTCAGAGTTTTGGAGCTTGGCACGCTTCACGAGGTCGGCACGCTTTTCGAGGTTGGCACGCAAAACGATGCAAAACTTGTGAAAAGTGAAGTGGTTGGTGTGAGTTGGAATGTGCCGAACACCCTTCTATTTATAGCTGAAATGTTGCAACTTCGCGTATCGCGAACATGCACTGGCTATGCTGAGTCACCGCGTAGGCGTGCCACGTGTCACGCATGCAGAAGTGTAACTTCGCGTATCGCGAAGATGCTCCAAAGGTTCAAGTCTTTTGTCTTTCGCATAGCGCGAAGATGCCTGATCTGCAACTTCGCGTATCGCGAAGATGCAAGTTTTAGATTTTCACTTTTAGTCCTTGTACTATTCAAAAATACTAAAGCGGCCCTTATGCGGCTCGCGGCGATGCGAGCGTGCGAAGTGCAAAGTGCGCAATCAAAACGCCACATTACGCCCATCGCCCAAGTCCGAGTCCGTGTCCGTGCGCGTGCGCGTCGGGTGATTCGCACCCTCCGCTAAGACTATGGAGAGTGGTTAGCCACATTAAAACATTTATATGGAAACTTGCTTTCATTTATTTGTTTGTTTCTATGTGTGATGAAGCTTTTCTTCCTTATTTATACTCGTGGGGAATGCTTCCCTTTTCTTCCATCTTTCATGTGGGATGGATTTTTCTTATTTCCTTAACATAAGAATGCTTTGTTTTTCTTATCTCATTTTTCCCATTACTTGCCTTTGAAATTATTTTTAATCCTTCAACTTTCAAAGTTGACATATTTGGTCCACAATAAATATGGGTTTTTCCTATATGTTACAGAAGGAGTTTTGCTTGATAATGTTCTTGTGTAGCTAACCACTCTCACTAGTCCTAGCGGAGGGGTGTGAAGCACCCGACGCGCACGCGCACGGGCTCGAGCACGGGCTCGGGTGAAGGGCGATGGGCGCAATGTGGCGCTTTGATAGCGCACTTTGCACTTCGCACGCTCGCAACGCCTGCGAGCCGCTTAAGAGCCGCCTTTGTATTTTTGGATGATGAGAGAAAATCAAAATACGGCAAGTTACTAAAAGATCAGGGACTAAAAATGAACAGATTGGAAATTTTTCATCTTCGCGATACGCGAAGAATCTGAGTTGCATCTTCGCGATACGCGAAGATGCAGGACACGTCACGGACACGTGGCGACACGTGGCAAGCCTACGCGATGACTCACCTAAGCTAGTGCACATTCGCGATACGCGAAGATGCACAGATTCAGGCTATAAATAGGCAGCCATGGGGATGAAGTCTCCATCACATCACACACACTTTACCTCGGTTTTCGTGCCATAGTCCCGACAATTCCGACACGTTAATTGTCTAGAAGTACGTGCAAGTAGGACTGCTGCCCACGGGAAGTTTAAGTATTCCGTATAGACAAGCCATACCAGGTAGGGGTTCTGCCCGATTATTTTATTATATATGGCTTAGACCCTAGTCAGGGGTATAGTCTATATCTTGATAAGTTAATAAGTGAAATATAGCTTTCATAAAATAAGGTTATGAATAAAATATTATTCTTTATTATAAAGATATTTCTCATGAATGAAGAAATGGGATATATATACGTTTCTTCATGATAAAGAAACGTGGTATATATATGTTTTATAAAGAAATGAATGTCAAGGTAAAGGTTATGCAAATAGACTATGGTCTAAAGCTAGATCATAGATCTAGTTATTTATAGAATGTTATTCTCGTACTATAGGTCCGGGATAAAGATCAGGCATTTATCAGTGAGATACATTGTTTATAAGGTGAATATGTCCAACCTTTTTACATGTTTTATGACGTGAATACGTCTATGTACTATTTTAAAATTTTACTATGGAAGGTTATCCATAGATAAATAGTCAGAAAAGATTTATATGAGGATTGGTACGAATTCTCTATGTTTATGAAATTTTTACTCTTATAAACTATGGACTGTTATCCATATGTAAAGAGCTATGAAAGTATTTGCATGAGTGTTGGTTCAAATCCTCTAAAAACGTTTTGATACAAGGTAGTACTAAACACTCAGGCTAAAATACATATGTCTGGATCCATACATAAATGCTTTGTAGCGGGCACACTACAAACATACTGACCATGAGGCAAGTGACTGTCTCTAGGGCGAGTGAAGTCCGATTATGTGGTCTATTGGTATTTTTAGTTCCGATGAGATAGGATGAGGCCCACTGAGTCGTTAAACATTATTGGTGTTGTATCATAACGAAGGTGATATCGTATATGATTTATGTTATGACAAATTTTGAAAACATTAAATGGTTCAGTTGCAAAAAATAATTTTTTTGAATAAAAGTCGCATAACTGACCAAACCTTAAGAACGATTTTGACACTTTACTCTCTGACAAAATATAAAAGTTGGATTATTTATTTACAATTTGTCTGTTATTAAGAACGATTTTGACACTTTACTCTCTGACAAAATATAAAAGTTGGATTATTTATTTAGAATTTGCCTGTTATTAAAAGATTATAAAAAAGGTAAATATTCTTATTTAACTTCGTGCAACACGAATCAAATAATCCGTGAGTCAATTGAGAGTCAAACCCCCACTCATCTTCGTTCGTTGGTTAGGGTTTACTTTGCACTGAACCATGAAGCTCGCATGGCTCCGATCACTCGAAACCGCTCACGTCGACTGCGTCTGGACCTGCGCGTGGCTCCCGTCCACCAACCTCCTCCTCACCGGATCTCTCGACGAGTCCGTCAAGCTCTGGAATCCGGACGACCTATCACTCGTCCGTACGAACACCGGCCACTGTTTAGGCGTTGTTTCCGTTGCCGCGCATCCGTCCGGGAAGATCGCGGCGTCGGCGTCGCTGGATAGCTTTATTCGAGTGTTTGATGTGGAGTCCAATGTTACGATTGCCACGCTTGAGGCGCCGCCGTCCGAAGTCTGGCAGATGCAGTTTGATCCTAGGGTATGGTTATGGATTATTATTACTGATTATTATTATTATTATGTTGTGCTGTTATTGTTTGTTAGGTGTAG
Source organism: Bidens hawaiensis (assembly GCF_021521415.1). NCBI lineage: Eukaryota > Viridiplantae > Streptophyta > Magnoliopsida > Asterales > Asteraceae > Bidens > Bidens hawaiensis. The sequence goes on from NW_027491434.1 coordinate 1,035,563, forward strand.
GTTTAGGTTTAGATGTTAAGAGTTTGTATACCTAGGGATGTAAATGAACCAAATCGAAGAAGGTCTTGTTCATAGGAATATAAATGAACACAAACCAAATGAGGTCTTGTTCGTTTTGGTTTAAGTTTAGTGTTTACGTTTTAGAGTTTGTATAGCTACTTATCTAGGGGTGTAAATGAACCAAACCGAATGAGGTCTTGTTTGTAGGAATGTAAATGAAAAAATGTACGGTTTGGCGGAATTTTTGTTTATTTAATAAATATAAACGAACATGAGCACGCGCTTTGTTCGTTTATTTATGTTCACGAACATTTGTTTTCGTTTGTTTTCGTTTGTTTTCGTTTATGGTTCTCCCATGGTTGTTAATAACGCTCATAGAGTAACGAAGCCCTCATTCATTTCAGGTTTTTTTTTGTTTTAATAAATAAACGAACATGAGGACACGTTTTGTTTGTTCATTTATGTTTCACGAGCGTTTGTTTATTTGCTTTTGTTTATGTGTCTTCCATGGTTGTTAATACTTAATAGTCCTCATAGCGAGTGATCTATCGGATGGCATAGCAAAGCACTCATTCATCGATATAATATCCATATAAAGTATTTCTAAAATTTTCCTCTAGTGTATCGCTTAACATTAAATAGTGTCCGCCATTTTATCGCAACGTAGCGTATAGGTAGCTTATTGCTGCTGTCCGCTATTGGCTATTAACAACTATGGTTTCTCAATGATTATACCTTAGTAATTAGGAAAATTTCTAAAATAGTTATCTTGACCTAAGAAGTCTCCAAAATAGGCATATAATTGTCTCTTTTAAAACCTGTCATTGTCAAAGGCATAGCTGTCAATAGCGAATAGCGGACGATAGCGACAAGCTACCTATACGTTACGTGGCGATAGCAATGAAATAGCGGTTGCTATTTCAAGTATAGCGATACACTAGAACTAAATTTTTTTAGAAATATTTGACATGCATATTTTATCATAAATCCGGTAAATATGGTAGAAGATTTGCTTCTTTTATCAATCTTGAAACAAAAAAATCTAGATACGCTTCCTTTTCAATAGCTATCTATATTTATCCAAAAAAGAAAACCCAAATCCCTTATGTTTCTGCTATGGAGTCGCCAAAATCAAATTGTGGCATATCGGTGCTTCCCTATGCCGTTCGCTATAGCTGGCGCTATGATAGCTATTAACAACTATGGTCAAAATAGTTGCGCTCCAATGTAACCTAAATGCCGGAGGAGCGGCTCCCCTTTAGTCGTAGCACAATTTGGCACCTTTCAGGACACATGTCAGGAAATGGTTTTGGCACGTCAGTCTTTCATATTTTTTTGTGTTGGCCCAAATGGTGCCTAGTAGAGCCTAACAGGTTATGTGTCCATATGTGATTGGCCTATTTGGTAATGTCTAGTTTTGAAGGTGAAAATTCTATTTGGATATTTGTTTGATAAAATGACTATCTTAGAAGTTTTCCCTAATATTTGATCTTAATTGTTTGCTTTGTGCTCTAATAATTGAAACTCTTTTTGGCTACTAATTATCTGTAAAACATTCATGTAATTGTGTATGACAGGGTACCACTCTTGCTGTTGCTGGAGGAAGTAGTGCATCAATCAAACTATGGGATACTGCAGAATGGAAACTGATATCAACTTTATCAATTCCTCGACCCGAAGGCTCAAAGCCCTCTGATAAAGGAAACAGCAAGAAGTTTGTTCTCTCTGTTGCATGGAGCCCAAGTGGAAGACAGCTGGCATGTGGGTCCATGGACGGTTCAATATCTGTATTTGATGTGCAACGGGCCAAGTTTCTTCACCACCTTGAAGGCCACACAATGCCTGTTCGGTCTCTTGCATATTCGCCTCTAGACCCGAGAGTTCTTGTTTCAGGCTCAGACGATGAGTGCATCAACATGTATGATGCAGAAGGAAAAACACTGTTTTCATCAATGTCGGGTCATTCTAGTTGGGTTTTGAGCGTTGACGTGAGCCCAGATGGTGCAGCGATTGCATCAGGGTCGAGTGACAGAACCGTGAAGCTATGGGACCCGAAAATGAGGGCGGCGGTTCAGACCATGACTAACCATACGGACCAGGTTTGGGGGGTGAAGTTTGAAGCTGGTGGTGGTGGAGCTAGAGGGAGTCTGCTTGCGAGTGTATCAGATGATAAAAGCATCTCGTTATACAATTATTCTTAAATGGTTAGTATTTCTATATTTAATCTTTGTTCTATTTTTTTCTTTTTTTGTTGTGAGCTGGAAAATGTTACTGGAGATTTAATGGGAAACTGTATGATTACAGTTGTTTTCTATGAATAGTGTAAACATCTTGAGATTTAATGGGAAACATCTTGATGTTTTAGTAAATGCTATTAATTATGCCAATTGTGTAGTCTGTGATTTGGGCCCAAACTTGACTTAGACGGCTATTGATTATGAGGCAGTGAATCTCATCAAGGACAATGAGGTTCCAAAATACTACGTGTTATGAAAATCTTGCTTTGGTTAAAGGGCATGATGCATACTTGGTATGTATCAGGCAACCTATTTTGTATGTGTTCAAGATAACTATGATTCATTGTTGCGATGGCAGTAATGCGCTTCTCGTGTACTGATGTACTTGGTTGTACTAAATGAACATATGTATATGTATGTTCAGGACTGAACATGAAAATGCTTTTAAAACATGCTCCAACTTATTTTTGGGGTGTCCAACTTAGACATGCAAATTTGCCGGTGCATTCAACCTTGCTTGTATACTAGTTTCCAGTTCTTCTCTTATGTGCAGGGTAGACTAGTTTGATAGCTCACAAGGCTCATATCCTTGAGTCCTTGTGGTCACGGGTTCAAATTCGGTCTCCGTAATACTTTGTCAAAAAAAAAGTTGTTTTTTTATTTTTACATCTGGTAATTAGTTAACACTTTCACATGGTTTGAGCTTCTAGAATATGACGCTTAAGGCTTTTTATTTGAGTGTATCGAACAGCCCAATGAATTGGGATTTTCCTATTATGCCAATTTTAGGTTCATGATAAACTTCTAGATTACATAGATGCAACACTAACAGGTATTATCTATATAGAGTAAAGTAGAAAGTTGGTGCTACAACTTGCATTTGATAAAGTTTTATTTTTAGTATATAAAACATATTTTTTCAAAACAAACATAAGTTAAGTATTGGAAGGGTAGTTATTATATGTTTGTTTCTAGGCCTTGACCCGGGTTCAACCCTTGGTAACAGGAAATGGTGGATAATGTTTAGATTTTTTTGTCAACGTCATTTTAGTGCTGAAAGCTTATGTTACTGTGATCACTATGATATTGTGCTTGATACTGTTATCAACCGAACCAAAGAAACCTTGCAGAATCTTTGTTTGGAGTTGGAATGCCCACAGAACTATACACTTGCCCCTGAATCAAGCAAGCAGATAAAAGCATAAGCACATTATTATTATTATTATTATTATTATTATTATTATTATTATTATTATTATTATTATTATTATTATTATTATTATTATTATTATTATTATACAACAATCGAAAGTTTTGTGTTGAACCACTTAACAACATCTTATTGGAGCAAGGCTTGGTTTTTGTTTTTTTTTTGTTTTTGGTTTGGATTTTTGTTTTAGTTATGGTTCGTAATGAACGGTACAAAACTGACCGAATACCATTTTTTGTTTTAGTTCTGATATCGCAACAAACATGACAAAAACCGATCGAATTCACGCAAACTCAACGCGCTTTGTTTTAGTTCTAATACCGTAATGAATAGAACCGAGCAAAAGATATTTTTTTTAGTTCCGGTACCGTAACAAACATGACGAAAACCAACCGAATTTGCGTAGATTCAATGCCCAGGATCGACAACGGTCAGGTTTTACCAACGCTCGAGTTTTACCTACCAACGCTACCCCATTAGTTCACCTCAGTTTTTATAATTTTGTTATCTTATTTTATTTTTTTTGTTTTAGCTCGGGTACAATAACGTACGTAATCAAAACCGGCCGGACTTGTGTCGATAGACTGCGACAACGTTTGGGACTGATAACACTTGGGTTTTACCATTGTTCTGGTTTAACTAACTGCCCCGGCGTAATGCGCCGGGTAAAACCCTAGTTCAAAGTAATGGTATGTCGGTGGTACTTTTCCAATTTAGTAAATATGTTGAAACTAAGTCAAATATCAAAAGCATTTTGTAACATCAAGGTTACCTTTTATACTGTACACATTAAACAGTAACACACAAAAAGTAATTCACCTTTGAAAAATCTCAAGGATGATGCCAAACCATTCTAGAGGAAACCGATTAACTTGTAACCCCCCTGATTTGACTACCATGAGAAAAATACATATTCATTTTTGTAATATATTAATTTTAATAATATATAAGAATTGTATATGAGTCAATAGAATCAACCGGCACAAAAGTTAATTGGTTCGACCAAGTAATTTTGCCATATATGTTGTTTGGTAATTCTATTAATAATTTTTTTTAGATTACAGACTACATTAGCATCCGCTACTATTAGATTCTAATAAAATATAATGTTTATATCCGTATGTTTTCAGACATCGACCTGGAAGCCTTACCGGGTTAAAGGTCGGACCGACCCCTGAAGGCGGACCGGTGCTTGACCCGGATGACGTCATAATCTACCTATATACTAATAAAAGAAAATAATGAGGATGATGTGGCAGCTCCATATTCTTTCTTGGCTAAATTTTCCCGCTCAAATTCCTAATATCATTTATAGACATTCTAAGAACTTTTCATATTATAAATAAAGATTATATATTCTAAAATTGGACAGTTCCTTATAAAACAAATAACTTGGACAATTCTTTATAAAACAAATAACGTTTAATGCAATTTACATGTGAAAATATAAACCTAACAATAGAATTGAAATATTTAACCAATTTCAATTTTAAATTTATAATATATAATAATGTCATGCATAATACTATAAAAAAATGTACCAATAATAATAATAATATACGATTTGTTAGATTACGTGTACATTTAAAAATTAAATCATTTTCCTTAATATCTTAACTTTTTTCAATATCTATATTTTGTAACATAACAACAAAAACATGTATACAAATATATTATCTAATTAAAAAAATCTTTTCATGTGAAAAAAACGGATTTACATAAAAAAAAGAATTTTAGAGATTTGTGACATTAATAGCCGATCAACACAGTATTTATTCAATATAACAAAATTTGAATTGTTTATAAAATTTCTATTTAGTTTTTTTTATTTGTTTCAAATAATTTATTGTTTTAATTTGCACATTGACAAATTCCGTGTAATACATAGGTTCTAAAGCTAGTGTGTGTGTATATATAATTCATATACATATAAAAAATAATAATAAACAAACATCATAATAATAACAAACTTTAATGGTTTATTTATGCTTTATAAATTGTTTTTTAAATATATATGATTTATGTTTGATCAATAAAAACATCAATGAAGCTTGATTGGTTGGATCATGGGAAAATTATTAAAGCTTTTATCTCATAAATGACTCAAGTTTGAATCCCGACATGCACATTTCATTTTAGATTTAATGAAAAAATGGGTTTTACCGGTTGACCCGCCGAGTCACCGGGCCCGGGCCGACCGCCACCCGCAAAACACGACGGGGTTTTTAGAAAACGGCCCAAATACCCTGACCCCGCCCGGTATAGGGATTGGCTCACGGTCAGACTGGTCCAATCGGCTTCAAAACACTGCATCGGACAGAAGACAAACGAGCAACAAGCTGCGTCGCAATCTTTTGAAGACCTACATTAATAAATAATGAGAAAAACAACTATTAATATCAAACTCTTATTTTTTTTTATCAAAATTAAATTTAGTTATTTTCATTTTATGAAACAAGTTTGGTTGTTGGTATGTTATTTTGTGCTTTAAATTTTGTGGGGTTTCTGTCCATGTTGGAACTAACTTGCACCTGTTTTTGAAATAATAAAAACTATAGGGGGTAAATGTGAAAAAACAGAAAGATTGTGATGGTGAGTGCTGTGTACGGAACTACCATCTTTCTATTAGGGATGGACTAATTCAGTATCGGTACCGAAATCGGTACCAAAGTTTTGAGTTTTGGTATCGGGACTGGGACCGGAACCGGTACCGGTATTTTCCGATTTTTTTACCTTTGGTACCGGTACCAAAAATTGGTGATTTTGACCGGGACCGGTTGGTATCGGTACGGTCCCGATCTCATCCCTACTTTCTATCACACCACCAAAATTTACGGTTTATACCCCCATTAAAAGAGTATTGCGTTAATGCCACCTGTGTTTTTGTGGTTGTGCAGTTAGACCGTGTAGAAAACTTTTATAAAATTTCATAAAGTAAGTGACTGTTCGGTTGCCTCTGAATGATTCATTAAAAGACTACATTTGAATCGGTCAACGCTGCGTGTTTGGTTCGTTAAGAGGAAACATTTGAATCAGTCATCCTTCTTAATGGCTTAGATGATGGGTTCCAAATACCCCCTAAGTCTTGGAACAATAATCTTAGGTCAAAGCTTCTATAATTAAGTGTTTTGATTAGCACCGTTAAAGGTCGGGTTTTGCGTTTTGACTGTTAGTAAGTTAAATCTATTTTATGTTAGGAGTAGTCGACTATCATGTATGATTTCGATCATTTTATAGCTATTTAGATCGTTTTTGAAAATTAAAATGTATAACACAAATGTTTCCTATTCAAAAGCACGAATGCTATTTTTTTTAATGATTGCTTTACTTAACGAATTAGAATATTATAACCTCCAAACCTTTGAGTTATTGTATATAAAATTTTTAATGGATTTGGAGGTTTGTAGTTTGTGGGTTTATGATAATTGTGAACCTAGTATGTTAATTTAGTTGATGTGGGTTGTTTAGGACACTTGAGATAAGTAAAGGGTGTTAAGGAAATTAACTTACAAATAAAGGGTGTTAGTTCCATATTCTCTAAAAGAATTTAGAATGTTGCAGTTATTAATTTCTAAGGCTACGTGTTAGTGATTTAATTAAAAAGTGCATAACATAACACCTTGTCATGCTACTTTAATGTAGTTGGTAGGTTTTAACATGTCATTTAGCAAACTCGTTGTAACATAAAACACAAATAAAAAAAAAATTAAACGACCTGTCGGCTTAATCCACTTTTTTTCCAAGCTACCATTACACACCACCGTTCTATGTGTGTTTCTTCTTTTTTTTCATTCACTAGAGTAGTGTTTACAACAAAACAAATAGATAGTAAACTGACAACAAATTTAGTTACTAGCCCTTTTCTAATAGTAAATTTAGTTGATTAAAAATAATTTCCCAATCACTTAGCTGTCGTTTTAGATATATTTTTTTTAAATGCCAATCTGAATTTATTTATTGGGCTTTAACATTTTGGTTTTACCAATGGTGTCTATATCGTAATAAAAGTAATTGATACTGACAGAATTTGCTTCGACTCACACTCACTGTTGTAATGATCGGTTTTTTTTACCAACGTTAGGATTTTAGCAGTTTCCCTTGTTACACCAGGTAAAACACTAGTTTTTTTTAATAAGAGAGTATTGTATTGTGTGGTGACGCCTACTAATATTATAATAATAACTAGTGTTATACCCGGTGTGTTGTGCCGGCAGGTTGGTAAAACCCGGGCGATGATAAACCCAAACGCTGACGGTCCCGAGAGTTGAGGCGGTAAGTCGACGCAAATTCGGCCGGTTTCTGTTAAGTTTATTATAATACCGGAACAAAAAACCAAAAAAAAACAAAAACATATAAAATTTGAGGTTGATCAATTAAGTGGCGTTAGTCGGTAACGGGCATTGGGAAGATCCGAGCATTGTCGATCCCGGAAGTTGAGGTGGTGAGTCTACGCAAATTCGGTTGATTCCCATCACATTGGTTACGGTACCGAAATTGAAACAAAATACAGTAAGTTTACGCAAATTAGTTCGGTTTCCGTTATGTCTGTCATGATACCGGAACAAGAAAAAAAAATTCATGGACCAATACGATGCCGCCAAGTTGCCTAATTGGCACTTAGCGGCACCAAAGTTTGTAAATACATTATATATAATAATATAATAATAATAATAATGATTAATAACAAAGGGAAAAAAACATTAAAAGGATATTTAAGAGAAACAAAAGACTAGTTTTGAAAATAGGGAGAAGTAGTGTGATTTGAAAATTTCATCATATCTATCCTAGGTTAAATAAAAGGGAAAAAAAAAGCACGAGTGACAAGTTGGTAAATAAACTCAACAGTAACAGAGACAGAGAGAGAGAGAGAGAGAGAGAGAGAGAGAGAAAATAAATATTGCATTTGCTTTGTGTGTTGTGTTTACAATATACAAAGCCACACACAATAATAATAATAATAATAATAATAATAATAATAATAATAATAATAAATATATATATACACAAATAGATACAAAATTATACATTCATTCATTCCTACCTCACCTTCATTTCATTTCATTTCAAAGACCAGACACAGACACAGACACAGACAGATATATTCACACTCTTAATTTTCATCATCTTCTAGTGGTTATTATTTCCGATCTGAGAGTCAGCGGCCGGTGTGTGCTGATGAGAAGGAGATCGATTCAGCTTCTTTCTACTACTCAGCATCCTTATTCTTATTAATTAATGGTAATTACTTCATTTTGCTTGTTGATTTTCAAGTCAAATCTGTTCAACCAAGTTTCAACATGCTTCTTTGGTTTCTTCGCTGTTTACTGAATTAGGTTAAATTTAATTAGGTTCTGGATTCCTTTAACTTATAATAATAATAATAATATTAATTTGCTGTTTAGAGGTTAGGTTGAGAGGCTGGCTAGCTAGCTAATTGAAGTTGAAGTAGAATGAATGAATGACATCTAGGGTTTTCTATTCTACCTCATTCAAATTATTATTATTCAATATATATACTACAAACTTATTATTATTATGCAGCTTAACTTTAACCATTCAACATATTTATTATTATTTGATGTTGATATTGATATAAACCCTAGATGTTATGCTGCCTTAGTTGTATAGGTTACTTTTTATCATGGAACATAGTTTGTTGAAGTAGTAAATTGGTCATGCCTATCTTTAGGAAGCTTAATTTGGGCATAATTATTATTTGGCCTGCGATTTATTGTTATTTCTCCGTTAGTGGTGACCCATAAATAATCGACTAGTCACCGATGAGATGAAGTTAAACTGTCTGCGCTTTTTCTTGTGAAATTGAACATACCTTTACTAAATGATATATTGTATTATTACTATTCTCGGCTTCTTTTCTAGAGTATTATTCAACATTCATGCATTTCATCATCTTCTATTATTTTGACTTTTGAGAGTTAGGCATTTAATTTGATTTTGATATAAGCTTGCTTGGTAATGCCTATGTTATTTGGGCATAATAATTTCGCTAGAAACTTATTATTTCTTCATTATTGATGGGCGATATGACAGAAAAATTGACAAGCGACTAGAACAAATAAAACTTTATCTGCTAGGAAGTTTGTTTTGGAAACTAAGATACATAGGAGTGTACCTTACATATTTCATGCATTTCATCATATTCTAGTATTTAGACTTTTGAGAGTCATTGCAGATTTGCAGTCGGATTTGACTCAACATCAAAAGAATTCCTTAAGTTATATGAATATGTTTTATTTTATTTATTTATATATTTTTTATTTTTATTTAACAATGGTTAACAATAAGTGTTGAAATTAGTTGTTCTAGAACTTGTCATTTAGTTCTTTTTTTTGTGTGTATAATAAAATGAAATAAAATATTTGCAGGCGGCACCGGTCAATATTATTGTGGGGTCACATGTATGGGTTGAGGACCCTGTTTTAGCATGGATTGATGGGGAAGTGACCCGGATTAATGGGCAAGAGCTTCATGTACTTACAACCAAGGGAAAGACGGTGAGTTCTTTGTGTTAAAAACTTAAAAAGTTTATTGTATGTTAAAGCCAGAGCAAACTTCACCAAGTAGAAAAGAAATTTACATAGTTTTATTTATTTTACTAACCAACTTTAAGTTGGGCACACAATATGAACTCGGAAAAATATCGGATATCGGTTATCACGGTGGGATTTCGGAATTTTAATATCATGCAGAATTTTTATATATAGCAATTTAATACTAGCAATTCAGTATACTCTTCTACCATTAACAAATTAACCTTTTGCAACTTACAAAACACTAACAATTGTAGCAAGTAGGAATTGATTAAGACTTAAAACACTAACATTAAACACTAAAAATAGACTTGTTTGGGATTCCTTATTTTTACCTTCTTATAACTTAACTTTTATAAGTTAAAAAGGTGTTTGGGTAATGTGACTTTTTTAGGTTTTTAAAGAAGGAAAAAGGAGTTTTTGATAAGTTAGGAGGGAGTGACTTATCAAAAGTAACTTATATAAGTCAAAAAGAGGTGCAAATAAGGAATCCCAAACATGGCCTAAGACTTAAAAAACTGATATTGGGAAAATCAGTGATATATCGGTCAATATCACGTATAGAATCGGGACCAAAATTATGAGTGATATTTTGCACCGATATTTTACCAAGGGACTGATAAACGAGATACATCGGCAATATCGACTGCATCGGTTTTAGCAACCCACCTTATTTTAACTGATCTGCTGCATCATCCGTCGCCACATATGCAACAAATGCTTGTGTGAAACATATTTAGAAAATTTATCCATTTACGTCTTTATAAGTTACTTTTGTACTTTTGAATACTTATATCTGGAACCAAATAATAAGTGCCAAATTAGATACCACATGGCATATACGCATACATTTAAATGATATACTATGTCACATTAACCCGCCGCGTTGCGGCGGCGGGCACGAATTCAATTGTTATCAGTTAGGTTCGTATTGGTACAGACATTAAACACAAATAATAAATTAGTAAACACTCATAAGTCATAATAGTAGTGACTCATATAGCACATAATACAAAAAAATAGCAATAAAAAACGTATTTAAATCAGAGTTTATTCGGTCAATAAAACATGATCGTTGCTGCGACGAGTCGATGCGAATTTACTTAGTATCGGCTATATTTATGGTTTGGAACTAAACCCAAAAAATAGTTCCGTCAAGTTAACATATTTAAAACAAAAACCCGGGTGTTATGGCGGCGAGTCGACACAAATTCGATTGGTATCCATTAGGTTCATTTTACGCGTACGAGAACCAAACCTAAAAAATAATTTTGTTAGATTATCACATTATATATAAACCAAAAAAGATCAAAGTACATAAAAAAACTAATAATACAACCTAATACAATACACAAGGGATAACCAACAAAAAATATTAAGTTGCTACCTTGGATTGGAGACTTGAACTTGGGCAAACATGATCAAGAGAGAGTTGGGATATTTGATCAAAGCCATTGAACCAATTAAGTTGGTTTTTGTTATGTCTTAATTTCCATGTATACGCATGTAATCGATCATAATTATAGTGGTTTTTACGTCTTTTGGACTTAATTGACTTGGGCTTGACTTAATTTGATTGCAGATTGTTACAAATGTCTCAAAAGTGTTCCCAAAAGATACTGAAGCTCCCCCTGGTGGTGTAGATGACATGACACGCCTTTCATATTTACACGAACCAGGAGTTTTACAAAATTTGGCAACCAGATATGAGCTTAACGAGATATATGTGAGATTTCACACTTAAAATTAGAATTCATTTTGAAAAAGAAGAATTGTTGGATTGCTAATACTAGTTTACCTTTTGTAGACGTATACTGGAAATATTCTAATTGCTATAAATCCGTTTCAAAGATTGCCTCACTTGTATGATACGCACATGATGGAGCAATATAAAGGAGCAGGATTTGGTGAACTTAGTCCCCATGTTTTTGCTGTAGCAGATGTCGCATATAGGTGTGTTGATATATCATCTATATATTATCTTCCTGCCTGAGCTAATATATTTTTTTATTTAATAAATAGGGCCATGATTAATGAAGGAAAAAGTAATTCAATCTTGGTGAGTGGAGAAAGTGGTGCTGGTAAAACTGAAACAACAAAGATGCTCATGAGATATCTTGCACATTTAGGTGGTCGATCTGGTGTGGAAGGACGCACTGTTGAACAGCAAGTCTTGGAAGTAAGATTTGAGTTTACTTTATTACCCTTGACATCTTGAGTCTAATTCTTGAAATGTTATGAACAAATATCAATGTATTACTTTGCAGTCGAATCCGGTACTAGAAGCATTTGGCAATGCAAAAACTGTCAGGAACAACAATTCGAGGTGCATGATTGCTCTACAACTTCCAAATGCGGTAATATTCAAATATTTTTTTATGAAACTAACTTTGACTGTGTTGACCTTGGCTTGTGCAAAATAGTCGTTTTGGTAAATTTGTGGAGATACAGTTTGATAAAAGTGGGAGGATATCAGGGGCAGCTATTAGAACTTATCTGCTCGAGAGATCCCGTGTTTGCCAGATATCAAATCCTGAAAGAAATTACCATTGTTTTTATCTTCTTTGTGCAGCCCCACCTGAGGTATACTATAAGTAAATTACTTAGATGGTCCTTATGGTTTGGCGAAATTACGAAAATGCTCCCCACAGTTCATTAAATTCAAGAACTTGATGCTTACTGGATCATTATTATTCTGTTTGCAGGACAGAGAGAAGTTTAAATTAGAAAGCCCACAATCATACCATTACTTGAATCAGTCAAAATCATTCGAGCTTGAAGGTGTTAGTGATGCTCACGAGTATCTTTCTACAAGAAGGGCGATGGACATTGTTGGAATCGGTGAAGAAGAACAAGTTAATGCTTTTTCTAAGAAAATATTGATTTGTTATTATTATGTTTTCGGTTTCTTACATTTCAAGAATCTTTCAGGATGCAATTTTTAGGGTTGTGGCTGCAATTCTTCATCTTGGTAATATTGAGTTTGCAAAAGGAAAGGAAATTGACTCTTCGGTGCTTAAAGATGAGAAATCTAGGTTTCATCTGAATGTGACAGCTGAATTGCTTATGTAAGTTTAAATTTTATTTTCTAATGATATATTAGCTCATAATTTCTTGCAATTTGAATTTACCATCCTCTGTGAAAAGGTGTGATGCTAAAAGTTTAGAGGATGCGTTGATTAAACGTGTCATGGTGACACCGGAAGAAGTAATTACAAGAACTCTTGATCCTGAAGCTGCTATCGGTAGTAGGGATGCTTTAGCTAAAACAATCTACTCTCGTTTGTTTGACTGGTAAAAATGGATCAATTTCTTATTTACTTTCTAAGAATATAATATTTAGCTCTGTAATCTGAATCTTGTAGGATTGTGGAGAAAATAAACAATTCGATTGGACAAGATCCGAACTCAAAATCGCTAATTGGCGTTCTTGATATATATGGGTTCGAGAGCTTTAAGCATAACAGGTATTGTATATTTGTATTAGATTCAGTTGAACTTAGGGCTTGACATTTTGAAGGTATGCTGATAATATCTTTGTTTGAAATAGTTTTGAACAGTTCTGCATTAACTTCACAAATGAAAAACTGCAACAACATTTCAACCAGGTTAGGTTTTATCGATCAAACTAGAAAATTACATATATGAAATATATTGCTGATCTTTTTTAAATATTATTTTTGCAGCATGTATTCAAAATGGAACAAGAAGAGTACACAAAGGAAGCGATAAACTGGAGTTATATAGAGTTTGTTGATAACCAAGATGTGTTGGATCTTATTGAGAAGGTGTTGTACATCATCCTTGTTCATATACACTCGTTATTTATACATAAATACTTGTAATGAAAATGAAAACTAAGAAAATTTATTGCAGAAACCTGGAGGAATCATCTCACTTCTAGACGAAGCCTGGTATGATCCTACACTTTATATCAATTTTCTACTGTTTTTATATAGTTAGAAATTAAAACAGAGGTTATTTTGTTCTTGCAATAATGCAGCATGTTTCCAAAGTCTACTCATGAAACATTTGCTCAGAAGCTGTACCAAACATTTCCGAAAAACAAACGCTTCATCAAACCTAAGCTTTCGCGAACTAGTTTTACTATATCTCATTATGCAGGGGAGGTATGTTGGTTATTTTTTACTTTCAGTAATAACAAAGTAAACTAAACGCCACCTAATATGCAAGATTTATCTTTGTAGGTGACTTATTTAGCTGACCAATTTCTAGACAAAAACAAGGATTATGTGGTGGCCGAACATCAAGATCTATTAACTGTCTCAAAATGTCCTTTTGTTGTTGGTTTATTTCCTCCACTTCCCGTAGAGTCATCCAAATCATCCAAGTTTTCCTCCATTGGTTCTCGATTTAAGGTATCATTTGTGTTTTGATCTTTGTATGCGAAATTGCAAAGTTAACACTTGTATAAACAAATCTGATGAAAGATGAATGTGCGTCTACCAATTGCAGCTGCAACTTCAGTCTTTAATGGAAACCTTGAGTACAATGGAACCTCACTACATTAGATGTGTGAAACCGAACAATGTTCTCAAGCCTGCTATTTTTGAGAACTTAAACATCATCCAACAGTTACAATGTGGTGTAAGTTTTTCAACATTGTTTGTGCTTAATCTTCAAGTAAACTTATATATGATTTTAGTTAACAGTTAAAATGTTAAATTCTACCTTTTAATGTAGGGTGTGCTTGAGGCGATTAGGATCAGTTGCGCTGGTTATCCCACCAGGCGAACGTTTGACGAGTTTCTTCTTCGTTTTGGTGTTCTTTATCCCGATGTCCTGGATGAGAAGTATGGTTTCATAACACCCCCCCCCCCCCCTCTTTGTTTGTTTAATTTCATTTTCCAGTAATGTTTTTCTAAGCATTTTTTTATCATGTAGCTATGATGAGAAGGTTGCATGCCAGATGCTGTTGGATAAAATGGGGTTAAAGGGCTACCAGGTAATATTTTGTAAATTGTGAACTTATAAAAACCAAGTTTTCTAATTGTAGCTACCTTTGCAGATTGGAAAAACAAAGGTGTTTTTACGTGCTGGGCAAATGGCTGAGCTGGATGCCAGGAGGGCTGAGGTTCTTGGAAATGCAGCTAGAATCATTCAAAGGCAAATGCGTACTTATATTGCACGCAAGGAATATATATCAATACGCAAAGCTGCTATTCAGTTGCAGGCTTGCTGGAGAGGTATCTCTTATTCACAACAAAATGTGTATGACACACACATGCATATATATGTATGTATGCATGTATGTGTGTGTGTGTGTATATATATATATTTGTACACACATCTCTATCTTCGATGTATATATATTTTAAAACATCAAAATTTCATGCACACACACATATTTTATACATATACATATTCCTAGATTTCATCATTATCATATATATCCTTTTATCAGAGTTTGATTGATTATTTCTTTTATCTCATCAGCTCTGTCAGCTCGTAAACAATTTGAACAATTGAGAAGAGAAGCAGCAGCAGTAAATATTCAAAAGGATTTCAGGTGTTTTGTTGCTAAAAACTCATATCAAACACTTAGGGCATCTGCAGTTACACTACAAACAGGTTTAAGAGCAATGACTGCTAGAGATGAATTTAGATACCGCAAGCAAACCAAGGCTGCAATATATATACAGGTTTCATTATCAGCATGATTTTAAAAATTATTTCCTATGGATTTATGGGTTTGAAGCTTATTTATGATGAAATTTGCAGGCTCACTATCGCTGCTACAAAGCACATTCTTACTACAAGAGTCTTAAAAAGGCTGCTTTGTATACTCAGTGTGGTTGGAGGCGAAGAGTTGCTAGGAAAGAGCTTCGGGAACTCAAATTGGTATTTATGCAATTTTGCTCTCTCTCTCTCTATATATATATATATATATATATTTACAGTTGTTGACTAATTGATATGCTTTTCAGGCTGCAAGGGAAACGGGAGCTCTTAAAGAGGCCAAGGACAAACTTGAAAAGCGTGTCGAAGAACTTACATGGCGTTTGCAGCTGGAGAAACGTCTAAGGGTAATTTAATAATTTTACTTTTGCCCTTGCTTTCATAAATTAATATTTTTCTAATTAACAAACAGACTGAATTAGAAGAGACAAAAGCACAAGAAACTGCGAAGTTGCAGGAGGCTTTATGTTTGATGCAAATCCAAATAGACGAGGCAAATGCTAAAGTAATTAAAGAGCGCGAGGCGGCACGGAAAGCCATTGAAGAAGCTCCTCCAGTTGTGAAGGAGACACCTGTCATAATTCAAGACACTAAAAAGATTGACACCTTGACTGCTGAGGTGGAAAGTTTGAAGGTAGATGCATAGAATAAATCATGATTTTTTAGATTATAGTAAAACGTGAATAAAATAATGATAATAATCAATTCAGTGGTGGTGCCTAACTTGATCTGTAAATTTGTGCAGGCCTTGATGCTAAATCAAAAACAGGAGATTGAAGAGGCTAGAAAGTCTTTGATAGAAGCTAATTCTAGGAATGATGATTTGATGAAAAAGTTTGAAGATGCGGAGAAACGAGCGTATCAGCTTCAAGAGTCTAACCAAAGGTTTGTAATCATAATAGTATTTATAGTGGATTTTAAGTTTACACTTTTCATGTAAAAGAAAAAGGTTTGATTTTTTAACGTGCGCTTGAATTTTGTTCCATTGATACACTTGATTGTTGGTAATGAGAAAATATTTTTATTTTTATAGGCTTGAAGAAAAGCTTTCGAATATTGAATCTGAAAATCAAGTACTTCGCCAGCAAGCATTGACCATGTCACCTACTGGAAAATCTGCGAGGTCAAGAACAGTGATTATTCAGGTAACACACGTAACAAATTTAAATTTCAAGTTCACTTCAATTTGCTCGATGTATGGGCATTATTATTATTATTGTTATTTTTTTTTTGATGAATCTACAGAGAACTCCAGAAAATGGGAACATTCAAAATGGAGAAACAAGGGTGGTGGCTACACCCATAAGGGTATTTAATCTGCTTTAAAATATTAAAATGTAAAAATTTGTACATTCTTTTATGTTTTGTCATATGTTTTTCAGGAGACGAATCATGTTTCAAGAGAGCCCGAGTCTGAGGAGAAACCGCAAAAGTCCCTTAATGAAAAGCAACAAGTAAGTGACTATGATCATGAATTATGCAACATGTATACTTTTTTAATATATATTTTCTAATGACTTGATTACTTAATTTTTGTCTTCAGGAAAACCAGGATGTACTTATCAAGTGCATCACTCAAGATCTAGGGTTTTCAAGTGGAAAACCGGTGGCAGCCGTTTTGATATACAAAAGTCTTCTTCATTGGAGGTCATTTGAAGTTGAAAGGACTACCGTTTTTGATCGTATAATCCAAACCATTGCTTCAGCTATTGAGGTTAATATTTTATACTTTTACCAAATTTTGATTTGGTTTCATAGTTATACCACTGACCATATAGAAAAAACTGATTTTGATTTTTGTGTGATGAAGGTCCAAGATAGTAATGATGTGTTAGGCTACTGGTTATGTAACACATCCACATTACTGACATTACTTCAACACACACTTAAAGCAAGTGGGGCCGCTCATATGACACCGCAAAGGCGACGGTCATCGTCAGCTTCTCTTTTTGGAAGGATGTCCCAAGTATGACGACTAAAATAAATAGTAATTTTTTTTAATATGGTTAATAATATTTCTTTTATAACAAAGTTTAAAACTCTTGTAAATTTCAGGGGTTACGGGCGTCTCCTCAAAGTGCGGGCGGGCTTTCATTTCTTAATGGTCGAGTTCTTGGTAAACTTGATGACTTACGCCAGGTGGAGGCTAAATATCCAGCTTTGTTGTTTAAACAGCAACTTACTGCGTTTCTTGAGAAGATATACGGAATGATACGTGACAATTTGAAGAAGGAAATATCCCCATTGCTTGGATTATGCATTCAGGTATATTCTTCATCTTTATGATATTTGTATTTAATGTCCATCCCAAAAATATTATTAGATAATAATAACAATAATAACAATAATAATAATAGTATCAGACTATCAGTTATGTTTTGGGCCTAATATATGCAAGTCTACTTAATGCAGGCTCCGAGGACATCTCGTGCAAGTTTAGTTAAAGGCCGTTCTCAAGCTAATGCTGTTGCTCAACAAGCATTGATTGCTCATTGGCAGAGTATTGTTAAAAGCCTTGATAATTACTTGAAGACGATGAAAGCAAATTATGTAAGCTTTAAACCCTAAAAATTAAAAACAATCGTATCCTTACACTTGCTTATCTTGGAAACATATTTATATCTTGTATATACTGATTTTACAGGTGCCTCCATTTTTGGTACGCAAAGTATTCACACAGATATTCTCCTTTATCAATGTTCAGTTATTTAACAGGTAAATTAAGTGAACATTTTTCTGATTTTAGCACTCAACTTTAAATCACTGTGTAAAATAGAAACCAACATACAGACGCAGAGTTTTTTTTTTTTTTTTAATTATATTTAGTAATCAACCTCAATTATCCCTGCTAACGTTTTTTTTAATGTTTTGATGAAGTCTTCTGTTGAGACGTGAGTGCTGCTCGTTCAGTAACGGTGAATATGTAAAATCAGGGTTGGCTGAGCTTGAACAATGGTGTTGCTATGCAACTGAGGAAGTAAGCAATTATCCCAAGTGGAAATTTAATATCATATTGAGTTATTATATGTTTACTAAAATATATTTTGATTTTCAGTACGCGGGCACTGCTTGGGACGAATTGAAGCATATTCGACAAGCTGTTGGATTTTTAGTTATTCATCAAAAGCCCAAGAAGACTTTGAATGAAATAACCAATGAGCTTTGTCCCGTAAGTAAATATTTACATTTCTATATTTCAGGTAAATAATGAACTCTTTTTTTTCTTTTATGTTTTAAGACCTTGTGTTTGGTATGTGCAGGTGCTTAGCATACAACAGTTATACAGAATTAGCACAATGTATTGGGATGACAAATACGGTACACACAGTGTTTCTTCAGAAGTAAGTTGCTTAACTTGAGAATCTTTGTATTATTGGTCTTTTATTTTCTTCGTCGTTAAGCTAATTATTATTATTATTATTCCAGCATCCTTCTCTAAGGTTTGTTTTTGTAATTAGGTTATTTCAAGTATGAGAGTTATGATGACAGAGGACTCGAATAATGCTGTTAGTAGTTCGTTTTTGTTGGATGACGACTCCAGGTATATTTTGAGATAAGTTTTTTTTTTTTTTTTGTCGCAGTATCAATATACACATCAAAGTTTGTTATTTAAAATCACTAATATTTGAATTGTTAATGCAGCATACCGTTCTCTGTGGACGATATCTCCAAATCAATGCCAAAAGTGGAAATAGGTGATATCGAACCTCCACCGTTGATCCGTGAAAACTCAGGTTTCGTGTTTTTACATCAACGGACAGAATGATGGAAGAAAAGAAGTTCCTTTTGATGCCATTACGTCTGCATGCATACCTGTGAATACAATTTTTTTTTTTGCTTTATTTACTTCGGTGTGCAATTTATTTTGTGCCCTTTTTGAGCCTTCGGGTTGGTTTAAAAAGGGGTGATTTTATTCATTAGATGTCTGTCTGTCAATTGGCAAATGATAATATTGCCAAAACCCAAAAGTGTGATGTTATTGAAAAGAATTATGACAAGTAATATTAGGGAGGGTGGATTTAGGGGTTATATTATTAGTTGCAAATTGTAAGGTTACAATTTGTGGTCGTGTCAAGAAAACTGTATAGCTGCATTTTGTATACTGTATATGACACCTTCCCCTAAATGCCTACTTTTGTGTTAAATTTACAATGCCACTTTTTTTTTTATTTTTTATTACTATTAAGCACTTTATTTTCATGTAATATTCAACATGTGTGAGGCTGATTTTTTAATGTTTTAGAGAAGCAGTTTATCAAGTCTCAGATCGATAATCAAACACGAATTAAACGACTAGCTCTCATGTATATTAATCAGAAAATCTAACTCAAAAAACTGATTACAACTCTCAAACCCTAACTTGGTTTGACTCTTGATGAACCCTAACTTGGTTGAATCCAGATGAATCCTAACTCGGTTACATCTCGTGTGTGTTTCTGGATGAACCCTAACTTGGTTGCATCTCACACCCCCATATTCTATAATGTCTAACCTATCTTGTTTTATATAGACTAACCTAACTTGCTAGCCAAGACATTACCTATTTTAATTATAATACAATTAGGAAACATATTATAATTAGAAAATAGGGCAAATGCCATAAAAAACGAACCTACTTTCTATTTATTTTCATAAAAATCCCTCAAGTTTTTTTTGTATATTAAAGTCCCTCTGCATGATATTTTTTAACATAATTGTAAATTTTTTCTAAAAATTTACTTGAAACCTGATGAAACCTCTTGTTTTTCATAATAATAAAAGAAGAAAAAGAGCATAATTGAAAACCCAAAGTATATTTCTTCTGTAACTATTTTAACCGGAAACGACAAAAAAAGAAAAGGGTACGACGGCGACTTCTTCCGGCCGTTTCGATAGGTACCAGCAGTGGAACTCTAATCTCAATGCTGTTATATTCACACATCATCAGACGCTGGCCATTCCATTACACCCCTATTTCTTCAGATGCGCGTTCTGTTTGTAATTTTGATGATGGGGGAGCGATGGTGTATTTGGAAACCCTAACTGACGATACTCTAGACAAGAGAAATATTATTATTATTATTATTATTATTATTATTATATATATAATAAAGAAGTCACATTACAACAGGCTATAACAGGTTATTTCACAATTATGTTAAAAAATATCAAGTTGAAGGAGGACTTTAATATACAAAAAGAAGTTGAGGGACTTTTATGAGAATAAACAAAAAGCAGATTGGTTTTTTTCCAAGGAGATATAACCAACTATGACCGATTTGTCAACATTGGTCCCTCAAGTTCACCGGCTTGTGACTTGGAGTCTGAAATTACTTCCAACAGTTTATGTATTTGTATAGTGATTTGCAACCTTTAAAAATAAGACCCAATATTGAGCAAACGTGTGATTCAATACACATTGTAATTCATACTTGAAGAAATATATCTATAGATTAGAAATTAGGGTTGATATACTATTTGCTAATTCCCAGCAATTATTATTCACATGCGAAAAGAATGAAAGTGTGAATATTTCTGAAATACAAATTAGTATATCACTATCTTGTGTGACTATTTTTATCTTTTGAAAAAGAAGATAATGAAATATGTTATCCTATCTAACTTTTTACGTGCCACGTGAATAATTAAATAATATAAAAATAATACATTTTGTGTTTGAATAATAATAATAATAATAATAAAGGCTGGGCTGGGCTGGGCTGGTCAACTCTAGACAAGATAGATAGGGGTTTGGGTTTCAGAAACAATTGATTACAGGCATCTGATTGCTAGGGTTGTTGGTTTTATGTTCTTGGCTTTGACGAGGTAACTAACTTACTTCATTTTATCTTCTCCTTACTTATTATTATTTGAATCTACAATGAATGTTTTCGTCTCCGGTTAGGGTAGGGTAGGGTTGGCGTAAAAGGTCCAACACTATACGAGTACTAGACATCAACACGGCACGATAACTAATTAATCAACTCAGTTTTTTCAAACACGAAAACGAACCTGTTTAGAAACAACAACAACAACAAGTTACACCTGTTTGGTAGGGCTTATATTTTGTTTTTTAAATTATATATAAGATCTGAACAGGTCTTAAACATTTGTTAATAGGTCCGTGTAAGAAATTGGTAGCCCTAGTGTTAGGGCTTGTCTAATTTTCACATTCCATAAATTGTTTAGCGACCTGTTTTAAGGACACAGATGAATGTCACGTATGTCGTGAGACACAAGTTGTTAAAACTTCATATATTTATACATATAATTATTAACATATTTGAAACAAAAATCCATAAAAGTTTAAAGTTAAATCATAACATTCACTAAGTAGGGCATATATATTATGTTTAAAAATAAATAAAATTTAAGCAGGCCATTAAACAAGTATTTAACCTGTTTAGACACAGGTCTTAAACCTGTTAAGTCCAAACCCAAACTTGTTCAACTCCATGTCATTTTTGTGTTCTAATCAAGTCTGTTAATAGGTTTGTGTCAGAAATTGTACACTCATTCTAAACTTGCATTTCCTGTCGTGTTAATAGGTCTGTGTCAAAATTGACAGCCCTAGTGTTATACTTGCCGAGTTTTGACATTTCTTAAATTGTTTAGACTGTGAAGAGGATGTCTAAGAAGACAGGGGGAAAGGGAGTGTTTTTAAATGATATAGATGTCTTGACTAAAGCTTTGAATGAAGATAAAACGCACCCAAGAATCGTGAATTCTACTGCTAGTAGTCGATCAAAAGCAGTCATAAAACCACAATTTCCTGATACAAAGTCAAAATCCAAAGTCAACAGTAACGAAGATCGGTTTCTAAAGGATAAAAAGTCAATTTGGAGTTGGAACACTTTAAAATCTTTTACACATGTTCGAAACAAAAGATTCAACTGTTGTTTTTCCCTTCAAGTTCATTCAATCGAAGGATTACCTCCAAGTTTTGATAATCTTACACTCTGTGTCAAGTGGAAAAGACGGGACGGTGAGCTGACCACTCGACCGGTGCCGGTTCTGCAAGGTGTGGCTGAATTTGAGGAGCTTTTGACCAACACTTGCTTGGTTTATGGTAGTAGAAGTGGGCCCCATCACTCGGCTAAGTATGAGGCCAAACACTTTTTGTTGTATGCATCTCTGTCTGGTGACCCTGAGGTTGACTTGGGAAAACACAGGGTTGACCTCACTAGATTACTCCCTCTTACGTTGGAGGAGCTAGAGGATGAAAAAAGCTCAGGAAAATGGACTACTACTTATAGGTTGTCGGGAAAGGCAAAAGGTGCAACTATGAATGTCAGTTTTGGATATTCAGTAGTTGGCAATGGTGCCGAGATGGCCAGATCTTCGGTCAGTTCGTCCGGTCAAAGTCAACTAAAACGAGGTGAAAGTCTTCCTGTTAATTCTCATTCTGTGGATGATGTAAAGGACCTTCATGAGGTTTTGCCAGTGTCGAAGTCAGAACTTTCTGAATCGGTTAGTATGTTGTATAAGAAACTCGATGAAGAAAAGTCAATTATTTCCGTTGACTATGTAACTAAACGAGATGTTCAAACTACACCTCCCGAAGCCTCAAATCAGGATTATGATAATGTTATCAGTGAGTTTTCTGTCATGGAGAAGGGAATTGAAGTTCCCACAAAAGAAAATGAAGCACAAGATAAAGAAAGTGTTTTAAAAGGTTTTGATGGTTCGGATTTTGAATCTTTTGTGGTCAAAGAATCTGAAAGTCAAACAGAAGAATCTGTTGTAACTGAAAGCAATACCAAAGAACAAGAATTTGACGACAAAGAGTTACTCTTGCAAGAGTTGGAGTTCGCCTTGAATAATGTGATCAACTTGAAAGAAGAATCCGATTCTCAAGAAGAAAGTGAAAGTTCAAAAGAAACCGAAAGGTTTGAGGTTAAAACCGGTTATAAAGAGAAAGGAAAATCAATCAAATTAGATTATGCTACCGAGGTTGTCGCTGATGATTTTTTAAACATGCTTGGGATGGAACACAGTCCCTTTAGTTTGACTTCTGAAAGCGAGTCAAGCTCGCCACGTGAACGATTACTAAGACAATTCGAGAAGGATTCCATGGCTAACGGTTCTTCATTATTTAACTTCAATCTTGACGATGATGATGCTGATATGTTAGCTCACACGCTTGAAGAACCACCACGTAACATATCAAAAGCATCAATCTTGGAAGAAATGGAGGCAAAATCTCTGATGAGTGATTGGGGTCTAAATGAGAACGTGTTTCAGGGTTCGCCATCAAGTGGGTCGGGTGGCCCGGTTGGCCCATCGCCTGAAGGACCGTTTGACCTTCCTCCACTTGGCGAAGGGTTAGGCCCGTTTGTTCAGACCAGTAATGGAGGGTTCTTACGGTCCATGAACCCTGAGATTTTTAACAATGCTAAAAGTGGCGGGAACTTGATTATGCAGGTGTCTAGTCCAGTTGTTGTACCTGCAGAAATGGGTTCGGGAATAATGGATGTGTTACAGTGTTTGGCTTTGGTTGGTATTGAAAAGCTTTCAATGCAAGCAAATAAACTCATGCCTTTGGAAGATATATCTGGAAAAACTATTCAGCAAATAGCTTGGGAATCCACACCGTCTTTGGAGGCCCCATACAGGTATTCCACAAATTTCTTAAATTTCATATAAAACTATGTTTTTTTTTTATTCTTAATTTACAAAAAAAAAATATTAAAATTTGAAGAAAAAATGTATTTTAGGTAAAGCCAACAAAAAAAATGTATTTAGCCGTCTAGCGAATGCTATTCATTAAATTTTTGTTGTGCAGGCAAGATTCGATACAGCAGGAACCGATTCTTGGAGTGGATTACTCGAATGAACGAAAAACAGGTCGCGGGTCAAAAAAATATGATTTGGGTGAGGTGGACCAAGAGTATGTATCATTGGAGGATCTTGCTCCATTGGCAATGAACAAGATTGAAGCTTTATCAATCGAGGGGTTAAGAATACAGTCTGGCATGTCTGACAAGGAAGCACCTTCAAATATAAGCCTGCAATCCATTGGTGAAATCTCGGCGCTCGAGGGTAAAAGAGTAAATTTTGATGGGTCTTTGGGTTTAGAAGGAACCGGAGGACTGCAGTTGTTGAATGTTAAGAGCAGCAGTGATGGTGGTGGTGGTGGTAAGGATGATGATGTTGATGGAATAATGGGCTTATCTGTTACTCTTGATGAATGGATGAGATTGGATTCTGGTGAAATCGACGATGGAGATGAAATCAGTGAAAGAACTTCGAAAATTCTTGCTGCTCATCACGCGAGTGATTTAATGCGTGCAAGAATCGGTAAAAAGGGGTCAAGAAAAGGTGGGCTTTTAGGGAATAACTTCACTGTGGCGTTAATGGTTCAGCTGTGTGACCCGTTAAGAAACTTCGAGCCCGTTGGTACTCCAATGCTTGCTCTTGTGCAAGTCGAACGGGTTTTCGTCCCACCAAAACCAAAAGTTTACAGCTCGGTTTATTCATCATGGAATGAACCCGAAGAAAAAGAAGAGGCGCATGAAGAAAAACCGGACGAAAAGAAAGAAACTGTCATTGAAGAAAAAGAAGTTGAAGAAAGTGTTTTGGTCCCTCAGTTCAAGATCACAGAGGTTCATGTTGCAGGTGTGAAAACCGAACCTGAACCAGGGTCAAACAAGAAGGGGTTTTGGGGTTCGAACAGTAAACAACAGCAGGCGGGGTCACGGTGGTTGGTTGCAAACGGAATGGGAAAGAAGAATGTAAAACATCCACTTATGAAGTCAAAAGCTGGTGGTGATAAGACTTCTGGTAGTTTGTGGAGTATTTCATCAAAGGGTAATAAGGGGAAAGCGGATCCACCTGTAAGGAACCCGAATGTTATTATTCCGAACGAAACGGTTAAGTTATTAAGCGGGGCGGGTTTCATATAAAGTGATGATGAAGAATGAAGATTGAAGATGGAATACCATGAATGAACCTTTTGAGTTAAAGTGCAGATATTAATATGATGTTCAAAAGGATTTTAAGGCAATTGTTAATGTGTGTGATGTAATAGTTTCTTTTTTGTTTTTTGTTTTTTTAATTTTTCTCCAAGCAACTAATTTATATATTTTAAAGATATTCTTATGTTTGTGAAGTATATTTAATGATCATTTATTAATAGTTATTATTTAATAAAATATGTATGAAACAATTTATTTAACATACATTATGCAAGTCAAAGTAAAGCAGCATACATTATATAGTATACACAAACGGTAAATGTAAGCTCGATGAACATGAAACGAACACCGAAACTTAACCAGTAACAAAGCCAAGGATGAGTTGCCCGCCGATTAAGAACACATTTCTCACCAGCCACGATTATGATCCCCGAACCCTCTTATTCCACACGGGAATCCATGATTCATCATCATCATATGCTCATTTCCAGATGAATGAGAATCTGAACAACAATGTGAGCTCAAGAAGCGACAGTTAGCTTTTGATTGCTGAGTTTCTTTGGTTGGAAGAAATCGCCCGCCAGACCCTCTAACTCGGTTCAAAGCATGCTTATGTCGAGATTCATGAAGGTAAGGCTGCAAATTCACACATACTATATTTTACACAAAAAGAAAAAAAAAGTTAAAAAAAAAATGGGCTCTGGACGCTATCAATAGCTCTGCTATGAGTGGCATTGGCGGATCTTAGTGTGGGCCATCGCGGGCCGCGGGCCAATCAGCCTTTTCGTTCAGTAAGTGTAATTTTTACGAAAAACATCTATATGTATTGAGTCCGGCCCACCCATATTATGTCTCTAGAGACATAATATGAGTAAGTATTGTGTGAGATTATACTGGGTACGTTTGTTTAAATTCTAGTACCTACCTTTCGGTTTTTCACCAGCTTGTTTTGAGCTTCAAGCTTAGCACGGATTTGTCGTCTTCTGAGAATACCATGATACTGTTTTGCATTCACGTAAATAGGACCGTTTTCTGATAGATCAAGCGGTAGGGGAACTCTCGCAGGAGCTATTTGTACCAAATGAGGTTGTATCTGATTAATAACAATTTCATCATATAAGCGGGATTGACACGTGGCAGTATCTGATTAAGCGCAGCAAAGCATAGAGGAACTTACCAAAGGGAGTGATCCATATGCAGCATAAAGGCCATTTAAGTAATGATCAGCAACCGTCGGGCTGTTCTTTTCGACTTGATGATTACCGATGCCAATACTTGGATTTCCCATGAATAAGATCGGCTTCGTTTGAACCGCCTCTTCGAGCTTGTAGCTTTCATCTTCAAAATATCATTAATACATTATTATATTCACATTTCAATTTAAACTTTTTATTTAATCACATATTCACAAGTTGTCTAATATCACCAAGTCTTGTAAATGCTAATGTTAATAAAACTTTAAAAACAGCTAATTTATATGACTAGTTCAAAAAGTCAAATCTTGATGAAAAGTCAACTACCTGAGATGCACTGATTTTGTGAGTCAACTGCCTGTGAAGCAATATCATTATAATCGTTGTAAATTTGTCGAGTCAACTCGGTTGCATCCTCGGAGACATAAGGTACATGAACCATCTTCAAGCTAAAATTTTGAGAAAAATAATATCTTTATTATTCCTAAATTATTACTATAGAAATCAATCAATATTATTATTATAAAGCAATGAAACATAAACATGCACCAAAAGTTCAAAACCAAACATTTCAACAACAAATGTATTCATGGAATCTTTATCTAGAGTCAAGTTTGGTCCAATGAATCTACCCATGAACATGACCCCAATACATATCAAGATTCAGCTCAAATCAAGTTAGATCAATCACCCCAAAAGAAAATAATAATTAAAACAAATAAAGTAAAAGAACAGAACAGAACAGAACAGAACAGAACCGAACCTTTGTTGTGTCGAAGAATAAGGAAGTAAGCAAGAAACATAAGGATTGGTGTTGGGTTAAATTGGGTATGTCTCCCCCTTGAAACTCACTCTCAATCATATTATTATTTTCACCAAAACACATTTTGGCTACTTTTTAATAATAATAATAATAACAATAAGAGTCTTTTGTGGTTCGTTTAAATCTACCGCTTTAGTCCAATGGTTTAAAATCTACGATTTTTGTCTCAGTGGTTTCATTTCACTTGCAATCAAATCTGCCACGCTAACCTTGTTTAGTCTGGTCGTTAAACCCATCAGCGTGTCCCTTACGTGAGGGCAGTTTTGTCATTTTTCTCCCAAATGAAAGATTTGAGCTATGCCTTGCAAGGTTGTCAGTTCGGATCCTAAGCCCACTCGGGTTTCATTCCACCGTGTGTATTACGCCAGAGAGTTGCGGCACAATAACTGTCAATTTGCAGCTGCCGGTATGGTTTCCCGGGTAACACTCAAACCAAACTCTTAAGTCAGCAAAAACAACATTGTCTGGCTAAAATAGAACCACATGGCTCTCCAAACTAACGAGTGCGAACAAAAATCGCGGATTAAAAAAGTAAAGAACACCTACACTTCACCCTCTTCATTTTGTAATTTGCTTCTATTCTCCTTTTTGTGGGTGGTCCCACCATAACTCTTTTGTGTAATAATAATGACAAGCAGTCGTGTAGAATACAACAACATCATTGTTTACAAATCTTTTTTTTTATTATTTTTTTAAAAAATGCATGCTTAACTATAGTTAAATTCTTGAGTTATAACTTATAAGTAATAAATTTTAGTTTACGCTTTGAAAAAACGGGTTTTGAGGTTTAGGTTTGGAATACACGCATAAACCGAACCGTCTAACATATTGGTAAATTGGTAAATAAAAGTATTTCAAATTTATATATTTACATAAAATAAAAATAAAACTTTCATTTATATTTATATGAATCTAACAGTTACGATAGTATGCCGATTTGGTTTAGTTTATAGGAGCATAATAATTAATAGTTTGACCCATAATTTCTTGTCAAAGTTAGTCTAACCAGACCGTGAGTGGTAAAATGTTTTTGTTTTTTAATTAAGAAAAAAAATGTGAGGAAATATAATTTTTAATGTGTTATCTACTACAACTTTATAGTTAACCATGGTGGTTCATGTTTCAACATCCTTGAAAGTTACCTTTTACTTTTTAAAAAAGAAAGAATTCATTTGTGTGGTTGGATAAAGCAAAATAAACTCCAAAAACCCAATGTTTTTCTTTTCTTTCTTTTTTTTTTTCAACAATGTACATAGCTAGTTTATAAATACCAAAGTCCGAAGATTAATATAATTTTTTTTTATTTTCTTTTAATACAATTTTCTCATTTAAAATCTCTAACCTTGTAAGGTTTCTTTACAAAGTAGTAGGTTTAAAAAGAAAAAAGTGGTTTATAAAATCTCAGATGGCTGATCCAGTCACAACAAATACACACGTCATCGCTTACATGGAACGCTACTAGGATCCAACCATCTCATATGGCTGGTCCAGTCACAACATCATCGCTTACATGGAACGCCACTAGAAGAGATAAACGTGATCCAGCCATTTGAGATGGCTAGACACCTAAAATTCATTTGATTCCCTGTCAGACACCTAAATATCACTTTTTTCTTTTTAAACCTACTGCTTTGATAAGAAACATCAACCTTGTAATGACAAGAATTTTAAGTTACCACCTCACTTTTTATGGTGCGCCTTGACTTACAATGGTGTGTATTTTTGAAGGAACATATTTATGTAATTATAAGTGTGTGTTTGACATCATGTAATGTTTCCATTTTTGGAGGAACATGAATATAATTTGTTTTCCAAAAAAGGAGAATTAAGAAACGTATTTCCTACTCATATTCGATTCATTGCTCTCTTCTCTTTATAACTTAATTAATAATTTATATGCCAACACATTTTTTTTGCTATGGTTATATATTATTTTATTTAAAGGCAGATTATTTATCTCATCACTACTAAAGAAAAAGTAATAAAAATGATTATAATGCACAAATTTATTAATGTTGAAGTATTGAGTAATTAAACTTTTTATTAAAGTTTGCATTTTGAAAAAACCGTGAGTAATTTAAACATAAATAGAAAATCCTTAAATAGTATTCATTATTCGGTCCATTATTATAATGCTCCAAGCTAGGATAGTGGCCCGTGTTACACACAAGTGGAAAAAATTTCAAATGCCATATATATATGTAGCCATCATAAGAATTATTTACATTGTTTTCTGCAAAATCACAAAATATAGGAAAAATATGTATAAATGGTGTGAATGAGAAATTGTATAAATATACAAATAATTGAATTGCTAAAGTAATAGTCATACTAAAAAAGGTAGCAAAAATTAGTTATAAATAATTAATTGTAGTCAAAATCGATTTTTAAATCATTTGAAAGGAAATATTGGTTATAATTCTAGAAAACATTAATTAGTGAGGTTATAATTTTATAAATATTAATTAATGAATTATATGGTAGTTCTAAAGATGGAAACCTTGTAAGCTTATGTGGACATCCTATTTGAAGTTCATGTGAATATCTTGTTTTGCTTAATAGTATAGTAAGAAGATTAGCATTAGGATTAAAATTAATTGATTAATTATATAGAAATTATAAGCATGGAAAGTGGATGACATAGAACATTAGGTGGACACCATAGAAGAAAGACAAGTAAACAAATTGTTTTGCTTTAATATATTAGTTAGATTTTCTAAATAATTTTTTATTATAAGAAAACTAAAATACAAAGAAGGCATAGTGAAAGCCGTAAATTGTGTTTATCCTTTGATCTTTCTTTTCTTGTTTTAAAGTGGCTTTGTGTAACTAAGTTTTCATTCTTATCTTTTTCAAGGATTTAGGCATCTAATACCACCCTAATTAAGGGAAAAAATTATCAAAATAAGTGTTTATAAAAACAAAGTTCTTATTTTTAGGTATCATTTGTAAAAAATTTCAGAAATAGGTATTATAAATCAGTCGTGACGAGTAGTTTGTAGAACCAATTAAAAGTTGACATGTGTCATTAAACTAACCGTAACGAGCACGTTCACTAATCAATTACACGTCACGACTAAATAAGTTTCATGCCTCGTATTCAACGCCACGGGTTATTTATAAATCCTTTAGTCGCGACGACTAGTTTACCTGGTTTACATTCCCTAAACGAGTAGTTCATTAGTAGTTAACTCGTCGCGACTAGTTTAACCTTATAATCTACTCGTCGTGACTAGTTTAACCTTATAATCTACTCGTCGCGACTAAATAACTTATGAATTACTCGTGGGCATTGATTACGAGGCATGAAACTTATTTAGTCGTGGCGATTACTTGATCAGTGAACGTGCTCGTTACGGTTAATTTAAGGACACATGGCAAGCTTGAATTGGTTTCTACAAACTACTTGTCACGACTAGTTTATAATACCTATTTTTTGAATTTTTTGCAAATGATACCTAAAACTAGAATTTTGTTTTCATAAATGCCTATTTTGGGAATTTTCCCTCCTAATAATGTACATCTTGCATCATCTGTTTTGTCATGTTATACGAGTCTTATGATATTATACGAATCATATGATAGTGTAAAAAAATAATACATTTGTATTACTTAGAGCATGTTTGGGATTGAGTTTGAAAAATGTTTATTAGTTTATTAGTTTTTTCAAAAAGCTATTTTGAAAAATCAGGATTTGAGACTTTTGAAAAATTGCTTTTTAACCATTTTAAAAAGTTAAAATAGGAAAGATTTTTGTGATTGGCAAACACATTTTAACTTATTGATTTTTTGAAAACACCAACAAGCCAATAAGTATTTTACAAACTCAATCCTGAACACGCTCTTAGTTAATTTAATGGTCACATATGTTTGTTAGTCAAAAAAATTACACAAATTGTATGATATGACCCTCATATGATCACATGGGGCACATATAAAAGAGTGTGTGAGTATACATACAATTGAAATCTATACACTAAAATCCGATCCGACTAATTAAGATGAGTCTTTATTAATCCCGACTAATCTACAGGCCCGATCAGCGACTATTGATTTCTACAACACTGTTATTAGCCTACAAATTAAAAACCTAGTCAAAGCAATTGGCATTAACACCAAAAGCTGTTTTAACCATTAGATACCTAGAACCGGGTATTAGAAAAACCCGATTCCGACAATGGCGTTACTGATTAAGCTGGTTCAAGCCCATTTATGTTATTGTTGTTATTATTATTATCTAACTTCTAACAATACGTTAAGTTGGGCTAAAAGCCCCTTGTGTTTGTTTGGCGCCAAAAGACTGACCTATTTCCCGCCAGAAGGAGACCCCATTTACCCGCCAAAAGACGATCTCTTCTTCTTCTTCTTCTTCTCTGTGTCTGTCTCATAATCTATCTATCTGCTGTTCACCACACACACAGTCTCAGCATGAAGATGGCTAATACGCCCACCTCCGGCCGGAATACTCCTGCTGCAGGTATTCTATTCTTCTTCCATCTAGGGTTTTACACTGTCATATAAATTCATAGCCTTTATTATTAATTTCGAGTAATTCATATCCAATTTATATGTACCAATTTTAACTAGCCATTAATAATATTGCTCTTGTTTTGGGTTAATTTTACAGATCCATCATCACCTGATGATTTGATTTCATCCCCAATCGGAAACACATTTTCCTCCCCAAACAATGTCCCCAGCAGCACCCGAAAGCGCGGTCGCCGTGTCGACACGCCTCAGTCCCATTCCCGCTTCGCCTCGACACCCGGAGGCGCCAACACCAGCCCGCCTCCACCGCCTTCCTCGCCTCCGCCTTCTTCGTCTGAAGGCGGAGAACCCGACGGCCCATCAACATTCGTGCAAGACGTCAACGCCGCAATCGTGATGTTCTTAAGAAACTTTCGAGACCACCCGTCTCATGACGATAGGAAGTACATGAAAGCCATTAATCTTGTGATTGAGATGGACGGAGAGTCGTTGGATGTCGATGCGAATGATGTGTTTGAGTATGATAATGATTTGTATGCCAAGATGGTTAGGTACCTTTAGAGGTTTTAGCTATCTTTGATATTGTGCTTATGGAAGTCGTTGGTAAAATCGCACCTTTGTTCGATAAGCATGTTCAAGTTCGGATTTTTAATCTCAAGAACTCGACTTCGATGAGGAATCTTAACCCGTCCAGTGGGTGACTTTTAGTTTATTTGATAGTTGTAAAAAGGCATTCATTTTTAATATTATTTTGTGCATTGTTAGATATTGAGAAGATGGTTTCGTTGAAGGGGATGGTTATCAGATGCAGTTCGCTTATTCCGGAAATTAGGGAGGCGATATTTAGATGCCATGTGTGCGGGCATTTCTCGGATCCAATTGATGTGGACAGAGGTAATGTTAATGCTTTCTGTTTGAAATATAAGTTTAGTTGGGAAAAAACCGGTTAAACGACCCGACCCGAAAATTAAACCGTGTTGGAATCGATTTTGAACGTTTGAACTCAGTTTTGGCACTTTTTTAGACCATTTTAACCTCATGTAGTATAAATCGATATTGGTTGTTTTTGTTAGTCACAACACTCGAAAACGGAACTAACACTCTCCAAAATGCAAAACCGCACTCGTATACATATGTTTTGGGTGTAATGCTTTTAATAATTTTACTAATCATTAAATAAAACTTTACTTGAAATTAAAAGAGCAGTGTTTATCTCAGAAAAAATTGGTTAAATGACTGGCCCGAAAATCGAACCAATTTGGAACCGTAGGTTGGTGTCAGGTTTGGAGTTTTACTGTAGGAACCGATGCGTTGGAACCGTTTGAACTCAGTTTTGGCACTTTTTGGACCATTTTAACCTCATATTTTAGTACAAATAGGTATTGATTGTTTTTGTTAGTTACAACTTACAACACTCAAAAACGCAAATAAGATTTTCAAAAATGCAAAACCTCACTCATTTGCATATGTTTTGGGTGTAATGTTTTTAACAATTTTGTTAACCGTTTAATAAAACGTTACTTGAAATTAAAAGGGCAGTGTTTAACTTGAAACAGCGTATTAACCTTTTTGGATAGCAATACTAAGTTCTTTAAAAAAAATTCATAGATCTAGAGGTCTAGACAGTAGACATTACTGTTTATGACCCGTGTTATCTGAATTAAATTGTTGTTACCAGGGCGAATCAATGAACCGACAATGTGCTTGAAGGAAGAATGTAAAACAAAGAACTCAATGACATTAGTTCACAACAGATGCAGGTCTTGACATTACTATTTATGTTGCAATCATCTGTTACTTTTAAGCATATATGTTATTTATGCTAAGACTTTTATAATGCAGGTTTGTGGACAAACAAATTGTAAGAGTCCAAGAGACACCTGATGAAATCCCGGAAGGGGGGGCGCCTCATACCGTGAGCTTACTGATGCATGACAAATTGGTTGATGCAGCAAAACCTGGTGACAGGGTTGAGGTAAGATTTAGCATTAAGACCTGATATTTTAACTACCGTGACTGTTGGAGTTAATCGTTAAAGTTTATAAGGGCACTTTAGTCATTACTGATTTATTTATTTTGTTGAAAAGATTACTGGGATATATAGAGCTATGTCTGTGAGAGTTGGTCAAACTCAAAGGACTGTGAGATCTTTATTCAAGGTAAAATTTTCTTGTTTTTTGAATTTTAGCCTGATGTAATCGATATTATTTTTTTGATAACTTATTTGCTTAAACTTTTTTTTTCAGACTTACATCGATTGTCTTCATATAAAGAAGACGGACAAGTCAAGAATGAATGTAGAAGATCCAATGGAAACCGAACATAACTCTACTCAAGAAACACCTGTAGACTATGAAGAGCAGGCAACTATTTATTATGTTATTATTAGCAGCTGCTGATTTATGACTTGCATATTGCTCGTATGTTTATATCATTATATGCAATTGCAGGTGGAAAAACTGAAAAAACTATCAGAAGAACCTGATATTTACGGCATACTTACGAGGTCGTTGGCACCAAACATATGGGAGTTGGATGATGTGAAGAAAGGACTGCTTTGTCAGGTAATTAGTTTGAAAATATGTTAAGCGATATTAACAAAACATTGACTGACCGACTGACTGACGTGTAATGCAGCTGTTTGGTGGGAGTGCGTTGACACTGGAATCGGGGGCTAGCTTCCGGGGAGACATTAATATTCTTCTAGTTGGTGATCCCGGTACAAGTAAATCTCAGCTTCTTCAGTACATGCACAAATTAGCACCCCGTGGTATTTACACCAGCGGAAGAGGAAGCTCAGCTGTTGGATTGACCGCTTATGTCGCCAAAGATCCCGAAACTGGTGAAACCGTAAGTAATTGCTTGTATAAACAGTTATAAGGTTCAAGTACACAACTTTTATTATTATTATTATTATTATTATTATTATTATTATTACCTTTTTATAAAGCTTGGTGCTTTTAGACTTATCGTATACAGCTGATTGTAATGTCAGGTTTTGGAGAGTGGGGCCTTGTTTCTTAGTGACAGAGGCATCTGCTGTATCGATGAGTTTGATAAAATGTCCAAAAATGCAAGGAGTATGCTACATGAGGTATTTTTATATTCACTCGCTAGAAACAAGTTTGTTCTTTTATTGTATGTTAATTTTTTTTGTGTATAATGGTGTTTGTAGGTTATGGAACAACAAACTGTGTCAATAGCAAAAGCAGGGATTATTGCTACTTTAAATGCAAGAACTTCAGTTTTGGCGTGTGCAAATCCAAGTGGTTCTCGTTATAATCCTCGTTTGTCTGTGATTGACAACATACATCTTCCACCGACATTGCTCTCTAGGTTCGATTTGATATATTTGATTCTTGACAAAGCTGATGAGCAGACTGATAGGCGCCTTGCAAAACATATAGTTGCATTACATTTTGAAGATCCAGAGGTTTCTGTTTTTTATTTATTTATTTTTTTATGGTGAATTTAATGTCATTGAGTGCTGGAAGTTGGACTTTTGGTCGCAGAGTTCCGAGCAGACTGTCATCGATCTTCCGACTTTGATTGCTTATTTAAGTTACGCAAGAAAAAACATACACCCACGGTTGTCTAACGAAGCTGCTGACGAGTTGAAAAACGGCTATGTTACGATGAGACGAAGAGGAAATTTTCCAGGAAGTAGTAAAAAGGTTGTTAATTGTTATACTTCATTACAATTTTTTTGTAACTTTTTTTTTTCAAACGGGCCGAATCGAAAAAAGTCGTTAAATTTTGCTAAACTTTGAATCAACAGGTGATTACAGCTACTCCTAGACAACTTGAGAGCGTTATGCGCCTCAGCGAGGCTTTGGCCCGCATTCGCTTTTCAGAAGAGGTTGAAAAGAAAGATGTTGTTGAGGCTTTTAGGCTTCTAGAAGTTGCATTGCAGCAGTCTGCAACCGATCCTGCCACTGGTAAGCATTCAAACAAGATAAAACAAAATACATGTTAGTTGGTTAATTAGTTAGGTAACTGATAAAGATGTTTTCTTAACAGGAACCATTGACATGGATCTGATTACTACTGGTGTCTCTTCAAGCGAAAGAATGAAAAGAGACAATTTGGTTGCGTTGACTCGCAACATTATTATGGAAAGGCTGCAACAAGGAGGTCCATCTATTCGTATGGTTGAGGTGCGCCTTTTTTTATTTTTATTTTTATATTTCAGTTAGCTTATTTATTGTTATTAAGCATTAATATTTAATATGAAAACCATAATTACTCTACAGCTGCTTGAAGAGTTGAAGCAGCGTAGCGAGATTGCTGAGTTGCATCTTAACGATGTAAGTGTCGCTCTGTTTTTCTTGAGCAGGACTATTTTAAACATCTCCTAAGATTTTTTTTTTTTTTGGCAGTTGCGAAATGCACTTGGTACTCTTGCAGGTGAGTTGTTGGTGGATGTCCGCGGTGATAGTGTAACAAGAGTATGAGCAAAGGCTAATATCCGCTTCATACAAAAGTTCTAGAGATTGTATGCTTATTAACATCAAGACGGAGTATTGCGACATTTGTGTACTTTTGGGTTATATATATGTTGAACGCTTTGACATTATATGTGTGATGTTAGTTAGAAATGCTTGTGTATGAGATGAAAGGTGTTCGGATTTGCTGCATGGTTTAACCTCAGTATGCTTTAAAAGAGTTTTTTTAGAGGGGTAGTATTGTAACACCGTGATTTTTTTTAAATATATATACTATAAAATTAATATCTGAGTTAAAAACAATTTGTGAATTATATATAAAAAATACCAATGTGAAACGAATTATATATATATATGTAATGTTATAACGTAATTTTTTTAGCTTGTGTTTTATACTGGTTAGGTTATAACTAGGATGCGTGTCCGCGCTTCGTGGCGCGGGCATAGATGCGTTGATTATTGCCTTTGTTGTTGCAGTGTCTTGAGACTAAGCTTTCAGGCTTTCATTACAATGGTTAAAGGTGGATACCATTCGTGAAAGGATTTTTCGTTGTGCAACTCCTGAGTAAATGTGGATACCATTCGTGTTATCCCAATAATATCTTTTTAAAACTCCTTGTCGAAGACGAACTCATACTGCAAGCAGATT
Organism: Bidens hawaiensis; assembly: GCF_021521415.1. Lineage (NCBI taxonomy): Eukaryota > Viridiplantae > Streptophyta > Magnoliopsida > Asterales > Asteraceae > Bidens > Bidens hawaiensis. The sequence goes on from NW_027491434.1 coordinate 1,072,755, forward strand.
TAAGTTGGCACCGAACAGCTGCAACAGAACACAAAAAGCGAAATTCACAGTTCAACAAAACAGATAAAAACTTTTTCTCATATAATAATTGCCTAAACTATTAATAAAAGATATTGCATTGTTATGTATGCAAGCATGATATGAACACTAACTGCGGTAGCATCACAACAAATTTACACCTAATTGAAGGAATTAACACCCGTGTCAACAGCAATGCACGAAGCCAAGCTCCAGTTGCAGCAAAATGACAACGTTTAACCTAACTTAGTCAATAAATGCAAAGAACACAAATTGGGGCAGCATTGCTACAAATTGTAACCTTACTGACAATTTAAGGTACAAATTGCAGCAAGACGACAACAATTATAACGTAATAGACTCGACTAACCAACAAAGAGAAAACAGAAAAACAGGGAGAACCAAACACAGCACTCTGAATGGCATGCAGCCCAATGAGTTATTCGATGAAGTGGTTCTGTAATGGCAGCAACATACACCAGGTGAAGGACACGCAATGCAAACAATTAGCCGCTGTAATCACTTGCACGTCACGCTTCAAAATACGTCGGGGTAGAGCAGTAGCACTTTGTGAGTTACCTGTTGCTTTCAAATTAATATATATACAATCTATACAATTTTAGAACAATATAAAAATATAATTTAGAAAAAAAAAATACAAGGTTGTCTGTTGGATTAGTTCATGGTTGTCTGCTATGAACACTTAAGAAACAAAATGTTGCATAACAAAATCATGTGTGTTCTAATCAACAACAAAACATGTTAAACCAACATGTCAGTCAGTCTCATCATTGCAACTTTATCAAATCACGGAGATCTAGAGCAGAAAACAAAACATTTTGCTATTCGAATAACAATGCAACGAAAATAACGACACTTTATGGGCAAATAGTGCGGGTCAAGCAGATGATGCAGGCGAAAAGGGGATTGGCTTAGTTGGAGCAGGCAGACGACCAATACTGTCCACTTTGTCCATTTGCTTAGGTGGCGGTCTTGCGGCTTTTGGAAGCAGCCTCCCCTTCTTCTCAAACCACTTGGGCTTTAACAGAGCACGGAATCCGAGCTCATTGTAATATACTTTTCTCACGGACCCACCGGCGGCTTCAATCGCTTCTTTTGCACGAACCGTCACTCTTGACACCTGCCAAAATGAAAGTTATGAGTTGAGATAAAACAATAATAGAAAAAGGATTATTATTAATTTATTACCTCAAGATGAATTGGCCATTGTATGTGTTCAGCACCGCGGCCCATTAATCTAACTCCGTCTCTTATTTGTTTTCCGATTGCCCCGGTATCCTGTTTAAAGTACTTGATGTAAAAATAATAATAATAATAATAATACTGAATAGAAAAGGATTAAAATGATATATATTAATACCTTTAATGTTTTCATTGTGATTAACTCGGAAGAGTCGATTTTCCCTGCGTTGATCAACCTTGCAATCTTTCCCAAACCAACTGGCTGCAAAACAAATAAATACTGAAAATTAGTCCACCAGAAGCTGCATCTGGATTGGTATTATATATAATAGTTTCCTTTTGTATTTCTTCATCTTATATTAGTTTTCTTTATCCTTTTTTGAAAAAAAGTCATGCAAACAGCTAACCTGCTTAAAAATATAACCTTTATGTTATGAATGATGTTTAAATTATATCATTGACTATATATATGTATTAAAGTGATATCAAATAAATTATTTTGTTTCAAAGCATACATATAGTCACTGTTGCCATTCATATGAATAGGCCTGTAAACGATTCATCAACTGTTCAGCAGGAGATTCGTTTATTTATTAAAACGAACGAACATGAACACCATGTTCCGTTCGTTCATGAATGTTCGCTCATGTTGGTTTTACGTCCGTTAGGTTATGTTCGTTTATTTATGTCCGTCCATTTAACTATGTAATTTTGAAGATTTTATAAATAGACAAGTCAAGTAAATAAGAAGCCATATCTATTTCCCGCTTCCACGCGAAAAAGTAAAACACCCTGATTGGCCTTCTGTCAGCTTTTAAGCAACTAATAGGTATGGTGAACTTTGAAATAAGATGCAAGAATTACTACCACTACCGACAATCACCATAGCATATTTATGGTGAACTTTGATAGCGTATGAGACAATTTCACAATCGGGATATGAGACAAGGATTACCAATTCTCGTTCCAATCTTGTCTCAGTGCTCCGAACAAGTCATGTTGACATATGCTTAACAATTACTACCACTACCGACAATCACCGTCACTAATCGGAATATACGTATGCCAACTCAAAATTCGAAACTCAATCTCTAACCATTAAAATCATAAATCGAAGCCCCTAACGCACAATATTTACCAACTAGGCATCTTCGTTCACCATATTGTCGGATCTCCCCCTAGGTTTGCCTTGTCTTTTTTAAGTTTCTACATCATAATCCATGAAGAAACAAAAAGATAAATAGGAAAGAGCAACGACTGGAAATCCTCTTACCATTTCGGAGAATGTCACAATAAAATACAGCCAATATAAAGAGATCCATTGAGATCCCTAAATTTGTTTCATAACAAAAGAACGTTATGTGTCAAATGGAAGAAACGCACATGCTTCTTTATGTCATCAGCCATCGCTCTATTGCTTTAGTTAGAAAGTGTGATTGTGTATTTTTGACAAAAGAATAGTACACGAGCTTTAAAATGAAGAAATGATTCTAACTAGAGCATAAATACACACAAATATGCATGTATACCTATCGGATAGTACTATAGTAGTATAGCTTTTGCAAGAACGGACCATCGATCCAAGGACACCTAAGCTCCTGGTAACAAACCCTTTTATTTATTTAGTCAGATGAAAATGGTGGTTTGTGATTATTAAAATCTTAACTAAAATAGCGTGTATAACAAGAAAAAAAGGTAGATGATCAATCAAGGATTACTTAGTCTTTGAATCAACTTAGGCAAACACTAACAACACATGTGGTTTTATGGCGAGATAGTATTTTACACATGAAAAATGAAACTAGATTTGACTCCCACCTAATCATATATATGATCTTTTAGCAAATTAAAACGATAGCAACACAATAACCACCTAAAATATGAAATGAAGAATAAATAGTATAGTTATGCCAATATGTAAAATATAGTCAACACTCACTTCAAGGCGGCATATTCTCACAAAAAATAGACAAGCTATAATTCAATAGTCTTCTAACTACCTCAAATTGCGTAATGTACACAATTATGAGAGTAAATAAACTATATTTCAAATACACAATGAAACGAAAGTTTCATAACAAATTCAATGGTTTTCCAAACATTTGCATACAAATTAGGGGTGGCAAATGTGACCCATGGGTTGAATGGGTTGTAATAAAATGTATATAATGGGTCAAGCTAAAAAAAGAAAATGATTGAAACGGGTAAAAACGGGTTGACATTTCTTGAGTTTTTTTTACACCTATTAACATTGCATCAAGTTAAAGAAGAGCCCGGGCTTGAACAAACAACTGAGGACCGAAACAAGCCCTACAGTTAACACTATCTTCTTCTACCAATACAACTTCTTAAACATTTTTGTTTTAACTGTCATGTCATATGGATGAATGCAAACATTAACTTGTACTAAAAAAGCACCCAGCTTGATATCTTAAACAATCAATATCTAAGCTTTTTGGAATTTTCGAGCCCAAGCCTCAAATAAAGCTCATTCAGTTATCGAGTTGCTTAAAAATATAACCTTTATGCTATGAATGATGTTTAAACTATATGATTGACTATATATATATATATATATGTATTAAAGTGATATCAAGTAAATTACTTCATTTCAAACAAATCATAAACGAACCGAGTGAGTGACCTGAAATTCAAGGGTAAAGGGGTTGTTAAAGCCCCTTTTGGGCATCCTGCGCCTCAGGGGAGTCTGGCCGCCTTCAAACCCGAACTTATGAGTGCCTCTCGCTTTCTGGCCCTTGTGCCCACGACCCGCGGTCTTGCCTTTACCCGACCCGATTCCACGGCCCTTTCTCGTCTTCTGCTTTGTGGCGCCCTTGTTGTCCCTCAGATCGTTCAAACTCAATAGACTGAAAGCTCGAATACCCTGGTGGCTGTGTAATTGGGTGGGATGATGATGATAATGTGAAGTGGGCTTGAGGGATGATAATCTTAATCTTGTTGCTGCTGTTCTCAACATGTTTGTTTGTGAATGAAGCATCGATGGTGGCTGAGTGATTATTAGGGATTTACTCACTCCATCAGCCGAGTCACTCACTGAGTCCGGTAAACTGGGCTTACTTGGGTTTAAATCTTGGGCTTTCATTTTTTTTTTTTTTAATTAATCGAAGTTTTATATAATTTACTATAAAACGATTACAATAAAGTGGCAGGCTTTCATTGGCTCATTGAAGTTAGGTGACGGAGATTCATTGAGAGAAAGAATAGTTGAAAGTTGGATCGTAAAAATTGGGATTATTAAAGTTGGGATTATTATCGATCGATACGTAAAAATTTGGATTATTTTATTTCCAATTTGAATTTATATTAAAAACTTTGTCAATTTTGTAAAAAATATTTTTTTTCACCCTTACTATTAAAAATAACAAATTATATATCAAAATGTTATTTAAAGTATATTGTAACATTCGTTACTTTTTTAAACCCAAAAACTCGGCCTATTTTGAATTTTCGGTTTTGTTTATAAAAATATATATATACATTAATAATATTCTTGAGGATTCATGTTTATCGATCGTTCGTTTTTATATTCATTTGTTTAATTTACGAAATTCCATAATTTAAAGTTTCTAGTTAAATTGACCCTTCAACTATACGGGTATAATATATCCAAAATATTATAACCTTATTTCATATAAACAAATAGAAACTTAAGGGACCAAAGTGTAAAATCTGATTTTAATTATATTATAATAATAATATAAACATCCAGTAGCCCAACCCCCCCCCCCCCCTAACCTGAAATCCCGTTTTCCCGGTGACACAAATTCCGGCGACAACCGCAACTTCCCGGCGATGCTTAAACAGCCCATAAAACGCGTTATAATCAGGTTTAATGCTCGTTACAATCTTGGACCATAACGGAAACTTGATATTATACATAATAATCCGTAACAAACTCTCAATCATGAGCAAATAAACCGGTAACTGGCCGGAATTAATCAAAGTTGCAATAACGAACATTAAACGCGAAATATTCCAATTAAACCTATAAATAGGGCATAAACTCGTAACTAAACTTGTACCAATCATCAAAATAACATATAACAACCTCTGTAATCCCGTATTAATTCCGTCAAGATCGTATTCCGGCGAGCCCCCGTCCATCGTCATTCCTTAACGTTTCCAGGTAAATTTTATATGGTTTTGAATCATTTTGAACTAATTAACAAAACCCCTAACATGATTTAAGCAAACATAGAAAGGATTGTAGGAATCGAAATTTTAGGGTTAATTATAGAAGATGAAGAAAGTGTAATTTAAGTTATATGTTTTCAGTTGTATTTCTAAACATAGAAACCAAACTGGCCTAGTGGTAACGTGTCTGGACTTTCATGTGTTAGACTTGGGTTTGAACCCGGGTCAGTGCATTATTTTTGTTATTTATTTTTTTTTTGGCATTTTTTCTCTTTTTATATTAAACTAAATAAGTTCTTAAAAATCATAATAAATCAAATAAAATCCTTTTAAATTAAATAAATTAATAATAAACTAATTGTATCATTTTCACCTAAAAACCAATCTTTCAAAACCATCAAGTTTCGTTTAATCTCGTAAAACATTTATATATCTATTGATTGTTTGTTAAACTTTATAGTGCGTTAACACTTTCTTTTAAAACATATCGTTAACATCAAATTTCTGGAATTTAGATAATATTAAAATATTAATAAATCGTCAACCCGTTAATATTAATTCGTTTGTTAACTTTAAATTCGATAGCTTTATAATTAGTTAGTTTTAATCCGCTAGACCTATAATTTGTTAGTCCTAATTCGTTAACCTTAACCCATTAAAATTATAACATGCTAGCATTTTTGTTAACTATATAATTCATTTGATTTATAATCCGGTAACTATAATTTAATAACGTAGCTATAATTATTCAAGATAAAATCCCTATTTAAAATTCGTGCCTCGAATTTTTTGTAACCTTCATATGAACATTAAAATCATTATATTAAAACTAATATAAACCCGTTAAGCTTAAAAATAATATTGAAATAATTAATGCTTTACGTAACACCGTGAAAATACCCCATCTAATTTTGGGGTAAAAATGCAAATTTTAGAAGTTAAGGGACTAAAAATGCCAAATCTGGAAGTAGGAGGACATAAAATAAAAAGGGGGGGGGGGAGCCGCGCTACGTGACAGAGAATTTAGCATTTCAAGAAAAAGGGGGGCGCCGCGCTACGCGACTGCCAAACCCAACTAGTCCATCGCGCTACGCGATGACCAGGCTAAGTAACCCAGGACACGTGGGCAACCAAGTGTCAACACGTGGCAGCTTCTGGTTAATTGCGGCGCCGCGCTACGCGACGGCTTTAGGGAAAAGGCCGTCGCGCTACGCGATGGTCTGCAAAACTCAGCTACAAAAGGGCAGCAACGGGTTCAGCCCCATTCATCCCAATTTCACACTCATTTCACACACATAACCTAGGAAATCGTGTCAAGGTTGTTCTGGGGTTCCGAGGGTTGTTCTCACGAAGAAACGAGGTGTCGTTACGCTGTTTAACGAGCTGTTGATCTTGTAAACGAAGCACAAGCCGAAGTGCTGCTGATTTCTTAAGTTCTTAAGTTCCGCCTAGTCGATTAAGGTAGGATTAAGGTTAAGTTACTTTACTAGTTACTTTAAATACATAGATATAACTTAGTTAAGGGTATAGTCGTTAAACTGTTAATATTTTCCAAGTAATATTTTATTAAGCAAAGACATTGCTTCCACGTGAAGTAATGTTACCAAAACTATTATTTTGACGGGCACGTAGTAACTGGAAGGGGGGTATCATTAGTAGACTCTTCTTGTCTAAGGAAAGCAATTCGTATACATCCCAATCAACCGCGAGACCCGTTTGCTTACCTAGAGAAGTTTGCCAACGTAATATCCTTTATTAGGCCAAAGCGTGCTATACCAAACGTCATATGTAAATCCAAAGTATTTTCATAAAACGACTATAACTATACTAAGGTTAGGTCAAACCTAAGAGTCTGCTGAAACTAAATCAGACTTCAAGTCTGCTGATCAGACCTCGAGTCTGCTGAAACTAGGGGTGTTCAAAAGAATCCGAATCCGAATCTGTATCCGAATTATCCGACTATCCGTATCCGAACTATCCGAAATTTCGGATATCCGAATCCCGGATATCCGAAAATTCGGATTCGGATAGTATTTTTGGGATTTTTCGGATAGTTCGGATATATTTTATATACCATAATAAGCCTAATTTTGTAAAGAGTCAAGAAACATTTACACAGAGGTAGATCTACATCTTCATTCTCCAATTCTTCTTCATCTTTGCTCTCTCTTTCTACATTTCCAAACTCCCACCAGCCACCACAATACACCGATGCTAAGACACCACCACCGCAAGGCACCGTCTTCCGTACCACATCTAGGCTCCGACCCTCATCTAACGGCGTTGTGGTATCTCCACGGTCATCGTTCGTGCCGTCTCCATTACTATCGTCTGTCACCATAAGTTGTTTTTAATTCTCAAGATGTTTGTTTGAGAAGATTGGTTAGTTTGAAACAATGGGTTGTGTTTATCTTGAACAATTTGTGGTTAGTTTGTTGGATTGGAATACTATAGTTCTTGAGATGTAAATTAAAAACAGTTTTTTTTTTTCAGATTTTCGGATATCCGATTCACTATCCGATCGGATATCCGAAATTTCGGATTCGGATAGTGAAATCAACTATCCGAAAGGTCCGGATATCCGAAGTTCGGATATCCGAAACTTCGGATATTCGGTTTAGAACACCCCTAGCTGAAACTGAATTAGACTTCAAGTCTGCTGGCCAGACCTCGAGTCTGCTGAACTATAATAGACTTAAAGTCTGCTGAATAATACCAACTAGGTACTTATGCAAACCTATTATGATATATAGGTTAATAACATACTGAAGCCATGGAGGTTGATATTTCCAACTGATAATATAAGGTGAACACGTTAACCTTTTACTGTCTGAACTGATTTTACTCTTGTAATAAACTGGTTGTTTATTATAAAGAGTCTGATAAATGTTTGCATGAGATATAATCTCTAAAATCGTTACAATACAAAATAGATAATAAAAAGCAACTCAGACCGAATACACATGTGTCTGGATCCAAACATAACTGATAATTGGCATACAAAACCAAGTCAGTCATAACCAGTTCTCCATAAGGGTTACATAGCCTAGGGGAAAGTTGTCTCCGAACAGGGGCTATGAACTCGGGAACCTTTGAATTGTGTGTGTAGGGCAGTGGTATAAATCCCGGGAATGGACAGGCATTCCTGCTGAGATTGTGAACAGAAAACTATGTTTGTATTTAACGACTGTTATAAATGTTTTATCAAGTCAACGTTTAACCAGCATATAGCTGACGTGTTTTTCCCACCCTTGCAGGTAATTAGATGACAATAGATGGTATACAAGGATTGGAGTCATAGAAGATCGCTCGTGATGGCTCGTTTTTGAATATTATAAATCCTTGTATTATTAATATCACTGTTTTGTAAAACTGAAACTCAGGTGTTTAATTCCCGAGTAATTTTGATAATGTAAATTAATATTTTAATATTTAAAGACTTCCGCTAAAATGAACCGCTAATCTGATATATTTACAAAACATGTACCAACTGTTGGTCACACTCCTAGGTCCTGGATCGGGGTGTGATAGGTTGGTATCAGAGTCATCGGTTTTAGCGAATTAGGTATTAATATAATTTAGTACCTAAGCTTTAACCATTTATCTGATAAGTAGGGATTAGTTATGATTGGTAGTCTACCTATCCCTAAGTTTATATATATGCATATGTCGTATACAGATTATTATGGACAAAGACGCCGGGTTGCAATGAGGTCAAATCCTGCCCCCGATGCCGAACCATCTGATAGATCTAGCACAAATTTTGGTCCTAGATAGCCAACTGTATCAGTGAACCTGACTGAACCGGTGTACACAAACCCGGCTGATCTGAATAACTTTAATAACCTGATGAATCCAAATCCGATGAATCAGATGAACCAATACCCTGTCGATCAAATCAATCCCTACTTGGCTTACGGAAGCCAACCAGTATATGCTTCGGGAAGCCCCGAGATGCCAATTGAAATATCAAGTGACACTTCAGAAAGTGTTCCGCTGACTGGTACCCCGAACTACTATCCATATGATATGGAAGTGCAGAGTAGAGTTAAACATGAAACCAGTACTGAATCTTCTAGTTGGATGAATTGTCACTCCAAGCAAAGTCTGTGGCATTTTGGATCACCGCCACCAGGTGCCTAAATTTTAACAAGACCAACCCAAGGACCAATTCACTATTCTGATGTTCTTGGTTTCTCACCATACCAAGGTCCTATACCGACTGAGGCTGAACAAGCAAACGAGATACGGGAGGAGGCCTGACTCATCGAGGAATTCTATACAATGAATATTCCCGATGAGGAAATGCAGGTATATGTAGCAAATCCTCACTTGTATCCAAGGGAAACCACTTATCTTTTCCCTTCTGCATCTGCACCCGTAGGATATCCCAACCCTCCTAATTCAGTAATGGATAAACTAAGAAACGAGAGGGTTAAGAAGAAAAAGATAAGCAACAAGATCATCAAAAAGTGTGATAAAATGAAGAGCCTAGTTAAGAAATGGGCCAAGAATTAGGATTATAAAGATGTTGTTGTTTAAACATGTTGTATTTTTCTATCCTTCTGTATTGTTATGAATAAAAGCCTGTGTTTTGTGTTTTAAATCCATGTATTTATGTGATTCACAGAATGTATGAATAACAAGAAACCCGAGTAAGTCGAGGGAGTCAAGATAACAAAGCGAAGACCCCTGAAAATAATAATAATTCAATCCCGGAAGAATATATTGGAGGAATTCGCGATATGATAAAAGAAACAGTTTCCCCGTTAATCAAAGAAGCTGTAACTCCATTGATAAAGATGGTGCAAGACCACACGGTTAATTCTAAAAGTTTAGCCAAATCAAAATCGGTAAAACAAACGCAGCCAAGCCATAGCGTATCAGTACATTCAAAAAGAAAAGACTCTGAAAAGACAAAAGATGAGAAGGAAAAGAAACAAGAAGGTTATGAAAGTTCCACTGCTGAACACGTCCCGAGCAAAACAAAACGAGCAAAAGTTAGCATGGGATGCACCTTCAAAGATTTTCAAGTGTATAAACCAAAAGAATTCTATGGAGATAAAGGGGCAATAACAACGCTCCGTTGGATTGAGGAAATGGAATCTATAATGATTATAAGTAAATGCACCGAGGAGGAAAGTATCCAATACTCTTCTCAGATGTTTAAAGGAGAGGCGCTGGAGTGGTGGAATACGTTGATTGAGATCAAGGGAAGGAGTAATATGTATAACCTGGAATGGAAGACTTTTAAAGAGTTAATCAAGCAAAGATTCTGTCCCATTCATGAGGTAGATCAAATCCAAACTAAGCTTTGGAATCACAAGGTCATTGGTACGGATATCAAGGAATACAACACTAAATTCCTTGAGTATTGTCGGGTTGTACCGCATTTTGTCACGCCCGAATATAACAACATAACTCGATATATTTATGGGTTACCAAAGAAAATTCGTGATCATGTAAGATCACACATGCTTGCTACCATCGAGTCTGCTATCGAATTAGCAGGGTATTTAATGGAGAGCATGATCAGAAACAAGGACGAAGAGAAGAAGGGTGTATTGGAAAAGAAGAGGGAGAATGATGAGAAGAGAAGGTTTGAGAGAGTGAAGGAAAGGCCGAATGTGTTTAATCGGCCAATGTGTAAAAATTGTGGTAAGAAACACGAGGGCAGATGTTTGAAGCCTACACCTAAGGCTGATGTACGCAAGTTTGATCCGTTTTCAACTTGCAATTTTTGTAAGAGGCCAGGGCATAAGGAGGAGGATTGTAGGAAAAAGTTGATTGTTTGTTTTGAGTGTGGTGAAAAGGGTCACTTTAGTGTGGAATGCACTAAGAAGAAACAAGTAGCTGCAGGCGCCAGTGGTAGTGGTGCCAGGAACGAGGGGAGAAAAGGAAATGCCCGCGCTTTCATGCTTAACACTCAAAAGGCGGGAGAATTACCAGATGTAATTACTGGTACATTTCTTATCAATTACGTTTATGCTAGAGTATTGTTTGATTCAGGCGCAAATCAAAGTTTTATAGATTATAAATTTTGTGATCTATTGAATAAACCTCTAGCTAAGTTAGATAATCAATATGAAGTAGAAACGGCTAATGGATCCTTAATCAAAATATCTAAAGTATTAAGTAGTTATATTTCTTTAGCCGGACATGACATACCAGTTCAATTGTTACCTATGGAGTTAGCCGGCTTTGATGTTATCCTAGGAATGGATTGGTTAGCCGCCAACCAAGCCCGAATATTATGTGATGAAAAAGCTATTGAAATCTTAACTCCAAATAGGAAGATTATTCGAATAGCTAGTGATAAGGATTCTGGTAGAATTGGAATTATTTCAAAAATAAAAGCAAGTCATTGTTTGGGTAAAGGTTGCTTAGCTTTTATGGCTTATGTAACTAAGGAACCCGAGTCCACAAAAATAGAAGAGGTCCCAATTGTCTTTGAATTTAAGGATGTGTTTCCTGATGAGTTGCCTGGAATTGCACCGGATCGAGAAGTTGAGTTCAAAATAGATTTAGTTCCGGGAACGGCTCCAATTGCTAAATCTCCGTATAGGTTAGCACCAACCGAAATGAAAGAATTAAAGAAGTAATTGGATGAATTATTGGAGAATGGGTTTATTCGACCAAGTTCTTCACCTTGGGGAGCTCCGATTCTGTTCGTCAAGAAGAAAGATGGATCAATGAGAATGTGTATCGACTACCGAGAATTGAATAAAGTAACAATCAAAAATCGATACCCACTCCCAAGAATAGATGATCTTTTCGATTAGCTACCAGGGGCTAGTTGTTTTTCCAAAATTGATCTAAGATCCAGGTATCATCAATTGAAGGTTCAAGAAGAAGATATATCCAAGACGGCATTTAGAACCCGATATGGATATTATGAGTTCACCGTTATGCCTTTCGGACTCACTAATGCTCCGGAAGCATTTATGGATATGATGAACCGAATCTGTAAGCCATATTTGGACAAATTTGTTATCGTTTTCATCGATGACATTTTAATATATTCCAAGACGAAAGAAGAACATCAAGCTCATTTGAAGATCATACTGGAAACGTTAAGAAAAGAAAAGCTTTACGCGAAATTTTTTAAGTGTGAGTTCTGGCTGTCTGAAGTGCAATTCCTCGGACATATTGTTAACGAGAAAGGAATCCAAGATAGAAGCTACTTTGAAATGGGAAAAACCCAAGACCCCGACGCAAGTTCGAAGTTTTCTGGGGTTGGCTGGCTACTATCGGAGGTCTATACAGAATTTTTCAAGAATAGTGGTTCCTTTGACATCATTAACCCGGAAATCTGTTTAATTTGAATGGGGACCGAAGCAAGAAGAGGCATTCGAAACTCTTAAACAGAAATTAACAAATGCACCTGTTTTAGCCTTGCCTGAAGGGCAAGATAATTTCATTTTATATTGTGATGCCTCACATACAGGAATGGGATGTGTTTTGATGCAAAGGAAGAAGGTAATTGCTTATGCTTCACGACAATTAAAAGTTCATGAAAAGAATTACACCACACATGATCTTGAACTTGGAGCTATAATTTTTGCGTTGAAATTATGGCGACATTATTTATATGGTGTAAAATTTACTGTCTATACTGATCACAAAAGTTTGAAGCATATATTTGATTAGAACGAATTGAACATGAGACAAAGGCGATGGATGGAGACGTTGAATGATTATGATTGTGAAATTGTTTACCATGAAGGTAAAGCTAATGTGGTAGCTGATGCTTTAAGTAGAAAAGAGCACGAGAAGCCAAAAAGAGTACGAGCTTTGAGGTTAGAACTCAAAATTGATCTTTTAACTGAGATTAAGGAAGCTCAGAAGTTAGCACTAGAATAAGAAAATATAAAGGCCAAAAAAGAAAATGGAACAATAGATCAATTAGTCAAAGGCGACGATGATATACTCAGATCAGGGAAAAGAATCTGGGTGCCGATGGTTGGATGTTTACGAGAGAAAATCTTAGAAGAAGCTCACAAATCCAATTATATGATGCATCCGGGTAGTGATAAGATGTATCATAATCTTAAGGATGATTACTGGTGGATCGGAATGAAGAGAGAGATTGCCTTGTATGTGGCTAAGTGTTTAACATGTTCAAAGGTCAAGGCCGAGCATCAAAAGCCATTAGGTTTATTAATACAACCAGAAATCCCAATATGGAAATGGGACATGATTACCATGGATTTCATTATGAAATTACCTAAGACGTCACGAAAAAATGATGCTATCTAGTTCATTGTTGACAGACTGACCAAATCAGCCCATTTCATTCCGATTCAAGAAACATATAGCATGGATAAATTGGCACAACTATATGTGGAAAACATTGTAGCATTACACGGCATGCCATTATCAATTATATCCGATAGGGACAGTCGTTTTACCTCCAACTTCTGGAGAAGTTTTCAAAAGGCAATGGGTACACGTTTAAATTTAAGTACTGCTTATCAGCTACAGACAGATGGACAAAGCGAAAGAACAATCCAGACTTTAGAAGATATGCTTTGCGCTTGTGTTATAGATCTAGGTAGTAGTTGGGATACTCACCTATCTTTAATGGAGTTTTTCATATAACAATAGTTATCACACAAGCATACAAATGGCACCATACGAAGCATTATACGGGCGAAAATGTAGAACACCTGTGTGTTGGTCTGAAATTGGTGATAATCAGTTATCAGGTCCCGAATTTGTTCAATGAACAACTGACAAAGTCATTCAAATCCAAGAAAGATTAAAAGCAGCACGTGATAGGCAAAAGAGTTATGCTGACGTAAGACGAATACCGTTGGAATTCAAAGAAGGAGATAAAGTGTTGCTCAAGGTATCACCTTGGAAAGGTGTAGTTCGTTTTGGAAAGCAAGGGAAGTTAAGTTCGCGTTTTGTTGGACCATTCAAAATTGTTTAAAGAATAGGTCCTGTGGCTTATAGCCTTGAGTTACCCGAAGAGATGCAAGGAATCCATGACGTGTTTCACGTATCGAATCTACGGAAATGTTTAGCTGATGAAACACTTGCTATGCCACTAAAAGACGTACAAGTGAATGAGAAACTCAAGTTTGTAGAAGAGCCGATACGGATTGAAGATAACCAAACAAAGTTCTTAAAGTGCAAAAGGTTGAAATTAGTAAAAGTAAGATGGAATTCCCGACGTGGTCCGGAATTTACTTGGGAACTTGAGTCCGAGATGAAACGCAAGTATCCATATCTCTTCATATAAATCTCGAGGACGAGATTTCTCTAAAGGTGGGGAGGATGTAACACCGTGAAAATACCCCATCTAATTTTGGGCTAAAAGTGCAAATTTTAGAAGTTAAGGGACTAAAAATGCCAAATCTGGAAGTAGGAGGACTGAAAATGAAAAACTTGAGTTTTAAGACTCATCGCGCTACGCGATGGTCCCTTAATTAACTCTGTCACGCTAGGCGATAGAGAATTTAGCATTTCAAGAAAAAGGGGGGCGCCGGGCTACGCGACTGCCAAACCCAACTGGTTCATCGCGCTACGCGATGACCAGGTCATGTAACCCGGGACACGTGGCCAACCACGTGTCAACACGTGGCAGCTTCTGGTTAATTGCGGCATCGCGCTACACGACGATCTTGGGGAAAAGGCCGTCGCGCTACGCGATGGTCTGCAAAAATCAGCCACAAAAGGGCAGCTACGGGTTCAGCCCCATTCATCCCAATTTCACACTCATTTCACACACATAACCTAGGAAATCGTGTCAAGGTTGTTCCGGGGTTCCGAGGGCTGTTCTCACGAAGAAACGAGGTATCGTTACGCTGTTTAACGAGCTGTTGATCTTGTAAACGAAGCATAAGCCGAAGTGCTGCTGATTTCTTAAGTTCTTAAGTTCCGCCTAGCCGATTAAGGTTAAGTTACTTTACTAGTTACTTTAAATACATAGATATAATTTAGTTAAGGGTATAGTCGTTAAACTGTTAATATTTTCCAGGTAATGTTTTATTAAGCAAAAACATTGCTTCCACGTGAAGTAATGTTACCAAAACTATTATTTTGACGGGCACGTAGTAACTGGAAAGGGGGGTATCATTAGTAGACTCTTCTTGTCTAAGGAAAGCAATTCATATACATCCCAATCAACCGCGGGACCCGTTTGCTTACCTGAAGAAGTTTGCCAACGTGATATCCTTTATTAGGCCAAAGCGTGCTACACCAAACGTCATATGTAAATCCAAAGTATTTTCATAAAACGACTATAACTATACTAAGGTTAGGTCAGACCTAAGAGTCTGCTGAAACTAAATCAGACTTCAAGTCTGCTGATCAGACCTCGAGTCTGCTGAAACTGAATCAGACTTCAAGTCTGCTGGTCAGACCTCGAGTCTGCTGAACTGTAACAGACTTAAAGTCTGCTGAATAATATCAAATACGTACTTATGCAAACCTATTATGATATATAGGTTAATAACATACTGAAGCCAATGAGGTTGATATTTCCAACTGATAATATAAGGTGAACACGTTAACCTTTTACTGTCTGAACTGATTAAACTGGTTGTTTATTACAAAGAGTCTGATAAATGTTTGCATGAGATATAATCTCTAAAATCGTTACAATACAAAATAGATAATAAAAAGCAACTCAGACCGAATACACATGTGTCTGGATCCAAACATAACTGATAATTGGCATACAAAACCAAGTCAGTCATAACCAGTTCTCCATAAGGGTTACATAGCCTAGGGGAAAGTTGTCTCTGAACAGGGGCTATGAACTTGGGTAACCTTTGAATTGTGTGTGTAGGGCAGTGGTACAAATCCCGGGAATGGACAGGCATTCCTGCTGAGATTGTGAACATAAAACTATGTTTGTATTTAACGACTGTTATAAATGTTTTATCGAGTCAACGTTTCACCAGCATATAGCTGACGTGTTTTTCCCACCCTTGTAGGTAATTAGATGACAATAGATGGTATACAAGGATTGGAGTCATAGAAGATCGCTTGAGATGGCTCGTTTTTGAATATTATAAATCCGTGTATTATTAATATCACTGTTTTGTAAAACTGAAACTCGGGTGTTTAATTCCCGAGTAATTTTGATAATGTAAATTAATATTTTAATATTTAAAGACTTCTGCTAAACTGAACCCGCTACTCTGATATATTTACAAAACATGTACCAACTGTTGGTCACACTTCTAGGCCCTGGATCGGGATGTGACACTTTAAAATTAGTAAAAATTATAATTAAATAATAATTAACTCCCAAATAAATTCATACAATAATTAACCTTAAAAATCCCATTAGATTAGTCGTTAAATTTCGTATTTATTCTTATTTATAGTTCATACGGATCTTTCGATTCAGTTCCTTTGACGCTTTTGGTTTATCTTTATTCTTTCGCTTCAAATCTCTAAGGTGAGTTTCTCACACCTTGTTTTTAACGCTTTTTACTTTTGGGGGTAGCATATATATCCTATTAACGCAAATCTATTTTTTACTCAGCTATTAAACTGCAATTTAAATCGTGGACTTGTGTGTTATATGTGCTTACTTGATTATGTGCTCAGCAAGTGGTTGCCTCAATAAGTATGATCATAGGCCCCCCTTTGCACTCAAGACCATTTTTTTATGAGTGGAAAAGAGACCCCTGATCCGAGTACGTTGGCTGTGGCCAACTGTAAAGGACATTGCATGCGAAGTAGTTTAATTATCATAAGTTTCATGGAATTGCAAGGTTTTTATGTATTTATTCAAACTTGTGGGAACTCACCAACTATTAAGTTAGTTGACCATATTTTATATATATGTTATAGGTACAAACATTAGAAGATGATACTTGGAGAAGACACTAGACTTAGGTTATTGAAACAAATGGACAAAATGTTCAGTTGTATTTATATTTTCTTGTATTTCTTGTTTACGAACTTGTGAATATGATGTTTAAACCAATTAACGATAATATTGTCACTTAATAGTGTCACATGTGTTTTGAACAATCTATACGTCACACTCGAGGGTTTCCGCTTTAGCCGGGGTGTTACATATATATGCAACATGATGAAATTCCTAAATTGTGTTGGGAATCCCAACTAAGATCACATCAAATCTCACAAGAATGTTGGAACAACCATTTTTCGCCGACCATCTTGATTGAAATCCAACTAAATCTTAAGATTAAAAAATTGTCACGATGCGGGGCACGTCCACCAGCAACATCGGGGATTCTAGCATCGGTTGAAGATGTCGACACAACCTCCTTGCACACAAAACCATTATATCGAAAATGCTTTGATCGATGATTTATTAGGAATAAGTACACATACTAATCAATAATATCTCTTATTTTAAGCACTTTTTAAGCAAATCTTTTTGAATGGACAATTAATTTTGTATTATTTTTGTATTTATAGGGTTGGATGGTGATTTGATGAGAAATGAAGATGAACTAGGGTCGCAATCGAGTTGAACCGAGCCAGAGTGAGCTCGATAACTTCATCACGCTGAAAAAATCATGCTCGAGCGCGGCACGTTTAAAACACGAGCCGACCTCAAGCTTGCTAAATTTTTGTATTTACTTAATCTTTTTTATTTATTTTTTTACATATATTGATATATAAGCAGCAAAAAATATATTTTTTAAAAACAGTTTATGTGAAATTTATAACTAGAGAATTTATAGCATCATTGTTTTATTTTTGTTGTGTTTTTAAAAGGTTTAAGAAAAATATTTCAGCATATAATATATTATTTATAACATAAGAAATTGTATAGTGTTATAATATATATTATAGTTATTTACAGTTAAATAAATTATGTGTATTCTACAAGTTTTTCTCTTAAAAATTGTATAGTGTTTTTCTCTTAAAAATTGTATAGTGTATGCTAACAACCAAATGGTTGTAAAAGTCAGGGTTCGAAAAAAATCCAACCAAATAGTTGTTGGTTTTAGTCTCATTTAAAACATATGGTGAAATAGATAAAAAATAATAATAATAGCTTTTCAAAAAAAGAAAAAAAAAAGAAAAAGAACAAAAATTGTATGGTGTTATAACATATATTATTACAAATACCTAATGAATAAGATTGATTATATATTTTAAATTGTTTAATTGACAATATAAAAGTATGCCATTGTAAATAAATATGTTGAGTTTGATGAGACTATATGTTTTGGAGTAATTAAAAAGGGGATGACGTCCCGCCACATCATTGCCACATACATAAATGAGTTCTACCCACGAACTATCATGTTGCAGGCTAAATAGAGATTAAATAAATAAAAAAAAAACAAAAAAGGAAAAACTTGGATAGGTGCATTTATATATGGAGATTTTGCATTCAATGTAATAAAACTTTTTTATCCATTTATCATTATCTTTTTCCTTCCCTTTCATTCATAACTATTTTCAACAAATATTAAAAAATTATAAAGGGTGAACATTAGTTTTCAATATATAAAAAAATTACTACATTTTCTCTCTCCTATGCTTGCAACATCCTAAACGACTTTCTAAATTATAAAAACATAACTCACAAATTTGATGGTTTAGACGTGAATGCTCTAATTATGTATGATAAATAACCTTTGTAAGAGTTTTAAATAAAGTATTTAATAAATGTAGTATCAAAATCTTAAGGAAAGTGAATATACTAACAAAATTGTAGTAACTAAAATTGATTCGCCTAGTAAATTATAGTAAATATTAATCTCATTTTAATACTTTAAAAACGTTAAATTTGAAATGAATGGTAGGTACTTCAATGTGAAACATTGAAACATCTTTGTAATTGCCATATATACGCACTTCTATTCTGTATTAAGCTCATAATGTGATGATTTCTTGTTTATCAATCCATCGTTAACAGATATTTTTATCATTCACATATGGTTGATTGTGCTGTTCCTTTTATTTTCTGTTGAAAATCACCACCACCTTTGTCCTGTCTCGAGTTGATGCTTTCCCTGTCTACTGTTTTGACGCTGAATCCACCAATCATTTCTGTTTTGGCGTATCCACTTCTATCGTTAGGGCCATACAGTCTGAGGGACATCATCGTTTTTTTTGTAAGGTATATACTGAACTCTATCACTTCAAATTGGAACTTGACTTTTTCGGGTGAGCCGAATTTTCATAATATTGGTTTTAAACAGAGAAAATGGATTTATGGAAACCAAAATATGTATTTTTAGCACTCTATTTTGTTAAGAATTTGATAATTATATGAGACTACACGTAGTGGATGATTTTGGGCGTTATAAATGCTCACGTGGCTGCCGAATTTTCGTTAAACCCCACTACACCAATTCCTTATTTTTAGCTATAAAAGTTGCACGCCAAAGCCATAGCGGGCTTTAATTTGCTAGGACAATTAATTTTTGAACGTTGAGGGAGGAATTTCCTTTTCTAAAAAAGGATTTATCTATATATATATTTATTATATATGATATATAATGTTTATATATTGCATATAATTCGTTTTTTAATTTCTCATAATTCGTTTTCTAATTCTCTCATATTTTATAAAAAGATGAATCAATGACCCAACAATTTATCTTTTTGGGAGATGGATGAGACGATAATAACTGAAATTGTTTGAGTGGGGGTAAAACTTTTAGTCAAGCATGGCCAAACATCATGACCGGAACAACTTCGACGACCACCACCACTAGAACGGGATCGCATGGACGCTCACAACCGGTTGATGAAAGATCTCACGTGCGCAACTTGGATTCTAAAATCGTCTAATTAATTATACATATATATAATACATAACTTTGGTGCTGCTATGCCCCTATTGGGCCAAGTGGCTGCACCAAAGTAGTCCATTATATTGTTTTCGTGTTTTTTTTTTCAAATTTGATAATTAAATGGTTAATCGTCTTAAGTCACCAAAGAAACACTCAGGATGAACAACTTTAGGTTTTTACCGACGCCCGGGTTTTACTGGCCTTTTTGTTTACTTCTGATATCGTAACGAACGTAATCGAAATCGATCAAATTCGCATCGACTCACCGTTGCAACGCCCGGGGACACTTAGGTTTTACCAGCGCCCGAGTTTTACCGACTCATTGTTGCAGCGCCCGATACCGACAACACTCGAGTTTTACTGACCGAAACCGTTTTTTATATTTTAATATTTTATATGTTTATCAACTGAACCCAAAGTAATGCACAATTACAACGTGACATAAACATATTCGACATATCCGGCCCGTTATCTGACCTGCCCGACACAACGCGTTGGGTAAAAAAACCCTAGTTACTCGTTTAAAAAGGAATGACAAATCGATGTTGATTTTTTCTTTCCTTGAAAAACACTTATCTCATTTACCATTCAAAGATCGTGTTATATTTGAGCAAAGGAATAATGAAATACGTGACAAATATCGTGTCAACGAGTAGTCGTTTTTTCTTTAAATAATAATGTCATAATGTTTTTTTTAATAATTTCAAGCATTCTTTGTTTTTCTTTATTTCAAGTATCCTTTGTTATTATTTTCTTATTTCAAATATCGTTTTTTATTTCTATGTGCTTCTATCTTTAATATTTTATTTCTAGTATCTTATTGTGTGGTTTGATTATTTAATTATTATGTTTATTGAATAATAAAGTTTTAAGTAGATACAAAAGTAATAAATGTAATTAGTTAAAACCACTATACTTAATTTAGAATGGCTTTAGTAAATTCATTTTTGTCTTACATAGTACCTAGGTGACATTATAACTAAGCAATTAGTTAAAACCACTACACATAGTCTGATTACACATGCTAAGAAATAACTAAAGTTGGTATAATAAAATGAAATAGGATATTTAATTTGCAATACAAAATATAATGTATGAGTAATGATTATTTATCTAAAACAAACCAAAAGTAAATATAACTTGTTTATTTAATCAACCAATAGACATATAACATGATTATTATAACATATGTTAGTTTATCCTTTGATTGATTGATAGATAATTATTGTTGGTTGCAAAGATGAGATGAAGCACATGTTGTTTTGTCTATTTTAAGATTAAGTTACGTGTCATTTTCCACTTGAGATAGATGGGGTGTACCAAAGCCCATAATTCTCTGTCTCAAGGTCTAGTAGAGGTGTACAAATCCGGTTTTTTAATAGCCGGTTTTAGGTGTGAAATCAGATTCGGGTATGATCGGGTATTGGGAAATCACGTATTGATTATATCCGGGTCGGGTTCAACTAGGTTCAAGCTCGGCTCGTTTAACTTACATAGAGTTTGAGCTCGAGCTCTATTTTCAATGCTTGAGTTTAGCTCGTGAAATTTTCAAGTTCAAGTTTGGCTCGTAATTATTTATCAACTATTTTTATATAATTATAATTATTTTTATATATTATTTCTATTATAATTTTATGTATAAATAATATATATTATAAAGTTATTTTTATTTATTTTTTCATAACATCATCTATATTAATCAATTATTATTAAATATATATATTAAAAAATTATATAAATGACAGGCTTGTTTAGGCTCACGAGCTAGCTTGAGCTCGTAAGTGAAGCTTGGGGTCGATCAAGCTTTTTAACGAGCCAATCTTGAGTAGCTTGGCTCGTTTGCACCCCTAACGCGGAGTATTTGAATACTCTATTTTCAAGTATTGAAAAAACCTATTTTTGGAATATTTTTCGGGTATAGATTGAGCTTTTTAAGAGGTGGCACTTTTTTGGGGTATTTTTCAGATACTTTTTTGGCATAGATCGGGTATATGAGAAACTCATTTTCAGTTTTCGGGTACTATTCGGTACTGAAATGCATACGTATGTATGCGTACCCTACGGATAGAGTCGGTTTGAGCTGTTTTTGTAGCTCTAGGTTCGAGTACGTAGACCTCCGCAGACGAAATTAAATGATCCGTTTTCCAAAGTAGAAAAAAAAAGGAAAAGGAGTGGACAGGTGGCAATCATAAATATAAAGTGAGTTTCGGAAGCAGGCATATTATTATATTATAGTTAACGTCAGAAGCTTTCTCACGTCTTTCTTTCTTGCTTGAGTCATCATTGATGTTTATCGTTCGTACTCGTCTGTTTGTTTGTTTGTTTGTTTGTTTCCTATCTCTATCATTCGTCTCTTCACACGTCACCATGAATCACCACCGACTGCTACTACTAAACCACCACCACCACCACATTTCTACTCAATTAAAACAGGTTTGCCTGATTTGCTGGTAGGGTTAGGGTTTGTGTCACACCCCGGTCGTAATGGCGGAAAACCGAGGCGTGGCGACTAGGTCGTGATTGATTGAGCACAATAGTATAAAAGTCTAAATGCATAAACAAAACCAAACTGTCAAATATTACATCATCCAGGTAACATGAAACAAATTGTTTTAATACAAAATATCAAGTTTCCAAACAACTCCTAGCCTAGCCTTCATCTCTCTAAGGCCTCTATCAGCTATTAGCTACTTCCTGCTTCATTTCCTGAAAACATGTAATAAAACGTCAACTACAAAAAGTAGATGAGTGAATTCATAGGTTAACTAATACTGTAGTGATAAGCCCTACACAAGCATACTAGGCTAAGTTGTAGGGGTTTATATATAGGGTGTACCATCGGCTAACCCACCACTCCTACAACTTATCCTACTATGCTTGGTATGCTTATCATCTCAACTGAATCTGCAAGAGTTTCGTATAAAGATTCCAATTATTGTTTCCATGCATGCAGGAGGAACGGTATCAAGGATATATGTATAAGATACCCAAGAATCATATGTAACCATGCCATGATGAAAAATGATAATGATGCATAATGATCACACAAGACCTGACATCGACCCCACACAAGACCACACTATGCTACTTGATTTCCTTGATGGTAACCCAAATCGATCACTTTGGGTACCATGAGAGAATTCTAAAGCGTACTTTAGTATCTCTTGGATTCCTAATCGATCACTTAGGAGATCCTTCGGATCCTTAATCGAACACTTAAGAGATCCTTCGGATTCTTAATCGAACACTTAAGAACCCCATAGGTCACGTGTATTCTAAATCGATCACTTTAGAATCCCACATCTAGTGACGGCCTGTCTACCAATCGACCACTTGGAGATCAAACCTATGCACTATTGTGACCTATATTGCCACTGTTCACACGATCACAAGACTGACCAATGAATAATGTGTTTTCATGATAAAGTATAACGGGTACATGACTTTGATTTCCAAACGTCCAATGTTCCCTAAACGCTGAGTGATTCCCATATTTACTCCTGAATATTTGATTATGCATACACAACTTCCGAGAAAGTTAAGGTACGCGTAACCTGCCATGATTACTTGTTTTCCCAATGTTCATTGTTTGCAAAAGATTTGTCAAGTGTTTATGATAAGTAATGTTTGAATAAATGTGTTTTGTCAAAACGTGTACATTTACCATGTTTTCACCCCCAATGATTTGAAAGGCTTTAAAAGAAAAATGGGGGCTATGAACTCACCTTGTTGACTAGGTGTGGTTGCTAGGGCGGTCGGGTGCTGTCAAACGTCGATCCTCTAAGTCTAGACAAGGACATAATAAGTTAACAACGCAGTTTAAGTCTAAGAGTGTAAGCCTTACACGATCTCGAGCAAAAACTAGGTTTTAAAGACGAAACAGCTTGGTTCTGACCTGATTCGATCGAATAGGAACACATTCGATCGAATAGACACACATTCGATCGAATAGGAACACATTCGATCGAATAGACACACATTCGATCGAATAGAAACACATTCGATCGAATAGACAGACGTTCGATCGAATACGAAGCTCATTCGGTCGAATGAGTTGGAGACCATTCGGTTGCTTTCCTATTCGGTCGACTGGACTGGTTCGATCGACACATTCGATCGAATGAACTGATTCGATCGACTGGTTCGATCGAATGAACTGATTCGATCGACTGAAAGCTGGGCGACGGAGATACCCACGGGTTTTCCAGATTTTCCAGATTTTTGACCCAAAAATCGAAGTTTTTGACATGGAAATGCTCGGGATTGAAAGGGGTATCGATTCCTAGTACTTTTAAACACAAAAGCTTGCATTTTGACACCAAAAATGACGGTTTTTGACCAAGAACACACTTGACACAAAAGTCGGAGTTTTTGCTCGATTCGGGGCGGGTTTTGGTTGTAAAAACGTATGATTTTCAAGAAGATCTTACCGACAACAACGATAAACAGATTGGTGGACTCGAATCTTAGATTGGATGACTTTCTCTCACTACTCTCTCTCTAGAAGTGGGAGTGTTTGGGTGGGAAGTGTTGGTGGAAATGAAAGAGATGGTGTAAGAATACTTGATTTTCCGCTTAAATACTCGGGTGACTCGGGTTCGGGTTTAGGCTACCGACGGGTCAAGACTAGTCGAGTTCATAAGTTTTTAAACAAACTAAAACTTTTTCAGCAAAACTTTTATAAACCATTTTCCGAATAATTATTTAAAATCTTTTTTTTTTTTTTTTTTTTTTTTTTTTAAATAAGAACATTTTATTTTTCAAAAGCATAAAAATTAATATTTTCCAGGCGTAAATGTCGTTTTATAAAATAAACATTTCAAATGATAAAAGCAGATTTCTCCAATGATATGGGTTCCGAACTTATCGTCCAGAACCCCAAAGTGTATAGTTTCCGATGATTCCTTGATTTTTGTCTACCAGTCAAATTCCAGGGCGTTACATCCTCCCCAACTTAGGGGAATTTCGTCCCGAAATTTAGCTTTTTAGTATACTTGATGCATCGATGATTAAGATTACATGATCCCATGATGACCACTATGCGCCACCACTTCTAATATTCGTCTCAGGCACCACCCAAATCAAGCCGAAGGGGCTTATATATAGGGTGTACCAGCGGCTAACCCACCACTCCTTCAACCTTACTTGGGTGTTTCCTTCGACTCCTATTAGATCAATGACACACAGGACGACACACTATTTTCCACTACGAGGCATCATCCTCAAGCTTTACATCAGACATATTCATTTCGGATTGAAGGGGTTTATATATAGGGTGTACCAGCGGCTAACCCACCACTCCTTCAATCTTCCGCGAATATTACCCTCGGTAATTCTTGAATTCAATGTCTCACAGCTGCCACGCTAACTATAAGTCCCTAATTCCAGGTTTCGCTTCAGACATATTCAACTCGTGCCGAAGAGGTTTATATATAGGGTGTACCAGCGGCTAACCCACCACTTCTTCAACCTTTGTCGAATATTTCTCTACACGAACCTTGAGTTCACGACTTCTAGTTACACAATAGCATATTGCTTATACACGTATACACCTGTGACCTTGATGTAATTATATTCCGGACTATAATTACGAGCTCACCTTGTATCAATGTATAAGCTCTATTGTGTGCGGCTAGAAAATTTGACACGACACCACACACATACACACAACCATGCTCCATGAATGCAAGAATGAATGACAAATTTTTGGCTTAAATAATGTATAAATTTCCCCAAAATTCATATGATTGAGTAGATATGACTTGTGCTCCCAGCATGAGCCCTGAGTAGCCAAATTTGTGGATGCAAATAAAAGAATACTTATAAGCATAATAAGGCAACACGATATTCATTGAATAACACAATTATTTGATACATGCTGCAAATGTTATATTGACTTCTAGACAATAGATTACAAGAATAGAGACTAAGAGAACAGATGAGGGTATTTCTCCTTCATTTGATCTTCGCGTTCCCATGTAAACTCGGGTCCGCGTTTGTTATTCCATCGAACATTCACAAGCGGTATGCGGCTACGCTTGGTCTTCTTGACCTCGCGATCCAAGATTTCGACGGGTTCTTCAACAAAAAGCAGATTGTCGTTAATTCGAACCTCGTCGACGGGAATGAGAAGGGCCTCGTCAACAAGACACTTCTTTAACTGCGAAACATGAAAAACATTGTGAACTCTACCGAGTTCCGGCGGCAGCTCAAGACGATAGGCAACTGGTCCGATCCTTTCAAGGATTTTGAATGGTCCAACATACCTAGGAGCGAACTTTCCCTTCTTCCCGAAACGGACTACGCCCTTCCAGGGGGAAACTTTCAGCAGAACACGGTCACCAACTTGAAACTCGAGTGGCTTGCGTCGTTTGTCTGCGTAGTACTTATGCCGACAACGGGCGTCTTTGAGTCGCTGTTGAATGATAGCGATTTGATCGGTTGTTTCCTGTATTAGTTCCGGGCCGATGATCTGTGAATCCCCGGTCTCGGACCAACACAAGGGTGAGCGACACTTGCGACCGTAAAGAGCTTCAAACGGCGCGCATTTAATAGAAGAGTGGTAACTATTGTTGTAAGAAAATTCTGCCAGCGGCAGATGAGCTTCCCAACTATTACCGAATTCAAGGATACAAGCTCTCAACATGTCCTCTAGGGTTTGTATGGTCCTCTCGCTCTGCCCATCAGTTTCTGGATGATAGGAAGAGCTAAGCTTCACACTTGTCCCAAAGGCCTTTTGCAAAGATTTCCAGAACCTGGAAGAAAAACTGCTGTCGCGATCAGACGTAATGCCCTTAGGCACACCATGACGGGAAACGATCTCACGAATGTATATCCGCGCCAACTTTTCCGTAGTGTAGTCCTCACGAACCGGGATAAAGTGAGCGGATTTAGTTAGAATGTCCACAATAACCCAAATTGAGTCATGACCGCTAGGCGTCCGCGGTAGCTTGGTGATGAAATCCATAGCTAACTCTTCCCACTTCCACTGAGGAATAATAGGTTGCTGAAGCAGCCCAGACGGCCTTCGATGCTCTGTCTTGACTCGCGAACAAGTCAAACATCTCATCACGTATAAAGCGATGTCTTTCTTCATCCCGGGCCACCAATAATGAGGTTTAAGATCTTGATACATTTTGCTGCTGCCGGGATGAATCGAGTATCTGGACTTGTGGGCTTCACTTAGAATAAGCGTTCGAAGAGGCTCAGAGTTTGGGATCCATGCTCGATCAAGAAAATAGAGGATGCCGTCCAACTTGGTTTCGAATTTCTGTTCGGCTCCACACGACAAAACGCCCTTGAGATCTCCATTCACAAGTGCCTGATTCTGAGCTTCGCGAATTAAGGAGGGAAGATTGGATTGAATTCTAATAGAGTGCAGCTGGGTCCTTTCTTTACGACTCAATGCGTCAGCCACCACATTAGCCTTTCCCGGGTGGTAGCGGATTTCACAATCGTAATCGCTGAGAAGTTCGACCCAGCGTCGCTGCCTCATGTTCAACTCTTTCTGATGGAGGATGTGCTGCAAGCTCTTGTGGTCGGTATAGATGACACACTTCGTGCCGTACAGGTAGTGTCTCCAGATTTTTAAGGCAAACACCACAGCACCCAACTCGAGGTCATGCGTGGCGTAGTTCTTTTCGTGCACCTTGAGTTGTCGAGAAGCGTAAGCGATGACCTTCCCTCGTTGCATTAAAACGCAACCGAGGCCTTGATTTGAAGCATCGCAATAAACGGTAAAGTCATCGTCACCTTCCGGAAGCGATAGAATCGGTGCACGGCAAAGTTTATTCTTCAGAGTTTGGAAGGCTTCCTCTTGATCTCGTCCCCACACGAAGGGTTCTCCCTTCTGAGTCAGAGTGGTCAAAGGCAAGGCAATCCTGGAGAAGTTTGAGATAAATCGGCGGTAGTAACCAGCCAATCCAAGAAATGAACGGATTTCGGTAGGTGTTTTAGGCGCTACCCAATTTCTGATGGCTTCTACCTTGGCAGGGTCGACGTGTATGCCGTCGACATTGATAACATGTCCCAAGAATTGAACTTCCTTTAGCCAAAATTCGCACTTGGAGAACTTGGCATATAGTTGTTCCTTCCTGAGAAGCTCCAAAATAAGCCTGAGATGAAGCTCATGATCGGTCCTCGAACGAGAATAAATGAGAATATCGTCTATGAAAACAATGACAAACTGGTCGAGATATGGACGGCAAACGCGATTCATCAGATCCATGAAAATGGCGGGGGCATTGGTCATTCCAAAAGGCATGACCATGAACTCGTAATGACCGTAACGAGTTCGGAACGCAGTTTTCGGGATATCCTCTTCCAGAACACGCAATTGATGGTAACCAGAACGCAGATCGATCTTAGAGAAAAACGTAGCACCCTGAAGCTGATCAAAGAGATCATCAATTCTCGGTAACGGGTACCGGTTTTTGATGGTCAGTTTATTAAGCTCCCGATAGTCAATGCACATACGGAAAGTCCCATCCTTCTTTTTGACGAAGAGTACTGGGGCTCCCCATGGAGACGAGCTAGGGCGAATGAATCCCTTGCCAAGAAGTTCTTGAAGCTGATTCGATAATTCTTGAAGTTCCAGCGGAGCTAGACGATAAGGAGACTTAGCAACAGGGAGAGCACCAGGAATAAGATCGATACGAAATTCCACCTGCCTGCTAGGAGGAAGTCCAGGCAGCTCATCGGGAAAAACATCAGAAAATTCACGCACGACAGGGAAGTCCTGCAGTCTCTTGACTTTGGATTCCTTGAGAGTAACACGGGCTAGAAATGCGGGATACTTCTTTTGAAGGTACCGACTGGCTTTTAAGCAAGAAACGATTCTTAGGCATCCACCCGACCTATCCCCTTGAATGGTTAGAATTTCACCAGAAGACAGAGGGATACGAATAAGTTTCTCGGCGCAGATTACTTCCGCGCGATTGCTAGACAGCCAGTCCATTCCCACAACTAGATCGAAGCTTCCAAGACGAAAAGGTATAAGGTCAATACTGAACGATGTGGTGACAAGAGTAAGGGTGCAATATCGAATGACAGACCTCACTTGTGTGGACTCTCCACTAGCAAGTTCAACAACCAAGGCAGGTTCCAACTCGGAAATTTTTAATTTCAGCAAAGGAACCAATTCGCAAGAGACAAAACTCCTATCAGCTCCTGTATCAAATAGGACAGACACCCAATTGTTGTTAAGAGTAAACGTACCAGTAATAACATCGGGGTTTTGGCGTGCTTCGGCAGCTCCAATGGTGAAGGCCCTCCCGCGAGCCGGAGGAACGTTGGTGACGCGAGGGCATCGATTTCTGTAATGGTCCATCGCGCCACACTCGAAGCAGCCTCGAGCAGGGTTAGGCTGAGGGTTAGCATTCCCCACAGCCAATTGGTTGCCAGGACTCCTGCAGCGCTCCACCAGGTGTCCGAATCGTCCACAATTTGTGCACTTGCGGCACAACTCACTTGTTGGGTGATGATAAGAACATAAGTTGCACTTGGGATGCGGCCCAGTATATTCCTTTCTCGGTCTTCCCTGGACTGTTGCGGCTGAAACGGGGGCCATGGAGTTGATAGGCGTAGCACCAGTGATCGCAGTTAAGTAGGTCGCTTTCCGCTTCCTATTGTTCCCCTTTTTCGCTTTCCCATCGGAAGATTTGCCCTTATCCTGATGCAAAACACCGGACCTGAGCTGTTCCCTGGTCAAACGGGCAGTGAGATCGATCACTGCCTTAAGTGTAGTGGGGTCAACTGCAACCGCAATGCCCCTCATAGAGTCCGGAAGACCGCTGATGTATTGCTCGACAGCGCGAGAAGCTGGGGTAACCATGTGGGGCACCAATAGGGAGAGTTCATGAAATCTCTCCGTGTACTTCATGTGATCGGCGCCCTTCATCGTGTGCGCCCTAAACTCAGCCTCCAATTTCTGGAGTTCGGTTCTCGGAACGAACTCCTGCGTGACTAGCTCAACAAACTCGGCCCAGGGCAAGGCTAAGACCGCGTCTCGCCCCCTGGTTCTGATCTCGATATTCCACCACGTGAGAGCCCGTTTGTGGAACATACTCGCCGCGAATTTGACCCTGAGTTCATCCGGGCAAGAGCACATGTTGAATGAAGCTTCGACTTTCTCGAACCACTGGAGAAGACCAGCAGCTCCCTCGGATCCATTAAAGCTCGTAGGCCCAGTGTTAGTAAAAGCCTTATAGAGCCTGTCGGCCTGAAGAGTAGGATTCGGTTCTGGGGCTTGTGGCGCGCCCGAGGTTCCTTCTTGCCTTAGGTTGTTAACCAGACCCGGAAGAACTGCTGCAATTTGCTGCGCTATGATGGCAGCGAGGTCAGCAGGGTCAGCATTAACGGACGAGCGACGAGGAGGCATTCTGAAAAAGAAAAAGAACGCGCAAGAATGATACCGGGAATAAGAATAACAGGATAAGGAATAGCCAAAGAATACATCGCTACGATAGACACAATTAAAGATGCAGCACATAAGCACATAGCAAGCACATAAGTGTGGGCGTGTGATAGTGATGCATGAATTATCTAGAGTTAAGGGTCCTAGGTTATAGTCTAGGTCGGTTTCCTAATTCCCTATAACCATTGGCTCTGATACCAATCTGTCACACCCCGGTCGTAATGGCGGAAAACCGAGGCGTGGCGACTAGGTCGTGATTGATTGAGCACAATAGTATAAAAGTCTAAATGCATAAACAAAACCAAACTGTCAAATATTACATCATCCAGGTAACATGAAACAAATTGTTTTAATACAAAATATCAAGTTTCCAAACAACTCCTAGCCTAGCCTTCATCTCTCTAAGGCCTCTATCAGCTATTAGCTACTTCCTGCTTCATTTCCTGAAAACATGTAATAAAACGTCAACTACAAAAAGTAGATGAGTGAATTCATAGGTTAACTAATACTGTAGTGATAAGCCCTACACAAGCATACTAGGCTAAGTTGTAGGGGTTTATATATAGGGTGTACCATCGGCTAACCCACCACTCCTACAACTTATCCTACTATGCTTGGTATGCTTATCATCTCAACTGAATCTGCAAGAGTTTCGTATAAAGATTCCAATTATTGTTTCCATGCATGCAGGAGGAACGGTATCAAGGATATATGTATAAGATACCCAAGAATCATATGTAACCATGCCATGATGAAAAATGATAATGATGCATAATGATCACACAAGACCTGACATCGACCCCACACAAGACCACACTATGCTACTTGATTTCCTTGATGGTAACCCAAATCGATCACTTTGGGTACCATGAGAGAATTCTAAAGCGTACTTTAGTATCTCTTGGATTCCTAATCGATCACTTAGGAGATCCTTCGGATCCTTAATCGAACACTTAAGAGATCCTTCGGATTCTTAATCGAACACTTAAGAACCCCATAGGTCACGTGTATTCTAAATCGATCACTTTAGAATCCCACATCTAGTGACGGCCTGTCTACCAATCGACCACTTGGAGATCAAACCTATGCACTATTGTGACCTATATTGCCACTGTTCACACGATCACAAGACTGACCAATGAATAATGTGTTTTCATGATAAAGTATAACGGGTACATGACTTTGATTTCCAAACGTCCAATGTTCCCTAAACGCTGAGTGATTCCCATATTTACTCCTGAATATTTGATTATGCATACACAACTTCCGAGAAAGTTAAGGTACGCGTAACCTGCCATGATTACTTGTTTTCCCAATGTTCATTGTTTGCAAAAGATTTGTCAAGTGTTTATGATAAGTAATGTTTGAATAAATGTGTTTTGTCAAAACGTGTACATTTACCATGTTTTCACCCCCAATGATTTGAAAGGCTTTAAAAGAAAAATGGGGGCTATGAACTCACCTTGTTGACTAGGTGTGGTTGCTAGGGCGGTCGGGTGCTGTCAAACGTCGATCCTCTAAGTCTAGACAAGGACATAATAAGTTAACAACGCAGTTTAAGTCTAAGAGTGTAAGCCTTACACGATCTCGAGCAAAAACTAGGTTTTAAAGACGAAACAGCTTGGTTCTGACCTGATTCGATCGAATAGGAACACATTCGATCGAATAGACACACATTCGATCGAATAGGAACACATTCGATCGAATAGACACACATTCGATCGAATAGAAACACATTCGATCGAATAGACAGACGTTCGATCGAATACGAAGCTCATTCGGTCGAATGAGTTGGAGACCATTCGGTTGCTTTCCTATTCGGTCGACTGGACTGGTTCGATCGACACATTCGATCGAATGAACTGATTCGATCGACTGGTTCGATCGAATGAACTGATTCGATCGACTGAAAGCTGGGCGACGGAGATACCCACGGGTTTTCCAGATTTTCCAGATTTTTGACCCAAAAATCGAAGTTTTTGACATGGAAATGCTCGGGATTGAAAGGGGTATCGATTCCTAGTACTTTTAAACACAAAAGCTTGCATTTTGACACCAAAAATGACGGTTTTTGACCAAGAACACACTTGACACAAAAGTCGGAGTTTTTGCTCGATTCGGGGCGGGTTTTGGTTGTAAAAACGTATGATTTTCAAGAAGATCTTACCGACAACAACGATAAACAGATTGGTGGACTCGAATCTTAGATTGGATGACTTTCTCTCACTACTCTCTCTCTAGAAGTGGGAGTGTTTGGGTGGGAAGTGTTGGTGGAAATGAAAGAGATGGTGTAAGAATACTTGATTTTCCGCTTAAATACTCGGGTGACTCGGGTTCGGGTTTAGGCTACCGACGGGTCAAGACTAGTCGAGTTCATAAGTTTTTAAACAAACTAAAACTTTTTCAGCAAAACTTTTATAAACCATTTTCCGAATAATTATTTAAAATCTTTTTTTTTTTTTTTTTTTTTTTTTTTTAAATAAGAACATTTTATTTTTCAAAAGCATAAAAATTAATATTTTCCAGGCGTAAATGTCGTTTTATAAAATAAACATTTCAAATGATAAAAGCAGATTTCTCCAATGATATGGGTTCCGAACTTATCGTCCAGAACCCCAAAGTGTATAGTTTCCGATGATTCCTTGATTTTTGTCTACCAGTCAAATTCCAGGGCGTTACAGTTTGATATTTTAATAATAATTTGATACTTACCGTTATACAGGTATCAATATCATCATGCTTGGCAATGGAGTTATCGGCATTCTATCGGAGACTACAAACAAGTGGGAGCGAAGGGCGCCATTGACACCAGCTCACTGTGCTCGCCTTCTGCACAGCGGCAAGCTCGGTAAGGAGGAAGTTACACGCATTATTGTGCAGCCGTCGACGAAGCGAATACATCATGATGATCTCTATGGGGATGTTGGATGTCAGGTTTCTCAGGATTTATCCGACTGTGGTCTTATATTGGGGATCAAGCAACCCAAGGTACTTGTTGTTGTTATTATTATTAGTACTATGCAATTCTTAGTTAATTCATGCTACTCAATGATAAATAATGTTTGGTTGTGGTGTGAACGCTTCGCTTCGGTTATTAGCTCAACCAAATTGATCAACCAGTTCGGTTTATTCTGTTAATTTTTCGGTTTTTGGTTCGGTTATTAACTGAAATCGAATTCTGACTAAATTTTTTACTTAGAATTACATGAAATGGAGACATAAATGCATGAATTATTATTATTATTATTATTATTATGCATTTGTTAATTCACATTACTCAATAATAATGTTTGGTTGTGGTGTGCATGGTTCGGTTCGGTTCGATTATTAGACTCAGCCAAGTTAACCAATCGGTTTGGTTTATTTGGTTAATTTTTTGGTTTTCGGTTCGGTTATTAACCAAAATCAAATTTGGGCTAAAATGTTAACTTAGAAATACATTAAATGGATGCATTAGTACATGAAATGGAGATATAGATAAATGAAATGAAGGAATGATTTCGGTTCGGTTTATTTGGATAGTTTGTCGGTTTTTCGTTCGGTTTGGTTAATTTCTGATTATAAAAACCAAACTCGGGCTAAAATTTGTGCTTATAAATACATGAAATGGAGAGATATAAAAGCTAGAGATATATAAAAAATATGAATGGTTCGGTTCGATTAATTTTGGTTAACTGCAAGTACAAAAAATAACCAAGAACCATTTCGGTTATATTCGGTTCAGTTTCGTTGGTTTTTGGTTCAGTTCGGTTAACAGAGGGTACAAAAAATAACCAATAACCGTTTTCGGTTAATTTCGGTTCGGTTTCGTCGGTTTTTGGTTCGGTTATTTCTTACCCCTTATTGTTTGGTGCAGTTGGAGATGATTCTTCCTGACAGAGCATATGCATTTTTCTCCCATACACACAAGGCACAGAAAGAAAATATGCCCTTGCTAGATAAAGTAACTATATATACACATATTTTGATTTCTTTCTTTCTCATTCAACAGTATCATATTGTACTAATTGATTGATTAATATTATTTCTTAGATCTTGGCTGAAAGGGCATCTTTGTTTGATTATGAGCTCATAGTTGGAGATGAGGGCAAAAGATTGCTTGCATTTGGCAAATTTGCTGGCAGGGCTGGACTTGTCGACTTCTTAAGTGGATTGGGAAGAAGTAAATCCTTTTTTCCTATATCCTTTTGTATTTTACTGGAATTGAATCTTCTTCTTGTTTCATGACCAACAAAGATCCTCTTGTTTTAAACTAACAGAGCTGTTTTCTTCTGAAAACATTCCTCTTTTACTTCTTCTCTCATATCACTTTAGACTAAAAGAGCTGTTTCTCTGCATTGCCCTTTCCTGTAGTTATCAGTTTTAAAACTGAAATCTGCCTCATGTCGTGCTTATATGTTCATCCCTTGTCTAGGAAGTGTTATGTTATCCCAAGAAGCCAAATAATAAGATCAGTGTTTACCCTTTACTCAGATTGCCCCATCCCTGTAGAAATTAAGACACTTCATTTTAGGATGGCTAAAAACAGAGATGGTGATGATTACCAAATGGACAACTCAATTTATGAACAGCCTTAAAGTTGCTACATAGTCTTCACTTTGTCATATTGGACTGAATATAATGATTTATTGTTTTCAGGATATCTGAGTCTTGGATATACCACTCCGTTCCTGTCACTAGGCTCATCTTATATGTATCCATCACTGGCTGCTGCCAAGGCTGCAGTTGTTTCTGTGGGTGAAGAGATAGCTACTACGGGATTGCCCTCAAGCATATGTCCTCTAGTTTTTGTTTTCACTGGTTCTGGAAATGGTATGTGTACTTAAAATAATTCCATGTCTATAAAACTTACGTGATAAGTAGTCTGCTTTCGGTATGGTTTGTCTTTGTAGTTTTACCATGAATATTTCATGTCAAACATGTCATACATATGCATATATCCATGTCCTAACAAAAACAAAGAGGGGATGAATCGGCAATGTGTTTGTTGAAATCAGTATTTTAGTAAAGAAATAAACGCTGCCCCCCCCCCCCTCCCTTTCCCTTTTGATACTCTAGTTTTTTAGCTTATAAAGGAATGGAGAGTGTTGTCATGGCTAGTTTGAAACTGTCAAAGAGGGAAGCTGCAGTTGACAGAGAATTAGATTTCTCTTTGTGCTCTTCCTGGGGATTCCTTTAGCGGGTTGTTATTATTCCTTTTGAACATACACTAAGGTGTACCCGGGGGTCCATGTACAAAAATACCCATGATATTTTGGGTCTAGGTGATTAGCAAACCCCAATATACCTTTTGTCATTACCATTTTATGTTTTTATTTTGATATTCTATCTACACTGTCATAGCTTCCTTGTGTCATTGAAATATTGTATGCTTTGTTGATCTGTTTTGGTCTACATCTTAGTTTCTCTTGGAGCACAAGAAATATTCAAGCTTCTTCCTCATACGTTTGTGGATCCAAGTAGACTTCCAGAATTATTTGACACGGTACCTTTATTAGCTCTCCTATATATTTCAGCATGAGAAAGAATACAACTTCTTTGCTGCATTTTCTTTTGCACCACGTTACACTTATTGTGGTAGTGTTGCTTTTAGGCTTCTAAATCCAGAAGAGCTTTCCAAGTGTATGGCTGTGTTGTGAGTTATGAAGACATGGTTGAACATAGTGATCCTGTTGAAGTTTTTAATAAAGTATGAAATAATAAGTTCCCATTTCTTTGCCGAGTAACTTTGTGGTTTCTTATGTACTCTTTTCAGAAATATGACAGGAGAACTTTTAAATAGTAGAATTGAAAACTAAACTAACATGTTTAATTCCAGGTTGATTATTACGCACATCCTGAACGGTACAAGCCAATTTTTCACAAGAAGGTTGCTCCCTATGCATCCGTTATAGGTTTGTAAAATTTATTTCATGTCCAGTTGTTTTCTCTCATCTCCCTTATGTGTTTTAGGTGTTGGCTATAGTTACAATTGTACTTTGGTTCTTGACCTGTTTACTAATCAAATGGTATGCAGTTAATTGCATGTACTGGGAGAGAAGATATCCTCGTTTGTTGAGTTACCAGCAGCTACAGGATCTTGTGCATGGAGGCTGTCCGCTTGTTGGAATTTGTGATATAACTTGTGATATAGGAGGATCTATAGAATTTGTGAATAGAACCACATTAATTGACTCGCCTTTTTTCAGGTATATCTAGCTCTTCATCTTATTTTTTGAAGCTCCACACTATTACATATTATGACATTGTAATTTTTACAGTTAGCTTTCAAGTCTTAGTAGTTGTTCTTTGTTCTTCGTCACAAGGCCATTTCCTGTATTCTTTCCGTACATGTTTAGTAAAAAATATTAATTCAAACCTGTTAAAGAGGTACTCTTATAGCATTTTTATTTACCGTATGACCATGGCTTTAAACACCCAGCATTAAATTTTCCCTTTCATTGTTCTATTAATTCAAACAACTTTAGTCTTGGAAATGATTGCCCAAGCTTGATGCCTTTACCATGCATATGATGTAGGCTTAATTGGTGGTTTTGATTGTGTTATGGTACTTGTAATTGTATTAATAGGTAGCCATGCATCTTCATATTACATTTTAGGACTGTTCTGACACATACTTTTGTTAAGTATATGTATTTTTATTACATATTTGAATTTACTAATTTACTAATACACAATGATAGCGCATAGGTGAGTCCCATAAGAATTGTACTTCAATATTGGTGACATGACATAGGCAAATTTATTTAGCACATAGCCATGCTTGATGCTTTCCATGTATGTGTGCCTTTCTTATTGATATAGTTCTATTTATTTATTTTCTTGTTCTAGTATAACTGTTTAAGCATATAGAAAATAGGTACACTATTACTAGGTTGGTTTTACATCTCGCTCTCTTCGCTTTCCTTTTAGAAAGCACCTTACCTAGCACATGTTATCTTATTACGATGTTCAAATACTTACTACATTCTTTTTCGATCTTGACAAATAATTTGGTAGATATGACCCATTTGCTGACTCGTATCATGAAGACATCGAGGGCGATGGTATTATATGTTTAGCTGTTGACATTCTGCCAACTGAATTTGCCAAAGAGGTGCGATAAATATCAGTATCTCTAATTAGATGTTCTCTCCAAAGTTATTTTTATCAGCTATCATTGCTCTTGTATTATATTTATGGTGTCTAACATGCTAGCATTGATGATAAAGGCTTCACAACATTTTGGTGATGTTCTTTCCAATTTTATTGGGAACTTGGTTTCTACTAAGGATATTGAAGACCTACCTCTTCACTTAAGGAGAGCTTGTATAGCACATGGAGGGACTCTTACCCACTTATATGAATATATTCCTCGAATGCGCAATTCACAGTACGCATTCTTATTTAACTTGATAATATCGTATCTTGTTCCTCTTCTTTACATGGTATCCATGTATGTATATATACACATACAAATGCATACACACACATATTTAACACCCATCCTCAAGTTGCAGCACGATGTTATTCATGCCGTACTTGTTACAAATAAAACTTGCATACATCCTCCCTAAACCTATTCACACTAAGACAGACTTTTAACTTGCATATATCCTCACTAAACCTCTCCGGATAACAAGATAAATTTGATTTGTAACAACTTGGGCATAATTAACATCTATGCTTCAACTTGAGGAGTTTTATATGTATTAGTTATTACTTTATTAGTTTATGGTCCATTGGCAGCTGAAGGGCTGGCAAATTGGATACATGTTTAGACACGATAAGACATGTTTAACAAAAACAAGTACGCTATGCAATTTTATACCTTTTTAAAAGTAATTAAAATTAGGAGGTTAGGGTTCATCATTTCTCCTTCTTGACACAAACATATAATTGCCACGCTCAAACCACCATAGCCAAGTGGTTAACGAGTCATTTTCATGTTTGATACTTGTGTTAATCTTTTCATCTCTAACCTGTTAAACACGATATGTCAGCCCTGGCCCGCTGGATTCTTTCCTAGGGTTTTTTTGTGTGTAACTCTGCTTTATAATTTTGATTATATCAACTAATGGAAGTTTACCAACTACTCATTTTCAGGGAAATACCAGAGAACGTTATCAATGGCCTCTCTAATAAGAAGAGATACACTATGTTGGTTAGCTTCTAACTTTCATGCTTCATTATCACTTTATCCTAACATAATGCATGCCTTTTATGTATGTATTGATAGTCTTGAATTTTACAGGTTTCTATTAGTGGTCATCTTTTTGACCAATTTCTGATCAACGAGGCCTTGGATATCATTGAGGCTGCTGGTGGCTCCTTTCATCTTGTCAAATGTCAAGTGGGCCAATGCACAGACTCATTGTCTTACTCAGAACTAGAAGTAAGTTTTTTCAGTTAACATCCTTATCTAGTTCTACATATCAGTTTAAATGTTTTATGGATGATGTTGAATTATACCATAAACAACCATCCATCTGTGCATAAACTATAGCAATATCTCTTGTCACTTAAAAGATTAAAATGCAAATAGAGGACAATCCAAATATAAGCCTTCAGATCTTTCTCTCATTTTGAGCGTTGCATAGTTAAAATGTAAACAGTAGTAATTTTAAATTTTAATATTCCCTCATATTTATATTTATGTTGTCAAGGATTTTCTATATGTGGAATACCAAAGTAGAAGAGATACATGACAAGCCATATCTTCAAAATGCGTACATTTTTTCTTCTTCATTGTTATTGTTTTCCGAGTTTAGGGTCAGGGGCATAATAGTCATATCATATGTCGTGTCATGATTAAGATAGGGTTACTATGTGTATAAGTGGTGATTGCTTCTTTGTTCTTTTCAATGAAGTATATGTAAAGTTCAGTTATTTCTCTGATTACCAACTTAGCCATACTTATATAGACTCCATAGTTGAGGACAGTAAATAACAAAATTGCTATATAGGCTATTGTTTGCATGTTTGAGACCGAAAACCGATGGAATTGCAATATTAGAAACACATTGTGCTTCCTATGGTACTAGAAGACATGCAGTTTCTTTCTACTACTGTGCCCTTATTTTAGTCTGTGTGTGTTACTAGGTTGGTGTGGATGATAGTGCGGTCCTTGATAAAATAGTTGATACCTTAACATCTATAGCAAATCCAAAAGAAGATGACAAGGGAAAAACAAATTTGTTTGCTCTCAAGGTTGGCGAAGTCAAGGATACTTCTGTCAGCATGGGTTATGGTTCAAAAAAAAGGAACACGGTTCTTATTTTAGGCGCGGGGCGGGTTTGTCAACCTGCTGTTGAATTCTTGTCATCAATTGGAAGCAATTCACCATCAGAGTGGAAAAAATCATGTAAGATAGCAGCAGAATTCGAGGAGCACAACTACGTTCAAGTTATAGTTGCATCCCTTTTTCTCAAGGATGCAGAGGAGGTACCCTCAACTATATCTACTCTGGCTTTTGTGATTGAAATACGACTTTGTTTGCATAGTTTAAATCTTGTACTTGACTATAAACTGCTGATGTGCTCGTTGAGCAGTGACAACTGTTTTATATTCACTAGTTTTGTTATTATGATGTTATCATTCTCATTGTTTATTGGATGCAGACAATCAAAGGCATTCCAGATGCAATTGCGGTTGAGCTGGACGTGATGGATCATGATAGTCTCTATAAGTACACCAGTCAGGTTGGTACTCCTCGCTATTACTTTATTAGTATTGAAAATGCTTCTGTTGTTTCTATGAGACAAATATACATGTGTATGTGTGTGTGTGT
The DNA here is from genome assembly GCF_021521415.1 of Bidens hawaiensis. NCBI lineage: Eukaryota > Viridiplantae > Streptophyta > Magnoliopsida > Asterales > Asteraceae > Bidens > Bidens hawaiensis. The sequence continues at coordinate 1,113,064 of NW_027491434.1, forward strand.
GTGTGTATATACACACACAAAAACACATAAAACACATATATATGGCATAAAGTTATGCTAAAAGGCTTCAAGTCCTAAAAAGTGTTGAGAAAGATTGTATACCATTGATCAAGGGCAATTGAAGGCTAGGATGAAATTGATGCTACTTGGACACAGTTTGAATGAGATACAAGGCTAGGAGGGGCAAAATAGGAAAAACTCACCACTGTGGACTTTTATTAGTTCCATCATTTTTTAAGGCGCAAATAAGTTTTTATAGGTCATTATTTTTATTAAAAAGATTATACCATAAAACGATTATTTTTTGATCTTTTATTTGAGTATAGTATTGCTATATTAAAGAAACAAAAGTAATTTAAGTGTGCTGAATTGATTCATGGTAGCTTCTCACACTTTTAGGACTTGAACCCATTTTAGCGTAACCCACCACATATGTGTATATACATATACACATGCGTATTGCATATATACACATGCGTATATGCACACATACACATACATCTATAAGCATGTATACACGATACTTGTGTTTTAAGTTAATGAAGTGCAAATTCATATGCGATTATCTTTTGTAAAGTAGTGATACTATTTGCTTTGTTTTTTTTATTGGACTCGTGTTAATTGTGAATGTACTTTTATGCACGCAGGTTGATATTGTTGTCAGCCTATTGCCTCCAAGTTTTCATTGTACCATAGCTAATGTTTGCATTGAGGTATTGCACTCTTCCTTAAACATGGAAAGGTTTCTAGTATTCTCATTATCTTGGTTTTAAAAAGCGTGCCTAAGTGCGAGGAGGCTCTCTCTTGTTTTATTAAAGCTTTTATGTTCTTAATGCAGCTTAAAAAACATCTTGTCACTGCTAGCTACATTAATGACTCAATGCTCAAGCTACATGATGCAGCCGAAGGCTGTGGCATTACAATTCTTGGTGAAATGGGCTTGGATCCGGGAATAGGTATTTTCCGCCTTAGTTTTTCCTTTGAGCATATGTTTACTTATAGTTTCAGCTAGCATTGCTAAAAAACCAAAAGGATGCATTGATTTTTGAGAAAGTTCCAGCAGCCTTTGTAAAATGAGTTCATTTGATTTTCTTTTCGACTCTTCAAGCTGGTTTCACCCTCTCGAGCACTAGTTTGTTAGGAATTGTGTAGGCATGTTTTATGAATGCAGAAGTTTTTATGGTTCAGATCATATGATGGCAATGAAGATGATCAACCAAGCACATGCTCAAGGTGGGAAAATCAAGTCCTTTGTATCCAACTGTGGGGGTATTCCGTCTCCGGCAGCAGCGAATAACCCATTAGCTTACAAGTTCAGGTATTTTTAACAAGTTGTATTGTTTACAGCATGGAAAGTAGATGCTAAATGGTATTTATTGTTACAAAACTCTTTCAGCTGGAATCCAGCGGGGGCTATAAGAGCTGGGCACAATCCTGCCACCTACAGACTTGATGGACAAACTGTGCATGTTGATGGTATGCCACTGAACAAGTTCATATTAGGCTCATATTTTCACCATCCGGTATACTATAAAGTGCACATTTTTTTTTGTATACATGTGACTTTTACACTGTTGTATGGGTAGATATAGTGTGTATGCATCACCCGATGGTTTTAAACCCGTTACTACTTATAATGAATTATTTGTATGCTATTCATTGTTTACTGTAACCTGTTGTGTGCATTAACTTGATATTTATCTTTTGATATGTAAGTTGGAGGTTATTTGTTTTTCAAATATATACGGTATAGGCTGTGTGTGTATAAGATGCATGAACACCTTGATATCAGTGCAACTGTTTCTAGATATGTTTACTAACTGCAAGTTGTTCATCTTAGTGGTTATGAAATACGGGCATTTATTCAGCATGGTCTGAGGACTAGATTGTGCATGAGTTGACACTTGTGATGTTATCGATTTTTTATTTTAGGAATGAACTTTCAGGGGGTGATATCTACAAGTCAGCCACCAAATTCCGGCTACATGATTTTCCAGCTTTTGCACTGGAGGTCCTACCCAACCGAGACTCTTTAATTTATGGAGATTTGTATGGTGTAGCAAAAGAAGCATTGAGAATCTTTCGTGGGACGCTGCGATATGAAGGTACTGCTATGTGTTTCTGGTTTAGCCGCATTGCGTAAACCTCTTTTGGGTGTTCCTTTCCTCTTTTAGTGGTAGGAATTTTATATTAATTGGAAGGGACTAAAAAAATTAGTATCTTATGCACAGGGTTTGGTGAAATAATGGGTTCACTAGCAAGAATCGGTTTCTTCAACAGCGAAGTTCGTCCAATTCTTACAAATAAAGATAGACCTGCTACATATAGAACATTCCTGTTTGAGCTTTTGGAGGTCATAAACTCTGATGAATTAGTCAAGGCAGAAAAGCTAATAACAGAAAGGCTGCTAGCATGTGGAATCTGCAAAGAGAACGAAGCTGCAATCAGGACAGCTAAAGCAATTATGTAAGCGCAATTGTCTTTGTTGCAGAGTATGTTTATAACCACTACTGACTAGCAGTTATCTTGCTTAGATTTTTGGGATTTTACGAGCAAACAGAGATACCCTCGTCATGCCAAACTGCATTTGATGTGACATGCCTCCGCATGGAAGAAAGATTAGCCTATACCAGCATGGAACAGGTAGTTGGTCAGTTATCATATAAATAAGATTTGAAATGTTATAGGTAAAATGGTATTAGAGGAACTTAATAATAATGAAAAAATTGTCAGGATATGGTTCTTTTGTATCATGAAACAGTGGTAGAGTTCTCAAATGGGCGCCCTACGGAGCGTCAACAGGCTACCTTTTTGGAATTTGGAAAGGGTGAGACAAGCGCCATGGCATCCACCGTCGGGATTCCTGTAGCCATTGGAACTCTGGTATGCAATTAATATTCTTGTATTCTCATTTTCATCAAGAAAGACTCACTGAGGTGCTTTGAATATACAGCTTTTACTTGCCAAGAAAATTACAAGTACTGGCATCTTAAGGCCTATTGAGCCAGAAGTTTATGAGCCAGGTAAATATTGATCAGCTATTTGTCGGTTAATATTTTGATAGTCGAACGAAAATACAAAGTTGGTTATTTTGCTACTGAATCTTTTTAGATGATGGAAACTGATTGTTTATCTTCTGCTTGTGGTCTGCAGCACTGGAAATCTTGCACGCTTACGGTTTCAACATACTGGAGAAGATTGATTAACATGCGTTGCGTTCTTTCATGTAATTAACTGTTTTTCTATCTTCAAACAGTGCTCAATAAATGAATGAATGTTTACTTGCTATTGCTTCAGCGAAATGGTCAATATATTGCTTTCTTTCTGTACATGAATCCTTTAATTTTATCAACTCAAGCAAGGCACATGAACTTTATGTAGAAAGCATTTAAAAATAGTGTTAACTAATTGAAGTAACAATGAAACATATGCTGTTTGTCATGATTGACACATAACTGACACATTAGCTGATGCTATCAAGGGAAACAAGAGGCCCACTGTACAACACTTGAGCCGAGCCTATCGGGTAGAGCCGCAGTCCACCGAGTCAAGTCTGGCAAAGGTCCTGTAAGCGCAAGATAATTTTCACTCTCCCTTTTACCCATCCTTTTCCAATTCACCTACCAGATTGAAAAAATGAAATCATTATGTCGTACCAAAAACGCGCAGCAATAACATAAATGAAGAAGATACTCACTTGACCAGGAAATGCCTTGCACAAGGTTATCAGTGTGTTGTTTTTCTCCCAATCCGTTGATCCAGTAACGCTAGTGCTGCCACCGCAATTCACCATGATCCGACCATTTGGCATCAACTTGTTGCCGAGTTCTAACCAGGTTTCTACCTGTCCGAATAGACAAATGAGGCGGTATAACTATAAAATCCATTGGCTATGTGTGCGTATAAGCGTATTTGGTTATGCGAATACCCACCTCTTGCAATTGAGGCAAAACCTCTCCACCGGAAAACAAGTCAACGACAATACCTGAAACAGTAGTAGTAACAAATTACATAAACAAAACAGTAAAAAAAATGAAAGAAAAAGTGTGAGTTTACTAATTACTACCAGCATATCCTCCAGAAACAGTAGTTGATGCAGAAAGTGCATCACCGATATGAACATTAAGAACGCCGCCTTCTTATGGTTCTCGAGATGAGACAAGCCAAGGTGTTCTCTTGCTTTATCAATCAACTGAGAGAGAAAAACTAAACTATATTCAAAATCAGAATATCCTTAACAAAGAGTAGTCGATTTCGGGGTAGGGAGGGATTGATTACAATCTCGTCAATCTCCCATCCGTGTAGGTGCAGTGAAGGCCACAAGGTAAGCATCAAATGTGCAGCTGTTCCTCCACCCTGAAGTCATTCAAGCAACTTCATTAGCAGCAGCCGCAGCTCGATAACTTAGCACAGGGCAAGTAAATATAATATTACCAGTCCAAAAATTGCAATAGGGCCTTGTGGAACTATAGGAGGTAAGCTGGCAAATTCATCCTGTAGGTAGACGACAGTCAATGAGGAATGAATTGTTGTATTGTATAAATGGTTCAGGTTTCAAGCCAACACGAGTTTCGACACGGGACGGCTTGGGTTTTAGTTTCTTATGTTTCTTTTTGGTCGATTCCGGACTCGTTTTTGTCTGTTTTTTCAGTTTCGTTTTTGTTCGGTTTCAATTTTTTTTGTTTCGTTTTGATCATTTTTTTCGAATTCGATTGATTTGGTTTGGTTTTAGCTTTTTGCTTCATTTTCGTCGGTTTTTTCGGTTTTGGTTCGATTTCTCGGTGGGTTTTTTATTTTTTTATGGAACGCGAACAACGGAGGAAACATTTTAGTTTTTTTTACCTTTTTTGTTTATGATTTATATTTTGAGTTATGATTTTTTTATTATTATTTTTGAATATTTTTTTGAGGGGTTGTTGAACTTAGTATAAAACCCCTTAAAAAATAATAAAAAAATCAAAACTCAAAATATAAATAAAAAACAAAAAATCTAAAAAAACCAAAATGTTAGTCGTTATCCTCGTTAAAAAAAAAACCTGAAACTTGTTCTGACCCGTTCCAACCCTAACTCCAATCCAAAACTAAGACTTTTTTTTAATTGAGCGGTTCTGACCCAACCCATTTGCCACCTCTAACTCTAATATAATACATACCCAATAGGAATCAGTCCATGGTTGTCCTTTGACAAAAATGCTGTGAACGTTATCCGCAGATATAATAATAATAATAATAATACTGGATTAAAAACAAGTGAAGTAATTAATATTAATGAGATGGATAGAGTGAGTAGGTAAGGTACGAGTGTGGTCTAGGAGGAGCACTCGTGAGCGAGGATTAAAATGTCAGTGTTGATGGCGCTAAGAACTTGATAATCATCTTCCACTTAATGTCAAGGCCTTGTTGTTGTGTCTTCTTTTTTTGTTAACCAAACAAAATGAAAATGCCGGCTGGTGATGATGGGTTTTAGAAATTACCCTCCGGCTACTCAACAATATCATTCTCACTTCTAAATTCAACTTTTATCCTATCCGGCTGGATGATATAAATAAATAACTGCCATTACTCATCTATATTAACTTTTCAAATAGTTACAACTTTTAACCTTAATCTTTACCTTTTGATTTTAATTGTAACCAACTTTCCACCAACGATTTTCAACAGTCGTAACTTCTTCATATGCTAATATATTTTTATAAAAATTGCAACCTAAAAATGAACTTTTTATTGTCTTTAATTTTAATTTGGGTATGGTATTACTATAGTTTTTTTTCAATTAGAAAAAATTAACATGTTACATATCGGCGTTCACTAGTTTTTGCACCACTTCCACTTGCTCCAGCCGTGGTGACCGTTGGCTTCTTCTTTGGACATTCTGTGCTAAAGTGCCCTTTCTCTCCACAATCAAAACATACAACCGTTTTCCTTTTGCAATCAGCTTCCACGTGACCAGGCTTCTTACAAAAATTACAGGTAACAGTGTTGGCTGGTCGTAAACATTTACCATAGTGCCTCCTACCACATGACTTACAAATGGGACGAGTGTACATAAATGTCCCTTCCTTCCTCTTCTCGACCTTCCTTATCTTTCCTCCAATAGGCGTTTTCTCCTCATTCTTTTTCTTCTCATCACGATTCCGGATCATTCCATCCATCAAATATCCAACTAATTCCATTGCTGACTCAATCATCGCTGGCATGTGCGAACGAACTAAATCACGGATTTCGATTGGTAATCCGTAAATGTATCTAGTCACTTTGTTAAACTCGGGGGTGACCAAATGTGGAACAATGCGACAATACTCCAAAAACTTGGTGGTATATTCCTTTAAATTGGTTCTAATAACCCGATGATTCCACAACTTCGTTTGAATTTGGTCTATTTCGTTAATTGGGCAGAACCTTTTCAAGATCATTTCTTTAAACACCTTCCACTCCAAATTGTATAAATTCTCTCTACCTTTAACTTCGATGAGCTTATTCCACCACTCTAATGCCTCTCCCTTAAACATCTGGGATGTATACTGAACTTTTTCTGTTTCTGAGCACTTGCTGATGATCACTATTGATTCCATCTCCTCCAACCATCGGAGGATCACAATCGCTCCCTTATCTCCATGAAATTCTTTGGGGCTATAAACTTTGAACACCTTAAAATCACAACCTTCTTGAAATTTCGGTTTCTTTGTTTTATTTGGTAGCTCGTTCTTTGCAGTCGAGCTATTAACACTCACTTCTTCTTTCTTTCCCGATTCTTTCTTTTCTGTTTCCTTCTTTTCGGTTTCTTTCTTTTCAGTCTCCTTCTTAGTTTCCCTTTTAGATTGGACAGTTTCGTTTTTGCTTTGGCTTGGTCTTTTAGAACGAGAAGCAGTTCTACTTGGATTAATTTTCATTAGTTCAACTAATGGATTAACAGCCTCTTTAATCAAGTCACGAATACCACATACATACTCAGGAGGTATTGCTCGGATATTTTCATCCACTGTCCTTTCACTGTTGTTATCTTGGACAGTTGGATTACTATCGGCGTTTTCTTTTTCTGACATTCTGTAAAATTAAAAGTAACAATAACTTAGGAAATAGTAATACAACACTTTCCATTTCATTTGATTTATGATACATAGAAAGGGAAATACAACAACAACATAACATACAACTCATTCTAATCTTTGACCCACTTTTTGACAAGATTTTTCATCTTATCACACTTCTTTATTATTTTCTTCCCTATTTTCTTTTTATCTACTCTTCCATTCCTAAGTTCATCCATCACCGCGTTGGGCGGATTTGGATAACCTGTGGGTGCTGATGCGGTAGGGAATAAATATGCATTTTCTCTAGGATACAAGTGGGGATTAGCTATGTATGCCTGCATTTCCTCATCAGTTATGTTGTTGGTGTAAAATTCCTCAATCAAACGTCCTTCTTCTCTTATCGCGTTAGCTTGTTCCGAAATTGTTGGGATGGGACCTACGTAAGGTGGAAATTGACGATTATCTTGTTCATTTTCTTCTTCCTCCTCGGGTTCAGAGGAATCATCCATTGGTATTTGGGGTTGTGCTGGAATACGGCGACTGGGTTCTGCAATGATTTGGGCATTCGGAGGTGGTGATCCGAAATGCCATCTGCTTGGGTCCGAGTGACAATTCATCCAGCCAGAGGAATCGGTATATATTTCCTGCTTAAATCTACTCTGAACTTCTACTTCCTCTATCGGGTGATACTGTGGATTGTTCTCAGTTATGTCATCCGATATCTCAATCGACATTTGTTGGCTACCAGGCAAGTATACTGGTTGATCTCCGTATGGCAAATTCGGAACTATCGGCTGCTCCCGGCCGAAAAAGCTAGTATAATAACTATTATTGTTGCTGCATGCCATATCTGGCGGATAAGGAATAGGTGTGGGATTAGTTCTTCTAGCGACTCGATGCTTATGACCAAGATAATTAATATACGACATCTGCACTTAATTAGTCTTATGGATAGAAAAGATTACCAATCCTATCTTATCCCTACATAATAAGAGTAATAACAATCTTATGGTTAAAGCTTAGGTACTATTATTATAATACCTAATTCGCTAAAACCAATGGCTCTGATACCAACCTGTCACACCCCAACTTAGGGCCTAGGAGTGTGACCAATAGTTGGTACCTGTTTTGTAAATATATCAAAGTTATGGGTTAATTTTAGCGGAAGACTTAAAGGTTTAATATAATATTAATTTACATTGAAAATTTACTTGGGACTTAAATACCCAGTTGGAAGTTTACAAAATATTATTATTAAATATTATAACGATTTGTATATTAAAACTGAGCCATCAAGTAAGCAGACTTCTATCTCCGGGATGACTCTAATCCTTGTGTCTAGTAATCAACAAACTTAATTACCTGCAAGTGGGATTAAAATACGTCAGCTATGTGCTGGTTAATCGTTATGACTCTAAAAATATTAAATAACAATCATAATACAAATATAGTTTTCTTGACAAGCTCAGCAGATATATTGCTATACCTGGTATATGTAACACTGCCTACACACACACACAAGTCTCCGAGCCACGTAGCCCATACCGGAGAAACTATATATGACCATTAGCCCGCGACCACATAGCCTTTGACTGTTTAGGTTAACGGTTATGTTTGGATCCAGACACATGTGTATTCGTCTGAGTTGGTTTATTCTCTAATTTGTATTACAATGTTTTAGAGATCACGTAATCTTATGCAAGTATTTGACTGACTCAATAAGATAAACAACCTGTCTATCTTATAGAGTATAAATATGTTTGACTGTTTATAAAGGTTTAACGTATTCACCTGTATTGATGATGTGATTGTTTGAAAACCTTTCTTGATTGCGACTGATTGTTAACCTATAAACAAATAGGTTTGAATGATCACCTTGATGGTGTTTCTTAATTAGACTGCAGACTTTAAGTCTGGTTTTTAACCTTGATTAGGTTTGTGAATGTTTTGAAATTATGATTGTATTAGTGTGACGTTTGGTATAGCATGCTTTGGCCTAATAGGCTTTATCACGTTGGCAAACTTCTCCAGGTAAGTAAACGGGTCCCGCGGTTGATTGGGATGTGTACGAATTACTTACCTTAGGCAAGAAGAGTCTACCAATGATATCCCCCTTTCAGTTACTACATGCCCGTCAAAATATAGTTTTGTATAACATTATATTTATAAAAATAATGTTTGATTGAAATCTGTTCGTAAATGCTTTTGAAAATACTTTCAAGGTTAAAGGCCATAGCCTTGACCGAGTCTAAGCTTAATATAATATAATTGACAATAACTTAGACTTAGATTCTACTTTAGTGGATGCTTGAAATACTTATGCTAAGGCAGAACGATTGCTTAGTTGGCAGAACTTCGTTCCTAACTCGCTTAACTGCTCTACGGCTTGCTAACCCTTCAATACTTGCACAAACTTCACGAAAACGGACTTCTGGACTTCTCGGCAAAGCTAGCACGTTTCCCAACACTAAGTGTGTGTTTGTGATGGTGAATGTGGGATGAACGGAGTTCAAACCCGTAACTGCCTATTTATAACCTCGAATTATGCGTCTTCGCGTATCGCGAAGATGCAAGCTATGGCGGTTCGCGATACGCGAACTTGCTTAGTCGGCGTCGCAATTTTGCATGTCAACCCCGTGCTGCCACGTGTCGCCATGTCATTGGATAAGCTTTGAAATGTGTGCCAACAACTTCGCGATACGTGAAGATGTTTTGCTCTGCATCTTCGCGATACGCAAAGATGCATAAGTTTCAGAAATTTCATTTTCAGTCCTTCCACTTCCAGATCTGGCATTTTTAGTCCTTTAACTTTCAAAATTTGCATTTTTAGCCCAAAATTGATCAGGGTATTTCCGAAATGTTACATGGAGTAGTAACGGAGAGACTTGGTGTTTCATGTGGCCCATGTTCAATTCCTACCCCGGCATTTAATTTCAGAGTTGATAATGAGAAACTATGCAAGTGGGTAATCTTCACTAGTTGGATCCTTATTCTGAACAGCTAGTTGCCTTTAGGGTTGGTTTGTTTATTGGATGGTTGCTATTAAGAAAAAGTTATTATCTATAACAGATTCTAGTGTGGGTAGCCGTCTAGTTAAGTGTATGTGTAATGACTAAAATAACCTTGAATTATTAAAAAAAAAAGAAAACTAAATAGAATATCCAATAAAGATTATCTATAATAGATTCTAGTGTTGGCGGGTCTTTATTTGTTTGAACATGATACGTGAAGAAGTTGGAAGACACCATCAAGGGGGTACTTTTTGTTACTTCGACTGATGGTGATTTTAAGAGGAGGATACATGCGACTCCTAATGAAGAAGAAGAAAACTTAATGGTGGTTTTTTGGTTGTGTTTAATGGTGGTGGACGATGTGTTTTATGATATGGTCGGATTTAATGCTAGTGGGTTTTTTTTGCATATATAAAGTCTTATGGCGTGAGTCTTAGTGATGGCAACCTTTTGATTTTATTGGAAGGGGAGTTAAAGCTTCCGCAACGCTTCATTTGTGTGAGGTGGCAAGGATGGATGAGGAGGTGGCAAACGATAGTTTTGTGGGGGTTATTTTTTGGCGAAGTTTAGGGGAGGTTTGAGCCTGCAAACGAGTAGATGAATGGGGGGAGGGGGCATCTCTCTCTCTCTCTCTCTCTCTCTCTCTCACACACACACACACAATTCTAATAATTTTTTTAATGGGATTTGTGGATGTTTGATGAATGGGGAGGAGGGGGGGGGGGGGCATCTCTCTCACACACACAAACACAATACACACACACACAATTCTAATAATTTTTTTAATGGGGTTTGTGGATGTTTGATGATGTGAAAAAAGTATGGTTTTTGAGAAAAATTTGAATTTGATGTGACGGTTTGTATAGATTTGGCATTAGATGATCTTGGTCCAAGTTATTGTTGTCTTCAACTTTTTATGGAGGCTAGCCGTAAACACCCTCACCATGGAGGGATGAGGAGTAAGGCAACCCAAACTATCATGTGACGAGCGGACTCAGGACATGGCTGGAGATAGGAGTTCATAGAGACGTAGGATTTACATTAACGATCTCTAGAGAAGGGTTAGATACATTTTCTTTTTCTTTTTTGTTTTTTTTTATGGGGGGGGGGGACAAGTTTGTCTTAGTTTTGCCTTCTAAGGACTTAGCTTTACATTATACTTTTGTTGTATTTGCATGTTACCTTCCTTTTCTTGTCATCTTTCTATAATGTTTTATCAGTTACTATTATAGCCTTTATTATCATTTTCGTATTGGTAGCTTATAATGTTATATTATTAGTTCTTTACATATATCTTTTTTGTTGTTCAAGCTATACGTGCACTCTATATTTCTGATATACACTTTTAACACTTTTCATGTGATATAGTATTCTGCTTTTGTTTTCGGCCAACTTTTTTACTTGCATGAGATCGACTTGCTTGCAACATATGCTCATAAACAAACATTTAAATCAACCCAAGACAACAAAGCATCATAGAAATGATATTGTGTATATATTTTAATTGTACATGCGTTTAGGGTAATTGCACCCCAATATAGTTGGATTCCTAATGAGTTGTCACAAAGGTATTATTGTTAATTACACAATGGTATTGAAAAGATTTTACAACAGAGTTAACGTCATTTACCGGCTGTGTGATGACGTATTTTCCCCCAACATTTCAGGGAAACAGTAAAGGTTAGAACAAACAAGCAAGACAGATTAGAAGATTGGAGATATAATCATTAAAGGTTATCTGATGGCTCAGATATTTTATTCAGAAAATTATAAAGAATTATATTTTCAAAAGACAGTTATTTGAATTATCAAACGTGAATTCAAATCCCGAGTTTTCAATAGAATAATATTTTATTCGAAAAGACTTCCGCTCATGTTTTATCATATAATATTCAATGGGTATTCTAACCTGACATTTTATAAAAAGAATATTATATTAAAGACTTCCACTAAAACAAACCCACAACTCTGATATATTTACAAAACAGATATCAAATAACGGGAGTCCGCCCAGGCCCATAGTCGAGGTGTGACAACAAACATCAAGAATCGATTTCTTTTAGTCTTATTCGTTCTATTCAATTGTTTAAAATCTGTTAGTTTCAAGATTTATAACTTAAGATACCGAGACCTTAAAACTCAAGCCTTGTTATTTAATTACAATTTTCGCATTATACCGAGACCAAAACTATGAAGCTACCAGACTTCATTTTCAGAATCTTGTCAAGAGATATGGAAACCCTATCATTATACTAAATTTGATAAAGGTAATGTTAAATTATGTTTTCGTATAATCCTTTTGAGCCAGATTAAGAGGACTTTATTCTTCCTTCTCAAGTGAAAGAAAATAAAAAAAAGTGTGTATATGGATTAAAAAAATAGTTATCTTAATGAAGAAACACTAAGTGAACCCTGGACAGATTATAGATAATCTGGACAGATTATAGATAATCTGGGGATTAAGTAATGTTTCCCACGGATGAGGTCTAACTGAGAAGGCTGTTCTTCAGGAGACCTGCAAAACAAACACCGTAAGCTCGTCACTGAGAAGGGGGAGGGTTCCTCCTTGTGACCACCCTCCGGCGTGAGAATCAGACTAGATTGCTCTGAATATAAGTGTATATTAAGAGATTGCTAGATAACTGGGTAGCAGATGATCTTACCATTCCAAGATGTTGGAGTATTTATAGCCGAAGGTAGGTTAGAAGGTATAGCCGGCTGAATAGTATTCCTGTTCTACCAACAGTGGACTATGCACAGGCCATACTGGTTGGTGGATAGGTTACGGCCAACAGTAACTATGTCGGCTGCACTATTCCTCCAACTGTAGATTATGCACGTCCTACCTACTGTGGATTATACGCAGGCCATGCTGGTTGGTGAATAGGTTACGGCCCACAGTAACACTATTTCACCAACTGTAGGCTGCGCATGCCCTACAGTAAGGGTTGGTGAGTAGGCAGCGGCTAATAGTGACAAACAGTACTAGAGGGTGCTCCTCCTCGTACTATTGTCGGTGAGCTGTCACCCTATGATTGGCTCATGGGCTGTTCTGGTCAGATTGTCTGTCCTATCCATACCTTGGTAGGTATAGTACAGATCTTTCAGAATCATACGGACTGGCTCATTTTGGCGGGATTGTTCCCGTCTTGCTCATTCCTTCATGTGACTACTGAAGTATCTATTGTCTTGTGCGTGTAGCCCTGCTGTCTGCGGGTAGCCTTCCCTGATGGCTTGTATCCGCAACTGCGGGAACAGGCGGGGTACTTCACCATTGGGAGGCTTTCCCTGCGTGTACAGCTTGCGTACTGCGCGTAAGGTTCTCTGAGCATGGTGGGTCCTGCGGAAGCAGATGGCCTTTGCGCAGACGTCCCTGTTCAAGGTGAGTCTTGCGGGACCAACTGGGCTCTGCTGGGACCTACCTCTTCAAGTCCCCCCAGTCCAATGTTCTTCTCATGAATGTTTAATAAAGTGAGGTGAACTTTTGGACTTTGAGCAAGGGGTTTTGAAAAGGCTTTTTAGTTTTAAGGTTCTCCGTGGGGATTCTTCCCGCGGGTTTCCTAGTGTCACTTGCAAAAATTCCCGATTTTTTTTGCTTGATCTTTGGGTATGATGCGGGTAGGTATGTAACCTTCTCGCAAGGCAGGAGCGTTGAGTCTTACTTGTATATAGTCTCCATGAGGTTCTGGTGGTTTTCAACATAGTGATCAATTATGCTAAGACCACCAATTCCATTACGGAGTTTCAAACAATATAATTCTCGACGTTCCCGTTATGCGGGGATGTTATTCCTCTATCCGCAAGCATTGCCTAGAAGATCCTTCTTGGTTTCAATTCTCTGCGGGTGCTAGGTATGTGAAGGGTTTTGCCTTAACACTGTACCCGCACCTGTCTTATAGTTACTTGGTTGCCAAGGTATTCTTGGCTTCAATTCCCTGCGGGTGCTAGGTATGTGAAGGGTTTTGCCTTAACACTGTACCCGCACCTGTCTTATAGTTACTTGGTTGCCAAGGTATTCTTGGCTTCAATTCCCTGCGGGTGCTAGGTATGTGAAGGGTTTTGCCTTAACACTGTACCCGCACCTGTCTTATGGTTACTTGTTTGCCAAGGTAAGGGGTGTTTTCCCGCTTACTTTTGAATCTTTTTTGAATTTTGAATTTCAAAATTCGAAGAGTTGGTAGAAAGATAGGAACAGTCCAAACGTCTGAAACGTCGTGCGACGGTTTCTTCTGACTGTGTCAGGACGTGCAGGAAGTTATGGTGACGTGACATTATATGGTCATTCCAGTCTCTTTTTCAGGCGCGTGGGAGCGATTTTTCGGGCGCGTGGCCGCGAAATTGCTGGCACACGTCCTGTCAACAGCTGTTGCCAGCCTGCTTTATGCCACGTGTCATAGTTTCATTGCACCTTCGATTTCTCTCTCCTCCGCATTAAATTCATCGCATTAATTGCGATTAGTATATAAAGGGGGAGAGGGCTGTTTGCAATCCACACTTTCACCCTTCTCTTCTTCTTCTTTAGCGATTTCCGGCAAATACTCCCCTTTTCAGGCTAGCATTTTCCCGAAATCGCTTTCTTTTTTCTGCACAATGTCTTCTCGTGATCTTGAGTCTTCGGCCGATGACAAGAGTGCTGCTGGTGAGTGCCAGTGTGCTCTGCCCGGCGATCAGTACCGGTATGTTGTTAGGAAGTTCATGCTCGATCCTCTCGAGCCTGAGTTTCCTGAACCCCATCAGACCGTGTACGATGCCCCCAGTGGCAAGATCGGGGTATATGCTGCATTCTTTGTTTATGGGAACCTTAGGTTCCCATTAACAAAGTTTGTTTACCGTGTCCTCGAAAGGCACGGTGTTCATCTGACCGAGCTGCACCCAATGGCGATCGCGAAGATTCGCCACTTCGAGTGGGTGTGCCGGATATTGGGTGTTGAGCCCTACGTGGACCGCCTGATGACCTTCTATACTTGGAGGTGCATCCAGGGGTGGTACACCCTGACAACCCGAATCAAGGGTTTGAAGATTTGCGCGACAGAGCGCAGTCTCCGATCGTGGAAGCGAGAGTTCTTCTACATTTCTGCTCGCGCCGTCCCCATTGCCATGAAGTTTAAAAATGGCCAAGCCATTCCGAGCCACCACGCCACAAACTACCAGGAGGCGGAATGGTTTGCAAAGATATCCCTGGTCCAATCTCCGGTTTTCCGGTTTCCGGAGTCCGGGATGGTGATGTTGGGGATGAGCCGAGTGTGGAAAGAGGCTGACGCGCAAAAGGTTCCAATCGTCCTCGAATACGGTTCGAACTCTATCCCTTACGGTATGCTCCGTTTCTCTTTGCTTATATGAGTTTATCTTCTAACTGTTTATTTTCTTTCAGAGGGGAACAACTTGGAGTCGCTCCTGTACCCGCGGGAAGCTGACGGTCCCGCGCGGATGGGTACTCGTGCTCTAGACGAGAACGAGTTGCCCATCCTGGAACAAATGGCGGATCGGTTTGTGGAGGTCTATCCGCCGGGCCAAGAGATCCTGAGCCACCGGCGGCCAGGTAAGGCGATATTCTATCCTCAACCCCTCAATGCTGTACCCGCTGCTGGAATTCCTTACGTCCTTTCTTCTTCTGAGGAATCCGCAGATGGTCCTCCGCTAGTGCGGAAGAGGAAGGCTGCCGGCGGGAAAGGGAAGGAGAAGGTGGCCTCCAAAGCTGATCCGGTGCTTCTATCTGACACCGAGTCAGATAATGAAGAGGTGGTGGGGAACCCCGGTGGTGAGAAGACCACTGCTCCGGAGGCTACGACTGTTACCTCCGGAGAACCGACGACGACGGTGACCGGCATCAAGAGACCGGCCCCATCGGGCTTGTCCCCGCCCCTCCGTACGTTCAGGCTCAAGAAAACCCGTAAGTACAAACATTTTTTTTTTGTAGATTTCACTTCATAAATTTATTAACACTTATCTTCTTGTGCAGGCGTGGATGTTGACGCATTCCAGGGTGGAGCGCAGGGGAGTACCTCTCCGCCAATGACGGTAGGCTCGGTCAGCCTACCTGAGGCGTCGACCCAGGCACCTTTGCCTGCTTCCGCTGGTCCAGTTGCTCAATCCTTTGAGCCAACTGTTCCAGCCGAGAAGACGTCACCGCCGGCGGTGAGTGCAATTTTTACAGCATCGTTCACCGAGCCGGCGGTAACTGTTGCTGCTGACTCTTCGGCGGCGTCTGCGGCGGACACCATGCCTCCGCCATCGACTGCGGCGGAAACCATGCCGCCTCCGCCATCGGCCTCGACGGCTGGACCTTCAGGTACGCGCGGGGCTTCTCGCCGATCTTTGTTACCTTCCCATCTGCCTGACCTTTTGGATGGATTTCCCTTAGGCTCAGGTGATGAGTTCGGTGGCTATCGGCCTGTGATCGACCCTACAGGTGCGTAGGGTTCTTTTGTCCTTTATGTAATTTTTATCATCTTTTCCTAACTGCTTTGTTTCTTTTGCAGTGTCGGATTCCAATGAAGTGTATGTTCCAAGATGGAACATACGCCGAGGAACAACCCTTCGCACACCTGTGGAGTGCGTGGACTGGGCTCGCCACGCTGCTCCCCATGGTGCGTTGGGGGAAGCCATGGTTAGCTACCAGGAGGGTAGGCTAACCAACGAGCTTCGGGTTCTCCTGGCCCGGATGCAGCCACGCGTCGAGCTGCTTTGTCGTGAAAACGACAAGTTGAAAGCAGCTCGCGTTAAAGAAGTATCTCAGGCGCGTGCTCTCCGGGAGGAGAACCAAAGACTGACCGCAGTATCTGCGGAGAAGGAGAAGGCCTTCAAGGCCCTCGAGGTTGAGGTTCAAGCGCGACTCGAGGCCCGCTCCAAGGCTGCCCAAGCTGTTAACGAACAGCTTCGGCTAGCTAAGGAGACTACGAGGAACGCGACCGAGAGGGCCACCAAGGCTGAAGCTGTTGCTGAGCCTCTCCGCCTGGAGAATGAAGAACTTAAAGCTAAGTTAGAGGCTCTTCAACAGGCTCATGATGCCTTGGCTATGGAGGATGCGAAGAAGCTTCAAGAGATCCTGGACCAGAGGGGTGTGCTTGCGCATACCGAACGGAAGCTTAAGGGCGTTGAAGAGGCCGCTGCAAAGGATGTGCTTCTCGCCAATCTTAATAAGAACGAAGCTGAACGCGCGTGCACCCAAGCTCTGGCTGCCAAGGAATGGCTTCTTCGAGAAGCGTTGCCTCAGGTATTTTAGCTTTATGTCGTCACGCTTTCCTTTGTAGAATAGAAGTTCTTATACTTGTACATTTTTTGTAGGTTGTGCATCGGGTCTTTTCAGAGACATCTTACGACGATGCTATGAGCGCAGCCCTCAACGCTTCTCATGAGGATGGGGAACGGACCGGCTTCCTGCTTGGTCTAGGGTTTGCTGAGAAAGGCGTCCCGCCTTCCAACTTCCCTTTGTATGGCGCGGATACCGAAACTATTTATGACCAAGCAGTGAACCAGTATGCTGCCTTCCCGCATCCGGTGGTGGAGAAGGTAAATGAAATTGCTGCTGCTGATGATGGGCTTGCTGTCCTTAGAGCTTTCCTTGAACCGTCACCCTCTGCTGATGGTGCGGGTCCAAGTGGGAGTGGTCCTGAAGCATGATCCAAAAGATCCCTTTCCGCCACTAGCGTAGATATTTGCTCTTGTACTTTTGTATGCGGGTATATACCCAGCAATGTTTGTAATATTCAAGTTGATGAAATAAAGAATGTCCTTTTCTTTGTTTATTTTACGCATGTTTACACTTAGCAATTTCTTTAGTACTTAGATAAGTTAACTTTTTGACATGGTAAATTATAAGTTTATTTTTGCTTCCTCTTTCATGATTGTGCGGGTGGGACCGTCACTTGCACTTAGTAGGATGGCTAAACTTACATTTATCCTGCGCGGAAGTTTTCCTTATCTTTTCCTTGAAATTTTCTAAGTGTTCAGAATAAGTTAACCTTTGAACGTGGTAGATGATAGGTTGAAGTTTTGCTTCCTTGTTTGTGATTGTGCGGGTAAGACCGTCACTTGCACTTACAAGGATGGCTAAACTTTACTTACATCTGACCTGCGTGTAGGTTTTCCTTATCTTTTCCTTGAAATTTTCTAAGTGTTCAGAATAAGTTAACCTTTGAACGTGGTAGATGATAGGTTGAAGTTTTGCTTCCTTGTTTGTGATTGTGCGGGTAAGACCGTCATTTGCACTTACAAGGATGGCTAAACTTTACTTACATCTGACCTGCGTGTAGGTTTTCCTTAGAACTTTTTAACATTTTTAGCTTTGTGTTTATGCGGGTTTTGCCGCCTTCCACACGCAATTACTTACTTCTTCACGCATTGGTGCGGTGAATACCGGCACATGGGAAGTTCATAAGTTAAAGGTTAGGCTATCAATACATTGTGTAAGGAGAATCATTTCCATTAGAAGTGGCTCTAGGCCTTTTCTTTACAAGTTTGGAATTGATCTACATATAACATTTGCGTAATTGAGCTCAATTCCATGTTCTTGGGATAGGAGTGCCATCGAGCCTTTCAAGCCGGTATGCGCCTTTTCCCAGGACTTCTTTGATAATGTATGGCCCTTCCCAGACTGGGGCCAGCTTTCCTGGGCGCTCTTGGTTTGAAGCCTCGTTGTTACGCAGTATGTAGTCTCCTTCATTGAAGTTGCAGAGTTTTACCCGCGTGTTGTAGTACTTTTGCATTTGTCGTTTGTAATTTTCTTCACGCACTGCGGCTAAGTCTCTGCGTTCCTCGGTTAGCATAAGGTCTAACCGTCTTTCCGCATCATTGTCCTCTGGCTGGATCAATACCCTTGGTGAGGGTAAACCAATTTCGACTGGGATCATGGCTTCAGTGCCATAAGTGAGACTGAACGGGGTTTCCCCCGTACTGGCCTTTTTCAGCGTTCTGTTTGCCCAAAGGACGTGCGGGAGCTCGTCCACCCAGCCGGATCTGTGTTTCAAGAGTCTTTTCTTTATGCCATCGACGATGCTCTTGTTTGCTCTTTCCACCTCACCATTACCTTGCGGGTGTGCCACTGAGGTAAAGGTGTGGGTGATTTGAAGTTCTTTCAGCCACTGCTGTAGCTTCTTGTCAGCAAAGTTGGTGCCGTTATCGCTCACCAGATTCTGTGGAAGTCCAAAACGACAGATAATAAATTCCCAAATAAATTTTTTAATATGTTTTGCGGTTGTTTGGGCTAAAGGTTTTGCTTCTATCCACTTGGTGAAGTAATCGATGGCTACCACTAGGAACTGAACATTTCCTGCTGCTGTGGGAAATGGGCCTGTCACATCGATGGCCCACTTCTGAAATGGCCACGAAGAAGTGACTGGAACAAGTTCGTTCTTCGGGCGATGCGTGTTGGGTGCGTAAAGCTGGCAAGACCTGCATTTTCTAGTGTATGCCAGTGCATCCATATGCATCCCCGGCCAAAAGTATCCCGCATTGTTCAGCTTAGCCACAACAGCGCGGGGACCTGCGTGAACTCCACAGATGCCCTCGTGTACTTCCCTTAAGAGGTAGTCAGCATCTTGGTTGTCCACGCATCTTAAAAGTGGGCCAAGAAAGTTACGTCTGTAAAGGTTATCATTGATGAGTTGATAATTTAGTGCTTTACAGCGTAGTTTTCTTGCCTGTGTTTTTGATTCTGGTAGTGTTCCTGCTGCAAGGTAATTTATTATTGGTGTCATCCACGTTTCTGTACCGGTTTGGATGACACAAATTTCCTTGTGCGGGACTGATGGTGCTTCGAGGAGTTCAATGCGGATGTCCTTTCCCAAGTGGGTGAAGGCCAGTGATGCAAGCTTGCTTAACGCATCCGCAGATTTGTTTTCGCTGCGCTTAACGTGTATGACTTTACAATCATTAAAATCACGCATAAGGGTTTTTGCCTGGGCGAGGTACAGGGCCATTATGTCGTTCACAGCCGTGTACGTCCCATTTATTTGGTTGGCCACCAGCATGGAATCCACATGGGCTTCCAAGTTTTTCACTCCCATTTTACGCGCAATTCTCAATCCGGCCAAGAATGCTTCGTATTCGGCTTCGTTATTCGTACTTGGGAAATCCAACCGAATAGCGTAAGTATATTCTTGGCCCGCTGGGTTGGTTAATTTTAACCCTGCGCCTGAACCCTCGCTGTTGGCTGCTCCATCAGTATAGAGTCGCCAGATATCGTTGATGTCCTGTGCTGGGGAGGGTTGAGCCTCCTCCTGGCACTCTTTCTCCCGCGTAGCGGGGATTTCTGCAATAAAATCGGCCAGGACCTGGCCTTTTATGGCTGGTCTTGGCTTGTACTTAATTGCATATTCTCCCAATTCAATTGCCCATTTGGCTAGACGTCCCGATAATTCGGGTTTGCCTAGAACGTTTGAGAGTTTGAAGTTGGTGAGAATGGTGATTGGGTGGCCCTGGAAATATCGTCTTAACCTGCGTGAAGCGTGTATAAGTGCTAAGACTAATTTTTCGAGGGTAGAGTACCGGGTTTCTACGTCTGTTAGTACACGGCTAACATAATAGATTGGCATCTGGATGCCTTTTCGTTCTGTTAGCAGTACTGCCCCGGTTGCTCTATCTGTTGCGGAAAGGTATAGGATTAACTCCTCTCCCGCTTGTGGTGCGGTAAGTGTTGGGAGTTCGATCAGGCGTGACCGAATCTCCTGAAAAGCTGCTTCCGCTTCTGGTGTCCAGCGGAAGTGCGTTTTCTTTAAGCAGTTTCTTAATGTTGACACGAAAGGAAACGACTTATCTGCATGGTTTGCCAAAAAGCGATTAAGTGCGACTAGTCGTCCATTCAGTGTCTGAGCCTGTTTGATGGTGGTAGGTGATTCCATTTTAACAATGGCTTCGACCTTTTCAGGGTTCGCTCTGAAGCCATCTTTAGTAACAATGACTCCCAAGAACTTCCCTTCTTCCATCCCAAATGAACACTTGCTCGGGTTGAGCTTCATGTTTATCTTTCTGGGCGTGTTGAAGGTTTCTTCAATGTCTTTCAACATCGCTTCTGGCTCGGGGCTTTTGATGACCAAATCATCCATATAGACTTCCAAGTTTCTCCCGATTTGGGCATGAAACTCTTTGTCCATCAGGCGTTGGTACGTGGACCCTGCATTCTTAAGTCCGAAGGGCATCATTTTATAACAAAATGTACCATCGGGCGTCCGAAACGCGGTTTTGTCCTGGTCATCTACGGCCATGTGGATTTGATGGTACCCCTTATACGCATCCAAGAAGCATTTAAGGCGAAATGGTGCCAACGAATCCACCTTAAGATCAATTTCTGGTAACGGATAACAATCTTTGGGGCATGCTTTGTTCAAATATTTGAAATCTATGCACATGCGCCATTGTTTGTCATTCTTCGGTACCATTACGGGATTTGCAACCCATGTTTGATATCTACTAACGCGTATGATGCCTGCATCAAGGAGTTCCTTGACTTGGGTTCTACACGCGTTAGTTTGTTCAGGCCCCATTACTCTGCGCTTTTGTACGACTGGCGTAACAGCCTGATCGCACTTGAGCTTATGCTCCGCCTTACTTCGGGGTACACCAGTCATATCCGCTGGTGTCCACGCAAAGATGTCAGCGTTTTTCTGCAGTAGGCGTTTGAGTAAGGTGCGGGTGGGATCAACGATTGTTGGTCCAATGGTAACGGCCTGGTCGGGGTATTTGCCATTGAAGGCCCATTTTTCCGGTTCGGTGATGGTTGGTTTAGCCATCTTTGGTTTGGGTTTAGATGAGACAGATGCGATGCATACCTGGGGAATGCCAGTGATCATCGCCACACCCTCAGCTGTTGGCCATCCCATCATGCCGTGGACTGAAGATACCACGGCGTTGAATCTTGCCATCCCGTCTCTCCCGAAGAGGATGTCGTATGTGTGGTGTGGCTTCCTCATCACGACGAAGTCCACATCCTCTGTGCGGGAGTGTTTTCCATCTGTAAGAGTGACGGGGAAAGATAGGATACCCAGGGGGGTTTCTGTACTGCCGTCAAACCCTTCCATTGAAGCGTAGACCGTTTCCAGGCGTTCTTTGTCTTCATCATCCAGCTTGTCAAAGAACTTCCTGTACATCACTGTTGACGAAGCGCCGTTGTCAACAAGAGTGCGGGAAGTGATGTAATGCCCCAGCTGGCTTTTGATGACGATGGGGCCTTCTTTGCTGGGGCCTCCTGGCACTCGCAGGAAGCGCACCTCAGCTTCCTTCCACGCGCATGGTTCTGTCGCTCGTCTTTTTCTTCCTGCGACTTTGCCATGGACCATGTTGATGCTGATGTCGACGGGCTTTCGTCCGTTACCTCTGTACCGGTTGTCATTTCTTCCTCCCTTCCTGATTGATGCCACGAGATGTGCAAGTCTTCCATCCTTCACAAATGCTTCAACAATGTCTTTCAAGGATGTGCACTCTTCAGTACCATGACCCTTCGTCCCGTGGAAATCACAGGACTTGCTTTGATCCGCATTAGGTTTCTGCCGGATCAATGGGGCTTTTGGCCATGGCAATTTTTCCATGGCATATATCTCCGTGACGCTCTTGGTGAGTGGCGTCCACCGGTTTTTTTGGTTAGAAGGGTGTGTGTTGTCCCTTCCGCCAACAAGAGGGCGAGAGCTGGATGAGGTGTCAAAGTTTACCCTTGACTGCCAAATACCTAGCCGCCTCTTTTTGTTCTGCCGGGCGATCCTAACGTTGTTCTCCCTTGTCCTCTGTGTGTAGAGGTGAGTACTCTGGGGAAGATCTCTTCCCAGCTGCTTCTCTGTCTCGGCAAAGCGCTTGGCTGCCGTCATGATGGCATCCCATGTGGATGGCATGCCGTCCTTACCCGTTAATGTGCGGATAAGCTCTGGGTACTCAGCGCCCTGGATGAAAGCGGCGCGAACGAGATCTTCACTTACGTTGCCCAGACTCAGTTTCTTGGAGTTGAAGCGGGTGATGAAGTCCAGTAAAGATTCATCCTCCTCTCTCACGCAGTTGAGGATCGTCCACTGCTCTTCAGTGTACTTCCTCTGTTGGCTAAAGTGCTGGCTGAACTTGTTCTGAAAGTCCGCCCAGTCATATATGTGGTGGATCGGTAAACGATCGAACCATGCCCTGGCCGCTCCGACCAGAGTCATCTGGAACATGTAGCACCACGTGGGTTCCGTCCAGTTGCTGACGGTAGCCCCCGCAATGAACCTGTTCAAATGGTCGTCTGGGTCGGATAGACCATCATAAGTGCCAATGTTGGACATCTGTTTGGCACTTCTCGGGGCGATTGCTTCCGCAATGTCCCTTGCGAATTTTGATTTTCCTGCATTTGTAGCAGTTGGTCTAAAGGTTTTGGAGAAGTCACGCGGGTTTCTCTCCGCGATTGGTTGAAAAGCTTCCCCAAAATTCCTTTTTGGTTGGACGTCCGTTTCCTTACGCTTCCCTTTCGCCTTATGGCGAGGGTTCGCGTCGGTATCGGACTCCAACTCGTCTGAGTACTCGCAGTCACTGCTCATATTGAGGTGTTGGCGAGTACTGCCGAATTTGTCAGCCTGTTGAGCTGAACGCAAGCTTTCATCCAATTCGGCTTGGAATTCTCTTTGTCGTGCTTCGGCCCACGCCTTCATTTGATCTAGTGTTTGGCGAGGGGCCCTTGTTCGTTTTTCCAACTGGGTGTCGGTGAACCCCAGTGGAATATTTACTGCACTTGCTCCGGCCTTGGTGGTCGGAGTAGTGTTCGTAAGGATTGTATAACCGCCGTTGTTCCCCCCAGTTGCTGGGGTTGTTACCGGGGTTTCTTGGTCGGTTACTGGCCTTTCGACCGGAGTAACGTTAACCATTTCTTCAGAAATTGTGAAAAAACTAAAATAGTTCTAGCTTTTATGCACGGATGGCGCCAATGAAGAAACACTAAGTGAACCCTGGACAGATTATAGATAATCTGGACAGATTATAGATAATCTGGGGATTAAGTAATGTTTCCCACGGATGAGGTCTAACTGAGAAGGCTGTTCTTCAGGAGACCTGCAAAACAAACACCGTAAGCTCGTCACTGAGAAGGGGGGGGGTTCCTCCTTGTGACCACCCTCCGGCGTGAGAATCAGACTAGATTGCTCTGAATATAAGTGTATATTAAGAGATTGCTAGATAACTGGGTAGCAGATGATCTTACCATTCCAAGATGTTGGAGTATTTATAGCCGAAGGTAGGTTAGAAGGTATAGCCGGCTGAATAGTATTCCTGTTCTACCAACAGTGGACTATGCACAGGCCATACTGGTTGGTGGATAGGTTACGGCCAACAGTAACTATGTCGGCTGCACTATTCCTCCAACTGTAGATTATGCACGTCCTACCTACTGTGGATTATACGCAGGCCATGCTGGTTGGTGAATAGGTTACGGCCCACAGTAACACTATTTCACCAACTGTAGGCTGCGCATGCCCTGCAGTAAGGGTTGGTGAGTAGGCAGCGGCTAATAGTGACAAACAGTACTAGAGGGTGCTCCTCCTCGTACTGTTGTCGGTGAGCTGTCACCCTGTGATTGGCTCATGGGCTGTTCTGGTCAGATTGTCTGTCCTATCCATACCTTGGTAGGTATAGTACAGATCTTTCAGAATCATACGGACTGGCTCATTTTGGCGGGATTGTTCCCGTCTTGCTCATTCTTTCATGTGACTACTGAAGTATCTATTGTCTTGTGCGTGTAGCCCTGCTGTCTGCGGGTAGCCTTCCCTGATGGCTTGTATCCGCAACTGCGGGAACAGGCGGGGTACTTCACCATTGGGAGGCTTTCCCTGCGTGTACAGCTTGCGTACTGCGCGTAAGGTTCTCTGAGCATGGTGGGTCCTGCGGAAGCAGATGGCCTTTGCGCAGACGTCCCTGTTCAAGGTGAGTCTTGCGGGACCAACTGGGCTCTGCTGGGACCTACCTCTTCACTTAATCCATCACATATATTAAATGTAAAGAACAAATAAATATCCTTGGGTATGAATGTAGTTGCCATTATATAGTTTTTTTTTTTTAATGAATTGACATATGTTTGTCTTTTCAACAGACGACTGAAAAAAGACCTCGAGAGTCTATTCTTCGTACCGAGTTTGCTAACGCAATTAAACGTATTAATGAAGATTTGTCAGAGGAAAACCGTCTTAAATTTCTTCACTGGGATCTGCACAAGCATTCTCGAAGGTTAGTCATTTTTTTTCACAGTTAAATGTGCAGGGTCAGGCTGAGTTGATCTGCAAACAAAATTTATTTGAAATTTTATGTATATATTTAATGTGGTAATTTTCATATAATAACAATACTAATGTAAAACTTTGAATTAAATGAGGCTGCAGCATTAAAAAAATAGATTTTGAGTCACAGTGAAACAGTTAAAACAGATCACCCTTTTAGCTAGATTATTTTATTTTAAGATAAAGCACAGCAACTGTTTTTAGCATGTAATAAGTTGTGGCTTGACATAGATTTCTATCTTTTTTCCAGCAAAGGCACAAATGCGCTGCTATTTTTAAGCAGATTGACTTCATATGCGTTGACGCTGACGGGTTTCTTCTACTGCCAGGTTATGCTATCCGAGAGATGGCCTCACTTTGAGTAAGTAATTTCATTCAAGGTCATAAAAAACTGTTTTCCAACTTTAATGAAAATGGATGGTGACAGGAATAATGCTGCTAGCTCTGGACCTTTGAACATGAATGATGGTGATGAAAATAGCAAGGAAGACTTAAGCGGTGATAAATGTGTGGCGGATAAGCATTGTGCAGCAATGTTTCAGCAAGGAGTATTGAGGACAAATTGCATAGATTGTTTGGATCGTACAAACGTTGCACAATATGCATATTTGTCTGCTTTAGGACATCAGCTGCATGCTTTAGGAGCCATTAGTTCCTCCAAGATTGACCTCGATGATCCTTTGGCCCAAGAATTAATGGGCTTTTATGAGCGAATGGGTGACACGCTTGCTTACCAATATGGCGGTTCTGCTGCACATAACAAGGTGTTTTCTGAGAAAAGGGGTCAGTGGAAAGCTGCAACACAGTCACAGGAGTTTTTCAGAACCCTTCAAAGGTACTACAACAATGCTTACATGGATGCAAAGAAACAAAATGCAATTAACGTGTAAGTTTTCTTACTTCGAACCGTCATTTGTTGTTTTTTTTTTTGAGACTTAATACAGTGAGATGACTTTGTATATGCAGATTTCTGGGCCATTTTCAGCCACAGGACGGTAGACCCGAAGTGTGGGAGTTGGATTCAGATCAGAATTTGAGTTTAAACAGGAACGGGCAGTCAATGGCGGATGACGATAAGAGGTATAATGATTTTTTTATTTTTTGCTATTATAAAATGCAGCATTACTAAATCCGGACAACTGATTTATTGTCAGATTTTATGCTCCGCAACTGTAAAGTGTTTTGAGTTCTTTTTGTAAAATATTTTTGTTGGTTATTATTGCTGAGCTTCATTGCATTTACATCTGGTGTGATATAAGTTTGATGTCATATTGGTTGGTGTAGGTCGTTACACAAGAAATCATTATCGGATGGCAACATCATTCGTGAGAGCAAGTCACATGCTACTACTGCAGCATCATCATCATCTAGCTCCAATGCTGGAAAAAGCTTTGCATGCTCTTCAATGGTGAGTCGATCATCACTCGGAGCTGGAGTTGAAGGAAACAAAATGATTTCCGAGTCTACACCAGATATATCAGTAGTCTGTGAACCATGCTCAAATATCAGTAGTCTGTGAACCATGCTCAAGGTAGTTTTTTAATGTTAAAATAATTTAGGGCTAGCTGTCGTTAAGGTTAGGCCCATTAGCTTAACCCATCAGGATTAGGGTTTTACTTTGTTTATATATTATAGAAAATAATTCTCAATAAACTGTCTCTATTTAGCTTTACAGTTAACACAATAACAATAAAGTGGTTTCTTAGCTCATGCCATACTTTTCCTATAAAAATTTTGTTTTCTAAATTGAGAACAGTGTGACTAATTTTTTTTTCCGGGGAAATGTTTCTTATATGTTGTCCATTAAATGGCATGATGTGACACTTGAAATTATAAAATCGTAGCCAAAACTTGATTTGAGTATTTTTAAGCTGGAGAATAAATTTTAGAGAGAACTTTGGTTTTGGTTCTTGTGGTTTCCTAAAATTATCAATTTTGGTCCAATAGTTTATTTTAGGCTTTTATGGTACAATAGTTTCACTTGACTATCAATTTTGGTCCAACTCATTAACGCCATCCACCAATCGTTAGTTAATACACCTTTAAGGGGCTTTTTTGTATTTTCCCATACTTTCATGACCTTTTGTTTTTTCTACTAAATCTGGTTTCTTATATTGTTTATATATAAATATCTATACACTATTTATGTTAAAATTTTTTTTTTTTGAAACTGGCACTCTTGTGCATAAAAGTTGTAATAGTATCTAGGTTTTAAAAAACAGAATATTTAGTTTTATTTGGAACTTCGATTTTAATTCTACACTTTTACTAACTACAAATGATATAGAAAAAATCAACTTTTCTGCTTTTATTATTCAGCAGTAAAAAGAAAATATATTTATTTTATATTCTTTTTTTTTTTCAATTAGTGAAGGGTTTTTGAAAACCAGTTTATTAATTTTAATTCTTGGTTTGTGTTTTTTTTCTTCTGGACTAAATCTTTTGTACTATATAGGGTTTGAATCTATTATTTCACACCTTAATCACCTTACCACCCCACCAAAGTGGGAATGGTTTCTTGGTTTGTATTTAGTAATGGTTAATTAACTTAATTTTATTTGGTTTTTATAAAGATGATGTATCTTTCATTTACACTTAAGTAAACGACATTGATAATTCCAAGGATTTTTTTAAATGCGCTTACTCTATTTTCCAATCACAGTTAACAAAAACTAAATTTAATTAAGTCAATTATGTACCACTACTAAATACAAACCAAGAATCAAAATTAATAAAATGGTTTTCAAACATCCTCCTTTAATTAAAAAAAACAATATAAAATAAATATATGTGCCTTTTACCATCGAGAAATTAAAGTAGAACAGTTAATTTTTCTAAATCACTTGTAGTTAGTAAATGTCTAGAATTAAAATTGTACTTTAAAATAAAACTAAATTTGTTTATTGAAACCTAGATACTATTACAGCTATAAAAAGTAAAAAATAAAACATTTGAATATAATTAAATAAATGTACACTTGCATAAATGCATTAGTTCAAAGAAAAAAAAGTGCATGGATATTTATAGATAAACGAATATAAGAAACCATAATGCTAAAAAATAATAAAAAGTATAAAAGTTATATTTAATAGAAAAACAAAATTCATAGGATTCAAAGTATGTGAAAAACACAAAAAAGGCCCCTCAAAGTTGTTTTAACTAATGGTTGGCGGATGTCGTTAACAGGTTGGACTAAAATTAATAGTTAAATGAAAGTATTGTACCATAAAAGCCTAAATTAAACTATTGGACAAAAATTGATAGTTTTAAGAAACCACAGGGACCGAAACCAAAGTTCTCTCTAAATTTTATGTGACACCCGGCATGCATAAAGAGTTGAAAGACCATTTTGTATCATTCTTTGTGAGAGAACTAGGGAACTCCATACTACATATGCAGTATATACATATACTGCATATATGTCGTATATACATTCATTATACAGCATGTATTTGTGTGTTATATTATGGTTTTGTGAATCAGGTGGAGGGAGCGTTTTGAGGAGGATGGATCGTTTGATAATAATGATCAAAGTGATTTCCTTGATTACTCCAATTTTGTTGACCTGGATTGGCTTTCTTCATGCGACGAAGAGTCCCTAGGGAGGTAAGCTTCTATAGTAGATTGCTTTACCAATATTTACATAAACATCAATTTAGCTATTAAACCGTGTTTTCTCTGTCTTTTGCAGGTCATTCAAATACTCCTCTGAGAAAGTTACCAACGAAATCGTAGAAGAGACAACTCCATCCACCAGCGAATCCAGTATCAAGGTCCGTTTGCAATAAATGGTTTTGTTTTCTGTTGAATTTCTTCTAACGCACACGCTCTTGCGTTTTGTATTTTAGGGGAGCGGTAGCGGGAGCAAACTTACTGCTGCAACGGATGAAAACGACCTGGAATTTGAGGAATATTCGGATAGTTTTCTGAGCTGGGTTAACCATGGAGAGGCTCTATGTCACTGATGACAACGACCTGGAATTTGAGGAATTAGTTACTTATAAATAGTTAAATCTTCTTGTGTTAACTAGTCAAAGCAGTGATTGGTTTTTGTATACATACTATATATATATATATATATATATTATATGTTAGCTATAGGAGCCCCTATATGTATCTAGCAGTTGATTCTTTATAATCTTATATGTTTTAACAACAAATTGTTTCTTATGCTGAATAAGTTTGTTTGAAATTAACACCATATCGGATTGAAACAACGGCGCACTATCAATTTCAACAAATTACAGAAACTTGGTCTATATTGACAAGATCATACCATAACCTAGAGATGCAAGAGATTGGATATCATGTTCCAACCACCCATCCAAGACTTTTGATCAGATGGGTTTACAAAATTGAGTGCAAACATCTCCTTGGAGCCTGATTCACAAAATCCAACAAGTTTTGCCACTAGCTCAGCACTCTCTTTAACATGTGACATGTTGAGCGGGTCCGTCCACAATCGGTTAACGAGTTGCAGCCGCCTCCTCTGCTTGCCTCCTTCCATCGGGACGTCCCATTTTCTGTACAACATCTCCCTTTCTTCCGCACTTAGTTTCATGCTCACCCTTTTTGCCAGATATTCCCTCTCTTGCTTTAGAGCCTTAATACTGTCACATTCAAAATATAGATTTAATATATCATGACTCATCAAAACATGCAAGCATACAACAGATAACAGGAGAACAAACGAACGAACGAACCACTCACCTTGATGTGACATACCCTGCTGGTTCATCACCCAATAGAGCTGGACTAGCATTTCCAAGATCAGATAGTTGTTGCTCTAACCATGTTAACCTTCTGAGTTCAACTTGTATGTATATATCATCAGCAGGCTCTCCTCTGAATAACATATAAAACTGCGTCCTGTGTATAACAGACACGTGGCACAAATGCCACAACATTATTATTTGTTTCCTATGATCCTCAAACGCTAGATGTCGTGGCATTGGAGATTGTTCTCCCAAATCCTCAGTCTTGTCATCATTGTGTTCCTCCTCTAGCTCCAAGACCTTTTAAGAGTCAATTTGAATCCATTTATACTTCAAGTTGTATTTGTTTTATAACATCCTAAATCTTTTTATTTAAAGAAATGTTATATTTATGTTATAATAACATAGTTTTAACATAGAAAAATTATTTACATGACAAAAAATGCGCAAAAAAAACCATTTCATGCATTGTCCTGTTTACCATGTGGAAGAAGAGTGATAATTCTAACCTGACAGACTAGCAGCTGTTTCTGGTATTGAAGTTTCGCCACACGTTCTTTGAGATCTGTGACATAAGCCTTGATACTTTGGATGTTATCTTCAGCTGCTGTCTTAAACATCATCTGGATCTTTTTGACATTAACGGAACCTTGTGGCTGCTTAGATGCAGATTTAGGAGTGATTTTCTTGTCATCAGCAGGAGTGGCCTGCTTTTGATTAGGTGTAACAACAGAAGAAGTAGCAGGTGAATTATAAGTCTCTGGATCCCTGTTCTCGGTACCCTGAAGATTTGGTAAACATGGAGAGCGTATAAAATTTGGAATATTATTATTGTTGTTTCTCTTCTTATTCTTTAATGGAGTTCTTGAATCCTCTTCACCGCTGCTAACTAGCCTATATAAGGATTTCTGCACATATTCAAGCTTCTCTTCCAGAGATGCTATTTCTTCACATTTCAACCTGCCTATCTCTTCCTTAAGACTGCCACCGCCGCCTTCTTTATCACTAATATCATCCTTGAGACTTGCAGTCATACTCTTAATATCAGACACCAGTTTAACTATACTTTGATCATTCTCCACTCTGTGAGACGAAAGTAACTCAAGTGTACGGTTTGCTTCTTCACCAAACCGCTTCTGCATCATCCCAATCTTTCTTATTTCATGCACCAGCATGCACTGCTCTATTGACTGCCTCCCTCTTCTCTGTGTCTTTCTTTCTACATTCTCATTACCAAAAGATAACCGTTTGGCTGGTTGACGAGAGGAGGGTTCCTGGTACAAAATACTTAAGTGAGTATGTATATGTATTAATTGGTAGATAGAGGAGCATTAATTGGTAGATAGCCAACCTGTAGTTTGCTCACTTCAAGTTGTGATAGTGCAAGGTCTCTCTCCCGCTTTACCTCGTCCATTTCTCTCTCCATCTGCATTAGGATTCAAGATTTGTCCATTAACACCATATTATAACTCTAATTAGTTCACTTTCAATTATCTTTTTCGAATTATCATGCTTGCTTTCAGTGATAGATGAGGCTACTAGACAAGAGGCTAATGTGAGAGATCAACATATCTAATCCCAACAACTGGCTTTCCCAAGAGTGAATGCAAACTGTGTTAAGAATTAAAGCAAAGTGCAAAATAGGATCAGACCTGCTGAATTTTCTGCTCCTTCTCCAACAGCAAAGACTTTAAACGATCGCAGGAAGAAGGCTCCGGACTCAACATCTTTGCTTTAAGTCTGTTAACTTCCTTTTGTAAATTTCTTGTCAACTGCTTCTCATCAACAACCTAATGGTAAAAAAAATATGCATTATTTCATATTGGAGCCAGACAACTGGCGAAGAAAACATGATTTATGTACCACATATATCAAATTATATGTAGTACATAACTACTATGAGATGAACAACAGTTGTATAATGCAGATATGAGAAAAAGAACAATATCATACCATATTAATTTTAGCAGTGTTTGTGACTTCCTTCGCGCTAGTTGCGAAAGCCAAGGTGTTTCGTGATTGGTCCACATGGCTCAAAGCAGGACTCATGGTGCATATTATTGCAGTCCGTGCATTCCCTCCTAATGAGGACTGCAATATGCGTGTCAGTTTAGAGTCCCTGTAAGGTATGTGACCAGTTTTCTTCCCGCTACTGCATAATAAGATAAGTTATTTATAACATTATGTTTAAAATGTGTATTTCACCGAGTAACATTTCACAATTTTTTAATTCATTTCATCCATTACCTCAACTTCCTAATGACATTGGTCAATGTGAGTAGGCTTTTGTTTATGTGGCTGCCTTCCTTCAGTCGGGCGCCAGCCACATTTGTTTGAGATGCACGTTCACTGCCAGCAAGATCCACAAGACTCTGCAGGAATAGAACGAGGTTGAAAACAACTTTTGGATTTTGATAATAATAAATAACAAAGAGAAATTTAAATAGCATACCAAACTTGCCAATAGAGATTTTACACGTCCTGATTCATCTTGAAGACTGCTCTCAATAGTCTGAAAAGTAAAGGTCTTAGTTAAACGACGAAATAAAGAAGTCAAGTGTAATAATGAGACTCAACTTGCACAAGTATTACATCCCCATCCATATCAAGTAAGCATACATCATACACTGAAAGTTCCATTTCCCTCACATTGACTATTGTAACACAAGACTTTAAGACTCTTCTATAAAATAACAGATGCATGGGGAGATTAAACTTTGCTAGCAAAAAGCAAGAAAGGAGGAAATTTTGAACCAATTTATTACATATTTACAGATATGCTCACATCAGATAAGAAATCCAAATAAAATTGAAGTTTGATCAGCATTAACAAACATTGGTTTAACATCATTTGGTAACGCATTCGGGAATCACAACAAAATGTCAGGGTACCCTACACAAAAGAGTAAGCAAAAGCTGGTAATATTAGGATTACCAGTCTGATTATCTGATGTGATCTTGAGCTTCGATCATTTAAAGAGGTTTCACCGACTTGCCTTTGATCTGCAAGCAAGCAGAAGCGCATTAAGCTAAGAATATACACATGTACAAAGATGTACTGATGAAGCTGTCAATTACCTTCACAAGTAGCAATCAAGCACCTAAGATGCATACTATCTTTGATGACCTCCTCACTCAGCTTCTCCACAATTGTACCTTTCTGAATTCAAGAAACAAAACAGTGCAAATTTAAATTACAGAAACACAAACATATCGACGAATAATAATAATAATAATAATGATGATGATGATGATGATGATGATGATGATGATGATGATGATGATGATGATAATAATACCTCAGGATCATCCAAGAGACGAAGGGCACCAGAATCACGGTTCAAGAGGTCTACCACAGTCTCATTATAGATTTCAATAGCAGAAAACTTCAAAACAAACCTACTTCCAGTTGCCTACAAATATTAATCATCAATTGTTAATATCCGATCCAAATTCGCTACAATTTCATTAATAATGAATATGAATATAGGTTACATTGTTAATATGTGCATATATGTCATTGATGCAATTCTCTGCTATTCCTTTTATCGTGTACGTCTTGCCACTGCTCGTCTGACCATACGCAAATATTGTAGCTACAGTAATTTACAACAGACAAGTCATAATTAGAAACTAAATTCTATAATTACGAAAACAAAGAGGCTAGTAACTAGGGGTGTGCAACAACCAAATAAACCGATCCGAAACCGAAAAACAGAACCAAAACAAAAACCAACTGTTTGGTTTTACGTTTCTGTAACAAAAACCGAACCGAATCTCTAGATTTATATTTATTTTAGTTTTTATTTGAAGCAATTTAGAAGAATTTAATAAATATGTAGCTCAAATACTTTTAGCCAAATGTATAATAGTTAACGGTTAACAAAATTATTTCTACCTAAATTCATTATTTTAGACAAACTTTCTTTACCCCCTAAATTTTTCAAGTCTCAAATGCCAAAAACCCAAACAAAAACGAAAACCAAAACTGAACGGTTTTAAAATTCTAAAAACCGAAGTTTTGGTTTTTGCCAAAATAGTTACATTCTTATTTTCGACAAACTTTCTTTTCAGCCTAAATTTTCAAGGCTCAAATTGCAAAAACCGAAACCGAACCAGAACAAAAACGAAAACCGAAACCGAACAGTTTTAAAATTCTAAAAACCGAAAACGAACCGCACCACGCACACCCCTACTACTAGTAACATATATCTATCTAACTATCCATAATTGTATACCGTTGATTCCTTTGATAGCAGAGAGGGCAACATCTCTAGCACCTTGTTCATATACACTGCGGTTAGGGCACGAAGGATCAAACACTCTATCTGTAACAAATTAGGTCAAAATCATCAGTAACATTATGTATATGTAAATGTGTAAATTTCTATTAAGAATCAGTAGTGATTAAATCGAAACAGAAGGCAAATGATTAGGTCAAAATCAGTAAGATAATGTAGATGCACAAATTATTACTAAGTCAAAATCAGTAACATAATGTAAATGTAAATGTAATGTAGGAATAATAATAATAATAATACCGAAAGTGTAGGTAGAGTTATGGCGATCGTGATTGAGATTGGTGGAGGCGACGGTGTTGTGATCGGTGCAGTCCCAAGCGAAGAGGTCGTAGTTGGCGAGTTCTCTAGGCGTCAACGGACGGACTCTGACGGTGACGAGAATCTTCTCCTCGAGGCGAGTGGTGGTGGTTCGTGGAGTAGAAGAAGAAGAAGGTGTGGTGGTGGTTCGGATCTTGGATGCAGGTGTCACCGGTGCACTTATCGCCATTGGAATTGAAATCAGTTGTTGTTGTTGTTGAATCCAGATTATTAGTTGTTGGAATTCAGATTAGTATTATTATTATTATGAAATGAAGAAGAAGAAGAAGAAGAAGAAGAAATAAGAATTGTACCGGCTTCATAACTTGAGTTCCGTTGTTTTCAAATTTGGTGGGACCATTTTTATTTTATTTGCCATAGTAACGCTCCTTGCAATTACCCACCCGTGATGAATATTATTAGGGTCGGTTATCCACACACTCTTTGACTTGTTCACACACTCTTTCAAGTGGGGTTCCATACGTTCGTATAGCCCCTATACGATCGTATGTGGGGTGTGTGAGTTTTGACAGGATGTACGAATAACATATCCCTATTATTATTATTATTAGGTGTAAGCGAGCCGACCTACTCGAGATCGACTCATGAAAAAGCTCAATCAAGCCGAGCTAAATCGAGCCCGACTCTGAGCTCGAGCCAAAAAGTAAGTTCGTTTAATAAACGAGCCCGAGCCCGAGCTTCACTTATTGAGCTCGAGCCGGTTCACGAGCCTGACATTTATATAATCTTTTACTAATGCATTTAACAGTTATTAATTAATATACACATAATTTTACAAAAACTAACTAAAACTAACTATATAATATATATTATTTTATGCATTATATTAAAATTGAAAAAAATATATACAAATAATAATAAATATATAAAAAATAATTAATATATAGTAAACGAGCCGAGCCCGAGCTTTGAAAGAAGCTCACGAACCAAACCCGAGCTTTGAAAATAAAGCTCGAAACGACTCGGCTCCGCTCGTTTGCACCCCTAAGTATTATTATAAACTAGAGGTGGGGACATAGACCGATTAACCGAACTGACCTTAAAATCAAACCAGTTTGAAACCGATTATGTATAAACTGGTTTATAATTCTTTTCAGCAAAATCGATTAACCAAACTGAAACCCGAAATGAAACCGATCTTCACATGGTCAATAAATTGGTTTCAATCCGAACTGAAACTG
Organism: Bidens hawaiensis; assembly: GCF_021521415.1. Classification (NCBI taxonomy): domain Eukaryota; kingdom Viridiplantae; phylum Streptophyta; class Magnoliopsida; order Asterales; family Asteraceae; genus Bidens; species Bidens hawaiensis. The sequence continues at coordinate 1,148,836 of NW_027491434.1, forward strand.
ATTAGAAACCGTTTTTGACTTTTGATGACCAAGCCGAACATAGTTTTAAACTAGTTTGTGTGTCTCTATTATAAACTAATAGTTTTCAACGCTTCACTTTTCTCTTTAAATAATAAATAGAGTCCAACAAACTTATATTGTATACAAAAATCAATAACGGGTAAAATATGAATCGGGTCAAAATAAATCTTGTATTCTACATCTTATCTTTTGCAAACACGCAATAACACAAACAATCAAAATCAAGTAAACAATCAATTTATCAACACCTAAAGTAACCATAAAAACAGCAAACGCAATATAAGAGTACTCTCTTTTGACTCGTTTTAAATTTGTTAATCAAATTATGTATCAAAAGAATAAATGAGTTGATTTGCAGAAAAAGTAAATTCATTTAAATGATTAAATCACCTCAAATTTGTCAAATTGTCAATTCGGTCTGCTTTATAAAACTTGTTAACTTAAAATGGGTTCAAATGGTTTAACACCATCTATGACTATTATTTGTCTTCACTATCTACTCGTTGTTGTCACCTCCACCGTCACCGCCACCACTCCACCATTCTTTGCTAGTTTCCCATCATCCATCACATAACATTCTTTTGTTTCAGTCCGTATGTATGCACTATACGTGTAAAAGTTGGTATATGTATATGTATGAACATCTGCATAGTGGGGTTAAGGCATTAGCCAGATAACATGGACCATTGATGCATCTACAGCTTGGCTAGAGATCATTGTAACGATTTATGACAGCTCTTCGCCAACAGGCCTAAGACTTTAACCGGTGAGATTATTGCATATTAGTAACTTAAACCCATTAGTTATGGAGATCTAAACACCCAAAACATAAGCTATAAGTTAAGTTACGATGAATCATTTTGAAGCTAAAGCCAAGAACGCATGTGAAATGTTTGTTGTTTGTTAAAAGCTGAAGTGTTTTAAACAACTAAAATAGTAATACTTGTAACAAACTCATTTTGATTTGAACCCGTCTTAGTCAACCGAAAAACAAAGAATAACAGTAACATAGGCAAATTATCAAATGGGAAATACAGTCAGTCATCCTTGATTCTCCTTAGCAGCCCATCTGCGTTTAAGGGTGAATCCAACAACAACACCGGCCACAAAGCAAGTCAACACCGACACAGCTCGCCTACAACAAACAAACAAACAAACACAAATATAAGATAGTAGAATTGATGATGATTTGAATTGAAATAAGGATCACCGGGTTGACTTACCTGGGCGGTCTAGGAGGTCCGAAGATGATGCCTTGTTCCATTGACACACACACATTTCGTTATGGGCTTTTTTCAATATAATATCCCAACTGGAAATATCTGGTCAAACCTACAAAAATCCCGACTTTGACACGGTTTTGACTTTTGTTGACCATGACCGCTTGAAAATACCCGGTTTGGTTTGAAACCCGTTTGGGTTGGTCAACAAAAACCAAAATCGGTTTCGGTTCAGGTTGAAACCGGTTTCTTGATGAGGTGACGATCAGTTTCAGTTAGAGGTGGACAACAAAACCGGTTCCTGGAACCGGTTCGGTGGAACCGAACCGGAACCGAACCGGTTCCTACCCGTTTTTCGTAGGAACCGGTTCGGTTCCGTTTCAACCCGACGATCCGGAACCGGTTTGACATGTTTGGAGGTGGACCGGGTAGGAACCGGAACCGAACCGGAACCGGTTCTGGAACCGGTTCGACCGGAACCGGTTCGGAACCGGTTATAGCCGTTGGAGTGGTTCTAGCCGTTGGGAAACGGTTTTATGGCCGTTTTTTGACCGTTGGGGTCAAAAATGGCCGTTTTTTGGCTCCCCAAACACCCCACTACTAGTATAAATAGGTATTTGGTGTAATGGGTTCATCACAACACTCAAAACGCAAACCCGAACGCAAAAAAATACAAAAAAACGCTATTACAACGTTCTGAGTTCTCTAATCTCTTGTTTTCTCTTCTTCTATATTCATATTTGTTGTTATGGCTGCCTCACAATCATCGGTTGGTCAAGGTTCCACCGCCGGACCAAGTTTCGTTCGTATTGTACCTCATAATCGTAATCAAGAAGGCTTTTATAGAAATAATATGTCACAACTTTATATTTATAAGTTTAATGTTTTGTTAGTTTGTTTTTGAATATTTTAAAACATGTAACCTTTTTTTTTTGAACTTCTTAAAGTAAATAAAATGAATTTTATGTTAATTTTTTTTTTTATTTAACATGTTATACAAATACGAGCAGCGGAAACGAAAAACGAAAAAAAAAATATTTTTTACACTGTAACCGGTTGGAACCGGTTACAGTGTAAGAACCGGTTTAGGAACCGGTCAGAACCGGTTCTACCGGTTCCGGGTCCGAGGGTTGGGGAACCGGTTCGGTTCCCTAACCGGTTCGAACATGGAACCGGTTTAAACAGTGATGTTGACTAATGGAACCGGTTCTGAACCGGTTCCGGTTCCTTTGACCAACCCGATTTGATCACCTATAGTTTCAGTTATGCTTTTGATCTGTTTCGGTTCGGTTAACCGGTTTGGTGGAGAAAATTATAACCTGGTTCCAAACCTACAGTTTCAGTTGATTCCAAACCGATTTGTACATATTCGGTTTCAAACCAGTTCGATTAACAGGTTTATTTGTCCACCTCTGCTTTGCACTTCTAAATTTTTACTATCAGACGAATCAGACTTGGTTTGATGGTTATGGTAAACAAATGAAAATAAAAGATAAATTTGTAGCACAAAACCAACACAATTATTGTTTTTTCCCAACTCATTAATCTTTAGATAAATTAACTAAATTGAGTTGTGTGTGCTTGATAAAAATATTTAGTGTAGAAATTCGTTTGTCAGCTCTCTCATATTAATATTAATAATAAGATATGGTCTTGAGGCTTTGACTTTGTCTAGGCCGGGTTGATCATAGAAGGTCTACAGAACGATGCAAATATTATATATAATAATTATAACTAGTAATTAATAACTATTTGATTTGAGGGCATATATGAGATTGGTTACATATGGACACATGATCTGTCAGTATACCATTTCACATCAACCCTCTTAACAACCACATTATCGACTAATTAACTAATCTGAACTTGTTTACTAGAAATTCAATTATGAAATTTAAAACGAATTATATGGAGTCTATTATTAACTTGTATAGCTTATGTGTTATTGACTTGTACACTGCATTTTATTTTTATTTTTAAAACATTTTAAAGTAGTAAATTGAGTACATGAAGAATGTCATTTTTTATTTTTTACTTTAAAACCATTCATTTGTATAATTACAATGTCTTTATATCTTTTATCCAATACTTTAATTTATATAAGTTGCATAACTTTTTTTATAGATAGTTTGATTTTGTATAAAACACTTTGATTATAAGAAAATGTAAACAGTATTAACGATGGTGTGGAAAACATACATATCTTTAAGGACCTTCGAGGGTTATAGAGAAAATAGATTTTTATAAAGTTATCGAAAATTTGATTGTCGTTAGACGAGTCGTGCTATACATAATAAGGTTAGTAAGATAATACATATTTTTAAATGATGAGTTTATAAATTTAAAGGGTTTGGAATTTGGATTAGTGATGGTTTAATATTATATAAACGGAAGGTAAGCTAGGGAGTCAACATGAGATACTGTAAATGGATGTGGATGGATGGCGTTGAAATATTTATAACTATAAAACTGTTTATATATCATCAATCAGTTAAATATCACTAGCTACACTTTGTAAATAACCGTCTCTCATGGACTCATAAGTCATATTGAGTTCTTTAGTTGTTGGATGGCTTTTTCTAGAGAGAGAACAGTCAAATAAAGCTAAGATTTTTATAATTTTACTCCAATTCTATAGCGCCATCAATATAAAATATAGGATTTGGATCAAATACAAATAAAATTAACGTGCTAATTGTGAGAATCAAATAAAATAATTATATATACAAATAGAGTAATTATGTAATTATAACATATAGTAATTATGTAATTACTCTTCTTGTATATATGATTACTTTACTTAATTTTCACAATTAACACGTTAATTTTATTTTTGCGTTAACTTCCTCCTATATATATTTATTAAAAAACAAGTACAAAATATAATAATAAAGCATAACTATATGTATTGAATGGCACTAAACTACAACACAATATCCTAGCAATAATACAATTACACACCATTTTCAACATCACGTTTGTTAGAAATCTATAGGACAAGACAGTTGGAACAAACACCTCTCCAGGAGGAACAAGAAAGCCGTAGTGGTGCCCATAAGGATCGATGGTCAAAGGTTCGTGCCCGATGATGCTGGCCATTGTCTTAAAATTCAAGATGACAAGTCAATTATAAAGTTTGTATTCAAACTCGTGGTGTAACGCGTAACCCTTTTTCAATCACGAAATAAATAAAAAAACGAACTTTTTTTAATTATGAAAAGAAATAGATGAAATGAACTAACATAAATATGAGCATGCTAAAAAGTAGTTCTTTTGAAATCTACCAGCGGATCTAGCGTAGGTTGAGGGGGAGCCATCTTGCCCCTCAACTTTCTTACGAAGTACATCTTTAACGCAAATTCTTCTTCTTTGTAATATGCATCGCTATCCCTCAACTTTTTTTCTAAACCCGTCACTGCTTCCATTTATCAAGTTTCGCAGAGAGTTTCCACCAATTTTCAGTTATCACTCCTTTTGATTTTTTTAGAAGTTTTAAGTTGGAAACTCTAGAAATATAATTTACAACATTTGGTGACACCTTAAAGTTTCTTGAGTCTTTTAACCACAATTAATAGAGCTACAACCCAAAGATGTCCATCAAATTTATGCTTATATATATATAAAGTATAAACCATGCATAGTGGCATCCCCAATATATCATGATCAACCACTAATTTATTTAGGTGGTTGGTTTATTTAGTTTTACATATATAATGGTAATTAATAACAAATTACACATTAATTATACGTAGAACAGCACATATATATTTAAGATATGAATCTTAATTAATAATAATTAGTTAATGCATTTGTCTTCATAGTCTCTACTGTTGTAAGGGCTAAATGCTTCAGCCAGCCAACTCTTCTTCCTCCAACTAGTCCACCCCATCTCTTCACATATTTCATCACTATGATTAATACTGAATGTTGAAATGCAACTCCTCTTGTAAAACCGCGTCGCCTTCTTCATTATTTCTGTTTCTGCGGTTATATGCTCCACCATTTTCTCCATGCTTGGAAGCTTAAACTTACCGCCTATCAACCTCGCTAACCATTTGCATCGTATCTCTGAGGTATGCAAGTTTGAAACACTCTCCACGTAACCCATGAACGCCATGTTCGGTATGTATGGATTAATCGTACCCCTAATCATCATCAAAATTGTATATAATTATTAAAAGTTGATCAATCGTATATATACTATATAAGTATATAACAGGGGACCAGGGAGCCATGTCTTTTTATATGTAAAAAGTTAATAAAACATTTATGTTTACATACTTTTTTTTTTACTTTTGCATATAAATACATGTAGAAGACGTTTTAATAAATATTACTAACCCATGCAATGCATGCGATTACGTGATACCTGTATAAAGGCATCATGCCAGAGGGAAATTCCAAGAAATTAGAAAAGGGTCGGGGCAGGACGGATCTAAGCTTCTTCTTGCCGTCGTAACCAGTGGCAAGAATCACAAGGTCGGCTTCTAACTTCGTCTTGTCGTCAAACTCTAGTCCGCCTTCATAAAACCACCAGTCACCTGATGTCCTTTTGAAGTTGATTTTGCCCTTACCTACCTCTGGGAAGAAGCTTTCAGGCAAGATGGCCATCTGACATGATGCATAGTCTTCCTCAAAAGGGTGGTCAGGTTTAAGTCCATACTTCGCCAATGGTAGCTTCCATAGTATATAAGACTCAATGATCTTTGAAGTTGCTTTTCTCTATACATATTAACAAATCAATTATAATGTATTAGTACAATATATATTAATTAGAAAGGCGGTGACAAAATGAAAATAATAAAAAGTTATACCGCGGGCGATAAAAGTTGACACAGGAGGGTCCGGAGAGCGCCTTGATTTGGTCTTTGGTGTAGGAACTGTGAAAACCTGGTTGAATAGAACAAGTAAAATGGCAAGCCCCATATTGAGTAGTGTGGAACTATCCAGTGTGAGGTCCTAACAACCATGGTGCATGATTTCCCTTCATCACCTAATTAATTAAATATTAATTAAATGTGTTAAGTACCAAAATAGAAACAAATGATTGAAAGGTGGTCAAATGGCTTAATTAAGAAAATTTAAGGATATTATATATACTGCATGCAACTAGTCAACTAGTCAATAACATATTGTGGAAGTTTGAATTTTATTAGCCTCACCTTTTCATATATATAGATTCTCACTTAATACCAAAAGGTCACATTAATCAATTTAGACTATAGACAATCATGTTTGACAATAAGGCCACGTACACAGATAGTCTAAGATATGTCTTTTTTTTTTCTCTCAAAATGGGATACATGTGTTAATAGCTTATGGGAGCGAGAAAAATATATTTTGGATTTTAGGTGATCAGTCATTAAAAATGACAGAATCTAATATTTGTAGTTCATGTCAACACTTGTCTGGTGACTTAGACGATTCTCCTAGAAGTCATAATTTTTTTCCTCTCTCCCGCAAATTATTAGACATATCTTTTAATCTAACTTTAAAAATAAAATCTAGACATAGGTTGTAGCCACACGATAATGGAGTATAATTAAGAGCATAGGCGGAACTTTAAAGGGGCGAGAAGAGTTTTCGTCCCTCTTATCTTTTGACTTAGAACTTCTAAATATATAGCCAATATATTTTCGATAAATATAGCTTTTATACTTCAAATAATATTTTTAGTCTCAGAAGTGGTAATATGTGATTTTGATAACCCAAAACAAACCAACTAAAATAGCTGGTTATTTTCTTTAGGCTTTATAATCTTTATTTTGTGAAAAATATTGGTTTTTTTATGTGTAAGAAATTAATATTAATTTCTAATATTTTCGGCCCCTCTTGTTTCAAAGTTCAAGTTCTGTCATTGATTAAGAGTAGGTTTATAGAGGTTAAAAATAGTTGTATAGATGGATTATTTTCCCACTTACTGAATTCACAATATAGCTAGCTAATTCATCCATCAATCATATAGATCATTTGTTTGTTTTGTATAATTTGCACACAGTTAACATGCATGCATGATTATAAACAATATATATATATATATGTATGTATGTATATACCTTGGTTGGCTTGAGCACATTCAACAGCAAGATCAATAGCTGATTTCTTGTAACCCACCACCACCACCTTCTTTCCTTTAAGAAGCTGTGAAGATTCATCTGAGTTGTGTTTGCTGTATTCTTGAGAATGCATCACCTTCCCTTCAAACACTTCTGGTCCTTTGTTCTTCCCGAACTTCGGTATGACCGGCACGTCTCCATATTTCCCCATACACATCACAATAAACTCAAAACCATACCACTGCATGCATACATGTACATATTATATATATAATTGATTAACTATGGCTTTCAAAGATACATATGATAGATAATATTGATGATCAAGTTAAACCTGAATATCTCCAGAACCATTCGTCTGGACCGCAACCTCCCAAACTGGTTTTTCAGGTTGATCGTTGGCTAACCTGATTTCGATTACCCTAGAGTTAAATTTGATGAACTTGAACAAGTCAAAATGGGTAGCATAAGAGTTGAGATACTCGAGTATCTCGGTATGAGACGGGAAACTTGAGTTATCCCTAAGAGGCCAAGGGAAATCAGAGAACTCGTAGTCACAACGAGGCGTCTGAAGCTTGGTGGTGCGGAAGGAACAGTGCTTCCAAACACCACCAATGGAGTCAGTGGCCTCCAGTACAACAGGGTGGTACTGGGCTAGCTCTTTCGCAGCAGCTAGCCCACTTATACCACCCCCGATAATGCCTATCTTGGAGAAGATGACAGCCATTAGTTAGTTACTTTAAGATATATATGTTTTACCAACTTGTTAGTGAATGAAGGTGATAAGGTATGTATGTATATGTATTTATGTGTGTGTTTTGAAATTGTGGTGCACTTAAAGGTGGAGGGCGTTGTGGTATTTATAGGAAGTTTTAAAGGCATGTTCATTGACTTTTAACAAATCTTTGAATTGAACAGGTGTGTTCATACTTGAGTTAACTCAAATTGATGCATTTTCTAACATAGACACATGCATGCTTCTTGAATTCAAAAGCTATGTTTTTACCAGGAAAAATAATAATGTGTTATATTGTTGATTCGTTAAGATTCTCATTAATAAAATAATTAAGGTTGTAACCTTTCTAATTAATTCATTGTTAGTTTCATGGCATCTTCAAGTCCGTTTCATGTTAGTATATATAATTATAATCCAGAATTGAACAAGTAAACAAAACATGTGTGTATCCTTAATTATCACACAACACATGATATTAATTATTGTTTGGGAAATATATATGTTTCAGAAAAGCCAATGTAGCATGTTTATCAATAAAACTAACATTGCTTTTCCTTGATGACAAAACACACATATTAATAGTTTTAAACATATCAATAAAACTGATTTTATTTCCTTTTCTTGATGACATCACATGTGAGTATCCTTGATGACAATACACATATTAATAGTTGGGAAATACGTTTTAGAAAAATTAATTACCGAATAGAACATGTATGTGTATCTATAAAACTGAGTTTATTTTTGCTTGATGACAAAACATGTATGTATCCATGATGACACAATGTGTTGGCAATTTCCGACAATGGCAATTGGAGTGCAAAGGCGAGTTAATTTAGCGTGTGAAGCACAAGTTGAAAGAATATAAAGATGCTAATACTTACTAATAAAAGTCGGTTTAGGATGTTAGGTTCATGTAAGTATTTTAATTAGTTAACGTATTATTTAGGAATCATACTTAGATACAAATGCGTCTAGGTTCGGTATATATAAACTGTATAGGGTTTCATTATATTGGAATTAAGGTTTGAGTTAGTCTCCTAATACAATAAACATTTGGATATTTGCCAACAATTCGTGTTACCACTTCAGTTCTTGAATTGGTATCAGGGCCAAGAGTGATCCAGGTTGGGCTTCTATAAAAGCTGGAGATATAGAAAAGTTTAGGAAAGCTCGAGGAAACCAATAATCAATCAAGATTCAACAATTAATAATAGTGTACGACTCTTCATTCCTTCCAAGACTATAACTCATATCACCTAGCTATCGTAATTGTTATCTTGTTTTATTTTTAATTTCTTTCTTTGCATGGAATTCTTCTCATCAATGACATTGATATATGTATTGTTCCAAATTTACTTATATATATACTTCTTCGCTTAGTTTTCTTTTATTTTTTTTTTGTTTATAAAAAACGAACGAGATAAGTCATTACATCTCAAAGAGCTAATTACTTCTTCGTAAGAGTAAGGTTAACATTGTCAATATTATTGACGTTACGGGTCTGAGTAGTTAAATTGTCTGTATAGATTATTATCGACCAATGAGTTAATATATAATCTTAGGATAACCTCATCAATATTTAAAGCTAGAAATGAGAAGAAAAAGAAAAGATGGTTTGGAATATTATAAGAAATGGAGAGCTAGATTATAATTATAATTAATTAATATTGTGGCATTAAGTTTCTTGGTTAGACTTACAACACGATATAAAATATAAGAGAACCAAGTTAGTTAGTAATTAGTTAATTAAACAAGTAAACTCAACCGCTGACTGCATGACATTGATTCTTTATATTTAATCAGCTTGCTAATTAAAAACTAAGTAACTACTTAGAAGTATCAAGGAAAGTCTTGATCATTCACACTTCCTAGCAACTACCTCCATTTTAATTTCCACATCTTCACCTTTATTTCTATTCTATTCTATTCATGAAGGTCAAACTTATTAAAACTATATTGGAAATATGCGTGCATTCGATCAACGTCTACTTCTAGAAACGTTCGACTGCGCTAGATCCATTGCACCTCTTCCATTCCTTTATTGATTGATTGATTGATTGATTGATGTGTGCATATACATATATGTTTCTCTTCTAATTTGTAGTTATATGCATGATACCTACAGATCAATTAGTTGCAGCCAACCTAGAGGCAAATGAATGACTAACTAGTCACTAGTTTCAATTCTGTAGCATAACGAGATTAGTCAAGAATATGTATAGATATAGATATAGATATATAATAATCTTGTAATTCGCTAAGGATTTAATTAACCAAATATCACAAAGTTTATCTTGATATTTGTATTATAATCAATTAACCACACTTCCAAGTTAATGTAGGGCATGTTAAGAGGTAAGCCAGACCATGACACTTGATAATATGAATGAAAAATTAGTTAGTTATGTTAAATCATAAATAAAAGATAATTATTTTATTAATTAATCATAATCATAATCATAAACCTACAAGAGGACTAAACTTAGTGTCTTAAAATAATCCAACAATTAACAATTGTGAAACCGTGAATTGTAATGCAACCGATAAAATGAGCAAGTGCAAAATTTTTAACTTCTTCTTCATCCAGTTACTGGGTCGATTCATCATGGCGCGTCGGTAGATCATGTTCAAGTTTCCGACTCTCTCATGGATCTACATCCATTTCACCGATATTTGGTCAATGGAAATTTGCCATAAATGTTTTGATTGTGACTCGTTTTTGGATCATTGATGGTATCGACCCACACCATCGACAACGCTACTTCCTCCTCGGTCGTCCATAGTTCGCATGAACCGTTGCGCAAGTCCGCTCTTGTTCATGGGATTGTTTGGATTCATGGTTAGAAGTGCGTTTTTTAAATTAAAGAGAAAGATTGTAGGAAATGGTGTGAATTGTTTTTAATTAGTATTTATACTACAATTCTAGAAAAAAATGTTCTATCTTTTATTTTAATTTAAATACAGCAATCGTTATATACCCACCCGTTGGCAAACTGTCAATTTCTTCTTCCCATTTCCGAGCTCTAGTACTCACCACCTCAACTCGCTCCTCCTACTCGCATGACCCAGGGCGGTGTGCTAGAGCATACTCGCCTACTTGGAAGGGGTCCAAGTAGAACGCCTCACCCATCTTTAGATCTAAGTTTTAAATGTTGCAAATTCGAGTGGCGTTTTTTTATTTTTTATTATTTTTTTTAACAAGTATGTGTTCTAACACTAACTATTTTGACAAACTACATTGACTAATTATGTTTAATTTACTCAAATGGTAAGAAACACATACAACTAATACGAGATTAGTTAAAGTAGGCGTCGGTCAAACCTAACATCCACCTCACTTTATGTTTGTCGGTCAAACCTAAAGTAGCTTTGCAGCCAAAGTATTTTAGCTTTTTCCAAAAAGGTGTTTTGTGTCCTTTGACAAACAAGCTCCTACGTTGTCTGGTCTCACAAACATGGATGACCAAAAAATTTAATAGAAAAAAACAACCAATTTATGTTTTATGTTTGAATTGTTTTATAAACAGACTGTATTAAAGTAAATAATACTTCTTTATTTTTTTATATATTGTTTTTTTTCTTTCTTATACTCGCATTCACCCACAAACATGTATTAGGCGCATGAATGATTTAGGCGCTTTCTTATCATTCTTTAAACTATTTTCTAAATTTTGACGGAGATTACAATGTGAGTGCTCTTATGAGCTTCTATTCTACAATGCGGCCATGCTTTCACATATTATGCCTAAATTGCATTCATACATCACATATCATTCTCATTGAACACAAGTCATAATCATGGGCCATTAGATCATAAATTCAAGTATACTTTTCATGGATGCAAGGGGTTTTAAGTTCTTTCAAATGCGTAAACAACAGCCGTTTGACATCTATACGGCCCATTTAACAAGCACACAATCCATTCAGCATATTATGAGTGTTTTGGACACACAATCATCTTAACGTTTTCAAGTTTCAACTATACTCGAGCATAATTTCATAGGATGACCCTAAACAATAAATGTAGTTATAGAAAGCAAATGATTACCAAGACCAGGGCTCAAAATTACCACTTTCATTCAAAAATTACCACTCACTCAAAATGATTACCACTCACTCAAAATGATTACCACTCACTCAAAATTACCACTCACTCAAAATGATTACCACTCACTCAAAATTACCATTTCATAACCTCCTGTCACCCTCGTATCATACCGAAAGGCCAGGGCTCCTCCTGGACACTAATTATAGCTTCTTCCTGCTTAAAGCCAGCCAGCCAGCCAGCCAACAACGCTAGATTGTAGTGGTCAGTCTTTACAATCACATGTTTTCGGTTGTTGCTCCTCAATCAATGACTGGACTCGCTGCACATGCTTTCAAACCTCAGTATGTAACACAAGACAAAAATGACTTACAATCACATAAACTCGCACTTGCTAACCTTAAGAGAATTCCCAACTTCCTCTAGCTTTTGTAGTATTGCTAGCTCACCAACATTAGACGTCTGCCAGTTACCAACAATCACGCACACAGTCACTAGTAAATGGTTCGTAAATAGTTCATGAACAGAAGGTTAAATTAGACTGACCGGCGACTGCAAACTTCTAGAAGAGCCAACATCTCCCAAGGCTTGACTTCTCATGTTTGAAAGGCGCCTCAAAACAACCTGAAGCACAAATTGCATATTTATACTCTCAACCCTAAATAATAATAGGGCTGCGAATGAGCCGAGCCGCTCGCGAGCTACTCGAGCTCAGATCGATAAAAAGCTCTATGCGAGCCAAGCTTTTTCGAGCTCGAATCGAGCCTGAGTCCAAGCTCGAGTCTTGTATGGGAAACTTGTTTTTTTCAAGCTAGAACCGAACCCGAGCATCAAATAATGCTCGTTTGGTTATTGAGCCTTGTATGGGAAGCTCGCTTAGGCTCGTCGGGCCCTAACAAGTCTTGTATATTTTTAAGTTTTACCTCTTTTGGACTTCTATATATTAATTTTACACTGCATTATCGAGCCCGAGCCGAGCTTTGGCTCGTTTAAGGTACTACACAAGCTCGAGCTGAGCTTCAGCTTGTTTAAGGTTTTTCTCCAAATATATAAAAATAAGGGCTTGAAAAAACAACTCACAAGCCGAGCCCAAGCTTGAAAAAACAACTCGCAAGCCGAGCCCATGCTTGAAAAAACAACTCACAAGCCGGGCTCAAACTTAAGAAAAAGAGTCGAAACAAGTCGGGCTCGAGCTCTCGTAAATCAAAACGAGTCGGGCTCAGTTTAGCTCGTTTACACCCCTACATAATAACAATCGCCATTCATGATAATAGCATACCTTTCTGAATGCTTGAGGATTCGAAATGCCTTCAATTTGAACATCATCACTTGGAGGCCTTCTGACACCAACATTCTCAATTCTAATGGAAGACACGCCATAACAAGACTGCAGATACCCTACACCATCAAGCCAAGAGCCTTCAAATATACCCGACATGTTATTACCAACACACACATACACATGTTATTCCATACCTTGTTCAATGACAACATCAGCAACACAAGCCAACAACACATGTTTCTCCTTCTCCAACACTCCAAAACACGGAAACAAAACAGGCTTAGTCACCTGTCACAAACAAATATAAACTTCAATAAACAAGTAACCAACTGCAACAATAAGACAGGCTAATTAATTAATTACTTTGTGGTGTATTGGTTTTTATTAATCCCAGCTATTATCTTTTGGTTGTTGCCGGTCCCAACTAACGAATTGACTAGTAACGATCCCACCTTTTATCATATTTGTCCCAACGGTCCACGACTAACAGAATGCTAACATTGTTAGTTGCAGGTTGCCAGAAAAACGTTTTTGGCGTGAAAACTCACATTTTTTGCTGGGAAACTCAACCTGAACACCACCACCAACACCACTTGAGTAGGGGTACAAACGAGCCGAGCCCGAGCTCGACTAGGCTCGAGCTCCGCTCGTTTAACATATACAGAGCTCGAGCTTGAGCTTGTCTCCTTTTGATCTCTATTTTTAAAGTTCGAGCTCGGGCTTGGCTCATTTACTATTTTTAAAGTAATTTTTATATATTTATAATTATATATATATATATATATATATATATATTTATTTATATATTTATTTGTTTTCATTTCTAATTTATATATAACGTAATATACATTATCTAGTTATTATTCATAACATTATATTCATATATTAACTAATAACTATTGCATATATAGTTATATATGTATGCATATATACAATTAAAATTATATGTATGACAGGCTCGAGCTTGATTAGTGAAGCTCAAGCTCGGAGTCGGGCTCGTTTATTAAACGAGCTTATTTTTAAACGGCCTTAGCGTTCTGTTAGTCGCGGTTGGAAACAAATATAATAAAGGTGGGATCGCCAACAAAAACTAATAGTCGAGATTAGTAAAAACCAATACGCCTTACTTTGTAGACAATGGCATTGGGGGTGATATAAAGCTTCCTCGACCGAATCGTTCGGCGCAGTATGTATCGCCGAACGGGTAGATACAATAACATAACCAACCCGAAGCCCCAAGCCAACATCAACAACAACGAGTAAAGGATCCACTCGGTGGTCTTAAGCTTTATGAAATCGTCCTCCGCTTCTTGGAAGCTGGCAGAATATAATAACATCTCATCTTCATCTTCTAGAAGGCCTTCCTCTAACCGATCAATCTCACCTCCCATTAATAATAAATTGAAACCCTAACTTTGCAATCATCAATAATAACAAATCGTTGTAAAAAGCAGTAATTTTGAATACAAGAAAAGAAATGATATGTATAGCTTACCGATGATTTTGATGGATCAAGTTTTGAGATGAGATTATCGTAAAATTACAAAGTTATGGGATACATGATTGTTTTAACATATATTCTTCAATTATCTTCTCAAAAAGTATATAACTAAACAAAATCAGGAGGGTGTTAGATACACTAAACAAAATTCGGTTCCACAACCGGTAAAGTCGCTTCTCGTTAATCGGTTCTATGTTAGAACCGATTCGATTGTTTATTATCAAACGAGTTATGCAAACTTTGCAAATTGCAAACAAGTTTATATAATCATATGTCTTCCATGACGGTAAAATTAATTTAGATTACAACTTGAGCATCCGTTATATATATATATATATATATATATATGTATTTTATTAAAATCTAATTGTTGAAGTTAAATAAATTATTAGTGGCGATAGATTAAAGAAAGACCATATCATTTTATATTATATTAACTTGAAAGCTTTAATTAAAACTGATATTGGCTGCTATGTATCGAATGCAAAGAAAGAAAAATTGAATTAGAGAATAATTGAATGGATGCTGGCTAATAAGTTACCCTATAAAAAATAAGGATTGATAAATTTATTTAAAACGTTTTTAGTATTCTAGTTCTTCGGTTCCACATCTAGAACCGTTGGTTTTACCCATAACCGAACCGGGAACCGTTTAATGCAGATACTGATAACCAAGAATTGTTGGTAAATAAATTTTATAAAATGAGGGGTGTTATTGGTACTCTTTTAAATAAATAAACAAAAGTAAGTTCCCAAAGGGTTTTAACATTTATGAAACAAACTATAAACCCTAGCAGAAGTTATTAATTAACAATGGCGGAATTGAAGCCGATGAAGAAGAAGAAGAGTGACGTGGCACAAAAGGAGATATTTGCTTCATGTGATTTCGCTAGTCTCGGCCTTCACTCCGCCTTATGCGACCAACTCCGAGGTATGTATGACCACATATCGTAATTAGGTTTTATGATTTCAATAACCAAATTGATTAGGATTAGAGTCCGTACACCTTGAGTTTGTAATATGTTACTCTCTGATTGAAGTCCAGTTCAATTTGTAAATCCAATTCGTGTTGTATTGATGTTAGTCTGTGCATATGATACCTAATTGAACTCAAGTACCATTTCAAACAATTTAGAAATTGTTCGTAGAACTCGCTAGGCGCTAATCGGACACTGATTAATTGGAATTATATTATATATACATATATGCGTATGTAGAGTGTATAGATATATACATATAAAAATTCACACAAATATATAAAGTTCAAAAAAGAAAAGGAAGGTTTGAATTGGGGCGACTAGGACTGACTACCAGTAACGCGCCGATTAGCGATTAATTCTGATTTTTACAACACTGAATAAAGATCCAATTCATGTTGTGTTGCTGTTATTTAGTGCATATGATACCTGATTGAGCTCAAGTACGATTTCAAACAATGAATACAGTGTTGTCGAACTCGCTAGGAGCTAGTCGACCGGTAGGGTATCGACAACAATTCATCGGATTTGAATTTTTATATGTAATTTTTCAAAATTATATATATATATATATGTGTGTGTGTGTGTGTGTGTAGAGTATATGCATATATAATTTGAAAACTTACATATAAAAATTCATATAAATACTTCAAAGTTCAAAAAAACAAAAATAAAAAGGAAGGTTCGAATTGGGCCGACTTGGACTGACTACCGATTAGGTGAAAATTAGTTAGTAACTCACTGATTAGCGATTAATCGATCAGGATTTTTACAACACTGAATAAAAATAGCAAATTTTGAAAGATGAATGATACTCTTTATTGCATCTCTGATGTGATTTGAATGTGCTGGCAGAGAGAATGGGATTTGAAGCTCCAACGTTAGTTCAAGCACAAGCGATTCCAGTTATTCTTTCAGGAAAACATGTGTAATATTTTGTTCCCAATTTGTTTCTGTTTTATGCCACTTATTTGTTGCTATTTTTCTGATTTATTGAATGTTTTTTGTCTGAACCATAGGCTTGTTAATGCGGCTACAGGCACTGGTAAAACTGTAACGTACCTCGCTCCTATCATTCATCAGTTGCAGAAGTATGATAAAAAAATTCAGCGGTGTGATGGTACTTTTGGTATGTGTAAATATTGTCATTATTTTATTGAATAGAAACCTAGAAGTTTATGTGTTAAGAAGTGCTAACTTTATTTTAACTTGATAACAGCGCTGGTTCTTGTACCAACGCATGAGCTATGCATGCAGGTATATGAAAACTTGCAGAAGTTATTGCACCGTTTTCATTGGATTGTTCCCGGTTATATTATGGGTGGGGAAAACAGGTCAAAAGAGAAAGCCAGGCTGCGAAAAGGTACACCATCTTTATCAATTTATCACAATAGGCTCCATTCATCAACATATGTTTTATTTTAAAGGCGAGAAAAGATTGCTTTTGACAGCAACTCATTTGTATGCATTGACCATTTGTGTTTAGGAATATCTATACTTGTTGCAACCCCAGGACGCTTATTGGATCATTTAAAGCACACATCGTCATTTGTTCATAAGAATTTGCGCTGGATAGTATTTGATGAGGCAGACAGGTTTTGTTTGCAATCTCCAACAGAAAATATGCGCTTTTTCATTTCTGCATTTTTCATAAATGATCTATTTGTTCTACAACAGGATTCTGGAACTGGGATTTGGTAAAGAAATAGAAGAGATACTTGATATTTTGGGTTCAAGACCGCACATGTCTGAAAGCAAAGATGATGAATTTGTGAGGCAAAATTTGCTCTTGTCAGCCACCTTAAATGAGAAAGTCAATCATCTTGCAAATATTAGTTTGGACAATCCAGTTATGATTGGTCTTGATGATACAAAGATAAAACCTTCCAATAAGCAAGTTACATTGTTAGATAATGCAATTGAAACATTACAAAATTCTGGAAAAGCATTGACAAATGAGGAATATAAACTTCCAGCTCAACTGAGCCAAAGATATGTTAAAGGTAAAAAAGGAGACATAAGTTTCATGTTTTATTGTTTTTCAACTATAGTGTGTTTTTTTTTTGTATTTTTCTCATGGTGTATACTATACTTCAGTGCCGTGTGGTTCTCGCCTTGTGGTGCTTCTTTCTGTTCTAAAGAGTCTGTTCACTGGAGAACCGTCCCAAAAGGTAAAGTCATTTTTTAAATTTTATTTTATTAATTATGTTTGCTACCTTCTTAAAATATCAACCTTTTAGTCCATATTTTTAACAAGCCTTACTGAAATAATGTTTATGGATGTGGCCCATGGGCTTGTATTTTTGAATATATATGTTTAGTTATCCAGTTACACGCCTTTTTATTTGTCCCTTTTTTGGTAATGTTTTCAGAAAAGGCTAATGTCTTTTCAATCCACTATCCTTTTGCTATTGATGTAAAAGAAATTCTTTTATTCACATTATTCCAGTAACACGGGTGGACTTCTAAGACTGTATTTTTTTTCTGGAACTTTAACAAATGATACAATAAGTATGTTAGATTTCTAAGCAAATGAGCAGTGACTATAGATCTGGTAAATGACTATGATGATTTGGATTTGAGGCTAAGTGATAAATTGATATACAATGCTGTTTGTTTTGGTTTCAGATTGTGGTATTCTTCTCAACGTGTGATGCTGTAGATTTTCATCATGCACTCATAAGTAAATTTCATGGATTATCAAATTTTCAATCAGATACAGAAACAAGGGAACTATTTGTAAAATGCAACATTTTGAAGTTACACGGAAACATGAAGCACGAGGACCGCGTTAAAACTTTCAATGCTATTAAAACTGACAAATCAGCTCTTTTATTATCCACCGATGTTTCTGCTAGAGGCTTAGATTTTCCAAAAGTTAGATGCATTATACAGTATGATTCCCCTGGGGAGGCAACTGAATATGTTCACAGGTATAGTCATGCATTTGTGTTTGGGATTTGCAGTTATCTCAATTATCATATTTTGTTAAACTGACAGTTATTAGTTGTGGAGATTTGCAGAGTTGGAAGAACTGCTCGTTTGGGTGAAAAGGGGGATTCTTTGTTATTTCTGCAACCAATTGAAGGTGATTATTTAGAAGAACTGAAGAAACATGGTGTAGTTTTAACAGAGTACCCACTTGTCAAACTTTTAGATGGTTTCCCGTTAAAACGCAACCGTTTCAAAAAGTTTGTTACAGTAGAAATGCATCCGTGGGTACTTGATCTGCAGAAGTCCCTTGAATCCTTCATATTAAGTGAGGTATGTAATTTTTATAATATTTGATTCATGCCATTTTGTGAGTTAAGTTAAGTAAGCGAAGAAAGTATGCGAACAGGTAAAAGTAAAGAAGTTAGCAGAGAATGCGTTTTGCTCATGGGTGAGGGCATACAGCGCGCACCGTGGGGAGCTGAAGAGTATATTCATGGTGAAAAAGCTTCACTTGGGACACGTGGCTAAAAGTTTTGCACTAAAGGAGCAGCCGTCACTGGTGGGGAGATCGGTCCAGAAGAAGCATACGGAAAAGAGGAAAAGAACACACAAAGTGAAGGAAGGTTTGAAAAAGAAGAGAAAGATGGTAAACTATGAGGAGGAATGATACTATGATGTATATTTTTGTTTTTTGAATAAATAAAATAAAAATATATATATAAAAATGGTTGAGAAATGTTATGACAGGGAGAATGAGTTGGCAAGAAAAAAGACATGTTAAGTGAAAGATGATTGATGGTGAGGTGCAAATTGCAAGCAAGGAGAAGTGTGGAGTAGATGATTATTATTTATTACATTACCTGATTAATATGATAGAGATGATGGATGTCAAACATATTATTATTTAATTGTAGCAACTTTATGTCACGGTCCAGTCTTGGCTGGCTGCTATCCTGTGCGTGAATGATTTGCTGATGATGATGATCCTGAGGCCTAATGTGGCCCTTGATGGCCCGGTACACTGCTGTCGCTTTAATTGTTTAGCTGGTTGGTTATTAGGCTGAGGGGTGTGGGGCTTTAACGGGGGCGCTAGAGCACCACACCCCCGGGGCGCGAGAGGGGCGCGAGAGGGGCGCGAGCACGAAAAACAAAGCAGGCGCAAGCCCCTTAGCGGCTGAGGATGGGCGTAAAGATGCATGGGAATGTGTGATCTAGCCGTTGGACATTTAAAATGAGCCGTTGGGCTCTTATTTAATAAAAAAAAAAAGTTTTTTCTTCCTATATATAACCCATTTCACATAAAACAATTACCACAACTTCAAAAAAAAACCCAAAATCAACCCATCTTTCAAACTTTTTTTTAAAAACATGGCTGGAAATTGGTACCCAAATATATTTATAAAACCCAAACTTTTTTTTTAATAATTTATGAGTTTTTTTAATAATACGTTTTTTGAATATATTTATAAAAAAATAAAAAAAAAATCCGCTGGAGCCCCTGCTGGAGCCCCTCCACACCAGGGCCAGGGGCTCCAACGGGGGCTCCAACACCCCCTTATCCAGTTTCTCTCTCTGCCACACGTCATAATATTATTGGCTGGAGCCCCCACTCGCGCCCTCATTAGAGCCCCCCACACCCCTCAGCCTTACCATACAGATCTATGGATTTCGCTACATGTTTCTATGCATTCTGAGTTTCAAGTGTGTCGGTCTGTGGTTCCGTACGAACGGATTGTCAACTGGTGGGGATGTCATATTTATTTGCTTAATAATTGAGTTTTGTTTTTATTTTAGTGTTTATTGTTTGTGGAAAGGAAGGAGAAGACGTGTGGTGGACCAGAATACAGATGGATTGTATTATCAACACAACTTATGTCATTCAAAAAAAATAAAATAAAAAAACAAATAAATACAACTTATGTTAGCAATGCCCTTTGCATAGGTATATATATTATGGTATTGATGTTGATCATCATCATTATTCATTATGTCAATGATTTCTTTAATTTGGTCCTTTTTTTAATTATGTTTGCTTTCTGCTCATAATTAACCAAATGAAACAAATATACCTGTATTACAGAGTTAAGTGCCAATTTAGTATATGAGGTTTGTCCAACTATGCAACTTTAGTATCATTTTTGAATTTATTGCAAAGAACTATCTCACTTTTTTAAAACTTGCAATTTTAGTACTTTTTATCTAACCCTGTTTATTTTGTCCGTTAAGTCAGTGGCAAATTAGTAATTTTAATTAGTTTATTTGTTTTCTCTTTTAGCTTAGTGTCATTTTTATATCTGTGGTTTGTTCAATTACGCAACTTTAGTACCTTTTTTTGAATTTATTGCAACTAGATACTTTGATTAGTTTTGGATAGACATGCAAACCAAAAAAGACATTATATATTACAATTATATATCATCTCTAACCCTAAATGAATCCCCCCCCCCCTTCCGCACTCATTGATCCTTCAAACCCCAACCATTGTTCATCTTCAAGGTCAATGAATTACGATATATTGTTTTGTCCATGTGATTCGTCAACCGTCATTCATCTACAAGTTCAATTGATGTTATACTAAGAGGTTCGAAGTTGTTTTTTACAAATAAATACATCAATTGACAAACCAAGAGAGACATTGCATGTTACATATTAAAAAAAAATCAATGCGCATAAAGAAAATGCAAGAAAAATGACTAAGATGAACTCGAATCTTGAGCTACTAGAAACAAATTGGCAATCAAGAACAAAAGGGTAAAAATATATTATACATTTCATGGTTCTTTTTCATCTTATCATGTATTTAATTATCTTTTAATTGTAATATGTAACATGTAATGTCTCTTTTGGTTTGTCTGTCTATTTAAAACTCATTAAAGTATCTAGTTGCAATAAATTCAAAAAAAGGTACTAAAGTTGCGTAATTGAACAAACCATAGATATGAAAATGACACTTAGCTAAAAGAGAAAACAAATAAAATAATCGAAATTACTAATTTGCCACTGACTTAACAGACAAAATAAACGGGGTTAGATAAAAAGTACTAAAATTGCAAGTTTTAGAAAAATGAGGTAGTCATTTGCAATAAATTCAAAAATGATACTAAAGTTGCGTTATTGAACAAACCACAGGTACTAAATTAGCACTTAACTTGTGTATTATATTTAAGTGTCATCAAATCCAAACAGATTGGCTTTATCTATCATCTTTTACATCTAAAACTCAAATTCTACTCATAAATGAATATCCCTTTGTTGTATTAATAATAGACTTGTCAGTTGTCACTCTGCTTTATCTTTTACATCTAAGATCAAATTTTATATTAAAAGAAATGCTAAAAGAAGGGTAAGCTATGATGCAAGTACACTTTATAATATTTGGGTTGCGGCTCATTCAATTCAAGATATAATATTGGCAAAGTGATGGAGGAGATCAGAATGGTGAGTTTCTTATGAATAAAATCAAGATTAAAATACAAGATTTTAGATCGTACGAATTGGTGTAATTGTTTGGACGGGTAGCGGCTTGCTAGTCGCTTGTTTTTAATAATACCCGTCTTTTAAAAAAATATTTTATGGACATTTAATTTTATGAGATTTGATCTCACCATTTGAAAAGATAAAGCTTTGGAAAAGAATACAAAAATTAATATATATGTATGTATAATTCATTTCAGAACTTTCAAATGGGTTTAACAGCCAATTATTTTAGTTATCTATTTTATATATTCAATAATTTACATATTGCGGTTGCAGTAATCATGTTAGTAAGTTATATGATACTATAATATAATAGTAATGGTATTAATAATAATAATAATAGAAAAAAAGTGTTGGGTTATGAAAAGCATCTTTTATACATGAAGAGGGGAATAATAATTGAAATTATGATATTAATTATGATGATAAGGATTGCACTTGCTCCACTGGTCCTACGCTAAAGATTTGCTTAAAACTAGTTAGATATGATGATCTGAAGTTTGGATATTTTGGTGGGCATCACTTAGATATACAAAATCAAAATAAATATACATACAGAGAGTTAACACATAGTTAGTGATTTGTTTCAAACAAGTGAATTAGTGATGATTTAACAAGAACTTCTATAGCAAAACTCCTAGAATCTCCATGCAAAACATATTATATTTTATTTAGATTCATATATGCTTATATTGTATTTTATAAGTTATTTATGATATCATTTGGTTTTTAATTTAGAAAGGCTGGTTTGCCCAATAAGACAGTCTAATACACATAGGGTAGTGCATTCAAATGATTCGAATTGTATGCTTTAGTTAGCAAGTTAAAAGCTTATAAATTCTTTATTAAAACGTAATCAACTAAAAAACTATCTAGCCCTAACTTATACAAAACAAACAAAAAGATAAACTACTAAACAAGATAAACACAAAATAATAAAAGAATGGATTAAAATAAGAGATAAGAGTAGATATCTCTTACTCCGGCTTCCATCTCCATCTTGATCCTTCTGTCGGCCCACATCGTTACTATCATTTTCCTTTGAAGTTCCGCTTACATTGCTACTCCCTGAGCCCAATCTGGCTATTAATTAACCCAATACCCGGTTTAAAGACCCACTATACAGTAAAATCAAATGAAAGTCCATGAATGCTCCTGCATTACTGTTAGCAAAGGTGTACAAAAAACCGGTTTAGGCCCACCAACCACCCCACTTATAACCTAACCACTTCACCAAGAAATTAGTTTGGACCCGACATGAACCAACAGTTCATATCCTCGTTCACTCAAAGAGGTCCGAATCTGTTGAACACACTTGCCTCGAAATGGGTTCCCAACATGATTCGGTTTGGCCTAAACGGGTTTTGACCAACCTGAACCTGTTACTAACCCGAAGCAATTTGGGTTTCTAAACTGACTTGTTCAGGTTGGCCTAGTTTGGGCCCGCCGTTTCCACTTATAACTTAACTCACTTTATCAAGAAACTATTTTTACCCAAACCAGTTTGGACTTGACCCAACCTAACCCACCAGTTTGTGAAACAGCTTGTAGCCTCATTCACTCAAAGCGGTCCGAATTTGTTGAACACTCTTGCCTTCCCAACCGGATTCAGTTTGGCCTAAACGGGTTTTGACTAAACATTGTACATGTATAATGGTGGATTTCTTAGAGAAAATAATAATAATAATAATTGGATCATGTCACACCACCAAAAGAACACTACTAACTTGAATGATTCTCTTTAATTAATTAATTAAATGGAGTGACTGACTTTAGTAGAAAAGAAAAGAATGTATGGAGTGATAATTATGAATAGTGCTGCTGCAGCTGCTAATATAAAGAAAGCAAGCAAACAAGATGGGCTTTGATTATTATTATTATTATTATAAATTATATATTTTTTCCCCTGTATTCCGGCACTCTCATTCATCATGTCTACTTGAGACACACACACAATGAAACCTCCCCAAAAACCAGCTGAAGGTATCATCAATCCATCTTCTTTCTTTCTTTTTTATTTTCTTTCTTACTAATTCATCAGCTTTTTCACTGCTAAAACAAAAAAAAAAAAAAAAAAAAGTTTGGATCTTTACACTGATCATTCAGTTTCCAACACTGGTCTGCCTTTCTTATATTAGATTCCCATACTAATTTTTTTATTCTTTTTTGTCAAGATCATTCATTAGGCATAGTCAAGATCATATATTGTGCTAATAATTTTATTCTAATCAATCCTAATTACTTTTGAAGCTAAGCTAGGTGTCTGATTATTATTCCCAGGTGCAAGGAAAGTAATGAACTCAGAGTTATGGCACGCGTGTGCCGGCCCGCTGGTCTCATTGCCTCCCGTTGGCAGTCTCGTCGTCTACTTTCCGCAAGGCCACAGCGAGCAAGTAACAGCAACAACAACCTTGACTTTCTTTACTGTTTGCTTGGTTGGAAACTGAACTTATTAATAATCACTTCACTTACTTAGGTTGCAGCATCTATTCACAAAGATACACATAACATACCTGGCTATCCCAATCTTCCGTCTAAGCTCGTCTGCCTGCTTCATAATGTCACATTACATGTATGTATACTTGTCAAGTTGTCACATTACAGAAAACATACTTGTCACTGACTTTTATTCTTCTGATCGTTTCAGGCTGATTCCGAAACCGATGAGGTGTATGCGCAGATGACTCTTCAACCGGTTAATAAAGTAAGTTACAAACTAAGCAGTTAATGCGGAAAAATATCAGATATCGGTAATTTTAATATCATGTATAATTCATGTATATAGCGATTAAACACAAATAATTCAGTATACTCTCTTACCATTAACAAATTAATACTAAACATTGATAATTAAGACTTAAGACACTGATATCATGAATATCGGTACCGATAGCCGCCGATATATCAGTGACATATCGGCGACATCGACTGCATAGGTTACATCAGGTGGATATTTTGATTTAGGTTTTTTTTTTTTTTTTAATGAAATATGATTGTGGTTGCAGTATGACCAGGAAGCATTACTTATATCTGATATGGGTCTTAAACAAAACAAGCAGCCCGGTGAGTTCTTCTGCAAAACTCTTACAGCTAGCGACACCAGCACCCACGGTGGATTCTCTGTCCCCCGTCGAGCTGCTGAAAAGATATTCCCACCTCTGGTATGCCCAATGCTTATTGCATAGATAAGATATAATTAATTTGTGCTTCTTTTTCACTAGAATACATGTATTTTTTTTGTAGGATTTCTCAATGCAACCTCCAGCTCAGGAGTTGGCCGCTAGAGATTTGCATGACCAGTCTTGGACTTTCAGACATATATATCGAGGTTTCTTTATTTCCAAAACTTTAGCATACATATTACTGCGTTCCATAAGTAATAATATGTAGGGCTGCAAATGAACAGATTAGACACGAATAAGGCCTTGTTCATGTTCGTTTGTTAAGGAAATAATGTGCTCACGAACGCTTACCGAACGAGATTATGCTCGTGCTCGTTCACTTAAGAAATGAATGTGTAAGGCCCCGAACCCGGTAGCCCTACTTTAGCGTCGGATTTACTCATAAACACAGTTCTTCAAATCAGAGTTTATTAAAACTTTTCGCGGAATATAAAACGTCAATCATTTGTTACAAAACATTAAATCTTTTCTTTGATACCATAACACAAAACTTTATATTTTAAACATCTTCACTTCTTTCTTCAGATGCCAGTCGTTCAATCCATGCCGTGTGTCATCCTCATGCTAACTCTATAATCCGCTCACCTGCGTGCATACTAAAAGTCAGCTACGCTGAGTGAGTTCTAGTTAATCAAGCAACTTAACATACAACCACTTCATACAATATATATATACGTATCCGAAGACACATAGTCCACTGTCTAACATGCCACTGTTTAACCACTTAATTACCCCTATAGCTTAGCCTCTTAATTACCCCTACAGCTTAGCCACTTATGCCACTTTATGCCACTTGTGCCACTTTATGCCACTTATGCCACTTGTGCCACTTTATGCCACTTATGCCACTTGTGCCACTTGTGCCACTTTAATAACGAAGACACGCATAGACTCACTCTACCACGTGCTCACGTTATGCCCCTAACTCTATTACTAGACCCCTATCCACTTCTATCACACTATACTTCTACTTGTCTATAACCCACTTCCTATCAGCACATTATTTACATACTAAGCAAGTAACATCAACAATCATACACACATAATAACGATGGCACGTACAGGCTTTCCCTATCACGCGCTCACGTTATGCCACTAACACCCTTACTAGACTCTTGCCACTTCTAACACACTCTACCTCTACTTGCCTATATCACACTTCATATCAGTTCAGTATTTACGTAATAATCAAGTCACATCATAACATTCATACACACTATCAACCACTTGGAATTTACTATCCTTGGCGATACGTGCAATATCCGAAGATCGTTCACGTACCGACAAGCATTATAAAATATATACCTCATATGACATCTATAGCATACACTTACCACTTAAGGTAAGTGTATTCACACTTCACATCGAGTATGCACACAGCCCCGAAAACATAACAAGGAAATGGGGCTAGAAACTCACCTGGATCCTGTTACGCTCGCCGTTGATCGTAATTCCTTTCTTTAACTGGGCTCGGCTAACTGTATAATATTTACACATATCAATTACTACTACTACTATTACTACTACTCATTTTCGATAACCGCCTTAACACATTTTCCATTAGGTTTTTAATTTATTTCATAAACGAACTTCACTTCAGGCGAATCTTGGAAACAACTGGGTTCTGGCTTGATTCGATCGAATAGGAACACGTTCGATCGAATAGGAACACGTTCGATCGAATAGGAACACGTTCGATCGAATAGACACACGTTCGATCAAATACAACACTCATTCGATCGAATACAAAACTCATTCGATCGAATGAGTTGGAGACCATTCGGTTGCTTCCCTATTCGGTCGACTGGACTTGTTCGATCTACACATTCGATCGAATGGACTGATTCGATCGACTGGTTCGATCGAATGAGTCTGATTCGACTCCTTCAAGCTGGGCGACGGAGAAAA
Organism: Bidens hawaiensis; assembly: GCF_021521415.1. Lineage (NCBI taxonomy): Eukaryota > Viridiplantae > Streptophyta > Magnoliopsida > Asterales > Asteraceae > Bidens > Bidens hawaiensis. The sequence continues at coordinate 1,176,177 of NW_027491434.1, forward strand.
CTACGGGTTTTCCAGATTTTCCAGATTTTTGACCCAAAATCGAAGTTTTTGACATGGAAATGCTCGGGATTGAAAGGGCTATCGATTCCTAGTACTTTTAAACACAAAAGCTTGCATTTTGACACCAAAACAAGGCGGTTTTTGACCCGAAAACTCAAGTTACGTTTTTGCTCGATTTGAGGCCGAAATGGTTATGAAAACGGATGATTTTCGAGAGGGACTTACCAAAAACGACTAGGAACAAGATTGTGAACTCGGATTTGTGATTTGAGAACTTTCTCTCTCTAGTTTCTCTCTCTAGAATTGAGAGTGTTTGGGTGTGGGTGTGAAAGGGAGTTGGTGAAAAATGGTGGAAGAGTCTTGGTTCTCGATTATATACTACGGGAATTAATCCAAGTCCAAGACCCATACCAACTCCTATTCTTTTATTTATTTCCTGATAACCCGAGTAAACTTTCCATCTAATAATAAGTAATATAATTAATATTACCTTTGAAATTTCGGGATGTTACAGAATGTGTTCGCGAACGGTTCACGAACACTAATAAAATCGGCGGAGCCTAGAAATTGAGATCGATGAATTCATCAATTTGAGAATATGTTGCATAAAATGTTTAGATTAAATAAACAAATGTCCAAAAAACTTTCATGAACATCATATACAAACGAACATGAACGACATTCATCATTCATGGACACGATTGAACGAGCGGGGGCTCTGTTCATTTTCGTTTGTTTAACTAATCGAACGAAATTTCTTGTTCATGCTTGTTTATCTATTAAACGAACAAACATAAAGGAACTTTCTGCCGAACGGTTCACCAACTGCTTGCTGAACGTTTGGTTCGTTTACAGCCCTAATAATTTTTTTATCTTGATTTTAGGGCAGCCGAAGAGGCATCTACTGACCACTGGATGGAGTGTTTTTGTGAGCTCTAAAAGGCTTCTTGCTGGCGATGGTGTCCTTTTCGTAAGGTGCGTTTATTATTATTATTATTATTATTATTATTATTATTTATTATTTTTTCATTTTTTTTGTTGAGTTGTCACCTAATCAACTAATGATTCATAGAGATGAGAAATCACAGCTTCTGTTGGGAATTAGACGTGCTAACAGACAGCAGTCTGCTCTGTCGTCATCAGTTATATCCAGTGACAGCATGCATATTGGAATCCTCGCTGCTGCGGCTCATGCTGCTGCAAATAACAGCCCCTTCACAATTTATTACAATCCTAGGTAATACAAATATATACATATATTCTGGAATGTTTTTACATTTAGCAATAGTGATTTTATTAAATAGCAAATAAGTTTGACAGGGCGAGTCCTGCTGAGTTTGTGGTACCACTAGCCAAGTACAACAAAGCAATGTATTGTCAAGTTTCATTGGGCATGCGCTTCCGAATGATGTTTGAGACCGAAGAGTCAGGGGTGCGTAGATACATGGGAACTGTAACCGGTATCAGCGATTTGGATCCAGTCAGGTGGAAGAATTCACAATGGCGTAGTCTTCAGGTATTGTTGGTCATTAATTCATTTCAAATTTTCAATAAGGTGCAATGCAAAGCGATAGCCTTTTCATTAAGTTGTTATGGTACAGGTGGGATGGGATGAATCAGCTGCTGGTGAGCGGCCGAGTCGTGTTTCAATATGGGAAATTGAGCCCGTTGTGACTCCTTTTTACATGTGTCCACCTCTGTTTTTCAGACAAAAGTACCATCAACAAACAGGTGAATATTCTTTTCATCTTGCATTGGACAAAGAATTTGAATATTAGGGTCAAGTTACAAAAAAATGAGAAGGATTTGTGGCCACAAAAAAAAAACCCTTAAAAAAGCGAAAAAAGTAAAAAAAAAAAAAAACTAAAATGTTTTTCTCATACATTTGGCAGACATTGATACAGAAATCGAGAATGCTTATAAAAGAGGGATGACCATGCCTATGCCTATGTCCTGGCTTGACGACATGGGCATGAAAGACGGGTCTGGTTCAATCTTTCCCAGGTTGAGTTTGGTCCAGTGGATGAGCATGCAGCAACAGCAACAACAGCAGAATCAGCATACGTCTAATATACAACCAGCTGCCATTACTTCTTTAAGCTTCGAAGATCCCTCGAAGCTATTAAGCTTTCAATCCCCTCATAACCCTAACCTATCACACTCCAACAAACCAAACCAAAGGAACCAACATCAATTGTTTCATCAACAGCAAAGTTATGCATTCAATCAGCTACAGCAACAACAGAAATCACAATCACAACAAATATCACAACCTCACCAGCAAATTAGCGGTTTAGCCAATAGGACCACGTCATTGCAGCAGCCGCTATCCATCCGGCATCATCAAATGGAACAACATCAACAACAGACGCATTTGCAACAATCACCATCAAACGCGCTACAACAACAAAAGCAAATGCATTTGCAGCAATCACCATCACACTTGCTACAACAACAACAAACGCAGTTGCAACAATCACCATCACACATGCTACAACAACAGCATCAACAACAACAACAAACGCAGTTGCAACAATCACCATCACACATGCTACAACAACAGCATCAACAACAACAACAACAACTACAAACGCAGCAACAGCAACAGCAACAGCAACAGGGAACCAGCAACAGCATCAACAACAACAACAACAACAACATCCCAAACTTGTGTCCGGAGGGCGATGTAGCTGTCCGGAGGGCGATCCTTCAAAATTTGCAGCAACAGCAACAACATCTATTCTCGCCAGTAGAGCCTCTACAACAACAGGGAATCCAGCAACTGAAGCAACAGCTATTTAGCAGTAACAGCAGCTTTTCGACATCAACACTTATGCAATCAAACCAACAACAACAGAGTCAATACAAACCACCAAGAGTTTTTCCTCAAAGCGATGGTGACGTCCCTTCGTGCTCCACGTCTCCGTCCACAAATAACTGTCAACTAACCGCATCAAACTTCCGGATCAAGAACCAGCAAGGACCGTCTTTCCTAGGTGACGATTTCATGCCTTCTAAATATCTTCACGAACTTCAAGGTCAAAGCACGTCTGATATGAAAGTCAAACATGAGTTACCGAACTTGAAATTACCAGATCAAAGTAAAGACAAAGCCGTTGCTACCGAACCCACCACGTCCGTGACATCATACTGCTTGGATGCACACAATTACAACATCCCAAACTTGTGTCCGGAGGGCGATGTAGCTGTTCACTCGCAAACTAGGAGTGATCTCTCTTTTGGAGCTAATATGGATAGCCTGCCGCCTGACGCTTTATTGTCAAGGGGTTTCGATTCTCATAACATGATGTCCAGTTTTGTTAACGGCGTGTCTAGAAATATTGAGACGGAGCTGTCAGCTGCTGACATAAGTCCACCGTCATTTGGGATGCCTGATATGTCCAATTTCAAACCAAATGAAAGTATTGCGAAAGATACTAGTAGTATAGGAAATGGGCTATGGAATAATAATCAGATTCAGCAGCAGCAGCAGCAGCAGCAGCGTGTGAGAACATACACAAAGGTAACATATATGTTATAATACATGTTTGAATAAATGAATATAATATGGTACATAATTATATTATTTTTTATAGGTTCAAAAACGCGGGTCAGTGGGAAGAACGATTGACGTGACACGCTACAAGGGGTATGAAGAGCTGAGACATGATCTGGCTCGGATGTTTGGTATCGAAGGTGAACTAGAAGACGCACAGTGGAAACTTGTTTATGTTGATCACGAGAATGACATATTGTTAGTCGGTGACGACCCATGGGAGTAAGTAGTGTTTTCTTTAGCATACATATGTATATGTTTGTGTTGTTACTGATGGAGTTTCGGTTTCGGGTTTTACAGGGAGTTTGTGAGCTGTGTGCAAAGCATAAAGATTCTGTCGTATTCAGAAGTACAGAAGATGAGGTTGGATGGCGATTTAGGTAACGCAGCGGTGCCTAATCAAGGTTCCAGCGGGACTGGTACATGGCGGGCAGCGTACGATGATAACTCGGCTGCATCTTTCAAATGATCATCATGCAATGTATATATAGTTGTGTGTATATGCATATATAGTTGTGTGTATACATAGAATAGGTAGATGGAGTAGGTATATATATATATAACTGATTGTTTTTGAAAGAAGAAGAATGTTGTATAATTCAAAGCAAGTGTAGGAATCGCGTACTTGCAGTGTGTTGACATTCTTTCTTTATATTAATATTAATACAAACACTTTGGTTGACCCTTAATATTATCATCATTATTATTTTTGTATTTGTTTTTTATATGAAGTCTAAACATGTGGTTAAGTTTAGTCAATGGTTGTGGGCCACTATAATTATTATTATTTTCTTCCTTACAAACTCTATTCTTTATTCAAGCTTTTGTTGTATTGTAGATTATTATTATAGTTTAATGACACGTCTAAATGAAGTTAAAACTTAAAACAAGAACAAGAAGATTAGAGTTTGTGTTGGTATCACATCATGCCTCTCTCCATCACGTTAAAAAGTGTTGACCTTTTTTTTATTTAATATTTACACATTGCTATAAGCCTATACCTATCATTGTTGTAAAAGAAAAGATATGCAAATGATCTTTTTATCATTTTTTCCTTGAATTATGAAGTAAAGCATGTGAGTTTATTATGATGAACTTGAAGGACAAGCTCCGTCCTTAAAACATCATGGAACTCAAAACAGTACTATACTATACATTACTAAAAAGAAAAGAAAAACAACTTAATAAAAAATTAAATTAAAAAACTCCCATCCAAATCCAAATGGTCCCAAGCATTGAAAGGGTAACGCTTCAGACCGTGTACAAATTTACTTGTTCGTTTCGGATGACATTTCGTTTCGGATGTGATTTGTTTGTTTCGGATGACATTGTTCGTTTCAGATGTCGTTTGTTAGTTTCGGATGGCATTTGTTCGTTTCAGTCCTTTCGGACGGCATTTGTTCGTTTCTGATAGCATTTGTTCGCGTTGGATGTCATTTATTCATTTTGGATGCCATTTGTTCGTTTCAGATGCCATTTGTTTGTTTCGAATGACATTAATATACCATAGTCATTTACCGCACAAAACTCATAGCCTCTAAATGCCACCCAAAACATATCAAAACCATTCCTTTCAAGGGAAAATTTAAAAATTGACCTATTTTGAAAGAGATTTCATTTTTATCACTAAAACTTTACATTCTAAAAATGTCCCCCCTCTAACTTATCTTTGACCATGTGCTTGGAAATCTAACACGTCTTTGACGACGTGTTATGCTAGCACGTTGTCAAAGACATGTTAGATTTCCTGACACATGGTCAAGGATGATCTAGGCCTCCAAATACATAGTCAACGACGTGTTAGCATCAAACACATAGTCAAAGACATGCTAGTCTTTTCTTTGTTTGTTTGTTTTTAATATTATATTATTATAACTAGTTTTACTTATATTTGGTTTTTCTTTTATAACTTTAAATATATAAAGTTTTATATTATTTCAAATATACCGAGGAGACATGTGCATTTTTATCTATACGCTGGCATAATTTTTATTTAAAACCATGCGGGGTCAAATTTTATTGCACATTCCGATATTAATTTGGCACGGCTCTAGTTTAAGTAAGTTTATGTCGGTTCGTAGATAATAATAAACATGCCTCATCGGTATATTCAAAATAACATAAAACTTTATATAATAAAAGTTATAAAAGAAAAACAAATATAAGTAAAACTAGTAATAGTAATATAATATTAAAAAAAAAACAAGCAAAAGGCTAGCATGCATTTGACTATGTGTTTGATGCTAACACGTTGTTGACCATGTGTTTGGAGGCCTAACTCATCTTTAACCATGTGTTAGAGGGGAGACATTTTTGAAATTATTAAGTTTGAGGAGAAAAATGGAATCTCTTTTTAAAATATGTCTATTTTGAGAATTTTCCCTCCTTTCAATATGCCACATGTTCACACAACAACTTTCAAACAACCATTATTTCTAATAAATAAATACAAGTATTGTAAAACATTATAATCACATTTATGATTATGCATTCTAGCCCAAATTATAGTAAAATGAGGTATCATGAAACTCTCCTTAGCCTCTGCTAAGCACTTGACTAGCCAATCTCACACCTACCCTATCCTAATGTTCTATAAGCCTATAACCAAGACATCCTAGCATGGTCACAATTTCATTCATCAATACCTTTGTAGTAAATAGTGATTTTACCTTTGTTTTAGGTCCACAATTCAATTTTGACCTAGACTATGGCTTTACATTATACATACATGTATGCATAGTTTAGATACTACGAGCATCCAATTGGCAAGACCTTGCCTTCAAGCATGTATGTGCATAACTTAATTACCACTAACACAGCTGACATAGTGGTGACTTCCTGCATGCATGTTCACAGCCTAACCACTATTGGTATGCAAATGGAATAGTCGTATTCGCATGTCAGTGCAAAGCCTAACCACTACTGCCTCAAAATCGTTCCTTCCTACACGTTTGTACACACCTTAAATATCATTGGCACGATTAGGTGTAATCATGTTCACACACAACCCTGATTCCCATTACAACCTAACCAGAATCGAGGAGACAAACTATACCATAAATCTAACTAAACATAGCCTACAAGGCATAGTATAAGTGTTTGTTGATACATATAATTATGATGTTAGGCTAAGTATAAAATAAAAACTCATTTGAGTTGTGAAAACTCTAGAAACTCATTCTCAATCACATATTTTTAATTAATGTTTAAATCTTATGGTCCACAATTAAAGTGAATAAAAAATGTAAATATAAATATAACTTTTTCTCTCTACTGAAAACATATATAAAAATTAGTAAAAAATGTTAAAAAATAGCAAAACAATTTTTTTATGTTTCGATGTTTTGTATTAAATGTTACAACATATATTACATGTAAAAAAAAACGATGTTACATAGGGTTTTCGCGGGTTTTCACAACTCAAATGGGTTTTCATTTTAACCTTACCCTATATATATATATATATATATATATATATATATATATATATATATATATATATATATATATATATGCATTTGAGCATAAGAGAGGGAAGGAAATGGACCACATTACAAAAGTCCAAAATCCATTTTAAACACTAAGTGATTTAACAAAACAATCCAAATATTGTCATATGTGACGTTATCCATTGTGTCATGTTAAATTTTATGAATTTAATTCTGTGTGAGTGACTCGATTAAATACACATGCATTTCATATCATAAGCATTTGATAATTAATTCGCATCGAAGCACACAGAGTCCTTCCGTTTTCTCAATTTAATCTTGCCATGTAATATTAGCTTTTTCCAATTTTCTTTTTTTTTTTTTTGTTTCCTTCCACTTTTCCCCAAATAGTAAGGTGGTTAATAGTAAACTTATTATTAAATATTTATATTGGTTATATATGTATTATTTTAAATTGAATAACATACTTATAGATAGTATTTATATAATTTAAATGGAAAAGTATATATATATATAAAATGAGATAGAAATGAATTTGTTTTATTAATTTATTACATGTGAAACATGGTAGCTGTGGATAAAAAAAACAAACCGTGGTGGGCTTTTTTAGTAATCATAAGTTTATTTTTAATTTAATTGATAGTTTGATTGACACTGACTGTCAAATGACTTGCTTTCTAGAATCTATATGCTATCATTCAAAATCAACGCGTCTCAGTTGACTTCTCTAATCTTATTATTTAACCCCAGCCGCCAATTCTTATTCAAACTATAAATACCAGTCACACCCTCATAACATCACAATTCACAAACAAAACAACAACAATTAATACTACTACACTAATTGTCATACATATATCTTAAACTCTTATGACCATGAGACCTACTGCTTCTAACAAGTCCGACGAGGCGAAATACCGAGGTGTTCGCAAGAGGAAATGGGGAAAATGGGTGTCCGAGATCAGGCTACCCAACAGCCGCGAAAGGATCTGGTTAGGCTCCTATGACTCCCCCGAAAAGGCTGCCCGTGCCTTTGATGCCGCGCTCTACTGTCTACGTGGCAACACTGCTAACTTTAACTTCCCTGACCAACCACCCGAGATTCCTGGTGGGACCGACCTCCACCCGTCCCAGATACAAGCCGTCGCTGCTCACTTTGCAAACTCGTACTACGCAGCCTCATCGTCAGCGTCACCATCAGCGTCCACGTCGTCTCACGTGTTTCAAGATCCCAATGTGTCCCAGAGTACTTCCACTAACATGGATTTTCATATTTCAACGCACGAACCCTCATTTTACATGGAGGAGGATAATATTAATATTAATAGTAATATGAACACTATCCCGGATTATGGGATATATCCGGGATTTGATGATTACTTCATGCAGGTTGAGGCGCCATTAGCGGTTGACTACGGAGAAGATCAGGCTTATGATGGGGTTTATTCACACGATCCATGCTACTTATGGAACTTTTAATATATATAAATATATAAACATATAGTTTGTAGAAGTTGAAGGGAATTTTTTAGGTTCTGAAGTTGCTCATATATATGCATGGAGATGGAGCATATATATATATATATATGATATGTCTTCATTCTTCTTTTTAGCTTCTGGCCACCATCTTTTTTTATTTCCTCCATCTTCAATTAATATTAATTATATATGATACTCTTGTATTAATTTGGATCCATCAAGCTAATTAAGCAATTATGTATGTGAATAATGCCATCTTTTTTCCATGCAATAGTACCATATATATTTATTGCTAGCAAAGATTTTTTTTTTTTTTTTTTTTTTTGGCTATGGGTACTACTTTCAGCTTGTTAGATCCTGCCTGTCAATATATATGAAAAATATATAATACATTCAATAACCTACTTCCGAGTTTTTATCCTTTGGAAATGATCCATTACATCTTCAATAGAAACGCACAAAAAAAAGTTTTTTGAATATGAGAAATGCAACAATAGTTCATAATATAATCACACATACGATTAAGTTATTCCGTCATTACATGCTTTATTGAAGAAAAACATATCAATAGTTGTTATGGAAGTTTCAAATTTTAATCTCCATTATTATAATCACTAAAAAAGTCTAATCAAAATTCAAGTTCATTCAACATCGGTTCCACATAATGGCATTTATGTTCAACTAAAAAAAAAAAGCTTAGTCGAATAAGTCACGACAATGCATGGTGCAATGGGTCGCCCTTGGTCATTGATTAGAGCATTTTTATATACATTTTAACTTATGTTAATTCCTTAATGAATGTAACTACGAAATATATGACTATTATTAGTTTTTTGTAATTTGTAGGTCACATATTAAACGAGTTAAAACTACGTAATTAAACTAAAACAAGATAAAGACATGAAAAACGAAACTAAAGATCAAAGTTACTAAAAAAATGTGTCGCTAAACGTGCCCTTCTAACATGCTTTGGGTGTGGGGTCTACAATTTTCCTTCTCACAAGGGAGCGTTGTAAAGTAAATGGTCTACAATTTTCCTTCTCACAAGGGAGCGTTGTAAAGGGTACTTAGGAGCTAATTAAATTTGTTTACCAACAATCAAACTAAAGGTGAGCTAAAGCAACCTCTTGCATTGGGCTATCATTCGGGATGTGTAGTAGATGCCTCGTTGGTATGTTTTGCTATAATTCATGTGGTGTCTAGAATTAATCAATCAATAGTTATGTCCATGCAATCAATAAAATATTTTGTATTGAACTCGAGTTAACAAGTTGTAGCCTCACGTACCGACTGGTAACTCTGCTTAAACATTTAAACAGGTGTTAATCAATAATCATATACGTACGTTTGACCGGGGTTGTTTCCAAAAACTGTTAAATAATTTTGGGCCAAAAACGAAAACTTTTTTGGGCCTTGACTAAAGGATTTTTTGTTGGGTATAAAGTTTAAACAACTAACTATTTAAATTGGCTTACTATTTGGGTTGTGCAAATGAAATTGTATAAAATAGGCATAAATGAGTTTCAACATGAAAAACACATACTTTTTTTTTTCATAAAAACACACACACATATATATATATATATATATATATATTGAAAAAAATATAATTTCAGACCTGACGAGGTGTTGGGCCAGGATCCGTCAACCTCCCTCCTTGAAAACCAGCCCTACATTTGACTTTAATCCTCCTAGTGTGATTGAAAACAAATGTTTTATAACACGTTAGATGATTGTGCCTAGCTTGACGGTTGGTGTGTAAAATATATGAATTATGTTATAGGTTAGTAGGATCAAGATATATAAAGTTTATCAACTATTAAGTCTAGAAATTATTTTGGTTTAATATATGTTTGCATATTAGAATGTTGTTATATTCAGACAGCATGAAAAAAAAAACTCTAGATCAAAATATTGTATAAAATCTGTAGTCATGAGATATTAATTAACCACCACATGAAGTCAAGAAATCAAGGAACAGAATGTTGCCAATTGCCATGCCATGCAAATCCAAATCCAATATTATCAACTTCAACCTTTCATCATCCAAAATCCCTCCTCTCCGACCACCGGCCACCGCCTTCCGCCATGGCCGTTGTCGGTCGCCACCACACATTCATCTCCCTCCTCCTCCTCATGTTACTCTCCTCCCATTCTCTCTCCCAAAACTCCTCCTCCAATGCCCTCTTAAAATTTAAAAACTCTTTATCCAATTCTGATTCTTTAACCAACTGGAAAGAGTCATCCTCCCCTTGCGACCGCGATAACATCTGGATCGGAATCGTCTGCACCAGGGACATGGTTAGCAGCATCAACCTAGCCAGCATGGGCCTCCAAGGCCGCCCCAATGTCGCTGCATTCGCGCCCCTTGAAGATCTTGAAGCCATCAGCCTCCAAAACAACTCCCTCGTTGGCCCCATCCCGGCTTTCAATTCTGTTCCCAGTTTAAAAGCCATTTACGCCTCCAAAAACCAGTTTTCGGGTGCCATACCGCATAGCTATTTCCAGGCCTTCGTGTCCTTAAAAAGACTCTGGCTCTCGGATAACAAATTCTCGGGTTCCATTCCGAAGTCCCTCGCGGAGTTAATGCATCTCAAGGAGCTACATTTGGAGAACAATAAGTTTTCTGGACCTATTCCTGGACCCTTGAATAGATTTGATAAAGAGGATTTTGAAAACAACCCGGATTTGTGCGGGTTGAAAGCTTCGAAAGAATGCCCCTTGCCTGATCCGCAATCCATTTTGTTCAAGAAACTCATCATAGCAGCTATTGCTGTGACCTTGTTGTTATTGATCATATCCATTAAGGATAAAAGAAAAGAGGAAAAAGTGAGAATAATATGTAATGAACAAATGAATGAGGCTGTGGTTACTATTAATCCAAGCATTACTAGGAAGAGCAGCTCGGGCCGGAAAGGGTACGCGGGCCTCAACAAGAGCAGGAGCAAGAACAGTCCTAAACGCGGGACATCCCAGCCTGTGGGCGAGGTGGTGATGGTGAATGAAGACAAGGGTGTTTTTGATTCACAAGACTTGATGAAGGCGTCAGCCGAGGTTCTTGGAAATGGCGGCCTGGGGTCCGCTTATAAGGCGAAATTGGGGAATGGTATGCTGGTTGTGCTGAAGAGGATGAAGGAGATGAATAAAATGAGTAAAGATGTGTTTGATACAGAAATGAAGAAGCTAGGGAAACTTAAACATCAAAATATACTCACTCCATTGGCATATCATTTTAGGAAAGAAGATAAGTTTTTGGTGTCTGAATATGTCCCAAATGGCAGCCTGCACAATGTTTTGCATGGTACCAATTTATTCAATGCAAATTTCATACTTAAAGACCTTTAGGTGTTTAACAGGTCCTATCTTTGCCACTGGACCACCAACCTAGCCAGGAGGACGCTTTCTGGCTGCTTGTTGAATAATATTTATAAATATTATCCAATTTAATTTGCTAACTAGTTGTGATTCAATATATGTGCATGTAGGTGATTGGGGGTTAAGCTGGGCTAATCGACTAAAGACGATAAAAGGAGTTGCCAGAGCGATGGGATATCTTCATTCCGAGCTTGCATCATATGAGTTGCCTCATGGGAATTTAAAGTCAAGCAATGTGCTTATCGGACAAGACTACGAACCGCTTGTCACCGATTATGCACTTCACCCCTTGATCAATAACACACCCACCACAGAATCCTTGTTTGCATATAGAACTCTGGAAGCTATGCTTTACCAACAAGTTTCCCAAAAAACGGATGTGTATTGTCTTGGAATCATCATACTTGAGGTGGTTACTGGCAGGTATCCGTCTCAGTATATACTAAATAGCCAAAAGGGTGAGAGTGGGACGGATGTGGTTCAATGGGTGCGGTCGGCTCTTGATGAAAACAGGGAAGGTGAGTTGATAGACCCGGAGGTACTAGAATCGGGTGCAGAGGAGTGTGGTGGGCAGATAGAAGAGCTTCTACGCATTGGAGCTGATTGTACCGAACGCGAGGATGATAGAAGACTCGACATGACGGAAGCCATAACAAGGATAGAGGATGTGTAATTGTTTGATTAGTTAATGTTGATAGAATACTTGATCATTTGACAGGTTAATAGTTAGGTTGCTAATTATGTATTAACTCAATGTTCAACTTAGAAAGACAAATTGCAAGATATTCAATCAATACATCTATATCATGAGAGTATGTTCAACAGTATAACATACGTTACGGGTTGGACATTAAAGAATTCAATAGAATGGGTCATCTCGTTTCTTGCCAAAAATAGTACGGCCATACGTAGAACTAATCAAGTCAGCAATTAGAGGAAACTGTAAGGTCACAAAAGAAGTAATGGGTAGGAAAGTCAATGCAGCTATGGGAACAAGAATCCATGAGTTGCTTTGGCCAAACACAAGGAACAATGCTGCACCGAAAGCTATGATCATGGCTGTTGTCGAGACGAACAACATGGCCAGACCGATTATCAACTTTGTAGGCAACTTGAACAGGAAGTCTTGCTCCGCAAAACGTGCAGTGAGGACCGACAGAAACATTAGCAATGATGTAACGGATGTGAACAATGATATGGCATCTGATACTGCAAATACTTTGAAGGCAGTTTTGTTGGTAAACACCGGTATCCCAGTCTCTTGATTGTTTCCTCCTGGTACTGTAATCGCAGCTGCAAACACAATGGTGGTGATTAACGCAGCTGTGATCGTGTATGACTCTGCGGTCGCTTTCATCCATTTTTCTCCCTCGATCACAAACTTCTTGTGCTCTCTTGTAAACACCATTTGAGGCGTTTCTCCAAAAGAGTTTTTTTGCATGATGTTTAGAGGGCATACAAATCCTTCAACTTCCTACAAGAATATTACAATATATGAATAACTTAATGCTAAATAAAGTTTACACTTGGACCGAATTAATCTTACCTTAAACCATTGTAATTCGCGTTGTATTTGCAAAGCTGCGTCTGATATAAGATTCAGTTTGTTGGTAGGTGCCAATCTTGCAGCCAAATGCAAGAGGTTGTTACCAAAAGGGTCTTTGATTGTTCTATAAATATTTTTGTGTTCACTCATTTGATATAGTAGGTTGTAAACCTTTTCAGAACGATTTACGACAGCGTATTGAATTATGTTGTGACCGTCTTCATTGACGCTCCAAATTGCGTCAGGGAAAAATGATACAATCGTTACTACAACCTCATATGCATTTTGTCTTGTGGCTTCAAGAACTGGATTGGTGTAATAGTAATGGTGAGAGGTGGAGTCTTTCAAATCTTTTATCAAGCTGCATATTGATTTTAGCAGGTCGGTAGCGTCATAATGCATTTGAGCTCCCTTTTCGACACACTTGAACTGCGTTCCTGCAACAATTTGACCGAAAGAAAGAAGTCTTAATTAACTGAAGCTAATACTAAAATTTGGACAGGCTTATCAATGCATATTGCGTACGTAATATCTTAATGATATGTTGGACAGGCTTATGAATCCCGGAGATAGCTGCACAAGATGGTAAGCTCTGACTCATCCTATGTAACATCTTGATGATTTTAAGGAGAAAAAAAAGAAATCCACAGGAAAGCTGTACAAGATCATACATGGGAAGTTTGTCAGAAGTCCGATTTTTATCAATGCATATTCACTATGAGGCTATGAGCTGTTTCACCTACCGAAAATGGTCAGTAACCATACTCCCGCGAGGATAAGAACATATTTCATTCCCAAAAGGAAAGATTTACCGGGCTTAATCCAGTGAAGCATACGAGGGATAAAATAAAATGCGGTAAATCCACCTAATATGAAGGCGCTAAAAGCTATTTTGGCTTCAGACTTGGAATCCCTAACCACTTCAAGAATAAAATTGGCCAAGAAATTCATCAGTGATAAATTGATTTAAAAAAAATGCTAAATTTAGAAAGATATCAACAAACATGTATAAAATGTTCTTTCCCAAATGTTGAGTTTATGTGGAAAGTTTTGAGCTATAGCCATCAGCACAGCGTCGGTATCAAGTTACGATAATGCTTACTCAAAACCCATGCTGAATCTGCAAGATAGTTTATACAGAATAAATGGACAACACTATCCTTGATATATATATAAAAAAAAACGTTGTTTACTTACGGTAATCTTTAGAAGAAATAGCATTAACCAGAAGCTCATCACCACTAGTACCGTCAAGCAACGTACCCATCTCCACATCACGAGTATTGGTGTGGTTTAACAAAAACAAGCAAGTGTCGGTATGCATATTGGTTAAGGCTCGGGCTAGTGGCGTGTGGCCCTTGTTGTCCTTGGCAAACAACAACTCATGGTTTTTTTCAACCAAGATCATAGCAGCATCCAGGTTGCCAACAATAGCCGCAACATGAAGTAGAGTTCTTCCTTCCGAATTTTGCATATCCAATTGTGGGTTCTCTTGTGCACCTAAATTTAACATCTGCTCAATGAATTCCATATTCTTGGTAGTGCCAACCGCCACGTGGAGTGCCGTGTTGCCATTAATGGTGATTTTGTCTATCACTTTTACTTTTCCATCCTTCAAAATGGAATGAGTCTTTCCAAAACTTTGGCTTAGAGTAGCTTCATACAAACTTTGGTGAACTTTTGCTCTTTCATCTGCTTCTTTCTTCGCTTCGGTGTTTAATTTTGTGTCCTCGGATATTGAATTCTCGAGTATTATTGATGTTGCTTCTCTTGTTATTCCTTCTTCCATATCTGATTAGTTTACAATTTGTTATGAATGTGAACTTGGTTTAAAAAAGCGCGTCTGAGGCGAGAGGCGACCTAAGGCGAGGGCCTTTTCATTTTAGGCTAGTCAAGGCGAGCAATGCGAGATTTTCAGGAAAAAGCAACCTAAAGCGAAGTTGAGTTTCCCACCTTTTGTACGCAAGTGGTTTTTGAGCATCTAAATGTTGTACAATATGCTTTTTAGGTTGGTATGTGTAGGTAATTTATATATTAAATCATTTATAATGCTTAAATGTAGCTATATTATGGGTCTGAATGCTAAACACCCAAGATATATACAAATATAAAAATTATATAAATATGTTCGCCTTGCATACAAAAAGTTCTCGCTTTTGCGCCTGGTTTTAAACCCCGTCGCTTTTCTTCGCTTCTCGCTTTTTAAAACTAAGAATGTGAGAAATATATGATGCATGACAAGATCAAGATGCATGTATGTTTCATTAAAAAAATTCTCAAATAATATTTAAAGACGGTGAAGAAGTGATCGATGATATATATGCACCTGCCGCTGTTTGTTGAAGAATGGGATCAGGAGGATCATAGATAATCTTCAATTTCTCCCATATATCTTTTGCAGTGTTTGTATCGACAACATTCATGAGCGCTTGTTCAGATAGAGAACCAAGTATCCAACCTTTGACAAGTGCATCCGATCTTCTCCACTCCTTTGTCGTGTTGTTAATTTGTGCAAGTGGATTAATGAACGGAAGCATATCATGACTCTCTAATAGACATAACATCTGCGTTTTCCACACGCTGTACTTGTCCTTGCCGCTTAGTTTCACCGTCACAAAACTTGGCACAAAAACATGTGATGGATATGGGCATGAGCATATGCATTCTTCTCTAGAGCATGTCATCTTCATTTGTTGCTTTTTTTCGTACCTTCCTAGCGCTACGTCTAGCTTGTTAATATGTATAGTTCTTAAACTAGAGGCTTGATCATCAAGATTAAATAATGCATATACTCACTTTGATTAATTAATCCACATTTATGATAATAACAAAGTTTTTGTACATGCATTACATACTCTTCTGCAACATAACTTTGTGCTATTGAGGCATCTTTTTTATAATGACCGGCCATTTGACTTAGTCTCACATATAGGCATCATTCATTGTAACTTTTTATAATGAGTCCACTTTCAGATGAAAGTATCTTACGCTTAACGAAATCCATATATAGTCGGATGGTAACGAAAGTGATTCTTCAAAGAACAAGAAGTTCTTTTATGCGAAATTAAACTATGAATTTTGATATTGAAATTAGACCAAACGGTCCCTTTATATAGGGATCGAACCATTATAATGGTTGCAGTGAAACGACACGCTTTGTGAATGTATATTATAGTTGGGGTGTAACCGCTGCATTATAGGGTCATTGCTAGTAAAAATTTGTGTCCAAATATCACATTATACTATATAATAAATAAGAGTTTCCTCATGCCACATGTCAATCCCTTATGCATTTCTTACTATATTTTCCCGTCTCTCTCCTATTAATTATACATTTTTAAAGTTTTTTTTATATATTTTTTGTTTAATGATTTCTCTAATTGCTTTTACAAAACATATTTTATTTCTTAAATGTTACATGTCATTTCTTTATGCATTTCTTACTATTTTTTCCCGCCTCTCTCTCCTATTAATTATACATTTTTAAAGTTCTTTTTATATATTTTTTGTTTAATGATTTATCTAATTGTTTTTACAAAACATATTTTATTTCTTAAAATCGTTAGGTTTGCTTATAAAACATTTTTATAAACTGAACATTTTCATTATTTAATTTGTCTTATGTAAATTATATCGTTTTTATATGTAAGAAAACATTTACATGCATATGAAAAATCTTAACTCCTAAAACTTACTTAGCGGGTTCATTGTTAAAAATACGTGGGTCTTTAACTAACCAGCCCGCCTTCTTTTCCCCTATAACCGTAATCTCTTTCTTTCTATAAGTATATTGTCAATCAAAACCTTATTGATTCTCTTTGATACACATTTCGACTGACTGAAAGCTTTCTTCTATTATGACCGGTTTGTATTTTTCCAATTGTACTGTTTATGCTCTCGTAATTCTATTTTACTTTAGTTGTTACCATATTTAGTATATCGTCTACTGTTGTATCGAAAGAAGTATTTAGAGATTATGATTTATTTTTAAGATTGTGAATAGTAGTTGTAATTTTACTTCATACTTATTAATGTATTACTCAACTTTATTTATCAAAAGTTATCATTTACAAAATTTAAGTTGTCAAGCTTATGTATGACATGGGTATTTAACCTAGTAATTATATAAAGAAAGATAAAAGGAAATTACCTTAATCATTTTCATATTCACTAATTAAGTTTACCAACCAAGGATGGATATGCATACAAGTTACAAATTAACTTATAATTGTTGTACCCAACAAAAAGCAACAGGGCTTCTAACTTGGTTTTCACCATTTTTCCAAGTTATATGTCCAAATGCATCATCCCTGCTGAAACTAACACCCTTCTTTGACACAAAAGTAACCGTATATCGCATCCTATCGCCCTCTTTCTTGAACACAAGCCTTTTCGGTTTCACATCTACCGCAACATCTTCAGGCGCTTCCACCTCAACATCATACACGGATCCAGCTAACCCGACATTAGTCAACCTACGGGTGTATCTAACCACTCGGGATTCCCCAAACACAATAGCGAACGAAGGGTAGTTCAATTGACCCGGGTCACGAAATTTCCTAGTACAGTTCACGTTTGGGCGGTTCACAATCGCTTTAACTTGCTTCACAGTGTAGCCCAAAGAGCATACAAAAGCAATGTACTCTTTAGTTGATATGTCATAGACAAGCCCGGGTGAGACCGCCTTGTTTGGGTCCACGTGACCTGCTCCGTGGGCCCAAGGGGTTGATAATTGGCCTTCGGATGCGTCGTGTAGCATGGAGTTGGTGCTGTCCATAGTGTAGGCAGTGGTCATGAGGGCCGACTTGATCGCACTTGGGCTCCATTTTGGATGCGCGCCTTTGAGCAGCGCCGCTAGCCCACTAATATGTGGGCACGACATGGATGTACCTGTTATAAAAAGTTTGTAAGGATACATATGAACTTATTCTTTTAAGTTGAAAAAACTATATGTACCTGACAATATGTTGTATTGAGTTCTCCGGGTGTCGCCTTCTAACCCGGTGGGCCCAGCAACACCAGACCATCCAGCCAAGATATTGACACCAGGCCCAATCACATCGGGCTTCAATATCTGTGGGGTCACCTTATTAGGTCCCCTTGAGCTAAACGCTGCCACTACCGGCGACGGCTTCACCCCCAACACAGTCCCACCAAAGCTCAGCACGGCCGTCGGCTTCGCCTCAGATTTCAAGTACTCTCTAATCTCGTCACCGACCTTTCTCCCTACTGCCAGCGCGGGCAACAAATGACTATCCGCCACCAATTCTTCTCCACTCCCCGCCGTGTTCGCTAATATCATCCCGACCCCACCCGCTTCCTTCACCACCATACCCTTCTCAACCCGCGCGTTCACCCCTCTATCACACAAAACAACCTTCCCACGTACCCGGTCCGGTTCAAGCGACCCGGGTAAACACAAACTACCCGAACTAGTAATATTTCGTAAACCGCTATGATAAACCAACTCCACTTGCTTATCTCCCATACCCGCCCCGCCATACAACGAAACACCCCGAACCCGTTTCCCATTCCCGAGAACCGCGAACGCTGGAAAATCGCGGTCCAGCGTCCCAGCACCGACCGTCATAATCCACGGAGCCACATTCGCAATTGACGACCTAGCCGGCCCAGAGTTCCCAGCCGAACACGAAACGAACACGCCTTTCTCGATGGCCTTAAACGCACCAACCGCGACTGGGTCCTGATAATACGGACCCGAACCGCCACCGAGAGACATGGATAACACATCAACGCCATCTGAAATGGCCTTGTCCATTGCTGCAAGGATGTCTGAGCCAAAACAGCCTAGTTTCCAACAGACTTTGTAACTGGCCACACGTGCATGGACAGCCATCCCACGGGCCGTACCGCTAGCGTACCCGAACAGACTGACGTTAGCCGCTTGGCTACCCGCTGCGGTTGTTGATGTGTGTGTGCCGTGACCTTCGTGGTCACGGGGTGACAACGTTTCATTCAGTATGCCTCCTGCATGTACGTACAAAATAAATACAAATTTATAAATGATAAAAAGACAAAAAATTAAGAAAAATAATATGGATTGTTACAAATGCAAAGAGTAGGATGCTTGTTATATTTCAAGATTAAAATTAATAAAAGATAACATTAGAATTAAATTAAGCTTATCACATGTAAATTATTAGTTAAAGTTGATACCAATAACTAAGTTCTTTTTGCAAAAAAAAAATTAATAATATAGATTCAACGATTTAGTAATGAATAGCTAAAGCACAAAAAATTTAATTCCAAGATATAAACTCATTAAATAATAATAATAATAATAATAATAATAATAATAAATTTTAGCACCCTATTGAAACATATAAAATAATTAATTAGCAACATAATTAATAAACATGTTTAATACTATAATAATTTTATTTGAAAGTAAAATAATTAATACAGACAAAACATAAAAAAGCAAAAAAGCATGTTACATTATTTTTATGAAAATCAATATGGGTGACACACATGTAAAGTATTGTGTATTCGTGTAAAAGGCACACAAATCTAAAAGTCCTGGAATGACTTTCGTTAAAGGTAATTAATTTGCTGAAAATGTGAAGAAAAAAAAAATAATAATAAAGAAAAATAAGTGTAACTATTTGCTTAAAGAATATAATGGATTAGTTAAAAAGTAATATATCACAAAAATGAAAAAATAAGGAAGAAATTAAATACAACTCTAAATATTTTAGTTTTAAAAACTAAAAGTATATACAGATGTGCTGCAAGATTAATAATAGAAGAAAACTGATTATCCAATTTGAGCTTATATTAATTAAAAAACCATTGTTTTTAAAATAAATAAAAACGAAATGAAAAAGTTAAAAGACATTAATTAATGCTATGTATAGATATGCTGATTTGCTGACCCAAATAAAACTGGTTCCCAATTAAATTCTTTAACATCAAAAAAAATAAAAGCAAAATTAGAGTTCACTTTGTGGGGATGATAAGTTGATTAACAAAATAAATATCAATGGAATAGTTCAATGGGTATAGAGTGTAACATTTAGCCAGTAAAAAAAAGCGAAACCTTACCGGAGTGTTCCACCGCCATTTGAAACCCATTGTAAAATTTCCTTGCACCAATGAGTTTCTTATTGCATGCACTCGCCTTAAAATCCTCATCTTCTTCACACTCGCCACGCCACCTTGCCGGCACGTCCGGCATCATGCTATCCTCAAAGCTCTTGAGTTCGGGCCACACGCCCGTATCAAGCACACCAATGATCACATCATTGCTAGCAACATGATCAAATTGATCACTTGACAATAAACCTACCTCTTTTTGGATTCCTAGAAACTCTGGAGTCCGGGTTGTATGCAGGTGGTAAGCCTTGTCCTCGTAAACCCCGAGGACAGAGTCTGATTCACGTAGGGATTGGGCTTGATGGGGGTCTAACACGGCTGCGAAGCCGTTGTAGACGGTCGTGTAGGAGTACAAGAGCGCGTGTGGGGAGGCGGATGTGAGGGATTGGAGGTGAGTGAGGTGTGATGATGTTGTGTTGTGTTTCATTTGGACAATGTAGGTTTGTAATTTGCATGTGGATGGTTGGATCAATATTGTTGATGTTGCTAGACACCAAAGGATTAATAAAAACGTCATATTATGTTGTTGTTGAGAGGTGAGATGGTGGGATATATAATATAATGAAGAAGATAAAAAATAATTAAGAAAAAAAAAACAAAGATGAAATGAGATTTGTGAGGTGGTGTTTGTCGGTTTCCGGAAATTACGATCTCCTTTTTTGACTCCTGTAGTAATAAATAATAATGTTAATCATTAATTAACAAAATTCACACCTTTAATATTAATGTTTTATAAACTTCTTTTTGGGTGATATTTATTAATATTAATTATTAATAAGGTGAGTTGCTTATGGGTTTAACATTGGGGTGCAAACTAGCCAGCTTAATCGAGCCCGAACTCAAGCCTAAAAGTAAGCTTGTTTAATAAACAAGCCCGAGCTTCACCTTATCGAGCGTGAGCCTAAACGAGCATGTCATTTATATAATTTTTTTGAATATATATTTAACAATTATTATTTAATATATATAATGATATGAAAAAATAAATAAAAATAACTAAATAACATATATTATTTTATACATAAAATTGTATTGGAAAACAATATATATAAATAATTATAGTTACATAAAAATAATTGGAAAATAGTAAATGAGCTGAGTCCGAGTCGAGCTCGAGTTTTGAAAATAGAGCTCGAAACAAGCCGAGCTTGAGCCTAGTCGAGCTCCGGCTCAGCTCGGCTCGTTTGCACCCCTAGTTTAACCCGTGAACAAAAGCAGCATATGGGACCTGTAATTGTAATAAGGATCGGTTTTAGTTTTTCATTTTGTAAATTTCCAGGTTAAGAGGTCGTTCTGGGTATTAAACAGTTGATCACAATGAAAACTGTGAACCCATATAAACTTGAATTAGGTGCGATATCTCTTGCTATTTGACGTATTGTTTGTTTTTTAAGAGGTAAAATGTTTGCAGTCTGTGAACCATATCTGCAAGTATATGTAGCAGAAGAAGTGGACCAAACCACTGCAGTCTGCAAAAAGAAGGCTGTTTGTTTTTTAATGTCTGCAGACTGCTATAATAAACGGAAAATTAAATAAACCGATTTTTTTTAACTTTATTCAACAACAAACTAGTAATAATTGTACAATTTTAACAATAATCAAACAATAAACATTCATAAACCTCCTACAAACTTTAATCAACAACAAACTAGTAATAATTGTACAATTTTAACAAAAAATCAAACAACACATTCATAAATCTAAACCTTCTACAAACTTTATTCAACAACAAACTAGTAATAATAGAACAATTACAATAATGGTGAATCGACTATCAAATCTTGAAGAAATAAGTATGTCAAGGTAGATGGTGGTGGAGGTGGCAGCTAGGGCTGGAGGTGGTGGAGCAGCGTGCGGTGGCGGTGATGTGGGGAGAAAGGAACGGTGATCGGCTGGGGTAGGTGGAGGAGCAGTGGCGGTCGGCTGGGTTAGGTGGAGGAGCAGCGGCGGCGACGGATATTTCGGCGCTGGAGGTGGAGGTCGTCGGTGGTGAGGCGCCGGTTTTGAATGGGATAGAAGATGCAGAAGACTTAAAAAGAGAAAGGTCCATGTCTTCTAGGATAAGATGACGTGAAGACGTTTTTTTAATGAAATGTCTTCAGAAAAACAAACAGTCTGCAAGCTTAAAGGTCTGCGCGTAGTCTGCGCAGCGCAGACATAAGAAACCAGGAAGATTTTCAGAAAAGAAAAAAACAAACACCACCTTATGTTCTACAAAACTTGAATTAATTTATTGGATGTCATAATGCTTTATGCTTCAACTGAATATCAAATATGCAATCTTGTATGGTTTAAGCCGTCATTCCTATGAAGCCATGTGACTTGCACCGACCCGTTCATCATGGTCCGGGTAACAGGTTTGATATTGTAGCTCTCTTAGATACAATCTGATATAGGTTCGATTAGGATCAGCCTGGATATTACCCGTCTCTCCACACCCTTGCTTATTAACAAAAGTATGAAGAATTCAAACTATCAAAAATCAAGTAAGGCCGTTAATATATTTTATATAAAGTAACTCAAAAGTAGATGAATCGTAGGTAATTAGTTGTAATGATATAATGACAGACGGATATTTTTATCAGGTATTCAAGATATTATAGAATATAACAAATTATCATCATTCAACATAAACTAACGTATTTTTATTAATTTTTCCATTCTTTTGAATACATCGATTGCTTCAACTCTTCAATAATGCTAGAAAAATGATTTAGAAGTTTACTCCATTCCTTATATAAAATACAGACACAATATATTACAAGGTATGTGACTAATTTTATCTTTATTGTTAATATGTTATTTTAAGTTGACGTGCAAGACATGGTCTGCAAATACTTGACGCTAGTCTCGAGGATGGTTGATTCTTGTGATAAAAATATGTCTTTTTAAGTACAGAACAAAATATCATTACTAACACAATTACAATTTATTTTCAAATATTTTATAGGTAAAATGAATATATTGAATGGGTTAAAACACAAAAAAGAAATAGCACATAGAATGCTTTCGGGAGCTTCAATCAGGAAGCAAATTTGGATTGGAAATAGAAGAGGGGCGTCCTCTCGCTCGAGACCGCATGGGAAGGGACGGTGTTCCTGCTTTTCATATTCTCATTTTTACGAGTTCTTCTTTTTATATTCCGACGAAGGTGATCGACCACACTGAATCTCTCGAAATTATTATTATTATTTTTCACAAATTTGTTGACGTGGTAAACATCCAAATCTATCATCTTTTAGGCTCTCCCACCATCCTTATAAAAAAACGGTAATTAACTCAAAAAAATAAGAAAAAAATCGTAGTTAATTAAAGTGAAGGTGAAATCTGGTCAATGTGGTTACAATTATTGCTGACCATGACAAAAGGTTTTGTATTTGTATTTTACTCTAGAAGTTAAATAAGCCAAATTTGTTCATTATACATAAGAGTGTTGGGTCACATGATAGGAATCTCTATTTTTATCCTTTTTCCCTTTTATTTTTGTAGAAAAACATATACAGGCAACAGTTATTATTTTCTTGATGTTGATACTTCATGCATCTTCAATATCGATAAGCTAGAGAACATTCAAGCGAGTGCACAACACAATATTCAAAAATTTTTTTATTTATTTTATTCTTAAGTCTTTAAAATTCTAGTTATGGCTGTAAACGATTTTAACGTTGGACAAACTGTTTCTGAATTGTTCTGGGGGAGATTCGTCGATGTTCATTCGTTTAATAAATAAGCGAACATGAACATGGAATTTCATTTGATTAACTAAATTAAACAAACACAAACAAATGTCGTATTTGTTCAATAAAGTTCTTAAACGTTCGATAGTGTGTTTGTTAAATTTTTGTTTGTTAGTTAAAAGATATTTGCATCCCCCGCTTGTGGCCTAGTGGTAAGAGGCTTGGGTTCTCCAGTGGAGACTCAAGTTCGAATCCCACTTGTGTCATATTTGGGTGGATATTGCCTATGAAGGATTTGAGGTAGGCCTTGTTCAAAGATTGTCAGTTTGAATCCTGAGCCCACCCGGGTTTTCGTCCCACCGTGTGTTACGCCAGAGAGTTTTGCTTTTGTGGTGGCACAACGGCTGTCAAGTGCCAGTCGGCGGTATGGTTTCCCGGGGGAACGCCCAAGCCAAACTTTGAAGCCAGCGTGTGCCCGGTTAAGACAACATAGTCTGGCCAGAGTGGGGCATCGGGGCTCTCAAAATTTGGAGAACACGGTAGCCTAAATATAAGAAAGTCGCCGTTCTAAAAAAAAGTTAAAGATATTTGCATTTGACCGGTTTAATTCTTGATTCAAATAGAAGAGAGAATATAAACAACCCAATTAATGCTTGATACGTTTTAACTATTCACTGTATTGTACTATAAAAACGACATAAGTAACAACTTCTTTAATATTCTTAACTAGTGGTGATGGGGTGGGAGAGAGTAGTTGGGTGCGGGTAGGCTCGGGACACCGCCGCCACCCCACCCAAATTCCTTTCCGGGTGGGTACAAAAATCGGGAGAAAAGAAAGGAGAGAGTGAGATGTTTGTGTGCGTAGAGGTAGAGGGAGCATGACGGTTCATGGGTAAATTGAGCGGGTTCCAACGGGTTCAAGCCTCAAGGACAGTGGTTAAGTTGACGGAAATTGATTGGTTTTCTAACAGGTGTGGCCAGGTTGCTCCCTCGGCCACCCTAATACCAATAAAAAATTATTACAATTAATTGCTAAAAAGGTATTTTACAGGTTGGTCTTGACCACCTAGATCAGCTAACCTGAACAAAC
This sequence comes from Bidens hawaiensis, assembly GCF_021521415.1. Taxonomy (NCBI): domain Eukaryota; kingdom Viridiplantae; phylum Streptophyta; class Magnoliopsida; order Asterales; family Asteraceae; genus Bidens; species Bidens hawaiensis. Next base: position 1,201,465 of record NW_027491434.1, read on the forward strand.
TTCTCTAGTACACAAACATAGAATTTCATAAGAGAATATCCCTAAGTCGAGAGCTAATTATATAAAAAAACACCAACACTTTATCAAGACCTTATTGACTTGTCCCGTAGGATATATGATAGACAAAAATGTCGTATGATCATTGATTAATATGACAAGTAAAACTGAGTAATTGGTCATATGGATTGTATGATGGCAAAATTATACGGTTCATATGATTTTTTAACTGTCAAAAAGTTAGTTGATCCATAATGGTGTCATATGATATGTTTAATTATTTTTCATTATATATCATATGAACCATAAGATATGTCAGACTTTTGAGCAATGTTATTATACCAAGATTTTTAAGTAAAAAATAAAAAATAAAATTTAGAAATATACCAAATTTAACAATATATCAATTAAGTCATTTTATTATAACTATAAAAATCATTGAGGTTTTATTACTTAACTTTATATAAATATTTCTTTTTTATTAGTTGATTTAAATCAAATACGTATTACTAGATAAATTTGATTAAAAAATTCACATCCCTTCCATAAACTCTTCTCCCACCTTTCAATTATTTTTTAAAAGATCTACTAAAAATCACTACATCACATCCATCATTTCTCTACTCACCCTTACATTTTGAAAAATCACTACAATATTCATCTTCCATCAAATTATGATGAGTGTATAAAAACACGAAAAATAATAAAATAAAAGTTTATGTATAAGATAAATAAAAAAGGTAGATGAGACGTGGAATATTTTTAGAATGAAAGATAAATTTTGAAAAATATAATTTTTAGTTAAATTGTTAGGTAGAAACTGGAGGAAGAAATGCGAATCCTCTCTTTTCTTAATGACCAACGAATTATTCAAATGAGCTACTGGCTAAATTCATCACATTGGGATGTACTCGTCTTTTGATCCGGGAAAACCCCTTAGCTAAGGCCAACGCCCCGCTCGAAAGCACGACAATGCAGTAAGATGAAACTCGTTCAGTTCAATGATCCAATCAGTGAAAGCAAACTACTCGCCTAGTCTTCTATCATCATCTTGGTGCTTCTGAAACTAAATGCTGAAGGTAAGAATCAAACCCGAGACATATAAAACACCAAGTCTCTTCCTTACCACTCCTACCACTAACATGAAATACTGATTATTATTCATGAAAAATGCCTACTTTCACAAAAAGTCAACTATAGATGGGTTGGTTACACACACTAAAACATGTTATATTGGCTAATGCATGTCACTGTTCCACCATGTGACTTATTGTGCTAAGTTTTTCCCACAATCATTTGCAACAATGAAAAGCATATGATACGTTCAACTAATGCATTGGCTTGAAATTTTAGGGTATGGCCATTAAAAAAGGTTACAATAAGCCCTCCTTCAACTTATTTAAACTTACCATTTCAACACTAGTTTTTCATTTTTGCTTATTACAAATTGACACGTATCTCAGTTGTAAGTTTCTCTTTCTCTCTCTTGTTTTAGAACTTCTAATATATGATGCTTTACAAAATTTCGAATATAGCGTTTCGACGTGCTTTTATTTATCTGCATTTCAATGTAAGCTTCGTTTAAAATGGAGTTGCACGTGATAATATACAAGTTAGCTAAGCGCCTATGTACACGTCGGTAGAGTTGTCAAAATCGACTCATTGCTCTCGATGCAACGCTAAGGGTTTGTTCATAAAGGTTTTGTTTTTATTTTATAACTTTTGAAACATATTTTTTAGCGGATTTTCATCACGCGAGTTAAATACAAGTTATTTTTTAAATGTTATAATTCAGTATACAGGTGCATAAAAAACCCGAATCTGGAACCGGGTGTTTTTATACTCGGGTTCTTACTACCGGAGCCTACCCGTATGGTATGGATAGGGTATGCATTTCAGTACAAAAATCTGTACTCGGAACCGGACCGAATTTGTGTCTAGTAATACCTGAAAACCGGAACCGATTCCATTCCCGGAACCTGGTTTTTTCAATACCTGAAACTGGGTTTTTAAAAACCAGAAATTACCCGTAAAATACCCCCAAAAAGTGGGACCATTAAAAACCAATCCATATCCAAAAAAACCCGAAAATTTGATTTTTCAATACCTAGAAATTGGGTATTCAAATACCCGGACTCGGTGCATATGGTATGGCATATAGAGAATACTTGGACCCGAATTGGGTATGACCAATACCTGATTTTCCAATACCATGTTATACACGAACCCGGTTCCATATCATAAAAAGCACGATTTGTGCCCCTCTAATCCAGTATGCGGATACAAATAGTGAGCCCATATCATAAAAAGAAGCCCAGCCCACGTGAAGAAAATCCATCTTGATAAAGAAATCAAGCATCAATTTCCTAGAACTGCTCTTCGCTGCAAACTCAAAAGGTATCAACTTTGATGTTCAATTAAGAGTCTTGATCTGTTTCCAATTGAAAATTAAACCCTTGTTTTAGAATTAGTGAATATATTATTATTATTGTTTTGGTAGATGGAAGCTGGACAAGAACCCAAATCATGGGATGAGTTATACACCATAGATTTAATGCCTTCAGAGTTGTTCTTGAAGCTCAGGGAAGAAATTCAAGGCTTTCGAGTTGGCCTTAATTTGGAGGTAAAAATACTGAAAGTTAGGGGCCGAAACGAGCTCGACTAGAGCGGCTTGTTTATTGTTTATTAATTAATTAATTTATATACGCTTTTAATTATTTTGAGAAAAAACCTTAATGCGGAAAAATAGCGGATATGACCAATATTTAAGATATTAGTTATCACGGTGGGATGTTAGTGTTTTGCAAGTTGCAAAAGGTTATTTTGTTATTGCTACATATATTAATATATATTTAATATATGTAGCAATTTAACGCTAACAAAATCGGGACCGAGATTATGATCAATATTTTACACTAATATTTTACCAATATATGTACGATGTATCGACTGCGTAGTGTTTGGTGCCTTAAAAGTTAGTCAAAGCTTGGTTGTGTTGTGTGAAATTAATGCAACGAAGTCCAATGGTGGCAAATCTTTAATATACACAAGGCTTGCTAAGGCAACGAGCCTAAATGAGCTTCCCGTACAAGGTCGAGACCGGGCTCGATAACTAAATGGGCTTTATTTGAGGCTCGAGTAGCTCACGAGCGGATCACCAAGATTTGGACTTATTATTATTGAAAATGGTGATGAATTAGCAGTAGCCAGTAGTAGTGAAGGGTTTGTTCCTGATTTCAAATTTATTTATGAAACTTAGGTTTTGTTTTAATAACATAATGTTTTAAAGCTGTGTATAATGATTCTGGTCCAGTTTTACAATTCCCCAATCAACGAGTTTGTGGGAAAGCTGGTTTTGAAGCCTTTATCATACGATCGAAGATGGAAATTTATGTACGAGCCGTTACATCATGATGTGCGCCTTGTTTCCAAGAAGATCCCAATAACCAAATTCCTAAACCTTCAGGTCGGTCTGTTCGTTTAGTCAACAACTGTACAATATACATACATATCGTAAATGATATATGACTTATCTGTCGGTTTGCAGGTTGGGATAGGCCATAGCTTTGAGTCACACGCAACCGGTTGGAAATGGAAGCTTACAAGTTGCTTAGGTGGAGATGGTGTATCTAGAATCCGTAACAAAACGTCTGTTGGTGTGTGCCCGGGTGTAGATCTTCGTTTTGGATGGCGGGCTGACTATGTTCTTCCGGAATTTACAGGGTACATTATTATTATTAATGTTAATATTATACATGCATGATGGTTTTTGTATTTCGTATTGGTGGCTTAGAATTTGAAGTTATTTGCAGGGCTGTGGGGACTAGTGAAGCATTGTTTAACATGAACTCTGGTCGATTAGAAGCGTCGCTTGACAGAATCGAGACCATTTTAACCCATACGAGCGATCGGTCACCAAAGCTGGAGGATGTATCTCCTTAAGTGCTATTTAGTTTCTGTATAGCTTCTGTATGTTTGGATGAAGATAAACTATTGATTTTTCAAGGGTGATTATTTTAACCATATGTTTGCCTCTGCAGTTAGCCAAAATGATTTATTAGTTTATTATCAGATTTTTATTTTTTTATTTTTAGCCATGAATATTAAACTGGAATTAGTTTAGTTTAATAAATAATATTAGTTAAATGTTTTTAAATACCAGACATGAATAACATAGCTGCACAACTACTGTACCAAAAGATTGCACAAAACTAATGTTGGCAAAGCTTTTGCGCGACACGTTCCGCTAGTCCAACATTCCCATGGATTCTGCAGGCACTATGTAAAGCTCCCCATACATCTAAACCACATATTCTTATTAAACGCATAAGCTTCCGACAATCTACAATCGCGACCGAGAAGATCAACCATAGATGCACAATGCTCCATATCAGGAAGGATAAAACAGTCATTTGACATGCTTTTAAAATACTTTCTCCCTTCTACAAGCCATGAATGTTTGCAAGCTGTCAAAACAACAATAAATGTGAGACTACTTGGTCTAATTTTATTGGCTTACAATTCAAGCGGCTATTCAGAATCAAACTGATCTACGACTCGCATACATTAGGGCTTTCTTCATGGAAACCCGTTGACCTAAGGAGATGACGCTTAATTAGGAGTATGCTAGTTTGCCGTTCATTAATAAATTTCTATTCCCTGATCCCTATATCTTGTCGACACGACTCTAGTATAGAAAGCATTTGATACAAGTCTACAACTATCTCACGTAACAACTAACTGCGTTAAGTTAGCAATTACAGTCACGTAACATTATTTAACAGCATACAGATAATACTTTCTTCCTGAACAAATTTTACGATCACCGTTAATATTTTATTTACAGTCACGTAACGTTATTTAAAAGCATACAGGCTATGTAATAGAAGATTCATTTTTAACTGAAATGGTTAAATAGCCCAAACTGTTTTCATGAAATTATTAGCTTCAGAAGACAAGATTCTCAGTGACTACATTAAGCTTCATGGTGAAGGCAAATGGAGACAGCCACCTGCGAAAGCAGGTACATATCTATCTATCTATCTATCTATCTATCTATCTATCTATCTATCTATCTATCTATCTAGTACTTAACTACCAATGTGGGCACATGCGTACATATACATATACACCACACTGAGTGCATGTGTGTGTTTTCTTTGCAGGTTTAAAGAGGTGCGGAAAGAGTTGTAGATTGAGATGGTTGAATTACTTGAGACCGGATATTAAAAGGGGAAACATTTCCTATGATGAAGAAGATCTTATCATCAGGCTTCATAAACTCTTGGGAAACAGGTTTTGTTTGTTTCATTAATTAATATACGCCCACATTGTGTGTTTTAAATGTCAAGAAATTAACATTTTGAGGTTTCTTGTGTGTGTTTAGATGGTCGCTTATTGCTGGGAGGCTTCCTGGACGAACAGATAATGAAATAAAAACTACTGGAACACCACACTAGCCAAAAGGGCACGATCTTCATCATAATCACGAAACTGTTCCTGTGTCGGGACAGGCTCACGAACAAAACTATAAAAAAGGGAAAGAGAAAGAATGTGTGAACGAGTCGAATGTGGTTAGAACCAAGGCAGCGAGATGCTCTAGGAAACATTTTAGCCCACACCCACGACAAATATCTGAGCCACCAAGATCCAATGCAACTATTGGGATTCAAGATGCGGCTAACCCTGACTCTGAACTTATACAACCAGATGCATTTACGTTTTGTCACGACAGCAATAATAACGATAATAATCAATCAAGTTTCGGTCTTGATGTGAATGTGGGTGGGGGTTCTTTAACCGGTCTTTATAATTTGGATTTCGTAGATTCGTTCAACTTAAATGATCAAATGGTGAAAGGAGATGATATGATATCGGGTTCTTCAACTGCTGCTGCTGCTGCTGGTGGTGGTGCTACTACGGATGCAACACACATGTATTCGAAAGAAATTATGGACTATTTCACTTCAATTGGCGGAGAATGGATGCCTTGATTATGATTATGATTATGATTATGAATTATGTTTGTATCATGCATATATCCATTTTATTACGTATTGACATATTGTAGTTTTATACTTATATATAGCAAACCAAAATTATTTTCTATAACATATTGGACATACAGATTTTAACTACGAGTAAACTGTCATTTCATGTGATTGGGTCTTATGAGTACGACCCCAAGATGTTTTGGGCTTGTGTCACCATTAAAAAGGCTAACTAACGGGCTACTATCAGGCCCTTTGAAGACACCCATGAGTTAGCTTCTTCGAAAAACTTTGCTTGTCAAAAATAAAAAATATCAAATTGTATTGATAACAATTTATTTTGCCATAAGCAATTCGCCATTGCATTAACATTTAGCAATTTTATAGATTAAATAAAATCCATATTAAACTTTACTATGATAGGGAAAAATTGATGCATATATAAGACTCTAATTTGAAAAGCAAGTGTAATTGGGTTGTTTTGTATAGAGGTAGGGCCATAAAACAAGGAAAAAAGGCCCTGAAGCTCTTAACCCGTTAGATGCTTCCACGGGTCATTTTTACAAAAGTAATACCTGCGTAAATCATCCGCCAAAAAGTAGAAGTTCAATCAATCCTTCTAGAAGCATGCGGGAGATACCCACAAGCGAATGAATGAATAGAATCAAATAAACCACAGGAGGCACCCGCAGACGGAATAACAAGTGAATACAAGAACATTCTTCTAGAAGCCCACGGGAGGCACCCGCAGGCAGAAAGAAGAATGACTTCACACTTGTAAGGAAAAACATTTAATAACCAAAATATTCCTTAATATCGACGTTTACCTCCTTCATAGAGAGCACGTAATGGTTTAACTAGTAAGGAAGAGGCAGCTAGATATTCCCTGACGGTCTAGCACATGGCCAGTTATTGCGCCCTATCAAAACCAGTCGCGTGTCCCTCCAGGTACAAGGAAGCCTCTTTTGGATAGCGACAACTCCACCAATCATTCTCTCCCACCCTCGGCTATGAATACTTTCTCAATGAACATGAGGTATTCATTCGCAAATTCCATATTACATCAATCACTTATATTACTTTCTGTGTCTAGAAGAACAATACTTATCCTCACGCATGAAGGTGGTTACAAGAAGACCTCCCATCTTGTCCTTCTCTTAACGAGCTCACGGCCAAGATTCAGATCTGGATCTCAGTCTCTTCTCAATCCAGTAAACCTAATTATATCTCTAAACCCTCACCCAGTTGGAGCATAGATCTAACCCTAATCCAGCTCGGATCCGTGCTTCTTTACTTTGTAAAAGATGTCACATTTAATGGTATTTTACAATTTTATACTTAGCCCATAATGTGGCACAACCCCATTTAATCCTGCCCTTTCGACTTAGGCTATATGAACTCTTGCTTGGACGTACCAAACATGCAACCATCTAACCTCTATTCAGCCCCATAGTTGTACAACATGGGCTTCTACCCATCTTTCTTTGGTCTAGGGTGGGCACATCAAAATATGGAATATGATGGTTATATATATATATATATATATATATATATATATATATATATATATATATATATATATATACCCCCTCCGTCCCAGCCAAAGTGTTTTAGTTTGAAAAACATAAAGTTTAAGGTGGATTGAATGATTACCTTTTTTGCTAACCAAATGACAATAATGCCCTTGGAAAATGGGTCCACCATATTGTTTATTAATGCTAGTTGTGTGTGCTTAAGGGTAAACTTGGAAATTGACTAATAAATTTTGAAAGTATCATTTGTAATGAGACAAATAAAAAAGGAAACATGTACACTTTTAATAGGACGGAGGGAGTATGATGTAGGAGATGCTCATATATTCAATATTCATGGTTGATTGGTTTCTATAGGTGGGCCCTTAATTATGATATATAGTGTGCATTTACATAAAAGAGTGTGACAAAACACAGGCATCATAGTAAGTCAATGGGAAGAAATAGGTGTTTGCTATTAGTCTATTACACATGTTTGTTTTGCTTCATGTGGGAACAGTGAACTTTTACTAACCATGCTCTTTCTTTCTATCTTTGTTTCTTTCACAATTAAATCAAATCAATGTGCATGGTACGGATTCAGGATGGAAAACATGTATAACAATACAAAGAAGATGAGCATGGTCCATTGTAACACCTTTTGCGAATTCCAAATAGGTTTTGGCCTTGAGAGATTCTCCATCAGGACAACCAAAAATAAATGTGCAAGAGCAAGATCTTGGATGGCTAGTCCATCAGGGCAAAACTGACAATTTTTGTGGTAGAGGAGCCGGATGTTATATATCATCCATTATATGATTATTCTCAGCTGAGCATGCTTAACTATGGAGTTCTTCTCAGTCCTCTATAATTAATTAGTACAAAACTCGTTAGTGATACTTGAGGCGGACATTTTTATGAACCCAATATCTCTTCTGTGAATAAACATAACAGAAAAATGTGGACTCGTCTAAGGTGTATCTCTCTCTCGGCGTCGGAGTTGATGGTGGCTCTATTCAAGGAGAGGGTGGCGCTCATGTCAGTTTCATATGACATTGGTGGAATTTTGTTATCATTTTCTATTGTTAAGGAGTATTTAGGATATGTCATACTCGTTAAAGAAAGTTAACACATCATTTAAACAAAACCAAAAGTTAAAACATATATTCCTGAAGCATCATCCGTGTAATTTACATTTATTTAAAGAAGGTAGATGGAGGTTGGGAGAATTAATTAGAAAAGATGTATATATAATTAAAGTAGTTTATGGTGGTTATCATTTTTTTAAAAAGAACACATCAAATAAACTTTCTATATTTATCTTGATACCAATTTTGTGACAACAAATTGAATAATTGATATACATATGTCCACTTGAATTGATTATAATTTAAATAAATAGCATTACAACTCCTCTAACCACATGAATTGATTATAATTTAAAAATTAAAATAGCATTACAACTCCTCTAATTAATTTTTCATATCATATTACATTAATATCAATCTGTATTTGAGATTTCGGATGATCCAGACAAGTACTAAAAAACGAAGAGTTATATAAACTTTTACTTTTAAAAATTGATAATAATCATAATAAAAGTAAATTAAACAAAGTTATTGTTTCGATAACTGGGTGAATATTATTGGCTAAACAGCGTTTGTCACCACTTATATTAGCATAATTAAGTCTTCCGCTGTTAAGTTAACGATTTTAAGGCGTAGCAGGTGAAGGACCAAAAAGATCCATATGAATAAGTACTAAAAGTCATTATTAAAACATTAAAGTTGATTAAAGTTTAAACCATTGTTTTCCTAATAAAATGATTTTAAAATCCTTTAATTCACTGAAAGGTATAAATCCTTTTTTCAAGTTTTGGATAAATTAAACGTATTTACCTGATAGTAGAGATTGAATGATATTGCCTCGTAGCAATTGTTTATGTTTCTTAACCTATAGTGTAAGTCTAGGGATGGTAAAATAACCCGAACCCCGACGGGTATATCCGAAACCCGATGCATTAGGGACGGGCATACCCGAAGCCCGGCGGGTATTGGTTCGAGTATGGGATTAGTTTTGAAATTTTTTTGCGGGCACGGGCTGGGTATGAGATTTGGTGATACCCGGCCCGATTACCCGAAAAGGCATCTTGCTTATATAAAGTTTTACAAAAGTTATGGTACTATTATTTATTTATGATAACGTTTATATAGACGTAATGTGTCATATTTTTGTTTGTAACAGTTCATATATAAATAAAATATATGCGATAACTATAATGGTAAAAAAAATATACTTAAAAATCCTAACGAATTTTTTTTTAATAATCTAATGGGTATACCCAATACCCGAGGGTATACCTGATACCCGACAGGTAATGGGTCAGGTATAGGACTGAATTTTATAACCGGGTACGGGTATGAGATTAGCAATACCTGACCCGCTGCTATCCCTAAGTGTAACCATAGATTTCGTATAAATCATTTAGGCATTTAAATGGTCTAGTTTTGTAGGCTTAAATCTTGTATAAATCATCGACTAGATATTTTATTTTAAAATTAGGGTTTAAATAGCATTAGACGAAATGTCTAATACTTACATAAATTTTCATTTGAAGTAACTTTTAGATGAACCATCAGAACGATTAGACGACCTTTTTAATCATCCGCCGGACTATCAAACTCTTTGGGTTTAAGCTTCAAATCTATTTTCTTTCTTTGGCCATTCATCTTTAGCATACCAAAACTTTTTGTAAATCGTTTTTGTTATTCACTCGTGATTCTTACAAGGTTTTGAGAACCTAATCATAATCAAAACTCGTTACTTATGAAAGTCACATTAAAACATGATTTCTTACCACAAATTGCTAACCAAAACACTAAATAATGATTAGGGCATTGCTATGGTCTATGGATCGACAACAGGTTTTCAATCTTCTTAGCCAAATCTTTCACACTTACTAAAAATGTAGAAAAATCCTAAAAAAAACACCAACTTTAGGGTTTAGGGTCTAGGGTTTTTTTTTTGGGTAAAAGGGCAGTGCCCTTGGTAAAATTAACATTAAAATAAAGAGAAATGACAAAAAGAAAGGTAACTTAGAGCTAGAAGAGGACATGCCCTCAACTAGAAACCACTAAGTCCCGTAAAAGAAAACCTACAACTAATCACGTAACGTCCATAGTTGTAACATAACATAACCAAATAAAATACATACAATACCCATAATATAACCAAGTGATCGACGAGCTTGCTTTTTGATCTAGGTACGCATTTGGCCATCTCATTACATGAATCCGGTTGCACCGAAGCCCAATCCGTATGTAGTCCAGATTAAGGATCCTTTCTTGTGTCCTCCTTTGTAACCCAACAAGTAAACTCATCACCCTTTCATAACTCGGCCCAGTTCTTGTCTTCAAATCCTTTTGTTCATCTATACCAAACCCAATCGTGAACATAAGCCGTCCTTCTATTGTGGTTTCTTTCTTCGGCCCAGTCCATAAACGGAAACACTGACCATTTCTTTTATCCCAGCCCATCTTTCCCTTGTTCTTTCCAGCCCATCTTTCCGGACCCGTCACACAATCCATATCGACTAAGCTGCAGCCCAACTCAAGTTTACCCATCTCTTTCTTGGACCCAAGTTTTGGATCAAGCCCATCCCACTGCTGATAAACGTTTCCTTCAGCCCATTTTTCCCTCATGGCCGCTGCCCAGGTCCTGATCCAATTAACTTTAGCCCAAAAATTACCGGCTAAGCTAACCCATTTCCTGACCCATCCAACCCGTAGCATTCTAGTTGATCCTCGAACATACTAAGCACCCTTATTCCTTTCAGTTCTAAACCGATCACGAGCATGCTCGATCCCATGATAAATGTTACTCTGAGCATGTTCAAGGAACATATCCTTTGCACGTCCACAAACCTCTTCTTTCCTCCGTGGTTCCTTACCTTTAGCCCTCCCAACATGAGCATTCCACACCTTGTTCCTTGTTTCCTCTACCATGATCCTTACCTCTTCTTTCTTAGCAATTAAAACAGCCCCTTTATTTTGCATCTCTCCCATATTTGGATCTTTCCTTATGCAACAGCTTGCTCGATTAATAAGCTTCTGATCCACCCAACTCATATTACCTGAAACATACATGTCCCTTCCTTCTTTAGTATATAGTATTCCCAACCCATATCCGAACCATCCCACCTCAAGTGAGGTAGACACAACTGACTCAAGGATGTGAAAAATAAAAAGGTTTCTAATCCTAGATAGGGTTTTCACATCATAGTCAGGTTCTAGAAACGTATAAACAATATTTAGGGTGGAAGCAAATGTCCTAGCCACTATGATGTGATCCTTCCATTGCACCTTTGTTTGTAGGCTTCCCCTCAGCCCTCTCCATCCTAACCACCAATTCCGTAACGCAGAAGCAATCAACCGGGTTAATGTACCGGGACAGTTGATCACTAAAAATAAAACAGGGTTTAAATTTCCTAAAAAAGGATGAAAAAAAAGACCAAAAAATATATGTTTTCTATGGCAAGGGATGTTTAGTAAGATGACAACCCGAAGGCTATTTTCTCTCCTTATTCCACCTGGTACCCAAAGTGTCTCGTCCCCCCAGATCCAAGTGGATCTCATCAGCTCAAGTGAGCTAGAAGACTCAATGAAAGTAAAGCAATAAAAGGCTATTTTGAAGACACACAACAAGGGTTTCTCAATATTGTGCAGATCTAGAAAGGTACAAAAAAAATTTGATAAGTAGATAAAGAATTCCTAAGCACAATATTGTGATCCTGCCATACCACCTTGGGGCTAAGCCTACCTCCAGGCTCTTCATTACCTAAATCTCCTACCATACCCGCAGAGTTAACCCCAACCACACTGATGTTTGTGCGGGTTAATAGATTAGAAAAAGTAAAATACTGACTCATTTTTGCAAGTTTGGAGACACTCCGGAGCCTTATTAGGCGGATTTCTAGCCATAAACGTTTTTTTGTCCACCTTATTTATGCAAAATCCCAAAATACCCCCACCCCCAGTCTTACTAATTCTCCTTGAGCAGATCCATGTTGGCCCTTCCTGTGTTGTATGGTATCCTTTGTAACCTGCAACCAAATACACTTCCAACCCATTACCCTCCCCCACCAGGTTAGTGATAAGCCCACCGACCCATCCGAACCATACTTATCAAGTGAGACAGCCGCACGCATCAGCCCCTTATACCCGAGCTTTCCATGCATTTCCCCGAGCTCGATATCCATATAGCGTTGTGTCATTGCTGAATGGTTGTTGCTGGCTTCCGAATCACCTCGAAACCCCATATCTTGCTCGCCTCAATAGACCCTTTAGTGTCTCGAATTTTCAGCCCCCACAATCTTAGTTTTACCTCCTCTTTAATCAGCTCAAAAACCTCCTCCCATTTCCTTTTACCATTCTGGAATAACCTTAGATTTTTTTCTTGCCAAATGAAGTACACCGTTGCTCCCAGAAGTAATCTCCAAATGATGCTCTTGATGGACGGATTTGTGGGGAGAGCACCAAGATAGTGTACACATTCAGACCACACAGCTGGCGGGCGTCCTAAATCAGCAATCTTCTTCACCTCTGACCATATCCTGTTAGGAAACTCACACTCAAAAAAGAGGTGTGCATGGCTGTCCCGCTGGCTATCACAGAAGGCACATTTTAGATTATCCGTATTCCTTTCCCACCTCCACAACCTATCTTGAGTTAATAATCTTTCCTTGACAGCCAACCATAGGATGAAAGCATGTCTTGGGATGTTTTGTGTGAACCATATCATTTTGTGCCAACTCATCTCAGGCGATGCACCACAGATGTCAACAAAAGCTTGGCTCGTGGAGAACACAACCAACTGCCCATTATTAGCTTTCCATTCAGTTGCATCTTGTTTGTCAACCCATAATCTTGGAGGTTCAAAATCATAGAGGCAAGCAAATCTTTCCCTCCATTCCACCGGCCACTTCCATCTTCCCTCTTTTATAATGTCCGCCACTTTCGTTTCTAAATCCAGCCCTGCTCTATGTATCTCTCTTTTGGTGACAATTTCACCCAAAGGGCTCAGAGGGTGCCACATATCAAACCAAACCGATGTTTGCGTACCATCTCCAATTGTAGACCAGCAGTGGTGTCTTATGGTTTCCCGGTTCTTCAAAATATTACTCCAACTCCAGCTAGCACCACTTTCAGCTCTTATGTCCCAAAAGTTATTGCCTTGTAGCTTGTATCTGTTAATCCAACGGACCCAAATGGATTCTTTTTTATTAATAATGTTCCATATATGCTTCGTCATCAAGGCCGTATTTCGATCTTTCAGCGATTTGATTCCCAGCCCACCTTGGCATTTTGGTTTACAAGCTTCAACCCAACTTACTCTAACTTTGCCTTTGGCTTGCTCCGTTTGGATCCAGAGAAAATTCCTCATTAACCCCTCAATTTCATTTATTATATTATCTGGGAGGCTGAACACCGAGGCCCAGTACACTTGCAAGGAGGCAAGTACTGAGTTAATCAATTGCAATCTACCAGCAAACGACAGGAAGTTGTTCTTCCAATCTCCAATCCTTGTTTTTACCTTATCAATGAGGTGTTTACAATCTTTTGAATACAGTTGTTTAAATAGTAAAGGTACCCTAAGGTAACGAACTGGTAGTTATCCCACCCTAGATGGGAGTATGGTCTTTAGCTCTTCTTGAATTCGATTAGGAACGTTCCCAAAATACATCGTACTTTTGCTCAGGTTAGGAATTAACCCTGAACAGTTCTTAAACTCTTCTAAGGCGTTTTTTATGACCATTAAGGAGTGCTTATCAGCATGGGAGAAGACCAATAAATCATCGGCAAAACACAAATGGGTAATTCTCATTTCACTACATCTCCAATGGTATTTGAACCTATGTGCTTATGCAACGTTCCTCTTGATTATCAGGTTTAACACCTCCATCACAAGAGTAAACAGGTATGGTGATATTGGGTCACCTTGCCTTAATCCTCTAAGCCCCTGGAAATAGCCATGTGTCTCCCCATTGATTTTTGTGGAATAGGAAGCAGTGGTGATGCATGTCATAACCCATTGAATCATTCTTTCATGGAACCCAAACCTAACAAGGCATTGTTTCACAAACTCATGGTCAACAGAATCATAAGCCTTTTGGAGGTCAATCTTTAAGGCCACCCTTCGTTCCCCTCTCTTTCTTTGGTAATTCCTCACCAACTCTTGAGTCAATAGGATATTATCACAGATCATTCGACCAGGCACAAAAGCACTTTGGCATTCATCAACAATGGTTCCCAACCCTTCCTTCATCCTCTCACAAATGATTTTAGAGATGTATTTATAAAGCACATTGCAACATGCTATCGGTCTAAAGTCCCCCACATACTTAGGGTCTAACTTCTTTGGGACTAAGGTTATAATAGCCGCATATACCTGTGTCAAAAGTTTCCCATTAAGAAAGAATTCCTTTATCGCCCTACAAACATCTTCCCCCACCAGGTCCCATGTTGATTTGAAGAATTTGGATGTGTACCCATCTGGACTCGGAACTTTATCATTTTCAATGCCAAACATAGCTCTTTTAATTTCCTCATTTGTAACCTCACGGACCATGTTATTAGCCATCTCCTGAGTCAATTTGTTTATAAAAAGGGATTGGGGCTGTTGTATAGGAGTAGTTGGTATCCTTTTTCCCAGCAAATCCATATAATAATTAACAAACTGAGTATTAATCTCATCCCCCTGGTAATACTTCCCATCACTACCCACAAGCGACGAAATTCTGCTCCTATTATGCATAGATTTAACGGAAGCATGAAAATACCTAGAGTTATGGTCTCCCTCTCTTAATTTGCTTTAGTAGGAGTTCCTCATCAATCAGTGTTTGTTTTAGAGCCTCCAGGCAGAGTTGTTCTTCGTCTTGCAACTCTTTATTACCCAAGTCAGTCTCAGCCTCCAATTGGATCTTTCCAAGTTCATGTTTAATGCTTTCTATTTTCTTTCCCAAATTACCCTTCTCTTTACTAAACTTCCTGATCGGTGATTTCAGGTCTTTATGCTTGTTTACCACTTGGAACATGGCATACCCCTGAATCTATTTCTGCCAACCATTCTTAATAATTTCCTTAAACTCTGTCTTGCGTGTCAGAAAATTCATAAACTTAAAACTCTGGGATCTCCACTTCTTCTTAATGCTTGGAACCGTAAGAAGGATGGGTGTGTGGTCAGATGTTAAAGGCGGCATGAAAGTGGCAAAAGCTTGATGCATTTTTGTCACACCCCGACCAATGAAGGCGGAAACGTCGAGGCGCGACATTATTGCTCATTGCACAATGACACTATAAAGTTAGAATATTTAAACCACTCATTTAAATCCATATCATCATAAATAACACAACAATTGTTCATACAAAATGCCAAATAGATAGATACACAAATAACTTGTTCTTTTATTTTCTAATATCCTAAAGCCAAGATAATAAGTTTCTTCAAGTAATCCAATCAAGCTAACATCAGATCTGTAACATTGCATAAAATAGAGTTTGTCAACACGAAGATTGGTGAGCAATTTTCAAAGTTTTGGACAATAAGTATATAGTATGAAATCCACAACTATTATATGAAAACAATAAATAATAGCAACAATTTAGATAAATGAAACCGTCAATAAGAATACATTGACAAACCGTCAATAAGAATACATTGACGACAATAATGAAATCGTCAATAAGAATACATTAATGACACCTTTCTATATGGGGATACCATATATACTCGGAATTAACGTATGATCATACTTTGATGAGGCTACCCGCCTTAGCATTCAAGAGGCTACCCGCCTTAGCATTCAAGAATTTGCACATAATCATGTAAAGCATATAACACCAAATCGAGCATTTATTTAAGTAAACATATACAATACGTGTTGTGGTTTAAGACTCAAGTATAAATCATTTGAATTTGAATAAGTATGCAATGCCACCCCCAAAACGAAAGATGGAGAACGGGGGATGAAAAAGTACTCACATTAACAAGTAACTTGAAAGATAGTGTCGTGAATAATCGGAGAGATCGGTTTAACGAGCAAGACCTATATTAAACGGGTCTTGTGTTAGTAGGTAGTCTTGGAAGGGTTTAAAATAAAATACATGACAAATAAAGTAAATAAATAAAGTTTAGGATTTAAAAAGTAAATATTTGAGAAATTAAAGAAACGAGTTTTGTAAAATAAGTTTACTCGAAACCGGGTCTCGGTATTCTATTCATTAGTTTTTTTCTTTTTTTTTTACTCAACCTATGTTAAGTAATAATGTGGGTTAAAATGCGATATTGCAAAACCTTTGGTTATAAGAATACCAAAACGAGGTTTAATCGAGTGTTCGGGTTTGTCGGTTCGAGACTTGATAATTGACCAAGCTCACAGTTAACTTCCCAAAATAATAAATGTTATGAGATAACTCAATAAAATCAAAATAGACTTAACCAAGTATGTAGTTCTATTGTGAAGAACCTTAACGTTCGTTAAGCGAGTAAACGACCTTATCGGTTCGAACTTGTTATAAGATCAAGTTGGTTACCGACATGCCAAGTATGTTTAGAAATTATCTAAAATTGATTTAAAATATAATCTTGAAGAAAAATATGATTTTGGTGGCTAAAAACACACTTGTGTGTCTTAAGCGAGTGAACTCGGTTTAGTTCGGTCCTTGACTCGGAATAAGACCGAGGATGGTTACTACATACCCAATTACCATGGAACTTGTAAAATAACTTATAAATAATAATACTCAAGTTTTACATTCAAAAAGTTAACAATAAAGCTTTTAAACAAAAGTTCGGTTTTTGGTTCGGTCCTTGACTCGGAATAAGACCGAGGATGGTTACCACATACCCAATTACCATGGAACTTGTAAAATAACTTATAAATAATAATACTCAAGTTTTACATTCAAAAAGTTAACAATAATGCTTTTAAACAAAAGTTCGGTTTTTGGTTCGGTTCTCAACTCGGGATGAAACCGAGGCTAGTCACCACATACCCAATACCATGGAACTTGACAAATATGAAAAATAAACTAAAATATGTAGAATTTAAGCAAGTATAACAAGTTATATGGTTAGATTTGTTAAATATATAAACAAGGACTACAAAGTCCTCCATGTAACCTTGCCTTACTAGTCCGACATTTCAACCGGCCGAGACCGGAGAAATGAAAGACCGAAGGTAAACAAGGAGTGTATATTATATATATGTTGTAACATCAAGCTTTAAGTATTGAGAAGTTAGTTAAAATGAAAGATTAGCTTATGAAGAACAACCTTAGAATTCAAGAATTTGAGAGAGAAATGAAGAAATGAGCAAGCACAAATGAAGAAGATGGGTGTGTATATATAGGGTAAGTTGAATGGGTCTTTCATAAAGGGTGTTTCATGAAAATGGGTTGGTTATAGACCCAAGAAAGCACAAACTACAAATGGGTCCTTCAAGTCTCCATTTTGGTAGTTTTAGTCCCTGGAGTTCATTTTAAACGTTTTCGGGGAATTTTAAGAACCGAAAAGGGTGTTTTTTTTATCCAACAACTATAAAACAAATATTTAACATACAATTCATCATTTTGATAATATCGAAAGGTTCGGGATACAAAACGGGTCGGGTTTACATTAAGAATACAAGTATAAAATAACCCGAAATTGACAAATGTCACAGTATCCCCTACTTTAGAAAATTTCGTCCCGAAATTAAGATGATGTAAATAAATATGGATATTTCTCCTTCATCGAGTCTTCTCGTTACCATGTAAACTCCGCGCCACGCCGTGATTCCCATCGAACTTTAACTAACTTAATGCGACTTCGCTTGGTTTTCTTTTCATTGCGGTCCATGATTTCAACGGGTCGTTCAACCATAATCATTGATTCATTGACTTGTACTTCGTCAAGAGGTATATGGAGACTACCTTCGGCTAAGCACTTCTTGAGATTTGAAACATGAAAGGTCGGATGAACACCGGTGAGTTCTTCCGGTAGTTCGAGTCGGTAGGCTACTTTTCCGACTCGCTCAAGAATCTTGAATGGGCCTACGAAACGGGGAGCTAGTTTTCCTTTCTTTCCAAAACGAACAACTCCTTTCCAAGGGGATACCTTGAGAAGGACGAGATCGTCGACATTGAATTCGATCGGTTTCGCCGTTTGTCGGCGTAGCTCTTTTGTCGACTTCTAGCGGCAAGTAGGTTCTTGCGAATTTGGTCGATACAGTCGGTGGCTTCTTGGACCATTTCGGGTCCGGTAATTTGAGCTTCCCCGATTTCGTTCCAACTAATCGGGGAATGACATTTGCGACCGTAGAGAGCTTCGAAAGGAGGCATACCGATGCTACAATGGAAACTGTTATTGTAAGAGAATTCAATGTAAGGAATGTGAGAATCCTAATTCCCACCGAAATCAAGTACACACGCTCGAAGCATGTCCTCAAGTGTTTGAATCGTACGTTCGGATTGTCCATCCGTTTGAGGATGATAAGCGGTGCTAAGATCAAGACGAGTTCCCAAGGTTTCTTGAAGTGATCGCCAAAAATGAGATGTGAATCGAGCATCGCGATCGGAGATGATAGTCAAAGGTAAACCGTGGCGACACACGATTTCGCGAACGTAGATTTGGGCAAGTTGCTCAACGGAGTATTTTTCTCGAATTGGAATAAAGTGAGCGGACTTGGTTAATCGGTCAATAATCACCCAAATGCTATCGTTGCCTTTTTGTGTAGTGGGTAGTTTCATTATACAGTCCATAGCAATGTCTTCCCATTTCCATATGGGGATTGGTGGTTGCTCGAGTAACCCAAAGGGTTTTTGATGTTCGGCTTTGACTTTAGAGCAAGTAAGACATTTCGAAACGTACGTTGCTACGTCTTTCTTCATACCCGGCCACCAAAAGGTAGAACGAAGATCGAAATACATTTTATCCGCACCGGGATGAACAGAATATCTTGACTTGTGAGCTTCATCGAGTATGCAAGTACGAAGGCCATCGCGATCGGGAACCCATAAATGATTGAGATAATACAATAAGCCATCGGGTTTTGTTTCGAGTTTAAGCTCGGCTCCACATGACATTTCGTCGTACATGTTGCCTTCGTCAACAGAGGTACGTTGGGCTTGATAGATTTGGGCTTGGAGATCGGTTTGAACGGTGACGCTAAGAAGCAAGACGGATTTGACATTAACCTTCCGACTAAGGGCATCGGCCATGACATTTGCTTTACCGGGATGGTAGCGAATTTCGCAATCGTAGTCACCAAGTAACTCAGCCCATCTTCGTTGTCTCATGTTGAGATCTTTTTGGTCAAAAATGTGTTGAAGGCTTTTGTGATCGGTAAAAACCACACATTTCGTTCCGTAAAGGTAATGTCTCCAAATTTTGAGTGCGAAAACGACGGCACCAAGTTCAAGATCGTGAGTCGTGTAGTTCTTCTCGTTGACCTTGAGTTGCCTTGAAGCATACGCGATAACTTGACCTCGTTGCATGAGAACGCAACCGAGACCTTGATGAGAAGCATCGCAAAATACAACAAAGTCGTCGTTTTCATCGGGAAGGGTTAGAACGGGAGCATTGCAAAGCATGTGTTTAAGAGTATTAAATGCTTCTTCTTGTTTGGATCCCCATTCATAAGGCTGTCCTTTGCGAGTTAGGGAAGTGAGGGGTAAAGAGATATTGGAAAAATTTTGGATGAAACGCCGATAATATCCGGCCAAACCGAGGAAAGATCGAATTTCCGTGGGTGTAGTCGGAGTCTTCCAATCTTTGACGGCTTCGATTTTTGCGGGATCAACATGAATACCCTTGTCGTTTACGATGTGTCCCAAAAATTGAACTTCCTCTAGCCAAAATTCACATTTTGAGAATTTGGCGTAAAGTCGTTCTTTTCTTAAGACTTCGAGAATGGAATGCAAGTGATGCTCATGCTCGGCTTTGGATTTAGAGAAAATGAGAATGTCATCAATAAAGACAATAACGAATTTATCTAGAAACGGTTTGCAAACGCGGTTCATGAGATCCATAAATACCGCGGGTGCATTGGTTAACCCGAAGGGCATGACCAAAAATTCGAAATGTCCATATCGAGTACGGAATGCGGTTTTTGGAACGTCTTCTTCGCGAACACGCAACTGATGATATCCCGATCTAAGATCGATTTTGGAGAAACACGTTGCGCCTTGGAGTTGATCGAAGAGGTCGTCGATTCGTGGCAAAGGATAACGATTTTTGATAGTAAGTTTATTGAGTTCACGATAATCGATGCACATGCGAAATGAGCCATCTTTCTTTTTCACGAAGAGGACGGGAGCGCCCCAAGGAGAGGAGCTTGGACGAATAAATCCTTTGTCGGAAAGTTTTTCGAGTTGGTTTGATAACTCTTGCATTTCCGACGGAGCCAAAAAGGCATAAGTGATGCCTAATAAGCATAAACGGAGCCAAAAAGGCATAAGTGGTGCCTAAAAGGCATTAACGGAGCATAAAAGACATAAATGGTGGCAAAAAGGCATAAACGAAGCCTAAAAGGCATAAATGGGGCCCAAAAGGCATAAACGGAGCCTAAAAGGCATAAATGGTGCCAAAAAGGCATAAACGGAGCCTAAAAGGTATAATTTGTGCCCAAAAGGAATAAACAGAGCGTAAAAGGCATAATTGGTGCCCAAAAGGCATGAACGGAGCCTAAAAGGCATAATTGGTCCCTAAAATTCATAAACGAAGCCTAAAAGGCATAAATGATGCCCAATAGGCATAAACGGAGCCCAAAAGGCATAAATGGTGCCAAAAAAGCTTAAACGGATTGTAAAAGGCATAATTGGTGCCTAAAAGGCATAAACGGAGCCTAAAAGACATAAATTGTCCCTAAAAGGCAGAAACGGAGCGTAAAAGGCATAAATGATGCCCAAAAGGCATAAACGGAGCTTAAAAGGCATAAATGGTGCCAAAAATGAATAAGTGGTGCCCAAAAGGCATAAACGGAGCGTAAAAGGCATAATTGGTGTCCAAAAGGCATAAACGGAGACTAAAAGGTATAAATTGTTCCCAAAAATGCATAAACGGAGCCAAAAAGGTATAAGTGGTGCCCAAAAGGCATAAACGGAGCCCAAAAGGCATAAACGGAGCCCAAAAGGCATAAACGGAGACGAAAAGGCATAAACAAAGCCTAAAAGGCATAAAGGAAGCACAAAAGACATAAACAGAGCGTAAAAGGCATAAATGGTGCCCAAAAGGCATAAACGGAGCCTAAAAGGCATAATTGGTGCCAAAAAGTCATAGACGGAGCCTAAAAGGCATAATAGGTGCCCAAAAGGCATAAACGGAAATTAAAAAGGCATAAATGGTGTCCAAAAGGCATAAACGGAGCCTAAAAGGCATAAATGATGCCTAATAAGCATAAACGGAGCCAAAAAGGCATAAATGGTGCCAAGAAGGCATAAACGGAGCGTAAAAGGCAAAAGTGGTGCCCAAAAAGGCACAAATGGTGCGCAAAAGGCATAAATGGAGCCTAAAAGGCATAAATGGTGCCCAAAAGGAATAAACGGAGCCTAAATGGCATAATTAAGCCAAAAAGGCATAAACGGAGCGTAAAAGGAATAATTGGTGCCAAAAAGTCATAAACGGAGCCAAAAAGGCATAAATGGTGCCCAAAAGGCATAAACGGAGCCCAAAATTCATAAATGGTGCCCAAACGGCATAAACGGAGCATAGAAGGCATAATTGACGCCCAAAAGGCATAAATGGTGCCCAAAAGGCATAAAAGGTGCCCAAAAGGCATAAACGAAGCATAGAAGGCATAATTGGTGCCCAAAAGGCATAAACGGAGCCTAAAAGGCATAAATGTAGCCCAAAAGGCATTAACGGAGCCTAAAAGGCATAAATGGTGCACAATAGGCATAAACGAACCCTAATAGGTATAAACGGAGCCTAAAAGGCATAAGTGGTGCCCAAAAGGCATAAATGGTGCCCAAAAGGCATAAAATGAGCGTAGAAGTCATAATTGGTGCCCAAAAGGCATAAACGGAGCCTAAAAGGCATAAATGAAGCCCAAAAGGCTTAAACGGAGCTTAAAAGGCTTAAATGGAGGCCAATAGTCATAAACAGAGCCTAAAAGGCATAAATGGTGGCCAACAGGCATAAACGGAGCCAAAAGGCTTAAATGGTGGCCAAAAGAAATAAACGGAGCCTAAAAGGTATAAATGGTGCCCAATAGGCATAAACGGAGCCTAAAAGGTATAAACGGAGCCTAAAAGGCATAAGTGGTGCCCAAAAGGCATAAACGATGCCCAAAAGGCATAAACGGAGCGTAGAAAGCATAATTGGTGCCCAAAAGGCATAAACGGAGCCTAAAAGGCATAAATGAAGCCCAAAAGGCATAAACGGAGCTTAAAAGGCATAAATGGAGGCCAAAAGGCATAACCAGAGCCTAAAAGGCATAAATGGTGGCCAAAAGGCATAAACGGAGCCTAAAAGGCATAAATGGTGCACAAAAGGCATAAACGGAGCCTAAAAGGCATAAATGATGCCCAATAGGCATAAACGGAGCCTAACAGGCATAAATGGTGGCCAAAAGGCATAAACAGAGCCTAAAAGGCATAAATGGAGGCCAAAAGGCATAAACGGAGCCTAAAAGGCATAAATGGTTCCAAAAATGCATAAACAGAGCGTAAAAGGCATAATTGGTGCCCAAAAGGCATAAATGAAGCCTAAAAGGCATAAATGGTGGCCAAAAGGCATAAACGGAGCCTAAAAGGTATAATTGGTGCCCAAAAGGCATAAACAGAGCGTAAAAGGCATAATTGGTGCCCAAAAGGCATAAACGAAGCCTAAAAGGCATAAATGGTGGCCAAAAGGCATAAACGGAGCCTAAAAGGTATAATTGGTGCCCAAAAGGCATAAACAGAGCGTAAAATGCATAATTGGTGCCCAAAAGGCATAAACGAAGCCTAAAAGGCCTAATTGGTGCCCAAAAGGCATAAACGTTGTCCAAAAGGCATAAACGGTGCCCAAAAGGCATAATTGGTGCCCAAAAGGCATGAACGGTGGCCAAAAGGCATAAATGGTGCCTAAAAGGCATTAACGGTGCCCCAAAAGCATAATTGGTGCTCAAAAGGCATAAACGGTGGCCAAAAGGCATAAACGGTGCCCAAAAGGCATAATTGGTGCCAAAAAAGCCTTAAACGGTGCCAAAAGGCATAAACGGTGCCCAAAGGCATAATTGGTGCCCAGAAGGCATAAACGGTGGCCAAAAGGCATAAATGGTGTCCAAAAGGCATAAACGGAGCCGAAAAGGCATAAACGGAGCCTAAAAGGCATAAACGGTGCCCAAAAGGCATAAACGGAGCCTAAAAGGCATAAATGATGCCTAATAGGCTTAAACGGAGCCTGAAAGGCATAAATGGTGCCCAATAGGCATAAACGGAGCCGAAAAGGTATAAACGGAGCCTGAAAGGCATAAATGGTGCCCAATAGGCATAAACGGAGCCCAAAAGGCTTAAACGGAGCCTAAAAGGCATAAATGATGCCCAATAGGTATTAAAGGAGATTAAAAGGCATAAATGGAGGCCAAAAGGCATAAACAAAGCTTAAAAGGCATAAATGATGGCCAAAAGGAACAAACAATGCCCAAATGGCATAAACGGAGCCTAAAAGGCATAAATGAAGCTCAAAAGGCATAAACGGAGCTTAAAAGACATAAATGGAGGCCAAAAGGCATAAACAGAGCCCAAAAGGCATAAAATTGGCCAAAAGGCATAAACGGAGCCTAAAAGGCATAAATGGAGCCCAAAAGGCTTAAACGGAGCCTAAAAGGCCAAAATGATGCCCAATAGGCATAAACGGAGCTTAAAAGGCATAAATGGAGGCCAAAAGGCATAAACAGAGCTTAAAAGGCATAAATGGTGGCCAAAAGGAACAAACGGAGCCCAAATGGCATAAACGGAGCCTTAAAGGCATAAATGAAGCCCAAAAGGCATAAACGGAGCTTAAAAGGCATAAATGGAGGCCATAAGGCTTAAACAGAGCCTAAAAGGCATAAATGGTGGCCAAAAGGCATAAACGAAGACTAAAAGGCATAAATGGTGCCCAAAAGGTATAAAAGGAGCCCAAAAGGAATAAATGGTGCCCGAAAGGCATAAACGGAGCCTAAAAGGCATAAATGGTGCCAAAAATGCATAAACGGTGCCCAAAAGGCATAAACGGAGCATAGAAGGCATAATTGGTGCCCAAAAGGCATAAACGGAGCCTAAAAGGCATAAATGAAGCCAAAAGGCATAAACGGAGCTTAAAAGGCATAAATGGTGGCTAAAAGGTATAAACAGAGCCTAAAAGGCATAAATGGTGGCCAAAAGGCATAAACGGAGCATAAAAGGCATAAATGATGCCCAAAAGGCATAAACGGAACCTAAAAGGAATAAATGGTTCCGAAAAGGCATAAACGGAGCCAAACATGCATAAATGGTGGCCAACAGGCATAAACGGAGCCTAAAAGGCCTAAATGGTGGCCAAAAGGCATAAACGGAGCCTAAAAGGCATAAATGGTGCCTAAATGGCATAAACGGTGCCGAAAAGGCATAAACGGAGCCAAAAAGGCATAAACGGACCCTAAATGGCATAAATGATGCCCATTGGGCATAAACGGAGCCCAAAAGGCATAAGTGGTGCCCAAAAGGCATAAACGGAGAGTGAAAGGCATAATTGGTGCTGAAATGGCATAAACGGAGCCTAAAAGGCATAAATTGTGGCCAAAAGGCATAAACGGAGCCTAAAAGGCATAAATGTTGCCCAATAGCCTAAAAGGCAGACTACCAAGCCTTGTTCTCCATGTTTACCGAGTCATATCATGCCTTTGTGGCCAAGAATCTGATAAACACAAGCATTGTGCAAGAAGATCTAGAACAAATAGATGCTGATGAATTAGAGGACATGGACATAAAGTGGCAAGCAGCCATGCTAGCAGTAAGAAGCAAAAGGTTGTATAATAGGACTGGTAGAACAAGTTTCAATGGACCAAACAAAAGAATCGGCTTTGACAAATCAAAGGCTATCTTCTATAATTGTCAACAACCAAAACATTTTGCTAGACAATGTAACATGCCAAAGCAGCCTGGCAATCAAGTAAACCAAAATCAATTCTACCATAGCCAGAATCAGAATTTCCAGCAACAAAGAAATCAGATCACCAACCAAAACCCCTATCAGAATCCAAACAGACTCCGTCAACAAACATTTCAACCTCAAAGAAACAATCAAATGCAGGTTCACACAAATCAAAACAGAAGTAATCAGAACAATGTGAATCAACAGAGAGACCAGGGAAATGTTGCTGTAACCAAGGTGCCACAGGATGGGGAATTTGATTGGAGCAATCATGTAGCTGAAATAGAGAAGGAAAATGTTGCATTTATGGCCAAAGTGCATGACAAGGCTGAATCCTCAAATGCTCAGGTACAATCTGATATCTCAATTTCTGATCTTCTTATTACCATTGATGAATTAAATCAGGAGATTGGTAAGTGGAAAACTGAGTGTGGGAGAAAGGAAGTCTTCTTGAATGTCTATGAAGCAAGTGAGGCAACCTATGAAAGTCAAATCAAGGGGCTTGAAGAGGATTGTATGATGGCATACCAAACCCAATCCAGAATGACAATTGAAATTGAAGGGTTGAAGAAGATGTATGCAGAAGAGAAAATGAAGAATGCTGAATTAGTGATTCAAATGGAATTCTTGAAGAACCTTGTTTCTACGAGAAATTTAGTGGGTTATGTTGATAAAATGACTGAGGAAGAGAAGTATAAAAAGGTGCCACCACCTTTTTGTAATAGCTACCCACTGAAAGTAGACAAGGAGAGCAGAAATGAATATCTTAAGCAATTCAAAAATGTCTTTGATAATAAGGATGAGTTTATGAAGCAATATTCTGATGTATTTGTAGACAAGAATGGAGAGTTTGCAGTGAAGCAGAGTGAGGAGCCAGAGATTGAGAAAAATGAAAAGATAGAAGGTGAAAAGAAGAAATGGAGTGAGTACTCCAGTGAAGAAAGTAACTGCAGCAATGGAAGCTATAAGTCATCTAAGGGCAAGAAGAAGAAAGGATCAAGCAAAAAGAAAAGAGAAAAGATTCCTCTTCTGCCAAGGATGACTCCAAAGATGAAAAAGAACTATGAGAAGATGAGAATAGAACATGTGGTGTTCGACATCTGTGCAAGACCAAAGCATGATATCTAGAAAAGAACAGAAGAAACTGTGAAATCTTCTTATGAACAGTCACATCCACCAATTTATCCGGTTTTCTCTAACCATGAGTTATTTGATATTGGGGATGTTGATTATGTGCCAATAAGAAGACACTCAAGAGAAGAAGAAGGAAGCTCATTAAGAACTCCATCCAAGCTGAAGAAAATTGTTTTTGTCAAAGAAAAGTATCCACAAACAATTGACATCAGTGAGCCAATCAAGATGGATTTTTCCAACACTTTGTGTCCAAAGACCTCTTTAGGCTTTGACTTTCTAAAACCCAGTGACAAAATCAAAGACCAAAAATTGCTTGAAGATATGGGAAGTTTTGCCAAGGTCTGGTGCAAGAAATGTGATGCCTATGGACATCACACTGATTCTTGCTGGATTCTTGAGGACACCTTTGAAATTCCTGATGTGGTGAGTGGATTTGATATGAAGAGTTACAAAGAAATGTATGAGAAATATCTGAGTGGAAATAGAAAACCATTTGGTAGTAAGGAAAAAAAGCAGATCCTTGAAAAGAAACTCAAGACCATTTTGAAAATCAAAAAAATGAGAAAGAGTCACAAAAAGCTGAGAAGAACAAAAGGTCAACTGATAAGGGAAAAGCAAAGATAAGACCAGGAGTTCTTAACAGTGAAGAAAAGTTTTTGTTAAAACAGGGGTTTGAACCAAAAGAGTTCCAATGGAAGACAAAGCAGGAGGTGACTGAAAAGAAGATCTATGTGATTGAGCAAACTGAAGAATTAATCAAATCACAAGTTGTGAAGAATGGGTCAGATTCAGACACAGAAGAAGAATGTGAAGTTGTGTATGAAGATCCACTTCCAGTTCCAGCTCCAGCTCCTGATGAATCTTCTACTAACACTGAATTACAAACTGATGCAGTTTGTAAATCAGAATCCAACTAATTCTGTTTTATGTGTATGTGCAGGAACAGTCCTTGAACAGCAATGATTTATGGTACATGGACAGTGGATGTTCCAGGCACATGACCTGTGACAAGAGTGCACTAAACAATTATGAAATAAAATATGAGGGACCAGTTGCTTTTGGGAGTGATGAGAATGTAGGGAAGATAGTTGGAAGAGGAACACTCACAAATGACAAGGTATCCTTTGAGAATGTTCTACATGTTGAAGGACTTCAATACAATCTGTTGAGCATTTCTCAAGTATGTGACAAAGGATACAAGGTAGCCTTCAATGATGAACATTGCCTGATTTTGAAGCCTGAGTTTGTGATTCCAACTAAAATGATAATGATGATGACTCCAATAAATGGCAACCTCTATGAACTAAGAATGAATACTGCAACTTCAAGAGGTGGTTCATGCTTTGTTTCCAAAGCAACTGAAAATGAAACTAAGCTATGGCATAGGAAGATGTGCCATGTGAACTTAAAGAACATGAATAAACTTATAAAAGGTGAACATGTTGTTGGCCTTCCCACAAGAGAGTTCAAATTGGAAGAAAAATGCACATCTTGCCTAAAAGGAAAACAACACAAATCCTCACACAGGAGCAAAATGATAAACACCATTGATGAGGTCTTGGAACTGTTACACATGGATCTATTTGGTCCTGTAAGTGTTCCAAGTATTGGGAAGAAAAGATACTGCCTGGTGATCACTGATGATTATTCAAGGTTTACTTGTATACTTTTTAGGCAGCAAAGTTGAAACCTCATATTTGATAAGATCCTATGTGCTGAAAGTGGAAAATCAGCTTGAAAGGAAAGTAAAGGTCATTAGAAGTGACAGTGGGACAGAATTCAAGAATGGAATTATGGATGAATTCTGCACTTATAAGGGAATCTTTCAACAATACAGTGCACCAAGAACTCCTGAACAGAATGGTGTTGCAGAAAGAAGAAACAGAACATTGATTGAAGCTGCAAGGACCATGATTGCTGATGCAAATCTGCCAGTCACGTTTTGGGCAGAAGCAATCAACACTGCATGTTATGTGCAGAACAGGGTTCTATTAAACAAGGCTCAAAATAAGACTCCATATGAGGTTATCTTCAAAAGAAAGCCTTATGTGAAGTTCTTAAAGCCTTTTGGATGTAGATTCTCACTCCTGAATACAAAGGACTATCTAAACAAATTCCAGTCAAAATCACTGGAATGTTTCTTTGTGGGCTACTCATCTCATTCAAAGGCTTATAGAGTCTATGTGAAGGAGCACATGGTGGTAATTGAATCTTCAGATATAATATTCAATGAAAACCATTTTAACAATGTTGAAGGACCCAAGTGGCTGTTTGACTTGGAAAAGATGATAAAATCTTTTAAAATCTACAATGAAGATATGGATGATAGCATGTACAGAACCAGCTTTGAAGATAAAAGAAAACAAAGACAAGTTGATCTGGACAAGCTATGGTCATCTGTTGCTCCTGAATCTCATGGATTTAACTTTGAAAGAAACAACAATCAAGTTGCTGAAGTTGATATGAATGGACAAGATGATGCAGTGGAAGTCTCAAATGAAGGACCAAGTGAAGTAGAGAGTGAACCCAATCAAGGTCAACAACCTGTTCAGACTGAAGGAATAAATCCATTTGAAGATAGGTTCCAGTCTTTGTTTGACTCTCCACAATTTGGGTCAACTAAAGTATCATCATCAGAGATCAATCAAGTTCAAGCTAATGAAGAATCTCAAGTGAGAATTGAAGATGAATCTGCTGAGTTGAACATGACAAATCTAGAGACAGAAGTATCTACACAACAAGTTGTGCAGACCACCTCTGTTGAAAGAAATCACCCCGCAGAAAACATAATAGGAGACTTGCATGAAAGAGTGACAAGAAGTTCTTCTAAAAAGGCAAACATCTGCATGTATGCTTGCTTCTTATCCCAAGTTGAACCAAAGAACATTATCCAAGCTTTGAAAGACAACAGCTGGGTAGAAGCTATGCAGGAGGAATTAGCCCAACTCAGAGACTTACATGTATGGGACTTGGTTGACAAGCCCAAAGGCAAGTATGCTATA
This sequence comes from Bidens hawaiensis, assembly GCF_021521415.1. Taxonomy (NCBI): domain Eukaryota; kingdom Viridiplantae; phylum Streptophyta; class Magnoliopsida; order Asterales; family Asteraceae; genus Bidens; species Bidens hawaiensis. The sequence goes on from NW_027491434.1 coordinate 1,231,234, forward strand.
GGTACAAAATGGGTTTTCAGAAACAAGAAGGATGAAAGAGGAAATGTAATCAAGAACAAAGCAAGATTGGTGGCCCTAGGATGCTTACAGGAAGAAGTAGTGGACTTTGAAGAAGTTTTTACTCCAGTTGCATAGCTAAAGGCTATCAGAATCTTTCTTGCATATGCAGCATCAATGAACATTAAAGTTTATCAACTTGATGTAAAATCTGCATTTTTAAATAGAAAAATTGATGAAGAAGTCTATGTCACTCAGCCTCCTGGATTTGAAGATCCAATGCATCCCAACAAAGTTTACAAGCTCAGCAAAGCATTGTATGGACTGCATCAAGCACCAAGAGCTTGGTATGATGAGCTTTCAAATCATTTGTTGGAAAATGGTTTCCGCAGAGGAGCAATTGACAAGACTCTATTCTACAAAAGGAGAAACAAAGATCTGCTGCTGCTGCAAGTGTATGTGGATGACATTATCTTTGGCTCTACAAATGAACAAATATGCAAAGAGTTTGAGCAAGTGATGAAGTCCAAGTACAAAATGAGTTGAATGGGGGAAATGAATTTCTTCCTTGGACTTCAGGTGCAACAGAAAGCAGATGGAATTTTCATAAATCAATCAAAATATGTACAAGAGATTCTTAACAAATTCAAGTGCCAAGACTTCAAGACAGTGTCCACACCAATGGACATACATGAGAAAATGGTACTTGATGAAAAGGGGGAGCTAGTGGACCAGCATGAATATAGGGCCAAGATAGGATCATTGATGTATTTCACAGCATCTAGGCCAGATATTATGATTGTTGTGTATGTCTGTGCAAGATTTCAAGCTAACCCCAAAGTTTCACATATGCTAGCAGTCAAGAGGATCTTCAGATATCTAAAGGGAAAGCCAGATTTTGGGATTTGGTATCCAAAGAACCATTCCTTTGATTTGATGGCCTACACGGATAGTGACTATGATGGTTGCAACACGAGTAGAAAATCAACCTCTGGAGGATGCCAGTTTCTAGGGAACAGGCTGGTGTCGTGGCAATGCAAGAAGCAGACTATAGCGTCAATCTCTACTGCTGAAGCTAAATACATTGCTGCTTCTGCCTGCTGTGCACAGGTTCTGTGGATTCAAAATCAACTGCTGGATTATGGTCTGAATTTTTTAGTTACACTTATTTTAATTGATAATACTGCTGCTATGTTTATTGTTAAGAATCCAGTCCAACATTCTAAGACTAAGCACATTGAAATTAGACATCATTTCATTAGGGACTGTCAGGAAAAAGGTTTAATAGAAATGAAAAGGGTAGATACATCTGATAATTTGGTTGATTTATTCACCAAACCTTTAGATAAAACCAGGTTTCATTTTCTGTTAAAGTGCCTAGGAATGATAAATGCTAATGAAGTCTGATTTAGGATGTGTGCTTAAGTGAGGTGCTTACTAATTATCTGTGTTACTCACCTTGAATGTTATGCATGATAAATTGCTATGCTTGAATGATTATTCTAATTTCATGACTCATGTATGTGACTGAATTTTGTGAAAATCTTGTTGAAATATGTTGCTGTTGTTGTTTACAGCTTTTGGTACTTTGATATGTTCTTGCATGATGTATTTATGTGATTCTAAGTACTTCGAGCATGAATCTGTGCTTGATAGTGTGCATGTTGCTCCTCGAGCACAAGCAAAGGCTATTGGAAGACTATTCTAAGTCATTCGAGCACAGATGTCATAGCTCAGCTGCTCGAGCACAGAATTTGGCCTTGAAAACTCATCTAAGTATTTCGAGCATAACTCTATGTTGCATGTTGTGTTTAATGCTCTTCGAGCACAAACAAATCATGCTTGAGGTTTCTCAAGTAACTCGAGCACAAATGATGTGTTACTTATGGTCAAGCATGGACATGTGTTTTGGAAAACTTTCCAAGTAATTCAAGCACAAGTATACTGCTCGAGCACTCAGCTAAGTTTGCTCGAGTGACTTTTGAGTACGCTCGATGAACTTCTGAGCATGCTCGACAGACTCATGTGATTATCTGAGTGATTTCTACTGTCTGAATGAATATGTTTTGATAATATGATAATGTGTGCTTGTTAAACATGCTTAAATGACAACACTGTTTTTGAAAATCAATATTTCTTAATTGAACATTCAAAAGGAAATGGTTTTTAAAATGGTAAAAGTTTTTGACTAAGCAACACTGCTTTCGGTGATATTTCATAAGAGACATGATAATATTATCCAAGGTCCCAGCTCCGAAGAAGCTAGAAACTGTTGCGGTGGAAATCGAATCCAATCTAAAATGGGAAATGATAGAAAAACTGTTTTAAGACAACTAACTCATGGATTATAAGTTCAAAGGGCTTTGAGTACAGTAATTGGCAAAGTATGGTAGCATTCCATAGTCTATAGTTGTCATATGTGATATACACTTAACTTTGCTAAGTATGATGTGGTGAAACATTGGAAAATAAGGTATGCTCTCTAGCATATCTCTCCGAATGATAGGCAGAAAGGTTATTATCCAATCATACACGAGCCTGTTGGTGTTTCTAGTCTATCAAAATATTTATTAAGTATTTGAGCAGAAATAAATTATTGCTATATGGCAAATTTCTCAGAAAAGAAAAGAAAAAGAAAGTGATTGAAAAGTATAAAAAGATCAAAAGTATAATCTAAATATATAAGTTATCTGATTTCATGACTTAAGGGGCACTAAGGAAACTACAGGGGTGGGGCATTCAAGTAAGTCCTAAACACCCTGAATGTAAGGCATGTAAGTCCGGATGGCATGTAAGTCCAACGTTTAACCTTACAGTCTGTTATCAAAGACAAAATATAAATAAGTAACTACTCTATTATACAAAAATCAATTTTGACCAGAACATCAGGGGGTCGAAGTCAATTCGGGGTGATTTGGAGAAAGCTTAATACGCTTTGAGAAGATATTAGAGGTATGATCAGATTCACCCGCCCAAGTCATGTGACGATTTTAGCTAGGGCTTGTATACCCGGGTATTGGGCAAAACTATCAAACTTTTGGAACGAGCCAAGGAGTATGTCTAGGGCCTTCTACTAGTTCTTATTCAATCTTACGGTCTTAATATGGTCCACAGACATCTCCTTATCAAAGTTCATGATCCGATTCACCCGCTTGAGACGTTTGACGATTTTAGCCTGGGCTCGTATACCCGGGTATTGGGCAAAACTATCAAAATTTTGGAACAAGCCAAGGAGAATGTCTAGGGCCTTCTCCTAGTTCCTAATCTATATTTCATTTGACGATATTTTCCAGTGATCGTATACCCGGGTATTGGGCAAAACTACCAAATTTTTGGAACGAGCTAAAGGGTATTTCTAGGGCCTTCTCCTGGTTCCTATTCAATATTAAGGTCTTAATAGGGTCCACAAACATCTCCTGATGAAAGTTCATGATCCGATTCACCCGCCCGAGACGTTTGACGATTTTAGCCAGGGCACGTATACCCGGGTATTGGGCAAAACTACCAAATTTTTGGAACGAGCTAAAGAGTATTTCTAGGGCCTTCTCATAGTTCCTATTTAATCTTAAGGTCTTAATAGGGTCCACAAACACCTCCTGGTGAAACTTCATTATCCGATTCACCCGCCCAGGTCGTTTGACGATTTTTGCCAGGGCTCATAAACCCGGGTATTGGGCAAAACTACCAAAATTTTGGAACGAGCCAAGGAGTATGTCTAGGGCCATATCCTAGTTCCTATTCTATATTAAGGTCCTAATAAGGTCCACAGACACATCCTGGTTAAAGTTCATGATCAGATTCACCCGCCAGAGGTGTTTGACGATTTTAGCTTGGGCTCGTATACCCGGGTATTTGGCAAAACTACTAAATTTTTGGAACGAGCCAAGGAGTATGTCTAGGGCCTTCTTCTAGTTCCTATTCTATATTAAGGTCTTAATAGGGTCCACAGACATCTCCTATTGAAAGTTCATGATCCGATTCACCCGCCCGAGACGTTTGACGATTTTAGCCACGGCACGTATACCCGGGTATTGGGCAAAACTACCAAATTTTTGGAACGAGCTAAAGAGTATTTCTAGGGCCTTCTCCTAGTTACTATTCTATCTTAAGGTCTTAATTGGGTCCACAGACACCTCTTGGTGAAAGTTCATTATCTGATTGACCAACTCGAGTCGTTTAATGATTTTTGCCAGGGCTTGGAAACCCAGGTATTGGACAAAACTACCAAATTTTTGGAATGATACAAGGAGTATGTCTAGGGCCATCTCTTAGTTCCTATTCTATATTAAGGTCTTAATAAGGTCCACAGACACCTCCTGGTTAAAGTTCATGATCCGATTCTCCCGCCCGAGTCGTTTGACGATTTTTGCCAGTGTTCGTATACCCGGGTATTGGACAAAACTACCAAATTTTTGGAACGAGCTAAAGAGTATTTCTAGGGCTTTTTCCTAGGTCCTATTCTATCTTAATGTCTTAATAGGGTCAACAGACACCTCCTGGTTATAGTTCGTGTTCAGATTCACCCGCCCAATTCGTTTGACGATTTAGCCAGGGCTCGTATACCCGGGTATTGGCAAAACTACCAAAATTTTGGAACGAGCCAAGGATTATGTCTAGGGCCTTTTCCTAGTTCCTATTCTATCTTAAAGTCTTAATAGGGTCCACAGACATCTCCTGATCAAATTTCATGATCCGATTCACCCGCCAGAGACGTTTAACGATTTTAGCCAGGGCTCGTATACTCGGGTATTAGGCAAAACTACCAAAATTTTGGAACGAGCCAAGGAGTATGTCTGGGGCCTTCTCCTAGTTCTTATTATATCTTAAGGTCTCAATAGGGTCCACAGACATCTCCTGATGAAAGTTCATGATACGATTCACCCGCCCGACATGTTTGACGATTTTAGCCAGGGCTCGTATACCCGAGTATTGGGAATAACTACCAAATTTTTGGAACGAGTTAAAGAGTATTTCTAGGGCCTTCTCCTGGTTCCTATTCTATCTTAAGGTCTTAATTGGGTCCACAGACACCCTCTGGTGAAAGTTCATTATGCGATTCACCCGCCCGAGTCGTTTGACGATTTTTGCCAAGGCACGTAAACCCGGGTATTGGGTAAAACTACCAAAATTTTAGAAGGAGCCAAAGAGTATGTCTAGGGCCTTCTCATAGTTCCTATTATATATTAAGGTCTTAATAAGGTCCACAGGCAGGTCCTAGTTAAAGTTCATGATCCGATTTACCCGCCTGAGGCGTTTGACGATTTTAGCCACGGCTCGTATACCTGGAAGGAGCCAAAACTAACAAAATTTATGCCTTTTAGGCTCCGTTTACCCACCTTTTAGGCTCCGTTTATGCCTTTTAGGCTCCGTTTATGCCTTTTCGGCTCCGTTTATGCCTTTTGGACACCATTTATGCCTTTTGGACACCGTTTATGCCTTTTGGCTACCGTTTATGCCTTTTGGGCACCAATTATGCCATTGGGGCACCGTTTATGCCTTTTAGGCACCATTTATGCCTTTTGGCCACCGTTCATGTCTTTAGGGCACCAATTATGCCTTTTGGGCACCGTTTATGCCTTTTGGACACCGTTTAAGCCTTTTGGGCACCAATTAGGCCTTTTAGGCTTCGTTTATGCCTTTTGGGCACCAATTATGCATTTTACGCTCTGTTTATGCCTTTTGGGCACCAATTATACCTTTTAGGCTCCGTTTATGCCTTTTGGCCACCATTTATGCCTTTTAGGCTTCGTTTATGCCTTTTGGGCACCAATTATGCCTTTTAGGCTTCGTTTATGCCTTTTGGGCACCAATTATGCCTTTTACGCTCTGTTTATGCCTTTTGGGCACCAATTATACCTTTTAGGCTCCGTTTATGCCTTTTGGCCACCATTTATGTCTTTTAGGCTTCATTTATGCCTTTTGGGCACCAATTATGCCTTTTACGCTCTGTTTATGCATTTTTGGAACCATTTATGCCTTTTAGGCTCCGTTTATGCCTTTTGGCCTCCATTTATGCCTTTTAGGCTCTGTTTATGCCTTTTGGCCACCATTTATGCCTGTTAGGCTTCGTTTATGCCTATTGGGCATCATTTATGCCTTTTAGGCTCCGTTTATGCCTTTTGTGCACCATTTATGCCTATTAGGCTCCGTTTATGCCTTTGGGCCACCATTTATGCCTTTTAGGCTCTGGTTATGCCTTTTGGCCTCCATTTATGCCTTTTAAGCTCCGTTTATGCCTTTTGGGCTTCATTTATGCCTTTTAGGCTCCGTTTATGCCCTTTGGGCACCAATTATGCTTTCTACGCTCCGTTTATGCCTTTTGGGCACCGTTTATGCCTTTTGGGCACCACTTATGCCTTTTAGGCTTCGTTTATACCTTTTAGGCTCCGTTTATGCCTATTGGGCACCATTTATACCTTTTAGGCTCCGTTTATTTCTTTTGGCCACCATTTAAGCCTTTAGGCTCCGTTTATGCCTGTTGGCCACCATTTATGCCTTTTAGGCTCTGTTTATGACTATTGGCCTCCATTTAAGCCTTTTAAGCTCCGTTTAAGCCTTTTGGGCTTCATTTATGCCTTTTACGCTCCGTTTATGCCTTTTGGGCACCAATTATGCCTTCTACGCTCATTTTATGCCTTTTGGGCACCGTTTATGCCTTTTGGGCACCACTTATGCCTTTTAGGCTCTGTTTATACCTTTTAGGGTCCGTTTATGCCTATTGGGCACCATTTATGCCTTTTAGGCTCCGTTTATGCCTTTTGGGCTACATTTATGCCTTTTAGGCTCCGTTTATGCCTTTTGGGCACCAATTATGCCTTCTACGCTTCGTTTATGCCTTTTGGGCACCTTTTACGCCTTTTAGGCACCATTTATGCCTTTTGGGCATCAATTATGCCTTCTATGCTCCGTTTATGCCGTTTGGGTACCATTTATGACTTTTGGGCTCCGTTTATGCCTTTTGGGCACCGTTTATGCCTTTTTGGCTCCGTTTATGACTTTTGGGCTTCAATTATGCCTTCTATGCTCCGTTTATGCCGTTTGGGTACCATTTATGACTTTTGGGCTCCGTTTATGCCTTTTGGGCACCGTATATGCCTTTTTGGCTCTGTTTATGACTTTTGGGCATCAATTATGCCTTCTATGCTCCGTTTATGCCGTTTAGGTACCATTTATGACTCTTGGGCTCCGTTTATGCCTTTTGGGCACCGTTTATGCCTTTTTGGTCGAACCACTAAATCGGATCATAAATTCGGTCTAGGAGACGGCCATACAATATTTTATGACTCTAAGAAAGAATCAGATCAATAATTATGCCCTCACGCCACCCCGTGGCCCGTTCGAAATTTTGATCGTATTGCCAAAGGGGGTAGTACACGAGTCGGAGGAAAAAACTGAGTATGGGTCGAACCACTGAATCGGATCATAAATCCGGTCTAGGAGACTGCCATACAATATTTTATGACCCTAAGAAAGAATCGAATCAATAATTATGCCCTCACGCCACCCCGTGACCCTTTCGAAATTTTGGTCGTATTGCCAAAAGGGGTAGTACACGAGCCGGAGGAAAAACTGAGTATGGTTCGAACCACAGAATCGGATCATAAATTCGGTCTAGGAGACTGCCATACAATATTTTATGACAATAAGAAAGAATCAGATCAATAATTATGCTCTCAAGCCACCCCATGGCACGTTCGAAATTTTGGTCGTATTGCCAAATGAGGTGGTACACGAGTCAGAGGAAAAAACTAAATATGGGTCGAACCACTGAATCGGATCATAAATTCGGTCTAGGAGACTTCCATACAATATTTTATGACCCTAAGAAAGAATCGGATCAATAATTATGCCCTCACGCCACCTCCGTGGCCCGTTCTAAATTTTGCCAGTATTGCCAAAAGAGTTAGTACATGAGCCGGAGGAAAACCTGAGTATGGGTCGAACCACTAAATCGGATTACAAATTCGGTCTAGGAGATTGCCATACAATATTTTATGACTCTAATAAAGAATCGGATCAATAATTATGCCCTCACGCCACCCCGTGGCCCGTTCGAAAATTTAGTCGTATTGCCAAAGGGGGTAGTACACGAGCCGGAGGAAAAACTGAGTATGGGTCGAACCACTGAATCGGATCATAAATTCGGTCTAGGAGACTGCCATACAATATTTTATGACCCTAAGAAAGAATCGGATCAATAATTATGCCCTCACGCCACCCCGGGGCCCGTTCCAAATTTTGGTCGTATTGCCAAAGGGGGTAGTACACGAGCCGGAGGAAAATACTGAGTATGGGTCGAACCACTGAATCGGATCATAAATTAGGTCTAAGAGACTGCCATACAATATTTTATGACCCTAAGAAAGAATCGGATCAATAATTAAGCTCTCAAGCCACCCCGTGGCCGGTTCGAAATTTTGGTCGTATTGCCAAAGGGGGTAGTACACGAGCCAGAGGAAAATACTGAGTATGGGTCGAACCACTGAATCGGATCATAAATTAGGTCTAAGAGACTGCCATACAATATTTTATGACCCTAAGAAAGAATCGGATCAATAATTATGCCCTCAAGCCACCCCGTGGACCGTTCGAAAATTTGGTCGTATTGCCAAAGGGGGTAGTACACGAACCGGAGGAAAAAACTGAGTATTGGTCGAACCACTGAATCGGATCATAAATTAGGTCTAAGAGACTGCCATACAATATTTTATGACCCTAAGAAAGAATTGAATCAATAATTATGCCCTCAAGCCACCCCGTGGCCCGTTCGAAATTTTGGTCGTATTGCCAAAGGGGGTAGTACACGAGCCGGAGGAAAAAACTAAGTATTGGTAGAACCACTGAATCGGATCGTAAATTCGGTCTAGGAGACTGCCATACAACATTTTATGACCCTAAGAAAAAATCGGATCAATAATTATGCTCTCAAGCCACCCCGTGGCCCGTTCGAAATTTTGGTCGTATTGCCAAATGAGGTAGTACACAAGTCGGAGGAAAAAACTAAATATGGGTCGAACCACTAAATCGGATCATAAATTCGGTCTAAAAGACTGCCATACTAAATTTTATGTCCCTAAGAAAGAATCGGATCAATAATTATGCCCTCACGCCACCCCGTGGCCCGTTCAAAATTTTGGTCGTATTGCCAAAGGGGGTAGTACACGAGCCGGAGGAAAAAACTGAGTATGGGTCGAACCACTGAATCGGATCAAAACTCCGGTCTAGGAGACTGCCATACAATATTTTATGACCCTAAGAAATAATCGGATCAATAATTATGCCCTCACGCCACCCCGTGGCCCTTTCGAAATTTTGGTCGTCTTGCCAAAAGGGGTAGTACACGAGACGGAGGAAAAACTGAGTATGGGTCGAACCACTGAATCGGATCATAATTTCGGTCTAGGAGACTGCTATACAACATTTTATAACCCTAAGAAAGAATCGGATCAATAATTATGCTCTCAAGCCACCCCGTGGCCCGTTCGAAATTTTGGTCGTATTACCAAATGGGGTAGTACACGAGTCGGAGGAAAAAACTAAGTACAGGTTGAACCACTGAATCGGATCATAAATTCGGTTTTGGAGACTGCCATACAATATTTTATGACTCTAAGAAAGAATCAGATCAATAATAATGCCCTCACGCCACCCCGTGGCCCGTTCGAAATTTTGATAGTATTGCCAAAGGGGGTATTACACGAGCCGGAGGAAAAAACTGATTATGGGTAGAACCACTGAATCGAATCATAAATTAGGTGTAAGAGACTGCCATACAATATTTTATGACCCTAAGAAATAATCGGATCAATAATTACGTCCTCAAGCTACCCCGTGGCCCATTCGAAATTTTGGTCGTATTGCCAAAGGGGGTAGTACATGAGCCGGAGGAAAAAAACAGAGTATTGGTCGAACCACTGAATCGGATCATAAATTCAGTCTAGGAGACTTCAATACTATATTTTATGACTATAAGAAAGAATCAGATCAATAATTATGCCCTCACGCCACCCCGTGGCCCGTTCGAAATTTTGATCGTATTTCCAAAGGGGGTAGTACACGAGCCGGAGGAAAAAACTGATTATGGAAAAAAACTGAGTACTGGTCGAACCACTGAATCGGATCATAAATTCAGTCTAGGAGACTTCCATACTATATTTTATGACTCTAAGAAAGAATCAGATCAATAATTATGCCCTCACGCCACCCCGTGGCCCGTTCGAAATTTTGATAGTATTGCCAAAGGGGGTAGTACACGAGCCGGAGGAAAAAACTGATTATGGGTAGAACCACTGAATCGGATCATAAATTAGGTGTAAGAGACTGCCATACAATATTTTATGACCCTAAGAAAGAATCGGATCAATAATTATGTCCTCAAGCCACCCCGTGGCCCGTTCGAAATTTTGGTCGTATTTCCAAAGGGCTAGTACATGAGCCGGAGGAAAAAAACTGAGTATTGGTCGAACCACTGAATCGGATCATAAATTCGGTCTAGGAGACTTCCATACTATATTTTATGACTCTAAGAAAGAATCAGATCAATAATTATGCCCTCACGCCACCCCGTGGCCCGTTCGAAATTTTGATCGTATTTCCAATGGGGGTAGTACACGAGCCGGAGGAAAAAACTGAGTATGGGTCGAACCACTGAATCGGATCAAAACTCCGGTCTAGGAGACTGCCATACAATATTTTATGACCCTAAGAAATAATCGGATCAATAATTATGCCCTCACGCCACCCCGTGGCCCTTTCGAAATTTTGGTCGTCTTGCCAAAAGGGGTAGTACACGAGCCGGAGGAAAAACTGAGTATGGGTCGAACCACTGAATCGGATCATAATTTCGGTCTAGGAGACTGCTATACAACATTTTATAACCCTAAGAAAGAATCGGATCAATAATTATGCTCTCAAGCCACCCCGTGGCCCGTTCGAAATTTTGGTCGTATTACCAAATGGGGTAGTACACGAGTCGGAGGAAAAAACTAAGTATGGGTTGAACCACTGAATCGGATCATAAATTCGGTCTAGGCGACTGCCATACAATATTTTATGACTCTAAGAAAGAATCAGATCAATAATAATGCCCTCACGCCACCCCGTGGCCCGTTCGAAATTTTGATAGTATTGCCAAAGGGGGTAGTACACGAGCCGGAGGAAAAAACTGATTATGGGTAGAACCACTGAATCGGATCATAAATTAGGTGTAAGAGACTGCCATACAATATTTTATGACCATAAGAAATAATCGGATCAATAATTATGTCCTCAAGCCACCCCGTGGCCCGTTCGAAATTTTGGTCGTATTGCCAAAGGGGGTAGTACATGAGCCGGAGGAAAAAAACTGAGTATTGGTCGAACCACTGAATCGGATCATAAATTCAGTCTAGGAGACTTCCATACTATATTTTATGACTCTAAGAAAGAATCAGATCAATAATTATGCCCTCACGCCACCCCGTGGCCCGTTCGAAATTTTGATCGTATTTCCAAAGGGTAGTACACGAGCCGGAGGAAAAAACTGATTATGGGTCGAACCACTGAATCGGATCAAAACTCCGGTCTAGGAGACTGCCATACAATATTTTATGACCCTAAGAAAGAATCGGATCAATAATTATGCCCTCTCGCCACCCCGTGGCCCTTTCGAAATTTTGGTCGTCTTGCCAAAAGGGGTAGTACACGAGCCGGAGGAAAAACTGAGTATGGGTCGAACCACTGAATCGGATCATAATTTCGGTCTAGGAGACTGCTATTCAACATTTTATAACCCTAAGAAAGAATCGGATCAATAATTATGCTCCCAAGCCACCCCGTGGCCCGTTCGAAATTTTGATAGTATTGCCAAAAGGGGTAGTACACGAGCCGGAGGAAAAAACTGATTATGGGTAGAACCACTGAATCGGATCATAAATTAGGTCTAAGAGACTGCCATACAATATTTTATGACCCTAAGAAAGAATCAGATCAATAATTATGTCCTCAAGCCACCCCGTGGCCCGTTCGAAATTTTGGTCGTATTTCCAAAGGGGTAGTACATGAGCCGGAGGAAAAAAACTGAGTATTGGTCGAACCACTGAATCGGATCATAAATTCAGTCTAGGAGACTTCAATACTATATTTTATGACTATAAGAAAGAATCAGATCAATAATTATGCCCTCACGCCACCCCGTGGCCCGTTCGAAATTTTGATCGTATTTCCAAAGGGGGTAGTACACGAGCCGGAGGAAAAAACTGATTATGGGTAGAACCACTGAATCGGATCATAAATTAGGTCTAAGAGACTGCCATACAATATTTTATGACCCTAAGAAAGAATCGGATCAATAATTATGTCCTCAAGCCACACCGTGGCCCGTTCGAAATTTTGGTCGTATTGCCAAAGGGGGTAGTACATGAGCCGGAGGAAAAAAACTGAGTACTGGTCGAACCACTGAATCGGATCATAAATTCAGTCTAGGAGACTTCCATACTATATTTTATGATTCCAAGAAAGAATCAGATTAATAATTATGCCCTCACGCCACCCCGTGGCCCGTTCGAAATTTGATCGTATTGCCAAAGTGGGTAGTACACGAGCCGGAGGAAAAAACTGATTATGGGTAGAACCACTGAATCGGATCATAAATTAGGTGTAAGAGACTGCCATACAATATTTTATGACCCTAAGAAAGAATCGGATCAATAATTATTGTAACGATTCCGGCAAATTCAGGTATACCCTAGCCGGAATATACTATTTACGTGTTATTTAATATTGATTATATGAGTTATAGCACGTTTATATGAATATATATGGTTCACAGTATGAATCATACTCAATTATATAGTGAATCATATTGGAATTACAATTAACCAATGAACGATTATTGAAACCCGAACGAATCGGGAATTACATTATAGACGAAGTATATAATGTTTAGTGATATTTACGAAGTATTAATGCTTCGGGATAGGTGAATTATAGCACAGAAAAAGGATTTCGATTTAATGGTATGTTGGTACGCTAAACGAAACCTTTAACACCAAACCAAGCAAGAGACGATCAATCAAGCCGAAAAAGATGCGTAATTATTAATAATATGATGTTTTAATGTCATGGGTTAAGTTTTTAAAGTTTTTAAATCAGTTTTATGTAAATTTTATTTTAACCCGAAAAACGACCATTTTAGGCTCGTTTTAAGCCGAATTACGAGTTTAAACGAGAAACGAACTGAACCAGATTATCCACAACATTATCCGGATTACACAATCCAAATGTGTGGACAATATTTGAGATGTGGGCCCCCCCCCACACCCCCTCTTTGGCCGGCCCCTATACACACACTCATACACATTATACTTTTCTTTTTTTTAACACAAAAACACTCTCAAACTCTCTCAACTTTCAAGCATTCATCCAATCCCTTGATCTCCAACCAAAAACTTGAAGGTATAAGCATGTTTTGATACTTGAATCTTGTTTTTAATTGCATAAATTCTTGAGAAAAGGAAGTTTCATGTGAAAAAACGGGTGAAAACCCGAGATGAAACCGATTCTCATGTGATCAAAGGATGTATACAAGTTATACAAAGGATCTTGATCCAAGTAATTAGTTAAAAGTGTTTAGAATGAATTTTTACGGTTGAAATCTTGTCAAATGAATTTTCCATGTGAAAGACGGGTGAAAATCCGAGATGAAACCGACTCTTGCATGACCAAGAGATGTATACAAGTTATACAAGGGATCTTGGTCCAAGAAATGAGTAAAAAGAGTCGAGAACGGATTTTTACGGTCAAAATCGTAGTTTTGATGTTTTAACCGACACTAGGAAAGAAATGGCTTGATTGTGGGTATAACTTGCTTGGTGTGGTGTTGATGTGCTTGTAAGTGTTGTATCTAGCGGCTAGCAAAGGCTAGAAACCGAGATCTTTGCGATCTAAAGCTAGAAAACACAAGATAGTTCGGTTTTCGTGTGTATATGAATTATGGACAGATTGTTGTGTGCTTAGAGTTGGGTCACGAAATTTCACAGAGATGATCTACACATGAAAATATGAGATCTGTGAATTTTTGGTAATTTTTGGATAAAAGATGAATATTTGGTGAATTTAATGCTCGGTTTTGGCCAAAAATAGTGAAAAATATCAAAACATGATGAAAAATTCCGGAAAATTTAAGATAAGCTTTTTATAACATATAAAAGTCACCCACAAAATTTGAGCTCAGTTGGAAACGTCTAAGTAGGCTTTTCGGTGAAACGAGTTCTAGGGCTTTCTAGCTCGGTTTTGGGTGAAAATGGCTTGAAAAATAAGTTTTAAATTCTGGAAAAATTCCAGAAAGTTATGAGGATGATAGAGATCATCCCAGAAAAATTTGGGATTTTTCTAAAGTGTTTTGGTATTTTTGATATATTTAGTGTTTTAATAAGATATAAAAATAGATAAATAAATGTAAATATAGGAAAATAAATCTGGGAAAATTCCAGAAAGTTATGAGGATGATAGAGATCATCTCAGAAAAATTTGGGATTTTTCTAAAGTGTTTTGGTATTTTTGATATATTTAGTATTTTAATAAGATCTAAAAATAGATAAATAAATGTAAATATAGGAATATAAATCTGGAAAAATTCCAGAAAGTTATGAGGATGATAGAGATCATCCCAGAAAAATTTGGGATTTTTCTAAAGTGTTTTGGTATTTTTGATATAGTTAGTATTTTAATAAGATTTAAAAATAGATAAATAAGTGTAAATATAAGAAAATAAATCTGGAAAAATTCCAGAAAGTTATGAGGATGATAGAGATCATCCCAGAAAAATTTGGGATTTTTCTAAAGTGTTTTGTTATTTTTGATATATTTAGTATTTTAATAAGATTTAAAAATAGATAAATAAGTGTAAATATAAGAAAATAAATCTGGAAAATTTTTACAAAATTCCTTACTGTCAAATTAAGTTTTGTGCAAAATTTCAAGACCCGAGACTAATCGGGTAATTATTTGTGCTAAAAAGAACATAAAAAAAACAAGTTTTTAAAGCTTAAAACGTGTAAACCGGCAAAGTTCGCATAAGCGAGCTGACTGGTACATGAAAACTCTAAAAATGGACTATTTCATAAATCTAAGTAAATTAAGTAAAAATAAATCATCCGAAAATAATTCGGATGATTTGGGTAATTTTACCCGATTTTACCGTTTCCGGCACCGAAATACCGGGAACGGGCCCCACGGCCAAACGGGGTATCAAACCGAGCTATCATTTCATCACCTTAACTAAATTGACTGTCAAACTCTAAGCAATGTCACAATCTGAGTCCTTAGAAGTGTCACGGGGTTAACATAGTCCCCGAATCGAGTACAGTACTGGGTTAACAATGTTCCCAGATGTACCGATTGATACATATTTAAGTTATGGGAATTATATAGTAACGACTAGATATTATATTACAGATCCAGGCACGTAGCTGTTCCTTGTATTACTCACCGACTCACAAAAGGTGAGTTTTCACGAGCCCCTTTTAATGAATTGTTTTAATTATATTTTCCCGGGGCGGAAAACATGTCTTATTTAAAGTATTTAAGTACATACCGATCGTATGGAAATACTTGTACATTTATATATATATGGTCTGATGCACAGAATATATAAAATGTTTATCATGTGTTATTGTCCTGGGGTAACATAGTTCCCAGGGGTTATTATTGTTCTGGGGTAACATAGTTCCCAGGGGTTATTATTGTTCTGGGGTAACATAGTTCCCAGGGGTTATTATTGTTCTGGGGTAACATAGTTCCCAGGGGTTATTATTGTTCTGGGGTAACATAGTTCCCAGGGGTTATTATTGTTCTGGGGTAACATAGTTCCCAGGGGTTATTATTGTTCTGGGGTAACATAGTTCCCAAGGGTTATTATTGTTCTGGGGTAACATAGTTCCCAGGGGTATTTATTGTTCTGGGGTAACATAGTTCCCAGGGGTGTTATTGTTCTGGGGTAACATAGTTCCCAGGAAGTTAATGGAAATGTTCTGGGGTAACATAGTTCCCAGCATGATTATATTGTTAATAAATGATTATTAAAATGATTTGTCAGTGTTTATTTAAATTAGTGAAACTCACCAACTATTCGTAGTTGACCCGTTTTCTTTACATGTTTTCTAGGTATGCCCAAGTTGGATTGATTGATGTGTGCTTAACTATCTGTGCTACCTGTTGGAAGCTTGCTGCACTATGTTTTGTAATGAATTTATTAATGTCTTATCGGTAAAATATGTGTGTAACACCTAGACAGTAATGAAACTCGCAACAATGTAATATGTTATAAATTAATGTAGTGGTATTTTCTTTATAAGCAATGCTGTTGATATCAGATGTGTCTGTTGCATCCCGTGTACATTTCCGCTGCGGTTACGGGGTGTTACAGAACTTGGTATCAGAGCCATTGGTTATAAAGAATTAGGATGTCTGAAAAAGATACCTAAAATATAACCAGTAGCTCAAGTATTATAGGATCTGAATATCAACTAATAATATATTGTGACGAGATCGGGATGAACTTGGATGGACAAGTGGGTTATTATGGTCCGGAACATAATAACAGACTTGTCTGCACGAGGGAATTCAGGGGAAGTCACGGGGGACTTAAATAGGTAAAATTGGCAACATATGTGTAAATGTATAATAATATTATTATGTGGCAAAATTGTATAAGTAAGTGCATGATTAATTTAATTATGAATTACACTATGAAAAGGGACTATATGTTTGTTAACTTGTGTGCAGGTAAAAATGGCAAGAACACCTAGTGTGTCGACGGAAGAGGACCCGGAAGAGGTCAGTTCCGGGGCCTCTGGAAGCCCAAGTGTAGCACCCAGCTCCGAGCCTTCGGAGGCTAGTCATAGTACTTCTAGACAGACCACCCCAGCTAGGAGTGCTAGTGTACCCTCCCCTGCTAGGGTTACCAGGTCTCCTACCCCGCCCGCACCACAGACCGCCCCGATTCCCCCCAGACACGGTCCCCGCCTCACGGCGCGGATCAGTGCCCCGTATGTTCCGCCCACTGTTACCCCACCCAGATCCACATACCACCGGGGCGAGTCTTCCCGCCCCCAACCCGAGCCTGCAACCCTACCTGTGTGGGGTCTTCCAAGGCAGGAGCGGGACTTGGCGGCTTGGCTACGTGTTCTCACCGAGCAGGTGAACGAGCACTCTGCCGCCCTGGTCGTGGGGGTACAGAGGCGGGCGTACCTCGGGGACAGCATACTGGACCACCAGTATGCTATTAACCAGTTAAAAAGGGAGTGCTCATACTCCCACTGGTTGATCGACCAGATGGAAACCCGAATGCGGGTTATGATGGCGGTGTTGGTGGTGCTGGTGGCGGTGTTGGTGGGGTTGGTTTACCACCATGTGTAGATGTGTTGGATGGTAGAATCTTGAACCGCTTTTGATACTCCGTGTAAGTAGTTAGTGGTGATACTAACACGAAGTGAATCTTGTTTAGTTATAGTACAACCACAGGCCCATAGGGGGTCTCTTGTAGGGCATATCATTATCGATACTTTTGGGTATCATTCAAGCACTGACCCATTGCGGGTTATGTCGAGGATGATACCAACATAGGCCCTTTGTATTAAAACTTAGTTATGTAATGATGACTGGGAAGTATGTAAATGGATGTTTGTGTAATATGTACTAATGTTTATTAATGTATGGAATGTGTTTTGTGTTTCATAATTTGGAATGGTATTAATTATATGTGTTTCCTTGATGTTGTGTAGAATGGCACCGAAACGATCAACGAAAATATCGGAAGTAGATGTGAGCCGTTTGATTGCTCAACAGTTGGAGGCGGCGATACCGGATATAGTATCGCGCATCGCCGCCAGTATTAATAACTCGACCAATCCAACCCCTCCGAGCAATCAAACGCCCATAAATAATGACGGGGAACAAAATGCTAATCCTCCAAGTAATGACAACACTATGCCGAGTAATGACGCACCGCCTACGGTGGTCGCTACCGACAGTAATGGCCCTATCCCTACTGTAGAGACCAACCGCACTGGACCATCCAGGGGTTGTTCAATCAAGGACTTTATGTTGTGCAAGCCTTTAGAATTTAACGGGTCGGAAGGACCGAATGGGTTAGTGAAATGGTTAGAAAAAATAGAATCAGTGGTAAATATCAGCAACTGTCCCGAGGATTGTGTCGTTAAGTACGCCACCTGTACGTTCACAGACCATGCCTTGACATGGTGGAACACCATAGTACAGACTCGAGGTCAGGCGGCGACAAACCGCATGACCTGGGCAGAGCTTAAGGATCTTGTTTTGAAACATTTCTGCCCAAAGAATGAATTGCAGAAACTGGAACATGAGTTGTGGAACCTAGAGATGCATGGGGCGGACCACTTGGGATATACCAACCGGTTTAATGAACTGTCACGATTAGTGCCGTGGTTGGTCACCCCAGAGTCAAAGAGGGTGGAACGTTATATTTGGGGACTTACTCCAGTAGTGAGGAGTATAGTTAACGCGGGAGGGCACCAGACGTATGAGGGTGCAGTGACACAGGCTGGTATTGTCACGTATGATTTCTTAAGGAGCGGATCGATAAAGACGACGGGGGAGTCGGCTGGGGGAAAGCGAGGTACGTATGACAATAGGATCCGAGAGAAGCAGCAAAACAAACGAGCTAGGCCCGCTGCCCAGAGCTATGCCATGACTAGTTCGGGCGGAAGGCAAGAACCGCAGAAGGGAACGTTTCCTAGGTGCGGGAAATGTGGTTACCACCATAGTGGCGTGTGCAAGGAGGTGGTGTGCCACCGGTGTGGCAGGGTTGGACACTACGCACCAAATTGTAAGACAAATCTGAACAACCTGAACCGGCAACCACAACCTATTCGGGCGCAACCATTTAGAACTCAACCAGCCCGACAGCAGAACCCGCAAGGAAACCAGATGGTGACCACTAGCCGTGCTTACTACGAATGCGGCAGCACGGATCACTTCAAAAGGAACTGCCCGAAACTGAATCAGGGAGGAATCGGGAGACAACTCGCGGGTCAGCCATCGGCGTCCAATCCGGCGCGAGGCCGGGCATTTGTGATGGGAGCAAACGAGGCGCGCCAGGACCCCAGCGTAGTGACAGGTACCTTCCTCGTCTCTGATCATTACGCTTCTGTATTATTTGATACAGGCGCCGATAGAAGTTTTGTCTCCGTTAGATTCCTTTCGATAGCAAACCTTCCTATTGGTGAAACCATAGAACCCTACACCGTAGAGGTCGCTAACGGTAAAACCATGATAGTTAATCGGATTGTTCGGAATTGCCCTCTTATTCTAAGCGAACAATCCTTCCTGATTGACTTGTTACCGGTAGAATTGGGTAGTTTTGACGTGATAGTGGGAATGGATTGGTTGGCACGTAATAGGGTAGAAATAAACTGTGAAAAGAAAACCGTCAAGATCCGGGTGTCGGATGACGAGGAGGTATTAGTGCAGGGAGAAAAATCCGGCACCATGATACCATTTATATCCCACCTCAAGGTGTTGAAATATATACGTCAGGGATGTGTGGCGTATCTAGCGAGCCTGACGGCCGCTGATTCTGAGGAAAAACGGGTGGACGATATTCCAGTGGTACGCGAATTTCCACATGTTTTTCCAGAGGAACTTCCTGGATTACCGCCAACCCGACAAGTCGAATTCAGAATCGACTTATTACCTCAAGCCGGCCCTGTTGCTAAGGCCCCTTACAGACTTGCACCGTCCGAGATGCAAGAACTATCCAACCAGTTGCAGGAATTGTTGGATAAGGGGTTTATACGTCCCAGTTATTCCCCGTGGGGTGCACCTGTACTATTTGTGAAAAAGAAGGACGGAAGCCTTCGAATGTGCATTGACTACAGGGAATTGAACAAATTAACCATCAAAAATAGATATCCTCTTCCCCGAATCGATGATTTGTTCGACCAACTACAAGGTGCGAGCTATTTCTCAAAAATTGATCTTAGATCGGGATACCACCAAGTTAGAATTCAAGAGGAGGATATCCCAAAAACCGCGTTTCGGACTCGCTACGGCCACTACGAATTTTTAGTTATGCCTTTTGGGCTAACAAATGCGCCAGCGGTGTTCATGGATCTCATGAGCCGAGTCTGTAAACCCTATCTCGACAAGTTCGTCATTGTATTTATTGACGATATTTTGATATACTCGAAGAGTAAAGAGGAGCACGAGCAACACTTAAAGTTAGTTTTAGAGCTCCTGGATCAAGAGAAGTTATATGCAAAATTCTCCAAGTGTAACTTCTGGTTACAAGAGGTGCAATTCCTCGGTCATGTTATAAACCCCCAAGGAATACACGTTGATCCGAGTAAGGTTGAAGCTATTAAGAATTGGCAAGCGCCTAAATCTCCGAAGGAATTCCGCCAATTCTTAGGCTTAGCTGGATACTATCGTCGATTTATAGAGAACTTTTCCAGCATCGCCCAACCTTTAACCCTCCTGACTCAAAAGGATCGGAAATATGAATGGGGTGAAGAGCAGGAAACGGCGTTTCAAACGCTAAAACAAAGATTGTGCCAAGCGCCAATCTTAAGTCTCCCCGACGGAGACGATGGATTTATTGTATATTGTGACGCATCCCGTAAAGGGTTAGGATGCGTGTTAATGCAAAATAAAAAGGTCATAGCCTATGCGTCTCGACAGTTAAAAATTCATGAGAAAAACTACACTACTCATGACTTGGAACTGGGAGCAGTCATCTTTGCACTTAAAATCTGGAGACACTATCTCTACGGTACAAAGTGCACCATATTCACTGATCATAAAAGTTTGCAACACATATTCGATCAGAAAGAACTGAATATGAGGCAACGAAGATGGGTCGAGTTGCTGAGTGACTATGACTGTGACATACGATATCACCCTGGCAAGGCTAACGTTGTAGCCGATGCCTTGAGTAGAAAGGATCGAGTCAAGCCACTACGTGTGCGAGCGTTGGGGATGATAGTCCAGTCGAACCTTTCAGATTTGATTCGAGTCGCTCAACGCGAGGCGTTGAAAGAGGGCCAATTGGATAAAGAAGGACTTTTCGGGAACGAGAAGAATTTCGAACAGCGTGCGGACGAAATTCTCTATTTCAAAAGTCGGATTTGGATTCCGACCCTCCATGAACTTCGTGAATTAATCATGGACGAAGCGCATAAGTCGAAATATTCCATACATCCGGGATCTGATAAAATGTACCGGGATGTGAAAGAATTTTACTGGTGGCCAGGTATGAAAAAGGATATAGCCACATACGTCGGCAAGTGTACGACGTGTGCGAGGGTTAAGGCGGAGCACCAGAAACCTTCGGGAATGTTACAACAGCCGGAAATTCCCGAATGGAAGTGGGAACAGATCACAATGGATTTTGTGACACATCTCCCCAAGACACCCCGAGGTCATGATGCGATTTGGGTAATCGTGGATCGATTAACCAAATCGGCACATTTTATTCCAATTAGGAATACTTTTAACACTGAGAGACTTGCGCAAATTTATATAAATGAAATAGTGTCTCGTCATGGCATCCCCATCTCGATCATCTCCGATAGGGATAGCCATTTCACCTCCAAACTTTGGCAAGCTGTCCAAGAAGCATTGGGAACACGTATTGACCTAAGCACAGCTTACCACCCTCAGACCGATGGTCAGTCTGAGAGGACCATTCAAACTTTGGAGGATTTGCTTCGTGCTTGCGTACTGGACTTTAAGGGAAATTGGGATCAACATCTCCCACTCGTTGAATTTTCCTATAATAACAGTTACCATAGCAGTATAAAGGCAGCACCTTATGAAGCATTGTATGGGCGGAAGTGCCGATCACCACTTTGCTGGTCTGAAGTGGGTGACCCGCAGGTCATTAGATCGGATCTGGTCCAGGAGACGACCAGCAAGATTCTTGAAATTAAGAACAACCTGAAAGCCGCGCGGGATCGGCAGAAGAGTTATGCTGATACCCGTCGAAAACCGTTGTCATTTGAGAAGGGTGAAAAGGTATACTTGAAAGTATCACCCTGGAAAGGAGTGGTCAGATTTGGAAAGGCGGGGAAGTTGGCCCCTAGATACATTGGACCATTCAACATCACTGCAAAGATCGGTCCGGTAGCTTACCGACTAGAACTGCCTGAGGAACTAAGTGCAGTTCATAACGTGTTTCATGTGTCGAATTTGAAAAGATGTCTGGCGGATGAGACATCGGTGTTACCCTTAGAGGGTGTTCAAATAAGTGATAGGCTCAACTTCGTAGAGGAGCCCATCGAAATAGTGGACGGTAAGATCAAGCAACTTAGACACAATAAGATCTCGTTGGTCAAAGTTAGATGGAATTCGCAACGAGGCCCAGAATTTACTTGGGAACGAAAGGATGAATTTCGGAAGAAATACCCCCACCTATTTCCTCAAAAGGAAGTAGTGGACGCGTAAAATTTCGAGGACGAAATTTTTATAACGGGGGGAGAATGTAACGATTCCGGCAAATTCAGGTATACCCTAGCCGGAATATACTATTTACGTGTTATTTAATATTGATTATATGAGTTATAGCACGTTTATATGAATATATATGGTTCACAGTATGAATCATACTCAATTATATAGTGAATCATATTGGAATTACAATTAACCAATGAACGATTATTGAAACCCGAACGAATCGGGAATTACATTATAGACGAAGTATATAATGTTTAGTGATATTTACGAAGTATTAATGCTTCGGGATAGGTGAATTATAGCACAGAAAAAGGATTTCGATTTAATGGTATGTTGGTACGCTAAACGAAACCTTTAACACCAAACCAAGCAAGAGACGATCAATCAAGCCGAAAAAGATGCGTAATTATTAATAATATGATGTTTTAATGTCATGGGTTAAGTTTTTAAAGTTTTTAAATCAGTTTTATGTAAATTTTATTTTAACCCGAAAAACGACCATTTTAGGCTCGTTTTAAGCCGAATTACGAGTTTAAACGAGAAACGAACTGAACCAGATTATCCACAACATTATCCGGATTACACAATCCAAATGTGTGGACAATATTTGAGATGTGGGCCCCCCCCCCACACCCCCTCTTTGGCCGGCCCCTATACACACACTCATACACATTATACTTTTCTTTTTTTTAACACAAAAACACTCTCAAACTCTCTCAACTTTCAAGCATTCATCCAATCCCTTGATCTCCAACCAAAAACTTGAAGGTATAAGCATGTTTTGATACTTGAATCTTGTTTTTAATTGCATAAATTCTTGAGAAAAGGAAGTTTCATGTGAAAAAACGGGTGAAAACCCGAGATGAAACCGATTCTCATGTGATCAAAGGATGTATACAAGTTATACAAAGGATCTTGATCCAAGTAATTAGTTAAAAGTGTTTAGAATGAATTTTTACGGTTGAAATCTTGTCAAATGAATTTTCCATGTGAAAGACGGGTGAAAATCCGAGATGAAACCGACTCTTGCATGACCAAGAGATGTATACAAGTTATACAAGGGATCTTGGTCCAAGAAATGAGTAAAAAGAGTCGAGAACGGATTTTTACGGTCAAAATCGTAGTTTTGATGTTTTAACCGACACTAGGAAAGAAATGGCTTGATTGTGGGTATAACTTGCTTGGTGTGGTGTTGATGTGCTTGTAAGTGTTGTATCTAGCGGCTAGCAAAGGCTAGAAACCGAGATCTTTGCGATCTAAAGCTAGAAAACACAAGATAGTTCGGTTTTCGTGTGTATATGAATTATGGACAGATTGTTGTGTGCTTAGAGTTGGGTCACGAAATTTCACAGAGATGATCTACACATGAAAATATGAGATCTGTGAATTTTTGGTAATTTTTGGATAAAAGATGAATATTTGGTGAATTTAATGCTCGGTTTTGGCCAAAAATAGTGAAAAATATCAAAACATGATGAAAAATTCCGGAAAATTTAAGATAAGCTTTTTATAACATATAAAAGTCACCCACAAAATTTGAGCTCAGTTGGAAACGTCTAAGTAGGCTTTTCGGTGAAACGAGTTCTAGGGCTTTCTAGCTCGGTTTTGGGTGAAAATGGCTTGAAAAATAAGTTTTAAATTCTGGAAAAATTCCAGAAAGTTATGAGGATGATAGAGATCATCCCAGAAAAATTTGGGATTTTTCTAAAGTGTTTTGGTATTTTTGATATATTTAGTGTTTTAATAAGATATAAAAATAGATAAATAAATGTAAATATAGGAAAATAAATCTGGGAAAATTCCAGAAAGTTATGAGGATGATAGAGATCATCTCAGAAAAATTTGGGATTTTTCTAAAGTGTTTTGGTATTTTTGATATATTTAGTATTTTAATAAGATCTAAAAATAGATAAATAAATGTAAATATAGGAATATAAATCTGGAAAAATTCCAGAAAGTTATGAGGATGATAGAGATCATCCCAGAAAAATTTGGGATTTTTCTAAAGTGTTTTGGTATTTTTGATATAGTTAGTATTTTAATAAGATTTAAAAATAGATAAATAAGTGTAAATATAAGAAAATAAATCTGGAAAAATTCCAGAAAGTTATGAAGATGATAGAGATCATCCCAGAAAAATTTGGGATTTTTCTAAAGTGTTTTGTTATTTTTGATATATTTAGTATTTTAATAAGATTTAAAAATAGATAAATAAGTGTAAATATAAGAAAATAAATCTGGAAAATTTTTACAAAATTCCTTACTGTCAAATTAAGTTTTGTGCAAAATTTCAAGACCCGAGACTAATCGGGTAATTATTTGTGCTAAAAAGAACATAAAAAAAACAAGTTTTTAAAGCTTAAAACGTGTAAACCGGCAAAGTTCGCATAAGCGAGCTGACTGGTACATGAAAACTCTAAAAATGGACTATTTCATAAATCTAAGTAAATTAAGTAAAAATAAATCATCCGAAAATAATTCGGATGATTTGGGTAATTTTACCCGATTTTACCGTTTCCGGCACCGAAATACCGGGAACGGGCCCCACGGCCAAACGGGGTATCAAACCGAGCTATCATTTCATCACCTTAACTAAATTGACTGTCAAACTCTAAGCAATGTCACAATCTGAGTCCTTAGAAGTGTCACGGGGTTAACATAGTCCCCGAATCGAGTACAGTACTGGGTTAACAATGTTCCCAGATGTACCGATTGATACATATTTAAGTTATGGGAATTATATAGTAACGACTAGATATTATATTACAGATCCAGGCACGTAGCTGTTCCTTGTATTACTCACCGACTCACAAAAGGTGAGTTTTCACGAGCCCCTTTTAATGAATTGTTTTAATTATATTTTCCCGGGGCGGAAAACATGTCTTATTTAAAGTATTTAAGTACATACCGATCGTATGGAAATACTTGTACATTTATATATATATGGTCTGATGCACAGAATATATAAAATGTTTATCATGTGTTATTGTCCTGGGGTAACATAGTTCCCAGGGGTTATTATTGTTCTGGGGTAACATAGTTCCCAGGGGTTATTATTGTTCTGGGGTAACATAGTTCCCAGGGGTTATTATTGTTCTGGGGTAACATAGTTCCCAGGGGTTATTATTGTTCTGGGGTAACATAGTTCCCAGGGGTTATTATTGTTCTGGGGTAACATAGTTCCCAGGGGTTATTATTGTTCTGGGGTAACATAGTTCCCAAGGGTTATTATTGTTCTGGGGTAACATAGTTCCCAGGGGTATTTATTGTTCTGGGGTAACATAGTTCCCAGGGGTGTTATTGTTCTGGGGTAACATAGTTCCCAGGAAGTTAATGGAAATGTTCTGGGGTAACATAGTTCCCAGCATGATTATATTGTTAATAAATGATTATTAAAATGATTTGTCAGTGTTTATTTAAATTAGTGAAACTCACCAACTATTCGTAGTTGACCCGTTTTCTTTACATGTTTTCTAGGTATGCCCAAGTTGGATTGATTGATGTGTGCTTAACTATCTGTGCTACCTGTTGGAAGCTTGCTGCACTATGTTTTGTAATGAATTTATTAATGTCTTATCGGTAAAATATGTGTGTAACACCTAGACAGTAATGAAACTCGCAACAATGTAATATGTTATAAATTAATGTAGTGGTATTTTCTTTATAAGCAATGCTGTTGATATCAGATGTGTCTGTTGCATCCCGTGTACGTTTCCGCTGCGGTTACGGGGTGTTACAATTATGTCCTCAAGTCACCCCGTGGCCCGTTCGAAATTTTGGTCGTATTTCCAAAGGGCTAGTACATGAGCCGGAGGAAAAAAACTGAGTATTGGTCGAACCACTGAATCGGATCATAAATTCGGTCTAGGAGACTTCCATACTATATTTTATGACTCTAAGAAAGAATCAGATCAATAATTATGCCCTCACGCCACCCCGTGGCCCGTTCGAAATTTTGATCGTATTTCCAATGGGGGTAGTACACGAGCCGGAGGAAAAAACTGAGTATGGGTCGAACCACTGAATCGGATCAAAACTCCGGTCTAGGAGACTGCCATACAATATTTTATGACCCTAAGAAATAATCGGATCAATAATTATGCCCTCACGCCACCCCGTGGCCCTTTCGAAATTTTGGTCGTCTTGCCAAAAGGGGTAGTACACGAGCCGGAGGAAAAAACTGATTATGGGTAGAACCACTGAATCGGATCATAAATTAGGTCTAAGAGACTGCCATACAATATTTTATGACCCTAAGAAAGAATCGGATCAATAATTATGTCCTCAAGCCACACCGTGGCCCGTTCGAAATTTTGGTCGTATTGCCAAAGGGGGTAGTACATGAGCCGGAGGAAAAAAACTGAGTACTGGTCGAACCACTGAATCGGATCATA
Source organism: Bidens hawaiensis (assembly GCF_021521415.1). Taxonomy (NCBI): domain Eukaryota; kingdom Viridiplantae; phylum Streptophyta; class Magnoliopsida; order Asterales; family Asteraceae; genus Bidens; species Bidens hawaiensis. The sequence continues at coordinate 1,258,095 of NW_027491434.1, forward strand.
AATTCAGTCTAGGAGACTTCCATACTATATTTTATGATTCTAAGAAAGAATCAGATTAATAATTATGCCCTCACGCCACCCCGTGGCCCGTTCGAAATTTGATCGTATTGCCAAAGTGGGTAGTACACGAGCCGGAGGAAAAAACTGATTATGGGTAGAACCACTGAATCGGATCATAAATTAGGTGTAAGAGACTGCCATACAATATTTTATGACCCTAAGAAAGAATCGGATCAATAATTATGTCCTCAAGTCACCCCGTGGCCCGTTCGAAATTTTGGTCGTATTTCCAAAGGGCTAGTACATGAGCCGGAGGTAAAAAACTGAGTATTGGTCGAACCACTGAATCGGATCATAAATTCGGTCTAGGAGACTTCCATACTATATTTTATGACTCTAAGAAAGAATCAGATCAATAATTATGCCCTCACGCCACCCCGTGGCCCGTTCGAAATTTTGATCGTATTTCCAATGGGGGTAGTACACGAGCCGGAGGAAAAACTGAGTATGGGTCGAACCACTGAATCGGATCAAAACTCCGGTCTAGGAGACTGCCATACAATATTTTATGACCCTAAGAAATAATCGGATCAATAATTATGCCGTCACGCCACCCCGTGGCCCTTTCGAAATTTTGGTCGTCTTGCCAAAAGGGGTAGTACACGAGCCGGAGGAAAAACTGAGTATGGGTCGAACCACTGAATCGGATCATAATTTCGGTCTAGGAGACTGCTATACAACATTTTATAACCCTAAGAAAGAATCGGATCAATAATTATGCTCTCAAGCCACCCCGTGGCCCGTTCGAAATTTTGGTCGTATTACCAAATGGGGTAGTACACGAGTCGGAGGAAAAAACTAAGTATGGGTTGAACCACTGAATCGGATCATAAATTCGGTCTAGGCGACTGCCATACAATATTTTATGACTCTAAGAAAGAATCAGATCAATAATAATGCCCTCACGCCACCCCGTGGCCCGTTCGAAATTTTGATAGTATTGCCAAAGGGGGTAGTACACGAGCCGGAGGAAAAAACTGATTATGGGTAGAACCACTGAATCGGATCATAAATTAGGTGTAAGAGACTGCCATACAATATTTTATGACCATAAGAAATAATCGGATCAATAATTATGTCCTCAAGCCACCCCGTGGCCCGTTCGAAATTTTGGTCGTATTGCCAAAGGGGGTAGTACATGAGCCGGAGGAAAAAAACTGAGTATTGGTCGAACCACTGAATCGGATCATAAATTCAGTCTAGGAGACTTCCATACTATATTTTATGACTCTAAGAAAGAATCAGATCAATAATTATGCCCTCACGCCACCCCGTGGCCCGTTCGAAATTTTGATCGTATTTCCAAAGGGGGTAGTACACGAGCCGGAGGAAAAAACTGATTATGGGTCGAACCACTGAATCGGATCAAAACTCCGGTCTAGGAGACTGCCATACAATATTTTATGACCCTAAGAAAGAATCGGATCAATAATTATGCCCTCTCGCCACCCCGTGGCCCTTTCGAAATTTTGGTCGTCTTGCCAAAAGGGGTAGTACACGAGCCGGAGGAAAAACTGAGTATGGGTCGAACCACTGAATCGGATCATAATTTCGGTCTAGGAGACTGCTATTCAACATTTTATAACCCTAAGAAAGAATCGGATCAATAATTATGCTCTCAAGCCACCCCGTGGCCCGTTCGAAATTTTGATAGTATTGCCAAAAGGGGTAGTACACGAGCCGGAGGAAAAAACTGATTATGGGTAGAACCACTGAATCGGATCATAAATTAGGTCTAAGAGACTGCCATACAATATTTTATGACCCTAAGAAAGAATCGGATCAATAATTATGTCCTCAAGCCACCCCGTGGCCCGTTCGAAATTTTGGTCGTATTTCCAAAGGGGTAGTACATGAGCCGGAGGAAAAAAACTGAGTATTGGTCGAACCACTGAATCGAATCATAAATTCAGTCTAGGAGACTTCAATACTATATTTTATGACTATAAGAAAGAATCAGATCAATAATTATGCCCTCACGCCACCCCGTGGCCCGTTCGAAATTTTGATCGTATTTCCAAAGGGGGTAGTACACGAGCCGGAGGAAAAAACTGATTATGGGTAGAACCACTGAATCGGATCATAAATTAGGTCTAAGAGACTTCCATACAATATTTTATGACCCTAAGAAAGAATCGGATCAATAATTATGTCCTCAAGCCACACCGTGGCCCGTTCGAAATTTTGGTCGTATTGCCAAAGGGGGTTGTACATGAGCCGGAGGAAAAAAACTGAGTACTGGTCGAACCACTGAATCGGATCATAAATTCAGTCTAGGAGACTTCCATACTATATTTTATGACTCTAAGAAAGAATCAGATCAATAATTATGCCCTCACGCCACCCCGTGGCCCGTTCGAAATTTTGATAGTATTGCCAAAGGGGGTAGTACACGAGCCGGAGGAAAAAACTGATTATGGGTAGAACCACTGAATCGGATCATAAATTAGGTGTAAGAGACTGCCATACAATATTTTATGACCATAAGAAATAATCGGATCAATAATTATGTCCTCAAGCCACCCCGTGGCCCGTTCGAAATTTTGGTCGTATTGCCAAAGTGGGTAGTACATGAGCTGGAGGAAAAAAACTGCGTATTGGTCGAACCACTGAATCGGATCATAAATTCAGTCTAGGAGACTTCCATACTATATTTTATGACTCTAAGAAAGAATCAGATCAATAATTATGCCCTCACGCCACCCCGTGGCCCGTTCGAAATTTTGATCGTATTTCCAAAGGGGGTAGTACACGAGCCGGAGGAAAAAACTGAGTATGGGTCGAACCACTGAATCGGATCAAAACTCCGGTCTAGGAGACTGCCATACAATATTTTATGACCCTAAGAAATAATCGGATCAATAATTATGCCCTCACGCCACCCCGTGGCCCTTTCGAAATTTTGGTCGTCTTGCCAAAAGGGGTAGTACACGAGCCGGAGGAAAAACTGAGTATGGGTCGAACCACTGAATCGGATCATAATTTCGGTCTAGGAGACTGCTATACAACATTTTATAACCCTAAGAAAGAATCGGATCAATAATTATGCTCTCAAGCCACCCCGTGGCCCGTTCGAAATTTTGGTCGTATTACCAAATGGGGTAGTACACGAGTCGGAGGAAAAAACTAAGTACAGGTTGAACCACTGAATCGGATCATAAATTCGGTTTTGGAGACTGCCATACAATATTTTATGACTCTAAGAAAGAATCAGATCAATAATAATGCCCTCACGCCACCCCGTGGCCCGTTCGAAATTTTGATAGTATTGCCAAAGGGGGTAGTACACGAGCCGGAGGAAAAAACTGATTATGGGTAGAACCACTGAATCGAATCATAAATTAGGTGTAAGAGACTGCCATACAATATTTTATGACCCTAAGAAATAATCGGATCAATAATTATGTCCTCAAGCCACCCCGTGGCCCATTCGAAATTTTGGTCGTATTGCCAAAGGGGGTAGTACATGAGCCGGAGGAAAAAAACTGAGTATTGGTCGAACCACTGAATCGGATCATAAATTCAGTCTAGGAGACTTCAATACTATATTTTATGACTATAAGAAAGAATCAGATCAATAATTATGCCCTCACGCCACCCCGTGGCCCGTTCGAAATTTTGATCGTATTTCCAAAGGGGGTAGTACACGAGCCGGAGGAAAAAACTGATTATGGGTAGAACAACTGAATCGGATCATAAATTAGGTCTAAGAGACTGCCATACAATATTTTATGACCCTAAGAAAGAATCGGATCAATAATTATGTCCTCAAGCCACACCGTGGCCCGTTCGAAATTTTGGTCGTATTGCCAAAGGGGGTAGTACATGAGCCGGAGGAAAAAAACTGAGTACTGGTCGAACCACTGAATCGGATCATAAATTCAGTCTAGGAGACTTCCATACTATATTTTATGACTCTAAGAAAGAATCAGATCAATAATTATGCCCTCACGCCACCCCGTGGCCCGTTCGAAATTTTGATAGTATTGCCAAAGGGGATAGTACACGAGCCGGAGGAAAAAACTGATTATGGGTAGAACCACTGAATCGGATCATAAATTAGGTGTAAGAGACTGCCATACAATATTTTATGACCATAAGAAATAATCGGATCAATAATTATGTCCTCAAGCCACCCCGTGGCCCGTTCGAAATTTTGGTCGTATTGCCAAAGGGGGTAGTACATGAGCTGGAGGAAAAAAACTGCGTATTGGTCGAACCACTGAATCGGATCATAAATTCAGTCTAGGAGACTTCCATACTATATTTTATGACTCTAAGAAAGAATCAGATCAATAATTATGCCCTCACGCCACCCCGTGGCCCGTTCGAAATTTTGATCGTATTTCCAAAGGGGGTAGTACACGAGCCGGAGGAAAAAACTGAGTATGGGTCGAACCACTGAATCGGATCAAAACTCCGGTCTAGGAGACTGCCATACAATATTTTATGACCCTAAGAAATAATCGGATCAATAATTATGCCCTCACGCCACCCCGTGGCCCTTTCGAAATTTTGGTCGTCTTGCCAAAAGGGGTAGTACACGAGCCGGAGGAAAAACTGAGTACGGGTCGAACCACTGAATCGGATCATAATTTCGGTCTAGGAGACTGCTATACAACATTTTATAGCCCTAAGAAAGAATCGGATCAATAATTATGCTCTCAAGCCACCCCGTGGCCCGTTCGAAATTTTGGTCGTATTACCAAATGGGGTAGTACACGAGTCGGAGGAAAAAACTAAGTATGGGTTGAACCACTGAATCGGATCATAAATTCGGTCTCGGAGACTGCCATACAATATTTTATGACTCTAAGAAAGAATCAGATCAATAATAATGCCCTCACGCCACCCCGTGGCCCGTTCGAAATTTTGATAGTATTGCCAAAGGGGGTAGTACACGAGCCGGAGGTAAAAACTGATTATGGGTAGAACCACTGAATCGGATCATAAATTAGGTGTAAAAGACTGCCATACAATATTTTATGACCATAAGAAATAATCGGATCAATAATTATGTCCTCAAGCCACCCCGTGGCCCGTTCGAAATTTTGGTCGTATTGCCAAAGGGGGTAGTACATGAGCCGGAGGAAAAAAACTGAGTATTGGTCGAACCACTGAATCGGATCATAAATTCAGTCTAGGAGACTTCCATACTATATTTTATGACTCTAAGAAAGAATCAGATCAATAATTATACCCTCACGCCACCCCGTGGCCCGTTCGAAATTTTGATCGTATTTCCAAAGGGGGTAGTACACGAGCCGGAGGAAAAAACTGAGTATGGGTCGAACCACTGAATCGGATCAAAACTCCGGTCTAGGAGACTGTCATACAATATTTTATGACCCTAAGAAATAATCGGATCAATAATTATGCCCTCTCGCCACCCCGTGGCCCTTTCGAAATTTTGGTCGTCTTGCCAAAAGGGGTAGTACACGAGCAGGAGGAAAAACTGAGTATGGGTCGAACCACTGAATCGGATCATAATTTCGGTCTAGGAGACTGCTATACAACATTTTATAACCCTAAGAAAAAATCGGATCAATAATTATGCCCTCAAGCCACCCCGTGGCCCGTTCGAAATTTTGGTCGTATTACCAAATGGGGTAGTACACGAGTCGGAGGAAAAAACTAAGTATGGGTTGAACCACTGAATCGGATCATAAATTCGGTCTAGGAGACTGCCATACAATATTTTATGACTCTAAGAAAGAATCAGATCAATAATTATGCCCTCACGCCACCCGGTGGACCGTTCGAAATTTTGGTCGTATTGCCAAAGGGGGTAGTACACGAGCCGGAGGAAAAAACTGAGTATTGGTCGAATCACTGAATCGGATCATAAATTCGGTCTAGTAGACTGTCATACTATATTTTATGTCCTAAGAAAGAATCGGATCAATAATTATGCCCTGACGCCACCCCGTGGCCCGTTCGAAATTTTGGTCGCATTGCCAAAGGGGGTAGTACACGAGCCGGAGGAAAAACTGAGTATGGGTCGAACCACTGAATCGGATCATAAATTCGGTCTAGGAGACTGCCATACAATATTTTATGACTCTAAGAAAGAATCAGATCAATAATTATGCCCTCACGCCACCCCGTGGCCCGTTCAAAATTTTGATAGTATTGCCAAAGGGGGTAGTACACGAGCCGGAGGAAAAAACTGATTATTGGTAGATCCACTGAATCGGATCATAAATTAGGTCTAAGAGACTGCCATACAATATTTTATGACCCTAAGAAAGAATCGGATCAATAATTATGTCCTCAAGCCACCCCGTGGCCCGTTCGAAATTTTGGTCGTATTGCCAAAGGGGGTAGTACATGAGCCGGAGGAAAAAAACTGAGTATTGGTCGAACCACTGAATCGGATAATAAATTCAGTCTAGGAGACTTCCATACTATATTTTATGACTCTAAGAAAGAATCAGATCAATAATTATGCCCTCACGCCACCCCGTGGCCCGTTCGAAATTTTGATCGTATTTCCAAAGGGGGTAGTACACGAGCCGGAGGAAAAAACTGAGTATGGGTCGAACCACTGAATCGGATCAAAACTCCGGTCTAGGAGACTGCCATACAATATTTTATGACCCTAAGAAATAATCGGATCAATAATTATGCCCTCACGCCACCCCGTGGCCCTTTCGAAATTTTGGTCGTCTTGCCAAAAGGGGTAGTACACGAGCCGGAGGAAAAACTGAGTATGGGTCGAACCACTGAATCGGATCATAATTTCGGTCTAGGAGACTGCTATACAACATTTTATAACCCTAAGAAAGAATCGGATCAATAATTATGCTCTCAAGCCACCCCGTGGCCCGTTCGAAATTTTGGTCGTATTACCAAATGGGGTAGTACACGAGTCGGAGGAAAAAACTAAGTACGGGTTGAACCACTGAATCGGATCATAAATTCGGTCTAGGAGACTGCCATACAATATTTTATGACTCTAAGAAAGAATCAGATCAATAATAATGCCCTCACGCCACCCCGTGGCCCGTTCGAAATTTTGATAGTAATGCCAAATGGGGTAGTACACGAGCCGGAGGAAAAACTGATTATGGGTAGAACTACTGAATCGGATCATAAATTAGGTGTAAGAGACTGCCATACAATATTTTATGACCCTAAGAAATAATTGGATCAATAATTATGTTCTCAAGCCACCCCGTGGCCCGTTCGAAATTTTGGTCGTATTGCCAAAGGGGGTAGTACATGAGCCGGAGGAAAAAAACTGAGTATTGGTCGAACCACTGAATCGGATCTTAAATTCAGTCTAGGAGACTTCTATACTATATTTTATGACTATAAGAAAGAATCAGATCAATAATTATTCCCTCACGCCACCCCGTGGCCCGTTCGAAATTTTGATCGTATTTCCAAAGGGGGTAGTACACGAGCCGGAGGAAAAAACTGATTATGGGTAGAACCACTGAATCGGATCATAAATTAGGTCTAAAAGACTGCCATACAATATTTTATGACCCTAAGAAAGAATCGGATCAATAATTATGTCCTCAAGCCACACCGTGGCCCGTTCGAAATTTTGGTCGTATTGCCAAAGGGGGTTGTACATGAGCCGGAGGAAAAAAACTGAGTACTGGTCGAACCACTGAATCGGATCATAAATTCAGTCTAGGAGACTTCCATACTATATTTTATGACTCTAAGAAAGAATCAGATCAATAATTATGCCCTCACGCCACCCCGTGGCCCGTTCGAAATTTTGATCGTATTTCCAAAGGGGGTAGTACACGAGCCGGAGGAAAAAACTGAGTATGGGTCGAACCACTGAATCGGATCAAAACTCCGGTCTAGGAGACTGCCATACAATATTTTATGACCCTAAGAAATAATCGGATCAATAATTATGCCCTCACGCCACCCCGTGGCCCTTTCGAAATTTTGGTCGTCTTGCCAAAAGGGGTAGTACACGAGCCGGAGGAAAAACTGAGTACGGGTCGAACCACTGAATCGGATCATAATTTCGGTCTAGGAGACTGCTATACAACATTTTATAGCCCTAAGAAAGAATCGGATCAATAATTATGCTCTCAAGCCACCCCGTGGCCCGTTCGAAATTTTGGTCGTATTACCAAATGGGGTAGTACACGAGTCGGAGGAAAAAACTAAGTATGGGTTGAACCACTGAATCGGATCATAAATTCGGTCTCGGAGACTGCCATACAATATTTTATGACTCTAAGAAAGAATCAGATCAATAATAATGCCCTCACGCCACCCCGTGGCCCGTTCGAAATTTTGATAGTATTGCCAAAGGGGGTAGTACACGAGCCGGAGGTAAAAACTGATTATGGGTAGAACCACTGAATCGGATCATAAATTAGGTGTAAAAGACTGCCATACAATATTTTATGACCATAAGAAATAATCGGATCAATAATTATGTCCTCAAGCCACCCCGTGGCCCGTTCGAAATTTTGGTCGTATTGCCAAAGGGGGTAGTACATGAGCCGGAGGAAAAAAACTGAGTATTGGTCGAACCACTGAATCGGATCATAAATTCAGTCTAGGAGACTTCCATACTATATTTTATGACTCTAAGAAAGAATCAGATCAATAATTATACCCTCACGCCACCCCGTGGCCCGTTCGAAATTTTGATCGTATTTCCAAAGGGGGTAGTACACGAGCCGGAGGAAAAAACTGAGTATGGGTCGAACCACTGAATCGGATCAAAACTCCGGTCTAGGAGACTGTCATACAATATTTTATGACCCTAAGAAATAATCGGATCAATAATTATGCCCTCTCGCCACCCCGTGGCCCTTTCGAAATTTTGGTCGTCTTGCCAAAAGGGGTAGTACACGAGCAGGAGGAAAAACTGAGTATGGGTCGAACCACTGAATCGGATCATAATTTCGGTCTAGGAGACTGCTATACAACATTTTATAACCCTAAGAAAAAATCGGATCAATAATTATGCCCTCAAGCCACCCCGTGGCCCGTTCGAAATTTTGGTCGTATTACCAAATGGGGTAGTACACGAGTCGGAGGAAAAAACTAAGTATGGGTTGAACCACTGAATCGGATCATAAATTCGGTCTAGGAGACTGCCATACAATATTTTATGACTCTAAGAAAGAATCAGATCAATAATTATGCCCTCACGCCACCCGGTGGACCGTTCGAAATTTTGGTCGTATTGCCAAAGGGGGTAGTACACGAGCCGGAGGAAAAAACTGAGTATTGGTCGAATCACTGAATCGGATCATAAATTCGGTCTAGTAGACTGTCATACTATATTTTATGTCCTAAGAAAGAATCGGATCAATAATTATGCCCTGACGCCACCCCGTGGCCCGTTCGAAATTTTGGTCGCATTGCCAAAGGGGGTAGTACACGAGCCGGAGGAAAAACTGAGTATGGGTCGAACCACTGAATCGGATCATAAATTCGGTCTAGGAGACTGCCATACAATATTTTATGACTCTAAGAAAGAATCAGATCAATAATTATGCCCTCACGCCACCCCGTGGCCCGTTCAAAATTTTGATAGTATTGCCAAAGGGGGTAGTACACGAGCCGGAGGAAAAAACTGATTATTGGTAGATCCACTGAATCGGATCATAAATTAGGTCTAAGAGACTGCCATACAATATTTTATGACCCTAAGAAAGAATCGGATCAATAATTATGTCCTCAAGCCACCCCGTGGCCCGTTCGAAATTTTGGTCGTATTGCCAAAGGGGGTAGTACATGAGCCGGAGGAAAAAAACTGAGTATTGGTCGAACCACTGAATCGGATAATAAATTCAGTCTAGGAGACTTCCATACTATATTTTATGACTCTAAGAAAGAATCAGATCAATAATTATGCCCTCACGCCACCCCGTGGCCCGTTCGAAATTTTGATCGTATTTCCAAAGGGGGTAGTACACGAGCCGGAGGAAAAAACTGAGTATGGGTCGAACCACTGAATCGGATCAAAACTCCGGTCTAGGAGACTGCCATACAATATTTTATGACCCTAAGAAATAATCGGATCAATAATTATGCCCTCACGCCACCCCGTGGCCCTTTCGAAATTTTGGTCGTCTTGCCAAAAGGGGTAGTACACGAGCCGGAGGAAAAACTGAGTATGGGTCGAACCACTGAATCGGATCATAATTTCGGTCTAGGAGACTGCTATACAACATTTTATAACCCTAAGAAAGAATCGGATCAATAATTATGCTCTCAAGCCACCCCGTGGCCCGTTCGAAATTTTGGTCGTATTACCAAATGGGGTAGTACACGAGTCGGAGGAAAAAACTAAGTACGGGTTGAACCACTGAATCGGATCATAAATTCGGTCTAGGAGACTGCCATACAATATTTTATGACTCTAAGAAAGAATCAGATCAATAATAATGCCCTCACGCCACCCCGTGGCCCGTTCGAAATTTTGATAGTAATGCCAAATGGGGTAGTACACGAGCCGGAGGAAAAACTGATTATGGGTAGAACTACTGAATCGGATCATAAATTAGGTGTAAGAGACTGCCATACAATATTTTATGACCCTAAGAAATAATTGGATCAATAATTATGTTCTCAAGCCACCCCGTGGCCCGTTCGAAATTTTGGTCGTATTGCCAAAGGGGGTAGTACATGAGCCGGAGGAAAAAAACTGAGTATTGGTCGAACCACTGAATCGGATCTTAAATTCAGTCTAGGAGACTTCTATACTATATTTTATGACTATAAGAAAGAATCAGATCAATAATTATTCCCTCACGCCACCCCGTGGCCCGTTCGAAATTTTGATCGTATTTCCAAAGGGGGTAGTACACGAGCCGGAGGAAAAAACTGATTATGGGTAGAACCACTGAATCGGATCATAAATTAGGTCTAAAAGACTGCCATACAATATTTTATGACCCTAAGAAAGAATCGGATCAATAATTATGTCCTCAAGCCACACCGTGGCCCGTTCGAAATTTTGGTCGTATTGCCAAAGGGGGTAGTACATGAGCCGGAGGAAAAAAACTGAGTACTGGTAGAACCACTGAATCGGATCATAAATTCAGTCTAGGAGACTTCCATACTATATTTTATGACTCTAAGAAAGAATCAGATCAATAATTATGCCCTCACGCCACCCCGTGGCCCGTTCGAAATTTTGATCGTATTTCCAAAGGGGGTCGTACACGAGCCGGAGGAAAAAACTGATTATGGGTAGAACCACTGAATCGGATCATAAATTAGGTCTAAGAGACTGCCATACAATATTTTATGACCCTAAGAAAGAATCGGATCAATAATTATGTCCTCAAGCCACACCGTGGCCCGTTCGAAATTTTGGTCGTATTGCCAAAGGGGGTAGTACATGAGCCGGAGGAAAAAAACTGAGTATTGGTCGAACCACTGAATCGGATCATAAATTCAGTCTAGTAGACTTCCATACTATATTATATGACTCTAAGAAAGAATCAGATCAATAATTATGCCCTCACGCCATCCCGTGGCCCGTTCGAAATTTTGATCGTATTTCCAAAGGGGGTAGTACACGAGCCGGAGGAAAAAACTGAGTATGGGTCGAACCACTGAATCGGATCAAAACTCCGGTCTAGGAGACTGCCATACAATATTTTATGACCCTAAGAAATAATCGGATCAATAATTATGCCCTCACGCCACCTCGTGGCCCTTTCGAAATTTTGGTCGTCTTGCCAAAAGGGGTAGTACACGAGCCGGAGGAAAAACTGAGTATGGGTCGAACCACTGAATCGGATCATAATTTCGGTCTAGGAGGCTGCTATACAACATTTTATAACCCTAAGAAAGAATCGGATCAATAATTATGCTCTCAAGCCACCCCGTGGCCCGTTCGAAATTTTGGTCGTATTACCAAATGGGGTAGTACACGAGTCGGAGGAAAAAACTAAGTATGGGTTGAACCACTGAATCGGATCATAAATTCGGTCTAGGAGACTGCCATACAATATTATATGACTCTAAGAAAGAATCAGATCAATAATAATGCCCTCACGCCACCCCGTGGCCCGTTCGAAATTTTGATAGTATTGCCAAAGGGGGTAGTACACGAGCCGGAGGAAAAAACTGATTATGGGTAGAACCACTGAATCGGATCATAAATTAGGTGTAAGAGACTGCCATACAATATTTTATGACCATAAGAAATAATCGGATCAATAATTATGTCCTCAAGCCACCCCGTGGCCCGTTCGAAATTTTGGTCGTATTGCCAAAGGGGGTAGTACATGAGCCGGAGGAAAAAAACTGAGTATTGGTCGAACCACTGAATCGGATCATAAATTCAGTCTAGGAGACTTCCATACTATATTTTATGACTCTAAGAAAGAATCAGATCAATAATTATACCCTCACGCCACCCCGTGGCCCGTTCGAAATTTTGATCGTATTTCCAAAGGGGGTAGTACACGAGCCGGAGGAAAAAACTGAGTATGGGTCGAACCACTGAATCGGATCAAAACTCCGGTCTAGGAGACTGTCATACAATATTTTATGACCCTAAGAAATAATCGGATCAATAATTATGCCCTCTCGCCACCCCGTGGCCCTTTCGAAATTTTGGTCGTCTTGCCAAAAGGGGTAGTACACGAGCAGGAGGAAAAACTGAGTATGGGTCGAACCACTGAATCGGATCATAATTTCGGTCTAGGAGACTGCTATACAACATTTTATAACCCTAAGAAAAAATCGGATCAATAATTATGCCCTCAAGCCACCCCGTGGCCCGTTCGAAATTTTGGTCGTATTACCAAATGGGGTAGTACACGAGTCGGAGGAAAAAACTAAGTATGGGTTGAACCACTGAATCGGATCATAAATTCGGTCTAGGAGACTGCCATACAATATTTTATGACTCTAAGAAAGAATCAGATCAATAATTATGCCCTCACGCCACCCGGTGGACCGTTCGAAATTTTGGTCGTATTGCCAAAGGGGGTAGTACACGAGCCGGAGGAAAAAACTGAGTATTGGTCGAATCACTGAATCGGATCATAAATTCGGTCTAGTAGACTGTCATACTATATTTTATGTCCTAAGAAAGAATCGGATCAATAATTATGCCCTGACGCCACCCCGTGGCCCGTTCGAAATTTTGGTCGCATTGCCAAAGGGGGTAGTACACGAGCCGGAGGAAAAACTGAGTATGGGTCGAACCACTGAATCGGATCATAAATTCGGTCTAGGAGACTGCCATACAATATTTTATGACTCTAAGAAAGAATCAGATCAATAATTATGCCCTCACGCCACCCCGTGGCCCGTTCAAAATTTTGATAGTATTGCCAAAGGGGGTAGTACACGAGCCGGAGGAAAAAACTGATTATTGGTAGAACCACTGAATCGGATCATAAATTAGGTCTAAGAGACTGCCATACAATATTTTATGACCCTAAGAAAGAATCGGATCAATAATTATGTCCTCAAGCCACCCCGTGGCCCGTTCGAAATTTTGGTCGTATTGCCAAAGGGGGTAGTACATGAGCCGGAGGAAAAAAACTGAGTATTGGTCGAACCACTGAATCGGATAATAAATTCAGTCTAGGAGACTTCCATACTATATTTTATGACTCTAAGAAAGAATCAGATCAATAATTATGCCCTCACGCCACCCCGTGGCCCGTTCGAAATTTTGATCGTATTTCCAAAGGGGGTAGTACACGAGCCGGAGGAAAAAACTGAGTATGGGTCGAACCACTGAATCGGATCAAAACTCCGGTCTAGGAGACTGCCATACAATATTTTATGACCCTAAGAAATAATCGGATCAATAATTATGCCCTCACGCCACCCCGTGGCCCTTTCGAAATTTTGGTCGTCTTGCCAAAAGGGGTAGTACACGAGCCGGAGGAAAAACTGAGTATGGGTCGAACCACTGAATCGGATCATAATTTCGGTCTAGGAGACTGCTATACAACATTTTATAACCCTAAGAAAGAATCGGATCAATAATTATGCTCTCAAGCCACCCCGTGGCCCGTTCGAAATTTTGGTCGTATTACCAAATGGGGTAGTACACGAGTCGGAGGAAAAAACTAAGTACGGGTTGAACCACTGAATCGGATCATAAATTCGGTCTAGGAGACTGCCATACAATATTTTATGACTCTAAGAAAGAATCAGATCAATAATAATGCCCTCACGCCACCCCGTGGCCCGTTCGAAATTTTGATAGTAATGCCAAATGGGGTAGTACACGAGCCGGAGGAAAAACTGATTATGGGTAGAACTACTGAATCGGATCATAAATTAGGTGTAAGAGACTGCCATACAATATTTTATGACCCTAAGAAATAATTGGATCAATAATTATGTTCTCAAGCCACCCCGTGGCCCGTTCGAAATTTTGGTCGTATTGCCAAAGGGGGTAGTACATGAGCCGGAGGAAAAAAACTGAGTATTGGTCGAACCACTGAATCGGATCATAAATTCAGTCTAGGAGACTTCTATACTATATTTTATGACTATAAGAAAGAATCAGATCAATAATTATTCCCTCACGCCACCCCGTGGCCCGTTCGAAATTTTGATCGTATTTCCAAAGGGGGTAGTACACGAGCCGGAGGAAAAAACTGATTATGGGTAGAACCACTGAATCGGATCATAAATTAGGTCTAAAAGACTGCCATACAATATTTTATGACCCTAAGAAAGAATCGGATCAATAATTATGTCCTCAAGCCACACCGTGGCCCGTTCGAAATTTTGGTCGTATTGCCAAAGGGGGTAGTACATGAGCCGGAGGAAAAAAACTGAGTACTGGTAGAACCACTGAATCGGATCATAAATTCAGTCTAGGAGACTTCCATACTATATTTTATGACTCTAAGAAAGAATCAGATCAATAATTATGCCCTCACGCCACCCCGTGGCCCGTTCGAAATTTTGATCGTATTTCCAAAGGGGGTCGTACACGAGCCGGAGGAAAAAACTGATTATGGGTAGAACCACTGAATCGGATCATAAATTAGGTCTAAGAGACTGCCATACAATATTTTATGACCCTAAGAAAGAATCGGATCAATAATTATGTCCTCAAGCCACACCGTGGCCCGTTCGAAATTTTGGTCGTATTGCCAAAGGGGGTAGTACATGAGCCGGAGGAAAAAACTGAGTATTGGTCGAACCACTGAATCGGATTATAAATTCAGTCTAGTAGACTTCCATACTATATTATATGACTCTAAGAAAGAATCAGATCAATAATTATGCCCTCACGCCATCCCGTGGCCCGTTCGAAATTTTGATCGTATTTCCAAAGGGGGTAGTACACGAGCCGGAGGAAAAAACTGAGTATGGGTCGAACCACTGAATCGGATCAAAACTCCGGTCTAGGAGACTGCCATACAATATTTTATGACCCTAAGAAATAATCGGATCAATAATTATGCCCTCACGCCACCTCGTGGCCCTTTCGAAATTTTGGTCGTCTTGCCAAAAGGGGTAGTACACGAGCCGGAGGAAAAACTGAGTATGGGTCGAACCACTGAATCGGATCATAATTTCGGTCTAGGAGGCTGCTATACAACATTTTATAACCCTAAGAAAGAATCGGATCAATAATTATGCTCTCAAGCCACCCCGTGGCCCGTTCGAAATTTTGGTCGTATTACCAAATGGGGTAGTACACGAGTCGGAGGAAAAAACTAAGTATGGGTTGAACCACTGAATCGGATCATAAATTCGGTCTAGGAGACTGCCATACAATATTATATGACTCTAAGAAAGAATCAGATCAATAATAATGCCCTCACGCCACCCCGTGGCCCGTTCGAAATTTTGATAGTATTGCCAAAGGGGGTAGTACACGAGCCGGAGGAAAAAACTGATTATGGGTAGAACCACTGAATCGGATCATAAATTAGGTGTAAGAGACTGCCATACAATATTTTATGACCATAAGAAATAATCGGATCAATAATTATGTCCTCAAGCCACCCCGTGGCCCGTTCGAAATTTTGGTCGTATTGCCAAAGGGGGTAGTACATGAGCCGGAGGAAAAAAACTGAGTATTGGTCGAACCACTGAATCGGATCATAAATTCAGTCTAGGAGACTTCCATACTATATTTTATGACTCTAAGAAAGAATCAGATCAATAATTATGCCCTCACGCCACCCCGTGGCCCGTTCGAAATTTTGATCGTATTTCCAAAGGGGGTAGTACACGAGCCGGAGGAAAAAACTGAGTATGGGTCGAACCACTGAATCGGATCAAAACTCCGGTCTAGGAGACTGCCATACAATATTTTATGACCCTAAGAAATAATCGGATCAATAATTATGCCCTCACGCCACCTCGTGGCCCTTTCGAAATTTTGGTCGTCTTGTCAAAAGGGGTAGTACACGAGCCGGAGAAAAAACTGAATATGGGTCGAACCACTGAATCGGATCATAATTTCGGTCTAGGAGACTGCAATACAACATTTTATAAATCTAAGAAAGAATCAGATCAATAATTATGCTCTCAAGCCACCCCGTGGCCCGTTCGAAATTTTGGTCGTATTACCAAATGGGGTAGTACACGAGTCAGAGGAAAAAACTGAGTATGGGTTGAACCACTGAATCGGATCATAAATTCGGTCTAGAAAACTGCCATACAATATTTTATGACTCTAAGAAAGAACCAGATCAATAATTATGCCCTCATGCCACCCTGTGGCTCATTCGAAATTTTGGTCGTATTGCCAAAGGGGGTAGTACACGAGCCGGAGGAAAAAACTGAGTATTGGTCGAATCACTGAATCGGATCATAAATTCGGTCTAGGAGACTGTCATACTATATTTTATGTCCTAAGAAAGAATCGGATCAATAATAATGCCCTCACGCCACCCCGTGGCACGTTCAAAATTTTGGTCGTATTGCCTAAGGGGTTAGTACACGAGCCGGAGGAAAAACTGAGTATGGGTCGAACCACTGAATCGGATAATAAATTCGGTCTAGGAGACTGCCATACAATATTTTATGACTCTAAGAAAGAATCAGATCAATAATTATGCCCTCACGCCACCCCGTGGCCCGTTCGAAATTTTGGTCGTATTGCCAAAGGGGGTAGTACACGAGCCGGAGGAAAAAACTGAGTATTGGTCGAACCACTGAATCGGATTATAAATTATGTCTAAGCGACTGCCATACAATATTTTATGACCTTAAGAAAGAATAGGATCAATAATTATGCCCTCAAGCCACCCCGTGGCCCGTTCGAAATTTTGGTCGTATTGCCAAAGGGGGTAGTACATGTGCCGGAGGAAAAAACTGAGTATGGGTTGAGCCACTGAATCGGATCATAAATTCGGTCTAGAAAACTGCCATATAATATTTTAGGACTCTAAGAAAGAATCAGATCAATAATTATGCCCTCACGCCACCCGGTGGCCCGTTCGAAATTTTGGTCGTATTGCCAAAGGGGGTAGTACACGAGCCGGAGGAAAAAACTGAGTATTGGTCGAACCACTGAATCGGATCATAAATTCGTTATAGGAGACTGCCATACAATCTTTTATATCCCTAAGAAAGAATCGGACCAATAAT
Organism: Bidens hawaiensis; assembly: GCF_021521415.1. NCBI lineage: Eukaryota > Viridiplantae > Streptophyta > Magnoliopsida > Asterales > Asteraceae > Bidens > Bidens hawaiensis. The sequence goes on from NW_027491434.1 coordinate 1,275,693, forward strand.
TATGCCCTCACGCCACCCCGTGGCCCGTTCGAAATTTTGATCGTATTGCTAAAGGGGGTAGTACACGAGCCGGAGGAAAAAACTGAGTATGGGTCGAACCACTGAATCGGATCATAAATTCGGTCTAGGAGACTGCCATACAATATTTTATGACTCTAAGAAAGAATCAGATTAATAATTATGCCCTCACGCCAACACGTGGCACGTTCGAAATTTGATAGTATTGCCAAAGGGGGTAGTACCCGAGCCGGAGGAAAAAACTAAGTATTGGTCGAACCACTGAATCGGATCATAAATTCAGTCTAGGAGACTGCCATATAATATTTTATGACCCTAAGAAAGAATCGGATCAATAATTATGCCCTCAAGCCACCCCGTGGCCCGTTCGAAGTTTTGGTCGTATTGCTAAAGTGGGTAGTACACGAGCCGGAGGAAAAACTGAGTATGGGTCGAACCACTGAATCGGATCATAAATTCGGTCTAGGAGACTGCCATACAATATTTTATGTCCCTAAGAAAGAATCGGATCAATAATTATGCCATCACGCCACCCCGTGGCCCGTTCAAAATTTTGGTCGTATTGCCAAAGGGGGTAGTACACGACCCGGAGGAAAAACTGAGTATGGGTCGAACCACTGAATCGGATCATAAATTAGGTCTAAGAGACTGCCATACAATATTTTATGACCCTAAGAATGAATCGGATCAATAATTATACCCTCAAGCCACCTCGTATGGGTCGGACCACTGAATGGGATCATAAATTCGGTCTAGGAGACTGCCATACAATATTTTATGACCCTAAGAAACAATCGGATCAATAATTATGCCCTCAAGCCACCCCGTGGCCCGTTTGAAATTTTGGTCGTATTGCCAAAGGGGGTAGTACACGAGCCGGAGGAAAAAACTGAGTATGGGTCGAACCACTGAATCGGATCATAAATTCGGTCTAGGAGACTGCTATACAACATTTTATAACCCTAAGAAAGAATCGGATCAATAATTATGCTCTCAAGCCACCCCGTGGCCCGTTCGAAATTTTGGTCGTATTACTAAATGGGGTAGTACACGAGTCGGAGGAACAAAATGAGTATGGGTTGAACCACTGAATTGGATCATAAATTTGGTCTAGAAAACTGCCATACAGTATTTTATGACTCTAAGAAAGAATCAGATCAATAATTAGGCCCTCACGCCACCCTGTGGCCCGTTCGAAATTTTGGTCATATGGCCAAAGGGGGTAGTACACGAGCCGGAGGAAAAAACTGAGTATTGGTCGAACCAATGAATCGGATCATAAATTCGGTCTAGGAGACTGCCATACTATATTTTATGTCCCTAAGAAAGAATCGGATCAATAATTATGCCCTCACGCCACCCCGTGGCCCGTTCAAAATTTTGGTCGTATTGCCAAAGGGGTTAGTACACGAGCCGGAGGAAAAACTGAGTATGGGTCGAACCACTGAATCGGATCATAAATTCGGTCTAGGAGACTGCCATACAATATTTTATGACTCTAAGAAAGAATCAGATCAATAATTATGCCCTCACGCCACCCCGTGGCCCGTTCGAAATTTTGGTCGTATTGCCAAAGGGGGTAGTACACGAGCCAGAGGAAAAAACTGAGTATTGGTCGAACCACTGAATCAGATCATAAATTAGGTCTAAGAGACTGCCATACAATATTTTATGACCTTAAGAAAGAATCGGATCAATAATTATGCCCTCAAGCCACCCCGTGGCCCGTTCGAAATTTTGGTCGTATTGCCAAAGGGGGTAAGACACGAGCCGGAGGAAAAAACTGAGTATGGGTTGAAACACTGAATCGGATCATAATTCGGTCTAGAAAACTGCCATACAATAATTTATGACTCTAAGAAAGAATCAGATCAATAATTATGCCCTCATGCCACCCCGTGGCCCGTTCGAAATTTTGATCGTATTGCCAAAGGGGGTAGTACACGAGCCGGAGGAAAAAACTGAGTATGGGTCGAACCACTGAATCGGATCATAAATTCGGTCAAGGAGACTGCCATACAATATTTTATGACTCTAAGAAAGAATCAGATCAATAATTATGCCCTCACGCCACCCCGTGGCCCGTTCGAAATTTTGATTGTATTGCCAAAGGGGGTAGTACACGAGCCGGAGGAAAAAACTGAGTATCGGTCGAACCACTGAATCAGATCAAAACTCCGGTCTAGGAGACTGCCATACAATATTTTATGACCTTAAGAAATAATCGGATCAATAATTATGCCCTCACGCCACCCCGTGGCCCTTTCGAAAATTTGGTCGTATTGCCAAAAGGGGTAGTACACGAGCCGGAGGAAAAACTGAGTATGGGTCGAACCACTGAATCGGATCATAATTTCGGTCTAGGAGACTGCTACAACATTTTATAACCCTAAGAAAGAATCGGATCAATAATTATGCTCTCAAGCCACCCCGTGGCCCGTTCGAAATTTTGGTCGTATTACCAAATGGGGTAGTACACGAGTCGGAGGAAAAAACTGTGTATGGGTTGAACCACTGAATCGGATCATAAATTCGGTCTAGAAAACTGGCATACAATATTTTGTGACTCTAAGAAAGAATCAGATCAATAATTATGCCCTCACGCCACCCTGTGGCCCGTTCGAAATTTTGGTCGTATTGCCAAAGGGGGTTGTACACGAGCCGGAGGAAAAAACTGAGTATTGGTCGAACCACTGAATCGGATCATAAATTCGGTCTAGGAGACTGCCATACTATATTTTATGTCCTAAGAAAGAATCGGATCAATAATTATGCCCTCACGCCACCTCGTGGCCCTTTCAAAATTTTGGTCGTATTGCCAAAGGGGTTAGTACACGAGCCGGAGGAAAAACTGAGTATGGGTCGAACCACTGAATCTGATCGTAAATTCGGTCTAGGAGACTGCCATACAATATTTTATGACTCTAAGAAAGAATCAGATTAATAATTATTCCCTCACGCCAACCCGTGGCCCGTTCGAAATTTTGATAGTATTGCCAAAGGGGGTAGTACACGAGCCGGAGGAAAAAACTGAGTATTGGTCGAACCACTGAATCGGATCATAAATTAGGTCTAAGAGACTGCCATACAATATTTTATGACCTTAAGAAAGAATCGGATCAATAATTATGCCCTAAAGCAACCCCGTGGCCCGTTCGAAATTTTGGTCGTATTGCCAAAGGGGGTAAGACACGAGCCGGAGGAAAAAACTGAGTATGGGTTGAACCACTGAATCGGATCAAAAATTCGGTCTAGAAAACTGCCATACAATAATTTATGACTCTAAGAAAGAATCAGATCAATAATTATGCCCTCACGCCACCCCGTGGCCCGTTCAAAATTTTGGTCGTATTGCCAAAGGGGGTAGTACACGAGCCGGAGGAAAAAACTGAGTATTGGTCGAACCACTGAATCGGATCATAAATTATGTCTAAGAGACTGCCATACAATATTTTATGACCTTAAGAAAGAATAGGATCAATAATTATGCCCTCAAGCCACCCCGTGGCCCGTTCGAAATTTTGGTCGTATTGCCAAAGGGGGTAGTACAAGAGCCGGAGGAAAAACTGAGTATGGGTTGAACCACTGAATCGGATCATAAATTCGGTCTAGAAAACTGCCATATAATATTTTAGGACTCTAAGAAAGAATCAGATCAATAATTATGCCCTCACGCCACCCTGTGGCCCGTTCGAAATTTTGGTCGTATTGCCAAAGGGGATAGTACACGAGCCGGAGGAAAAAACTGAGTATTGGTCGAACCACTGAATAGGATCATAAATTCGGTCTAGGAGACTGCCATACAATATTTTATGTCCCTAAGAAAGAATCGGATCAATAATTATGCCCTCACGCCACCCCGTGGCCCGTTCGAAATTTTGATCGTATTGCCAAAGGGGGTAGTACACGAGCCGGAGGAAAAAACTGAGTATGGGTCGAACCACTGAATCGGATCGTAAATTCGGTCTAGGAGACTGCCATACAATATTTTATGACTCTAAGAAAGAATCAGATTAATAATTATGCCCTCACGCCAACCAGTGGCCCGTTCGAAATTTTGATAGTATTGCAAAAGGGGGTGGTACCCGAGCCGGATGAAAAAACTGAGTATTGGTCGAACCACTGAATCGGATCACAAATTCGGTCTAGGAGACTGCCATACAATATTTTATGACCCTAAGAAAGAATCGGATCAATAATTAGGCATTCAAGCCACCCCGTGGCCCGTTCGAAGTTTTGGTCGTATTGCCAAAGGGGGTAGTACACGAGCCGGAGGAAAAACTGAGTATGGGTCGAACCACTGAATCGGATCATAAATTCGGTCTAGGAGACTGCCATACAATATTTTATGTCCCTAAGAAAGAATCGGATCAATAATTATGCCATCACGCCACCCCGTGGCCCGTTCAAAATTTTGGTCGTATTGCCAATGGGGGTAGTACACGACCCGGAGGAAAAAACAGAGTATGGGTCGAACCACTGAATCGGATCATAAATTAGGTCTAAGAGACTGCTATACAATATTTTATGACCCAAAGAATGAATCGGATCAATAGTTATACCCTCAAGCCACCTCGTATGGGTCGGACCATTGAATGGGATCATAAATTCGGTCTAGGAGACTGCCATACAATATTTTATGACCCTAAGAAAGAATCGGATCAATAATTATGCCCTCAAGCCACCCCGTGAGCCGTTCGAAATTTTGGTCGTATTGCCAAAGGGGAAAGGAGCCAGAGGAAAAAACTGAGTATTGGTCGAACCACGGAATCGGATCATAAATTCGGTCTAGGAGACTGCCATACTATATTTTATGACTCTAAGAAAGAATCAGATCAATAATTATGCCCTCACGCCACCCCGTGGCCCGTTTGAAATTTTGATCGTATTTCCAAAGGGGGTAGTACACGAGCCGGAGGAAAAAACTGAGTATGGGTCGAACCACTGAATCGGATCAAAACTCCGGTCTAGGAGACTGCCATACAAAATTTTATGACCCTAAGAAATAATCTGATCAATAATTATGCCCTCACGCCACCCCGTGGTCCGTTCAAAATTTTGGTCGTATTGCCAAAGGGGGTAGTACACGAGCCGGAGGAAAAACTGAGTATGGGTCGAACCATTGAATCGGATCATAAATTCGGTCTAGGAGACTGCCATACAATATTATATGACTATAAGAAAGAATCGGATCAATAATTATGCCCTCACGCCACATCGGGGCCCGTTCAAAATTTTGGTCGTATTGCCAAAGGGGGTAGTACACGAGCCGGATGAAAATACTGAGTATGGGTCGAACCACTGACTCGGATCATAAATTAGGTCTAAGAGACTGCCATACAATATTTTATGACCCTAAGAAAGAATCGGATCAATAATTAAGCCCTCAAGCCACCCCGTGGCCCGTTTGAAATTTTGATCGTATTGCCAAAGAGGGTAGTACACGAGCCGGAGGAAAAAACTGAGTATGGGTCGAACCACTGAATCGGATCATAAATTCGGTCTAGGAGACTGCCATACAATATTTTATGACTCTAAGAAAGAATCAGATCAATAATTATGCCATCACGCCACACCGTGGCCCGTTCGAAATTTTGATAGTATTGCCAAAGGGGGTAGTACACGAGCCGGAGGAAAAAACTGATTATGGGTAGAACCACTGAATCGGATCATAAATTAGGTCTAAGAGACTGCCATACAATATTTTATGACCCTAAGAAAGAATCGGATCAATAATTATGTCCTCAAGCCACCCCGTGGCCCGTTCGAAATTTTGGTCGTATTGCCAAAGGGGTAGTACACGAGCCGGAGGAAAAAACTGAGTATGGGTCGAACCACTGAATCTGATCATAAATTCGCTCTAGGAGATTGCTATACAACATTTTATAACCCTAAGAAAGAATCGGATCAATAATTATGCTCTCAAGCCACCCCGTGGCCCGTTCGAAATTTTGGTCGTATTACCAAATGGGGTAGTACACGAGTCGGAGGAAAAAACTGAGTATGTGTTGAACCACTGAATCGGATCATAAATTCGGTCTAGAAAACTGCCATACAATATTTTATGACTCTAAGAAAGAATCAGATCAATAATTATGCCCTCACGCCACCCCGTGGCCCGTTCGAAATTTTGATCGTATTGCCAAAGGGGGTACACGAGCCGGAGGAAAAAACTGAGTATGGGTCGAACCACTGAATCGGATCATATATTCGGTCTAGAAGACTGCCATACAATATTTTATGACTTTAAGAAAGAATCAGATTAATAGTTATGCCCTCACGCCACCCCGTGGCCCTTTCGAAATTTTGGTCGTATTGCCAAAAGGGGTAGTACACGAGCTGGAGGAAAAACTGAGAATGGGTCGAACCACTGAATCGGATCATAAATTCGCTCTAGGAGATTGCTATACAACATTTTATAACCCTAAGAAAGAATCGGATCAATAATTATGCTCTCAAGCCACCCCGTGGCCCGTTCGAAATTTTGGTCGTATTACCAAATGGGGTAGTACACGAGTCGGAGGAAAAAACTGAGTATGGGTTGAACCACTGAATCGGATCATAAATTCGGTCTAGAAAACTGCCATACAATATTTTATGACTCTAAGAAAGAATCAGATCAATAATTATGCCCTCACGCCACCCTGTGGCCCGTTCGAAATTTTGGTCGTATTGCCAAAGGGGGTAGTACACGAGCCGGAGGAAAAAACTGAGTATGGGTTGAAACACTGAATCGGATCATAAATTCGGTCTAGAAAACTGCTATACAATAATTTATGACTCTAAGAAAGAATCAGATCAATAATTATGCCCTCACGCCACCCCGTGGCCCGTTCGAAATTTTGGTCGTATTGCCAAAGGGGTTAGTACACGAGCCGGAGGAAAAACTGAGTATGGGTCGAACCACTGAATCGGATCTTAAATTCGGTCTAGGAGACTGCCATACAATATTTTATGACTCTAAGAAAGAATCAGATCAATAATTATGCCCTCACGCCATCCCGTGGCCCGTTCGAAATTTTGGTCGTATTGCCAAAGGGGGTACACGAGCCGGAGGAAAAAACTGAATATTGGTCGATCCACTGAATCGGATCATAAATTAGGTCTAAGAGACTGCCATACAATATTTTATGACCTTAAGAAAGAATCGGATCAATAATTATGCCCTCAAGCCACCCCGTGGCCCGTTCAAATTTTGGTCTTATTGCCAAAGGGGGTAGTACACGAGCCGGAGGAAAAAACTGAGTATGGGTCGAACCACTGAATCGGATCATAAATTCGGTCTAGGAGACTGCCATACAATATTTTATGACTCTAAGAAAGAATCAGATCAATAATTATGCCCTCACGCCACCCCGTGACCCGTACGAAATTTTGCCAGTATTTCCAAAGGGGGTTGTACAAGAGCTTGAGGAAAAACTGAGTATGGGTCGAACCACTGAATCGGATCATAAATTCGATCTAGGAGACTGCCATACAATATTTTATGTCCCTATGAAAGAATCCTATCAATAATTATGCCCTCACGCCACCCCGTGGCCCGTTCAAAATTTTGGTCGTATTGCAAAAGGAGGTAGTACACGAGCCGGAGGAAAAAACTGAGTATGGGTCGAACCACTGAATCGGATCATAAATTCGGTCTAGGAGACTGCCATACAATATTTTATGTCCCTAAGAAAGAATCGGATCAATAATTATGCCCTCACACCACCCCGTGACCCGTACGAAATTTTGCCAGTATTGCCAAAGGCGGTTGTACACGAGCCTGAGGAAAAACTGAGTATGGGTCGAACCACTGAATCGGATCATAAATTCGGTCTAGGAGATCGCCATACAATATTTTATGACCCTAAGAAAGAATCGGATCAATAATTATGCCCTCAAGCCACCCCGTGGCCCGTTCAAAATTTTGGTCATATTGCCAAAGGGGGTAGTACACGAACCGGAGGAAAAAACTGAGTATGGGTCGAACCACTGAATCGGATCATAAATTGGGTCTTGGAGACTGCCATACAATATTTTATGTCCCTAAGAAAGAATCGGATCAATAATTACGCCATCAAGCCACCCCGTGGCCCGTTCAAAATTTTGGTCGTATTGCCAAAGGGGGTAGTACACGAGCCGAAGGAAAAAACTGAGTATGGGTCGAACCACTGAATCGGATCATAAATTCGGTCTAGGAGACTGCCATACAGTATTTTATGTCCCTAAGAAAGAATCGGATCAATAATTATGCCGTCACACCACCCCGTGACCCGTACGAAATTTTGCCAGTATTGCCAAAGGCGGTTGTACACGAGCCTGAGGAAAAACTGAGTATGGGTCGAACCACTGAATCGGATCATAAATTCGGTCTAGGAGATCGCCATACAATATTTTATGACCCTAAGAAAGAATCGGATCAATAATTATGCCCTCAAGCCACCCCGTGGCCCGTTCAAAATTTTGGTCGTATTGCCAAAGGGGGTAGTACACGAGCCGGAGGAAGAAAACTGAGTACGGGTCGAACCACTGAATCGGATCATAAATTCGGTCTAGGAGACTGCCATACAATATTTTATGACCCTAAGAAAGAATCGGATCAATAATTATGCCCTCACACCACCCCGTGACCCGTAGGAAATTTTGCCAGTATTGCCAAAGGCGGTTGTACACGAGCCTGAGGAAAAACGGAGTATGGGTCGAACCACTGAATCAGATCATAAATTCGGTCTAGGAGACTGCCATACAATATTTTATGTCCCTAAGAAAGAATCGGATCAATAATTATGCCCTCCCGCCACCCCGTGGCCCGTTCAAAATTTTGGTCGTATTGCCAAAAAGGGTAATACACGAGCCGGAGGAAAAAACTGAGTATGGGTCGAACCACTGAATCGGATCATAAATTCGGTCTAGGAGACTGCCGTACTATATTTTATGTCCCTAAGAAAGAATCGGATCAATAATTATGCCCTCACGCCACCCCGTGGCCCGTTCAAAATTTTGGTCGTATTGCCAAAGGGGTTAGTACACGAGCCCGAGGAAAAACTGAGTATGGGTCGAAACACTTAATCGGATCATAAATTCGGTCTAGGAGACTGCCATACAATATTTTATGACTCTAAGAAAGAATCAGATCAATAATTATGCCCTCACGCCAACCCGTGGCCCGTTCGAAATTTTGGTCGTATTGCCAAAGGGGGTAGTACACGAGCCGGAGGAAAATCTGAGTATGGGTCGAACCACTGAATCGGATCATAAATTCGGTCTAGGAGACTGCCATACAATATTTTATGTCCCTAAGAAAGAATCGGATCAATAATTATGCCATCACGCCACCCCGTGGCCCGTTCAAAATTTTGGTCGTATTGCCAAAGGGGGTAGTACACGACCCGGAGGAAAAAACTGAGTATGGGTCGAACCACTGAATCGGATCATAATTTCGGTCTAGGAGACTGCTATACAACATTTTATAACCCTAAGAAAGAATCGGATCAATAATTATGCTCTCAAACCACCCCGTGGCCCGTTCGAAATTTTGGTCGTATTACCAAATGGGGTAGTACACGAGTCGGAGGAAAAAACTGAGTATGGGTTGAACCACTGAATCGGATCATAAATTCGGTCTAGAAAACTGCCATACAATATTTTATGACTCTAAGAAAGAATCAGATCAATAATTATGCCCTCACGCCACCCTGTGGCCCGTTCGAAATTTTGGTCTTATTGCCAAAGGGTACCGTACACGAGCCGGAGGAAAAAACTAAGTATTGGTCGGACCACTGAATCGGATCATAAATTCGGTCTAGGAGACTGCCGTACTATATTTTATTTCCTAAGAGAGAATCGGATCAATAATTATGCCCTCACACCACCCCGTGGCCCGTTCAAAATTTTGGTTGTATTGCCAAAGGGGTTAGTACACGAGCCGGAGGAAAAACTGAGTATGGGTCGAACCACTGAATCGGATCATAAATTCGGTCTAGGAGACTGCCATACAATATTTTATGACTCTAAGAAAGAATCAGATCAATAATTATGCCCTCACGCCACCCCGTGGCCCGTTCGAAATTTTGGTCGTATTGCCAAAGGGGGTAGTACACGAGCCGGAGGAAAAAACTGAGTATGGGTCGAACCACTGAATCGGATCATAAATTAGGGCTAACAGACTGCCATACAATATTTTATGACCCTAAGAAAGAATCGGATCAATAATTATGCCCTCAAGCCACCCCGTGGCCCGTTCGAAATTTTGGTCGTATTGCCAAAGGGGGTAGTACACGAGCCGGAGGAAGAAAACTGAGTGTGGGTCGAACCACTGAATCGGATCATAAATTCGGTCTAAGAGACTGCCATACAATATTTTATGTCCCTAAGAAAGAATCGGATCAATAATTATGCCCTCACACCACCCCGTGACCCGTACGAAATTTTGCCTGTATTGCCAAAGGGGGTTGTACAAGAGCCTGAGGAAAAACTGAGTATGGGTCGAACCACTGAATCGGATCATAAATTCGATCTAGGAGTGCCATACAATATTTTATGTCCCTAAGAAAGAATCCTATCAATAATTATGCCCTCACGCCACCCCGTGGCCCGTTCAAAGTTTTTGTCGAATTGCAAAAGGGGGTAGTACACAAGCCGGAGGAAAAAACTTAGTATGGGTCGAACCACTGAATCGGATCATAAATTCGGTCTAGGAGACCGCCATACAATATTTTATGACCCTAAGAAAGAATCGGATCAATAATTATGCCCTCAAGCCACCCCGTGGCTCGTTCGAAATTTTGGTCGTATTGCCAAAGGGGGTAGTACACGAGCCGGAGGAAAAAACTGAGTATGGGTCGAACCACTGAATCGGATCATAAATTGGGTCTTGGAGACTGCCATACAATATTTTATGTCCCTAAGAAAGAATCGGATCAATAATTACGCCATCACGCCACCCCGTGGCCCGTTCAAAATTTTGGTCGTATTGCCAAAGGGGGTAGTACACGAGCCGGAGGAAAAAACTGAGTATGGGTCGAACCACTGAATCGGATCATAAATTCGGTCTAGGAGACTGCCATACAATATTTTATGTCCCTAAGAAAGAATCGGATCAATAATTATGCCCTCACACCACCCCGTGACCCGTCCGAAATTTTGCCAGTATTGCCAAAGGCGGTTGTACACGAGCCTGAGGAAAAACTGAGTATGGGTCGAACCACTGAATCGGATCATAAATTCGGTCTAGGAGATCGCCATACAATATTTTATGACCCTAAGAAAGAATCGGATCAATAATTATGCCCTCAAGCCACCCCGTGGCCCGTTCAAAATTTTGGTCGTATTGCCAAAGGGGGTAGTACACGAGCCGGAGGAAGAAAACTGAGTATGGGTCGAACCACTGAATCGGATCATAAATTCGGTCTAGGAGACTGCCATACAATATTTTATGACCCTAAGAAAGAATCGGATCAATAATTATGCCCTCACACCACCCCGTGACCCGTACAAAATTTTGCCATAATTGCCAAAGGCGGTTGTACACGAGCCTGAGGAAAAACTGAGTATGGGTCGAACCACTGAATCGGATCATAAATTCGGTCTAGGAGATCGCCATACAATATTTTATGACCCTAAGAAAGAATCGGATCAATAATTATGCCCTCAAGCCACCCCGTGGCCCGTTCGAAATTTTGGTCGTATTGCCAAAGGGGGTAGTACATGAGCCGGAGGAAGAAAACTGAGTGTGGGTCGAACCACTGAATCGGATCATAAATTCGGTCTAAGAGACTGCCATACAATATTTTATGTCCCTAAGAAAGAATCGGATCAATAATTATGCCCTCACACCACCCCGTGACCCGTACGAAATTTTGCCAGTATTGCCAAAGGGGGTTGTACAAGAGCCTGAGGAAAAACTGAGTATGGGTCGAACCACTGAATCGGATCATAAATTCGATCTAGGAGTGCCATACAATATTTTATGTCCCTAAGAAAGAATCCTATCAATAATTATGCCCTCACGCCACCCCGTGGCCCGTTCAAACTTTTTGTCGTATTGCAAAAGGGGGTAGTACACAAGCCGGAGGAAAAAACTTAGTATGGGTCGAACCACTGAATCGGATCATAAATTCGGTCTAGGAGACCGCCATACAATATTTTATGACCCTAAGAAAGAATCGGATCAATAATTATGCCCTCAAGCCATCCCGTGGCCCGTTCGAAATTTTGGTCGTATTGCCAAAGGGGGTAGTACACGAGCCGGAGGAAAAAACTGAGTATGGGTCGAACCACTGAATCGGATCATAAATTGGGTCTTGGAGACTGCCATACAATATTTTATGTTCTTAAGAAAGAATCGGATCAATAATTACGCCATCACGCCACCCCGTGGCCCGTCAAAATTTTGGTCGTATTGCCAAAGGGGGTAGTACACGAGCTGGAGGAAAAAACTGAGTATGGGTCGAACCACTGAATCGGATCATAAATTCGGTCTAGGAGACTGCCATACAATATTTTATGTCCCTAAGAAAGAATCGGATCAATAATTATGCCCTCACACCACCCCGTGACCCGTCCGAAATTTTGCCAGTATTGCCAAAGGCGGTTGTACACGAGCCTAAGGAAAAACTGAGTATGGGTCGAACCACTGAATCGGATCATAAATTCGGTCTAGGAGATCGCCATACAATTTTTTATGACCTTAAGAAAGAATCGGATCAATAATTATGCCCTCAAGCCACCCCGTGGCCCGTTCAAAATTTTAGTCGTATTGCCAAAGGGGGTAGTACACGAGCCGGAGGAAGAAAACTGAGTATGGGTCGAACCACTGAATCGGATCATAAATTCGGTCTAGGAGACTGCCATACAATATTTTATGACCCTAAGAAAGAATCGGATCAATAATTATGCCCTCACACCACCCCGTGACCCGTACAAAATTTTGCCATAATTGCCAAAGGCGGTTGTACACGAGCCTGAGGAAAAACTGAGTATGGGTCGAACCACTGAATCGGATCATAAATTCGGTCTAGGAGACTGCCATACAATATTTTATGTCCCTAAGAAAGAAGCGGATCAATAATTATGCCCTCACACCACCCCGTGACCCGTACGAAATTTTGCCAGTATTGCCAAAGGGGGTTGTACAAGAGCCTGAGGAAAAACTAAATATGGGTCGAACCACTGAATCGGATCATAAATTCGATCTAGGAGACTGCCATACAATATTTTATGTCCCTAAGAAAGTATCCTATCAATAATTATGCCCTCACGCCACCCCGTGGCCCGTTCAAAATTTTGGTCGTATTGCAAAAGGGGGTAGTACACGAGCCGGAGGAAAAAACTTAGTATGGGTCGAACCACTGAATCGGATCATAAATTCGGTCTAGGAGACCGCCATACAATATTTTATGACCCTAAGAAAGAATCGGACCAATAATTATGCCCTCAAGCCACCCCGTGGCCCGTTCGAAATTTTGGTCGTATTGCCAAAGGGGGTAGTACACGAGCTGGAGGAAAAAACTGAGTATGGGTCGAACCACTGAATCGGATCATAAATTCGGTCTAGGAGACTGCCATACAATATTTTATGTCCCTAAGAAAGAATCGGATCAATAATTATGCTATTACACCACCCCGTGACCCGTCCGAAATTTTGCCAGTATTGCCAAAGGCGGTTGTACACGAGCCTGAGGAAAAACTGAGTATGGGTCGAACCACTGAATCGGATCATAAATTCGGTCTAGGAGATCGCCATACAATATTTTATGACCCTAAGAAAGAATCGGATCAATAATTATGCCCTCAAGCCACCCAGTGGCCCGTTCAAAATTTTGGTCGTATTGCCAAAGGGGGTAGTACACGAGCCGGAGGAAGAAAACTGAGTATGGGTCGAACCACTGAATCGGATCATAAATTCGGTCTAGGAGACTGCCATACAATATTTTATTACCCTAAGAAAGAATCGGATCAATAATTATGCCCTAACACCACCCCGTGACCCGTACAAAATTTTGCCATTATTGCCAAAGGCGGTTGTACACGAGCCTGAGGAAAAACTGAGTATGGGTCGAACCACTGAATCGGATCATAAATTCGGTCTAGGAGACTGCCATACAATATTTTATGTCCCTAAGAAAGAATCGGATCAATAATTATGCCCTCACACCACCCCGTGACCCGTACGAAATTTTGCCAGTATTGCCAAAGGGGGTTGTACAAGAGCCTGAGGAAAAACTAAATATGGGTCGAACCACTGAATCGGATCATAAATTCGATCTAGGAGACTGCCATACAATATTTTATGTCCCTGAGAAAGTATCCTATCAATAATTATGCCCTCACGCCACCCCGTGGCCCGTTCAAAATTTTGGTCGTATTGCAAAAGGGGGTAGTACACGAGCCGGAGGAAAAAACTTAGTATGGGTCGAACCACTGAATCGGATCATAAATTCGGTCTAGGAGACCGCCATACAATATTTTATGACTCTAAGAAAGAATCGGACCAATAATTATGCCCTCAAGCCACCCCGTGGCCCGTTCGAAATTTTGGTCGTATTGCCAAAGGGGGTAGTACACGAGCTGGAGGAAAAAAGTGAGTATGGGTCGAACCACTGAATCGGATCATAAATTCGCTCTAGGAGACTGCCATACAATATTTTATGTCCCTAAGAAAGAATCGGATCAATAATTACGCCATCACGCCACCCCGTGGCCCGTTCAAAATTTTGGTCGTATTGCCAAAGGGGGTAGTACACGAGCCGGAGGAAAAACTGAGTATGGGTCGAACCACTGAATCGGATCATAAATTCGGTCTAGGAGACTGCCATACAATATTTTATGTCCCTAAGAAAGAATCGGATCAATAATTATGCCCTCACACCACCCCGTGACCCGTACGAAATTTTGCCAGTATTGCCAAAGGCGGTTGTACACGAGCCTGAGGAGAAACTGAGTATGGGTCGAACCACTGAATCGCATCATAAATTCGGTCTAGGAGATCGCCATACAATATTTTATGACCCTAAGAAAGAATCGGATCAATAATTATGCCCTCAAGCCACCCCGTGGCCCGTTCAAAATTTTGGTCGTATTGCCAAAGGGGGTAGTACACGAGCCGGAGGAAGAAAACTGAGTATGGGTCGAACCACTGAATCGGATCATAAATTCGGTCTAGGAGACTGCGATACAATATTTTATGACCCTAAGAAAGAATCGGATCAATAATTATGCCCTCAAACCACCCCGTGACCCGTACGAAATTTTCCAGTATTGCCAAAGGCGGTTGTACACGAGCCTGAGGAAAAACTGAGTATGGGTCGAACCATTGAATCGGATCATAAATTCAGTCTAGGAGACTGCCATACAATATTTTATGTCCCTAAGAAAGAATCGGATCAATAATTATGCCCTCACGCCACCCCGTGGCCCGTTCAAAATTTTGGTCGTATTGCAAAAGGAGGTAGTACACGAGCCAGAGGAAAAAACTTAGTATGGGTCGAACCACTGAATCGGATCATAAATTCGGCCTAGGAGACCGCCATACAATATTTTATGACCCTAAGAAAGAATCGGACCAATAATTATGCCCTCAAGCCACCCCGTGGCCTGTTCGAAATTTTGGTCGTATTGCCAAAGGGGGTAGTACACGAGCTGGAGGAAAAAACTGAGTATGGGTCGAACCACTGAATCGGATCATAAATTCGGTCTAGGAGACTGCCATACAATATTTTATGTCTCTAAGAAAGAATCGGATCAATAATTATGCCCTTACACCACCCCGTGACCCGTCCGAAATTTTGCCAGTATTGCCAAAGGCGGTTGTACACGAGCCTGAGGAAAAACTGCTTATGGGTCGAACCACTGAATCGGATCATAAAATCGGTCTAGGAGATCGCCATACAATATTTTATAACCCTAAGAAAGAATCGGATCAATAATTATGCCCTCAAGCCACCCCGTGGCCCGTTCAAAATTTTGGTCGTATTGCCAAAGGGGGTAGTACACGAGCCGGAGGAAGAAAACTGAGTATGGGTCGAACCACTGAATCGGATCATAAATTCGGTCTAGGAGACTGCCATACAATATTTTATGACCCTAAGAAAGAATCGGATCAATAATTATGCCCTAACACCACCCCGTGACCCGTACAAAATTTTGCCATTATTGCCAAAGGCGGTTGTACACGAGCCTGAGGAAAAACTGAGTATGGGTCGAACCACTGAATCGGATCATAAATTCGGTCTAGGAGACTGCCAGACAATATTTTATGTCCCTAAGAAAGAATCGGATCAATAATTATGCCCTCACACCACCCCGTGACCCGTACGAAATTTTGCCAGTATTGCCAAAGGGGGTTGTACAAGAGCCTGAGGAAAAACTAAATATGGGTCGAACCACTGAATCGGATCATAAATTCGATCTAGGAGACTGCCATACAATATTTTATGTCCCTGAGAAAGTATCCTATCAATAATTATGCCCTCACGCCACCCCGTGGCCCGTTCAAAATTTTGGTCGTATTGCAAAAGGGGGTAGTACACGAGCCGGAGGAAAAAACTTAGTATGGGTCGAACCACTGAATCGGATCATAAATTCGGTCTAGGAGACCGCCATACAATATTTTATGACCCTAAGAAAGAATCGGACCAATAATTATGCCCTCAAGCCACCCCGTGGCCCGTTCGAAATTTTGGTCGTATTGCCAAAGGGGGTAGTACACGAGCTGGAGGAAAAAAGTGAGTATGGGTCGAACCACTGAATCGGATCATAAATTCGCTCTAGGAGACTGCCATACAATATTTTATGTCCCTAAGAAAGAATCGGATCAATAATTACGCCATCACGCCACCCCGTGGCCCGTTCAAAATTTTGGTCGTATTGCCAAAGGGGGTAGTACACGAGCCGGAGGAAAAACTGAGTATGGGTCGAACCACTGAATCGGATCATAAATTCGGTCTAGGAGACTGCCATACAATATTTTATGTCCCTAAGAAAGAATCGGATCAATAATTATGCCCTCACACCACCCCGTGACCCGTACGAAATTTTGCCAGTATTGCCAAAGGCGGTTGTACACGAGCCTGAGGAGAAACTGAGTATGGGTCGAACCACTGAATCGCATCATAAATTCGGTCTAGGAGATCGCCATACAATATTTTATGACCCTAAGAAAGAATCGGATCAATAATTATGCCCTCAAGCCACCCCGTGGCCCGTTCAAAATTTTGGTCGTATTGCCAAAGGGGGTAGTACACGAGCCGGAGGAAGAAAACTGAGTATGGGTCGAACCACTGAATCGGATCATAAATTCGGTCTAGGAGACTGCGATACAATATTTTATGACCCTAAGAAAGAATCGGATCAATAATTATGCCCTCAAACCACCCCGTGACCCGTACGAAATTTTCCAGTATTGCCAAAGGCGGTTGTACACGAGCCTGAGGAAAAACTGAGTATGGGTCGAACCATTGAATCGGATCATAAATTCAGTCTAGGAGACTGCCATACAATATTTTATGTCCCTAAGAAAGAATCGGATCAATAATTATGCCCTCACGCCACCCCGTGGCCCGTTCAAAATTTTGGTCGTATTGCAAAAGGAGGTAGTACACGAGCCGGAGGAAAAAACTTAGTATGGGTCGAACCACTGAATCGGATCATAAATTCGGTCTAGGAGACCGCCATACAATATTTTATGACCCTAAGAAAGAATCGGATCAATAATTATGCCCTCAAGCCATCCCGTGGCCCGTTCGAAATTTTGGTCGTATTGCCAAAGGGGGTAGTACACGAGCCGGAGGAAAAAACTGAGTATGGGTCGAACCACTGAATCGGATCATAAATTGGGTCTTGGAGACTGCCATACAATATTTTATGTTCTTAAGAAAGAATCGGATCAATAATTACGCCATCACGCCACCCCGTGGCCCGTCAAAATTTTGGTCGTATTGCCAAAGGGGGTAGTACACGAGCTGGAGGAAAAAACTGAGTATGGGTCGAACCACTGAATCGGATCATAAATTCGGTCTAGGAGACTGCCATACAATATTTTATGTCCCTAAGAAAGAATCGGATCAATAATTATGCCCTCACACCACCCCGTGACCCGTCCGAAATTTTGCCAGTATTGCCAAAGGCGGTTGTACACGAGCCTAAGGAAAAACTGAGTATGGGTCGAACCACTGAATCGGATCATAAATTCGGTCTAGGAGACCGCCATACAATATTTTATGACCCTAAGAAAGAATCGGATCAATAATTATGCTCTCACACCATCCCGTGACCCGTACGAAATTTTGCCAGTATTGCCAAAGGGGTTTGTACACGAGCCTGAGAAAAAACTGAGTATGGGTCGAACCACTGAATCAGATCATAAATTCGGTCCAGGAGACTACCATACAATATTTAATGACTCTATGAAAGAATCAGATAAATAATTATGCCCTCACGCCACCCCGTGGCCCGTTCGAAATTTTGATCGTATTGCCAAAGGGGGTTGTATACGAGCCGGAGGAAAAAACTGAGTATGGGTCGAACCACTGAATCGGATCATAAATTCGGTCTTGGAGACTGCCATACAATATTTTACGACCCTAAGAAAGAATCAGATCAATAATTATGCCCTCAAACCACCCCGTGGCCCGTTCGAAATTTTGGTCGTATTGCCAAAGGGGGTAGTAAACGAGCCGGAGGAAAAAACTGAGTATGGGTCGAACCAATGAATCAGATCATAAATTCGGTCTAGAAGACTGCCATACAATATTTTATGACTCTAAGAAAGAATCAGATTAATAATTATGCCCTCACGCCACCCCGTGGCCCGTTCGAAATTTTTTATCGTATTGCCAAAGTGGGAGTACACGAGCCGGAGGAAAAAACTGAGTATGGGTCGAACCACTGAATCGGATCAAAAATTCGGTCTAGGAGACGGCCATACAATATTTTATGACTCTAAGAAAGAATCAGGTCAATAATTATGCCCTCACGCCACCCGTGGCCCGTTCGAAATTTTGATCGTATTGCCAAAGGGGGTAGTACACGAGGCGGAGTAAAAAACTGAGTATGGGTCGAACCATTGAATCGGATCATAAATTAGGTCTTGGAGACTGCCATACAATATTTTATGACCCGAAGAAAGAATCGGATCAATAATTAAGCCCTCACGCCACCCCGTGGCCCGTTCGAAATTTTGGTCGTATTGCCAAAGTGGGTAGTACACGAGCCGGAGGAAAAACTGAGTATGGGTCGAACCACTGAATCGGATCATAAATTCGGTCTAGGAAACTGCCATACAATATATTATGTCCCTAAGAAAGAACCGGATCAATAATTATGCCCTCCCGCCACCCCGTGGCCCGTTCAAAATTTTGGTCGTATTGCCAAAGAGGGTAGCACACGAGCCGGAGGAAAAAAACTGAGTATGGGTCGAACCACTGAATCGGATCATAAATTCGGTCTAGGAGACTGCCATTCAATATTTTATGACCCTAAGAAAGAATCGGATCAATAATTATGCCCTCACGCCACCCCCGTGGCCCGTTCAAAATTTTGGTCGTATTGCCAAAGAAGGTAGTACACGAGCCGGAGGAAAAAAACTGAGTATGGGTCGAACCACTGAATCAGATCATAAATTAGGTCTAAGAGACTGCCATACAATATTTTATGACCCTAAAAAAGAATAGGATCAATAATTATGCCCTCAAGCCACCCCGTTGCCCGTTCGAAATTTTGGTCGTATTGCCAAAGGGGGTAGTACACGAGCCGGAGGAAAAACTGAGTATGGGTCGAACCATTGAATCGGATCATAAATTCGGTATTGGAGACTGCTATACAATATTTTATGTCCCTTAGAGAGAATCGGATCAATAATTATGCCTCTCGCCACCCCGTGGCCCGTTCAAAATGTTGGTCGTATGTCCAAAGGGGGTAGTACACGAGCCGGAGGAAAAAAACTGAGTATGGGTCGAACCACTGAATCGGATCATAAATTCGGTCAAGGAGACTGCCATTCAATATTTTATTACCCTAAGAAAGAATCGGATCAATAATTATGCCCTCACGCCACCCCCGTGGCCCGTTCAAAATTTTGGTCGTATTGCCAAAGGGGGTAGTACACGAGCCGGAGGAAAAAACTTAGTATGGGTCGAACCACTGAATCGGATCATAAATTAGGTCTAAGAGACTGCCATACAATATTTTATGACCCTAAGAAAGAATCGGATCAATAATTATGCCATCAAGCCACCCCGTGGCCCGTTCGAAATTTTTGTCGTATTGCCAAAGGGGGTAGTACACGAGCCGGAGGAAAAACTTAGCATGGGTTGAACCACTGAATCGGATCATAAATTCGGTCTAGGAGACTGCCATACAATATTTTATGTCCCTAAGAAAGAATCGGATCAATAATTATGCCCTCACACCACCCCGTGACCCGTACGAAATTTTGCCAGTATTGCCAAAGGCGGTTGTACACGAGCCTGAGGAAAAACTGAGTATGGGTCGAACCACTGAATCGGATCATAAATTCGGTCTAGGAGACCGCCATACAATATTTTATGACCCTAAGAAAGAATCGGATCAATAATTATGCCCTCAAGCCACCCCGTGGCCCGTTCGAAATTTTGGTCGTATTGCCAAAGGGGGTAGTACACGAGCCGGAGGAAAAACTTAGTATGGGTCGAACCACTGAATCGGATCATAAATTCGGTCTAGGAGACTGCCATACAATATTTTATGTCCCTAAGAAAGAATCGGATCAATAATTATGCCCTCACACCACCCTTGACCCGTACGAAATTTTGCCAGTATTGCCAAAGGGGGTATTACTCGAGCCGGAGGAAAAACTGAGTATGGGTCGAACCACCGAATCGGATCATAAATTCGGTCTAGGAGACTGCCATACAATATTTTATGACCCTAAGAAAGAATCAGATCAATAATTATGCTCTCACGCCACCCCGTAGCCCGTTCGAAATTTTGATCGTATTGCCAAAGGGGGTAGTACACGAGGCGAAGTAAAAAACTGAGTTGGGTCGAACCACCGAATCTGATAATAAATTAGGTCTTAGAGACTGCCATACAATATTTTATGACCCTAAAAAAGAATCGGATCAATAATTAATCCCTCAAGCCACCCCGTGGCCCGTTCGAAATTTTGGTCGTATTGCCAAAGGGGGTAGTACACGAGCCGGAGGAAAAACTGAGTATGGGTCGAACCACTGAATCGGATCATAAATTCGGTCTAGGAGACTGCCATACAATATTTTATGACCCTAAGAAAGAATCGGATCAATAATTATGCCCTCCCGCCACCCCGTGGCCCGTTCAAAATTTTGGTCGTATCGCCAAAAAGGGCAGTACACGAGCCGGAGGAAAAAACTGAATATGGGTCGAACAACTGAATCGGATCATAAATTAGGTCTAAGAGACTGCCATACAGTATTTTATGACCCTAAGAAAGAATCGGATCAATAGTTAAACTCTCAAGCCACCCCGTGGCCCGTTCGAAATTTGGTCGTATTGCCAAAGGGGGTAGTACACGAGCCGGAGGAAGAAAACTGAGTATGGGTTGAACCACTGAATCGGATCATAAATTCGGTCTAGGAGACTGCCATACAATATTTTATGACACTATGAAAGAATCGGATCAATAATTATGCCCTCACACCATCCCGTGACCCGTACGAAATTTTGCCAGTATTGCCAAAGGGGGTTGTACACGAGCCTGAGGAAAAACTGAGTATGGGTCGAACCACTGAATCGGATCATAAATTCGGTCCAGGAGACTACCATACAATATTTAATGACTCTAAGAAAGAATCAGATTAATAATTATGCCCTCACGCCACCCCGTGACCCGTTCGAAATTTTGATCGTATTGCCAAAGGGGGTTGTATACAAGCCGGAGGAAAAAACTGAGTATGGGTCGAACCGCTGAATCGGATCATAAATTCGGTCTTAGAGACTGCCATACAATATTTTATGACCCTAAAAAAGAATCGGATCAATAATTATGCCCTCAAGCCACCCCGTGGCCCGTTCGAAATTTTGGTCGTATTGCCAAAGGGGGTAGTACACGAGCCGGAGGAAAATACTGAGTATGGGTCGAACCACTGAATCGGATCATAAATTAGGTCTAAGAAAATGCCATACAATATTTTATGACTCGAAGAAAGAATCGGATCAATAATTAAGCCCTCACGCCACCCCGTGGCCCGTTCGAAATTTTGGTCGTATTGCCAAAGGGGGTATTACTCGAGCCGGAGGAAAAACTGAGTATGGGTCGAACCACTGAATCGGATCATAAATTCGGTCTATGAGACTGCCATACAATATTTTATGTCCCTAAGAAAGAATCGGATCAATAATTATGCCCTCCCGCCACCCCGTGGCCCGTTCAAAATTTTGGTCGTATTGCCAATGGGGGTAGTACACGAGCCGGAGGAAAAAAACTGAGTATGGGTCGAACCACTGAATCGGATCATAAATTCGGTCTAGGAGACTGCCATACAATATTTTATGACCCTAAGAAAGAATCGGATCAATAAATATGCCCTTACACCACCCCGTGACCCGTACGAAATTTTGCCAGTATTGCCAAAGTGGGTAGTACACGAGCCGGAGGAAAAAACTGAGTATGGGTCGAACCACTGAATCGGATCATAAATTCGGTCTAAGAGACGGCCATACAATATTTTATGCCTCTAAGAAAGAAGCAGATCAATAATTATGCCCTCACGCCACCCCGTGGCCCGTTCGAAATTTTGATCGTATTGCCAAAGGGGGTGGTACACGAGGCGGAGTAAAAAACTGAGTATGGGTCGAACCACTAAATCGGATAATAAATTAGGTCTAAGAGACTGCCATACAATATTTTATGACCCTAAGAAAGAATCGGATCAATAATTAAGCCCTCAAGACACCCCGTGGCCCGTTCGAAATTTTGGTCGTATTGCCAAAGGGGGTAGTACACGAGCCGGAGGAAGAAAACTGAGTATGGGTCGAACCACTGAATCGGATCATAAATTCGGTCTAGGAGACTGCCATACAATATTTTATGACCCTAAGAAAGAATCGGATCAATAATTATGCCCTCACACCACCCCGTGGCCCGTTCGAAATTTTGATCGTATTGCCAAAGGGGGTTGTAG
The DNA here is from genome assembly GCF_021521415.1 of Bidens hawaiensis. Lineage (NCBI taxonomy): Eukaryota > Viridiplantae > Streptophyta > Magnoliopsida > Asterales > Asteraceae > Bidens > Bidens hawaiensis. The sequence continues at coordinate 1,298,831 of NW_027491434.1, forward strand.
ACGAGCCGGAGGAAAAACTGAGTATGGGTCAAACCACTAAATCGGATCATAAATTCGGTCCAGGAGACTACCATACAATATTTAATGACTCTAAGAAAGAATCAGATAAATAATTATGCCCTCACGCCACCCCGTGGACCGTTCGAAATTTTGATCGTATTGCCAAAGGGGGTTGTATACGAGCCGGAGGAAAAAACTGAGTATGGGTCGAACCACTGAATCGGATCGTAAATTCGGTCTTGGAGACTGCCATACAATATTTTATGACCCTAAGAAAGAATCGGATCAATAATTATGCCCTCAAACCACCCCATGGCCCGTTCGAAATTTTGGTCGTATTGCCAAAGGGGGTAGTAAACGAGCCGGAGGAAAAAACTGAGTATGGGTCGAACCAATGAATCAGATCATAAATTCGGTCTAGAAGACTGCCATACAATATTTTATGACTCTAAGAAAGAATTAGATTAATAATTATGCCCTCACGCCACCCCGTGGCCCGTTCGAAATTTTGATCGTATTGCCAAAATGGGTAGTACACGAGCCGGAGGAAAAAACTGAGTATGGGTCGAACCACTGAATCGGATCATAAATTCGGTCTAGGAGACTGCCATACAATATTTTATGACTCTAAGAAAGAATCAGATCAATAATTATGCTCTCACGCCACCCCGTGGCCCGTTCGAAATTTTGATCGTATTGCCAAAGGGGGTAGTACACGAGGCGGAGTAAAAAACTGAGTTGGGTCGAACCACCGAATCGGATCATAAATTAGGTCTTAGAGACTGCCATACAATATTTTATGACCCTAAAAAAGAATCGGATCAATAATTATTCCCTCAAGCCACCCCGTGGCCCGTTCGAAATTTTGGTCGTATTGCCAAAGGGGTAGTACACGAGCCGGAGGAAAATACTGAGTATGGGTCGAACCACTAAATCGGATCATAAATTAGGTCTAAGAGACTGCCATACAATATTTTATGACCCTAAGAAATAATCGGATCAATAATTAAGCACTCAAGCCACCCCGTGGCCCGTTCGAAATTTTGGTCGTATTGCCATAGGGGGTAGTACACGAGCCGGAGGAAAAACTGAGTATGGGTAGAACCACTGAATCGGATCATAAATTCGGTCTAGGAGACTGCCATACAATATTTTATGACCCTAAGAAAGAATCGGATCAATAATTATGCCCTCAAACCACCCCGGGGCCCGTTCGAAATTTTGGTCGTATTGCCAATGGGAGCAGTACACGAGCCGGAGGAAAAAACTGAGTATGGGTCGAACCTCTGAATCGGATCATAAATTCGGTCTAGGAGACTGCCATACAATATTTTATGACCCTAAGAAAAAATCGGATCAATAATTAAGCTCTCAAGCAACCCCGCGGCCCGTTCGAAATTTTGGTCGTATTGCCAAAGGGGGTAGTACACGAGCCGGAGGAAGAAAACTGAGTATGGGTCGAACCACTGAATCGGATCATAAATTCGGTCTAGGAGACTGCCATACAATATTTTATGACCCTAAGAAAGAATCGAATCAATAATTATGCCCTCACACCACCCCGTGACCCGTACGAAATTTTGCCAGTATTGCCAAAGGGGGTTGTACACGAGCCTGAGGAAAAACTGAGTATGGGTCGAACCACTGAATCGGATCGTAAATTCGGTCCAGGAGACTACCATACAATATTTAATGACTCTAAGAAAGAATCAGATAAATAATTATGCCCTCACGCCACCCCGTGACCCGTTCGAAATTTTGATCGTATTGCCAAAGGAGGTTGTATACGAGCCGGAGGAAAAAACAGAATATGGGTCGAACCACTGAATCGGATCATAAATTCGGTCTAGGAGACTGCCATACAATATTTTATGACCCTAAGAAAGAATCGGATCAATAATTATGCCCTCAAACCACCCCGGGGCCCATTCGAAATTTTGGTCGTATTGCCAAAGGGGGCTGTACACGAGCCGGAGGAAAAAACTAAATATGGGTCGAACCACTGAATCAGATCATAAATTCGGTCTAGAAGACTGCCATACAATATTTTATTATTCTAAGAAAGAATCAGATTAATAATTATGCCCTCACGCCACCCCGTGGCCCGTTCGAAATTTGATCGTATTGCCAAAGTGGATAGTACACGAGCCGGAGGAAAATACTGAGTATGGGTCGAACCATTGAATTGGATCATAAATTAGGTCTTAGAGACTGCCATACAATATTTTATGACCCTAAGAAAGAATCGGATCAATAATTATGCCCTCAAGCCACCCCGTGGCCCGTTCGAAATTTTGGTCGTATTGCCAAAGGGGGTAGTACTCGAGCCGGAGGAAAAAACTGAGTATGGGTCGAACCACTGAATCGGATCATAAATTCGGTCTCGGAGACTGCCATACAATAGTTTATGTCCCTAAGAAAGAATCGGATCAATAATTATGCCCACACGCCACCCCTTGGCTCGTTCAAAATTTTGATCGTATTGCCAAAGAGGGTAGTACACGAGCGGGAGGAAAAAACTGAGTATGGGTCGAACCACTGAATCAGATCATAAATTCGGTCTAGGAGACTGCCATACAATTTTTATGACCCTAAGAAAGAATCGGATCAATAATTATACTCTCAAGCCACCCCGTGGCCCCCGTTCGAAATTTTGGTCGTATTGCCAAATGGGGTAGTACACGAGTCGGAGGAAAAAACTAAATATGGGTCGAACCACTGAATCGGATCATATATTCGGTCTAGGAGACTGCCATACAATAATTTATGACCCTAAGAAAGAATCGGATCAATAATTATGCCCTCAAGCCACCACTGTGGCTCGTTCTAAATTTTGCCAGTATTGCCAAAACGTTTAGTACATGAGCCGGAGGAAAACCTGAGTACGGGTCGAATCAATAAATCGGATTATAAATTCGGTCTAGGAGACTGCCATACAATATTTTATGACTCTAATAAAGAATCGGATCAATAATTATGCCCTCACGCCACCCCGTGGCCCGTTTGAAATTTTAATCGTATTGCCAAAGGGGGTAGTACACGAGCCGGAGGAAAAACTGATTATGGGTCGAACCACTAAATCGGATCATAAATTCGGTCTAGGAGACTGCCATACAATATTTTATGACCCTAAGAAAGAATCGGATCACTAATTAAGCCCTCACGCCACCCCGGGGCCCGTTCAAAATTTTGGTCGTATTGCCAAAGAGGGTAGTACACGAGCCGGAGGAAAATACTGAGTATGGGTCAAACCACTGAATCGGATCATAAATTAAGTCTAAGAGACTGCCATACAGTATTTTATGACCCTAAGAAAGAATCGGATCAATAATTATGCCCTCAAGCCACCCCGTGGCCCGTTCGAAATTTTTGTCGTATTGCCAAAGGGGGTAGTACACGAGCCGGATGAAAATACTGAGTATGGGTAGAACCACTGAATCAGATCATAAAGTAGGTCTAAGAGACTGCCATACAATATTTTACGACTCTAAGAAAGAATCGGATCAATAATTATGCCCTCACGCCACCCCGTGGCCCTTTCGAAATTTTGGTAGTTTTGCCAAAAGGGGTAGTACACGAGCCGGAGGAAAAACTGAGTATGGGTCGAACCACTGAATCGGATCATAAATTCGGTCTAGGAGACAACCATACAATATTTTAGGAACCTAAGAAAGAATCAGATCAATAATTATGCTCTCAAACCACTCTGTGGCCCGTTCGAAATTTTGGTCGTATTGCCAAATGGGGTATTACACGAGCCGGAGGAAAAAACTAAATATGGGTCGAACCACTGAATCGGATAATAAATTCAGTCTAGGAGACTGCCATACAATATTTTATGTCCCTAAGAAAGAATCGGATTAATAATTATGCCCTCACGCAACCCCTTGGCCCGTTCAAAATTTTGATCGTATTGCCAAAGGGGGTAGTACACGAGCCGGAGTAAAAAACTGAGTATGGGTCGAACCACTATATCAGATCATAAATTCGGTCTAGGTGAATGCCATACAATTTTTATGACCCTAAGAAAGAATCGGATCATTAATTATGCTCTCAAGCCACCCCGTGGCCCGTTCGAAATTTTGGTCGTATTGCCAAATGGGGTAGTACACGATTCGGAGGAAAAAACTAAATATGGGTCGAACCACTGAATCGGATCATAAATTCGGTCGAGGAGACTGCCATACAATATTTTATAACCCTAAGAAAGAATCGGATCAATAATTATGCCCTCACGCCACCGCCGTGGCCCTTTCTAAATTTGGCCTGTATTGCCAAAAGGGTTAGTACATGAGCCGGAGGAAAACCTAAGTACGGCTCGAATCACTAAATCAGATTATAAATTCGGTCTAGGAGACTGCCATGCAATATTTTAAGACTCTAATAAAGAATCGGATCAATAATTATGCCCTCACGCCACCCCGTGGCCCGTTTGAAATTTTAATCGTATTGCCAAAGGGGGTAGTACACGAGCCGTAAGAAAAACTGATTATGGGTCGAACCACTAAATCGGATCGTAAATTCGGTCTAGGAGACTGCCATACAATATTTTATGACCCTAAGAAAGAATCGGATCAATAATTATGCCCTCACGCACCCCGGGGCCCGTTCAAAATTTTGGTCGTATTGCCAAAAGGGGTAGTACACGAGCCGGAGGAAAATACTGAGTATGGGTCGAACCACTGAATCGGATCATAAATTAAGTCTAAGAGACTGCCATACAATATTTTATGACCCTAAAAAAGAATCGGATCAATAATTCTGCCCTCAAGCCTTCCCGTGGACCGTTCGAAATTTTGATCGTATTGCCAAAGGGGGTAGTACACGAGCCGGAGGAAAATACTGAGTATGGGTCGAACCACTGAATCGGATCATAAATTAGGTCTAAGAGACTGCCATACAATATTTTATGACCCTAAGAAAGAATCGTACCAATAATTATGCCCTCAAGCCACCCTGTGGACCATTTGAAATTTTGGTCATATTGCCAAAGGGGGTAGTACACGAGCCGGAGGAAAAAACTGAGTATTGGTCGAACCACTGAATCGGATTATAAATTAGGTCTAAGAGACTGCCATACAATATTTTATGACCCTAAGAAAGAATCGGATCAATAATTATGCCCTCAAGCCACCCCGTGGCCCGTTCGAAATTTTGGTCGTATTGCCAAAGGGGGTAGTACACGAGCCGGAGGAAGAAAACTGAGTATGGGTCGAACCACTGAATCGGATCATAAATTCGGTCTAGGAGACTGCCATACAATATTTTATGACCCTAAGAAATAATCGGATCAATAATTATGCCCTCACACCACCCGTGACCCGTACGAAATTTTGCCAGTATTGCCAAAGGGGGTTGTACACGAGCGTGAGGAAAAACTGAGTATGGGTCGAACCACTGAATCGGATCATAAATTCAGTCCAGGAGACTACCATACAATATTTAATGACTCTAAAAAAGAATCAGATAAATAATTATGCCCTCACGCTACCCCGTGGCCGGTTCGAAATTTTGATCGTATTGCCAAAGGGGGTTGTATACGAGCCGGAGGAAAACACTGAGTATTGGTCGAACCACTGAATCGGATCATAAATTCGGTCTTGGAGACTGCCATAAAATATTTTATGACCCTAAGAAAGAATCGGATCAATAATTATGCCCTCAAACCACCCCGTGGCCCGTTCGAAATTTTGGTCGTATTGCAAAAGGGGGTAGTAAACGAGCCAGAGGAAAAAACTGAGTATGGGTCGAACCAATGAATCAGATCATAAATTCGGTCTAGAAGACTGCCATACAATATTTTATGACTCTAAGAAAGAATCAGATTAATAATTATGCCCTCACGCCAGCCCGTGGCCCGTTCGAAATTTTGATCGTATTGCCAAAGTGGGTAGTACACGAGCCGGAGGAAAAAACTGAGTATGGGTCGAACCACTGAATCGGATCATAAATTCGGTCTAGGAGACTGCCATACAATATTTTATGACTCTAAGAAAGAATCAGATCAATAATTATGCCCTCACGCCACCCCGTGGCCCGTTCGAAATTTTGATCGTATTGCCAAAGGGGGTAGTACACGAGGCGGAGTAAAAAACGGAGTTGGGTCGAACCACTGAATCGGATCATAAATTAGGTCTTAGAGACTGCCGTACAATATTTTATGACCATAAAAAAGAATCGGATCAATAATTATTCCCTCAAGCCACCCCGTGGCCCGTTCGAAATTTTGGTCGTATTGCCAAAGGGGGTAGTAAACGAGCCGGAGGAAAATACTGAGTATGGGTCGAACCACTAAATCGGATCAATAATTATGCCCTCACGCCACCCCGTGGCCCGTTTGAAATTTTAATCGTATTGCCAAAGGGGGTAGTACATGAGCCGTAAGAAAAACTGATTATGGGTCGAACCACTAAATCGGATCGTAAATTCGGTCTAGGAGACTCCCATACAATATTTTATGACCCTAAGAAAGAATCGGATCAATAATTATGCCCTCACGCCACCCCGGGGCACGTTCAAAATTTTGGTCGTATTGCCAAAAGGGTTAGTACACGAGCCGGAGGAAAATACTGAGTATGGGTCGAACCACTGAATCGGATCCTAAATTAGGTCTAAGAGACCGCCATACAATATTTTATGACCCTAAGAAAGAATCGTACCAATAATTATGCCCTCAAGCCACCCTGTGGACCATTCGAAATTTTGGTCATATTGCCAAAGGGGGTAGTACACGAGCCGGAGGAAAAAACTGAGTATTGGTCGAACCACTGAATCGGATCATAAATTAGGTCTAAGAGACTGCCATACAATATTTTATGACCCTAAGAAAGAATCGGATCAATAATTATGCCCTCACGCCACCACCATGGCCCTTTCTAAATTTGGCATGTATTGCCAAAAGGGTTAGTACATTAGCCGGAGGAAAACCTGAGTACGGGTCGAATCACTAAATAAGATTATAAATTCGGTCTAGGAGACTGCCATACAATATTTTAAGACTCTAATAAAGAATCGGATCAATTATTATGCCCTCACGCCACCCCGTGGCCCGTTTGAAATTTTAATCGTATTGCCAAAGGGGGTAGTACACGAGCCGTAAGAAAAACTGATTATGGGTCGAACCACTAAATCGGATCGTAAATTCGGTCTAGGAGACTGCCATACAATATTTTATGACCCTAAGAAAGAATCAGATCAATAATTATGCCCTCACGCCACCCCGGGGCCCGTTCAAAATTTTGGTCGTATTGCCAAAAGGGGTAGTACACGAACCGGAGGAAAATACTGAGTATGGGTCGAACCACTGAATCGGATCATAAATTAAGTCTAAGAGACTGCCATACAATATTTTATGACCCTAAAAAAGAATCGGATCAATAATTATGCCCTCAAGCCTTCCCGTGGACCGTTCGAAATTTTGGTCGTATTGCCAAAGGGGGTAGTACACGAGCCGGAGGAAAATACTGAGTATGGGTAGAACCACAGAATCGGATCATAAATTCAGTCTAGGAGACTGCCATACAATATTTTATGACCCTAAGAAAGAATCGGATCAATAATTATGCCCTCAAACCACCCCGGGGCCCGTTCGAAATTTTGGTCGTATTGCCAAAGGGGGCAGTACACGAGCCGGAGGAAAAAACTGAGTATGGGTCGAACCACTGAATCGGATCATAAATTCGGTCTAGGAGACTGCCATACAATATTTTATGACCCTAAGAAAGAATCGGATCAATAATTAAGCCCTCAAGCCACCCCGTGGCCCGTTCGAAATTTTGGTCGTATTGCCAAAGATGGTAGTACACGAGCCGGAAGAAGAAAACTGAGTATGGGTCGAACCACTGAATCGGATCATAAATTCGGTCTAGGAGACTGCCATACAATATTTTATGACCCTAAGAAAGAATCGAATCAATAATTATGCCCTCACACCACCCCGTGACCCGTACGAAATTTTCCAGTATTGCCAAAGGGGGTTGTACACGAGCCTGAGGAAAAACTGAGTATGGGTCGAACCACTGAATCGGATCATAAATTCGGTCTAGGAGACTGCCATACAATATATTATGACCCTAAGAAAGAATCGGATCAATAATTATGCCCTCAAACCACCCCGGGGCCCGTTCGAAATTTGGGTCGTATTGCCAAATGGGGCAGTACACGAGCCGGAGGAAAAAACTGAGTATGGGTCGAACCACTGAATCGGATCATAAATTCGGTCTAGAAGACTGCCATACTATATTTTATGATTCTAAGAAAGAATCAGATTAATAATTATGCCCTCACGCCACCCCGTGGCCCGTTCGAAATTTGATCGTATTGCCAAAGTGGGTAGTACACGAGCCGGAGGAAAAAACTGAGTATGGGTCGAACCACTGAATCGGATCATAAATTCGGTCTAGGAGAATGCCATACAATATTTTATGACTCTAAGAAAGAATCAGATCAATAATTATGCCCTCACGCCACCCCGTGTCCCGTTCGAAATTTTGATCGTATTGCCAAAGGGGGTAGTACACGAGCCGGAGGAAGAAAACCGAGTATGGGTCGAACCACTGAATCGGATCATAAATTCGGTCTAGGAGACTGCCATACAATATTTTATGACGCTAAGAAAGAATCGAATCAATAATTATGCCCTCACACCACCCCGTGACCCGTACGAAATTTTGCCAGTATTGCCAAAGGGGGTTGTACACGAGCCTGAGGAAAAACTGAGTATGGGTCGAACCACTGAATCGGATCATAAATTCGGTCCAGGAGACTACCATACAATATTTAATGACTCTAAGAAAGAATCAGATAAATAATAATGCCCTCACGCCACCCCGTGGCCCGTTCGAAATTTTGATCGTATTGCCAAAGGGGGTTGTATACGAGCCGGAGGAAAAAACTGAGTATGGGTCGAACCACTGAATCGGATTATAAATTCGGTCTAGGAGACTGCCATACAATATTTTATGACCCTAAGAAAGAATCGGATCAATAATTATGCCCTCAAGCCACCCCGGGGCCCGTTCGAAATTTTGGTCGTATTGCCAAAGGAGGCAATACACGAGCTGGAGGAAAAAACTGAGAGTGGGTCGAACCACTGAATCAGATCATAAATTCGGTCTAGAAGACTGCCATACAATATTTTATGATTCTAAGAAAGAATCAGATTAATAATTATGCCCTCACGCCACCCCGTGGCCCGTTCGAAATTTGATCGTATTGCCAAAGTGGGTAGTACACGAGCCGGAGGAAAAAACTGAGTATGGGTCGACCCATTGAATCGGATCATAAATTAGGTCTTAGAGACTGCCATACAATATTTTATGACCCTAAGAAAGAATCGGATCAATAATTATGCCCTCAAGCCACCCCGCGGCCCGTTCGAAATTTTGGTCGTATTGCCAAAGGGGGTAGTACTCGAGCCGGAGGAAAAAAACTGAGTATGGGTCGGACCACTGAATCCGATCATAAATTCGGTTTAAGGGACTGCCATACAATATTTTATTACCCCTAAGAAAGAATCGGATCAATAATTATGCCCTCACAACACCCCGTGACCCGTTCGAAATTTTGCCAGTATTGACAAAGGGGGTTGTACACGAGCCGGATGAAAAACTGAGTATGGGTCGAACCACTGAATCGGATCATAAATTCGGTCTAGGAGACTGCCATACAATATTTTATGACCCTAAGAAAGAATCGCATCAATAATTATTCTTTCAAGGGCCCGTTCGAAATTTTGGTCGTATTGCCAAAGGGGGTTGTACACGAGCCGGAGGAAAAAACTGAGTGTGGGTCGAACCACTGAATCGGATCATAAATTCGGTCTAGGAGACTGCCATACAATATTTTATGACCCTAAGAAAGAATCGGATCAATAATTATGCCCTCAAACCACCCCGGGGCCCGTTCGAAATTTGGGTCGTATTGCCAAATGGGGCAGTACACGAGCCGGAAGAAAAAACTGAGTATGGGTCGAACCACTGAATCAGATCATAAATTCGGTCTAGAAGACTGCCATACTATATTTTATGATTCTAAGAAAGAATCAGATTAATAATTATGCCCTCACGCCACCCCGTGGCCCGTTCGAAATTTGATCGTATTGCCAAAGTGGGTAGTACACGAGCCGGAGGAAAAAACTGAGTATGGGTCGAACCACTGAATCGGATCATAAATTCGGTCTAGGAGAATGCCATACAATATTTTATGACTCTAAGAAAGAATCAGATCAATAATTATGCCCTCACGCCACCCCGTGTCCCGTTCGAAATTTTGATCGTATTGCCAAAGGGGGTAGTACACGAGCCGGAGGAAGAAAACCGAGTATGGGTCGAACCACTTAATCGGATCATAAATTCGGTCTAGGAGACTGCCATACAATATTTTATGACCCTAAGAAAGAATCGAATCAATAATTATGCCCTCACACCACCCCGTGACCCGTACGAAATTTTGGTCGTATTGCCAAAGGAGGCAGTACACGAGCTGGAGGAAAAAACTGAGAGTGGGTCGAACCACTGAATCAGATCATAAATTCGGTCTAGAAGACTGCCATACAATATTTTATGATTCTAAGAAAGAATCAGATTAATAATTATGCCCTCACGCCAAAGTGGGTAGTACACGAGCCGGAGGAAAAAACTGAGTATGGGTCGACCCATTGAATCGGATCATAAATTAGGTCTTAGAGACTGCCATACAATATTTTATGACCCTAAGAAAGAATCGGATCAATAATTATGCCCTCAAGCCACCCCGCGGCCCGTTCGAAATTTTGGTCGTATTGCCAAAGGGGGTAGTACTCGAGCCGGAGGAAAAAAACTGAGTATGGGTCGGACCACTGAATCCGATCATAAATTCGGTTTAAGGGACTGCCATACAATATTTTATGACCCCTAAGAAAGAATCGGATCAATAATTATGCCCTCACAACACCCCGTGACCCGTTCGAAATTTTTCCAGTATTGACAAAGAGGGTTGTACACGAGCCGGATGAAAAACTGAGTATGGGTCGAACCACTGAATCGGATCATAAATTCGGTCTAGGAGACTGCCATACAATATTTTATGACCCTAAGAAAGAATCGGATCAATAATTATGCCCTCAAAACACCCCGGGGCCCGTTCGAAATTTGGGTCGTATTGCCAAATGGGGCAGTACACGAGCCGGAGGAAAAAACTGAGTATGGGTCGAACCACTGAATCGGATCATAAATTCGGTCTAGAAGACTGCCATACTATATTTTATGATTCTAAGAAAGAATCAGATTAATAATTATGCCCTCACGCCACCCCGTGGCCCGTTCGAAATTTGATCGTATTGCCAAAGTGGGTAGTACACGAGCCGGAGGAAAAAACTGAGTATGGGTCGAACCACTGAATCGGATCATAAATTCGGTCTAGGAGAATGCCATACAATATTTTATGACTCTAAGAAAGAATCAGATCAATAATTATGCCCTCACGCCACCCCGTGTCCCGTTCGAAATTTTGATCGTATTGCCAAAGGGGGTAATACACGAGCCGGAGGAAGAAAACCGAGTATGGGTCGAACCACTTAATCGGATCATAAATTCGGTCTAGGAGACTGCCATACAATATTTTATGACCCTAAGAAAGAATCGAATCAATAATTATGCCCTCACACCACCCCGTGACCCGTACGAAATTTTGCCAGTATTGCCAAAGGGGGTTGTACACGAGCCTGAGGAAAAACTGAGTATGGGTCGAACCACTGAATCGGATCATAAATTCGGTCCAGGAGACTACCATACAATATTTAATGACTCTAAGAAAGAATCAGATAAATAATTATGCCCTCACGCCACCCCGTGGCCCGTTCGAAATTTTGATCGTATTGCCAAAGGGGGTTGTATACGAGCCGGAGGAAAAAACTGAGTATGGGTCGAACCACTGAATCGGATTATAAATTCGGTCTAGGAGACTGCCATACAATATTTTATGACCCTAAGAAAGAATCGGATCAATAATTATGCCCTCAAACCACCCCGGGGCCCGTTCGAAATTTTGGTCGTATTGCCAAAGGAGGCAGTCCACGAGCTGGAGGAAAAAACTGAGAGTGGGTCGAACCACTGAATCAGATCATAAATTCGGTCTAGAAGACTGCCATACAATATTTTATGATTCTAAGAAAGAATCAGATTAATAATTATGCCCTCACGCCACCCCGTGGCCCGTTCGAAATTTGATCGTATTGCCAAAGTGGGTAGTACACGAGCCGGAGGAAAAAACTGAGTATGGGTCGACCCATTGAATCGGATCATAAATTAGGTCTTAGAGACTGCCATACAATATTTTATGACCCTAAGAAAGAATCGGATCAATAATTATGCCCTCAAGCCACCCCGCGGCCCGTTCGAAATTTTGGTCGTATTGCCAAAGGGGGTAGTACTCGAGCCGGAGGAAAAAAACTGAGTATGGGTCGGACCACTGAATCCGATCATAAATTCGGTTTAAGGGACTGCCATACAATATTTTATGACCCCTAAGAAAGAATCGGATCAATAATTATGCCCTCACAACACCCCGTGACCCGTTCGAAATTTTGCCAGTATTGACAAAGGGGGTTGTACACGAGCCGGATGAAAAACTGAGTATGGGTCGAACCACTGAATCGGATCATAAATTCGGTCTAGGAGACTGCCATACAATATTTTATGACCCCTAAGAAAGAATCGCATCAATAATTATTCTTTCAAGGGCCCGTTCGAAATTTTGGTCGTATTGCCAAAGGGGGTTGTACACGAGCCGGAGGAAAAAACTGAGTGTGGGTCGAACCACTGAATCGGATCATAAATTCGGTCTAGGAGACTTCCATACAATATTTTATGACCCTAAGAAAGAATCGGATCAATAATTATGCCCTCAAACCACCCCGGGGCCCGTTCGAAATTTTGGTCGTATTGCCAAAGGAGGCAGTACACGAGCTGGAGGAAAAAACTGAGAGTGGGTCGAACCACTGAATCGGATCATAAATTCGGTCTAGAAGACTGCCATACAATATTTTATGATTCTAAGAAAGAATCAGATTAATAATTATGCCCTCACGCCAAAGTGGGTAGTACACGAGCCGGAGGAAAAAACTGAGTATGGGTCGACCCATTGAATCGGATCATAAATTAGGTCTTAGAGACTGCCATACAATATTTTATGACCCTAAGAAAGAATCGGATCAATAATTATGCCCTCAAGCCACCCCGCGGCCCGTTCGAAATTTTGGTCGTATTGCCAAAGGGGGTAGTACTCGAGCCGGAGGAAAAAAACTGAGTATGGGTCGGACCACTGAATCCGATCATAAATTCGGTTTAAGGGACTGCCATACAATATTTTATGACCCCTAAGAAAGAATCGGATCAATAATTATGCCCTCACAACACCCCGTGACCCGTTCGAAATTTTGCCAGTATTGACAAAGAGGGTTGTACACGAGCCGGATGAAAAACTGAGTATGGGTCGAACCACTGAATCGGATCATAAATTCGGTCTAGGAGACTGCCATACAATATTTTATGACCCTAAGAAAGAATCGGATCAATAATTATGCCCTCAAAACACCCCGGGGCCCGTTCGAAATTTGGGTCGTATTGCCAAATGGGGCAGTACACGAGCCGGAGGAAAAAACTGAGTATGGGTCGAACCACTGAATCGGATCATAAATTCGGTCTAGAAGACTGCCATACTATATTTTATGATTCTAAGAAAGAATCAGATTAATAATTATGCCCTCACGCCACCCCGTGGCCCGTTCGAAATTTGATCGTATTGCCAAAGTGGGTAGTACACGAGCCGGAGGAAAAAACTGAGTATGGGTCGAACCACTGAATCGGATCATAAATTCGGTCTAGGAGAATGCCATACAATATTTTATGACTCTAAGAAAGAATCAGATCAATAATTATGCCCTCACAACACCCCGTGACCCGTTCGAAATTTTGCCAGTATTGACAAAGGGGGTTGTACACGAGCCGGATGAAAAACTGAGTATGGGTCGAACCACTGAATCGGATCATAAATTCGGTCTAGGAGACTGCCATACAATATTTTATGACCCCTAAGAAAGAATCGCATCAATAATTATTCTTTCAAGGGCCCGTTCGAAATTTTGGTCGTATTGCCAAAGGGGGTTGTACACGAGCCGGAGGAAAAAACTGAGTGTGGGTCGAACCACTGAATCGGATCATAAATTCGGTCTAGGAGACTGCCATACAATATTTTATGACCCTAAGAAAGAATCGGATCAATAATTATGCCCTCAAACCACCCCGGGGCCCGTTCGAAATTTTGGTCGTATTGCCAAAGGAGGCAGTACACGAGCTGGAGGAAAAAACTGAGAGTGGGTCGAACCACTGAATCGGATCATAAATTCGGTCTAGAAGACTGCCATACAATATTTTATGATTCTAAGAAAGAATCAGATTAATAATTATGCCCTCACGCCAAAGTGGGTAGTACACGAGTCGGAGGAAAAAACTGAGTATGGGTCGACCCATTGAATCGGATCATAAATTAGGTCTTAGAGACTGCCATACAATATTTTATGACCCTAAGAAAGAATCGGATCAATAATTATGCCCTCAAGCCACCCCGCGGCCCGTTCGAAATTTTGGTCGTATTGCCAAAGGGGGTAGTACTCGAGCCGGAGGAAAAAAACTGAGTATGGGTCGGACCACTGAATCCGATCATAAATTCGGTTTAAGGGACTGCCATACAATATTTTATGACCCCTAAGAAAGAATCGGATCAATAATTATGCCCTCACAACACCCCGTGACCCGTTCGAAATTTTGCCAGTATTGACAAAGGGGGTTGTACACGAGCCGGATGAAAAACTGAGTATGGGTCGAACCACTGAATCGGATCATAAATTCGGTCTAGGAGACTGCCATACAATATTTTATGACCCCTAAGAAAGAATCGCATCAATAATTATTCTTTCAAGGGCCCGTTCGAAATTTTGGTCGTATTGCCAAAGGGGGTTGTACACGAGCCGGAGGAAAAAACTGAGTGTGGGTCGAACCACTGAATCGGATCATAAATTCGGTCTAGGAGACTGCCATACAATATTTTATGACCCTAAGAAAGAATCGGATCAATAATTATGCCCTCAAACCACCCCGGGGCCCGTTCGAAATTTTGGTCGTATTGCCAAAGGAGGCAGTACACGAGCTGGAGGAAAAAACTGAGAGTGGGTCGAACCACTGAATCGGATCATAAATTCGGTCTAGAAGACTGCCATACAATATTTTATGATTCTAAGAAAGAATCAGATTAATAATTATGCCCTCACGCCAAAGTGGGTAGTACACGAGCCGGAGGAAAAAACTGAGTATGGGTCGACCCATTGAATCGGATCATAAATTAGGTCTTAGAGACTGCCATACAATATTTTATGACCCTAAGAAAGAATCGGATCAATAATTATGCCCTCAAGCCACCCCGCGGCCCGTTCGAAATTTTGGTCGTATTGCCAAAGGGGGTAGTACTCGAGCCGGAGGAAAAAAACTGAGTATGGGTCGGACCACTGAATCCGATCATAAATTCGGTTTAAGGGACTGCCATACAATATTTTATGACCCCTAAGAAAGAATCGGATCAATAATTATGCCCTCACAACACCCCGTGACCCGTTCGAAATTTTGCCAGTATTGACAAAGAGGGTTGTACACGAGCCGGATGAAAAACTGAGTATGGGTCGAACCACTGAATCGGATCATAAATTCGGTCTAGGAGACTGCCATACAATATTTTATGACCCTAAGAAAGAATCGGATCAATAATTATGCCCTCAAAACACCCCGGGGCCCGTTCGAAATTTGGGTCGTATTGCCAAATGGGGCAGTACACGAGCCGGAGGAAAAAACTGAGTATGGGTCGAACCACTGAATCGGATCATAAATTCGGTCTAGAAGACTGCCATACTATATTTTATGATTCTAAGAAAGAATCAGATTAATAATTATGCCCTCACGCCACCCCGTGGCCCGTTCGAAATTTGATCGTATTGCCAAAGTGGGTAGTACACGAGCCGGAGGAAAAAACTGAGTATGGGTCGAACCACTGAATCGGATCATAAATTCGGTCTAGGAGAATGCCATACAATATTTTATGACTCTAAGAAAGAATCAGATCAATAATTATGCCCTCACGCCACCCCGTGTCCCGTTCGAAATTTTGATCGTATTGCCAAAGGGGGTAATACACGAGCCGGAGGAAGAAAACCGAGTATGGGTCGAACCACTTAATCGGATCATAAATTCGGTCTAGGAGACTGCCATACAATATTTTATGACCCTAAGAAAGAATCGAATCAATAATTATGCCCTCACACCACCCCGTGACCCGTACGAAATTTTGCCAGTATTGCCAAAGGGGGTTGTACACGAGCCTGAGGAAAAACTGAGTATGGGTCGAACCACTGAATCGGATCATAAATTCGGTCCAGGAGACTACCATACAATATTTAATGACTCTAAGAAAGAATCAGATAAATAATTATGCCCTCACGCCACCCCGTGGCCCGTTCGAAATTTTGATCGTATTGCCAAAGGGGGTTGTATACGAGCCGGAGGAAAAAACTGAGTATGGGTCGAACCACTGAATCGGATTATAAATTCGGTCTAGGAGACTGCCATACAATATTTTATGACCCTAAGAAAGAATCGGATCAATAATTATGCCCTCAAACCACCCCGGGGCCCGTTCGAAATTTTGGTCGTATTGCCAAAGGAGGCAGTCCACGAGCTGGAGGAAAAAACTGAGAGTGGGTCGAACCACTGAATCAGATCATAAATTCGGTCTAGAAGACTGCCATACAATATTTTATGATTCTAAGAAAGAATCAGATTAATAATTATGCCCTCACGCCACCCCGTGGCCCGTTCGAAATTTGATCGTATTGCCAAAGTGGGTAGTACACGAGTCGGAGGAAAAAACTGAGTATGGGTCGACCCATTGAATCGGATCATAAATTAGGTCTTAGAGACTGCCATACAATATTTTATGACCCTAAGAAAGAATCGGATCAATAATTATGCCCTCAAGCCACCCCGCGGCCCGTTCGAAATTTTGGTCGTATTGCCAAAGGGGGTAGTACTCGAGCCGGAGGAAAAAAACTGAGTATGGGTCGGACCACTGAATCCGATCATAAATTCGGTTTAAGGGACTGCCATACAATATTTTATGACCCCTAAGAAAGAATCGGATCAATAATTATGCCCTCACAACACCCCGTGACCCGTTCGAAATTTTGCCAGTATTGACAAAGGGGGTTGTACACGAGCCGGATGAAAAACTGAGTATGGGTCGAACCACTGAATCGGATCATAAATTCGGTCTAGGAGACTGCCATACAATATTTTATGACCCCTAAGAAAGAATCGCATCAATAATTATTCTTTCAAGGGCCCGTTCGAAATTTTGGTCGTATTGCCAAAGGGGGTTGTACACGAGCCGGAGGAAAAAACTGAGTGTGGGTCGAACCACTGAATCGGATCATAAATTCGGTCTAGGAGACTGCCATACAATATTTTATGACCCTAAGAAAGAATCGGATCAATAATTATGCCCTCAAACCACCCCGGGGCCCGTTCGAAATTTTGGTCGTATTGCCAAAGGAGGCAGTACACGAGCTGGAGGAAAAAACTGAGAGTGGGTCGAACCACTGAATCGGATCATAAATTCGGTCTAGAAGACTGCCATACAATATTTTATGATTCTAAGAAAGAATCAGATTAATAATTATGCCCTCACGCCACCCCGTGGCCCGTTCGAAATTTGATCGTATTGCCAAAGTGGGTAGTACACGAGCCGGAGGAAAAAACTGAGTATGGGTCGACCCATTGAATCGGATCATAAATTAGGTCTTAGAGACTGCCATACAATATTTTATGACCCTAAGAAAGAATCGGATCAATAATTATGCCCTCAAGCCACCCCGCGGCCCGTTCGAAATTTTGGTCGTATTGCCAAAGGGGGTAGTACTCGAGCCGGAGGAAAAAAACTGAGTATGGGTCGGACCACTGAATCCGATCATAAATTCGGTTTAAGGGACTGCCATACAATATTTTATGACCCCTAAGAAAGAATCGGATCAATAATTATGCCCTCACAACACCCCGTGACCCGTTCGAAATTTTGCCAGTATTGACAAAGGGGGTTGTACACGAGCCGGATGAAAAACTGAGTATGGGTCGAACCACTGAATCGGATCATAAATTCGGTCTAGGAGACTGCCATACAATATTTTATGACCCCTAAGAAAGAATCGCATCAATAATTATTCTTTCAAGGGCCCGTTCGAAATTTTGGTCGTATTGCCAAAGGGGGTTGTACACGAGCCGGAGGAAAAAACTGAGTGTGGGTCGAACCACTGAATCGGATCATAAATTCGGTCTAGGAGACTGCCATACAATATTTTATGACCCTAAGAAAGAATCGGATCAATAATTATGCCCTCAAACCACCCCGGGGCCCGTTCGAAATTTTGGTCGTATTGCCAAAGGAGGCAGTACACGAGCTGGAGGAAAAAACTGAGAGTGGGTCGAACCACTGAATCGGATCATAAATTCGGTCTAGAAGACTGCCATACTATATTTTATGATTCTAAGAAAGAATCAGATTAATAATTATGCCCTCACGCCACCCCGTGGCCCGTTCGAAATTTGATCGTATTGCCAAAGTGGGTAGTACACGAGCCGGAGGAAAAAACTGAGTATGGGTCGAACCACTGAATCGGATCATAAATTCGGTCTAGGAGAATGCCATACAATATTTTATGACTCTAAGAAAGAATCAGATCAATAATTATGCCCTCACACCACCCCGTGTCCCGTTCGAAATTTTGATCGTATTGCCAAAGGGGGTAGTACAAGAGCCGGAGGAAGAAAACCGAGTATGGGTCGAACCACCGAATCGGATCATAAATTCGGTCTAGGAGACTGCCATACAATATTTTATGACCCTAAGAAACAATCGAATCAATAATTATGCCCTCACACCACCCCGTGACCCGTACGAAATTTTGCCAGTATTGCCAAAGGGGGTTGTACACGAGCCTGAGGAAAAACTGAGTATGGGTCGAACCACTGAATCGGATCATAAATTCGGTCCAGGAGACTACCATACAATATTTAATGACTCTAAGAAAGAATCAGATAAATAATTATGCCCTCACGCCACCCCGTGGCCCGTTCGAAATTTTGATCGTATTGCCAAAGGGGGTTGTATACGAGCCGGAGGAAAAAACTGAGTATGGGTCGAACCACTGAATCGGATTATAAATTCGGTCTAGGAGACTGCCATACAATATTTTATGACCCTAAGAAAGAATCGGATCAATAATTATGCCCTCAAACCACCCCGGGGCCCGTTCGAAATTTTGGTTGTATTGCCAAAGGAGGCAGTACACGAGCTGGAGGAAAAAACTGAGAGTGGGTCGAACCACTGAATCAGATCATAAATTCGGTCTAGAAGACTGCCATACAATATTTTATGATTCTAAGAAAGAATCAGATTAATAATTATGCCCTCACGCCACCCCGTGGCCCGTTCGAAATTTGATCGTATTGCCAAAGTGGGTAGTACACGAGCCGGAGGAAAAAACTGAGTATGGGTCGACCCATTGAATCGGATCATAAATTAGGTCTTAGAGACTGCCATACAATATTTTATGACCCTAAGAAAGAATCGGATCAATAATTATGCCCTCAAGACACCCCGCGGCCCGTTCGAAATTTTGGTCGTATTGCCAAAGGGGGTAGTACTCGAGCCGGAGGAAAAAAACTGAGTATGGGTCGGACCACTGAATCCGATCATAAATTCGGTTTAAGGGACTGCCATACAATATTTTATGACCCCTAAGAAAGAATCGGATCAATAATTATGCCCTCACAACACCCCGTGACCCGTTCGAAATTTTGCCAGTATTGACAAATGGGGTTGTACACGAGCCGGATGAAAAACTGAGTATGGGTCGAACCACTGAATCGGATCATAAATTCGGTCTAGGAGACTGCCATACAATATTTTACGTCTCTAAGAAAGAATCGGATCAATAATTATGCCCTAAAGCCACCCCGTGACCCGTTCGAAATTGTGGTCGTATTGCCAAAGGGGGAAGTACACGAGCCGGAGGAAAAAACTGAGTATGGGTCGAACCACTGAATCGGATCATAAATTCGGTCTAGAAGACTGCCATATAATATTTTATGATTCTAAGAAAGAATCAGATTAATAATTATGCCCTCACGCCACCCCGTGGCCCGTTCGAAATTTGATCGTATTGCCAAAGTGTTTAGTACACGAGCCGGAGGAAAAAACTGAGTATGGGTCGAACCACTGAATCGGATAATAAATTAGGTCTTAGAGACTGCCATACAATATTTTATGACCCTAAGAAAAAATCGGATCAATAATTATGCCCTCACACCACCCCGTGACCCATTCGAAATTTTGCCAGTATTGACAAAAGGGGTTGTACACGAGCCGGAGGAAAAACTGAGTATGGGTCGAACCACTGAATCGGATCATAAATTCGATCCAGGAGACTGCCATACAATATTTTATGACCCTAAGAAAGAATCGGATCAATAATTATGCTTTCAGGCCACCCCGTGGCCCGTTCGAAATTTTGGTCGTATTGCCAAAGGGAGTTGTACACGAGCCGGAGGAAAAAACTGAGTATGGGTTGAACCACTGAATCGGATCATAAATTCGGTCTAGGAGACTGCCATACAATATTTTATGACCCTAAGAAAGAATCGGATCAATAATTATGCCCTCAAACCACCCCGGGGCTCGTTCGAATTTTTGGTCGTATTGCCAAATGGGGCAGTACACGAGCCGGAGGAAAAAACTGAGTATGGGTCGAACCACTGAATCGGATCATAAATTTGGTCTAGAAGACTGCCATACTATATTTTATGATTCTAAGAAAGAATCAGATTAATAATTATGCCCTCACGCCACCCCGTGGCCCGTTCGAAATTTGATCGTATTGCCAAAGTGGGTAGTACACGAGCCGGAGGAAAAAACTAAGTATGGGTCGAACCACTGAATCGGATCATAAATTTGGTCTAGGAGAATGCCATACAATATTTTATGACTCTAAGAAAGAATCAGATCAATAATTATGCCCTCACGCCACCCCGTGTCCCGTTCGAAATTTTGATCGTATTGCCAATGGGGGTAGTACACGAGCCGGAGGAAGAAAACCGAGTATGGGTCGAACCACTGAATCGGATCATAAATTCGGTCTAGGAGACTGCCATACAATATTTTATGACCCTAAGAAAGAATCGAATCAATAATTATGCCCTCACACCACCCCGTGACCCGTACGAAATTTTGCCTGTATTGCCAAAGGGGGTTGTACACGAGCCTGAGGAAAAACTGAGTATGGGTCGAACCACTGAATCGGATCATAAATTCGGTCTAGAAGACTGCCATATATTATTTTATGATTCTAAGAAAGAATCAGATTAATAATTATGCCCTCACGCCACCCCGTGGCCCGTTCGAAATTTGATCGTATTGCCAAAGTGTTTAGTACACGTGCCGGAGGAAAAAACTGAGTATGGGTCGAACCACTGAATCGGATAATAAATTAGGTCTTAGAGACTGCCATACAATATTTTATGACCCTAAAAAAGAATCGGATTAATAATTATGCCCTCACACCGCCCCGTGACCCATTCGAAATTTTGCCAGTATTGACAAAGGGGGTTGTACACGAGCCGGAGGAAAAACTGAGTATGGGTCGAACCACTGAATCGGATCATAAATTCGGTCTACGAGATTGCCATACAATATTTTATGACCCTAAGAAAGAATCGCATCAATAATTATTCTTTCAAGGGCCCGTTCGAAATTTTGGTCGTATTGCCAAAGGGGGTTGTACACGAGCCTGAGGAAAAACTGAGTATGGGTCGAACCACTGAATCGGATCATAAATTCGGTCCAGGAGACTACCATACAATATTTAATGACTCTAAGAAAGAATCAGATAAATAATTATGCCCTCACGCCACCCCGTGGCCCGTTCGAAATTTTGATCGTATTGCCAAAGGGGGTTGTATACGAGCCGGAGGAAAAAACTGAGTATGGGTCGAACCACTGAATCGGATTATAAATTCGGTCTAGGAGACTGCCATACAATATTTTATGACCCTAAGAAAGAATCGGATCAATAATTATGCCCTCAAACCACCCCGGGGCCCGTTCGAAATTTTGGTTGTATTGCCAAAGGAGGCAGTACACGAGCTGGAGGAAAAACTGAGAGTGGGTCGAACCACTGAATCAGATCATAAATTCGGTCTAGAAGACTGCCATACAATATTTTATGATTCTAAGAAAGAATCAGATTAATAATTATGCCCTCACGCCACCCCGTGGCCCGTTCGAAATTTGATCGTATTGCCAAAGTGGGTAGTACACGAGCCGGAGGAAAAAACTGAGTATGGGTCGACCCATTGAATCGGATCATAAATTAGGTCTTAGAGACTGCCATACAATATTTTATGACCCTAAGAAAGAATCGGATCAATAATTATGCCCTCAAGCCACCCCGCGGCCCGTTCGAAATTTTGGTCGTATTGCCAAAGGGGGTAGTACTCGAGCCGGAGGAAAAAAACTGAGTATGGGTCGGACCACTGAATCCGATCATAAATTCGGTTTAAGGGACTGCCATACAATATTTTATGACCCCTAAGAAAGAATCGGATCAATAATTATGCCCTCACAACACCCCGTGACCCGTTCGAAATTTTGCCAGTATTGACAAATGGGGTTGTACACGAGCCGGATGAAAAACTGAGTATGGGTCGAACCACTGAATCGGATCATAAATTCGGTCTAGGAGACTGCCATACAATATTTTACGTCTCTAAGAAAGAATCGGATCAATAATTATGCCCTAAAGCCACCCCGTGACCCGTTCGAAATTGTGGTCGTATTGCCAAAGGGGGAAGTACACGAGCCGGAGGAAAAAACTGAGTATGGGTCGAACCACTGAATCGGATCATAAATTCGGTCTAGAAGACTGCCATATAATATTTTATGATTCTAAGAAAGAATCAGATTAATAATTATGCCCTCACGCCACCCCGTGGCCCGTTCGAAATTTGATCGTATTGCCAAAGTGTTTAGTACACGAGCCGGAGGAAAAAACTGAGTATGGGTCGAACCACTGAATCGGATAATAAATTAGGTCTTAGAGACTGCCATACAATATTTTATGACCCTAAGAAAAAATCGGATCAATAATTATGCCCTCACACCACCCCGTGACCCATTCGAAATTTTGCCAGTATTGACAAAAGGGGTTGTACACGAGCCGGAGGAAAAACTGAGTATGGGTCGAACCACTGAATCGGATCATAAATTCGATCCAGGAGACTGCCATACAATATTTTATGACCCTAAGAAAGAATCGGATCAATAATTATGCTTTCAGGCCACCCCGTGGCCCGTTCGAAATTTTGGTCGTATTGCCAAAGGGAGTTGTACACGAGCCGGAGGAAAAAACTGAGTATGGGTTGAACCACTGAATCGGATCATAAATTCGGTCTAGGAGACTGCCATACAATATTTTATGACCCTAAGAAAGAATCGGATCAATAATTATGCCCTCAAACCACCCCGGGGCTCGTTCGAATTTTTGGTCGTATTGCCAAATGGGGCAGTACACGAGCCGGAGGAAAAAACTGAGTATGGGTCGAACCACTGAATCGGATCATAAATTTGGTCTAGAAGACTGCCATACTATATTTTATGATTCTAAGAAAGAATCAGATTAATAATTATGCCCTCACGCCACCCCGTGGCCCGTTCGAAATTTGATCGTATTGCCAAAGTGGGTAGTACACGAGCCGGAGGAAAAAACTAAGTATGGGTCGAACCACTGAATCGGATCATAAATTTGGTCTAGGAGAATGCCATACAATATTTTATGACTCTAAGAAAGAATCAGATCAATAATTATGCCCTCACGCCACCCCGTGTCCCGTTCGAAATTTTGATCGTATTGCCAAAGGGGGTAGTACACGAGCCGGAGGAAGAAAACCGAGTATGGGTCGAACCACTGAATCGGATCATAAATTCGGTCTAGGAGACTGCCATACAATATTTTATGACCCTAAGAAAGAATCGAATCAATAATTATGCCCTCACACCACCCCGTGACCCGTACGAAATTTTGCCTGTATTGCCAAAGGGGGTTGTACACGAGCCTGAGGAAAAACTGAGTATGGGTCGAACCACTGAATCGGATCATAAATTCGGTCTAGAAGACTGCCATATATTATTTTATGATTCTAAGAAAGAATCAGATTAATAATTATGCCCTCACGCCACCCCGTGGCCCGTTCGAAATTTGATCGTATTGCCAAAGTGTTTAGTACACGTGCCGGAGGAAAAAACTGAGTATGGGTCGAACCACTGAATCGGATAATAAATTAGGTCTTAGAGACTGCCATACAATATTTTATGACCCTAAAAAAGAATCGGATTAATAATTATGCCCTCACACCGCCCCGTGACCCATTCGAAATTTTGCCAGTATTGACAAAGGGGGTTGTACACGAGCCGGAGGAAAAACTGAGTATGGGTCGAACCACTGAATCGGATCATAAATTCGGTCTACGAGATTGCCATACAATATTTTATGACCCTAAGAAAGAATCGCATCAATAATTATTCTTTCAAGGGCCCGTTCGAAATTTTGGTCGTATTGCCAAAGGGGGTTGTACACGAGCCTGAGGAAAAACTGAGTATGGGTCGAACCACTGAATCGGATCATAAATTCGGTCCAGGAGACTACCATACAATATTTAATGACTCTAAGAAAGAATCAGATAAATAATTATGCCCTCACGCCACCCCGTGGCCCGTTCGAAATTTTGATCGTATTGCCAAAGGGGGTTGTATACGAGCCGGAGGAAAAAACTGAGTATGGGTCGAACCACTGAATCGGATTATAAATTCGGTCTAGGAGACTGCCATACAATATTTTATGACCCTAAGAAAGAATCGGATCAATAATTATGCCCTCAAACCACCCCGGGGCCCGTTCGAAATTTTGGTTGTATTGCCAAAGGAGGCAGTACACGAGCTGGAGGAAAAACTGAGAGTGGGTCGAACCACTGAATCAGATCATAAATTCGGTCTAGAAGACTGCCATACAATATTTTATGATTCTAAGAAAGAATCAGATTAATAATTATGCCCTCACGCCACCCCGTGGCCCGTTCGAAATTTGATCGTATTGCCAAAGTGGGTAGTACACGAGCCGGAGGAAAAAACTGAGTATGGGTCGACCCATTGAATCGGATCATAAATTAGGTCTTAGAGACTGCCATACAATATTTTATGACCCTAAGAAAGAATCGGATCAATAATTATGCCCTCAAGCCACCCCGCGGCCCGTTCGAAATTTTGGTCGTATTGCCAAAGGGGGTAGTACTCGAGCCGGAGGAAAAAAACTGAGTATGGGTCGGACCACTGAATCCGATCATAAATTCGGTTTAAGGGACTGCCATACAATATTTTATGACCCCTAAGAAAGAATCGGATCAATAATTATGCCCTCACAACACCCCGTGACCCGTTCGAAATTTTGCCAGTATTGACAAATGGGGTTGTACACGAGCCGGATGAAAAACTGAGTATGGGTCGAACCACTGAATCGGATCATAAATTCGGTCTAGGAGACTGCCATACAATATTTTACGTCTCTAAGAAAGAATCGGATCAATAATTATGCCCTAAAGCCACCCCGTGACCCGTTCGAAATTGTGGTCGTATTGCCAAAGGGGGAAGTACACGAGCCGGAGGAAAAAACTGAGTATGGGTCGAACCACTGAATCGGATCATAAATTCGGTCTAGAAGACTGCCATATAATATTTTATGATTCTAAGAAAGAATCAGATTAATAATTATGCCCTCACGCCACCCCGTGGCCCGTTCGAAATTTGATCGTATTGCCAAAGTGTTTAGTACACGAGCCGGAGGAAAAAACTGAGTATGGGTCGAACCACTGAATCGGATAATAAATTAGGTCTTAGAGACTGCCATACAATATTTTATGACCCTAAGAAAAAATCGGATCAATAATTATGCCCTCACACCACCCCGTGACCCATTCGAAATTTTGCCAGTATTGACAAAAGGGGTTGTACACGAGCCGGAGGAAAAACTGAGTATGGGTCGAACCACTGAATCGGATCATAAATTCGATCCAGGAGACTGCCATACAATATTTTATGACCCTAAGAAAGAATCGGATCAATAATTATGCTTTCAGGCCACCCCGTGGCCCGTTCGAAATTTTGGTCGTATTGCCAAAGGGAGTTGTACACGAGCCGGAGGAAAAAACTGAGTATGGGTTGAACCACTGAATCGGATCATAAATTCGGTCTAGGAGACTGCCATACAATATTTTATGACCCTAAGAAAGAATCGGATCAATAATTATGCCCTCAAACCACCCCGGGGCTCGTTCGAATTTTTGGTCGTATTGCCAAATGGGGCAGTACACGAGCCGGAGGAAAAAACTGAGTATGGGTCGAACCACTGAATCGGATCATAAATTTGGTCTAGAAGACTGCCATACTATATTTTATGATTCTAAGAAAGAATCAGATTAATAATTATGCCCTCACGCCACCCCGTGGCCCGTTCGAAATTTGATCGTATTGCCAAAGTGGGTAGTACACGAGCCGGAGGAAAAAACTAAGTATGGGTCGAACCACTGAATCGGATCATAAATTTGGTCTAGGAGAATGCCATACAATATTTTATGACTCTAAGAAAGAATCAGATCAATAATTATGCCCTCACGCCACCCCGTGTCCCGTTCGAAATTTTGATCGTATTGCCAAAGGGGGTAGTACACGAGCCGGAGGAAGAAAACCGAGTATGGGTCGAACCACTGAATCGGATCATAAATTCGGTCTAGGAGACTGCCATACAATATTTTATGACCCTAAGAAAGAATCGAATCAATAATTATGCCCTCACACCACCCCGTGACCCGTACGAAATTTTGCCTGTATTGCCAAAGGGGGTTGTACACGAGCCTGAGGAAAAACTGAGTATGGGTCGAACCACTGAATCGGATCATAAATTCGGTCTAGAAGACTGCCATATATTATTTTATGATTCTAAGAAAGAATCAGATTAATAATTATGCCCTCACGCCACCCCGTGGCCCGTTCGAAATTTGATCGTATTGCCAAAGTGTTTAGTACACGTGCCGGAGGAAAAAACTGAGTATGGGTCGAACCACTGAATCGGATAATAAATTAGGTCTTAGAGACTGCCATACAATATTTTATGACCCTAAAAAAGAATCGGATTAATAATTATGCCCTCACACCGCCCCGTGACCCATTCGAAATTTTGCCAGTATTGACAAAGGGGGTTGTACACGAGCCGGAGGAAAAACTGAGTATGGGTCGAACCACTGAATCGGATCATAAATTCGGTCTACGAGATTGCCATACAATATTTTATGACCCTAAGAAAGAATCGCATCAATAATTATTCTTTCAAGGGCCCGTTCGAAATTTTGGTCGTATTGCCAAAGGGGGTTGTACACGAGCCGGAGGAAAAAACTGAGTGTGGGTCGAACCACTGAATCGGATCATAAATTCGGTCTAGGAGACTGCCATACAATATTTTATGACCCTAAGAAAGAATCGGATCAATAATTATGCCCTCAAACCACCCCGGGGCCCGTTCGAAATTTGGGTCGTATTGCCAAATGGGGCAGTACACGAGCCGGAGGAAAAAACTGAGTATGGGTCGAACCACTGAATCGGATCATAAATTCGGTCTAGAAGACTGCCATACTATATTTTATGATTCTAAGAAAGAATCAGATTAATAATTATGCCCTCACGCCACCCCGTGGCCCGTTCGAAATTTGATCGTATTGCCAAAGTGGGTAGTACACGAGCCGGAGGAAAAAACTGAGTATGGGTCGAACCACTGAATCGGATCATAAATTCGGTCTAGGAGAATGCCATACAATATTTTATGACTCTAAGAAAGAATCAGATCAATAATTATGCCCTCACGCCACCCCGTGTCCCGTTCGAAATTTTGATCGTATTGCCAAAGGGGGTAGTACACGAGCCGGAGGAAGAAAACCGAGTATGGGTCGAACCACTGAATCGGATCATAAATTCGGTCCAGGAGACTGCCATACAATATTTTATGACCCTAAGAAAGAATCGAATCAATAATTATGCCCTCACACCACCCCGTGACCCGTACGAAATTTTGCCAGTATTGCCAAAGGGGGTTGTACACGAGCCTGAGGAAAAACTGAGTATGGGTCGAACCACTGAATCGGATCATAAATTCGGTCCAGGAGACTACCATACAATATTTAATGACTCTAAGAAAGAATCAGATAAATAATTATGCCCTCACGCCACCCCGTGGCCCGTTCGAAATTTTGATCGTATTGCCAAAGGGGGTTGTATACGAGCCGGAGGAAAAAACTGAGTATGGGTCGAACCACTGAATCGGATTATAAATTCGGTCTAGGAGACTGCCATACAATATTTTATGACCCTAAGAAAGAATCGGATCAATAATTATGCCCTCAAACCACCCCGGGGCCCGTTCGAAATTTTGGTCGTATTGCCAAAGGAGGCAGTACACGAGCTGGAGGAAAATACTGAGAATGGGTCGAACCACTGAATCAGATCATAAATTCGGTCTAGAAGACTGCCATACAATATTTTATGATTCTAAGAAAGAATCAGATTAATAATTATGCCCTCACGCCACCCCGTGGCCCGTTCGAAATTTGATCGTATTGCCAAAGTGGGTAGTACACGAGCCGGAGGAAAAAACTTAGTATGGGTCGACCCATTGAATCGGATCATAAATTAGGTCTTAGAGACTGCCATACAATATTTTATGACCCTAAGAAAGAATCGGATCAATAATTATGCCCTCAAGCCACCCCGCGGCCCGTTCGAAATTTTGGTCGTATTGCCAAAGGGGGTAGTACTCGAGCCGGAGGAAAAAAACTGAGTATGGGTCGGACCACTGAATCCGATCATAAATTCGGTTTAAGGGACGGCCATACAATATTTTATGACCCCTAAGAAAGAATCGGATCAATAATTATGCCCTCACAACACCCCGTGACCCGTTCAAAATTTTGCCAGTATTGACAAAGGGGTTGTACACGAGCCGGATGAAAAACTGAGTATGGGTCGAACCACTGAATCGGATCATAAATTCGGTCTAGGAGACTGCCATACAATATTTTACGTCTCTAAGAAAGAATCGGATCAATAATTATGCCCTAAAGCCACCCCGTGACCCGTTCGAAATTGTGGTCGTATTGCCAAAGGGGGAAGTACACGAGCCGGAGGAAAAAACTGAGTATGGGTCGAACCACTGAATCGGATCATAAATTCGGTCTAGAAGACTGCCATATAATATTTTATGATTCTAAGAAAGAATCAGATTAATAATTATGCCCTCACGCCACCCCGTGGCCCGTTCGAAATTTGATCGTATTGCCAAAGTGTTTAGTACACGAGCGGAGGAAAAAACTGAGTATGGGTCGAACCACTGAATCGGATAATAAATTAGGTCTTAGAGACTGCCATACAATATTTTATGACCCTAAGAAAAAATCGGATCAATAATTATGCCCTCACACCACCCCGTGACCCATTCGAAATTTTGCCAGTATTGACAAAAGGGGTTGTACACGAGCCGGAGGAAAAACTGAGTATGGGTCGAACCACTGAATCGGATCATAAATTCGGTCCAGGAGACTGCCATACAATATTTTATGACCCTAAGAAAGAATCGGATCAATAATTATGCTTTCAGGCCACCCCGTGGCCCGTTCGAAATTTTGGTCGTATTGCCAAAGGGAGTTGTACACGAGCCGGAGGAAAAAACTGAGTATGGGTTGAACCACTGAATCGGATCATAAATTCGGTCTAGGAGACTGCCATACAATATTTTATGACCCTAAGAAAGAATCGGATCAATAATTATGCCCTCAAACCACCCCGGGGCCCGTTCGAATTTTTGGTCGTATTGCCAAATGGGGCAGTACACGAGCCGGAGGAAAAAACTGAGTATGGGTCGAACCACTGAATCGGATCATAAATTTGGTCTAGAAGACTGCCATACTATATTTTATGATTCTAAGAAAGAATCAGATTAATAATTATGCCCTCACGCCACCCCGTGGCCCGTTCGAAATTTGATCGTATTGCCAAAGTGGGTAGTACACGAGCCGGAGGAAAAAACTAAGTATGGGTCGAACCACTGAATCGGATCATAAATTCGGTCTAGGAGAATGCCATACAATATTTTATGACTCTAAGAAAGAATCAGATCAATAATTATGCCCTCACGCCACCCCGTGTCCCGTTCGAAATTTTGATCGTATTGCCAAATGGGGTAGTACACGAGCCGGAGGAAAAAACTGTGTATGGGTCGAACCACAGAATCGGATCATAAATTAGGTGTAAGAGACTGCTATACAATATTTTATGACCCTAAGAAAGAATCGGATCTATAATTATGCCCTCAAGCCACCCCGTGGCCCGTTCGAAATTTTGGTCGTATTGCCAACGGGGGCGGTACACGAGCCGGAGGAAAAAACTGAGTATGGGTCGAACCACTGAATCGGATCATAAATTTGGTCTAGAAGACTGCCATACTATATTTTATGATTCTAAGAAAGAATCAGATTAATAATTATGCCCTCACGCCACCCCGTGGCCCGTTCGAAATTTGATCGTATTGCCAAAGTGGGTAGTACACGAGCCGGAGGAAAAAACTTAGTATGGGTCGACCCATTGAATCGGATCATAAATTAGGTCTTAGAGACTGCCATACAATATTTTATGACCCTAAGAAAGAATCGGATCAATAATTATGCCCTCAAGCCACCCCGCGGCCCGTTCGAAATTTTGGTCGTATTGCCAAAGGGGGTAGTACTCGAGCCGGAGGAAAAAAACTGAGTATGGGTCGGACCACTGAATCCGATCATAAATTCGGTTTAAGGGACGGCCATACAATATTTTATGACCCCTAAGAAAGAATCGGATCAATAATTATGCCCTCACAACACCCCGTGACCCGTTCAAAATTTTGCCAGTATTGACAAAGGGGTTGTACACGAGCCGGATGAAAAACTGAGTATGGGTCGAACCACTGAATCGGATCATAAATTCGGTCTAGGAGACTGCCATACAATATTTTACGTCTCTAAGAAAGAATCGGATCAATAATTATGCCCTAAAGCCACCCCGTGACCCGTTCGAAATTGTGGTCGTATTGCCAAAGGGGGAAGTACACGAGCCGGAGGAAAAAACTGAGTATGGGTCGAACCACTGAATCGGATCATAAATTCGGTCTAGAAGACTGCCATATAATATTTTATGATTCTAAGAAAGAATCAGATTAATAATTATGCCCTCACGCCACCCCGTGGCCCGTTCGAAATTTGATCGTATTGCCAAAGTGTTTAGTACACGAGCGGAGGAAAAAACTGAGTATGGGTCGAACCACTGAATCGGATAATAAATTAGGTCTTAGAGACTGCCATACAATATTTTATGACCCTAAGAAAAAATCGGATCAATAATTATGCCCTCACACCACCCCGTGACCCATTCGAAATTTTGCCAGTATTGACAAAAGGGGTTGTACACGAGCCGGAGGAAAAACTGAGTATGGGTCGAACCACTGAATCGGATCATAAATTCGGTCCAGGAGACTGCCATACAATATTTTATGACCCT
Organism: Bidens hawaiensis; assembly: GCF_021521415.1. NCBI lineage: Eukaryota > Viridiplantae > Streptophyta > Magnoliopsida > Asterales > Asteraceae > Bidens > Bidens hawaiensis. The sequence continues at coordinate 1,330,640 of NW_027491434.1, forward strand.
AAGAAAGAATCGGATCAATAATTATGCTTTCAGGCCACCCCGTGGCCCGTTCGAAATTTTGGTCGTATTGCCAAAGGGAGTTGTACACGAGCCGGAGGAAAAAACTGAGTATGGGTTGAACCACTGAATCGGATCATAAATTCGGTCTAGGAGACTGCCATACAATATTTTATGACCCTAAGAAAGAATCGGATCAATAATTATGCCCTCAAACCACCCCGGGGCCCGTTCGAATTTTTGGTCGTATTGCCAAATGGGGCAGTACACGAGCCGGAGGAAAAAACTGAGTATGGGTCGAACCACTGAATCGGATCATAAATTTGGTCTAGAAGACTGCCATACTATATTTTATGATTCTAAGAAAGAATCAGATTAATAATTATGCCCTCACGCCACCCCGTGGCCCGTTCGAAATTTGATCGTATTGCCAAAGTGGGTAGTACACGAGCCGGAGGAAAAAACTAAGTATGGGTCGAACCACTGAATCGGATCATAAATTCGGTCTAGGAGAATGCCATACAATATTTTATGACTCTAAGAAAGAATTAGATCAATAATTATGCCCTCACGCCACCCCGTGTCCCGTTCGAAATTTTGATCGTATTGCCAAATGGGGTAGTACACGAGCCGGAGGAAAAAACTGTGTATGGGTCGAACCACAGAATCGGATCATAAATTAGGTGTAAGAGACTGCTATACAATATTTTATGACCCTAAGAAAGAATCGGATCTATAATTATGCCCTCAAGCCACCCCGTGGCCCGTTCGAAATTTTGGTCGTATTGCCAACGGGGGCGGTACACGAGCCGGAGGAAAAAACTAAGTATGGGTCGAACCACTGAATCGGATCATAAATTTGGTCTAGAAGACTGCCATACTATATTTTATGATTCTAAGAAAGAATCAGATTAGTAATTATGCCCTCACGCCACCCCGTGGCCCGTTCGAAATTTGATCGTATTGCCAAAGTGGGTAGTACACGAGCCGGAGGAAAAAACTGAGTATGGGTCGAACCATTGAATCGGATCATAAATTAGGTTATAGAGACTGCCATACAATATTTTATGACCCTAAAAAAGAATCGGATCAATAATTATGCCCACAAGCCACCCCGTGGCCCGTTCGAAATTTTGGTCGTATTGCCAAAGGGGGTAGTACTCGAGCCGGAGGAAAAACTGAGTATGGGTCGAACCACTGAATCGGATCATAAATTCGGTTTAAGAGACTGCCATACAATATTTTATGACCCCTAAGAAAGAATCGGATCAATAATTATGCCCTCACAACACCCCGTGACCCGTTCGAAATTTTGCCAGTATTGACAAAGGGGGTTGTACACGAGCCGGAGGAAAAACTGAGTATGGGTCGAACCACTGAATCGGATCATAAATTCGGTCTAGGAGACTGCCATACAATATTTTATGTCCCTAAGAAAGAATCGGACCAATAATTATGCCCTCACGTCACCCCGTGGCCCGTTCAACATTGTGGTCGTAATGCCAAAGGGGGAAGTACACGAGCCGGAGGAAAAAACTGAGTATGGGTCGAACCACTGAATCGGATCATAAATTCGGTCTAGAAGACTTCCATATAATATTTTATGATTCTAAGAAAGAATCAGATTAATAATTATGCCTTCACGCCACCCCGTGGCCCGTTCGAAATTTGATCGTATTGCCAAAGTGTTTAGTACACGTGCCGGAGGAAAAAACTGAGTATGGGTCGAACCACTGAATCGGATAATAAATTAGGTCTTAGAGACTGCCATACAATATTTTATGACCATAAGAAAGAATCGGATCAATAATTATGCCCTCACACCACCACGTGTCCCATTCGAAATTTTGCCAGTATTGACAAAGGGGGTTGTACACAAGCCGGAGGAAAAACTGAGTATGGGTCGAACCACTGAATCGGATCATAAATTCGGTCTAGGAGACTGCCATACAATATTTTATGACCCTAAGAAAGAATCGCATCAATAATTATGCTTTCAAGCCACCCCGTGGCCCGTTCGAAATTTTGGTCGTATTGCCAAAGGTGGTTGTACACGAGCCGGAGGAAAAAACTGAGTATGGGTCGAACCACTGAATCGGATCATAAATTCGGTCTAGGAGACTGCCATACAATATTTTATAACCCTAAGAAAGAATCGGATCAATAATTATGCCCTCAAACCACCCCGGGGCCCGTTCGAAATTTGGGTCGTATTGCCAAATGGGGCAGTACACGAGCCGGAGGAAAAAACTGAGTATGGGTCGAACCACTGAATCGGATCATAAATTCGGTTTAGAAGACTGCCATACTATATTTTATGATTCTAAGAAAGAATCAGATTAATAATTATGCCCTCACGCCACCCCGTGGCCCGTTCAAAATTTGATCGTATTGCCAAAGTGGGTAGTACACGAGCCGGAGGAAAAAACTGAGTATGGGTCAAACCACTGAATCGGATCATAAATTCGGTCTAGGAGAATGCAATACAATATTTTATGACTCTAAGAAAGAATCAGATCAATAATTATGCCCTCACGCCACCCCTTGGCCCGTTCGAAATTTGATCGTATTGCCAAAGTGGGTAGTACACGAGCCGGAGGAAAAAACTGAGTATGGGTCGAACCATTAAATCGGATCATAAATAAGGTCTTAGAGACTGCCATACAATATTTTATGACCCTAAAAAAGAATCGGATCAATAATTATGCCCTCAAGCCACCCCGTGGCTCGTTCGAAATTTTGGTTGTATTGCCAAAAGGGGTAGTACTCGAGCCGGAGGAAAAAACTGAGTATGGGTCGAACCACTGAATCGGATCATAAATTCGGTCTTAGAGACTGCCATACAATATTTTATGACCCTAAGAAAGAATCGGATCAATAATTATGCCCTCACAAAACCTCGTGACCCGTTCGAAATTTTGCCAGTATTGACAAATGGGGTTGTACACGAGCCGGAGGAAAAACTGAGTATGGGTCGAACCACTGAATCGGATCATAAATTCGGTCTAGGAGACTGCCATACAATATTTTTTGACCCTAAGAAAGAATCGGATCAATAATTATGCCCTTAAACCACCCCGTGGCCCGTTCTAAATTTTGGTCGTATTGCCAAAGAGGGTAGTACACGAGCCGGAGGAAAAAACTGAGTATGGGTCGAACCACTGAATCGGATCATAAATTCGGTCTTAGAGACTGCATACAATATTTTATGACCCTAAGAAAGAATCGGATCAATAATTATGCCCTCACGCCACCCCGTGGCCCGTTCTAAATTTTGGTCGTACTGCCAAAGGGGGTAGTACACGAGCCGGAGGAAAAAACTGAGTATGGGTCGAACCACTGAATCGGATCATAAATTAGGTCATAGAGACTGCCATACAATATTTTATGACCCTAAGAAAAAATCGGATCAATAATTATGACCTCAATCCACCCCGTGGCCCGTTCGAAATTTTGGTCGTATTGCCAAAGGGGGTAGTCCACGAGCCAGAGGAAAAAAACTGAGTATTGGTCGACCACTGAATCGGATCATAAATTCGGTGTAGGATACTGCCATACAATATTTTATGACCCTAAGAAAGAATCGGATCAATAATTATGCCCTAAAGCCACCCCGTGACCCGTTCGAAATTTTGGTCGTATTGCCAAAGGGGGTAGTACACGAGTCGGAGGAAAAAAATTGAGTATGGGTCGGACCATTTAATCGGATCATAAATTCGGTCTAGAAGACTGCCATACAATATTTTATGATTCTAAGAAATAATCAGATTAATAACTATGCCCTCACGCCACCCCATGGCCCGTTCGAAATTCGATCGTATTGCCAAAGTGGGTAGTGCACGAGCCGGAGGAAAAAACTGAGTATGGGTCGAACCACTGAATCATATCATAAATTAGGTCTTAGAGACTGCCATACAATATTTATGACCCTAAAAAAGAATCGGATCAATAATTATGCCCTCACGCCACCCCGTGGCCCGTTCGAAATTTTGGTCGTATTGCCAAAGGGTGTAGTACACGAGCCGGAGGAAAAAACTGAGTATGGGTCGAACCACTGAATCGGATCATAAATTAGGTCTTAGAGACTGCCATACAATATTTTATGACCCTAAAAAAGAATCGGATCAATAATTATGCCCTCAAGCCACCCCGTGGCCCGTTCGAAATTTTGGTCGTATTGCCAAAGGCGGGTTGTACACGAGCCGGAGGAAAAAACTGAGTATGGGTCGAACCACTGAATCGGATCATAAATTCGGTCTATGAGACAGCCATACAATAATTTATGACCCTAAGAAAGAATCGGATCAATAATTATGCCCTCAAACCACCCCGGGGCCCGTTCGAAATTTTGGTCGTATTGCCAAGGGGGCAGTACACGAGCCGGAGGAAAAAACTGAGTATGGATCGAACCACTGAATCGGATCATAAATTCGGTCTTGAAGACTGCCATACAATATTTTATGATTCTAAGAAAGAATCAGATTAATAATTTTGCCCTCACGCCACCCCGTGGCCCATTCGAAATTTGATCGTATTGCCAAAGTGGGTAGTACAAGAGCCGGAGGAAAAAACTGAGTATGGGTCGAACCACTGAATCGGATCATAAATTCGGTCTAGGAGACTGCCATATAATATTTTATGACTCTAAGAAAGAATTAGATCAATAATTATGCCCTCACGCCACCCCGTGTCCCGTTCGAAATTTTGATCGTATTGCCAAAGGGTGTAGTACACGAGCCGGTGGAAAAAACTGAGTAAGGGTCGAACCACTGAATCGGATCATAAATTCGGTTTAGGAGACTGCCATACAATATTTTATGACCCTAAAAACGAATCGGATCAATAATTATGCTCTCACACCACCCCGTGACCCGTTCGAAATTTTGCCAGTATTGACAAAGGGGGTTGTACACGAGCCTGAGGAAAAATTGAGTATGGGTCGAACCACTGAATCGGATCATAAATTCGGTCCAGGAGACTGCCATACAATATTTAATGACTCTAAGAAAGAATCAGATAAATATTTATGCCCTCACGCCACCCCGTAGCCCATTCGAAAATTTTATCGTATTGCCAAAGTGGGTTGTACACGAGCCGGAGGAAAAAACTGAGTATTGGTCGAACCACTGAATTGGATCATAAATTCGGTCTAGGAGACTGCCTACAATATTTTATGACCCTAAGAAAGAATCGGATCAATAATTATGCCCTCAAACCACCCCGTGGCCCGTTCGAAATTTTGGTCGTATTGCCAAAGGGGGAAAAAACTGCCATACAATAGGATCATAAATTCGGTATAAAAGACTGCCAAACAATATTTTATGACTCTAAGAAAGATTCAAGTTATTAATTATGCCCTCACGCCACTCCGTGGCCCGTTCGAAATTTTGATCGTATTGCCAAAGTGGGTAGTACACGAGCCGGAGGAAAAAACTGAGTATAGGTCGAACCACTGAATCGAATCAAAAATTCGGTCTAGGAGACTGCCATACAATATTTTACGACTCTAAGAAAGAATCAGATCAATAATTATGCCCTCACGCCACCCCGTGGCCAGTTCGAAATTTTGATCGTATTGCCAAAGGGGTTAGTACACGAGCCGGAGGAAAAAACTGAGTTTAGGTCGAACCACTGAATCGGATCATAAATTAGGTCTTAGAGACTGCCATACAATATATTATGACCCTAAGAAAGAATCGGATCAATAATTATGCCCTCACGCCACCCCGTGGCCCGTTCGAAATTTTGGTCGTATTGCCAAAGGGGGTAGTACACGAGCCGGAGGAAAAAACTGAGTATGGGTCGAACCACTGAATCGGATCATAAATTAGCTCTTAGAGACTGCCAAACAGTATTTTATGACCCTAAGAAAGAATCGGATCCATAATTATGCCCTCAAGCCACCCCGTGGCCCGTTCGAAATTTTGGTCGTATTGCCAAAGGGGGTAGTACACGAGCCAGAGGAAATAACTGAGTATTGGTCGAACCACTGAATCGGATCATAAATTCGGTCAAAGTGACAGCCATACAATATTTTATGTCCCTAAGAAAGAATCGGATCAATAATTATGCCCTCACGCCACCCCGTGTCCCGTTCGAAATTTTGATCGTATTGCCAAAGGGGGTAGTACACGAGCCGGAGGAAAAACTGAGTATGGGTCGAACCACTGAATCGGATCATAAATTCGGTTTAGGAGACTGCCATACAATATTTTATGACCCTAAAAACGAATCGGATCAATAATTATGCTCTCACACCACCCCGTGACCCGTTCGAAATTTTGCCAGTATTGACAAAGGGGGTTGTACACGAGCCTGAGGAAAAACTGAGTATGGGTCGAACCACTGAATCGGATCATAAATTCGGTCCAGGAGACTGCCATACAATATTTAATGACTCTAAGAAAGAATCAGATAAATATTTATGCCCTCACGTCACCCCGTGGCCCGTTCGAAATTTTTATCGTATTGCCTAAGTGGGTTGTACACGAGCCGGAGGAAATAACTGAGTATTGGTCGAACCACTGAATCGGATCATAAATACGGTCAACGAGACTGCCATACAATATTTTACGTCTCTAAGAAAGAATCGGATCAATAATTATGCCTTAAAGCCACCCCGTGACCCGTTCGAAATTGTGGTCGTATTGCCAAAGGGGGAAGTACACGAGCCGGAGGAAAAAACTGAGTATGGGTCGAACCACTGAATCGGATCATAAATTCGGTCTAGAAGACTGCCATATATTATTTTATGATTCTAAGAAAGAATCAGATTAATAATTATGCCCTCACGCCACCCCGTGGCCCGTTCGAAATTTGATCGTATTGCCAAAGTGTTTAGTACACGTGCCGGAGGAAAAAACTGAGTATGGGTCGAACCACTGAATCGGATAATAAATTAGGTCTTAGAGACTGCCATACAATATTTTATGACCCTAAAAAAGAATCGGATTAATAATTATGCCCTCACACCACCCCGTGACCCATTCGAAATTTTGCCAGTATTGACAAAGGGGGTTGTACACGAGCCGGAGGAAAAACTGAGTATGGGTCAAACCACTGAATCGGATCATAAATTCGGTCTAGGAGATTGCCATACAATATTTTATGACCCTAAGAAAGAATCGCATCAATAATTATTCTTTCAAGGGCCCGTTCGAAATTTTGGTCGTATTGCCAAAGGGGGTTGTACACGAGCCGGAGGAAAAAACTGAGTGTGGGTCGAACCACTGAATCGGATCATAAATTCGGTCTAGGAAACTGCCATACAATATTTTATGACCCTAAGAAAGAATCGGATCAATAATTATGCCCTCAAACCACCCCGGGGCCCGTTCGAAATTTGGGTCGTATTGCCAAATGGGGCAGTACACGAGCCGGAGGAAAAAACTGAGTATGGGTCGAACCACTGAATCGGATCATAAATTCGGTCTAGAAGACTGCCATACTATATTTTATGATTCTAAGAAAGAATCAGATTAATAATTATGCCCTCACGCCACCCCGTGGCCCGTTCGAAATTTGATCGTATTGCCAAAGTGGGTAGTACACGAGCCGGAGGAAAAAACTGAGTATGGGTCGAACCACTGAATCGGATCATAAATTCGGTCTAGGAGAATGCCATACAATATTTTATGACTCTAAGAAAGAATCAGATCAATAATTATGCCCTCACGCCACCCCGTGTCCCGTTCGAAATTTTGATCGTATTGCCAAAGGGGGTAGTACACGAGCCGGAGGAAGAAAACCGAGTATGGGTCGAACCACTGAATCGGATCATAAATTCGGTCTAGGAGACTGCCATACAATATTTTATGACCCTAAGAAAGAATCGAATCAATAATTATGCCCTCACACCACCCCGTGACCCGTACGAAATTTTGCCAGTATTGCCAAAGGGGGTTGTACACGAGCCTGAGGAAAAACTGAGTATGGGTCGAACCACTGAATCGGATCATAAATTCGGTCCAGGAGACTACCATACAATATTTAATGACTCTAAGAAAGAATCAGATAAATAATTATGCCCTCACGCCACCCCATGGCCCGTTCGAAATTTTGATCGTATTGCCAAAGGGGGTTGTATACGAGCCGGAGGAAAAAACTGAGTATGGGTCGAACCACTGAATCGGATTATAAATTCGGTCTAGGAGACTGCCATACAATATTTTATGACCCTAAGAAAGAATCGGATCAATAATTATGCCCTCAAACCACCCCGGGGCCCGTTCGAAATTTTGGTCGTATTGCCAAAGGAGGCAGTACACGAGCTGGAGGAAAAAACTGAGAATGGGTCGAACCACTGAATCAGATCATAAATTCGGTCTAGAAGACTGCCATACAATATTTTATGATTCTAAGAAAGAATCAGATTAATAATTATGCCCTCACGCCACCCCGTGGCCCGTTCGAAATTTGATCGTATTGCCAAAGTGGGTAGTACACGAGCCGGAGGAAAAAACTTAGTATGGGTCGACCCATTGAATCGGATCATAAATTAGGTCTTAGAGACTGCCATACAATATTTTATGACCCTAAGAAAGAATCGGATCAATAATTATGCCCTCAAGCCACCCCGCGGCCCGTTCGAAATTTTGGTCGTATTGCCAAAGGGGGTAGTACTCGAGCCGGAGGAAAAAAACTGAGTATGGGTCGGACCACTGAATCCGATCATAAATTCGGTTTAAGGGACGGCCATACAATATTTTATGACCCCTAAGAAAGAATCGGATCAATAATTATGCCCTCACAACACCCCGTGACCCGTTCGAAATTTTGCCAGTATTGACAAAGGGGGTTGTACACGAGCCGGATGAAAAACTGAGTATGGGTCGAACCACTGAATCGGATCATAAATTCGGTCTAGGAGACTGCCATACAATATTTTACGTCTCTAAGAAAGAATCGGATCAATAATTATGCCCTAAAGCCACCCCGTGACCCGTTCGAAATTGTGGTCGTATTGCCAAAGGGGGAAGTACACGAGCCGGAGGAAAAAACTGAGTATGGGTCGAACCACTGAATCGGATCATAAATTCGGTCTAGAAGACTGCCATATAATATTTTATGATTCTAAGAAAGAATCAGATTAATAATTATGCCCTCACGCCACCCCGTGGCCCGTTCGAAATTTGATCGTATTGCCAAAGTGTTTAGTACACGAGCGGAGGAAAAAACTGAGTATGGGTCGAACCACTGAATCGGATAATAAATTAGGTCTAGGAGACTGCCATACAATATTTTATGACCCTAAGAAAGAATCGAATCAATAATTATGCTCTCACACCACTCCGTGACCCGTACGAAATTTTGCCAGTATTGACAAAGGGGGTTGTACACGAGCCTGAGGAAAAATTGAGTATGGGTCGAACCACTGAATCGGATCATAAATTCGGTCCAGGAGACTACCATACAATATTTAATGACTCTAAGAAAGAATCAGATAAATAATTATGCCCTCACGCCACCCCGTGGCCCGTTCGAAATTTTGATCGTATTGCCAAAGGGGGTTGTATACGAGCCGGAGGAAAAAACTGAGTATGGGTCGAACCACTGAATCGGATTATAAATTCGGTCTAGGAGACTGCCATACAATATTTTATGACCCTAAGAAAGAATCGGATCAATAATTATGCCCTCAAACCACCCCGGGGCCCGTTCGAAATTTTGGTCGTATTGCCAAAGGAGGCAGTACACGAGCTGGAGGAAAAAACTGAGAATGGGTCGAACCACTGAATCAGATCATAAATTCGGTCTAGAAGACTGCCATACAATATTTTATGATTCTAAGAAAGAATCAGATTAATAATTATGCCCTCACGCCACCCCGTGGCCCGTTCGAAATTTGATCGTATTGCCAAAGTGGGTAGTACACGAGCCGGAGGAAAAAACTTAGTATGGGTCGACCCATTGAATCGGATCATAAATTAGGTCTTAGAGACTGCCATACAATATTTTATGACCCTAAGAATGAATCGGATCAATAATTATGCCCTCAAGCCACCACGCGGCCCGTTCGAAATTTTGGTCGTATTGCCAAAGGGGGTAGTACTCGAGCCGGAGGAAAAAAACTGAGTATGGGTCGGACCACTGAATCCGATCATAAATTCGGTTTAAGGGACGGCCATACAATATTTTATGACCCCTAAGAAAGAATCGGATCAATAATTATGCCCTCACAACACCCCGTGACCCGTTCGAAATTTTGCCAGTATTGACAAAGGGGGTTGAACACGAGCCGGATGAAAAACTGAGTATGGGTCGAACCACTGAATCGGATCATAAATTAGGTCTAGGAGACTGCCATACAATATTTTACGTCTCTAAGAAAGAATCGGATCAATAATTATGCCCTAAAGCCACCCCGTGACCCGTTCGAAATTGTGGTCGTATTGCCAAAGGGGGAAGTACACGAGCCGGAGGAAAAAACTGAGTATGGGTCGAACCACTGAATCGGATCATAAATTCGGTCTAGAAGACTGCCATATAATATTTTATGATTCTAAGAAAGAATCAGATTAATAATTATGCCCTCACGCCACCCCGTGGCCCGTTCGAAATTTGATCGTATTGCCAAAGTGTTTAGTACACGAGCGGAGGAAAAAACTGAGTATGGGTCGAACCACTGAATCGGATAATAAATTAGGTCTTAGAGACTGCCATACAATATTTTATGACCCTAAGAAAAAATCGGATCAATAATTATGCCCTCACACCACCCCGTGACCCATTCGAAATTTTGCCAGTATTGACAAAAGGGGTTGTACACGAGCCGGAGGAAAAACTTAGTATGGGTCGAACCACTGAATCGGATCATAAATTCGGTCCAGGAGACTGCCATACAATATTTTATGACCCTAAGAAAGAATCGGATCAATAATTATGCTTTCAGGCCACCCCGTGGCCCGTTCGAAATTTTGGTCGTATTGCCAAAGGGAGTTGTACACGAGCCGGAGGAAAAAACTGAGTATGGGTTGAACCACTGAATCGGATCATAAATTCGGTCTAGGAGACTGCCATACAATATTTTATGACCCTAAGAAAGAATCGGATCAATAATTATGCCCTCAAACCACCCCGGGGCCCGTTCGAATTTTTGGTCGTATTGCCAAATGGGGCAGTACACGAGCCGGAGGAAAAAACTGAGTATGGGTCGAACCACTGAATCGGATCATAAATTTGGTCTAGAAGACTGCCATACTATATTTTATGATTCTAAGAAAGAATCAGATTAATAATTATGCCCTCACGCCACCCCGTGGCCCGTTCGAAATTTGATCGTATTGCCAAAGTGGGTAGTACACGAGCCGGAGGAAAAAACTAAGTATGGGTCGAACCACTGAATCGGATCATAAATTCGGTCTAGGAGAATGCCATACAATATTTTATGACTCTAAGAAAGAATCAGATCAATAATTATGCCCTCACGCCACCCCGTGTCCCGTTCGAAATTTTGATCGTATTGCCAAATGGGGTAGTACACGAGCCGGAGGGAAAAACTGTGTATGGGTCGAACCACAGAATCGGATCATAAATTAGGTGTAAGAGACTGCTATACAATATTTTATGACCCTAAGAAAGAATCGGATCTATAATTATGCCCTCAAGCCACCCCGTGGCCCGTTCGAAATTTTGGTCGTATTGCCAACGGGGGCGGTACACGAGCCGGAGGAAAAAAACTGAGTATGGGTCGCACCACTGAATCGGATCATAAATTCGGTTTAGGAGACTGCCATACAATATTTTATGACCCTAAGAAAGAATCGGATCAATAATTATGCCCACACACCACCCCGAGACCCATTCGAAATTTTGCCAGTATTGACAAAGGGAGTTGTACACGAGCCGGAGGAAAAACTGACTATGGGTCGAACCACTGAATCGGATCATAAATTCGGTCGAGGAGACTGCCATACAATATTTTATGACCCTAAGAAAGAATCGGATCAATAATTATGCCCTCAAGCCACCCCGTGGCCCGTTCGAAATTTTGGTCGTATTGCCAAAGGGGACAGTACACGAGCCGGAGGAAAAAACTGAGAATGGGTCGAACCACTGAATCAGTTCATAAATTCGGTCTAGAAGACTGCCATACAATATTTTACGATTCTAAGAAAGAATCAGATTAATAATTATGCCCTCACGCCACCCCGTGGCCCGTTCGAAATTTGATCGTATTGCCAAAGTGGGTAGTACACGAGCCGGAGGAAAAAACTGAGTATGGGTCGAACCATTGAATCGGATCATAAATTAGGTTATAGAGACTGCCATACAATATTTTATGACCCTAAAAAAGAATCGGATCAATAATTATGCCCACAAGCCACCCCGTGGCCCGTTCGAAATTTTGGTCGTATTGCCAAAGGGGGTAGTACTCGAGCCGGAGGAAAAAAACTGAGTATGGGTCGGACCACTGAATCGGATCATAAATTCGGTTTAAGAGACTGCCATACAATATTTTATGACCCCTAAGAAAGAATCGGATCAATAATTATGCCCTCACAACACCCCGTGACCCGTTCGAAATTTTGCCAGTATTGACAAAGGGGGTTGTACACGAGCCGGAGGAAAAACTGAGTATGGGTCGAACCACTGAATCGGATCATAAATTCGGTCTAGGAGACTGCCATACAATATTTTATGTCCCTAAGAAAGAATCGGACCAATAATTATGCCCTCACGCCACCCCGTGGCCCATTCAACATTGTGGTCGTAATGCCAAAGGGGGAAGTACACGAGCCAGAGGAAAAAACTGAGTATGGGTCGAACCACTGAATCGGATCATAAATTCGGTCTAGAAGACTTCCATATAATATTTTATGATTCTAAGAAAGAATCAGATTAATAATTATGCCCTCACGCCACCCCGTGGCCCGTTCGAAATTTGATCGTATTGCCAATGTGTTTAGTACACGTGCCGGAGGAAAAAACTGAGTATGGGTCGAACCACTGAATCGGATAATAAATTAGGTCTTAGAGACTGCCATACAATATTTTATGACCATAAGAAAGAATCGGATCAATAATTATGCCCTCACACCACCCCGTGACCCATTCGAAATTTTGCCAGTATTGACAAAGGGGGTTGTACACCAGCCGGAGGAAAAACTGAGTATGGGTCGAACCACTGAATCGGATCATAAATTCGGTCTAGGAGACTGCCATACAATATTTTATGACCCTAAGAAAGAATCGCATAAATAATTATGCTTTCAAGCCACCCCGTGGCCCGTTCGAAATTTTGGTCGTATTGCCAAAGGTGGTTGTACACGAGCCGGAGGAAAAAACTGAGTATGGGTCGAACCACTGAATCGGATCATAAATTCGGTCTAGGAGACTGCCATACAATATTTTATAACCCTAAGAAAGAATAGGATCAATAATTATGCCCTCAAACCACCCCGGGGCCCGTTCGAAATTTGGGTCGTATTACCAAATGGGGCAGTACACGAGCCGGAGGAAAAAACTGAGTATGGGTCGAACCACTGAATCGGATCATAAATTCGGTCTAGAAGACTGCCATACTATATTTTATGATTCTAAGAAAGAATCAGATTAATAATTATGCCCTCACGCCACCCCGTGGCCCGTTCGAAATTTGATCGTATTGCCAAAGTGGGTAGTACACGAGCCGGAGGAAAAAACCGAGTATGGGTCGAACCACTGAATCGGATCATAAATTAGGTCTAAGAGACTGCTATACAATATTTTATGACCATAAGAAAGAATCGGATCAATAATTATGCCCTCACACCACCCCGTGACCCATTCGAAATTTTGCCAGTATTGACAAAGGGGGTTGTACACCAGCCGGAGGAAAAACTGAGTATGGGTCGAACCACTGAATCGGATCATAAATTCGGTCTAGGAGACTGCCATACAATATTTTATGACCCTAAGAAAGAATCGCATAAATAATTATGCTTTCAAGCCACCCCGTGGCCCGTTCGAAATTTTGGTCGTATTGCCAAAGGTGGTTGTACACGAGCCGGAGGAAAAAACTGAGTATGGGTCGAACCACTGAATCGGATCATAAATTCGGTCTAGGAGACTGCCATACAATATTTTATAACCCTAAGAAAGAATCGGATCAATAATTATGCCCTCAAACCACCCCGGGGCCCGTTCGAAATTTGGGTCGTATTACCAAATGGGGCAGTACACGAGCCGGAGGAAAAAACTGAGTATGGGTCGAACCACTGAATCGGATCATAAATTCGGTCTAGAAGACTGCCATACTATATTTTATGATTCTAAGAAAGAATCAGATTAATAATTATGCCCTCACGCCACCCCGAGACCCATTCGAAATTTTGCCAGTATTGACAAAGGGAGTTGTACACGAGCCGGAGGAAAAACTGACTATGGGTCGAACCACTGAATCGGATCATAAATTCGGTCGAGGAGACTGCCATACAATATTTTATGACCCTAAGAAAGAATCGGATCAATAATTATGCCCTCAAGCCACCCCGTGGCCCGTTCGAAATTTTGGTCGTATTGCCAAAGGGGACAGTACACGAGCCGGAGGAAAAAACTGAGAATGGGTCGAACCACTGAATCAGTTCATAAATTCGGTCTAGAAGACTGCCATACAATATTTTACGATTCTAAGAAAGAATCAGATTAATAATTATGCCCTCACGCCACCCCGTGGCCCGTTCGAAATTTGATCGTATTGCCAAAGTGGGTAGTACACGAGCCGGAGGAAAAAACTGAGTATGGGTCGAACCATTGAATCGGATCATAAATTAGGTTATAGAGACTGCCATACAATATTTTATGACCCTAAAAAAGAATCGGATCAATAATTATGCCCACAAGCCACCCCGTGGCCCGTTCGAAATTTTGGTCGTATTGCCAAAGGGGGTAGTACTCGAGCCGGAGGAAAAAAACTGAGTATGGGTCGGACCACTGAATCGGATCATAAATTCGGTTTAAGAGACTGCCATACAATATTTTATGACCCCTAAGAAAGAATCGGATCAATAATTATGCCCTCACAACACCCCGTGACCCGTTCGAAATTTTGCCAGTATTGACAAAGGGGGTTGTACACGAGCCGGAGGAAAAACTGAGTATGGGTCGAACCACTGAATCGGATCATAAATTCGGTCTAGGAGACTGCCATACAATATTTTATGTCCCTAAGAAAGAATCGGACCAATAATTATGCCCTCACGCCACCCCGTGGCCCATTCAACATTGTGGTCGTAATGCCAAAGGGGGAAGTACACGAGCCGGAGGAAAAAACTGAGTATGGGTCGAACCACTGAATCGGATCATAAATTCGGTCTAGAAGACTTCCATATAATATTTTATGATTCTAAGAAAGAATCAGATTAATAATTATGCCCTCACGCCACCCCGTGGCCCGTTCGAAATTTGATCGTATTGCCAATGTGTTTAGTACACGTGCCGGAGGAAAAAACTGAGTATGGGTCGAACCACTGAATCGGATAATAAATTAGGTCTTAGAGACTGCCATACAATATTTTATGACCATAAGAAAGAATCGGATCAATAATTATGCCCTCACACCACCCCGTGACCCATTCGAAATTTTGCCAGTATTGACAAAGGGGGTTGTACACCAGCCGGAGGAAAAACTGAGTATGGGTCGAACCACTGAATCGGATCATAAATTCGGTCTAGGAGACTGCCATACAATATTTTATGACCCTAAGAAAGAATCGCATAAATAATTATGCTTTCAAGCCACCCCGTGGCCCGTTCGAAATTTTGGTCGTATTGCCAAAGGTGGTTGTACACGAGCCGAAGGAAAAAACTGAGTATGGGTCGAACCACTGAATCGGATCATAAATTCGGTCTAGGAGACTGCCATACAATATTTTATAACCCTAAGAAAGAATCGGATCAATAATTATGCCCTCAAACCACCCCGGGGCCCGTTCGAAATTTGGGTCGTATTACCAAATGGGGCAGTACACGAGCCGGAGGAAAAAACTGAGTATGGGTCGAACCACTGAATCGGATCATAAATTCGGTCTAGAAGACTGCCATACTATATTTTATGATTCTAAGAAAGAATCAGATTAATAATTATGCCCTCACGCCACCCCGTGGCCCGTTCGAAATTTGATCGTATTGCCAATGTGTTTAGTACACGTGCCGGAGGAAAAAACTGAGTATGGGTCGAACCACTGAATCGGATAATAAATTAGGTCTTAGAGACTGCCATACAATATTTTATGACCATAAGAAAGAATCGGATCAATAATTATGCCCTCACACCACCCCGTGACCCATTCGAAATTTTGCCAGTATTGACAAAGGGGGTTGTACACCAGCCGGAGGAAAAACTGAGTATGGGTCGAACCACTGAATCGGATCATAAATTCGGTCTAGGAGACTGCCATACAATATTTTATGACCCTAAGAAAGAATCGCATAAATAATTATGCTTTCAAGCCACCCCGTGGCCCGTTCGAAATTTTGGTCGTATTGCCAAAGGTGGTTGTACACGAGCCGGAGGAAAAAACTGAGTATGGGTCGAACCACTGAATCGGATCATAAATTCGGTCTAGGAGACTGCCATACAATATTTTATAACCCTAAGAAAGAATCGGATCAATAATTATGCCCTCAAACCACCCCGGGGCCCGTTCGAAATTTGGGTCGTATTACCAAATGGGGCAGTACACGAGCCGGAGGAAAAAACTGAGTATGGGTCGAACCACTGAATCGGATCATAAATTCGGTCTAGAAGACTGCCATACTATATTTTATGATTCTAAGAAAGAATCAGATTAATAATTATGCCCTCACACCACCCCGTGGCCCGTTCGAAATTTGATCGTATTGCCAAAGTGGGTAGTACACGAGCCGGAGGAAAAAACTGAGTATGGGTCGAACCACTGAATCGGATCATAAATTCGGTCTAGGAGAATGCAATACAATATTTTATGACTCTAAGAAAGAATCAGATCAATAATTATGCCCTCACGCCACCCCTTGGCCCGTTCGAAATTTGATCGTATTGCCAAAGTGGGTAGTACACGAGCCGGAGGAAAAAACTGAGTATGGGTCGAACCATTAAATCGGATCATAAATAAGGTCTTAGAGACTGCCATACAATATTTTATGACCCTAAAAAAGAATCGGATCAATAATTATGCCCTCAAGCCACCCCGTGGCTCGTTCGAAATTTTGGTTGTATTGCCAAAAGGGGTAGTACTCGAGCCGGAGGAAAAAACTGAGTATGGGTCGAACCACTGAATCGGATCATAAATTCGGTCTTAGAGACTGCCATACAATATTTTATGACCCTAAGAAAGAATCGGATCAATAATTATGCCCTCACAAAACCTCGTGACCCGTTCGAAATTTTGCCAGTATTGACAAATGGGGTTGTACACGAGCCGGAGGAAAAACTGAGTATGGGTCGAACCACTGAATCGGATCATAAATTCGGTCTAGGAGACTGCCATACAATATTTTTTGACCCTAAGAAAGAATCGGATCAATAATTATGCCCTTAAACCACCCCGTGGCCCGTTCTAAATTTTGGTCGTATTGCCAAAGAGGGTAGTACACGAGCCGGAGGAAAAAACTGAGTATGGGTCGAACCACTGAATCGGATCATAAATTCGGTCTTAGAGACTGCATACAATATTTTATGACCCTAAGAAAGAATCGGATCAATAATTATGCCCTCACGCCACCCCGTGGCCCGTTCTAAATTTTGGTCGTACTGCCAAAGGGGGTAGTACACGAGCCGGAGGAAAAAACTGAGTATGGGTCGAACCACTGAATCGGATCATAAATTAGGTCATAGAGACTGCCATACAATATTTTATGACCCTAAGAAAAAATCGGATCAATAATTATGACCTCAATCCACCCCGTGGCCCGTTCGAAATTTTGGTCGTATTGCCAAAGGGGGTAGTCCACGAGCCAGAGGAAAAAAACTGAGTATTGGTCGACCACTGAATCGGATCATAAATTCGGTGTAGGATACTGCCATACAATATTTTATGACCCTAAGAAAGAATCGGATCAATAATTATGCCCTAAAGCCACCCCGTGACCCGTTCGAAATTTTGGTCGTATTGCCAAAGGGGGTAGTACACGAGTCGGAGGAAAAAATTTGAGTATGGGTCGGACCATTGAATCGGATCATAAATTCGGTCTAGAAGACTGCCATACAATATTTTATGATTCTAAGAAATAATCAGATTAATAATTATGCCCTCACGCCACCCCATGGCCCGTTCGAAATTCGATCGTATTGCCAAAGTGGGTAGTGCACGAGCCGGAGGAAAAAACTGAGTATGGGTCGAACCACTGAATCATATCATAAATTAGGTCTTAGAGACTGCCATACAATATTTATGACCCTAAAAAAGAATCGGATCAATAATTATGCCCTCACGCCACCCCGTGGCCCGTTCGAAATTTTGGTCGTATTGCCAAAGGGTGTAGTACACGAGCCGGAGGAAAAAACTGAGTATGGGTCGAACCACTGAATCGGATCATAAATTAGGTCTTAGAGACAGCCATACAATATTTTATGACCCTAAAAAAGAATCGGATCAATAATTATGCCCTCAAGCCACCCCGTGGCCCGTTCGAAATTTTGGTCGTATTGCCAAAGGGGGGTTGTACACGAGCCGGAGGAAAAAACTGAGTATGGGTCGAACCACTGAATCGGATCATAAATTCGGTCTATGAGACAGCCATACAATAATTTATGACCCTAAGAAAGAATCGGATCAATAATTATGCCCTCAAACCACCCCGGGGCCCGTTCGAAATTTTGGTCGTATTGCCAAGGGGGCAGTACACGAGCCGGAGGAAAAAACTGAGTATGGATCGAACCACTGAATCGGATCATAAATTCGGTCTTGAAGACTGCCATACAATATTTTATGATTCTAAGAAAGAATCAGATTAATAATTTTGCCCTCACGCCACCCCGTGGCCCATTCGAAATTTGATCGTATTGCCAAAGTGGGTAGTACAAGAGCCGGAGGAAAAAACTGAGTATGGGTCGAACCACTGAATCGGATCATAAATTCGGTCTAGGAGACTGCCATATAATATTTTATGACTCTAAGAAAGAATTAGATCAATAATTATGCCCTCACGCCACCCCGTGTCCCGTTCGAAATTTTGATCGTATTGCCAAAGGGGGTAGTACACGAGCCGGTGGAAAAAACTGAGTAAGGGTCGAACCACTGAATCGGATCATAAATTCGGTTTAGGAGACTGCCATACAATATTTTATGACCCTAAAAACGAATCGGATCAATAATTATGCTCTCACACCACCCCGTGACCCGTTCGAAATTTTGCCTGTATTGACAAAGGGGGTTGTACACGAGCCTGAGGAAAAATTGAGTATGGGTCGAACCACTGAATCGGATCATTAATTCGGTCCAGGAGACTGCCATACAATATTTAATGACTCTAAGAAAGAATCAGATAAATATTTATGCCCTCACGCCACCCCGTAGCCCATTCGAAAATTTTATCGTATTGCCAAAGTGGGTTGTACACGAGCCGGAGGAAAAAACTGAGTATTGGTCGAACCACTGAATTGGATCATAAATTCGGTCTAGGAGACTGCCTACAATATTTTATGACCCTAAGAAAGAATCGGATCAATAATTATGCCCTCATACCACCCCGTGGCCCGTTCGAAATTTTGGTCGTATTGCCAAAGGGGGAAAAAACTGCCATACAATAGGATCATAAATTCGGTATAGAAGACTGCCAAACAATATTTTATGACTCTAAGAAAGATTCAAGTTATTAATTATGCCCTCACGCCACTCCGTGGCCCGTTCGAAATTTTGATCGTATTGCCAAAGTGGGTAGTACACGAGCCGGAGGAAAAAACTGAGTATAGGTCGAACCACTGAATCAAATCAAAAATTCGGTCTAGGAGACTGCCATACAATATTTTACGACTCTAAGAAAGAATCAGATCAATAATTATGCCCTCACGCCACCCCGTGGCCAGTTCGAAATTTTGATCGTATTGCCAAAGGGGTTAGTACACGAGCCGGAGGAAAAAACTGAGTTTAGGTCGAACCACTGAATTGGATCATAAATTAGGTCTTAGAGACTGCCATACAATATATTATGACCCTAAGAAAGAGTCGGATCAATAATTATGCCCTCACGCCACCCCGTGGCCCGTTCGAAATTTTGGTCTTATTGCCAAAGGGGGTAGTACACGAGCCGGAGGAAAAAACTGAGTATGGGTCGAACCACTGAATCGGATCATAAATTAGCTCTTAGAGACTGCCAAACAGTATTTTATGACCCTAAGAAAGAATCGGATCCATAATTATGCCCTCAAGCCACCCCGTGGCCCGTTCGAAATTTTGGTCGTATTGCCAAAGGGGGTAGTACACGAGCCAGAGGAAATAACTGAGTATTGGTCGAACCACTGAATCGGATCATAAATTCGGTCAAAGTGACTGCCATACAATATTTTATGTCCCTAAGAAAGAATCGGATCAATAATTATGCCCTCACGCCACCCCGTGTCCCGTTCGAAATTTTGATCGTATTGCCAAAGGGGGTAGTACACGAGCCGGAGGAAAAACTGAGTATGGGTCGAACCACTGAATCGGATCATAAATTCGGTTTAGGAGACTGCCATACAATATTTTATGACCCTAAAAACGAATCGGATCAATAATTATGCTCTCACACCACCCCGTGACCCGTTCGAAATTTTGCCAGTATTGACAAAGGGGGTTGTACACGAGCCTGAGGAAAAACTGAGTATGGGTCGAACCACTGAATCGGATCATAAATTCGGTCCAGGAGACTGCCATACAATATTTAATGACTCTAAGAAAGAATCAGATAAATATTTATGCCCTCACGTCACCCCGTGGCCCGTTCAAAATTTTTATCGTATTGCCTAAGTGGGTTGTACACGAGCCGGAGGAAATAACTGAGTATTGGTCGAACCACTGAATCGGATCATAAATACGGTCAACGAGACTGCCATACAATATTTTATGTCCCTAAGAAAGAATCGGATCAATAATTATGCCCTCACGCCACCCCGTGGCCCGTTCGAAATTTTGATCGTATTGCCAATGGGGGTTGTACACGAGCTGGAGGAAATAACTGAGTATGGGTCGAACCACTGAATCGGATCATAAATTCGGTCTAAGAGACTGCTATACAATATATTATGACCCTAAGAAAGAATCGGATCAATAATTATGCTTTCAAGCCACCCCGTGGCCCGTTCGAAATTTTGGTCGTGTTGCCAAAGGGGGTTGTACACGAGCCGGAGGAAAAAACTGAGTATGGGTCGAACCACTGAATCGGATCATAAATTAGCGCTTAGAGACTGCCATACAGTATTTTATGACCCTAAGAAAGAATCGGATCCATAATTATTCCCTCAAGCCACCCCGTGGCCCGTTCGAAATTTTGGTCGTATTGCCAAAGGGGGTAGTACACGAGCCAGAGGAAATAACTGAGTATTGGTCGAACCACTGAATCGGATCATAAATACGGTCAACGAGACTGCCATACAATATTTTATGTCCCTAAGAAAGAATCGGATCAATAATTATGCCCTCACGCCACCCCGTGGCCCGTTCGAAATTTTGATCGTATTGCCAATGGGGGTTGTACACGAGCCGGAGGAAAAAACTGAGTATGGGTCGAACCACTGAATCGGATCATAAATTCGGTCTAGGAGACTGCCATACAATATTTTATGACCCTAAGAAAGAATCGGATCAATAATTATGCCCTCAAACCACCCCGGGGCCCGTTCGAAATTTTGGTCGTATTGCCAAATGGGGCAGTACACGAGCCGGAGGAAAAAACTGAGTATGGGTCGAACCACTGAATCGGATCATAAATTCGGTCTAGAAGACTGCCATACAATATTTTATGACTCTAAGAAAGAATCAGATTAATAATTATGCCCTCACGCCACTCCGTGGCCCGTTCGAAATTTGATCGTATTGCCAAAGTGGGTAGTACACGATCCGGAGGAAAAAACTGAGTATGGGTCGAACCATTGAATCGGATCATAAATAAGGTCTTAGAGACTGCCATACAATATTTTATGACCCTAAGAAAGAATCGGATCAATAATTATGCCCTCAAGCCACCCCGTGGCTCGTTCGAAATTTTGGTCGTATTGCCAAAAGGGGTAGTACTCGAGCCGGAGGAAAAAACTGAGTATGGGTCGAACCACTGAATCGGATCATAAATTCGGTCTTAGAGACTGCCATACAATATTTTATAACCCTAAGAAAGAATCGGATCAATAATTATGCCCTCACAAAACCCCGTGACCCGTTCGAAATTTTGCCAGTATTGACAATGGGGGTTGTACACGAGCCGGAGGAAAAACTGAGAATGGGTCGAACCCCTGAATCGGATCATAAATTCGGTCTAGGAGACCGTCATACAATATTTTAAGACCCTAAGAAAGAATCGGATCAATAATTATGCCCTCAAGCCACCCCGTGGCCCGTTCGAAATTTTGGTCGTATTGCCAAAGGGGGTAGTACACGAGCCGGAGGAAAAAAACTGAGTATGGGTCGGTCCACTGAATCGGATCATAAATTCGGTCTAGGAGACTGCCATACAATATTTTTTGACCCTAAGAAAGAATCGGATCAATAATTATGCCCTCACACCACCCCGTGGCCCGTTCGAAATTTTGCCAGTATTGACAAAGGTGGTTGTACACGAGCCGGAGGAAAAACTGAGTATGGGTCGAACCACTGAATCGGATCATAAATTAAGTCATAGAGACTGCCATACAATATTTAATGACCCTAAGAAAAAATCGGATCAATAATTATGACCTCAATCCACCCCGTGGCCCGTTCGAAATTTTGGTCGTATTGCCAAAGTTGGTAGTCCACGAGCCAGAGGAAAAAAACTGAGTATTGGTCGAACCACTGAATCGGATAATAAATTCGGTGTATGATACTGCCATACAATATTTTATATCTCTAAGAAAGAATCGGATCAATAATTATGCCCTAAAGCCACAACGTGACCCGTTCGAAATTTTGGTCGTATTGCCAAAGGGGGTAGTACACGAGCCGGAGGAAAAACTGAGTATGGGTCGAACAACTGAATCGGATCATAAATTCGGTTTAGGAGACTGCCATACAATATTTTATGTCCCTAAGAAAGAATCGGATCAATAATTATGACCTCACGCCACCCCGTGGCCCTTTCAAAATTGTGGTCGTATTGCCAAAGGTGGTAGTACACGAGCCGGGGAAAAACTGAGTATGGGTCGAACAACTGAATCGGATCATAAATTCGGTCTAGGAGACTGCCATACAATATTTAATGACTCTAAGAAAGAATCGGATCAATAATTATGCCCTCACGTCACCCCGTGGCCCGTTCGAAATTTTTATCGTATTGCCTAAGTGGGTTGTACACGAGCCGGAGGAAATAACTGAGTATTGGTCGAACCACTGAATCGGATCATAAATACGGTCAACGAGACTGCCATACAATATTTTATGTCCCTAAGAAAGAATCGGATCAATAATTATGCCCTCACGCCACCCCGTGGCCCGTTCGAAACTTTGATCGTATTGCCAATGGGGGTTGTACACGAGCCGGAGGAAAAAACTGAGTATGGGTCGAACCACTGAATCGGATCATAAATTCGGTCTAAGAGACTGCTATACAATATATTATGACCCTAAGAAAGAATCGGATCAATAATTATGCCCTCACACCACCTCGTGACCCATTCGAAATTTTGCCAGTATTGACAAAGGGGGTTGTACACGAGCCGGAGGAAAAACTGAGTATGGGTCGAACCACTGAATCAGATCATAAATTCGGTCCAGGAGACTGCCATACAATATTTAATGACTCTAAGAAAGAATCAGATAAATAATTATGCCCTCACGCCACCCCGTTGCCCGTTCGAAATTTTGATCGTATTGCCAAAGGGGGTTGTACACGAGCTGGAGGAAAAAAATGAGTATGGGTCGAACCACTGAATCGGATCATAAATTCGGTCCCCGAGACTGCCATACAATATTTTATGACCCTAAGAAAGAATCGAATCAATAATTATGCCCTCGCGCCACCCCGTGGCCCGTTCGAAATTTTGGTCGTATTGCCAAAGGGGGCAGTACACGAGCTGGAGGAAAAAAATGAGTATGGGTCGAACCACTGAATCGGATCATAAATTCGACTGCCATACAATATTTTATGACACTAAGAAAGAATCGGATCAATAATTATGCCCTCAAACCACCCCGTGGCCCGTTCGAAATTTTGGTCGTATTGCCAAAGGGGGCAGTACACGAGCCGGAAGAAAAAACTGAGTATGGGTCGAACCACTGAATCGGATCATAAATTCGGTCTAGAAGAATGCCATACAACATTTTATGATTCTAAGAAAGAATCAGATTAATAATTATGCCCTCATGCCACCCCGTGGCCCGTTCGAAATTTGATCGTATTGCCAAAGTGGGTAGTACACGAGCCGGAGGAAAAAACTAAGTATGGGTCGAACCACTGAATCGGATCATAAATTCGGTCTAGGAGACTGCCATATAATATTTTATGACTCTAAGAAAGAATCAGATCAATAATTATGCCCTCACGCCACCCCGTGTCCCGTTCGAAATTTTGATCGTATTGCCAAATGGGGCAGTACACGAGCAGGAGGAAAAAACTGAGTATGGGTCGAACCACTGAATCGGATCATAAATTAGGTCTAAGAGACTGCTATACAATATTTTATGACCCTAAGAAAGAATCGGATCAATAATTATGCTTTCAAGCCACCCCGTGGCCCGTTCGAAATTTTGGTCGTATTGCCAAAGGGGGTTGTACACGAGCCGGAGGAAAAAACTGAGTATGGGTCGAACCACTGAATCGGATCATAAATTCGGTCTAGGAGACTGCCATACAATATTTTATGACCCTAAGAAAGAATCGGATCAATAATTATGCCCTCAAACCACCCCGGGGCCCGTTCGAAATTTTGGTCGTATTGCCATATGGGGCAGTACATGAGCCTGAGGAAAAAAACTGAGTATGGGTCGCACCACTGAATCGGATCATAAATTCGGTTTAGGAGACTGCCATACAATATTTTATGACCCTAAGAAATAATCGGATCAATAATTATGCCCTCACACCACCCCGTGACCCATTCGAAATTTTGCCTGTATTGACAAAGGGGGTTGTACGCGAGCCGGAGGAAAAACTGAGTATGGGTCGAACCACTGAATCGGATCATAAATTCGGTCTAAGAGAATGCCATACAATATTTTATGACTCTAAGAAAGAATCAGATCAATAATTATGCCCTCACGCCATCCCGTGTCCCGTTCGAAATTTTAATCGTATTGCCAAAGGGGGTAGTACACGATCCGGAGGAAAAAACTGTGTATGGGTCGAACCACTGAATCGGATCATAAATTTGGTGTAAGAGACTGCTATACAATATTTTTTGACCCTAAGAAAGAATCGGATCAATAATTATGCCCTCAAGCCACCCCGTGGCCCGTTCGAAATTTTGGTCGTATTGCCAAGGGGGGCAGTACACGAGCCGGAGGAAAAAAACTGAGTATGGGTCGCACCACTGAATCGGATCATAAATTCGGTTCAGGAGACTGCCATACAATATTTTATGACCCTAAGAAAGAATCGGATCAATAATTATGCCCTCACACCACCCCGTGACCCATTCGAAATTTTGCCAGTATTGACAAAGGGGGTTGTACGCGAGCCGGAGGAAAAACTGAGTATGGGTCGAACTACTGAATCGGATCATAAATTCGGTCCAGGAGACTGCCATACAATATTTTTTGACCCTAAGAAAGAATCGGATCAATAATTATGCCCTCAAGCCACCCAGTGGCCCGTTCGAAATTTTGGTCGTATTGCCAAAGGGGGAAGTACAAGAGCCGGAGGAAAAAAACTGAGTATGGATCGGACCACTGAATCGGATCATAAATTCGGTCTAGGAGACTGCCATACAATATTTTATGACCCTAAGAAAGAATCGGATCAATAATTATGCCCTCACACCACCCCGTGACCCGTTCGAAATTTTGCCAGTATTGACAAAGGGGGTTGTACATGAGCCGGAGGAAAAACTGAGTATGGGTCGAACCACTGATTCGGATCATAAATTCGGTCCAGGAGACTGCCATACAATATTTAATGACTCTAAGAAAGAATCAGATAAATAATTATTCCCTCACGCCACCCCGTGGCCCGTTCGAAATTTCGATCGTATTGCGAAAGGAGTTTGTACACGAGCCGGAGGAAAAAACTGAGTATGGGTCGAACCACTGAATCGGATCATAAATTCGGTTTAGGAGACTGCCATACAATTTTTTATGACCCTAATAAAGAATCGGATCAATAATTATGCCCTCACGCCACCCCGGGGCCCGTTCGAAATTTTGGTCGTATTGCCAAATGTTGCAGTACACGAGCCGGAGGAAAAAACTGAGTATGGGTCGAACCACAGAATCGGATTATAAATTCGGTCTAGGAGACTGCCATACAATATTTTATGACCCTAAGAAAGAATCGGATCAATAATTATGCCCTCAAACCACCCCGGGGCCCATTCGAAATTTTGGTCGTATTGCCAAATGGGGCAGTACACGAGCCTGAGGAAAAAAACTGAGTATGGGTCGCACCACTGAATCGGATCATAAATTCGGTTTAAGAGACTGCAATACAATATTTTATGACCCTAAGAAAGAATCGGATCAATAATTATGCCATCACACCACCCCGTGACCCATTCGAAATTTTGCCAGTATTGACAAAGGGGGTTGTACGCGAGCCGGAGGAAAAACTGAGTATGGGTCGAACCACTGAATCGGATCATAAATTCGGTCTAGGAGAATGCCATACAATATTTTATGACTTTAAGAAAGAATCAGATCAATAATTATGCCCTCACGCCACCCCGTGTCCCGTTCGAAATTTTGATCGTATTGCCAAAGGGGGTAGTACACGATCCGGAGGAAAAAACTGTGTATGGGTCGAACCACTGAATCGGATCATAAATTAGGTGTAAGAGACTGCTATACAATATTTTATGACCCTAAGAAAGAATCGGATCAATAATTATGGTCTCAAGCCACCCCGTGGCCCGTTCGAAATTTTGGTCGTATTGCCAAGGGGGGCAGTACACGAGCCGGAGGAAAAAACAGAGTATGGGTCGCACCACTGAATCGGATCATAAATTCGGTTTAGGAGACTGCCATACAATATTTTATGACCCTAAGAAAGAATCGGATCAATAATTATGCCCTCACACCAACCCGTGACCCATTCGAAATTTTGCCAGTATTGACAAAGGGGGTTGTACGCGAGCCGGAGGAAAAACTGAGTATGGGTCGAACCACTGAATCGGATCATAAATTCGGTCCAGGAGACTGCCATACAATATTTTATGACCCTAAGAAAGAATCGGATCAATAATTATGCCCTCAAGCCACCCCGTGGCCCGTTCGAAATTTTGGTCGTATTGCCAAAGGGGGAAGTACACGAGCCGGAGGAAAAAAACTGAGTATGGGTCGGACCACTGAATCGGATCATAAATTCGGTCTAGGAGACTGCCATACAATATTTTATGACCCTAAGAAAGAATCGGATCAATAATTATGCCCTCACACCACCCCGTGACCCGTTCGAAATTTTGACAGTATTGACAAAGGGGGTTGTACACGAGCCGGAGGAAAAACTGAGTATGGGTCGAACCACTGAATCGGATCATAAATTCGGTCCAGGAGACTGCCATACAATATTTAATGACTCTAAGAAAGAATCAGATAAATAATTATGCCCTCACGCCACCCCGTGGCCCGTTCGAAATTTTGATCGTATTGCCAAAGGGGGTTGTACACGAGCCGGAGGAAAAAACTGAGTATGGGTCGAACCACTGAATCGGATTATAAATTCGGTTTAGGAGACTGCCATACAATTTTTTATGACCCTAAGAAAGAATCGGATCAATAATTATGCCCTAACGCCACCCCGAGGCCCATTCGAAATTTTGGTCGTATTGCCAAATGGGGCAGTACACGAGCCGGAGGAAAAAACTGAGTATGGGTCGAACCACTGAATCGGATCATAAATTCGGTCTAGAAGACTGCCATACAATATTTTATGACTCTAAGAAAGAATCAGATTAATAATTATGCCCTCACGCCACCCCGTGGCCCGTTCGAAATTTGATCGTATTGCCAAAGTGGGTAGTACACGAGTCGGAGGAAAAAACTGAGTATGGGTCGAACCACTGAATCGGATCATAAATTCAGTCTAGGAGAATGCCATACAATATTTTTTGACTCTAAGAAAGAATCAGATCAATAATTATGCCCTCACGCCACCCCGTGTCCCGTTCGAAATTTTGATCGTACTGCCAAAGTGGGTAGTACACGAGCCGGAGGAAAAAACTGTGTATAGGTCGAACCACTGAATCGGATCATAAATTAGGTGCAAGAGACTGCTATACAATATTTTATGACCCTAAGAAAGAATCGGATCAATAATTATGCCCTCAAGCCACCCCGTGGCCCGTTCGAAATTTTGGTCGTATTGCCAAAGGGGGAAGTACACGAGCCGGTGGAAAAAAACTGAGTATGGGTCGGACCACTGAATCGGATCATAAATTCGGTCTAGGAGACTGCCATACAATATTTTATGACCCTAAGAAAGAATCGGATCAATAATTATGCCCTCACACCACCCCGTGACCCGTTCGAAATTTTGCCAGTATTGACAAAGGGGGTTGTACACGAGCCGGAGGAAAAACTGAGTATGGGTCGAACCACTGAATCGGATCATAAATTCGGTCCAGGAGACTGCCATACAATATTTAATGACTCTAAGAAAGAATCAGATAAATAATTATGCCCTCACGCCACCCCGTGGCCCGTTCGAAATTTTGATCGTATTGCCAAAGGGGGTTGTACACGAGCCGGAGGAAAAAACTGAGTATGGGTCGAACCACTGAATCGGATTATAAATTCGGTTTAGGAGACTGCCATACAATTTTTTATGACCCTAAGAAAGAATCGGATCAATAATTATGCCCTAACGCCACCCCGAGGCCCGTTCGAAATTTTGGTCGTATTGCCAAATGGGGCAGTACACGAGCCGGAGGAAAAAACTGAGTATGGGTCGAACCACTGAATCGGATCATAAATTCGGTCTAGAAGACTGCCATACAATATTTTATGACTCTAAGAAAGAATCAGATTAATAATTATGCCCTCACGCCACCCCGTGGCCCGTTCGAAATTTGATCGTATTGCCAAAGTGGGTAGTACACGAGTCGGAGGAAAAAACTGAGTATGGGTCGAACCACTGAATCGGATCATAAATTCGGTCTAGGAGAATGCCATACAATATTTTATGACTCTAAGAAAGAATCAGATCAATAATTATGCCCTCACGCCACCCCGTGTCCCGTTCGAAATTTTGATCGTACTGCCAAAGTGGGTAGTACACGTGCCGGAGGAAAAAACTGTGTATAGGTCGAACCACTGAATCGGATCATAAATTAGGTGCAAGAGACTGCTATACAATATTTTATGACCCTAAGAAAGAATCGGATCAATAATTATGCCCTCAAGCCACCCCGTGGCCCGTTCGAAATTTTGGTCGTATTGCCAAAGGGGGAAGTACACGAGCTGGTGGAAAAAAACTGAGTATGGGTCGGACCACTGAATCGGATCATAAATTCGGTCTAGGAGACTGCCATACAATATTTTATGACCCTAAGAAAGAATCGGATCAATAATTATGCCCTCACACCACCCCGTGACCCGTTCGAAATTTTGCCAGTATTGACAAAGGGGGTTGTACACGAGCCGGAGGAAAAACTGAGTATGGGTCGAACCACTGAATCGGATCATAAATTCGGTCCAGGAGACTGCCATACAATATTTAATGACTCTAAGAAAGAATCAGATAAATAATTATGCCCTCACGCCACCCCGTGGCCCGTTCGAAATTTTGATCGTATTGCCAAAGGGGGTTGTACACGAGCCGGAGGAAAAAATTGAGTATGGGTCGAACCACTGAATCGGATCATAAATTCGGTTTAGGAGACTGCCATACAATTTTTTATGACCCTAAGAAAGAATCGGATCAATAATTATGCCCTCACGCCACCCCGGGGCCCGTTCGAAATTTTGGTCGTATTGCCAAATGGGGCAGTACACGAGCCGAAGGAAAAAACTGAGTATGGGTCGAACCACTGAATCGGATCATAAATTCGGTCTAGAAGACTGCCATACAATATTTTATGACTCTAAGAAAGAATCAGATTAATAATTAAGCCCTCACGCCACCCCGTGGCCCGTTCGAAATTTGATCGTATTGCCAAAGTGGGTAGTACACGAGCCGGAGGAAAAAACTGAGTATGGGTCGAACCACTGAATCGGATCATAAATTCGGTCTAGGAGAATGCCATACAATATTTTATGACTCTAAGAAAGAATCAGATCAATAATTATGCCCTCACGCCACCCCGTGTCCCGTTCGAAATTTTGATCGTACTGCTAAAGGGGGTAGTACACGAGCCGGAGAAAAAACTGTGTATGGGTCGAACCACTGAATCGGATCATAAATTAGGTGCAAGAGACTGCTATACAATATTTTATGACCCTAAGAAAGAATCGGATCAATAATTATGCCCTCAAGCCACCCCGTGGCCCGTTCGAAATTTTGGTCGTATTGCCAAAGGGGGAAGTACACGAGCCGGTGGAAAAAAACTGAGTATGGGTCGGACCACTGAATCGGATCATAAATTCGGTCTAGGAGACTGCCATAAAATATTTTATGACCCTAAGAAAGAATCAGATAAATAATTATTCCCTCACGCCACCCCGTGGCCCGTTCGAAATTTTGATCGTATTGCCAAAGGGGGTTGTACACGAGCCGGAGGAAAAAACTGAGTATGGGTCGAATCACTGAATCGGATCATAAATTCGGTTTAGGAGACTGCCATACAATTTTTTATGACCCTAAGAAAGAATCGGATCAATAAATATGCCCTCACGCTACCCCGGGGCCCGTTCGAAATTTTGGTCGTATTGCCAAATGTGGCAGTACACGAGCCGGAGGAAAAAACTGAGTATGGGTCGAACCACAGAATCGGATCATAAATTCGGTCTAGGAGACTGCCATACAATATTTTATGACCCTAAGAAAGAATCGGATCAATAATTATGCCCTCAAACCACCCCGGGGCCCGTTTGAAATTTTGGTCGTATTGCCAAATGGGGCAGCACACGAGCCTGAGGAAAAAAACTGAGTATGGGTCGCACCACTGAATCGGATCATAAATTCGGTTTAGGAGACTGCCATACAATATTTTATGACCCTAAGAAAGAATCGGATCAATAATTATGCCCTCACACCACCCCGTGACCCATTCGAAATTTTGCCAGTATTGACAAAGGGGGTTGTACGCGAGCCGGAGGAAAAACTGAGTATGGGTCGAATCACTGAATCGGATCATAAATTCGGTCTAGGAGAATGCCATACAATATTTTATGACTCTAAGAAAGAATCAGATCAATAATTATGCCCTCACGCCACCCCGTGTCCCGTTCGAAATTTTGATCGTACTGCCAAAGTGGGTAGTACACGAGCCGGAGGAAAAAACTGTGTATAGGTCGAACCACTGAATCGGATCATAAATTAGGTGCAAGAGACTGCTATACAATATTTTATGACCCTAAGAAAGAATCGGATCAATAATTATGCCCTCAAGCCACCCCGTGGCCCGTTCGAAATTTTGGTCGTATTGCCAAAGGGGGAAGTACACGAGCCGGTGGAAAAAAACTGAGTATGGGTCGGACCACTGAATCGGATCATAAATTCGGTCTAGGAGACTGCCATACAATATTTTATGACCCTAAGAAAGAATCGGATCAATAATTATGCCCTCACACCACCCCGTGACCCGTTCGAAATTTTGCCAGTATTGACAAAGGGGGTTGTACATGAGCCGGAGGAAAAACTGAGTATGGGTCGAACCACTGAATCGGATCATAAATTCGGTCCAGGAGACTGCCATACAATATTTAATGACTCTAAGAAAGAATCAGATAAATAATTATTCCCTCACGCCACCCCGTGGCCCGTTCGAAATTTTGATCGTATTGCCAAAGGGGGTTGTACACGTGCCGGAGGAAAAAACTGAGTATGGGTCGAACCACTGAATCGGATCATAAATTCGGTTTAGGAGACTGCCATACAATTTTTTATGACCCTAAGAAAGAATCGGATCAATAATTATGCCCTCACGCCACCCCGGGGCCCGTTCGAAATTTTGGTCGTATTGCCAAATGTGGCAGTACACGAGCCGGAGGAAAAAACTGAGTATGGGTCGAACCACAGAATCGGATCATAAATTCGGTCTAGGAGACTGCCATACAATATTTTATGACCCTAAGAAAGAATCGGATCAATAATTATGCCCTCAAACCACCCCGGGGCCCGTTCGAAATTTTGGTCGTATTGCCAAATGGGGCAGTACACGAGCCTGAGGAAAAAAACTGAGTATGGGTCGCACCACTGAATCGGATTATAAATTCGGTTTTGGAGACTGCCATACAATATTTCATGACCCTACGAAAGAATCGGATCAATAATTATGCCCTCACACCACCCCGTGACCCATTCGAAATTTTGCCAGTATTGACAAAGGGGGTTGTACGCGAGCCGGAGGAAAAACTGAGTATGGGTCGAACCACTGAATCGGATCATAAATTCGGTCTAGGAGAATGCCATACAATATTTTATGACTCTAAGAAAGAATCAGATCAATAATTATGCCCTCACGCCACCCCGTGTCCCGTTCGAAATTTTGATCGTATTGCCAAATGGGGTAGTACACGATCCGGAGGAAAAAACTGTGTATGGGTCGAACCACTGAATCGGATCATAAATTAGGTGTAAGAGACTGCTATACAATATTTTATGACCCTAAGAAAGAATCGGATCAATAATTATGCTCTCAAGCCACCCCGTGGCCCGTTCGAAATTTTGGTCGTATTGCCAAGGGGGGCAGTACACGAGCCGGAGGAAAAAACTGAGTATGGGTCGCACCACTGAATCGGATCAGAAATTCGGTTTAGGAGACTGCCATACAATATTTTATGACCCTAAGAAAGAATCTGATCAATAATTATGCCCTCACACCAACCCGTGACCCATTCGAAATTTTGCCAGTATTGACAAAGGGGGTTGTACGCGAGCCGGAGGAAAAACTGAGTATGGGTCGAACCACTGAATCGGATCATAAATTCGGTCCAGGAGACTGCCATACAATATTTTATGACCCTAAGAAAGAATCGGATCAATAATTATGCCCTCAAGCCACCCCGTGGCCCGTTCGAAATTTTGGTCGTATTGCCAAAGAGGGAAGTACATGAGCCGGAGGAAAAAAACTGAGTATGGGTCGGACCACTGAATCGGATCATAAATTCGGTCTAGGAGACTGCCATACAATATTTTATGACCCTAAGAAAGAATCGGATCAATAATTATGCCCTCACACCACCCCGTGACCCGTTCGAAATTTTGCCAGTATTGACAAAGGGGGTTGTACATGAGCCGGAGGAAAAACTGAGTATGGGTCGAACCACTGAATCGGATCATAAATTCGGTCCAGGAGACTGCCATACAATATTTAATGACTCTAAGAAAGAATCAGATAAATAATTATTCCCTCACGCCACCCCGTGGCCCGTTCGAAATTTTGATCGTATTGCCAAAGGGGGTTGTACACGAGCCGGAGGAAAAAACTGAGTATGGGTCGAACCACTGAATCGGATCATAAATTCGGTTTAGGAGACTGCCATACAATTTTTTATGACCCTAAGAAAGAATCGGATCAATAATTATGCCCTCACGCCACCCCGGGGCCCGTTCGAAATTTTGGTCGTATTGCCAAATGTGGCAGTACACGAGCCGGAGGAAAAAACTGAGTATGGGTCGAACCACAGAATCGGATCATAAATTCGGTCTAGGAGACTGCCATACAATATTTTATGACCCTAAGAAAGAATCGGATCAATAATTATGCCCTCAAACCACCCCGGGGCCCGTTCGAAATTTTGGTCGTATTGCCAAATGGGGCAGTACACGAGCCTGAGGAAAAAAACTGAGTATGGGTCGCACCACTGAATCGGATTATAAATTCGGTTTTGGAGACTGCCATACAATATTTCATGACCCTAAGAAAGAATCGGATCAATAATTATGCCCTCACACCACCCCGTGACCCATTCGAAATTTTGCCAGTATTGACAAAGGGGGTTGTACGCGAGCCGGAGGAAAAACTGAGTATGGGTCGAACCACTGAATCGGATCATAAATTCGGTCTAGGAGAATGCCATACAATATTTTATGACTCTAAGAAAGAATCAGATCAATAATTATGCCCTCACGCCACCCCGTGTCCCGTTCGAAATTTTGATCGTATTGCCAAAGGGGGTAGTACACGATCCGGAGGAAAAAACTGTGTATGGGTCGAACCACTGAATCGGATCATAAATTAGGTGTAAGAGACTGCTATACAATATTTTATGACCCTAAGAAAGAATCGGATCAATAATTATGCTCTCAAGCCACCCCGTGGCCCGTTCGAAATTTTGGTCGTATTGCCAAGGGGGGCAGTACACGAGCCGGAGGAAAAAACTGAGTATGGGTCGCACCACTGAATCGGATCATAAATTCGGTTTAGGAGACTGCCATACAATATTTTATGACCCTAAGAAAGAATCTGATCAATAATTATGCCCTCACACCAACCCGTGACCCATTCGAAATTTTGCCAGTATTGACAAAGGGGGTTGTACGCGAGCCGGAGGAAAAACTGAGTATGGGTCGAACCACTGAATCGGATCATAAATTCGGTCCAGGAGACTGCCATACAATATTTTATGACCCTAAGAAAGAATCGGATCAATAATTATGCCCTCAAGCCACCCCGTGGCCCGTTCGAAATTTTGGTCGTATTGCCAAAGGGGGAAGTACACGAGCCGGAGGAAAAAAACTGAGTATGGGTCGGACCACTGAATCGGATCACAAATTCGGTCTAGGAGACTGCCATACAATATTTTATGACCCTAAGAAAGAATCGGATCAATAATTATGCCCTCACACCACCCCGTGACCCGTTCGAAATTTTGCCAGTATTGACAAAGGGGGTTGTACAAGAGCCGGAGGAAAAACTGAGTATGGGTCGAACCACTGAATCGGATCATAAATTCGGTCCAGGAGACTGCCATACAATATTTAATGACTCTAAGAAAGAATCAGATAAATAATTATTCCCTCACGCCACCCCGTGGCCCGATCGAAATTTCGATCGTATTGCCAAAGGGGGTTGTACACGAGCCGGAGGAAAAAACTGAGTATGGGTCGAACCACTGAATCGGATCATAAATTCGGTTTAGGAGACTGCCATACAATTTTTTATGACCCTAAGAAAGAATCGGATCAATAATTATGCCCTCATGCTACCCCGGGGCCCGTTCGAAATTTTGGTCGTATTGCCAAATGTGGCAGTACACGAGCCGGAGGAAAAAACTGAGTATGGGTCGAACCACAGAATCAGATCATAAATTCGGTCTAGGAGACTGCCATACAATATTTTATGACCCTAAGAAAGAATCGGATCAATAATTATGCCCTCAAACCACCCCGGGGCCCGTTTGAAATTTTGGTCGTATTGCCAAATGGGGCAGTACACGAGCCTGAGGAAAAAAACTGAGTATGGGTCGCACCACTGAATCGGATCATAAATTCGGTTTAGGAGACTGCCATACAATATTTTATAACCCTAAGAAAGAATCGGATCAATAATTATGCCCTCATACCACCCCGTGACCCATTCGAAATTTTGCCAGTATTGACAAAGGGGGTTGTACGCGAGCCGGAGGAAAAACTGAGTATGGGTCGAACCACTGAATCGGATCATAAATTCGGTCTAGGAGAATGCCATACAATATTTTATGACTCTAAGAAAGAATCAGATCAATAATTATGCCCTCACGCCACCCCGTGTCCCGTTCGAAATTTTGATCGTATTGCCAAAGGGGGTAGTACATGATCCGGAGGAAAAAACTGTGTATGGGTCGAACCACTGAATCTGATCATAAATTAGGTGTAAGAGACTGCTATACAATATTTTATGACCCTAAGAAAGAATCGGATCAATAATTATGCCCTCAAGCCACCCCGTGGCCCGTTCGAAATTTTGTTCGTATTGCCAAGGGGGGCAGTACACGAGCCGGAGGAAAAAACTGAGTATGGGTCGCACCACTGAATCGGATCATAAATTCGGTTTAGGAGACTGCCATACAATATTTTATGACACTAAGAAAAAATCGGATCAATAATTATGCCCTCACACCAACACGTGACCCATTCGAAATTTTGCCAGTATTGACAAAGGGGGTTGTACGCGAGCCGGAGGAAAAACTGAGTATGGGTCGAACCACTGAATCGGATCATAAATTCGGTCCAGGAGACTGCCATACAATATTTTATGACCCTAAGAAAGAATCGGATCAATAATTATGCCCTCAAGCCACCCCGTGGCCCGTTCGAAATTTTGGTCGTGTTGCCAAAGAGGGAAGTACACGAGCCGGAGGAAAAAAACTGAGTATGGGTCGGACCACTGAATCGGATCATAAATTCGGTCTAGGAGACTGCCATACAATATTTTATGACCCTAATAAAGAATCGGATCAATAATTATGCCCTCACACCACCC
The DNA here is from genome assembly GCF_021521415.1 of Bidens hawaiensis. NCBI lineage: Eukaryota > Viridiplantae > Streptophyta > Magnoliopsida > Asterales > Asteraceae > Bidens > Bidens hawaiensis. The sequence goes on from NW_027491434.1 coordinate 1,367,418, forward strand.
CGTGACCCGTTCGAAATTTTGCCAGTATTGACAAAGGGGGTTGTACACGAGCCGGAGGAAAAACTGAGTATGGGTCGAACCACTGAATCGGATCATAAATTCGGTCCAGGAGACTGCCATACAATATTTTATGACCCTAAGAAAGAATCGGATCAATAATTATGCCCTCAAGCCACCCCGTGGCCCGTTCGAAATTTTGGTCGTATTGCCAAAGGGGGAAGTACACGAGCCGTAGGAAAAAAACTGAGTATGGGTCGAACCACTGAATCGGATCATAAATTCGGTCTAGAAGACTGCCATACAATATTTAATGACTCAAAGAAAGAATCAGATAAATAATTATGCCCTCACGCCACCCCGTGGCCCGTTCGAAATTTTGATCGTATTGCCAAAGGGGGTTGTACACGAGCCGGAGGAAAAAACTGAGTATGGGTCGAACCACTGAATCGGATCATAAATTCGGTTTAGGAGACTGCCATACAATTTTTTATGACCCTAAGAAAGAATCGTATCAATAATTATGCCCTCACGCCACCCCGGGGCCCGTTCGAAATTTTGGTCGTATTGCCAAATGGGGCAGTACACGAGCCGGAGGAAAAAACTGAGTATGGGTCGAACCACTAAATCGGATCATAAATTCGGTCTAGAAGACTGCCATACAATATTTTATGACTCTAAGAAAGAATCAGATTAATAATTATGCCCTCACGCCACCCCGTGGCCGGTTCGAAATTTGATCGTATTGCCAAAGTGGGTAGTACACGAGCCGGAGGAAAAAACTGAGTATTGGTCGAACCACTGAATCGGATCATAAATTTGGTCTAGGAGAATGCCATACAATATTTTATGACTCAAAGATAGAATCAGATCAATAATTATGCCCTCACGCTACCCCGTGTCCCGTTCGAAATTTTGATCGTACTGCCAAAGGGGGTAGTACACGAGCCGGAGGAAAAAACTGTGTATGGGTCGAACCACTGAATCGGATCATAAATTAGGTGCAAGAGACTGCTATACAATATTTTATGACCCTAAAAAAGAATCGGATCAATAATTATGCTCTCAAGCAACCCCGTGGCCCGTTCGAAATTTTGGTCGTATTGCCAAGGGGGCAGTACACGAGCCGGAGGAAAAAAACTGAGTATGGGTCGCACCACTGAATCGGATCATAAATTCGGTTTAGGAGACTGCCATACAATATTTTATGACCCTAAGAAAGAATCGGATCAATAATTATGCCCTCACACCACCCCGTGACCCATTCGAAATTTTGCCAGTATTGACAAAGGGGGTTGTACACGAGCTGGAGGAAAAACTGAGTATGGGTCGAACCACTGAATCGGATCATAAATTCGGTCCAGGAGACTGCCATACAATATTTTATGACCCTAAGAAAGAATCGGATCAATAATTATGCCCTCAAGCCACCCCGTGGCCCGTTCGAAATTTTGGTCGTATTGCCAAAGGGGGAAGTACACGAGCTGGAGGAAAAAAACTGAGTATGGGTCGGACCACTGAATCGGATCATAAATTCGGTCTAAGAGACTACCATACAATATTTTATGACCCTAAGAAAGAATCGGATCAATAATTATGCCCTCATACCACCCCGTGACCCGTTCGAAATTTTGCCAGTATTGACAAAGGGGGTTGTACACGAGCCGGAGGAAAAACTGAGTATGGGTCGAACCACTTAATCGGATCATAAATTCGGTCCAGGAGACTGCCATACAATATTTAATGACTCTAAGAAAGAATCAGATAAATAATTATGCCCTCACGCCACCCCGTGGCCCGTTCGAAATTTTGATCGTATTGCCAAAGGGGGTTGTACACGAGCCGGAGGAAAAAACTGAGTATGGGTCGAACCACTGAATCGGATCATAAATTCGGTCTAGGAGACTGCCATACAATATTTTATCACCCTAAGAAAGAATCGGATCAATAATTATGCCCTCAAACCACCCCGGGGCCCGTTCGAAATTTTGGTCGTATTGCCAAATGGGGCAGTTCACGAGCCGGAGAAAAAAACTGAGTATGGGTCGAACCACTGAATCGGATCATAAATTCGGTCTAGAAGACTGCCATACAATATTTTATGACTCTAAGAAAGAATCAGATTAATAATTATGCCCTCACGCCACCCCGTGGCCCGTTCGAAATTTGATCGTATTGCCAAAGTGGGTAGTACACGAGCCGGAGGAAAAAACTTAGTATGGGTCTGTAGGTTCCCTGGACGGATCACACGAGATATCTCGATATACACAGGTTCGGAATCCCTGTGTAGATCGTTACGGACGTAGAACACAAACACACGAACACACGAATACGATACGAACAAACACACGTTATATTAATAACTCAACACGTGATACTTACAGACTCTCGACCTCACGTCACTTGACTCACTGAATTACACGTAACTTAACCACTTACAAACCATAATCCGTAACCTATATAAATACACGACGACTTCGCCTCAGGCGAAGTTGTCCATAACTTCGCTTGTTCAACAAGTTCGCCTAGGCGAACTTGTCAACAACTTCGCTTGGTTAACAAGTTCGCCTAAGAGAACTTGTCAACAACTTCGCTTTAAACAAACAAATACATAAACAATATTACAGACTCGATTATAGACATTAGACATATGAACGACTGACATTTATGCACCAACAGACTCCCCCTTGGCAGTAGCTTCATATCTTGATCTTTCAGCATCTGTCTTGTAATCCTGTATCTTCACGCGTGCACTCCTTCTCTAACACACACCGACACAACTCGTTGATACTTTCTTGCTTCGTCCTTCCAAGCTGGAATATAAAAGATTTTCTTCTCGTTAAGCACCTTCAGATCAGCTTGCGATAAGTTAACAAGATGCATCGGATGGTAAACTCTAAGGATCTCTTGTTCATCCTCATCTTCCATCACTGCCTCCGCTGTCTCACAATCAACGAACCACCACTTTAGGTCTTTGAGCACATCCTTGGGCATAAGCTTCATCGGTACTTCTTTAAGGCACCGGATTGGTTTATACTTCATAACCAGCCAAGGCTTTCCATCAGCTCTCAAACCTCTATCCTTGTCTTTAACAAGTTTCCCTTTCTGTGGTTTCAGCAGCTCAAACTTCTTTTCCTTTATGCTCTCTTTCCATACGATTTTCCCTATGACTCTAGCCATATTATCGTCACTTCGATTGATCAACCCCAATCTGGCTAAGTCTTTAACCTCACATTCAGGCAGTGTGTTTAACGATCTCAACATTCTTCTAAGGTACTGAATTCCATCATATCGTTTAATCACGAAGAGCCGCAACTGCTCATCATAAATCCAGCATATAATCCCTTTCTTTGCTTCAGCATAGCCCTTAATGTTGTAACTCTTTTTGAACATGGTAGGGACTGCCGGTTTCTTTGTTTTGACGAACCATTGAGCATATCCTTCCTTCCACCTCGGCTGCTCTTCCCATTCAGTATCTTCAACTGCCGTCTGATCACCCATATCGGCCTTCTCAACCTCTGGAATGTCATGTTCGACGTTTTCCTCTACTATCTCTCCTTCCTCAATCTCATTTTCCTCAATCTCAATCTGCTCACCGATCTTCTCAATCACATCACTCGGCAGCACATCTTCATCAAACAACACATCATCGCTGAACATATCATCGTCAAGTTCCTTCAACGCATCAATCACGTCATCATCAACCAACACCACATCATCACCACCAGAACCACCAGCCGCATCGGCAGACTCCCCCTCAGCTGTGGAAGTACCAAGAGCTTGAGAAGTTCTTGGCAGCTCACCACCTGCATCTTTCGATGCATTGGGATCATCGTCTCGGTCATTTCTTCTTTTCGTCCTTAGCTCGTCGCCCTTACAGCTCATCTCCCCCTGAGATGCCAAGAACTCCTTCAAGGCATCTATAATTTTCCCATGCTCAACCAGGAGGGATGACTGTAATTGATTTGCTTCTACTAGGCGTTGAATAGTCTTCGATTGCTCTGCCACGATCCGCTCTAGTGAAGCTATTCTCTCTGAGTCAGACATAGGCGTAGGCGAGACATCAGAAGCAGGCGTAACCGCAGGTGGTACCATACCTGATAACCCTGCAGTAGTGATGACCGTTGACTCTACAAATCGTGCAGCTACCACCGACTGAGTAAACGTTGGAGGTGGTAGAGACACAATCTCCGGAGTCGACGTCTGGATAGTAGTGGTGGATGGAATGCCAGCCGATGATGTAGCCACCACGGGAACATCCGCAGCGCTTGTACTTGTAACCTGTACAGAAGTAGGAACGATAGACATACCAGACAGTGAGGCCGGAGCAAAACGTACCATCCTTGAAGTCTCTCCAGCTCCCATACCTGCACCTGTCCTTTCCCGTCTTGAACGTCGTATCAGCTTATGTATATCTTCTTCCTCTTCTGACTCATCATCATTCTCCGTTCTCTTTTTCTTCCCAAACGTTCTCTCTCGAGACACCATCAACCGTCTCCCCTCATTCATGATCTCATCCAAATCTGAGTCAGCCATCGATGTAGCTGCTCTAGTAGCACTCACACCCGAACCCTGTGCAGCAGAGACCAGCACCTCTTCAACTTGATCCATATCGAAATAACCTTGACCTCCAAAGACAGCATCAAGATCTATATCCTCTGCAGCCGACACAACAGGCACAGCAGGTGCAGCTTGAGTTGCTCTTGCCTGTCGCAGTTGAGGATCTCTGAACTCGTCCCCACCAGCAGGAACATACTCTGGGTTGATTAAAAACCCAAACAGTGGAGTATGCCTTGGACGACGTTCAGGGTTGCTCCTCGCACTCGAAGTGCGGCATTGAGCAAAGATACGTTTGCTCACAGATTCCACGTATCTGATCGGGCATCTCTGAGGTAGATTCGGAGCCACATGGTTCAATATCATCTGGATAAAACGTGGGTACATAATGAACCGCTCCCGAGCCATCGCCCTTCTCTGTCTGTCAATCTCGTAAAAGACCATCTGACTAAAACTATAGTGTTTATTGTAAGTCAGTGCAGTCATTGCGGATTGCATGGTCGCACCCATACCGTCAGTGCTCGCCTTCCTTCCTGACATGCAAACTATCATGACGTGCATAAGGAAGCGCCACTGACCAAGTAGAAAACCCTTCCGTCTCTGTGAATCGCCTAATGGACCAGAATAGCCCATTCGGAGAAACGCTCCATCACGAAACGGAGCCACAAACTCAGTTGGGTCGTCCCTCGTCTCTTCTCCAAACCGTAACGCCACCCAAATCTGTTCAGAATTGAACTGAACTTGTTGATTGTTCACAGTCGCTCGCATGACCGGGGGCTCAACACGACAGTCGTATTCGACCGTCTGCCAAAAGTCTTCGATATTTGGTAAGGATATCGGCAAAGTGTTTGTGATAGCATGAAAAATCCTCGAGCGTATGAGGAAAGTAATAATCTCGCGGTAATCCTAAACGCCGCTCGCTTCCGGGTCAAGGGTGATGTACATATTGTGACCCGGGAAAAATTGACGTTGGTTATCACCATCGTCTCCTCCTGCACCTCCAGCACCAGCTACCGCAGCCATATCTGCAACAAACTAACCAAGTTAGATAAACGTTAATGAATAACACAAGTTCGCTGGTTACCATGAGCGAAGTTGTGATAAACTCTGTATAGGCGAAGTTAAAGATGAGGCGAAGTTGGGAACAACTTCGCTTCAGCTTTAAGTTCGTCTAATTAATATTAAGTAAAAATGATCCAGGCGAAGTTAATGTTAACTTCGCCTCATCTCACCATCGCCTCAGGCGAATTTAAGTTTCAGGCGAAGTTACGGATAACTTCGCCTCAGGCGAACTTAAGCTTCAGGCGAAGTTACGGATAACTTTGCCTAAACCCTAACTTCGCTTGAATCTAAAACGGCGACAGTAAGGATAATTCAAAATTCAAAATCCGAGATTTTATGATAAGTTTGAAGATTAAGGACTCCGAATAACATGGTTTTAAGGTTATCTAGACAATCAGAATAGTTCTTAACACGTAAAAACACAAGTTATGAAACTCGGTTTCAAAATCCGATGGTCCGAGGGTTCGAAACCAGTCGAAACAAACATTTAGAAGCTTGAATGAACATTGATTATGTGATATAATGGCATTTCGAACCTTGAATCGGTGTGAAAACTGGGAATAAATAACACGTAATCGGAATAAATAACAAGTTCGCCGGAAATCAGTAAGTTCGCTGTGAAAAACACTGTGGATATAAGTTTGTTGAATAATGAACAATTTGACTCTAAGCATTCTTTATATAGGGGATCTGTTATGCAGGCGAAGTTACGGATAACTTCGCCTAGGCGAAGTTATCCACAACTTCGCCTGTTCAACAACATCGCCTATATATTTACAAAATTTAACCTTATAAGTTTAACATTTTTCCAATTAAGTTATAAAACTTCCCTTTAAGAAATAAATGACATGATCAATTCTAAGTAACCAGTTAAAAAATCATAAAACTATCTAAGTACAAAAACTTAAAAAATTTAAAGTATAAGGGATCAAATTTCAGTCTCGATAGGGACTGCTACGTTTTAGAAAAGATCCGAACAGGAATCATACTAATTACGTGACTGTCACATAGATCCGTGTTTAGCTGTATTATGACATATAGAGACAGGTTGTAAGCAGGTATAACTTAAAGTGGTTTTTATCGTTTCTGTGATACGAGTTAGGTTCGATTAAGTCTCAAAATTTAAGTGGGCAACAACTCAGAGATTTTGATGCCTCCTATCTATTCTCAAAGCGTATTTGGCTTTCCCCAAGTCACCCCGAATTGACCTCGACCCATAGTGTCTGATTAAGTTGTAAGTATTCTTGATCTGCTTCCCGTTCTTCTCTCTTACTCAATGATTGTGAAGTCTTGATTTTGTCATCACTAATATGTTTCAATAGCTCCAAATATAAAAAAAATTTTTATTTATTTATTTATTTTTTTTTTTCGAATAAACATAGACTTCAAAGTAGAAATTAACTGCAAGTCCCGAATCTGGATCACTGCAGTATCTTGAGACGCTATCTTCACGGGAATCAGAACACACATGGGCTCGTGTATGACTGGGTAATCGCTTTTCTGCCTATCATTCGGAAAGATATATATGAAGACATGCAAAACTCTTAAGGAGTTTCCACGTAAAATCAAGTAAATTTAGTTTGTATCACGTCTACTTTTACGCACCATAAAAAGTTACCATGACATACAATGACTGTCCTAAAGCCTTTTAAGCCTAATAACTTCACTAGTTAAGCACACAGAATCAGTATAACTATCATTTTCCATGGTTGGATCAATTTTCTGTTAAACATAGCTAACGAACTTCTTACGAAGTAACAGACTTGAAAAATAATTTCATTTCCCTGTTCTTTCAAAATTTTAACATTAATCGCCCCGACCAAAACAAAGTCTCCAGGTAAACGGCTATCCCGAAGATCCAATGGATCAGCTGGACCGACCACATACTAGTATGTGTAGGTTCCCGGACGGATCTTACACGGGATATCGCTATCTACGTAGGTGCGGAATCCCTGCGTAGGTAGTTACGAGCGTAGAATACGTAAAACAATCACACGCGATACAAACGAACACGTTATATATTATAACTAGAAACACGTCTGTTACAGACTCTATCTCTCGTCTATCGACTTGCTGAATTACACGTGATTAACCAAAACACTTCATCTAACCCGTAAACCCGTAGGCTATATAAATACACGACAACTTCGCCTCAGGCGAAGTTGTCAGTAACTTCGCTCGTTGAACAAGTTCGCCTAGGCGAACTTGTCCACAACTTCGCTTGTTCAACAAGTTCGCCTAAGCGAACTTGTTGACAACTTCGCTAAACATAAAAACATAAACTTAAACATAATTACATTACAGACTCGATTACAAACGCTAGACTATAAACTACTGACATTTATGTACCAACAGTATGTGTCCTTCTAACTAAGTATGATCGACTAATTTTAAGCGAAAGAATGAAAAACTCATCATAAACCGCCCCGGTCACTATCAGTAATCTGGTTAATGGCTATCCTCAAAATCTACAAGTAGAAAATGAGGACCAAAACATATCCGAAGACAAGTCCTTCAAACTGATGTAACCGACATATTTTTAAGCGATTAATGACGTTGTTTTTTTTTTTTTTTTTTTTTTTTTTTTAATATCACAAGAAAAGCATGGTTACTCGGGATTGATCATCCCATTCAGTTCAATAAGGTTTTGAAATCTGGATTTGTCAAACGCTTTAGTATATGAATCAGCGAAATTATCAAGCGTATCCACCTTTTCAAGCACAATCAATTTCTTCTCAGCACAATCCCGTATAAAATGATGACGTATGTCAATATGTTTAGTTTTACTATGTTTCACGGGATTGTTAGTTACTGAGATAGCAGCTGTGTTATCAATGCAAATAGGAGTAAGTAAGAAATTCAGACCATAGTCGCGCAACTGTTGTTGATTCCAAAGAACCTGAGAGCAGCAGTTGGATGCTACCATGTATTCTGCCTCACAGGTTGAAATTGCGACTGAAGTCTGCTTCTTGCATTGCCACGACACCAATCTGCCACCAAGAAACTGACATCCTTCTGTTGTTGACTTCCGACTCTGATTGCACCCTCCATAATCAGAATCTGTGTAAGCGACCAGCTCCAAGTCTCCTCCTCTCGGGTACCACAACCCCAGCTTCGGCTTACCCTTAAGATAACGCAGTATCCTCTTTGCACCTTTCAAATGAGATTCTTTTGGATTTGCCTGAAAACGTGCACAAAGACAAACAGCAAACATTATATCAGGCCTAGATGCAGTTAAGTACATTAAAGAACCTATTATTTTGGTCGTATTGCCAAAGGGGGTAGTACACGAGCCGGAGGAAAAAACTGAGTATGGGTCGAACCACTGAATCGGATCATAAATTAGGTCATAGAGACTGCCATACAATATTTAATGACCCTAAGAAAAAATCGGATCAATAATTATGACCTCAAGCCACCCCGTGGCCCGTTCGAAATTTTGGTCGTATTGCCAAAGAGGGTAGTCCACGAGCCAGAGGAAAAAAACTGAGTATTGGTCGAACCACTGAATCGGATCATAAATTCGGTGTAGGATACTGCCATACAATATTTTATGTCCCTAAGAAAGAATCGGATAAATAATTATGCCCCAAAGCCACCCCGTGGCCCGTTCGAAATTTTGGTCGTATTGCCAAAGGGGGTAGTACACGAGCCGGAGGAAAAAAACTGAGTATGGGCGGACCACTGAATCGGATCATAAATTCGGTCTAGAAGACCGCCATACAATATTTTATGATTCAAAGAAAGAATCAGATTATAAATTATGCCCTCACGCCACCCCGTGGCCCGTTCAAAATTTGATCGTATTGCCAAAGTGGGTAGTACACGAGCCGGAGGAAAAAACTGAGTATGGGTCGAGCCACTGAATCATATCATAAAATAGATCTTAGAGACTGCCATACAATATTTTATGACCCTAAAAAAGAATCGGATCAATAATTATGCCCTCACGCCACCCCGTGGCCCGTTCGAAATTTTGGTCGTATTGCCAAAGGGGGTAGTACACGAGCCGGAGGAAAAAACTGAGTATGGGTCGAACCACTGAATCGGATCATAAATTAGGTCTTAGAGACTGCCATACAATATTTTATGACCCTAAGAAAGAATCTAATCAATAATTATGCCCTCAAGCCACCCCGTGGCCCGTTCAAAATTTTGGTCGTATTGCCAAAGGGGGGTTGTACACGAGCCGGAGGAAAAAACTGAGTATGGGTCGAACTAATGAATCGGATCATAAATTCGGTCTAGGAGACTGCTATACAATATTTTATGACCCTATGAAAGAATCGGATCAATAATTATGCCCTCAAACCACACCGGGGCCCATTCGAAATTTTGGTCGTATTGCCAAGGGGGCAGTACACGAGCCGGAGGAAAAAACTGAGTATGGGTCGAACCACTGAATCGGATCATAAATTCGGTCTAGAAGACTGCCATACAATATTTTATGATTCTAAGAAAGAATCAGATTAATAATTATGCCCTCACGCCACCCCGTGGCCCGTTCGAAATTTGATCGTATTGCCAAAGTGGGTAGTACACGAGCCGGAGGAAAAAACTGAGTATGGGTCGAACCACTGAATCGGATCATAAATTCGGTCTAGGAGACTGCCATACAATATTTTATGACTCTAAGAAAGAATCAGATCAATAATTATGCCCTCACGCCACCCCGTGTCCCGTTCGAAATTTTGATCGTATTGCCAAAGGGGGTAGTACACGAGCCGGAGGAAAAAACTGAGTATGGGTCGAACCAGTGAATCGGATCATAAATTCGGTTTAGGAGACTGCCATACAATAATTTATGACCCTAAAAACGAATCGGATCAATAATTATGCTCTCACACCACCCCGTGTCCCGTTCGAAATTTTGCCAGTATTGACAAAAGGGCTTGTATACGAGCCTGAGGAAAAACTGAGTATGGGTCGAACCACTGAATCGGATCATAAATTCGGTCCAGGAGACTGCCATACAATATTTAATGACTCTAAGAAAGAATCAGATAAATATTTATGCCCTCACACCACCCCGTGGCCCGTTCGAAATTTTTATCGTATTGCCAAAGTGGGTTGTACACGAGCCGGAGGAAAAAACTGAGTATGGGTCGAACCACTGAATCGGATCATAAATTCGCTCTAGGAGACTGCTTACAATATTTTATGACCCTAAGAAAGAATCGGATCAATAATTATGCTCTCAAACCACCCCGTGGCCCGTTCGAAATTTTGGTCGTATTGCCAAAGGGGGTAGTACACGAGCCGGAGGAAAAAACTGAGTATGGGTCGAACCACTGAATAGGATCATAAATTCGGTTTAGAAGACTGCCATACAATATTTTATGACTCTAAGAAAGAATCAGATTAATAATTATGCCCTCACGCCACCCCGTGGCCCGTTCGAAATTTTGATCGTATTGCCAAAGTGGGTAGTACTCGAGCCTGAGGAAAAAACTGAGTATGGGTCGAACCACTGAATCGGATCATAAATTAAGTCTTAGAGACTGCCATACAATATTTTATGACCCTAAGAAAGAATCGGATCAATAATTATGCCCTCACGCCACCCCGTGGCCCGTTCGAAATTTTGGTCGTATTGCCAAAGGGGGTAGTACACGAGCCGGAGGAAAAAACTGAGTATGGGTCGAACCACTGAATCGGATCATAAATTAGCTCTTAGAGACTGCCATGCAATATTTTATGACCCTAAAAAGAATCGGATCCATAATTATGCCCTCAAGCCACCCCGTGGCCCGTTCGAAATTTTGGTCGTATTGCCTAAGGGGGTAGTACACGAGCCAGAGGAAAAAACTAAGTATTGGTCGAACCACTGAATCGGATCATAAATTCGGTCTAGGAGACTGCCATACAATATTTTATGTCCCTAAGAAAGAATCGGATCAATAATTATACCCTCACGCCACCCCGTGGCCCTTTGAAAATTGTGGTCGTATTGCCAAAGGGGGTAGTACACGAGCCGGGGAAAAACTGAGTATGGGTGGAACAACTGAATCGGATCAAAAATTCGGTCTAGGAGACTGCCATACAATATTTTATGTCCCTAAAAAAGAATCGGATCAATAATTATGCCCTCACGCCACCCCGTGGCCCTTTCAAAATTGTGGTCGTATTGCCAAAGGGGGTAGTACACGAGCCGGGGAAAAACTGAGTATGGGTCGAACAACTGAATCGGATCATAAATTCGGTCTAGGAGACTGCCATACAATATTTTATGTCTCAAAGAAAGAATCGGATCAATAATTATGCCCTCACGGCACCCCGTGGCCCGTTTAAAATTTTGGTCGTATTGCCAAAGGGGGTAGTACATGAGCCGGTGGAAAAAACTGAGTATGGGTCGAACAACTGAATCGGATCATAAATTAGGTCTAAGAGACTGCCATACAATATTTTAAGACCCTAAGAAAGAATCGGATCAATAATTATGTCCTCAAGCCACCCCGTGGCCCGTTCGAAATTTTGGTCGTATTGCCAAAGGGGGTAGTACACGAGCCGGAGGAAAAAAACTGAGTATGGGTCGGACCACTGAATCGGATCATAAATTCGGTCTAGGAGACTGCCATACAATATTTTATGACCCTAAGAAAGAATCGGATCAATAATTATGCCCTCACACCACCTCGTGACCCATTCGAAATTTTGCCAGTATTGACAAAGGGGGTTGTACACGAGCCGGAGGAAAAACTGAGTATGGGTCGAACCACTGAATCAGATCATAAATTCGGTCCAGGAGACTGTCATACAATATTTAATGACTCTAAGAAAGAATCAGATAAATAATTATGCCCTCACGCCACCCCGTTGCCCGTTCGAAATTTTGATCGTATTGCCAAAGGGGGTTGTACACGAGCTGGAGGAAAAAACTGAGTATGGGTCGAACCACTGAATCGGATCATAAATTCGGTCTAAAAGAGTGCCATACAATATTTTATGACACTAAGAAAGAATCGGATCAATAATTATGCCCTCAAACCACCCCGTGGCCCGTTCGAAATTTTGGTCGTATTGCCAAGGGGGCAGTACACGAGCCGGAGGAAAAAACTGAGTATGGGTCGAACCACTGAATCGGATCATAAATTCGGTCTTGAAGACTGCCATACAATATTTTATGATTCTAAGAAAGAATCAGATTAATAATTATGCCCTCACGCCACCCCGTGGCCCGTTCGAAATTTGATCGTTTTGCCAAATTGGGTAGTACACGAGCCGGAGGAAAAAACTAAGTGTGGGTCGAACCACTGAATCGGATCATAAATTCGGTCTAAGAGACTGCCATACAATATTTTATGACTCTAAGATAGAATCAGATCAATAATTATGCCCTCACGCCACCCCGTGTCCCGTTCGAAATTTTGTTCGTATTGCCAAGGGGGTAGTACACGAGCAGGAGGAAAAAACTGAGTATGGGTCGAACCACTGAATCGGATCATAAATTAGGTCTAAGATACTGCTATACAATATTTTATGACCCTAAGAAAGAATCGGATCAATAATTATGCCCTCAAGCCACCCCGTGGCCCGTTCGAAATTTTGGCCGTATTGCCAAAGGGGGTAGTACACGAGCCGGAGGAAAAAACTGAGTATGGGTCGAACCACTGAATCGGATCATAAATTAGGTCATAGAGACTGCCATACAATATTTAATGACCCTAAGAAAAAATCGGATCAATAATTATGACCTCAAGCCACCCCGTGGCCCGTTCGAAATTTTGGTCGTATTGCCAAAGAGGGTAGTCCACGAGCCAGAGGAAAAAAACTGAGTATTGGTCGAACCACTGAATCGGATCATAAATTCGGTGTAGGATACTGCCATACAATATTTTATGTCCCTAAGAAAGAATCGGATAAATAATTATGCCCCAAAGCCACCCCATGGCCCGTTCGAAATTTTGGTCGTATTGCCAAAGGGGGTAGTACACGAGCCGGAGGAAAAAAACTGAGTATGGGCGGACCACTGAATCGGATCATAAATTCGGTCTAGAAGACCGCCATACAATATTTTATGATTCAAAGAAAGAATCAGATTATAAATTATGCCCACACGCCACCCCGTGGCCCGTTCAAAATTTGATCGTATTGCCAAAGTGGGTAGTACACGAGCCGGAGGAAAAAACTGAGTATGGGTCGAGCCACTGAATCATATCATAAAATAGATCTTAGAGACTGCCATACAATATTTTATGACCCTAAAAAAGAATCGGATCAATAATTATGCCCTCACGCCACCCCGTGGCCCGTTCGAAATTTTGGTCGTATTGCCAAAGGGGGTAGTACACGAGCCGGAGGAAAAAACTGAGTATGGGTCGAACCACTGAATCGGATCATAAATTAGGTCTTAGAGACTGCCATACAATATTTTATGACCCTAAGAAAGAATCTAATCAATAATTATGCCCTCAAGCCACCCCGTGGCCCGTTCAAAATTTTGGTCGTATTGCCAAAGGGGGGTTGTACACGAGCCGGAGGAAAAAACTGAGTATGGGTCGAACTAATGAATCGGATCATAAATTCGGTCTAGGAGACTGCTATACAATATTTTATGACCCTATGAAAGAATCGGATCAATAATTATGCCCTCAAACCACACCGGGGCCCATTCGAAATTTTGGTCGTATTGCCAAGGGGGCAGTACACGAGCCGGAGGAAAAAACTGAGTATGGGTCGAACCACTGAATCGGATCATAAATTCGGTCTAGAAGACTGCCATACAATATTTTATGATTCTAAGAAAGAATCAGATTAATAATTATGCCCTCACGCCACCCCGTGGCCCGTTCGAAATTTGATCGTATTGCCAAAGTGGGTAGTACACGAGCCGGGGGAAAAAACTGAGTATGGGTCGAACCACTGAATCGGATCATAAATTCGGTCTAGGAGACTGCCATACAATATTTTATGACTCTAAGAAAGAATCAGATCAATAATTATGCCCTCACGCCACCCCGTGTCCCGTTCGAAATTTTGATCGTATTGCCAAAGGGGGTAGTACACGAGCCGGAGGAATAAACTGAGTATGGGTCGAACCAGTGAATCGGATCATAAATTCGGTTTAGGAGACTGCCATACAATAATTTATGACCCTAAAAACGAATCGGATCAATAATTATGCTCTCACACCACCCCGTGTCCCGTTCGAAATTTTGCCAGTATTGACAAAAGGGCTTGTATACGAGCCTGAGGAAAAACTGAGTATGGGTCGAACCACTGAATCGGATCATAAATTCGGTCCAGGAGACTGCCATACAATATTTAATGACTCTAAGAAAGAATCAGATAAATATTTATTCCCTCACACCACCCCGTGGCCCGTTCGAAATTTTTATCGTATTGCCAAAGTGGGTTGTACACGAGCCGGAGGAAAAAACTGAGTATGGGTCGAACCACTGAATCGGATCATAAATTCGCTCTAGGAGACTGCTTACAATATTTTATGACCCTAAGAAAGAATCGGATCAATAATTATGCTCTCAAACCACCCCGTGGCCCGTTCGAAATTTTGGTCGTATTGCCAAAGGGGGTAGTTCACGAGCCGGAGGAAAAAACTGAGTATGGGTCGAACCACTGAATAGGATCATAAATTCGGTTTAGAAGACTGCCATACAATATTTTATGACTCTAAGAAAGAATCAGATTAATAATTATGCCCTCACGCCACCCCGTGGCCCGTTCGAAATTTTGATCGTATTGCCAAAGTGGGTAGTACACGAGCCTGAGGAAAAAACTGAGTATGGGTCGAACCACTGAATCGGATCATAAATTAAGTCTTAGAGACTGCCATACAATATTTTATGACCCTAAGAAAGAATCGGATCAATAATTATGCCCTCACGCCACCCCGTGGCCCGTTCGAAATTTTGGTCGTATTGCCAAAGGGGGTAGTACACGAGCCGGAGGAAAAAACTGAGTATGGGTCGAACCACTGAATCGGATCATAAATTAGCTCTTAGAGACTGCCATGCAATATTTTATGACCCTAAGAAAGAATAGGATCCATAATTATGCCCTCAAGCCACCCCGTGGCCCGTTCGAAATTTTGGTCGTATTGCCTAAGGGGGTAGTACACGAGCCAGAGGAAAAAACTAAGTATTGGTCGAACCACTGAATCGGATCATAAATTCAGTCTAGGAGACTGCCATACAATATTTTATGTCCCTAAGAAAGAATCGGATCAATAATTATACCCTCACGCCACCCCGTGGCCCTTTGAAAATTGTGGTCGTATTGCCAAAGGGGGTAGTACACGAGCCGGGGAAAAACTGAGTATGGGTGGAACAACTGAATCGGATCAAAAATTCGGTCTAGGAGACTGCCATACAATATTTTATGTCCCTAAAAAAGAATCGGATCAATAATTATGCCCTCACGCCACCCCGTGGCCCTTTCAAAATTGTGGTCGTATTGCCAAAGGGGGTAGTACACGAGCCGGGGAAAAACTGAGTATGGGTCGAACAACTGAATCGGATCATAAATTCGGTCTAGGAGACTGCCATACAATATTTTATGTCTCAAAGAAAGAATCGGATCAATAATTATGCCCTCACGGCACCCCGTGGCCCGTTTAAAATTTTGGTCGATTTGCCAAAGGGGGTAGTACATGAGCCGGTGGAAAAAATTGAGTATGGGTCGAACAACTGAATCGGATCATAAATTAGGTCTAAGAGACTGCCATACAATATTTTAAGACCCTAAGAAAGAATCGGATCAATAATTATGTCCTCAAGCCACCCCGTGGCCCGTTCGAAATTTTGGTCGTATTGCCAAAGGGGGTAGTACACGAGCCGGAGGAAAAAAACTGAGTATGGGTCGGACCACTGAATCGGATCATAAATTCGGTCTAGGAGACTGCCATACAATATTTTATGACCCTAAGAAAGAATCGGATCAATAATTATGCCCTCACACCACCTCGTGACCCATTCGAAATTTTGCCAGTATTGACAAAGGGGGTTGTACACGAGCCGGAGGAAAAACTGAGTATGGGTCGAACCACTGAATCAGATCATAAATTCGGTCCAGGAGACTGTCATACAATATTTAATGACTCTAAGAAAGAATCAGATAAATAATTATGCCCTCACGCCACCCCGTTGCCCGTTCGAAATTTTGATCGTATTGCCAAAGGGGGTTGTACACGAGCTGGAGGAAAAAACTGAGTATGGGTCGAACCACTGAATCGGATCATAAATTCGGTCTAAAAGAGTGCCATACAATATTTTATGACACTAAGAAAGAATCGGATCAATAATTATGCCCTCAAACCACCCCGTGGCCCGTTCGAAATTTTGGTCGTATTGCCAAGGGGGCAGTACACGAGCCGGAGGAAAAAACTGAGTATGGGTCGAACCACTGAATCGGATCATAAATTCGGTCTTGAAGACTGCCATACAATATTTTATGATTCTAAGAAAGAATCAGATTAATAATTATGCCCTCACGCCACCCCGTGGCCCGTTCGAAATTTGATCGTTTTGCCAAATTGGGTAGTACACGAGCCGGAGGAAAAAACTAAGTGTGGGTCGAACCACTGAATCGGATCATAAATTCGGTCTAAGAGACTGCCATACAATATTTTATGACTCTAAGATAGAATCAGATCAATAATTATGCCCTCACGCCACCACGTGTCCCGTTCGAAATTTTGATCGTATTGCCAAGGGGGTAGTACACGAGCAGGAGGAAAAAACTGAGTATGGGTCGAACCACTGGATCGGATCATAAATTAGGTCTAAGATACTGCTATACAATATTTTATGACCCTAAGAAAGAATCGGATCAATAATTATGCCCTCAAGCCACCCCGTGGCCCGTTCGAAATTTTGGCCGTATTGCCAAAGGGGGTAGTACACGAGCCGGAGGAAAAAAACTGAGTATGGGTCGGACGACTGAGTCGGATCATAAATTAGGTCTAGGAGACTGCCATACAATATTTTTGGACCCTAAGAAAGAATCGGATCAATAATTATGCCCTCACACCACCCCGTGTCCCGTTCGAAATTTTGCCAGTATTGACAAAGGGGGTTGTACACGAGCCGGAGGAAAAAACTGAGTATGGGTCGAACCACTGAATCGGATCATAAATTCGGTCTAGGAGACTGCCATACAATATTTTATGACTCTAAGAAAGAATCAGATCAATAATTATGCCCTCACGCCACCCCGTGTCCCGTTCGAAATTTTGATTGTATTGCCAAAGGGGGTAGTACACGAGCCGAAGGAAAAAACTGAGTATGGGTCGAACCACTGAATCGGATCATAAATTAGGTCTAAGAGACTGCTATACAATATTTTATGACCCTAAGAAAGAATCGGATCAATAATTATGCCCTCAGGCCACCCCGTGGCCCGTTCGAAATTTTGGTCGTATTGCCAAAGGGGGTAGTACACAAGCCGGAGGAAAAAAACTGAGTATGGGTCAAACCACTGAATCGGATCATAAATTCGGTTTAGGAGACTGCCATAGAATATTTTATGACCCTAAGAAAGAATCGGATCAATAATTATGCCCTCACACCACCCCGTGACCCGTTCGAAATTTTTCCTGTATTGACAAAGGGGGTTGTACACGAGCCTGAGGAAAAACTGAGTATGGGTTGAACCACTGAATCGGATCATAAATTCGGTCCAGAAGACTGCCATACAATATTTTATGACTCTAATAAAGAATCGGATCAATAATTATGCCCTCACGCCACCCCGTGGCCCTTTCGAAATTTTGGTCGTATTGTCAAAATGGGTAGTACACGAGCCGGAGGAAAAACTGAGTATGGGTCGAACGACTGAATCGGATCATAAATTCGGTCTGGGAGACTGCCATACAATATTTTATGACCCTAAGAAAGAATCGGATCAATAATTATGCCCTCAACCCACCCCGTGGCCCGTTCGAAAATTTGGTCGTATTGCCAAAGGGGGTAGTACACGAGCCGGAGGAAAAAACTGAGTATGGGTCGAACCACTGAATCGGATCATAAATTCGGTCTAGAAGACAGCCATACAATATTTTATGACTCTAAGAAAGAATCAGATTAATAATTATGCCCTCACGCCACCCCGTGGCCCGTTCGAAATTTTGATCGTATTGCCAAAGTGGGTAGTACACGAGCAGGAGGAAAAAACTGAGTATGGGTCGAACCACTGAATAGAATCAAAAATTCGGTCTAGGAGACTGCCATACAATATTTTATGACTCTAAGAAAGAATCAGATCAATAATTATGCCCTCACGCCACCCCGTGGCCCGTTCAAATTTTGATCGTATTGCCAAAGGGGTAGTACACGAGCCGGAGGAAAAAACTGAGTATCGGTCGAACCACTGAATCGGATCATAAATTAGGTCTTAGAGACTGCCATACAATATTTTATTACCCTAAGAAAGAATCGGATCAATAATTATGCCCTCACGTCACCCCGTGGCCCGTTCGAAATTTTGGTCGTATTGCCAAAGGGGGTAGTACATGAGCCGGAGGAAAAAACTGAGTATGTTTCGAACCACTGAATCGGATCATAAATTAGGTCTTAGTGACTGCCATACAATATTTTATGACCCTAAGAAAGAATCGGATCAATAATTATGCCCTCAAGCCACCCCGTGGCCCGTTCGAAATTTTGGTCGTATTGCCAAAGGGGGTAGTACACGAGCCAGAGGAAAAAACTGAGTATTGGTCGAACCACTGAATCGGATCATAAATTCGGTCTAGGAGACTGCCATACAATATTTTATGTCCCTAAGAAAGAATCGGATCAATAATTATGCCCTCACGCCACCCCGTGGCCCGTTCAAAATTGTGGTCGTATTGCCAAAGGGGGTAGTACACGAGCCGGGGAAAAACTGAGTACGGGTCGAACAACTGAATCGGATCATAAATTCGGTCTAGGAGACTGCCATACAATATTTTATGTCTCTAAGAAAGAATCGGATCAATAATTATGCCCTCACGCCACCCCCGTGGCCCGTTCAAAATTTTGGTCGTATTGCCAAAGGGGGTAGTACACGAGCCGGAGGAAAAAACTGAGTATGGGTCGAACAACTGAATAGGATCATAAATTAGGTCTAAGAGACTGCCATACAATATTTTAAGACCCTAAGAAAGAATCGGATCAATAATTATGCCCTCAAGCCACCCCGTGGCCCGTTCAAAATTGTGGTCGTATTGCCAAAGGGGGTAGTACACGAGCCGGGGAAAAACTGAGTATGGGTCGAACAACTGAATCGTGTCATAAATTCGGTCTAGGAGACTGCCATACAATATTTTATGTCTCTAAGAAAGAATCGGATCAATAATTATGCCCTCACGCCACCCCGTGGCCCGTTCAAAATTTTGGTCGTATTGCCAAGGGGGTATTACACGAGCCGGAGGAAAAAACTGAGTATGGGTCGAACAACTGAATAGGATCATAAATTAGGTCTAAGAGACTGCCATACAATATTTTAAGACCCTAAGAAAGAATCGGATCAATAATTATGCCCTCAAGCCACCCCGTGGCCCGTTCGAAATTTTGGTCGTATTGCCAAAGGGGGTAGTACACGAGCCGGAGGAAAAAAACTGAGTATTGGTCGAACCACTGAATCGGATCATAAATTTGGTCTTGGAGACTGCCAAACAATATTTTATGTCCCTAAGAAAGGATCGGATCAATAATTATGCCCCCACGCCACCCCGTGGCCCGTTCAAAATTGTGGTCGTATTGCCAAAGGGGTAGTACACGAGCCGGGGAAAAACTGAGTATGGGTCGAACAACTGAATCGGATCATAAATTCGGTCTAGGAGACTGCCATACAATATTTTATGTATCTAAGAAAGAATCGGATCAATAATTATGCCCCCACACCACCCCGTGGCCCGTTCAAAGTTTTGGTCGTATTGCCAAAGGGGGTAGTACACGAGCCGTAGGAAAAAACTGACTATGGGTCGAACAACTGAATCGGATCATAAATTAGGTCTAAGAGACTGCCATACAATATTTTAAGACCCTAAGAAAGAATCGGATCAATAATTATGCCTTCAAGCCACCCCGTGGCCCGTTCGAAATTTTGGTCGTATTGCCAAAGGTGGTAGTACACGAGCCGGAGGAAAAAAACTGAGTATGGGTCGGACCACTGAATCGGATCAAAAATTCGGTCTAGGAGACTGCCGTACAATATTTTATGACCCTAAGAAAGAATCGGATCAATAATTATGCCCTCACACCACCTCGTGACCCGTTCGAAATTTTGCCAGTATTGACAAAGGGGGTTGTACACGAGCCGGAGGAAAAACTGAGTATGGGTCGAACTACTGAATCAGATCATAAATTCGGTCCAGGAGACTGCCATACAATATTTAATGACTCAAAGAAAGAATCAGATAAATAATTATGCCCTCACGCCACCCCGTGGCCCGTTCGAAATTTTTATCGTATTGCCAAAGGGGGTTGTACACGAGCTGGAGGAAAAAACTGAGTATGGGTCGAACCACTGAATCGGATCATAAATTCGGTCTAAGAGACTGCCATACAATATTTTATGACCCTAAGAAAGAATCGGATCAATAATTATGCCCTCAAACTACCCCGTGGCCCGTTCGAAATTTTGGTCGTATTGCCAAAGGGGGTAGTACACGAGCCGGAGGAAAAAACTGAGTATGGGTCGAACCACTGAATCGGATCATAAATTCGGTCAAAAAGACTGCCATACAATATTTTATGATTCTAAGAAAGAATCAGATTAATAATTATGCCCTCACGCCACCCCGTGGCCCGTTCGAAATTTGATCGTATTGCCAAAGTGGATAGTACACGAGCCGGAGGAAAAAACTGAGTATTTTTCGAACCACTGAATCGGATCATAAATTAGGTCTTAGAGACTGCCATACAATATTTTATGACCCTAATAAAGAATCGGATCAATAATTATGCCCTCAAGCCACCCCGTGGCCCGTTCGAAATTTTGGTCGTATTGCCAAAGGGGGTAGTACACGAGCCGGAGGAAAAAACTGAGTATGGGTCGAACAACTGAATCGGATCATAAATTCGGTCTAAGAGACTGCCATACAATATTTTATGTCTCTAAGCAAGAATCGAATCAATAATTATGCCCTCACGCCACCCCGTGGCCCGTTCAAAATTTTGGTCGTATTGACAAAGGAGGTAGTACACGAGCCGGAGGAAAAAACTGAGTATGGGTCGAACAACTGAATCGGATCATAAATTCGGTCTAAGAGACTGCCATACAATATTTTATGTCTCTAAGAAAGAATCGGATCAATAATTATGCCCTCACGCCACCCCGTGGCCCGTTCAAAATTTTGGTCGTATTGCCAAAGGGGGTAGTACACGAGCCGGAGGAAAAAACTGAGTATGGGTCGAACAACTGAATAGGATCATAAATTAGGTCTAAGAGACTGCCATACAATATTTTAAGACCCTAAGAAAGAATCGGATCAATAATTATGCCCTTAAGCCACCCCGTGGCCCGTTTGAAATTTTGGTCGTATTGCCAAAGGGGGTAGTACACGAGCCGGAGGAAAAAAACTGAGTATGGGTCGAACAACTGAATCGGATCATAAATTCGGTCTAGGATACTGCCATACAATATTTTATGTCTCTAAGAAAGAATCGGATAAATAATTATGCCCCCACGCCACCCCGTGGCCCGTTCAAAATTTTGGTCGTATTGCCAAAGGGGGTAGTACACGAGCCGTAGGAAAAAACTAAGTATGGGTCGAACATCTGAATCGGATCATAAATTAGGTCTAAGAGACTGCCATACAATATTTTAAGACCCTAAGAAAGAATCGGATCAATAATTATGCCTTCAAGCCACCCCGTGGCCCGTTCGAAATTTTGGTCGTATTGCCTAAGGTGGTAGTACACGAGCCGGAGGAAAAAAACTGAGTATGGGTCGGACCACTGAATCGGATCAAAAATTCGGTCTAGGAGACTGTCATACAATATTTTATGACCCTAAGAAAGAATCGGATCAATAATTATGCCCCCACGCCACCCCGTGGCCCGTTCAAAATTTTGGTCGTATTGCCAAAGGGGGTAGTACACGAGCCGTAAGAAAAAACTAAGTATGGGTCGAACAACTGAATCGGATCATAAATTAGGTCTAAGAGACTGCCATACAATATTTTAAGACCCTAAGAAAGAATCGGATCAATAATTATGCCCTCAAGCCACCCCGTGGCCCGTTCGAAATTTTGGTCGTATTGCTTAAGGTGGTAGTACACGAGCCGGAGGAAAAAAACTGAGTATGGGTCGGACCACTGAATCGGAACAAAAATTCGGTCTAGGAGACTGTCATACAATATTTTATGACCCTAAGAAAGAATCAGATCAATAATTATGCCCTCACACCACCTCGTGACCCGTTCGAAAGTTTGCCAGTATTGACAAAGGGGGTTGTACACGAGCCGGAGGAAAAACTGAGTATGGGTCGAACCACTGAATCGGATCATAAATTCGGTCAAGAAGACTGCCATACAATATTTTATGATTCTAAGAAAGAATCAGATTAATAATTATGCCCTCACGCCACCCCGTGGCCCGTTCGAAATTTGATCGTATTGCCAGAGTGGGTAGTACACGAGCCGGAGGAAAAAACTGAGTATGTTTCGAACCACTGAATCGGATCATAAATTAGGTCTTAGAGACTGCCATACAATATTTTATGACCCTAAGAAAGAATCGGATCAATAATTATGCCCTCAATCCACCCCGTGGCCCGTTCGAAATTTTGGTCGTATTGCCAAAGGGGGTAGTACACGAGCCGGAGGAAAAAACTGAGTATGGGTCGAACAACTGAATCGGATCATAAATTCGGTCTAGGAGACTGCCATACAATATTTTATGTCTCTAAGAAAGAATCGGATCAATAATTATGCCCTCACGCCACCCCGTGGCCCGTTCAAAATTTTGGTCGTATTGCCAAAGGGGGTAGTACACGAGCCGGAGGAAAAAACTGAGTATGGGTCCAACAACTGAATCGGATCATAAATTAGGTCTAAGAGACTGCCATACAATATTTTAAGACCCTAAGAAAGAATCGGATCAATAATTATGCCCTCAAGCCACCCCGTGGCCCGTTTGAAATTTTGGTCGTATTGCCAAAGGGGGTAGTACACGAGCCGGAGGAAAAAAACTGAGTATTGGTCAAACCACTGAATCGGATCATAAATTTGATCTAGGAGACTGCCATACAATATTTTATGTCCCTAAGAAAGAATCGGATCAATAATTATGCCCTCACGCCACCCCGTGGCCCGTTCAAAATTGAGGTCGTATTGCCAAAGGGGGTAGTACACGAGCCGGGGAAAAACTGAGTATGGGTCGAACAACTGAATCGGATCATAAATTCGGTCTAGGATACTGCCATACAATATTTTATGTCTCTAAGAAAGAATCGGATCAATAATTATGCCCTCACGCCACCCCGTGGCCCGTTCAAAATTTTGGTCGTATTGCCAAAGGGGGTAGTAGACGAGCCGTAGGAAAAAACTGAGTATGGGTCGAACAACTGAATCGGATCATAAATTAGGTCTAAGAGACTGCCATACAGTATTTTAAGACCCTAAGAAAGAATCGGATCAATAATTATGCCCTCAAGCCACCCCGGGGCCCGTTCGAAATTTTGGTCGTATTGCCAAAGGTGGTAGTACACGAGCCGGAGGAAATAAACTGAGTATGGGTCGGACCACTGAATCGGATCAAAAATTCGGTCTAGGAGACTGTCATAGAATATTTTACGACCCTAAGAAAGAATCGGATCAATAATTATGCCCTCACACCCCCTCGTGACCCGTTCGAAATTTTGCCAGTATTGACAAAGGGGGTTGAACACGAGCCGGAGGAAAAACTGAGTATGGGTTGAACCACTGAATCAGATCATAAATTCGGTCCAGGAGACTGCCATACAATATTTAATGACTCTAAGAAAGAATCAGATAAATAATTATGCCCTCACGCCACCCCGTGGCCCGTTCGAAATTTTTATCGTATTGCCAAAGGGGGTTGTACACGAGCTGGAGGAAAAAACTGAGTATGGGTCGAACCACTGAATCGGATCATAAATTCGGTCTAAAAGACTGTCATACAATATTTTATGACCCTAAGAAAGAATCGGATCAATAATTATGCCCTCAAACCACCCCGTGGCCCGTTCGAAATTTTGGTCGTATTGCCAAAGGGGGTAGTACAAGAGCCGGAGGAAAAAACTGAGTATGGGTCGAACCACTGAATCGGATCATAAATTCGGTCAAAAAGACTGCCATACAATATTTTATGATTCTAAGAAAGAATCAGATTAATAATTATGCCCTCACGCCACCCCGTGGCCCGTTCGAAATTTGATCGTATTGCCAGAGTGGGTAGTACACGAGCCGGAGGAAAAAACTGAGTATGTTTCGAACCACTGAATCGGATCATAAATTAGGTCTTAGAGACTGCCATACAATATTTTATGACCCTAAGAAAGAATCGGATCAATAATTATGCCCTCAAGCCACCCCGTGGCCCTTTCGAAATTTTGGTCGTATTGCCAAAGGGGGTAGTACACGTGCCAGAGGAAAAAACTGAGTATTGGTCGAACCACTGAATCGGATCATAAATTCGGTCTAGGAGACTGCCATACAATATTTTATGTCCCTAAAAAAGAATCGGATCATTAATTATGCCCTCACGCCACCCCGTGGCCCGTTCAAAATTGTGGTCGTATTGCCAAAGGGGGTTGTACACGAGCCGGGGAAAAACTAAGTATGGGTCGAACAACTGAATCGGATCATAAATTCGGTCTAGGAGACTGTCATACAATATTTTATGACCCTAAGAAAGAATCGGATCAATAATTATGCCCCCACGCCACCCCGTGGCCCGTTCAAAATTTTGGTCGTATTGCCAAAGGGGGTAGTACACGAGCCGTAAGAAAAAACTAAGTATGGGTCGAACAACTGAATCGGATCATAAATTAGGTCTAAGAGACTGCCATACAATATTTTAAGACCCTAAGAAAGAATCGGATCAATAATTATGCCCTCAAGCCACCCCGTGGCCCGATCGAAATTTTGGTCGTATTGCCTAAGGTGGTAGTACACGAGCCGGAGGAAAAAAACTGAGTATGGGTCGGACCACTGAATCGGAACAAAAATTCGGTCTAGGAGACTGTCATACAATATTTTATGACCCTAAGAAAGAATCGGATCAATAATTATGCCCTCACACCACCTCGTGACCCGTTCGAAAGTTTGCCAGTATTGACAAAGGGGGTTGTACACGAGCCGGAGGAAAAACTGAGTATGGGTCGAACCACTGAATCGGATCATAAATTCGGTCAAGAAGACTGCCATACAATATTTTATGATTCTAAGAAAGAATCAGATTAATAATTATGCCCTCACGCCACCCCGTGGCCCGTTCGAAATTTGATCGTATTGCCAGAGTGGGTAGTACACGAGCCGGAGGAAAAAACTGAGTATGTTTCGAACCACTGAATCGGATCATAAATTAGGTCTTAGAGACTGCCATACAATATTTTATGACCCTAAGAAAGAATCGGATCAATAATTATGCCCTCAAGCCACCCCGTGGCCCGTTCGAAATTTTGGTCGTATTGCCAAAGGGGCTAGTACACGAGCCGGAGGAAAAAACTGAGTATGGGTCGAACAACTGAATCGGATCATAAATTCGGTCTAGGAGACTGCCATACAATATTTTATGTCTCTAAGAAAGAATCGGATCAATAATTATGCCCTCACGCCACCCCGTGGCCCGTTCAAAATTTTGGTCGTATTGCCAAAGGGGGTAGTACACGAGCCGGAGGAAAAAACTGAGTATGGGTCCAACAACTGAATCGGATCATAAATTAGGTCTAAGAGACTGCCATACAATATTTTAAGACCCTAAGAAAGAATCGGATCAATAATTATGCCCTCAAGCCACCCCGTGGCCCGTTTGAAATTTTGGTCGTATTGCCAAAGGGGGTAGTACACGAGCCGGAGGAAAAAAACTGAGTATTGGTCGAACCACTGAATCGGATCATAAATTTGATTTAGGAGACTGCCATACAATATTTTATGTCCCTAAGAAAGAATCGGATCAATAATTATGCCCTCACGCCACCCCGTGGCCCGTTCAAAATTGAGGTCGTATTGCCAAAGGGGGTAGTACACGAGCCGGGGAAAAACTGAGTATGGGTCGAACAACTGAATCGGATCATAAATTCGGTCTAGGATACTGCCATACAATATTTTATGTCTCTAAGAAAGAATCGGATCAATAATTATGCCCTCACGCCACCCCGTGGCCCGTTCAAAATTTTGGTCGTATTGCCAAAGGGGGTAGTAGACGAGCCGTAGGAAAAAACTGAGTATGGTTCGAACAACTGAATCGGATCATAAATTAGGTCTAAGAGACTGCCATACAGTATTTTAAGACCCTAAGAAAGAATCGGATCAATAATTATGCCCTCAAGCCACCCCGGGGCCCGTTCGAAATTTTGGTCGTATTGCCAAAGGTGGTAGTACACGAGCCGGAGGAAATAAACTGAGTATGGGTCGGACCACTGAATCGGATCAAAAATTCGGTCTAGGAGACTGTCATAGAATATTTTATGACCCTAAGAAAGAATCGGATCAATAATTATGCCCTCACACCCCCTCGTGACCCGTTCGAAATTTTGCCAGTATTGACAAAGGGGGTTGAACACGAGCCGGAGGAAAAACTGAGTATGGGTCGAACCACTGAATCAGATCATAAATTCGGTCCAGGAGACTGCCATACAATATTTAATGACTCTAAGAAAGAATCAGATAAATAATTATGCCCTCACGCCACCCCGTGGCCCGTTCGAAATTTTTATCGTATTGCCAAAGGGGGTTGTACACGAGCTGGAGGAAAAAACTGAGTATGGGTCGAACCACTGAATCGGATCATAAATTCGGTCTAAAAGACTGTCATACAATATTTTATGACCCTAAGAAAGAATCGGATCAATAATTATGCCCTCAAACCACCCCGTGGCCCGTTCGAAATTTTGGTCGTATTGCCAAAGGGGGTAGTACAAGAGCCGGAGGAAAAAACTGAGTATGGGTCGAACCACTGAATCGGATCATAAATTCGGTCAAGAAGACTGCCATACAATATTTTATGATTCTAAGAAAGAATCAGATTAATAATTATGCCCTCACGCCACCCCGTGGCCCGTTCGAAATTTGATCGTATTGCCAGAGTGGGTAGTACACGAGCCGGAGGAAAAAACTGAGTATGTTTCGAACCACTGAATCGGATCATAAATTAGGTCTTAGAGACTGCCATACAATATTTTATGACCCTAAGAAAGAATAGGATCAATAATTATGCCCTCAAGCCACCCCGTGGCCCGTTCGAAATTTTGGTCGTATTGCCAAAGGGGGTAGTACACGTGCCAGAGGAAAAAACTGAGTATTGGTCGGACCACTGAATCGGATCATAAATTCGGTCTAGGAGACTGCCATAAAATATTTTATGTCCCTAAAAAAGAATCGGATCATTAATTATGCCCTCACGCCACCCCGTGGCCCGTTCAAAATTGTGGTCGTATTGCCAAAGGGGGTTGTACACGAGCCGGGGAAAAACTAAGTATGGGTCGAACAACTGAATCGGATCATAAATTCGGTCTAGGAGACTGCCATACAATATTTTATGTCTCTAAGAAAGAAACGGATCAATAATTGTGCCCTCACGCCACCCCGTGGCCCGTTCAAAATTTTGGTCGTATTGCCAAAGGGGGTAGTACACGAGCCGGAGGAAAAAACTGAGTATGGGTCGAACAACTGAATCGGATCATAAATTAGGTCTAAGAGACTGCCATACAATATTTTAAGACCCTAAGAAAGAATCGGATCGATAATTATGCCCTCAATCCACCCCGTAGCCCGTTCGAAATTTTGGTCGTATTGCCAAAGGGAGTAGTACACGAGCCGGAGGAAAAAAAGTGAGTATAGGTCGAACCACTGAATCAGATCATAAATTTGGTCTAGGAGACTGCCATACAATATTTTATGTCCCTAAGAAAGAATCGGATCAATAATTATGCCCTCAATCCACCCCGTAGCCCGTTCGAAATTTTGGTCGTATTGCCAAAGGGAGTAGTACACGAGCCGGAGGAAAAAAACTGAGTATTGGTCGAACCACTGAATCGGATCATAAATTTGGTCTAGGAGACTGCCATACAATATTTTATGTCCCTAAGAAAGAATCGGATCAATAATTATGCCCTCACGCCACCCCGTGGCCCGTTCAAAATTGTGGTCGTATTGCCAAAGGGGGTAGTACACGAGCAGGGGAAAAACTGAGAATGGGTCGAACAACTGAATCGGATCATAAATTCGGTCTAGGAGACTGCCATACATATTTTATGTCTCTAAGAAAGAATCGGATCAATAATTATGCCCTCAAGCCACCCCGTGGCCCGTTCGAAATTTTGGTCGTATTGCCAAAGGGGGTAGTACACGAGCAGGAGGAAAAAACTGAGTATGGGTCGAACCACTGAATCGGATCATAAATTCGGTCTAGGAGACTGCCATACAATATTTAATGACTCTAAGAAAGAACCAGATAAATAATTATGCCCTCACGCCACCCCGTGGCCCGTTCGAAATTTTTATCGTATTGCCAAAGGGGGTTGTACACGAGCTGGAGGAAAAAACTGAGTATGGGTCGAACCACTGAATCGGATCATAAATTAGGTCTTAGAGACTGCCATACAATATTTTAAGACCCTAAGAAAGAATCGGATCGATAATTATGCCCTCAATCCACCCCGTAGCCCGTTCGAAATTTTGGTCGTATTGCCAAAGGGAGTAGTACACGAGCCGGAGGAAAAAAACTGAGTATTGGTCGAACCACTGAATCGGATCATAAATTTGGTCTAGGAGACTGCCATACAATATTTTATGTCCCTAAGAAAGAATCGGATCAATAATTATGCCCTCACGCCACCCCGTGGCCCGTTCAAAATTGTGGTCGTATTGCCAAAGGGGGTAGTACACGAGCAGGGGAAAAACTGAGAATGGGTCGAACAACTGAATCGGATCATAAATTCGGTCTAGGAGACTGCCATACATATTTTATGTCTCTAAGAAAGAATCGGATCAATAATTATGCCCTCAAGCCACCCCGTGGCCCTTTCGAAATTTTGGTCGTATTGCCAAAGGGGGTAGTACACGAGCAGGAGGAAAAAACTGAGTATGGGTCGAACCACTGAATCGGATCATAAATTCGGTCTAGGAGACTGCCATACAATATTTAATGACTCTAAGAAAGAATCAGATAAATAATTATGCCCTCACGCCACCCCGTGGCCCGTTCGAAATTTTTATCGTATTGCCAAAGGGGGTTGTACACGAGCTGGAGGAAAAAACTGAGTATGGGTCGAACCACTGAATCGGATCATAAATTAGGTCTTAGAGACTGCCATACAATATTTTATGACCCTAAGAAAGAATCGGATCAATAATTATGCCCTCAAGCCACCCCGTGGCCCGTTCGAAATTTTGGTCGTATTGCCAAAGGGGGTAGTACACGTGCCAGAGGAAAAAACTGAGTATTGGTCGAACCACTGAATCGGATCATAAATTCGGTCTAGGAGACTGCCATACAATATTTTATGTCTCTAAGAAAGAATCGGATCAATAATTATGCACTCACGCCACCCCGTGGCCCGTTCAAAATTTTGGTCGTATTGCCAAAGGGGGTAGTACACGAGCCGGAGGAAAAAACTGAGTGTGGGTCGAACAACTGAATCGGATCATAAATTAGGTCTAAGAGACTGCCATACAATATTTTAAGACCCTAAGAAAGAATCGGATCGATAATTATGCCCTCAATCCACCCCGTAGCCCGTTCGAAATTTTGGTCGTATTGCCAAAGAGAGTAGTACACGAGCCGGAGGAAAAAAACTGAGTATTGGTCGAACCACTGAATCGGATCATAAATTTGGTCTAGGAGACTGCCATACAATATTTTATGTCCCTAAGAAAGAATCGGATCAATAATTATGCCCTCACGCCACCCCGTGGCCCGTTCAAAATTGTGGTCGTATTGCCAAAGGGGGTAGTACACGAGCAGGGGAAAAACTGAGAATGGGTCGAACAACTGAATCGGATCATAAATTCGGTCTAGGAGACTGCCATACATATTTTATGTCTCTAAGAAAGAATCGGATCAATAATTATGCCCTCAAGCCACCCCGTGGCCCGTTCGAAATTTTGGTCGTATTGCCAAAGGGGGTAGTACACGAGCAGGAGGAAAAAACTGAGTATGGGTCGAACCACTGAATCGGATCATAAATTCGGTCTAGGAGACTGCCATACAATATTTAATGACTCTAAGAAAGAACCAGATAAATAATTATGCCCTCACGCCACCCCGTGGCCCGTTCGAAATTTTTATCGTATTGCCAAAGGGGGTTGTACACGAGCTGGAGGAAAAAACTGAGTATGGGTCGAACCACTGAATCGGATCATAAATTAGGTCTTAGAGACTGCCATACAATATTTTAAGACCCTAAGAAAGAATCGGATCGATAATTATGCCCTCAATCCACCCCGTAGCCCGTTCGAAATTTTGGTCGTATTGCCAAAGGGAGTAGTACACGAGCCGGAGGAAAAAAACTGAGTATTGGTCGAACCACTGAATCGGATCATAAATTTGGTCTAGGAGACTGCCATACAATATTTTATGTCCCTAAGAAAGAATCGGATCAATAATTATGCCCTCACGCCACCCCGTGGCCCGTTCAAAATTGTGGTCGTATTGCCAAAGGGGGTAGTACACGAGCAGGGGAAAAACTGAGAATGGGTCGAACAACTGAATCGGATCATAAATTCGGTCTAGGAGACTGCCATACATATTTTATGTCTCTAAGAAAGAATCGGATCAATAATTATGCCCTCAAGCCACCCCGTGGCCCTTTCGAAATTTTGGTCGTATTGCCAAAGGGGGTAGTACACGAGCAGGAGGAAAAAACTGAGTATGGGTCGAACCACTGAATCGGATCATAAATTCGGTCTAGGAGACTGCCATACAATATTTAATGACTCTAAGAAAGAATCAGATAAATAATTATGCCCTCACGCCACCCCGTGGCCCGTTCGAAATTTTTATCGTATTGCCAAAGGGGGTTGTACACGAGCTGGAGGAAAAAACTGAGTATGGGTCGAACCACTGAATCGGATCATAAATTAGGTCTTAGAGACTGCCATACAATATTTTATGACCCTAAGAAAGAATCGGATCAATAATTATGCCCTCAAGCCACCCCGTGGCCCGTTCGAAATTTTGGTCGTATTGCCAAAGGGGGTAGTACACGTGCCAGAGGAAAAAACTGAGTATTGGTCGAACCACTGAATCGGATCATAAATTCGGTCTAGGAGACTGCCATACAATATTTTATGTCTCTAAGAAAGAATCGGATCAATAATTATGCACTCACGCCACCCCGTGGCCCGTTCAAAATTTTGGTCGTATTGCCAAAGGGGGTAGTACACGAGCCGGAGGAAAAAACTGAGTGTGGGTCGAACAACTGAATCGGATCATAAATTAGGTCTAAGAGACTGCCATACAATATTTTAAGACCCTAAGAAAGAATCGGATCGATAATTATGCCCTCAATCCACCCCGTAGCCCGTTCGAAATTTTGGTCGTATTGCCAAAGAGAGTAGTACACGAGCCGGAGGAAAAAAACTGAGTATTGGTCGAACCACTGAATCGGATCATAAATTTGGTCTAGGAGACTGCCATACAATATTTTATGTCCCTAAGAAAGAATCGGGTCAATAATTATGCCCTCACGCCACCCCGTGGCCCGTTCAAAATTGTGGTCGTATTGCCAAAGGGGGTAGTACACGAGCCGGGGAAAAACTGAGAATGGGTCGAACAACTGAATCGGATCATAAATTCGGTCTAGGAGACTGCCATACAATATTTTATGTCTCTAAGAAAGAATCGGATAAATAATTATGCCCCCACGCCACCCCGTGGCCCGTTCAAAATTTTGGTCGTATTGCCCAAGGGGGTTGTACACGAGCTGGAGGAAAAAACTGAGTATGGGTCGAACCACTGAATCGGATCATAAATTCGGTCTAAGAGACTGCAATACAATATTTTATGACCCTAAGAAAGAATCGGATCAATAATTATGCTCTCAAACCACCCCGTGGCCCGTTCGAAATTTTGGTCGTATTGCCAAAGGGGGTAGTACACGAGCCGGAGGAAAAAACTGAGTATGGGTCGAACCACTGAATCGGATCTTAAATTCGGTCTAGGAGACTGCCATACAATATTTTATGACCTTAAGAAATAATCAGATCAATAATTATGCCCTCACGCCACCCCGTGTCCCGTTCGAAATTTTGATCGTATTGCCAAAGGGGGTAGTACACGAGCAGGAGGAAAAAACTGAGTATGGGTCGAACGACAGAATCGGATCATAAATTAGGTCTAAGAGACGGCTATACAATATTTTATGACCCTAAGAAATAATCGGATCAATAATTATGCCCTCACACCACCCCGTGGCCCGTTCAAAATTGTGGTCGTATTCCCAAAGGGGGTATTACACGAGCCGGGGAAAAACTGAGTATGGGTCGAACAACTGAATCGGATCATAAATTCGGTCTAGGAGACTGCCATACAATATTTTATGTCTCTAAGAAAGAATTGGATCAATAATTATGCCCTCACGCCACCCCGTGGCCCGTTCAAAATTTTGGTCGTATAGCCAAAGGGGGTAGTACACGAGCCGGAGGAAAAAACTGAGTATGGGTCGAACAACTGAATCGGATCATAAATTAGGTCTAAGAGGCTGCCATACAATATTTTAAGACCATAAGAAAGAATCGGATCAATAATTATGCCCTCAAGCCACCCCGTGGCCCGTTCGAAATTTTGGTCGTATTGCCAAAGTGGGTAGTACACGAGCCGGAGGAAAAAAACTGAGTATGGGTCGGACGACTGAATCGGATCATAAATTCGGTCTAGGAGACTGCCATACAATATTTTATGACGCTAAGAAAGAATCGGATCAATAATTATGCCCACACACCACCCCGTGACCCGTTCGAAATTTTGCCAGTATTGACAAAGGGGGTTGTACACGATCCGGAGGAAAAACTGAGTATGGGTCGAACCGCTGAATCAGATCATAAATTCGGTACAGGAGACTGCCATACAATATTTAACGACTCTAAGAAAGAATCAGATAAATAATTATGTCCTCACGCCACCCCGTGGCCCGTTCGAAATTTTGATCGTATTGCCAAAGGGGTATTACACGAGCCGGAGGAAAAAACTGAGTATGGGTCGAACCACTGAATCGGATCATAAATTTGGTCTTAGAGACTGCCATACAATATTTTATGACCTTAAGAATGAATCGGATCAATAATTATGCCCTCACGTCACCCCATCGCCCGTTCGAAATTTTGGTCGTATTGCCAAAGGGGGTAGTACACGAGCCGGAGGAAAAAACTGAGTATGTTTCGAACCACTGAATCGGATCATAAATTAGGTCTTAGAGACTGCCATACAATATTTTATGACCCTAAGAAAGAATCAGATCAATAATTATGCCCTCAAGCCACCCCGTGGCCTGTTCGAAATTTTGGTCGTATTGCCAAATGGGGTAGTACACGAGCCAGAGGAAAAAACTGAGTATTGGTCGAACCACTGAATCGGATCATAAATTCGGTCTAGGAGACTGCCATACAATATTTTATGTCCCTAAGAAAGAATCGGATCAATAATTATGCCCTCACGCCACCCCGTGCCCGTTCAAAATTGTGGTCGTATTGCCAAAGGGGGTATTACACGAGCCGGGGAAAAACAGAGTATGGGTCGAACAACTGAATCGGATCATAAATTCGGTCTAGGAGACTGCCATACAATATTTTAAGACCCTAAGAAAGAATCGGATCAATAATTATGCCCTCAAGCCACCCCGTGGCCCGTTCGAAATTTTGGTCGTATTGCCAAAGGTGGTATTACACGAGCCGGGGAAAAATTGAGTATAGGTCGAAAAACTGAATCGGATCATAAATTAGGTCTAAGAGACTGCCATACAATATTTTAAGACCCTAAGAAAGAATAGGATCAATAATTATGTCCTCACACCCCCCCGTGACCCGTTCGAAATTTTTCCAGTATTGACAAAGGGGGCTGTACACGAGCCGGAGGAAAAACTGAGTATGGGTCGGACCACTGAATCGGATCATAAATTCGGTCTAGGAGACTGCCATACAATATTTTATGACCCTAAGAAAGAATCGGATCAATAATTATGCCCTCACACCACCTCGTGACCCGTTCGAAATTTTGCCAGTATTGACAAAGGGGGTTGTACACGAGCCGGAGGAAAAAACTGAGTATGGGTCGAACCACTGAATCGGATCATAAATTCGGTCTAGAAGAGTGCCATACAATATTTTATGATTCTAAGAAAGAATCAGATTAATAATTATGCCCTCACGCCACCCCGTGGCCCGTTCGAAATTTGATCGTATTGCCAAAGTGGGTAGTACACGAGCCGGAGGAAAAAACTGAGTATGGGTCGAACCACTGAATCGGATCATAAATTCGGTCTAAGAGACTGCCATACAATATTTTATGACTCTAAGAAAGAATCAGATCAATAATTATGCCCTCACGCCACCACGTATCCCGTTCGAAATTTAGATCGTATTGCCAAAGGGGGCAGTACACGAGCAGGAGGAAAAATCTGAGTATGGGTCGAACCACTGAATCGGATCATAAATTAGGTCTAAGAGACTGCTATACCATATTTTATGACCCTAAGAAAGAATCGGATCAATAATTATGCCCTCACACCACCCCGTGGCCCGTTCAAAATTGTGGTCGTATTGCCAAATGGGGTATTACACGAGCCGGGGAAAAACTGAGTGTGGGTCGAACAACTGAATCGGATCATAAATTCGGTCTAGGAGAGTGCCATACAATATTTTATTTCTCTAAGAAAGAATCGGATCAATAATTATGCCCTCACGCCACCCCGTGGCCCGTTCAAAATTTTGGTCGTATTGCCCAAGGGGGTAGTACACGAGCCGGAGGAAAAAACTGAGTATGGGTCGAACAACTGAATCGGATCATAAATTAGGTCTAAGAGGCTGCCATACAATATTTTAAGACCCTAAGAAAGAATCGGATCAATAATTATGCCCTCAAGCCACCCCGTGGCCCGTTCGAAATTTTGGTCGTATTGCCAAAGTGGGTAGTACACGAGCCGGAGGAAAAAAACTGAGTATGGGTCGGACGACTGAATCGGATCATAAATTCGGTCTAGGAGACTGCCATACAATATTTTATGACGCTAAGAAAGAATCGGATCAATAATTATGCCCACACACCACCCCGTGACCCGTTCGAAATTTTGCCAGTATTGACAAAGGGGGTTGTACACGATCCGGAGGAAAAACTGAGTATGGGTCGAACCACTGAATCAGATCATAAATTCGGTACAGGAGACTGCCATACAATATTTAACGACTCTAAGAAAGAATCAGATAAATAATTATGTCCTCACGCCACCCCGTGGCCCGTTCGAAATTTTGATCGTATTGCCAAAGGGGGTACACGAGCTGGAGGAAAAAACTGAGTATGGGTCGAACCACTGAATCGGATCATAAATTCGGTCTAAGAGACTGCAATACAATATTTTATGACCCTAAGAAAGAATCGGATCAATAATTATGCTCTCAAACCACCCCGTGGCCCGTTCGAAATTTTGGTCGTATTGCCAAAGGGGGTAGTACACGAGCCGGAGGAAAAAACTGAGTATGGGTCGAACCACTGAATCGGATCTTAAATTTGGTCTAGGAGACTGCCATACAATATTTTATGACCCTAAGAAATAATCAGATCAATAATTATGCCCTCACGCCACCCCGTGTCCCGTTCGAAATTTTGATCGTATTGCCAAAGGGGGTAGTACACGAGCAGGAGGAAAAAACTGAGTATGGGTCGAACGACAGAATCGGATCATAAATTAGTTCTAAGAGACGGCTATACAATATTTTATGACCCTAAGAAATAATCGGATCAATAATTATGCCCTCACACCACCCCGTGGCCCGTTCAAAATTGTGGTCGTATTCCCAAAGGGGGTATTACACGAGCCGGGGAAAAACTGAGTATGGGTCGAACAACTGAATCGGATCATAAATTCGGTCTAGGAGACTGCCATACAATATTTTATGTCTCTAAGAAAGAATTGGATCAATAATTATGCCCTCACGCCACCCCGTGGCCCGTTCAAAATTTTGGTCGTATAGCCAAAGGGGGTAGTACACGAGCCGGAGGAAAAAACTGAGTATGGGTCGAACAACTGAATCGGATCATAAATTAGGTCTAAGAGGCTGCCATACAATATTTTAAGACCATAAGAAAGAATCGGATCAATAATTATGCCCTCAAGCCACCCCGTGGCCCGTTCGAAATTTTGGTCGTATTGCCAAA
Source organism: Bidens hawaiensis (assembly GCF_021521415.1). Taxonomy (NCBI): domain Eukaryota; kingdom Viridiplantae; phylum Streptophyta; class Magnoliopsida; order Asterales; family Asteraceae; genus Bidens; species Bidens hawaiensis. Next base: position 1,404,530 of record NW_027491434.1, read on the forward strand.
GTGGGTAGTACACGAGCCGGAGGAAAAAAACTGAGTATGGGTCGGACGACTGAATCGGATCATAAATTCGGTCTAGGAGACTGCCATACAATATTTTATGACGCTAAGAAAGAATCGGATCAATAATTATGCCCTCACACCCCCTCGTGACCCGTTCAAAATTTTGCCAGTATTGACAAAGGAGGTAGTACACGATCCGGAGGAAAAACTGAGTATGGGTCGAACCACTGAATCAGATCATAAATTCGGTCCAGGAGACTGCCATACAATATTTAACGACTCTAAGAAAGAATCAGATAAATAATTATGCCCTCACGCCACCCCGTGGCCCGTTCGAAATTTTGATCGTATTGCCAAAGGGGGTTGTACACGAGCTGGAGGAAAAAACTGAGTATGGGTCGAACCACTGAATCGGATCATAAATTCGGTCTAAGAGACTGCAATACAATATTTTATGACCCTAAGAAAGAATCGGATCAATAATTATGCCCTCAAACCACCCCGTGGCCCGTTCGAAATTTTGGTCGTATTGCCAAAGGGGGTAGTACACGAGCCGGAGGAAAAAACTGAGTATGGGTCGAACCACTGAATCGGATCTTAAATTCGGTCTAGGAGACTGCCATACAATATTTTATAACCTTAAGAAATAATCAGATCAATAATTATGCCCTCACGCCACCCCGTGTCCCGTTCGAAGTTTTGATCGTATTGCCAAAGGGGGTAGTACACGAGCAGGAGGAAAAAACTGAGTATGGGTCGAACCACTGAATCGGATCATAAATTAGGTCTAAGAGACTGCTATACAATATTTTATGACCCTAAGAAAGAATCGGATCAATAATTATGCCCTCAAGCCACCCCGTGGCCCGTTAGAAATTTTGGTCGTATTGCCAAAGTGGGTAGTACATGAGCAAGAGGAAAAAAACTAAGTGTGGGTCGGACGACTGAATCGGATCATAAATTCGGTCTAGGAGACTGCCATACAATATTTTATGACGCTAAGAAAGAATCGGATCAATAATTATGCCGTCACACCACCCCGTGACCCGTTCGAAATTTTGCCAGTATTGACAAAGGGGGTTGTACACGAGCCGGAGGAAAAACTTAGTATGGGTCGAACCACTGAATCGGATCATAAATTCGGTCCAGGAGACTGCCATACAATATTTAATGACTCTAAGAAAGAATCAGATAAATAATTATGCCCTCACACCACCCCGTGGCCCGTTCGAAATTTTGATCGTATTGCCAAAGGGGTTGTACGCGAGCCGGAGGAAAAAACTGAGTATGGGTCGAACCACTGAATCGGATCATAAATTCGGTCTAGAAGACTGCCATACAATATTTTATAACTCTAAGATAGAATCAGATTAATAATTATGCCCTCACGCCACCCCGTGGCCCGTTCTAAATTTTGATCGTATTGCCAAAGTGGGTAGTACACGAGCCGTAGGATAAAACTGAGTATGGGTCGAACCACTGAATCAGATCAAAAATTCGGTCTTGGAGACTGCCATACAATATTTTATGACTCTAAGAAAGAATCAGATCAATAATTATGCACTCACGCCACCCCGTGGCCCGATCGAAATTTTGAACGTATTGCCAAAGGGGGTAGTACACGAGCCATAGGAAAAAACTGAGTATTGGTCGAACCACTGAATCGGATCATAAATTAGGTCTTAGAGACTGCCATACAATATTTTATGACCCTAAGAAAGAATCGGATCAATAATTATGCCCTCAAGCCACCCCGTGGCCCATTCGAAATTTTGGTCGTATTGCCAAAGGGGGTAGTACAGGAGCCAGAAGAAAAAACTGAGTATTGGTCGAACCACTGAATCAGATCATAAATTCGGTCTAGGAAACTGCCATTAAATATTTTATGTCCCTAAGAGAGAATCGGATCAATAATTATGCCCCCACGCCACCCCGTGGCCCGTTCAAAATTGTGGTCGTATTGCCAAAGGGGGTAGTACACGAGCCGGGGAAAAACTGAGTATGGGTCGAACAACTGAATCGGATCATAAATTCGGTCTAGGAGACTGCCATACAATATTTTATGACCCTAAGAAATAATCAGATCAATAATTATGCCCTCACGCCACCCCGTGTCCAGTTCGAAATTTTGATCGTATTGCCAAAGGGGGTAGTACACGAGCAGGAGGAAAAAACTGAGTATGGGTCGAACCACAGAATCGGATAATAAATTAGGTCTAAGAGACTGCTATACAATATTTTATGACCCTAAGAAAGAATCGGATCAATAATTATGCCCTCAAGCCACCCCGTGGCCCGTTCGAAATTTTGGTCGTATTGCCAAAGTGGGTAGTACATGAGCAGGAGGAAAAAACTGAGTATGGGTCGGACGACTGAATCGGATCATAAATTTGGTCTAGGAGACTGCCATACAATATTTTATGACCCTAAGAAATAATCAGATCAATAATTATGCCCTCACGCCACCCCGTGTCCAATTCGAAATTTTGATCGTATTGCCAAAGGGGGTAGTACACGAGCAGGAGGAAAAAACTGAGTATGGGTCGAACCACTGAATCGGATCATAAATTAGGTCTAAGAGACTGCTATACAATATTTTATGACCCTAAGAAAGAATCGGATCAATAATTATGCCCTCAAGCCACCCCGTGGCCCGTTCGAAATTTTGGTCGTATTGCCAAAGTGGGTAGTACATGAGCAAGAGGAAAAAAACTGAGTGTGGGTCGGACGACTGAATCGGATCATAAATTCGGTCTAGGAGACTGCCATACAATATTTTATGACGCTAAGAAAGAATCGGATCAATAATTATGCCCTCACACCACCCCGTGACCCCTTCGAAATTTTGCCAGTATTGACAAAGGGGGTTGTACACGAGCCGGAGGAAAAACTGAGTATGGGTCGAACCACTGAATCGGATCATAAATTCGGTTCAGGAGACTGCCATACAATATTTAATGACTCTAAGAAAGAATCAGATAAATAATTATGCCCTCACACCACCCCGTGGCCCGTTCAAAATTTTGATCGTATTGCAAAGGGGGTTGTACGCGAGCCGGAGGAAAAAACAGAGTATGGGTCGAACCACTGAATCGGATCATAAATTCGGTCTAGAAGACTGCCATACAATATTTTATAACTCTAAGAAAGAATCAGATTAATAATTATGCCCTCACGCCACCCCGTGGCCCGTTCTAAATTTTGATCGTATTGCCAAAGTGGGTAGTACACGAGCCGTAGGAAAAAACTGAGTATGGGTCGAACCACTGAATCAGATCAAAAATTCGGTCTTGGAGACTGCCATACAATATTTTATGACTCTAAGAAAGAATCAGATCAATAATTATGCACTCACGCCACCCCGTGGCCCGTTCGAAATTTTGATCGTATTGCCAAAGGGGGTAGTACACGAGCCATAGGAAAAAACTGAGTATTGGTCGAACCACTGAATCGGACCATAAATTAGGTCTTAGAGACTGCCATACAATATTTTATGACCCTAAGAAAGAATAGGATCAATAATTATGCCCTCATGCCACCCCGTGGCCCGTTCGAAATTTTGGTCGTATTGCCAAAGGGGGTAGTACACGAGCCAGAGGAAAAAACTGAGTATTGGTCGAACCACTGAATCAGATCATAAATTCGGTCTTGGAAACTGCCATTAAATATTTTATGTCCCTAAGAAAGAATCGGATCAATAATTATGCCCCCACACCACCCCGTGGCCCGTTCAAAATTGTGGTCGTATTGCCAAAGGGGGTAGTACACGAGCCGGGGAAAAACTGAGTATGGGTCGAACAACTGAATCGAATCATAAATTCGGTCTAGGAGACTGCCATACAATATTTTATGTCTCTATGAAAGAATCGGATCAATAATTATGCCCTCACGCCACCCCGTGGCCCGTTTAAAATTTTGGTCGTATTGCCAAAGGGGGTAGTCCACGAGCCGGAGGAAAAAACTGAGTATGGGTCGAACAACTGAATCGGATCATAAATTAGGTCTAAGAGACTGCCAAACAATATTTTAAGACCCTAAGAAAGAATCGGATCAATAATTATGCACTCAAGCCACCCCGTGGCCCGTTCGAAATTTTGGTCGTATTGCCAAAGGGGGTAGTACACGAGCCGGAGGAAAAAAACTGACTATGGGTCGGACCACCGAATCGGATCATAAATTCGGTCTAGGAGACTGCCATACAATATTTTATGTCCCTAAGAAAGAATCGGATCAATAATTATGCCCTCACGCCACCCCGTGGCCCGTTCAAAATTGTGGTCGTATTGCCAAAGGGGGTTGTACGCGAGCCGGATGAAAAAACTGAGTATGGGTCGAACCATTGAATCGGATCATAAATTCGCTCTAGGAGACTGCCATTCAATATTTTATGACCCTAAGAAAGAATCGGATCAATAATTATGCCCTCAAACCACCCCGTGGCCCGTGCGAAATTTTGATCGTATTGCCAAGGGGGTAGTACACGAGCCGGAGGAAAAAACAGAGTATGGGTCGAACCACTGAATCGGATCATAAATTCGGTCTAGAAGACTGCCATACAATATTTTATAACTCTAAGAAAGAATCAGATTAATAATTATGCATTCACACCACCCCGTGGCCCGTTCTAAATTTTGATCGTATTGCCAAAGTGGGTAGTACACGAGCCGTAGGAAAAAACTGAGTATGGGTCGAACCACTGAATCAGATCAAAAATTCGGTCTTGGAGACTGCCATACAATATTTTATGACTCTAAGAAAGAATCAGATCAATAATTATGCACTCACGCCACCCCGTGGCCCGTTCGAAATTTTGATCGTATTGCCAAAGGGGGTAGTACACGAGCCATAGGAAAAAACTGAGTATTGGTCGAACCACTGAATCGGATCCTAAATTAGGTCTTAGAGACTGCCATACAATATTTTATGACCCTAAGAAAGAATGGGATCAATAATTATGCCCTCATGCCACCCCGTGGCCCGTTCGAAATTTTGGTCGTATTGCCAAAGGGGGTAGTACACGAGCCAGAGGAAAAAACTGAGTATTGGTCGAACCACTGAATCAGATCATAAATTCGGTCTTGGAAACTGCCATACAATATTTTATGACTCTAAGAAAGAATCAGATCAATAATTATGCCCTCACGCCACCCCGTGGCCAATTCTAAATTTTGGTCGTATTGCCAAAGTGGGTAGTACACGAGCCGTAGGAAAAAACTGAGTATGGGTCGAACCACTGAATCAGATCAAAAATTCGGTCTTGGAGACTGCCATACAATATTTTATGACTCTAAGAAAGAATTAGATCAATAATTATGCCCTCACGCCACTCCGTGGCCCGTTCGAAATTTTGATCGTATTGCCAAAAGGGTAGTACACGAGCCGGAGGAAAAAACTGAGTATGGGTCGAACCACTGAATCGGATCATAAATTAGGTCTTAGAGACTGCCATACAATATTTTTTGACCCTAAGAAAGAATCGGATCAATAATTATGCCCTCACGCCACCCCGTGGCCCGTTTGAAATTTTGGTCGTATTGCCAGATGGGGTAGTACACGAGCAGGTGGAAAAAACTGAGTATGGGTCGAACCACTGAATCGGATCATAAATTAGGTCTTAGAGACTGCCATACAATATTTTATGACCCTAAGAAAGAATCGGATCAATAATTATGCCCTCACGCCACCCCGTGGCCCGTTCGAAATTTTGGTCGTATTGCCAAAGGGGGTAGTACACGAGCAGGAGGAAAAAACTAAGTATGGGTCTAACCACTGAATCGGATCATAAATTCGGTCTTAGAGACTGCCATACAATATTTTATGACCCTAAGAAAGAATCGGATCAATAATTATGCCCTCAAGCCACCCCGTGGCCCGTTCGAAATTTTGGTCGTATTGCCAAAGGGGGTAGTACACGAGCCAGAGGAAAAAACTGAGTATTGGTCGAACCACTGAATCGGATCATAAATTCGGTTTAGGAGACTGCCATACAATGTTTAATGACTCTAAGAAAGAATCAGATAAATAATTATGCCCTCACGCCACCCCGTGGCCCGTTCGAAATTTTGATCATATTGCCAAAGGGGGTTGTACGCGAGCCGGAGGAAAAAACTGAGTATGGGTCGAACCACTAAATCGGATCATAAATTAGGTCTTAGAGACTGCCATACAATATTTTATGACCCTAAGAAAGAATCGGATCAATAATTATGCCCTCACGCCACCCCGTGGCCCGTTCGAAATTTTGGTCGTATTGCCAAAGGGGGTCGTACACGAGCAGGTGGAAAAAACTGAGTATGGGTCGAACCACTGAATCGGATCATAAATTCGGTCTAGGAGATTGCCATTCAATATTTTATGACCCTAAGAAAGAATCGGATCAATAATTATGCCCACAAACCACCCCGTGGCCCGTTCGAAATTTTGGTCGTATTGGCAAAGGGAATAGTACACGAGCCGGAGGAAAAAACTGAGTATGGGTCGAACCACTGAATCGGATCATAAATTCGGTCCAGGAGACTGCCATACAATATTTAATGACTCTAAGAAAGAATCAGATAAATAATTATGCCCTCACACCACCCCGTGGCCCGTTCAAAATTTTGATCGTATTGCCAAAGGGGGTTGTACGCGAGCCGGAGGAAAAAACTGAGTATGGGTCGAACACTGAATCGGATCATAAATTCGGTCTAGAAGACTGCCATACAATATTTTATAACTCTAAGAAAGAATCAGATTAATAATTATGCCCTCACGCCACCCCGTGGCCCGTTCTAAATTCTGATCGTATTGCCAAAGTGGGTAGTACACGAGCCGTAGGAAAAAACTGAGTATGGGTCGAACCACTGAATCAGATCAAAAATTCGGTCTTGGAGACTGCCATACAATATTTTATGACTCTAAGAAAGAATCAGATCAATAATTATGCACTCACGCCACCCCGTGGCCCGTTCGAAATTTTGATCGTATTGCCAAAGGGGGTAGTACACGAGCCAGAGGAAAAAACTGAGTATTGGTCGAACCACTGAATCAGATCATAAATTCGGTCTAGGAAACTGCCATTAAATATTTTATGTCCCTAAAAAAGAATCGGATCAATAATTATGCCCCCACGTCACCCCGTGGCCCGTTCAAAATTGTGGTCGTATTGCCAAAGGGAGTAGTACACGAGCCGGGGAAAAACTGAGTATGGGTCGAACAACTGAATCGGATCATAAATTCGGTCTAGGAGACTGCCATACAATATTTTATGTCTCTATGAAAGAATCGGATCAATAATTATGCCCTCTCGCCACCCCGTGGCCCGTTCGAAATTTTGGTCATATTGCCAAAGGGGGTAGTACACGAGCCGGAGGAAAAAAACTGAGTATTGGTCGAACCACTGAATCGGATCATAAATTAGGTCTAAGAGACTGCCATACAATATTTTAAGACCCTAAGAAAGAATCGGATCAATAATTATGCCCTCAAGCCACCCCGTGGCCCGTTCGAAATTTTGGTCGTATTGCCAAAGGGGGTAGTACACGAGCCGGAGGAAAAAAACTGAGTATGGGTCGGACCACTGAATCGGATCATAAATTCGGTCTAGGAGACTGCCATACAATATTTTATGTCCCTAAGAAAGAATCGGATCAATAATTATGCCCTCACGCCACCCCGTGGCCCGTTCAAAATTGTGGTCGTATTGCCAAAAGGGGTTGTACACGAGCCGGAAGAAAAAACTGAGTATGGGTCGAACCATTGAATCGGATCATAAATTCGGTCTAAGAGACTGCCATTCAATATTTTATGACTCTAAGAAAGAATCAGATCAATAATTATGCCCTCACGCCACCCCGTGGCCCGTTCGAAATTTTGATCGTATTGCCAAAAGGGGTAGTACACGAGCCGGAGGAAAAAACTGAGTATGGGTCGAACCACTGAATCGGATCATAAATTAGGTCTTAGAGACTGCCATACAATATTTTTTGACCCTAAGAAAGAATCGGATCAATAATTATGCCCTCACGCCACCCCGTGGCCCGTTCGAAATTTTGGTCGTATTGCCAAATGGGGTAGTACACGAGCAGGTGGAAAAAACTGAGTATGGGTCGAACCACTGAATCGGATCATAAATTAGGTCTTAGAGACTGCCATACAATATTTTATAACCCTAAGAAAGAATCGGATCAATAATTATGCCCTCACGCCACCCCGTGTCCCGTTCGAAATTTTGATCGTATTGCCAAAGGGGGTAGTACACGAGCCAGAGGAAAAAACTGAGTATTTGTCGAACCACTGAATCGAATCATAAATTCGGTCTTAGAGACTGCCATACAATATTGTATGACCCTAAGAAAGAATCGGATCAATAATTATGCCCTCAAGCCACCCCGTGGCCCGTTCGAAATTTTGGTCGTATTGCTAAAGGGGGTAGTACACGAGCCAGAGGAAAAAACTGAGTATTTGTCGAACCACTGAATCGAATCATAAATTCGGTCTAGGAGACTGCCATACAATGTTTAATGACTCTAAGAAAGAATCAGATAAATAATTATGCCCTCACGCCACCCCGTGGCCCGTTCGAAATTTTGATCATATTGCCAAAGGGGGTTGTACGCGAGCCGGAGGAAAAAACTGAGTATGGGTCGAACCACTGAATCGGATCATAAATTAGGGCTTAGAGACTGCCATACAATATTTTATGACCCTAAGAAAGAATCGGATCAATAATTATGCCCTCACGCCACCCCGTGGCCCGTTCGAAATTTTGGTCGTATTGCCAAAGGGGGTAGTACACGAGCAGGTGGAAAAAACTGAGTATGGATCGAACCAGTGAATCGGATCATAAATTCGGTCTAGGAGATTGCCATTCAATATTTTATGACCCTAAGAAAGAATCGGATCAATAATTATGCCCTCAAACCACCCCGTGGCCCGTTCGAAATTTTGGTCGTATTGGCAAAGGGAATAGTACACGAGCCGGAGGAAAAAACTGAGTATGGGTCGAACCACTGAATCGGATCATAAATTCGGTCTAGAAGAGTGCCATACAATATTTTATGATTCTAAGAAAGAATCAGATTAATAATTATGCCCTCACGCCACCCCGTGGCTCGTTCGAAATTTTGATCGTATTGCCAAAGTGGGTAATACACGAGCCGTAGGAAAAAACTGAGTATGGGTCGAACCACTGAATCGGATCAAAAATTCGGTCTTGGAGACTGCCATACAATATTTTATGACTCTAAGAAAGAATCAGATCAATAATTATGCCCTCACGCCACCCCGTGGCCCGTTCGAAATTTTGATCGTATTGCCAAAAGGGGTAGTACACGAGCCGGAGGAAAAAACTGAGTATGGGTCGAACCACTGAATCGGATCATAAATTAGGTCTTAGAGACTGCCATACAATATTTGATGACCCTAAGAAAGAATTGGATCAATAATTATGCCCTCAAGCCACCCCGTGGCCCGTTCAAAATTTTGGTTGTATTGCTAAAGTGAGTAGTACACGAGGCAGAGGAAAAAACTGATTATTGGTCGAACCACTGAATCGGAACATAAATTCGGTCTAAGAGACTGCCATACAATATTTTATGTCCCAAAGAAATAATCGGATCAATAATTATGCCCTCACGCCACCCCGTGTCCCGTTTAAAATTGTGGTCGTATTGCCAAAGGGGGTAGTACACGAGCCGGAGGAAAAACTGAGTATGGGTCGAACCACTGAATCGGATCATAAATTCGGTCTAGGAGATTGCCATACAATATTTTGCGTCCCTAAGAATGAATCGGATCAATAATTATGCCGTCACGCCACCCCGTGGCCCGTTCAAAATTTTTGTCGTATTGCCAAACGGGGTAGTACACTAGCCGGAGGAAAAAACTGAGTATGGGTCGAACAACTGAATCGGATCATAAATTAGGTCTAAGAGACTGCCATACAATATTTCAAGACCCTAAGAAAGAATCGGATCAATAATTATGCCCTCAAGCCACCCTGTGGCCTGTTCGAAATTTTGGTCGTATTGCCAAAGGGGTAGTACACGAGCCGGAGGAAAAAAAACTGAGTATGGGTCGGACCACTGATTCGGATCATAAATTCGGTCTAGGAGACTGCCATACAATATTTTGTGACCCTAAGAAAGAATCGGATTAATAATTATGCCCTCACACCACCTCGTGACCCGTTCGAAATTTTGCCAGTATTGACAAAGGGGGTTGTACACGAGCCGGAGGAAAAACTGAGTATGGGTCGAACCACTGAATTAGATCATAAATTCAGTCCAGGAGACTGCCATACTATATTTAATGACTCTAAGAAAGAATCAGATAAATAATTATGCCCTCACGTCAACCCGTGGCCCGTTCGAAATTAGGTCTAAGAGACTGCCATACAATACTTTAAGACCCTAAGAAAGAATCGGATCAATAATTATGCCCTCAAGCCACCCCGTGGCCCGTTCGAAATTTTGGTCGTATTGCCTAAGGGGGTAGTACACGAGCCGGAGGAAAAAAACTGAGTATGGGTCGGACCACTGAATCGGATCATAAATTCGGTCTAGGAGACTGCCATACAATATTTTATGACTCTAAGAAAGAATCGGATCAATAATTATGCCCTCACACCACCTCGTGACCCGTTCGAAATTTTTATCGTATTGCCAAAGTGGGTTGTACACGAGCCGGAGGAAAAAACTGAGTATGGGTCGAACCACTGAATCGGATCATAAATTCGCTCTAGGAGACTGCTTACAATATTTTATGACCCTAAGAAAGAATCGGATCAATAATTATGCTCTCAAACCACCCCGTGGCCCGTTCGAAATTTTGGTCGTATTGCCAAAGGGGGTAGTTCACGAGCCGGAGGAAAAAACTGAGTATGGGTCGAACCACTGAATAGGATCATAAATTCGGTTTAGAAGACTGCCATACAATATTTTATGACTCTAAGAAAGAATCAGATTAATAATTATGCCCTCACGCCACCCCGTGGCCCGTTCGAAATTTTGATCGTATTGCCAAAGTGGGTAGTACACGAGCCTGAGGAAAAAACTGAGTATGGGTCGAACCACTGAATCGGATCATAAATTAGGTCTTAGAGACTGCCATACAATATTTGATGACCCTAAGAAAGAATTGGATCAATAATTATGCCCTCAAGCCACCCCGTGGCCCGTTCAAAATTTTGGTTGTATTGCTAAAGTGAGTAGTACACGAGGCAGAGGAAAAAACTGATTATTGGTCGAACCACTGAATCGGAACATAAATTCGGTCTAAGAGACTGCCATACAATATTTTATGTCCCAAAGAAATAATCGGATCAATAATTATGCCCTCACGCCACCCCGTGTCCCGTTTAAAATTGTGGTCGTATTGCCAAAGGGGGTAGTACACGAGCCGGAGGAAAAACTGAGTATGGGTCGAACCACTGAATCGGATCATAAATTCGGTCTAGGAGATTGCCATACAATATTTTGCGTCCCTAAGAATGAATCGGATCAATAATTATGCCGTCACGCCACCCCGTGGCCCGTTCAAAATTTTTGTCGTATTGCCAAACGGGGTAGTACACTAGCCGGAGGAAAAAACTGAGTATGGGTCGAACAACTGAATCGGATCATAAATTAGGTCTAAGAGACTGCCATACAATATTTCAAGACCCTAAGAAAGAATCGGATCAATAATTATGCCCTCAAGCCACCCTGTGGCCTGTTCGAAATTTTGGTCGTATTGCCAAAGGGGTAGTACACGAGCCGGAGGAAAAAAAACTGAGTATGGGTCGGACCACTGATTCGGATCATAAATTCGGTCTAGGAGACTGCCATACAATATTTTGTGACCCTAAGAAAGAATCGGATTAATAATTATGCCCTCACACCACCTCGTGACCCGTTCGAAATTTTGCCAGTATTGACAAAGGGGGTTGTACACGAGCCGGAGGAAAAACTGAGTATGGGTCGAACCACTGAATTAGATCATAAATTCAGTCCAGGAGACTGCCATACTATATTTAATGACTCTAAGAAAGAATCAGATAAATAATTATGCCCTCACGTCAACCCGTGGCCCGTTCGAAATTAGGTCTAAGAGACTGCCATACAATACTTTAAGACCCTAAGAAAGAATCGGATCAATAATTATGCCCTCAAGCCACCCCGTGGCCCGTTCGAAATTTTGGTCGTATTGCCTAAGGGGGTAGTACACGAGCCGGAGGAAAAAAACTGAGTATGGGTCGGACCACTGAATCGGATCATAAATTCGGTCTAGGAGACTGCCATACAATATTTTATGACTCTAAGAAAGAATCGGATCAATAATTATGCCCTCACACCACCTCGTGACCCGTTCGAAATTTTGATCGTATTGCCAAAGGGGGTTGTACACGAGCCTGAGGAAAAAACTGAATATGGGTCGAACCACTGAATCGGATCATAAATTCGGTCTAGAAGTCAGCCATACAATATTTTATGACCCTAAGAAAGATTCGGATCAATAATTATGCCCTCAAGCCACCCCGTGACCCGTTCGAAATTTTGGTCGTATTGCCAAAAGGGCTAGTACACGAGCCAGAGGAAAAAACTGAGTATTGGCCGAACCACTGAACGGATCATAAATTAGGTCTAAGAGACTGCCATACAATACTTTAAGACCCTAAGAAAGAATCGGATCAATAATTATGCCCTCAAGCCACCCCGTGGCCCGTTCGAAATTTTGGTCGTATTGCCAAAGGGGGTAGTACACGAGCCGGAGGAAAAAACTGAGTATGGGTCGAACCACTGAATCGGATCATAAATTCGGTCTAGAAGACTGCCATACAATATTTTATGACTCTAAGAAAGAATCGGATCAATAATTATGCCCTCACACCACCTCGTGACCCGTTCGAAATTTTGCCAGTATTGACAAAGGGGGTTGTACACGAGCCGGAGGAAAAACTGAGTATGGGTCGAACCACTGAATCAGATCATAAATTCGGTCCAGGAGACTGCCATACTATATTTAATGACTCTAAGAAAGAATCACTTAAATAATTATGCCCTCACGCCACCCCGTGGCCCGTTCGAAATTTTAATCGTATTGCCAAAGGGGGTTGTACACGAGCCGGAGGAAAAAACTGAGTATGGGTCGAACCACTGAATCGGATCATAAATTCGGTCTAAGAGACTGCCATACAATATTTTATGACCCTAAGAAAGAATCGGATCAATAATTATGCCCTCAAGCCACCCCGTGGCCCGTTCGAAATTTTGGTCGTATTGCCAAAGGGGGTAGTACACGAGCCAGAGGAAAAAACTGAGTATGGGTCGAACCACTGAATCGGATCATAAATTCGATCTAGAAGACTGCCATACAATATTTTATGATTTTAAGAAAGAATCAGATTAATAATTATGCCCTCACGCCACCCCGTGGCCCGTTCGAAATTTGATCGTATTGCCAAAGTGGGTAGTACACGAGCCGGAGGAAAAAACTGAGTATGGGTCGAACCACTGAATCGGATCATAAATTCGGTCTAGGAGACTGCCATACAATATTTTATGACTCTAACAAAGAATCAGATCAATAATTATGCCCTCACGCCACCCCGTGTCCCGTTCGAAATTTTGATCGTATTGCCAAAGGGGGTAGTACACGAGCAGGAGGAAAAAAACTGAGTATGGGTCGAACCACTGAATCGGATCATAAATTAGGTCTAGGAGACTGCTATACAATATTTTATGACCCTAAGAAAGAATCGGATCAATAATTATGCCCTCAAGCCACCCCGTGGCCCGTTCGAAATTTTGGTCGTGTTGCCAAAGGGGGTAGTACACGAGCCAGAGGAAAAAACTGAGTATTGTTCTAACCACAGAATTGGATCATAAATTCGGTCCAGGAGACTGCCATACAATATTTTATGTCCCTAAGAAATAATCGGATCAATAATTATGCCCTCAAGCCACCCCGTGGCCCGTTCGAAATTTTGGTCGTATTGCCAAAGGGGGTAGTACACGAGCCGGAGGAAAAACTTAGTATGGGTCGAACCACTGAATCGGATCATAAATTCGGTTTAGGAGATTGCCATACAATATTTTATGTCCCTAAGAAAGAATCGGATCAATAATTATGCCCTCAAGCCACCCCGTGGCCCGTTCGAAATTTTGGTCGTATTGCCAAAGGGGGTAGTACACGAGCCGGAGGAAAAACTGAGTATGGGTCGAACAACTGAATCGGATCATAAATTCGGTCTAGGAGACTGCCATACAATATTTTATGTCCCTAAGAAAGAATCGGATCAATAATTATGCCCTCAAGCCACCCCGTGGCCCGTTCGAAATTTTGGTCGTATTGCCAAAGGGGGCTGTACACGAGCCGGAGGAAAAACTGAGTATGGGTCGAACCACTGAATCGGATCATAAATTCGGTCCAGGAGACTGCCATACAATATTTTATGTCCCTAAGAAATAATCGGATCAATAATTATGCCCTCACGCCACCCCGTGGACCGTTCAAAATTTTTGTCGTATTGCCAAAGGGGGTAGTACACGAGCCGGAGGAAAAACTGAGTATGGGTCGAACCACTGAATCGGATCATAAATTCGGTCTAGTAGACTTCCATACTATATTTTATGACCATAAGAAAGAATCGGATCAATAATTATGCCCTCAAGCCACCCCGTGGCCCGTTCGAAATTTTGGTCGTATTGCCAAAGGGGGTAGTACACGAGCCGGAGGAAAAACTGAGTATGGGTCGAACCACTGAATCGGATCATAAATTCGGTCTAGGAGACTGCCATACAATATTTTATGTCCCTAAGAAATAATCGGATCAATAATTATGCCCTCACGCCACCCCGTGGACCGTTCAAAATTTTTGTCGTCTTGCCAAAGGGGGTAGTACACGAGCCGGAGGAAAAACTGAGTATGGGTCGAACCACTGAATCGGATCATAAATTCGGTCTAGGAGACGGCCATACAATATTTTATGTCCCTAAGAAAGAATCTTATCAATAATTATGCCCTCACGCCACCCCGTGGCCCGTTCAAAATTTTTGTCGTATTGCCAAAGGGGGTAGTACACGAGCCGGAGGAAAAAACTGAGTATGGGTCGAAAAACTGAATCGGATCATAAATTAGGTCTAAGAGACTGCCATACAATATTTTAAGACCCTAAGAAAGAATAGGATCAATAATTATGCCCTCACGCCACCCCGTGACCCGTTCGAAATTTTGCCAGTATTGACAAAGGGGGCTGTACACGAGCCGGAGGAAAAACTGAGTATGGGTCGAACCACTGAATCGGATCATAAATTCGGTCCAGGAGACTGCCATACAATGTTTAATGACTCTAGGAAAGAATCGGATCAATAATTATACCCTCACGCCACCCCGTGGCCCGTTCGAAATTTTGATAGTATTGCCAAACGGGTTGTACGCGAGCCGGAGGAAAAAACTGAGTATGGGTCGAACCATTGAATTGGATCATAAATTCGGTCTAGGGGACTGCCATACAATATTTTATGACCCTAAGAAAGAATCGGATCAATAATTATGCCCTCACACCACCCCGTGACCCGTTCGAAATTTTGCCAGTATTGACAAAGGGGGCTGTACACGAGCCGGAGGAAAAACTGAGTATGGGTCGAACCACTGAATCGGATCATAAATTCGGTCCAGGAGACTGCCATACAATATTTTATGTCCCTAAGAAATAATCGGATCAATAATTATGCCCTCACGCCACCCCGTGGACCGTTTAAAATTTTTGTCGTATTGCCAAAGGGGGTAGTACACGAGCCGGAGGAAACACTGAGTATGGGTCGAACCACTGAATCGGATCATAAATTCGGTCTAGGAGACTGCCATACTATATTTTATGACCCTAAGAAAGAATCGGATCAATAATTATGCCCTCACGCCACCCCGTGACCCGTTCGAAATTTTGCCAGTATTGACAAAGGGGGCTGTACACGAGCCGGAGGAAAAACTGAGTATGGGTCGAACCACTGAATCGGATCATAAATTCGGTTTAGGAGATTGCCATACAATATTTTATGTCCCTAAGAAAGAATCGGATCAATAATTATGCCCTCAAGCCACCCCGTGGCCCGTTCGAAATTTTGGTCGTATTGCCAAAGAGGGTAGTACACGAGTCGGAGGAAAAACTGAGTATGGGTCGAACCACTGAATCGGATCATAAATTCGGTCTAGGAGACTGCCATACAATATTTTATGTCCCTAAGAAATAATCGGATCAATAATTATGCCCTAACGCCACCCCGTGGACCGTTCAAAATTTTTGTCGTCTTGCCAAAGGGGGTAGTACACGAGCCGGAGGAAAAACTGAGTATGGGTCGAACCACTGAATCGGATCATAAATTCGGTCTAGGAGACGGCCATATAATATTTTATGTCCCTAAGAAAGAATCGGATCAATAATTATGCCCTCACGCCACCCCGTGCCCCGTTCAAAATTTTCGTCGTACTGCCAAAGGGGGTAGTACACGAGCCGGAGGAAAAAACTGAGTATGGGACGAAAAACTGAATCGGATAATAAATTAGGTCTAAGAGACTGCCATACAATATTTTAAGACCATAAGAAAGAATAGGATTAATAATTATGCCCTCACGCCACCCCGTGACCCGTTCGAAATTTTGCCAGTATTGACAAAGGGGGCTGTACATGAGCTGGAGGAAAAACTGAGTATGGGTCGAACCACTGAATCGGATCATAAATTCGGTCCAGGAGACTGCCATACAATGTTTAATGACTCTAGGAAAGAATCGGATCAATAATTATGCCCAAACGCCACCCCGTGGCCCGTTCGAAATTTTGATAGTATTGCCAAACGGGTTGTACGCGAGCCGGAGGAAAAAACTGAGTATTTGTCGAACCATTAATCGAATCATAAATTCGGTCTAGGGGACTGCCATACAATATTTTATGACCCTAAGAAAGAATCGGATCTATAATTATGCCCTCAAACCACCCCGTGGCCCGTTCGAAATTTTGGTCGTATTGCCAAAGGGGGTAGTACACGAGCCGGAGGAAAAAACTGAGTATGGGTCGAACCACTGAATCGGATCATAAATTCGGTCTAGAAGACTGCCATACAATATTTTATAACTCTAAGAAAGAATCAGATTAATAAGTATGCCCTCACGCCACCCCGTGGCCCGTTCGAAATTTTGATCGTATTGCCAAAGTGGGTAGTACACGAGCCGTAGGAAAAAACTGAGTATGGGTCGAACCACTGAATCGGATCTAAAATTCGGTCTTGGAGACTGCCATACAATATTTTATGACTCTAAGAAAGAATCAGATAAATAATTATGCCCTCACGCCACCCCGTGGCCCGTTCGAAATTTTGATCGTATTGCCAAAAGGGGTAGTACACGAGCCGGAGGAAAAAACTGAGTATGGGTCGAACCACTGAATCGGATCATAAATTCGGTCTAGGAGACTGCCATACATTATTTTATGACTCTAAAAAAGAATCAGATCAATAATTATGCCCTCACGCCACCTCGTGTCCCCTTCGAAATTTAGATCGTATTGCCAAAGGAGGTAGTACACGAGCAGGAGGAAAAAACTGAGTATGGGTCGAACCATTGAATCGGATCATAAATTCGGTCTAGGGGACTGCCATACAATATTTTATGACCCTAAGAAAGAATCGGATCAATAATTATGCTCTCAAACCACCCCGTGGCCCGTTCGAAATTTTGGTCGTATTGCCAAAGGGGGTAGTACACGAGCCGGAGGAAAAAACTGAGTATGGGTCGAACCACTGAATCGGATCATAAATTCGGTCTAGAAGACTGCCATACAATATTTTATAACTCTAAGAAAGAATCAGATTAATAATTATGCCCTCACGCCACCCCGTGGCCCGTTCGAAATTTTGATCGTATTGCCAAAGTGGGTAGTACACGAGCCGTAGGAAAAAACTGAGTATGGGTCGAACCACTGAATCGGATCAAAAATTCGGTCTTGGAGACTGCCATACAATATTTTATGACTCTAAGAAAGAATCAGATCAATAATTATGCCCTCACGCCACCCCGTGGCCCGTTCGAAATTTTGATCGTATTGCCAAAAGGGGTAGTACACGAGCCGGAGGAAAAAACTGAGTATGGGTCGAACCACTGAATCGGATCATAAATTCGGTATAGGAGACTGTCATACAATATTTTATGACTCTAAGAAAGAATCAGATAAATAATTATGCCCTCACGCCACCCCGTGTCCCCTTCGAAATTTTGATCGTATTGCCAAAGGGGGTAGTACACGAGCAGGAGGAAAAAACTGAGTATGGGTCGAACCACTGAATCGGATCATAAATTAGGTCTAAGAGACTGCTATACAATATTTTATTACCCTAAGAAAGAATCGGATCATTAATTATGCCCTCAAGCCACCCCGTGGCCCGTTCGAAATTTTGGTCGTATTGCCAAAGGGGGTAGTACACGAGCTAGAGGAAAAAACTGAGTATTGGTCTAACCACTGAATTGGATCATAAATTCGGTCTAAGAGACTGCCATACAATATTTTATGTCTTAAGAAATAATCGGATCAATAATTATGCCCTCACGCCACCCCGTGGCCCGTTCGAAATTTTTGTCGTATTGCCAAAGGGGGTACACGAGCCGGAGGAAAAAACTGAGTATGGGTCGAAAAACAGAATCGGATCGTAAATTAGGTCTAAGAGACTGCCATACAATATTTTAAGACCCTAAGAAAGAAAAGGATCAATAATTATGCCCTCACACCACCCCGTGACCCGTTCGAAATTTTGCCAGTATTGACATAGGGGGCTGTACACGAGCCGGAGGAAAAACTGAGTATGGGTCGAACCACTGAATCGGATCATAAATTCGGTCCAGGAGACTGCCATACAATATTTTATGTCCCTAAGAAATAATGGATCAATAATTATGCCCTCACGCCACCCCGTGGACCGTTCAAAATTTTTGTCGTATTGCCAAAGGGGGTAGTACACGAGTCGGAGGAAAAACTGAGTATGGGTCGAACCACTGAATCGGATCATAAATTCGGTCTAGGAGACTGCCATACTATATTTTATGACCCTAAGAAAGAATCGGATCAATAATTATGCCCTCAAGCCACCCCGTGGCCCGTTCGAAATTTTGGTCGTATTGCCAAAGGGGGTAGTACACGAGCCGGAGGAAAAACTGAGTATGGGTCGAACCACTGAATCGGATCGTAAATTCGGTCTAGGAGACTGCCATACTATATTTTATGTCCCTAAGAAATAATCGGATCAATAATTATGCCCTCACGCCACCCCGTGGACCGTTCAAAATTTTTGTCGTCTTGCCAAAGGGGGTAGTACACGAGCCGGAGGAAAAACTGAGTATGGGTCGAACCACTGAATCGGATCATAAATTCGGTCTAGGAGACGGCCATACAATATTTTATGTCCCTAAAAAAGAATCGGATCAATAATTATGCCCTCACGCCACCCCGTGACCCGTTCAAAATTTTCGTCATATTGCCAAAGGGGGTAGTACACGAGCCGGAGGAAAAAACTGAGTATGGGTCGAAAAACAGAATCGGATCGTAAATTAGGTCTAAGAGACTGCCATACAATATTTTAAGACCCTAAGAAAGAATAGGATCAATAATTATGCCCTCACACCACCCCGTGACCCGTTCGAAATTTTGCCAGTATTGACAAAGGGGGCTGTACACGAGCCGGAGGAAAAACTGAGTATGGGTCGAACCACTGAATCGGATCATAAATTCGGTCCAGGAGACTGCCATACAATATTTTATGTCCCTAAGAAATAATCGGATCAATAATTATGCCCTCACGCCACCCCGTGGACCGTTCAAAATTTTTGTCGTATTGCCAAAGGGGGTAGTACACGAGTCGGAGGAAAAACTGAGTATGGGTCGAACCACTGAATCGGATCATAAATTCGGTCTAGGAGACTGCCATACTATATTTTATGACCCTAAGAAAGAATCGGATCAATAATTATGCCCTCAAGCCACCCCGTGGCCCGTTCGAAATTTTGGTCGTATTGCCAAAGGGGGTAGTACACGAGCCGGAGGAAAAACTGAGTATGGGTCGAACCACTGAATCGGATCGTAAATTCGGTCTAGGATACTGCCATACAATATTTTATGTCCCTAAGAAATAATCGGATCAATAATTATGCCCTCACGCCACCCCGTGGACCGTTCAAAATTTTTGTCGTCTTGCCAAAGGGGGTAGTACACGAGTCGGAGGAAAAACTGAGTATGGGTCGAACCACTGAATCGGATCATAAATTCGGTCTAGGAGACTGCCATACTATATTTTATGACCCTAAGAAAGAATCGGATCAATAATTATGCCCTCAAGCCACCCCGTGGCCCGTTCGAAATTTTGGTCGTATTGCCAAAGGGGGTAGTACACGAGCCGGAGGAAAAAAATGAGTATGGGTCGAAAAACTGAATCGGATCATAAATTAGGTCTAAGAGACTGCCATACAATATTTTAAGACCCTAAGAAAGAATAGGATTAATAATTATGCCCTCACGCCACCCCGTGACCCGTTCGAAATTTTGCCAGTATTGACAAAGGGGGCTGTACACGAGCCGGAGGAAAAACTGAGTATGGGTCGAACCACTGAATCGGATCATAAATTCGGTCCAGGATACTGCCATACAATGTTTAATGACTCTAAGAAAGAATCGAATCAATAATTATGCCCTAACGCCACCCCGTGGCCCGTTCGAAATTTTGATAGTATTGCCAAACGGGTTGTACGCGAGCCGGAGGAAAAAACTGAGTACGGGTCGAACCATTGAATCGGATCATAAATTCGGTCTAGGGGACTGCCATACAATATTTTATGACCCTAAGAAAGAATCGGATCAATAATTATGCCCTCAAACCACCCCGTGGCCCGTTCGAAATTTTGGTCGTATTGCCAAAGGGGGTAGTACACGAGCCGGAGGAAAAAACTGAGTATGGGTCGAACCACTGAATCGGATCATAAATTCGGTTTAGAAGACTGCCATACAATATTTTATAACTCTAAGAAAGAATCAGATTAATAAGTATGCCCTCACGCCACCCCGTGGCCCGTTCAAAATTTTGATCGTATTGCCAAAGTGAGTATTGGTCGAACCACTGAATCGGATCAAAAATTCGGTCTTGAAGACTGCCATACAATATTTTATGACTCTAAGAAAGAATCAGATAAATAATTATGCCCTCACGCCACCTCGTGTCCCCTTCGAAATTTTGATCGTATTGCCAAAGGGGGTAGTACACGAGCAGGAGGAAAAAACTGAGTATGGGTCGAACCACTGAATCGGATCATAAATTGGGTCTAAGAGACTGCTATACAATATTTTATGACCCTAAGAAAGAATCGGATTAATAATTATGCCCTCAAGCCACCACGTGCCCCGTTCGAAATTTTGGTCGTATTGCCAAAGGGGGTAGTACACGAGCCAGAGGAAAAAACTGAGTATTGGTCTAACCACTGAATTGGATCATAAATTCGGTCTAAGAGACTGCCATACAATATTTTATGTCCCTAAGAAATAATCGGATCAATAATTATGCCCTCACGCCACCCCGTGGCCCGTTCGAAATTTTTGTCGTATTGCCAAAGGGGGTACACGAGCCGGAGGAAAAAACTGAGTATGGGTCGAAAAACATAATCGGATCGTAAATTAGGTCTAAGAGACTGCCATACAATATTTTAAGACCCTAAGAAAGAATAGGATCAATAATTATGCCCTCACACCACCCCGTGACCCGTTCGAAATTTTGCCAGTATTGACAAAGGGGGCTGTACACGAGCCGGAGGAAAAATTGAGTATGGGTCGAACCACTGAATCGGATCATAAATTCGGTCTAGGAGACTGCCATACAATATTTTCTGACTCTAAGGAAGAATCAGATCAATAATTATGCCCTCACGCCACCTCGTGTCCCCTTCGAAATTTTGATCGTATTGCCAAAGGGGGTAGTACACGAGCAGGAGGAAAAAACTGAGTATGGGTCGAACCACTGAATCGGATCATAAATTAGGTGTAAGAGACTGCTATACAATATTTTATGACCCTAAGAAAGAATCGGATCATTAATTATGCCCTCAAGCCACCCCGTGGCCCGTTCGAAATTTTGGTCGTATTGCCAAAGGGGGTAGTACACGAGCCAGAGGAAAAAACTGAGTATTGGTCTAACCAATGAATTGGATCATAAATTCAGTCTAAGAGACTGCCATACAATATTTTATGTCCCTAAGAAATAATCGGATCAATAATTATGCCCTCACGCCACCCCGTGGCCCGTTCGAAATTTTTGTCGTATTGCCAAAGGGGGTACACGAGCCGGAGGAAAAAACTGAGTATGGGTCGAAAAACAGAATCGGATCGTAAATTAGGTCTAAGAGACTGCCATACAATATTTTAAGACCCTAAGAAAGAATAGGATCAATAATTATGCCCTCACACCACCCCGTGACCCGTTCGAAATTTTGCCAGTATTGACAAAGGGGGCTCTACACGAGCAGGAGGAAAAACTGAGTATGGGTCGAACCACTTAATCGGATCATAAATTCGGTCCAGGAGACTGCCATACAATATTTTATGTCCCTAAGAAATAATCGGATCAATAATTATGCCCTCACGCCACCCCGTGGACCGTTCAAAATTTTTGTCGTATTGCCAAAGGGGGTAGTACACGAGCCGGAGGAAAAACTGAGTATGGGTCGAACCACTGAATCGGATCATAAATTCGGTCTAGGAGACTGCCATACTATATTTTATGACCCTAAGAAAGAATCGGATCAATAATTATGCCCTCAAGCCACCCCGTGGCCCGTTCGAAATTTTGGTCGTATTGCCAAAGGGGGTAGTACACGAGCCGGAGGAAAAACTGAGTATGGGTCGAACCACTGAATCGGATCATAAATTCGGTCTAGGAGACTGCCATACAATATTTTATGTCCCTAAGAAATAATCGGATCAATAATTATGCCCTCACGCCACCCCGTGGACCGTTCAAAATTTTTGTCGTCTTGCCAAAGGGGGTAGTACACGAGCCGGAGGAAAAACTGAGTATGGGTCGAACCACTGAATCGGATCATAAATTCGGTCTAGGAGACGGCTATACAATATTTTATGTCCCTAAGAAAGAATCGGATCAATAATTATGCCCTCACGCCACCCCGTGACCCGTTCAAAATTTTCGTCATATTGCCAAAGGGGGTAGTACACAAGCCGGAGGAAAAAACTGAGTATGGGTCGAAAAACTGAATCGGATCATAAATTAGGTCTAAGAGACTGCCATACAATATTTTAAGACCCTAAGAAAGAATAGGATTAATAATTATGCCCTCACGCCACCCCCGTGACCCGTTCGAAATTTTGCCAGTATTGACAAAGGGGGCTGTACACGAGCTGGAGGAAAAACTGAGTATGGGTCGAACTACTGAATCGGATCATAAATTCGGTCCAGGAGACTGCCATACAATGTTTAATGACTCTAAGAAAGAATCGGATCAATAATTATGCCCTAACGCCACCCCGTGGCCCGTTCGAAATTTTGATAGTATTGCCAAACGGATTGTACGTGAGCCGGAGGAAAAAACTGAGTATGGGTCGAACTATTGAATCGGATCATAAATTCGGTCTAGGGGACTGCCATACAATATTTTATGACCCTAAGAAAGAATCGGATCAATAATTATGCCCTCAAACCACCCCGTGGCCCGTTCGAAATTTTGGTCGTATTGCCAAAGGGGGTAGTACACGAGCCGGAGGAAAAAACTGAGTATGGGTCGAACCACTGAATCGGATCATAAATTCGGTCTAGAAGACTGCCATACAATATTTTATAACTCTAAGAAAGAATCAGATTAATAAGTATGCCCTCACGCCACCCCCGTGGCCCGTTCGAAATTTTGATCGTGTTGCCAAAGTGAGTATGGGTCGAACCACTGAATCGGATCAAACATTCGGTCTTGGAGACTGCCATACAATATTTTATGACTCTAAGAAAGAATCAGATAAATAATTATGCCCTCACGCCACCCCGTGGCCCGTTCGAAATTTTGATCGTATTGCCAAAAGGGGTAGTACACGAGCCGGAGGAAAAAACTGAGTATGGGTCGAACCACTGAATAGGATCATAAATTCGGTCTAGGAGACTGCCATACAATATTTTATGACTCTAAGAAAGAATCAGAACAATAATTATGCCCTTACGCCACCTCGTGTCCCCTTCGAAATTTTGATCGTATTGCCAAAGAGGGTAGTACACGAGCAGGAGGAAAAAACTGAGTATGGGTCGAACCACTGAATCGGATCATAAATTGGGTCTAAGAGACTGCTATACAATATTTTATGACCCTAAGAAAGAATCGGATTAATAATTATGCCCTCAAGCCACCACGTGCCCCGTTCGAAATTTTGGTCGTATTGCCAAAGGGGGTAGTACACGAGCCAGAGGAAAAAACTGAGTATTGGTCTAACCACTGAATTGGATCATAAATTCGGTCTAAGAGACTGCCATACAATATTTTATGTCCCTAAGAAATAATCGGATCAATAATTATTCCCTCACGCCACCCCGTGGCCCGTTCAAAATTTTCGTCGTATTGCCAAAGGGGGTCGTACACGAGCCGGAGGAAAAAACTGAGTATGGGTCGAAAAACTGAATCGGATCATAAATTAGGTCTAAGAGACTGCCATACAATATTTTAAGACCCTAAGAAAGAATAGGATCAATAATTATCCCCTCACACCACCCCGTGACCCGTTCGAAATTTTGCCAGTATTGACAAAGGGGACTGTACACGAGCCGGAGGAAAAACTGAGTATGGGTCGAACCACTGAATCGGATCATAAATTCGGTCTAGGAGACTGCCATACTATATTTTATGACCCTAAGAAAGAATCGGATCAATAATTATGCCCTCAAACCACCCTGTGGCCCGTTCGAAATTTTGGTCGTATTGCCAAAGGGGGTAGTACACGAGCCGGAGGAAAAAACTGAGTATGGGTCGAACCACTAAATCGGATCATAAATTCTGTCTAGAAGACTGCCATACAATATTTTATAACTCTAAGAAAGAATCAGATAAATAATTATGCCCTCACGCCACCCCGTGGCCCGTTCGAAATTTTGATCGTATTGCCAAAAGGGGTAGTACACGAGCCGGAGAAAAAAACTGAGTATGGGTCGAACCACTGAATCGGATCATAAATTAGGTCTAGGAGACTGCCATACAATATTTTAAGACCCTAAGAAAGAATAGGATCAATAATTATGCCCTCACGCCACCCCGTGGCCCGTTCGAAATTTTGGTCGTATTGCCAAAGGGGGTAGTACACGAGCCGGAGGAAAAACTGAGTATGGGTCGAACAACTGAATCGGATCATAAATTCGGTCTAGGAGACTGCCATACAATATTTTATGTCCCTAAGAAATAATCGGATCAATAATTATGCCCTCACGCCACCCCGTGGACCGTTCAAAATTTTTGTCGTCTTGCCAAAGGGGGTAGTACACGAGCCGGAGGAAAAACTGAGTATGGGTCGAACCACTGAATCGGATCATAAATTCGGTCTAGGAGACGGCCATACAATATTTTATGTCCCTAAGAAAGAATCGGATCAATAATTATGCCCTCACGCCACCCCGTGGCCCGTTCAAAATTTTTGTCGTATTGCCAAAAGGGGTAGTACACGAGCCGGAGGAAAAAACTGAGTATGGATCGAAAAACTGAATCGGATCATAAATTAGGTCTAAGAGACTGCCATACAATATTTTAAGACCCTAAGAAAGAATAGGATCAATAATTATGCCCTCACGCCACCCCGTGACCCGTTCGAAATTTTGCCAGTATTGACAAAGGGGGCTGTACACGAGCCGGAGGAAAAACTGAGTATGTCGAACCACTGAATCGGATCATAAATTCGGTCCAGGAGACTGCCATACAATGTTTAATGACTCTAAGAAAGAATCGGATCAATAATTATACCCTCACGCCACCCCGTGGCCCGTTCGAAATTTTGATAGTATTGCCAAACGGATTGTACGTGAGCCGGAGGAAAAAACTGAGTATGGGTCGAACTATTGAATCGGATCATAAATTCGGTCTAGGGGACTGCCATACAATATTTTATGACCCTAAGAAAGAATCGGATCAATAATTATGCCCTCAAACCACCCCGTGGCCCGTTCGAAATTTTGGTCGTATTGCCAAAGGGGGTAGTACACGAGCCGGAGGAAAAAACTGAGTATGGGTCGAACCACTGAATCGGATCATAAATTCGGTCTAGAAGACTGCCATACAATATTTTATAACTCTAAGAAAGAATCAGATTAATAAGTATGCCCTCACGCCACCCCGTGGCCCGTTCGAAATTTTGATCGTGTTGCCAAAGTGAGTATGGGTCGAACCACTGAATCGGATCAAACATTCGGTCTTGGAGACTGCCATACAATATTTTATGACTCTAAGAAAGAATCAGATAAATAATTATGCCCTCACGCCACCCCGTGGCCCGTTCGAAATTTTGATCGTATTGCCAAAAGGGGTAGTACACGAGCCGGAGGAAAAAACTGAGTATGGGTCGAACCACTGAATAGGATCATAAATTCGGTCTAGGAGACTGCCATACAATATTTTATGACTCTAAGAAAGAATCAGATCAATAATTATGCCCTTACGCCACCTCGTGTCCCCTTCGAAATTTTGATCGTATTGCCAAAGAGGGTAGTACACGAGCAGGAGGAAAAAACTGAGTATGGGTCGAACCACTGAATCGGATCATAAATTGGGTCTAAGAGACTGCTATACAATATTTTATGACCCTAAGAAAGAATCGGATTAATAATTATGCCCTCAAGCCACCACGTGCCCCGTTCGAAATTTTGGTCGTATTGCCAAAGGGGGTAGTACACGAGCCAGAGGAAAAAACTGAGTATTGGTCTAACCACTGAATTGGATCATAAATTCGGTCTAAGAGACTGCCATACAATATTTTATGTCCCTAAGAAATAATCGGATCAATAATTATTCCCTCACGCCACCCCGTGGCCCGTTCAAAATTTTCGTCGTATTGCCAAAGGGGGTCGTACACGAGCCGGAGGAAAAAACTGAGTATGGGTCGAAAAACTGAATCGGATCATAAATTAGGTCTAAGAGACTGCCATACAATATTTTAAGACCCTAAGAAAGAATAGGATCAATAATTATCCCCTCACACCACCCCGTGACCCGTTCGAAATTTTGCCAGTATTGACAAAGGGGACTGTACACGAGCCGGAGGAAAAACTGAGTATGGGTCGAACCACTGAATCGGATCATAAATTCGGTCTAGGAGACTGCCATACTATATTTTATGACCCTAAGAAAGAATCGGATCAATAATTATGCCCTCAAACCACACTGTGGCCCGTTCGAAATTTTGGTCGTATTGCCAAAGGGGGTAGTACACGAGCCGGAGGAAAAAACTGAGTATGGGTCGAACCACTAAATCGGATCATAAATTCTGTCTAGAAGACTGCCATACAATATTTTATAACTCTAAGAAAGAATCAGATAAATAATTATGCCCTCACGCCACCCCGTGGCCCGTTCGAAATTTTGATCGTATTGCCAAAAGGGGTAGTACACGAGCCGGAGAAAAAAACTGAGTATGGGTCGAACCACTGAATCGGATCATAAATTAGGTCTAGGAGACTGCCATACAATATTTTAAGACCCTAAGAAAGAATAGGATCAATAATTATGCCCTCACGCCACCCCGTGGCCCGTTCGAAATTTTGGTCGTATTGCCAAAGGGGGTAGTACACGAGCCGGAGGAAAAACTGAGTATGGGTCGAACAACTGAATCGGATCATAAATTCGGTCTAGGAGACTGCCATACAATATTTTATGTCCCTAAGAAATAATCGGATCAATAATTATGCCCTCACGCCACCCCGTGGACCGTTCAAAATTTTTGTCGTCTTGCCAAAGGGGGTAGTACACGAGCCGGAGGAAAAACTGAGTATGGGTCGAACCACTGAATCGGATCATAAATTCGGTCTAGGAGACGGCCATACAATATTTTATGTCCCTAAGAAAGAATCGGATCAATAATTATGCCCTCACGCCACCCCGTGGCCCGTTCAAAATTTTTGTCGTATTGCCAAAAGGGGTAGTACACGAGCCGGAGGAAAAAACTGAGTATGGGTCGAAAAACTGAATCGGATCATAAATTAGGTCTAAGAGACTGCCATACAATATTTTAAGACCCTAAGAAAGAATAGGATCAATAATTATGCCCTCACGCCACCCCGTGACCCGTTCGAAATTTTGCCAGTATTGACAAAGGGGGCTGTACACGAGCCGGAGGAAAAACTGAGTATGTCGAACCACTGAATCGGATCATAAATTCGGTCCAGGAGACTGCCATACAATGTTTAATGACTCTAAGAAAGAATCGGATCAATAATTATACCCTCACGCCACCCCGTGGCCCGTTCGAAATTTTGATAGTATTGCCAAACGGATTGTACGTGAGCCGGAGGAAAAAACTGAGTATGGGTCGAACTATTGAATCGGATCATAAATTCGGTCTAGGGGACTGCCATACAATATTTTATGACCCTAAGAAAGAATCGGATCAATAATTATGCCCTCAAACCACCCCGTGGCCCGTTCGAAATTTTGGTCGTATTGCCAAAGGGGGTAGTACACGAGCCGGAGGAAAAAACTGAGTATGGGTCGAACCACTGAATCGGATCATAAATTCGGTCTAGAAGACTGCCATACAATATTTTATAACTCTAAGAAAGAATCAGATTAATAAGTATGCCCTCACGCCACCCCGTGGCCCGTTCGAAATTTTGATCGTGTTGCCAAAGTGAGTATGGGTCGAACCACTGAATCGGATCAAACATTCGGTCTTGGAGACTGCCATACAATATTTTATGACTCTAAGAAAGAATCAGATAAATAATTATGCCCTCACGCCACCCCGTGGCCCGTTCGAAATTTTGATCGTATTGCCAAAAGGGGTAGTACACGAGCCGGAGGAAAAAACTGAGTATGGGTCGAACCACTGAATAGGATCATAAATTCGGTCTAGGAGACTGCCATACAATATTTTATGACTCTAAGAAAGAATCAGATCAATAATTATGCCCTTACGCCACCTCGTGTCCCCTTCGAAATTTTGATCGTATTGCCAAAGAGGGTAGTACACGAGCAGGAGGAAAAAACTGAGTATGGGTCGAACCACTGAATCGGATCATAAATTGGGTCTAAGAGACTGCTATACAATATTTTATGACCCTAAGAAAGAATCGGATTAATAATTATGCCCTCAAGCCACCACGTGCCCCGTTCGAAATTTTGGTCGTATTGCCAAAGGGGGTAGTACACGAGCCAGAGGAAAAAACTGAGTATTGGTCTAACCACTGAATTGGATCATAAATTCGGTCTAAGAGACTGCCATACAATATTTTATGTCCCTAAGAAATAATCGGATCAATAATTATTCCCTCACGCCACCGTGGCCCGTTCAAAATTTTCGTCGTATTGCCAAAGGGGGTCGTACACGAGCCGGAGGAAAAAACTGAGTATGGGTCGAAAAACTGAATCGGATCATAAATTAGGTCTAAGAGACTGCCATACAATATTTTAAGACCCTAAGAAAGAATAGGATCAATAATTATCCCCTCACACCACCCCGTGACCCGTTCGAAATTTTGCCAGTATTGACAAAGGGGACTGTACACGAGCCGGAGGAAAAACTGAGTATGGGTCGAACCACTGAATCGGATCATAAATTCGGTCTAGGAGACTGCCATACTATATTTTATGACCCTAAGAAAGAATCGGATCAATAATTATGCCCTCAAACCACCCTGTGGCCCGTTCGAAATTTTGGTCGTATTGCCAAAGGGGGTAGTACACGAGCCGGAGGAAAAAACTGAGTATGGGTCGAACCACTAAATCGGATCATAAATTCTGTCTAGAAGACTGCCATACAATATTTTATAACTCTAAGAAAGAATCAGATAAATAATTATGCCCTCACGCCACCCCGTGGCCCGTTCGAAATTTTGATCGTATTGCCAAAAGGGGTAGTACACGAGCCGGAGAAAAAAACTGAGTATGGGTCGAACCACTGAATCGGATCATAAATTAGGTCTAGGAGACTGCCATACAATATTTTAAGACCCTAAGAAAGAATAGGATCAATAATTATGCCCTCACGCCACCCCGTGGCCCGTTCGAAATTTTGGTCGTATTGCCAAAGGGGGTAGTACACGAGCCGGAGGAAAAACTGAGTATGGGTCGAACAACTGAATCGGATCATAAATTCGGTCTAGGAGACTGCCATACAATATTTTATGTCCCTAAGAAATAATCGGATCAATAATTATGCCCTCACGCCACCCCGTGGACCGTTCAAAATTTTTGTCGTCTTGCCAAAGGGGGTAGTACACGAGCCGGAGGAAAAACTGAGTATGGGTCGAACCACTGAATCGGATCATAAATTCGGTCTAGGAGACGGCCATACAATATTTTATGTCCCTAAGAAAGAATCGGATCAATAATTATGCCCTCACGCCACCCCGTGGCCCGTTCAAAATTTTTGTCGTATTGCCAAAAGGGGTAGTACACGAGCCGGAGGAAAAAACTGAGTATGGGTCGAAAAACTGAATCGGATCATAAATTAGGTCTAAGAGACTGCCATACAATATTTTAAGACCCTAAGAAAGAATAGGATCAATAATTATGCCCTCACGCCACCCCGTGACCCGTTCGAAATTTTGCCAGTATTGACAAAGGGGGCTGTACACGAGCCGGAGGAAAAACTGAGTATGTCGAACCACTGAATCGGATCATAAATTCGGTCCAGGAGACTGCCATACAATGTTTAATGACTCTAAGAAAGAATCGGATCAATAATTATACCCTCACGCCACCCCGTGGCCCGTTCGAAATTTTGATAGTATTGCCAAACGGATTGTACGTGAGCCGGAGGAAAAAACTGAGTATGGGTCGAACTATTGAATCGGATCATAAATTCGGTCTAGGGGACTGCCATACAATATTTTATGACCCTAAGAAAGAATCGGATCAATAATTATGCCCTCAAACCACCCCGTGGCCCGTTCGAAATTTTGGTCGTATTGCCAAAGGGGGTAGTACACGAGCCGGAGGAAAAAACTGAGTATGGGTCGAACCACTGAATCGGATCATAAATTCGGTCTAGAAGACTGCCATACAATATTTTATAACTCTAAGAAAGAATCAGATTAATAAGTATGCCCTCACGCCACCCCGTGGCCCGTTCGAAATTTTGATCGTGTTGCCAAAGTGAGTATGGGTCGAACCACTGAATCGGATCAAACATTCGGTCTTGGAGACTGCCATACAATATTTTATGACTCTAAGAAAGAATCAGATAAATAATTATGCCCTCACGCCACCCCGTGGCCCGTTCGAAATTTTGATCGTATTGCCAAAAGGGGTAGTACACGAGCCGGAGGAAAAAACTGAGTATGGGTCGAACCACTGAATAGGATCATAAATTCGGTCTAGGAGACTGCCATACAATATTTTATGACTCTAAGAAAGAATCAGATCAATAATTATGCCCTTACGCCACCTCGTGTCCCCTTCGAAATTTTGATCGTATTGCCAAAGAGGGTAGTACACGAGCAGGAGGAAAAAACTGAGTATGGGTCGAACCACTGAATCGGATCATAAATTGGGTCTAAGAGACTGCTATACAATATTTTATGACCCTAAGAAAGAATCGGATTAATAATTATGCCCTCAAGTCACCACGTGCCCCGTTCGAAATTTTGGTCGTATTGCCAAAGGGGGTAGTACACGAGCCAGAGGAAAAAACTGAGTATTGGTCTAACCACTGAATTGGATCATAAATTCGGTCTAAGAGACTGCCATACAATATTTTATGTCCCTAAGAAATAATCGGATCAATAATTATTCCCTCACGCCACCCCTTGGCCCGTTCAAAATTTTCGTCGTATTGCCAAAGGGGGTCGTACACGAGCCGGAGGAAAAAACTGAGTATGGGTCGAAAAACTGAATCGGATCATAAATTAGGTCTAAGAGACTGCCATACAATATTTTAAGACCCTAAGAAAGAATAGGATCAATAATTATCCCCTCACACCACCCCGTGACCCGTTCGAAATTTTGCCAGTATTGACAAAGGGGACTGTACACGAGCCGGAGGAAAAACTGAGTATGGGTCGAACCACTGAATCGGATCATAAATTCGGTCTAGGAGACTGCCATACTATATTTTATGACCCTAAGAAAGAATCGAATCAATAATTATGCCCTCAAACCACCCTGTGGCCCGTTCGAAATTTTGGTCGTATTGCCAAAGGGGGTAGTACACGAGCCGGAGGAAAAAACTGAGTATGGGTCGAACCACTAAATCGGATCATAAATTCTGTCTAGAAGACTGCCATACAATATTTTATAACTCTAAGAAAGAATCAGATAAATAATTATGCCCTCACGCCACCCCGTGGCCCGTTCGAAATTTTGATCGTATTGCCAAAAGGGGTAGTACACGAGCCGGAGAAAAAAACTGAGTATGGGTCGAACCACTGAATCGGATCATAAATTAGGTCTAGGAGACTGCCATACAATATTTTAAGACCCTAAGAAAGAATAGGATCAATAATTATGCCCTCACGCCACCCCGTGGCCCGTTCGAAATTTTGGTCGTATTGCCAAAGGGGGTAGTACACGAGCCGGAGGAAAAACTGAGTATGGGTCGAACAACTGAATCGGATCATAAATTCGGTCTAGGAGACTGCCATACAATATTTTATGTCCCTAAGAAATAATCGGATCAATAATTATGCCCTCACGCCACCCCGTGGACCGTTCAAAATTTTTGTCGTCTTGCCAAAGGGGGTAGTACACGAGCCGGAGGAAAAACTGAGTATGGGTCGAACCACTGAATCGGATCATAAATTCGGTCTAGGAGACGGCCATACAATATTTTATGTCCCTAAGAAAGAATCGGATCAATAATTATGCCCTCACGCCACCCCGTGGCCCGTTCAAAATTTTTGTCGTATTGCCAAAAGCGGTAGTACACGAGCCGGAGGAAAAAACTGAGTATGGGTCGAAAAACTGAATCGGATCATAAATTAGGTCTAAGAGACTGCCATACAATATTTTAAGACCCTAAGAAAGAATAGGATCAATAATTATGCCCTCACGCCACCCCGTGACCCGTTCGAAATTTTGCCAGTATTGACAAAGGGGGCTGTACACGAGCCGGAGGAAAAACTGAGTATGTCGAACCACTGAATCGGATCATAAATTCGGTCCAGGAGACTGCCATACAATGTTTAATGACTCTAAGAAAGAATCGGATCAATAATTATACCCTCACGCCACCCCGTGGCCCGTTCGAAATTTTGATAGTATTGCCAAACGGTTTGTACGCGAGCCGGAGGAAAAAACTGAGTATGGGTCGAACCATTGAATCGGATCATAAATTCGGTTTAGGGGACTGCCATACAATATTTTATGACCCTAAGAAAGAATCGGATCAATAATTATGCCCTCAAACCACCCCGTGGCCCGTTCGAAATTTTGGTCGTATTGCCAAATGGGGTTGTACACGAGCCGGAGGAAAAAACTGAGTATGGGTCGAACCATTGAATCGGATCATAAATTAGGTCTAAGAGACTGCCATACAATATTTTAAGACCCTAAGAAAGAATAGGATCAATAATTATGCCCTCACACCACCCCGTGACCCGTTCGAAATTTTGCCAGTATTGACAAAGGGGGCTGTACACGAGCCGGAGGAAAAACTGAGTATGGGTCGAACCACTGAATCGGATCATAAATTCGGTCCAGGAGACTGCCATACAATATTTTATGTCCCTAAGAAATAATCGGATCAATAATTATGCCCTCACGCCACCCCGTGGACCGTTCAAAATTTTTGTCGTATTGCCAAAGGGGGTAGTACACGAGCCGGAGGAAAAACTGAGTATGGGTCGAACCACTGAATCGGATCATAAATTCGGTCTAGGAGACTGCCATACTATATTTTATGACCCTAAGAAAGAATCGGATCAATAATTATGCCCTCAAGCCACCCCGTGGCCCGTTCGAAATTTTGGTCGTATTGCCAAAGGGGGTAGTACACGAGCCGGAGGAAAAACTGAGTATGGGTCGAACCACTGAATCGGATCATAAATTCGGTCTAGGAGACTGCCATACAATATTTTATGTCCCTAAGAAATAATCGGATCAATAATTATGCCCTCACGCCACCCCGTGGACCGTTCAAAATTTTTGTCGTCTTGCCAAAGGGGGTAGTACACGAGCCGGAGGAAAAACTGAGTATGGGTCGAACCACTGAATCGGATCATAAATTCGGTCTAGGAGACGGCCATACAATATTTTATGTCCCTAAGAAAGAATCGGATCAATAATTATACCCTCACGCCACCCCATGGCCCGTTCAAAATTTTTGTCGTATTGCCAAAAGGGGTAGTACACGAGCCGGAGGAAAAAACTGAGTATGGGTCGAAAAACTGAATCGGGTCATAAATTAGGTCTAAGAGACTGCCATACAATATTTTAAGACCCTAAGAAAGAATAGGATCAATAATTATGCCCTCACGCCACCCCGTGACCCGTTCGAAATTTTGCCAGTATTGACAAAGGGGGCTGTACACGAGCCGGAGGAAAAACTGAGTATGTCGAACCACTGAATCGGATCATAAATTCGGTCCAGGAGACTGCCATACAATGTTTAATGACTCTAAGAAAGAATCGAATCAATAATTATACCCTCACGCCACCCCGTGGCCCGTTCGAAATTTTGATAGTATTGCCAAACGGGTTGTACGCGAGCCGGAGGAAAAAACTGAGTATGGGTCGAACCATTGAATCGGATCATAAATTCGGTTTAGGGGACTGCCATGCAATATTTTATGACCCTAAGAAAGAATCGGATCAATAATTATGCCCTCAAACCACCCCGTGGCCCGTTCGAAATTTTGGTCGTATTGCCAAATGGGGTAGTACACGAGCCGGAGGAAAAAACTGAGTATGGGTCGAACCATTGAATCGGATCATAAATTAGGTCTAAGAGACTGCCATACAATATTTTAAGACCCTAAGAAAGAATAGGATCAATAATTATGCCCTCACACCACCCCGTGACCCGTTCGAAATTTTGCCAGTATTGACAAAGGGGGGCTGTACACGAGCCGGAGGAAAAACTGAGTATGGGTCGAACCACTGAATCGGATCATAAATTCGGTCCAGGAGACTGCCATACAATATTTTATGTCCCTAAGAAATAATCGGATCAATAATTATGCCCTCACGCCACCCCGTGGACCGTTCAAAATTTTTGTCGTATTGCCACGAGCCGGAGGAAAAACTGAGTATGGGTCGAACCACTGAATCGGATCATAAATTCGGTCTAGGAGACTGCCATACTATATTTTATGACCCTAAGAAAGAATCGGATCAATAATTATGCCCTCAAGCCACCCCGTGGCCCGTTCGAAATTTTGGTCGTATTGCCAAAGGGGGTAGTACACGAGCCGGAGG
Organism: Bidens hawaiensis; assembly: GCF_021521415.1. NCBI lineage: Eukaryota > Viridiplantae > Streptophyta > Magnoliopsida > Asterales > Asteraceae > Bidens > Bidens hawaiensis. The sequence goes on from NW_027491434.1 coordinate 1,440,113, forward strand.
AAAAACTGAGTATGGGTCGAACCACTGAATCGGATCATAAATTCGGTCTAGGAGACTGCCATACAATATTTTATGTCCCTAAGAAATAATCGGATCAATAATTATGCCCTCACGCCACCCCGTGGACCGTTCAAAATTTTTGTCGTCTTGCCAAAGGGGGTAGTACACGAGCCGGAGGAAAAACTGAGTATGGGTCGAACCACTGAATCGGATCATAAATTCGGTCTAGGAGACGGCTATACAATATTTTATGTC